>NC_139148.1:59671593-60902843 GCF_964270905.1 Leucopleurus acutus
CAAAACTCAGTGGTAAAAAACAGTCCAGTTATAAAATGGGCAAATGACGTAAAGATTTTACCCAAGAGGATACAGCACAGATGGCAAATGGGCACATGAAAAGATGAACATGATTAGCCACCAGGGAAACACAAATTAAAACCACAGTGAGATGTCACTACACATCTATCAGAATGACTAAAAATAAAAAATTATGACAACACCAAATGCTGGTGAGGATGCAGAGAAACTGGATTCCGCATACACTGCTGGTGAGAATGCACAATGGTACAATCACTCTGGAAAATAGCTTCTTAAAAAACTAAACATACACTTATAATATGACCCAGAAATTGCACTCCTGGGCATTTTTTCCCAGAGAAATGAAGCCCTGTGCTCACACAAAAAACCTGTATATGGGTGTTTATAGCAGGGATTGTAACAACCCCAAACTGGAAATAACCCAGAGGTCCTTCAACAGGTGAATGGTTAAATGAACTACAGTACATCCATATCATGGAATACTACTTAGCAATAAAAACGACTGAAGTTTTGATATATGTAAAAACTTGGACAAATGTCCACTTTCCTCCTTTGTAACAAGGAGGAGGTTGTCTCAAGAGCCTTCCCGTTTGGGAGTTCAAGATACAGATGAGTAGAGTGGGGCAGGATGAGAGCATGTTTGAAAGAGCTTAGGGATTTTATTTTACTTTATTTTATTTTATTTTTTAGAACTTTTAGAGATTCAAAATAATCAGAAGGAAGTGGCTTGATGAAGGTCAACTGTCGTGCTTCATGGGAGCCCATTTTGGAAGCTGGGAACCCAGGAGAAGGGGAGTTTAGGGTAGGTGCATTCTGTTGGCACAAGACGAAGTCTGCTCAGCTGTAGTGAACTTTCAGGTTGTTGCTTTCTCACACTGAGATGGGACAGGGTGGATTTGAGGCCTAAACTGAAAGGATTCTGTGTTCCCAGGAACATAAGGAAATATCTTTGTTCTGATACACAAAATTAAGGGTTCAGGGCTTCCCTGGTGGCACAGTGGTTGAGAGTCCGCCTGCCGATGCAGGGGACACGGGTTCGTGCCCCGGTCCGGGAAGATCCCACGTGCCGCGGAGCGGCTGGGCCTGTGGGCCATTGCCACTGAGCCTGCGCGTCCGGAGCCTGTGCTCCGCAATGGGGGAGGCCACGACAGTGAGGGGCCCGCGTACCACACACACACACAAAAAATTAAGCGTTCATCAGTCAAGGCAGCTAAAGAACTGGAGAGAGCCACATTACCTCCTGAACACTGGGAACAAGGACAAGTCCAGTGTCAGAGCACGTTCAGCTGGTGTAACAGTATTTGTCACGTGATTCTCAAGCAGGACCAGTGTCTGCATTGTGTTCAGGCTAGGAAGTGAAGTACGCAGTTCAGAGTCCACGAAAACCTCCACAAGCTCAGTTGCTGCACGGAACGCACAAAGGCGGGATTTTACATCCGGGACAGGAACCCCGCTAAAACCGGAAGCACGTATTGCCACGTGGTCTAAAGGGGGCATAGGTAGGGTCTCCCAACAGCCAATCCTAGTGCCAGGAGTGTTTAGGAGGCGTAGCCGCGGAGAGACAGCGGCCAATGGTAGAGAGGTCCGTTAACAGAGTGAGGGCAACGGCGGGTGAGGGGAACAGAGTACAGCCGCCAGGGGAGGCTGAGGAGCGCTAGGCTGTTCGGTGGTCAGACTGTTCACGTGAACTGTAGCGGTACTTCAGCCACCAAACTTCGATTCTCGCCCGCCCTTAAACATCATGGGAGATTCACAGAGTGAGCATCAGCGGATGTTACGACGCCACAGCCGCGAGAAGACAGAGCTGCAGGCCCACATTCAGGGCATGAAGAGCTCGATCCCCAAGAGCGACAAGCAGAGAAGAAAGCAGTTGCTCCTCGATGTGGCTCGCCTCGAGGCCGAGATGGAGCAGAGGCACCAGCAGGAGCTGGAGAAGTTCCAGGAGAGTTTCCCTGATAACAGCAGCCTCGATTCTGTCACTGAAGATCTGGCCAAGCTGGATCTCGAGAACAAGCCTCCTCACCTCTGGAGGGCACAGAGAAAGCACAAAAGAAAGGAGGCCTTCAATAGAGAAAGCCAGGATTGGATGGACAAGGCTGAGATGGAGCATCTGGCCAGCTTGCGCCATGACGAGGAAATGAAGCTCGGCGCCATCCTGCGGGCCAAGCATCTGGAGGTGAAGGATATCCCGGCCGACGACCACTGCATGTACCGCGCCATCCAAGACCAGCTGGTGTTCTCCGTGACCGTGGGGAGCCTGCGGAGGCGCACCGCCGAGTACATGCGGCAGCATGTCGACGACTTCCTGCCCTTCTTCAGCAACCCCGAAACCGGCGACGCCTGCAGCCGCGACGACTTCTTGAGCTACTGCGACGACATCGTGTTCAGCGCGTCGTGTGGAAGCCAGCTCGAGCTGAGGGCCCTGTCGCACGTCCTGCAGACCCCCATCGAGGTGATCCAGGCCAACTCGCCCGCCGTCGTCATCGGAGAGGAGTACACCAAGAAGCCGCTCACCCTGGTCTGCAAGCAGTACTCCTACAGCAGCGCGGAGCACTACAACTCGGTGAAGCCACTCGACACCGGCTCCGGCGGGAGCGTGGCCCGGCGTCTCATCTAGGCCCGCTGCCGCCATCGCCGTGGCGGCCGCCGTTGGAGCCGAATCTGCCGCCGCCGCGTCTCCTCAGCAGGCTCCGCTTTTTTCCTTCGGTTTTCTCAAGGTTTTGTTTATTCATTTTACTTAGAGTTCACCCCTCTCTCCTCCCCCGCCCCCCCTTCTTCCTCCCTCGCTCTTCTATCCTCCTCGATCGTCCCTGGGTTGCTTCTTTCACGGGGTAGGGGGACCGGAGGCCGGTGACCAGGAAGAGATCTGTACCGTCCTACCCTAGCGGAGTGAGTTTGCCAAGTTCTCACCTTTCTTGCCCTGAAGGGTCTCTGCGCCCCACCCATGAGAACTGGTCACGTTGCAAGTAACTTTGGGGTTCAAAAAATGGCAACTTGGTTTGATGCGTTCTTCACTTGGGGAAAAACATCAGTTTAGCTCAGAATCTTCCGGTTGCCCCGTGAATGTATTCATTACTTAAAGTTGGAGTTGATGTGAATGAAATGATTTGGGAATGCCTTTTGCTTAGTTCTTTGGGGAAAAAAATGTATCGTGGGCTGTTTGGGGGTTTTGCTTTCCACTTCAACTGGGCTACTCAGGAGACGTCTCAAGTTACAAACAAGACCTCCTCTAGTTTTTTTTTGTTTTGTTTTGTTTTTGGCTGCACTGGGTCTTCCTTGCAGTGTGGGGGCTCTAGGCGCGTGGGTTTCAGTAGTTATGGTGTGTGGGCTTAGTAGTTGTGGCTTGCAGGCTCCAGAGCGCAGGCTGAGTAGCTGTGGCTCACAGGCTTAGTTGCTCCGCGGCATGTGGGGTGGGGTCTTCGCTGACCAGGGCTCGAACCTGTGTCCCCGGGATTCTTAACCACTGAGCCACCAGGGAAGCCCTAGTATATTATTTTGTTTTTTCATAAAACCTTGTATGGTTGCAAATTAATTACAGTTGTTTAGATGTTTCCTGAATTCTAAATGTTTGTTAACTTTAGAAGTTAAATGTAAGCGTTAAATGTAGAAAGTAGATTTACCTAAACTGATAGGCTAGATAAGGCTTGCTCTAAGATGTGAACGATCTCAATTTAATTTCCTTTATTAAATATAAGAAAGGACATGACTTTATTCAAGTAGTTGATTCATTTCATTATATCTGCAATTGATGTGAACTAAGAAGAGGCAAACTGATAGGTAGTTTAACTTGCTGTGAGGGGTGACATCAACTAGTAAGTTTCCTTTATTCTCAGACATAAAAGGGTATAACATTGTTCAAGCAGTTGGTCCACTGTTCTATCTACAACTGGTATGAACGTGAAAGATCTGAACTTAGTCGTTTTCCTTAATTCTTAGAGATAAAAAGTATTTAAAGAGAGATTTTAAAAAGTATTAAAGTAGTTGATTCATTTTGTTATATCTGCAACTGGTATGAAGCAAAAAAAAGTGAGCGATAAACTTTTGTTGATATTTGAGACTTGTTGATACCTTGAATTTGCCAAAAAATGTAAAAGTGAAATGATTTGCAGTAAACAATTTAAAAAATTTAACCTTTAGATCCTATATTTCAGTGAGATTACTTAAATTCATTTAAAAATTCTTTGTATACACCAAATGTTCTAAAATGAAATATACAAAGGGGAAAAGGGGAACAGTAGTTTGTTTAAAGAATAAAAGCAGTTTAAAAAAATACCTGGTTTTCCATTTTTGTATAGCTGACTTAGTTCATATAGAGTTTGTATCCCAGGATCGACTTCAGCAAAGGAATCCTGGAGGGTTAGGGAGCAGGAGTGAAGGGGGAGGACACAGTGACAGATGAGGCTTTTGGAAGGAGGAATGGGCCTGCAGTCTTGATGGTGGCCTGGAGTGGAATATCTCCCAGGGATGGATTTAGGGAGTAACAAGATAGTTGAAGCTATCCTGACTTGATGTTTCACTCAGTGCAAACATCATGAAACGGCTTCAGTTAAGGATGTTCTCATTGCTATGCATGAAAAAGAATTCTCACTTTCAAAAACTTGCCAGTCCAGGGCTAGTTGCAGGAGGGAAAGAAGTGCCACTGTTTTTTTTTCTTGAAGGCAGGGGGTGGGGGGGGGGAATCTGTTTTCAAAATACAAATATAGAAATCCTGCCAGATAGCTCACTGTGTAAATGTGTGCATCACATACATTTTCAGATAGCCAGCTGGCTGAGAAGAGGAAGTCCCTGAGAAAACCAGGTATTTGGATGCATTGTGAGAAGAGAGCCTTTTATAGGGACGAGAAGGCTGGCTGGGGAAGGAAGAATAGGCCAGGAAGGGAGGCATAATCTGTAGAAGGGGGCCTGGCTGGGAAAAAGGGTGAAAACTGGGGAAGGGGTCAGTCTAGGGGGATGAATGGGACGTGGCAGGGGAAAGGGGAACAGGCAGAAGAAGGGGAGACGGCTAGGTAAGGACACCTGTGTGGACTGGGGCACAGGGTGAAGAAGGAGGCCAGGCTAGGAAGGGGATAATGGAGTGAGGGCTGCCTATGGAAGGAGGACTTGGCTGGTCAAGGGAAAGAGGCTTAGTTGAGTTAGGAGGCAAAGGATGAGAAAGGAATCCTTGACTGTTAAAGGGGGAAAAGCCTGGGGAATGGCACCTGAGCAGGGAAAGAGATCTGGCTGGGAAAGTAGGCTTAAGCTGGGGAAGAGGGTGAGGCTGGGGAAGGGGCCTGGATGTGGGAAGGGGCCTGTCTTGGAAAAGGAGCACAGACTTGATAGGGTGGATGGGAGACTGGCTGGGCTGGGGGAGATTGGGGGGTGAAAATATCCTGGCAGGGAAAGGTGGCCTGCCCGGGGAGGGGCTCTGGCAGGGGAATGGGGCCTGGGAGGGAGGGAGGCACAGGCTAGGAAAGGAACCTGGTGGCGGGAGACGTACGAATGCTGAGACCGACATAGGCTGGGCATGGGATAATAAGTGGGTTGATGGACCTGGCTGGAAGAGGGGCATTAGCAGGTGGAGAGGGCCTGCTAGGGCAGGGATCCTGCCTGGGAACGAAGGCGTGTGTCCTGGCTGAGGGAGGGCACGTGGTTGAGGAAAGGGACCTAGCTGGGGCCACAGGCTAGGGATGGGGAGAAGGTCTGGCTGAGGAGGGGGAATAAGCTAGGGAAGGGGTTTGGTTGAGGAAGAGGTATACCGGTTGAGGAAAGGTACCTTACTGGGAAGGAGGCCCGCCTGGGAAAATGAGCTTAGACTGGGGGAGAGGCTGTTAGGTCCCTGGGTGAAGAGAACCTGGCTGTGGGGAGGAGTCTGGCTGGGAAAGAGTCCTCAGCTGGGGGCATGTGTGTGTGAAGGGGTGCCGGCAGGGAAACATCACATGGTTGGGGAGGAGACTTTACCGGTGATGGAGAGCTGAGAGAGGAGGATGCGTGGCCAGGGAAAGAGGCACTGGCTATGAAAGGCCAGTGAAGGGGGAACTCCTTGGAAAAGTGGTCCAGCTGAAAAGGGAAAAGGCTGGGCACAAGCACCTGGCTGTCAGAAGGAGGCCTTTTCTGGAGAAGGGGTCCCGTGAGGGCAAGGGAACAAAGGGTTGCAAAGGGGCTTTGCCCGGGGAAGGGTAGCCTGGCTAAGGAGGCTGTCAACAGGGTCTCAGGTCGGGGAACAGGCCCTGGCTGGGTGAGGGGCCTGCAAGCAGAAGGGTCCTGCATGGGGAATAAGACAGGCTGGGGTTGAGGCCTGCCTGGGGAGGGGAGGCTGGCAGCATAGG
This sequence comes from Leucopleurus acutus, assembly GCF_964270905.1. Taxonomy (NCBI): domain Eukaryota; kingdom Metazoa; phylum Chordata; class Mammalia; order Artiodactyla; family Delphinidae; genus Leucopleurus; species Leucopleurus acutus. Next base: position 59,677,920 of record NC_139148.1, read on the forward strand.
ATGGTAAAGAGGCTGGGCTGTGGCCCAGGGTGGGAAAACTTCCAGACAAGTGGCTAGAGGCTGGAGAGCTGGACACAGGCTGGTAAGATGGCTGGTTTAGAAAGGGGGCCAATCCAAAGAAGGAGGCATAGGCTGAGGAAGAGGCTCTGGCTGGGGAAAGGGGCCTGGCCGGGCAAGGGGACATAGGCTGGGGAAGGAAAACCAAGTTGGGTCAGGGAGCCTGGGCTGGCGGGGGTGGGTGGGTAACAAGCTGGGGCAGGGGCCTGGGTAGGGTTGCTGCAAAAGAGGATACTGGCTGGGAATGTGACTCCGCTGGGCTGAGGGTCTAGGTGGGTATAGGGGAAGCCTGCCTAGGAGGGGAAGGGAACCAGGCTGGGGAGCTAGCCTTGGCCGGGGAAGGGGGCATAGGTAGCTGGGGAGGCAGGTATAAACGGACAAAGAGAGCCCGGCTGAGAAGAGGGCCTGGCTGGCTTCGAAGCACAGGCAGGTTAAGGGTTTCTGATGGGGGAGGGGCTTATCTGCTGGGGCAGGGTGCGTAATGTGGGGAAATGGGACTACCGGGGGAAGGGGGCTTGGCTCCAAGGGGGTATAGAAAACGACAAATAACGTACAAGGGAACTCCCATAAGGTTAACAGCTGATTTCTCAGCAGAAACTCTATAAGCAAGAAGGGAGTGGCATGACATATATAAAGTGATGAAAGGGAAGAACCAACAACCAAGATTATTCTACCCAGCAAGGATCTCATTCAGGTTCGATGGAGAAATCGATTAGCCCCACAACTATTAAGGAAAACAATTTTGTAATTTTAATGCTCCCCCAACAGCAATCTCTTGGCCCAGATGTTTTCACTGAAGAATCCCACCAAACACTGAAAGAATTAACTCTGTTACATAATCTCTTCTAGAAAAACAGAAGAGGAAGGAAGACTTCCAAATTCATTTTATGAAGCTAGTATTACCCTAATATCAAAACCAAACAAAACAGTACTGAAAGAGAAACCTACAGGCAAATATCTCTCATGAAGGTAGATTTTTAAATCCCTAATAAAATCTTAGCAAATAGAATTGAGCGACGTATATAAAGAATTGTAAACCATGACCAAATGGGGTTAATTTCAGGGATGCAAGACTGGTTCAATACTTGACAGTACATCAACGTAATCCACCATATTAATAAGCTAAAGAAGAAAAATCACACAAACAATTCAATTGATACAGAAAAATATATTTGACAAAATTCAATACCCATTCATATTACAAAAAAAAAGTCTCAGAAAAATAGAGAGGGGAATTTCCTCAACTTGATAAAGATCATCTACCAAGAAAACCCAAAAAAACCCTGCAGCTAATTCATACTTAATGTTGAAAGATGAAATGCTTTCCCCCAAGACCCAGAACAAAGCGAGCCTGCCCGCCCTCACCACTCTTATTCAATATAGTGCTAGAAGTTATAATCAGTGCAATAAGGCAAAAAAGGGAAATGAAAGGATACAGACTGGAAATATGAAATAAAACTGTCCCTATTCACAGGCAACATGATTCTCTACATAGAAAATTCCAACGAATCTACCAAAAAGAAATAAAATATAAAACACCTAGAAATAGTAAGTCAGTTGAACAAGCTCATAGAATACAAGATGAACATACAAAAGTCAACTGTATTTCTGTATGCTAGCAATGCACATGTGAACACCAAAATTAAAAACACAATACCATTTACAATCACTCAGAGAATGAAATGCTTAAATGTAAATCTAACAAAATATGTGCAGGATATATATGCTGAAAATTATAAAACATTCATGAAAAAAATCAATGAAAATTTAAATAAATGGAGATACATACCCAGGTGTTCATGGATTGGAAAATTCAACGTAGTAAAGATGTCAATTCTCCTCAAATTAATATATGGCTCTAACACAATTCCTATGAAAATCCCAGAAAGATTTGTTTGTAGATATAGACAAGATTATTCTAAAATTTATATGGAAAGACAAAGAATTAGAATAGCTAAAACAATTTTGAAAAAAGAATAAAATTGAAGGAAAGGGTCTACCTATATTCAAGATTTATTCCATAGTAATCAAGACTATGGTGTTGGAGGAGGGATAGACACATTGATCAATGGAAAAGAATAGAGAATCCAGAAATAGATATACACAAACATGCCTAACTGATTTTTGACAAAGATGCGAAACCAATTCAATGGAGGAAGCATAGCATTTCCAGCAAATGATGCTGGAGGAATTGGACCACCACAGGCAAAAGAATGAACCTTGGCTTAAGCCTCAAACTTTACATGAAAATAAACACAAAACAGATCACAGGTTTCAACTTAAAACGCAAAACTATAAACTTTTAGTAAAAAAAAAAAAAGGACAAATTCTTTGGTATCTAGAGTTAGACAAAGAGTTCTTGACACCAAAACCGTGACTTAGAGAGGAAAAAATTGATAAATTGGACTTCATCGAAATTTAAAACTTTTGCTCTGAGAGACACCAAGAGATGAAAAGACAAGTTACAATGTGGGAGAAAATACTTGCAAAGCACATATCCAACAAAGAACAAGTATCTAGAATATAGAAAGAAGTCTCAAAACTCAGTGGTAAAAAACAGTCCAGTTATAAAATGGGCAAATGACGTAAAGATTTTACCCAAGAGGATACAGCACAGATGGCAAATGGGCACATGAAAAGATGAACATGATAGCCACCAGGGAAACACAAATTAAAACCACAGTGAGATGTCACTACACATCTATCAGAATGACTAAAAATAAAAAATTATGACAACACCAAATGCTGGTGAGGATGCAGAGAAACTGGATTCCGCATACACTGCTGGTGAGAATGCACAATGGTACAATCACTCTGGAAAATAGCTTCTTAAAAAACTAAACATACACTTATAATATGACCCAGAAATTGCACTCCTGGGCATTTTTTCCCAGAGAAATGAAGCCCTGTGCTCACACAAAAAACCTGTATATGGGTGTTTATAGCAGGGATTGTAACAACCCCAAACTGGAAATAACCCAGAGGTCCTTCAACAGGTGAATGGTTAAATGAACTACAGTACATCCATATCATGGAATACTACTTAGCAATAAAAACGACTGAAGTTTTGATATATGTAAAAACTTGGACAAATGTCCACTTTCCTCCTTTGTAACAAGGAGGAGGTTGTCTCAAGAGCCTTCCCGTTTGGGAGTTCAAGATACAGATGAGCAGAGTGGGGCAGGATGAGAGCATGTTTGAAAGAGCTTAGGGATTTTATTTTACTTTATTTTATTTTATTTTTTAGAACTTTTAGAGATTCAAAATAATCAGAAGGAAGTGGCTTGATGGTCAACTGTCGTGCTTCATGGGAGCCCATTTTGGAAGCTGGGAACCCAGGAGAAGGGGAGTTTAGGGTAGGTGCATTCTGTTGGCACAAGACGAAGTCTGCTCAGCTGTAGTGAACTTTCAGGTTGTTGCTTTCTCACACTGAGATGGGACAGGGTGGATTTGAGGCCTAAACTGAAAGGATTCTGTGTTCCCAGGAACATAAGGAAATATCTTTGTTCTGATACACAAAATTAAGGGTTCAGGGCTTCCCTGGTGGCACAGTGGTTGAGAGTCCGCCTGCCGATGCAGGGGACACGGGTTCGTGCCCCGGTCCGGGAAGATCCCACGTGCCGCGGAGCGGCTGGGCCTGTGGGCCATTGCCACTGAGCCTGCGCGTCCGGAGCCTGTGCTCCGCAATGGGGGAGGCCACGACAGTGAGGGGCCCGCGTACCACACACACACACAAAAAATTAAGCGTTCATCAGTCAAGGCAGCTAAAGAACTGGAGAGAGCCACATTACCTCCTGAACACTGGGAACAAGGACAAGTCCAGTGTCAGAGCACGTTCAGCTGGTGTAACAGTATTTGTCACGTGATTCTCAAGCAGGACCAGTGTCTGCATTGTGTTCAGGCTAGGAAGTGAAGTACGCAGTTCAGAGTCCACGAAAACCTCCACAAGCTCAGTTGCTGCACGGAACGCACAAAGGCGGGATTTTACATCCGGGACAGGAACCCCGCTAAAACCGGAAGCACGTATTGCCACGTGGTCTAAAGGGGGCATAGGTAGGGTCTCCCAACAGCCAATCCTAGTGCCAGGAGTGTTTAGGAGGCGTAGCCGCGGAGAGACAGCGGCCAATGGTAGAGAGGTCCGTTAACAGAGTGAGGGCAACGGCGGGTGAGGGGAACAGAGTACAGCCGCCAGGGGAGGCTGAGGAGCGCTAGGCTGTTCGGTGGTCAGACTGTTCACGTGAACTGTAGCGGTACTTCAGCCACCAAACTTCGATTCTCGCCCGCCCTTAAACATCATGGGAGATTCACAGAGTGAGCATCAGCGGATGTTACGACGCCACAGCCGCGAGAAGACAGAGCTGCAGGCCCACATTCAGGGCATGAAGAGCTCGATCCCCAAGAGCGACAAGCAGAGAAGAAAGCAGTTGCTCCTCGATGTGGCTCGCCTCGAGGCCGAGATGGAGCAGAGGCACCAGCAGGAGCTGGAGAAGTTCCAGGAGAGTTTCCCTGATAACAGCAGCCTCGATTCTGTCACTGAAGATCTGGCCAAGCTGGATCTCGAGAACAAGCCTCCTCACCTCTGGAGGGCACAGAGAAAGCACAAAAGAAAGGAGGCCTTCAATAGAGAAAGCCAGGATTGGATGGACAAGGCTGAGATGGAGCATCTGGCCAGCTTGCGCCATGACGAGGAAATGAAGCTCGGCGCCATCCTGCGGGCCAAGCATCTGGAGGTGAAGGATATCCCGGCCGACGACCACTGCATGTACCGCGCCATCCAAGACCAGCTGGTGTTCTCCGTGACCGTGGGGAGCCTGCGGAGGCGCACCGCCGAGTACATGCGGCAGCATGTCGACGACTTCCTGCCCTTCTTCAGCAACCCCGAAACCGGCGACGCCTGCAGCCGCGACGACTTCTTGAGCTACTGCGACGACATCGTGTTCAGCGCGTCGTGTGGAAGCCAGCTCGAGCTGAGGGCCCTGTCGCACGTCCTGCAGACCCCCATCGAGGTGATCCAGGCCAACTCGCCCGCCGTCGTCATCGGAGAGGAGTACACCAAGAAGCCGCTCACCCTGGTCTGCAAGCAGTACTCCTACAGCAGCGCGGAGCACTACAACTCGGTGAAGCCACTCGACACCGGCTCCGGCGGGAGCGTGGCCCGGCGTCTCATCTAGGCCCGCTGCCGCCATCGCCGTGGCGGCCGCCGTTGGAGCCGAATCTGCCGCCGCCGCGTCTCCTCAGCAGGCTCCGCTTTTTTCCTTCGGTTTTCTCAAGGTTTTGTTTATTCATTTTACTTAGAGTTCACCCCTCTCTCCTCCCCCGCCCCCCCTTCTTCCTCCCTCGCTCTTCTATCCTCCTCGATCGTCCCTGGGTTGCTTCTTTCACGGGGTAGGGGGACCGGAGGCCGGTGACCAGGAAGAGATCTGTACCGTCCTACCCTAGCGGAGTGAGTTTGCCAAGTTCTCACCTTTCTTGCCCTGAAGGGTCTCTGCGCCCCACCCATGAGAACTGGTCACGTTGCAAGTAACTTTGGGGTTCAAAAAATGGCAACTTGGTTTGATGCGTTCTTCACTTGGGGAAAAACATCAGTTTAGCTCAGAATCTTCCGGTTGCCCCGTGAATGTATTCATTACTTAAAGTTGGAGTTGATGTGAATGAAATGATTTGGGAATGCCTTTTGCTTAGTTCTTTGGGGAAAAAAATGTATCGTGGGCTGTTTGGGGGTTTTGCTTTCCACTTCAACTGGGCTACTCAGGAGACGTCTCAAGTTACAAACAAGACCTCCTCTAGTTTTTTTTTGTTTTGTTTTGTTTTTGGCTGCACTGGGTCTTCCTTGCAGTGTGGGGGCTCTAGGCGCGTGGGTTTCAGTAGTTATGGTGTGTGGGCTTAGTAGTTGTGGCTTGCAGGCTCCAGAGCGCAGGCTGAGTAGCTGTGGCTCACAGGCTTAGTTGCTCCGCGGCATGTGGGGTGGGGTCTTCGCTGACCAGGGCTCGAACCTGTGTCCCCGGGATTCTTAACCACTGAGCCACCAGGGAAGCCCTAGTATATTATTTTGTTTTTTCATAAAACCTTGTATGGTTGCAAATTAATTACAGTTGTTTAGATGTTTCCTGAATTCTAAATGTTTGTTAACTTTAGAAGTTAAATGTAAGCGTTAAATGTAGAAAGTAGATTTACCTAAACTGATAGGCTAGATAAGGCTTGCTCTAAGATGTGAACGATCTCAATTTAATTTCCTTTATTAAATATAAGAAAGGACATGACTTTATTCAAGTAGTTGATTCATTTCATTATATCTGCAATTGATGTGAACTAAGAAGAGGCAAACTGATAGGTAGTTTAACTTGCTGTGAGGGGTGACATCAACTAGTAAGTTTCCTTTATTCTCAGACATAAAAGGGTATAACATTGTTCAAGCAGTTGGTCCACTGTTCTATCTACAACTGGTATGAACGTGAAAGATCTGAACTTAGTCGTTTTCCTTAATTCTTAGAGATAAAAAGTATTTAAAGAGAGATTTTAAAAAGTATTAAAGTAGTTGATTCATTTTGTTATATCTGCAACTGGTATGAAGCAAAAAAAAGTGAGCGATAAACTTTTGTTGATATTTGAGACTTGTTGATACCTTGAATTTGCCAAAAAATGTAAAAGTGAAATGATTTGCAGTAAACAATTTAAAAAATTTAACCTTTAGATCCTATATTTCAGTGAGATTACTTAAATTCATTTAAAAATTCTTTGTATACACCAAATGTTCTAAAATGAAATATACAAAGGGGAAAAGGGGAACAGTAGTTTGTTTAAAGAATAAAAGCAGTTTAAAAAAATACCTGGTTTTCCATTTTTGTATAGCTGACTTAGTTCATATAGAGTTTGTATCCCAGGATCGACTTCAGCAAAGGAATCCTGGAGGGTTAGGGAGCAGGAGTGAAGGGGGAGGACACAGTGACAGATGAGGCTTTTGGAAGGAGGAATGGGCCTGCAGTCTTGATGGTGGCCTGGAGTGGAATATCTCCCAGGGATGGATTTAGGGAGTAACAAGATAGTTGAAGCTATCCTGACTTGATGTTTCACTCAGTGCAAACATCATGAAATGGCTTCAGTTAAGGATGTTCTCATTGCTATGCATGAAAAAGAATTCTCACTTTCAAAAACTTGCCAGTCCAGGGCTAGTTGCAGGAGGGAAAGAAGTGCCACTGTTTTTTTTTCTTGAAGGCAGGGGGTGGGGGGGGAATCTGTTTTCAAAATACAAATATAGAAATCCTGCCAGATAGCTCACTGTGTAAATGTGTGCATCACATACATTTTCAGATAGCCAGCTGGCTGAGAAGAGGAAGTCCCTGAGAAAACCAGGTATTTGGATGCATTGTGAGAAGAGAGCCTTTTATAGGGACGAGAAGGCTGGCTGGGGAAGGAAGAATAGGCCAGGAAGGGAGGCATAATCTGTAGAAGGGGGCCTGGCTGGGAAAAAGGGTGAAAACTGGGGAAGGGGTCAGTCTAGGGGGATGAATGGGACGTGGCAGGGGAAAGGGGAACAGGCAGAAGAAGGGGAGACGGCTAGGTAAGGACACCTGTGTGGACTGGGGCACAGGGTGAAGAAGGAGGCCAGGCTAGGAAGGGGATAATGGAGTGAGGGCTGCCTATGGAAGGAGGACTTGGCTGGTCAAGGGAAAGAGGCTTAGTTGAGTTAGAAGGCAAAGGATGAGAAAGGAATCCTTGACTGTTAAAGGGGGAAAAGCCTGGGGAATGGCACCTGAGCAGGGAAAGAGATCTGGCTGGGAAAGTAGGCTTAAGCTGGGGAAGAGGGTGAGGCTGGGGAAGGGGCCTGGATGTGGGAAGGGGCCTGTCTTGGAAAAGGAGCACAGACTTGATAGGGTGGATGGGAGACTGGCTGGGCTGGGGGAGATTGGGGGGTGAAAATATCCTGGCAGGGAAAGGTGGCCTGCCCGGGGAGGGGCTCTGGCAGGGGAATGGGGCCTGGGAGGGAGGGAGGCACAGGCTAGGAAAGGAACCTGGTGGCGGGAGACGTACGAATGCTGAGACCGACATAGGCTGGGCATGGGATAATAAGTGGGTTGATGGACCTGGCTGGAAGAGGGGCATTAGCAGGTGGAGAGGGCCTGCTAGGGCAGGGATCCTGCCTGGGAACGAAGGCGTGTGTCCTGGCTGAGGGAGGGCACGTGGTTGAGGAAAGGGACCTAGCTGGGGCCACAGGCTAGGGATGGGGAGAAGGTCTGGCTGAGGAGGGGGAATAAGCTAGGGAAGGGGTTTGGTTGAGGAAGAGGTATACCGGTTGAGGAAAGGTACCTTACTGGGAAGGAGGCCCGCCTGGGAAAATGAGCTTAGACTGGGGGAGAGGCTGTTAGGTCCCTGGGTGAAGAGAACCTGGCTGTGGGGAGGAGTCTGGCTGGGAAAGAGTTCTCAGCTGGGGGCATGTGTGTGTGAAGGGGTGCCGGCAGGGAAACATCACATGGTTGGGGAGGAGACTTTACCGGTGATGGAGAGCTGAGAGAGGAGGATGCGTGGCCAGGGAAGGAGGCACTGGCTATGAAAGGCCAGTGAAGGGGGAACTCCTTGGAAAAGTGGTCCAGCTGAAAAGGGAAAAGGCTGGGCACAAGCACCTGGCTGTCAGAAGGAGGCCTTTTCTGGAGAAGGGGTCCCGTGAGGGCAAGGGAACAAAGGGTTGCAAAGGGGCTTTGCCCGGGGAAGGGTAGCCTGGCTAAGGAGGCTGTCAACAGGGTCTCAGGTCGGGGAACAGGCCCTGGCTGGGTGAGGGGCCTGCAAGCAGAAGGGTCCTGCATGGGGAATAAGACAGGCTGGGGTTGAGGCCTGCCTGGGGAGGGGAGGCTGGCAGCATAGGATGGTAAAGAGGCTGGGCTGTGGCCCAGGGTGGGAAAACTTCCAGACAAGTGGCTAGAGGCTGGAGAGCTGGACACAGGCTGGTAAGATGGCTGGTTTAGAAAGGGGGCCAATCCAAAGAAGGAGGCATAGGCTGAGGAAGAGGCTCTGGCTGGGGAAAGGGGCCTGGCCGGGCAAGGGGACATAGGCTGGGGAAGGAAAACCAAGTTGGGTCAGGGAGCCTGGGCTGGCGGGGGTGGGTGGGTAACAAGCTGGGGCAGGGGCCTGGGTAGGGTTGCTGCAAAAGAGGATACTGGCTGGGAATGTGACTCCGCTGGGCTGAGGGTCTAGGTGGGTATAGGGGAAGCCTGCCTAGGAGGGGAAGGGAACCAGGCTGGGGAGCTAGCCTTGGCCGGGGAAGGGGGCATAGGTAGCTGGGGAGGCAGGTATAAACGGACAAAGAGAGCCCGGCTGAGAAGAGGGCCTGGCTGGCTTCAAAGCACAGGCAGTTTAAGGGCTTCTGATGGGGGAGGGGCTTATCTGCTGGGGCAGGGTGTGTAATGTGGGGAAATGGGACTACCTGGGGAAGGGGGCCTGTCTCCATGGGGGTATAGACTGAGAAGCAGGGTTAGGGAAGTGAGGAAGAGGGAATAGGCTGGTGACAAGGACCAGGGGCCTGGTTGTTAAAGGGTATGCATTGGTGTAAGGTGAAAAAGGGATTCCTGGCTTTTGGATGTGGAAGGGCTAGGGAGTGGCACCTGGCTAGGGGAGGAGGCACTCACTAGGGAAGTTATCTGCACATAAAGTTGGGAGGGGCTGGATGCAGACGGGGCACTGTTGTGAGGGCAGGCTGCACTGGCCAAGGAAGGGGGCATGGGCCGGGCAGAGGCCCCGACTGGGGAGGAGGGCATAGGTTGGTGGAGAGGGCACTGCCTGGATAATGTGGGCCTTGCTGGGAGTGGGGGGAGGGCCTGGTGCTGCCCACTGAATTCTTTGGCAGAAGGCAGCAAACAAACCAGCAGAGTCCCATTTTACAGGCTTCTTTCTCCCTAAATACAAGAGAAATAACTATTTCTGTCTAGGGAGCCCTTAAGATCTCACTGGGCCTGTTCCATCTTCCTCCACTGGGTTTGCCTTCAGCTGGAAGGATGGGGAAGAGTAAACCCAGGCCAGATTCCAACCAGGCCCAGAGCACAAGCCAAGAAGGGGCCTTCGCTGTGGGATCTGGCAGGGCATGAGGGATTTGCAGTCTGTTCCATTTTGTAACAGTGACCACAGTCACTGAGGACAGTGACTGTTCTGGGCAATTTTGTGTGCAAAAGCCATGGGGTACTGTTCCCAAAGGGATTCAATTCCAGAAGCAACTTTCATTCATTTACTTACTATTCTTCATTTACTACTCATTAACATGCCCTTTTGCCTTAGCAGCCAAAGAGAAGGACATCTATCTGGATTTGAAGCCCAGCTCATATGCCCGCTTCCTAGCTTTGTGACTTGGATTAAGTCATCTAATCTTTCTGGGCTTCAGTTTCCTCATCAGTAACATGGGACAGTTAATGCCTGTCTTAGAGGTATCTCTTGGGATGTTAGGTACATTAAATGAAAATATGTATAAAATGTGCAATAAATGTATCATTACCTAGGAGCCTAAGACTATAACACTATCAGCTGTGGCAGCAACCACCTCTTCATTCTGTCTACAGTAACTTTTGGAGCCACTTGGTCTCTTCCCACAGGTCCTACAGTGGAAGCCAGAACTTCTTGGGCTGTAACGTGAAAGCAAAAGCCACTGGAGCTTACCAGAGTGCCCTCTTGGGGACAGGGTGGCCTGTGTGCAGGGACTCCTCAGGCCAGTCAGTATCTTCCTTCCTTCCACACTTTTTCTACACACACACATAGACACGCATATTTTAAAAAACCAAACTGGTATCATTCTATCTGAACTACTTTTTTTTTTTACTTAACAATACATTATAAGCATTTCCTCTGTCCTTAGTCTTCAATACGATGATTTTAATGCCTGCATTCTTATTAGCCTGTGAATGTACCATAATTTATTTGTCCTATTCTATTGCTGGACATTTAGATTGCTTTCAATTTCTCACTGCTACAAATATGCCACTGTAATATCCTTGTAGCTGAGTCTTTGTCTATATTTCTGATTATTTCCCTTTGATAACATTTCTAGAAGTGATCTAGGTCAAAAGGAGAGGCTTTTAATGCATACTGGTAAATTGCCCTCCAGAAAGAGTGAGCCAATTTGCACTCTCAGGGTGTGAGAGTGTTATTTTCCCATATAGTTGCAAACACTGAAAATTATCATCTTTGCTAATTTGTTAGGTGAAAAATGCTGTATTAGTTGACCCTTTGTTGATCACTAGTAAGGTGGAATATTCCTCTAAGTATGTATTAGCATGTCTATTTCATTCATGCTGGAACAAATAATTCTTAATTTATTGCCTTTTCATGACATTTGCTTAATTTTCTATGGGTAAGTTTGTCTTCTTCTCATGGATTTTTAATAGGTCCTTCCACTTTTCATTCGGATTTTTTTTTTTTTTTTTTTGCGGTACGCGGGCCTCTCACTGTTGTGGCCTCTCCCGTTGCGGAGTTCAGGCTCTGGACGCGCAGGCTCAGCGGCCATGGCTCACGGGCCCAGCCGCTCCGCGGCATGTGGGATCTTCCCGGACCGGGGCACGAGCCCGTGTCCCCTGCATCGGCAGGCGGACTCTCAACCACTGCGCCACCAGGGAAGCCCCCGGATATTTTTTAAAAATAGTTTTTCCCGTACATTATTACCCTTTCAGTGTTATTTCTGACTTTTTGCATATGCTAAAGTTTAAAATTTTAATGGAGTCTATCTATCGATCTTTTTCTTTATGGTTTCTGTCTCGGTATCTTGCTTAGAAAGGGCTTCCCCATCCCGAGGTTGGATCAATATTCGTATATACTTTCAAGTTTTTAATGCTTTCTCTTTATATTTGACACTATTTAACATATCCACCTGGAAATTACTTGGGTGTAAGATAAGGACATAAATTGATTTTCTCCAATTATGGTAATTAACCAGTTAGCCCAACACCACTTACTGAACAATCCACCATTTCACCACTGATCTGAAGTGCCACCTTCCACATATATTACATTCTTATGAGAGGGTAAATCTCGTTTCAGCCAGTCACACAGAATGACTGCATTCCAGTGACCTCCATGTGAAACTGCCAGCTGTCCATTCATCCATTCACTCCATATTTACTGAAGAGAATGGTGATGAACAATAGAGGCAGAGAGATAAAGATCCAGTCCCAGCGCTCACCATCTAGTAGAGATGGCAGATAGGAAAATAGACAGAAATAAACAGAAAGCAGCATGACCAGTGCTGTGATGAAAGGAAGCACAGAGGAAGGACACTTCATCAGACCTGGGGTGACAGGGAGGCTTAGGAGGAGCTCGCAGAGGACAGAGCCAGAGCAAAGGCAGGAGTGAAAGAACAGGATGTCTCCGTGTTCAGTGGAGCTGGAGGATAGAGGTGACAGGTGGGAAAGAGGCTGCAGAGGGAGGCTGGCATGGTCTCCCAGCTTTAGTAACCATCGGTTTTACTCATAATATTACAAATTAAACAAATACAAATTAAATGAGATACCATTTTTCATCAGTCAGATTAGCAAAGAAGTCAAGTTTGATAATATGCTGTGTTGATGGGAGAATGCAGAAACAGGCATTCTCAAACATACTGTTTCCCTTGTACATGACTAAAGAATATATTTTAAATGATACTATTGGTTGCTTTTGAGGAGGGGAACCAAGTTGCTGGGGGAAGAGGATGGGACGGAGCTTTACACTGTGTAATCTCTTAAACAGCTGATATTTTGAACTATATGAGTTAATAAATAAATCTAAACCTAACTAACTCACTAAATAAAACGCACATAGCTTTTGAACTGGCAGTCTATATCCAGAGATCTATACTACAGATATACGTATTATACAGCAGTATATTTCAAGGCTATTCATTAGAGTGTTGTTTGTGCAAGTAAAACTCTAGATACAACCTAAATATCCTCAGTAAGGACTAGCTGAGTAAATTTTGGATCATCCATATGAATTGTTTCCTCTAGGGAGAGGGAAAGAAATGGGTGGGTGGAAGGAGGAAGGTGTTGAGCTTTTTACTTTTAAATTATGTACTTCGATATAGTTGGATTTTTTTGTTGCAAGGCTATATATCTCCTCATTCTCTCTCCTGCCAGCCCCTGGCAACCAACATTCTACTTTCTGTCTCTCAATTTGACTACTCTGTGTACCTCATATAAGTGGAATCATACAATATTTGTCCTTTTGTGACTGGCTTATTTCACATAGCATAATGTCTTCAAGGTTCATCCACGTTGTAGCAGGTGTCAGAATTTTCTTTATAAAGCTGAATGATATTCCATTGTGTGTATATACCACATTTTGTTTATCCATGATATCATTGAATTTTTAAGTAGAAATTTGTATCTATGTATCATCTAAAAACTAGAAAAAATGATTTCAAAACACTATTTCCTTTCTTCCTCTTCCTCTGGGATAATTTAAATAGCATAGGAATTATCTGCTCCTTGAAAATTTGAAATAGTCCATTCACTTGTGAAACTGTGCCTGGGCCTTTTTTTGAAGTGAGACTCTTTGACAGTCACATACAGTCCTTGGAAGAAAAGCTATGCTGTGTAAAACAACCATAATTTATCTAAAATAGATAGGGACAAAAATTAGACAAAAAAATCAGGAGGTAAAGAGTAAATGTGAAATTTTTCTTATCTCTCAGAGGGTGAATCAAAGATACCATTTCAGTTTTGAAGTTGAAAAACTAAGAATTATAGGCTTAAGCATGGTGCTTACCATCATAAAAATGACCACCAGTAGAACTAAAAGCGAATTGCCTATGCTCCCATTTAGAAGATTAAAAAAAAAAGAATAAAGGAAAGAGAAAACCTAGCCCTTGGAACAACAGATAGAAAACAAAGGAAAGAGAAATAGTGAACTGGCCTTTTGTCATGGGGTCGGGGAGGGCGTGGGAGGAGCCAGGTAGCTTGTGCCTTTTTTTCCTGGTGTCTTCATTTTTACTTTGGTTTAAATTATTTTGCATATGGAGATACCAAGGTTGTGCTCTGCGTCTGTGGCCTGTTCCTAGTTTGAAAAAGAAGACATCTTCTTATCTCATTTTGATTCTTTTTTATTTCGGTGGGTATCTCCTAGGGGGATTAGGCATATGCTCATTTACTCAACCATCACTTGACTTTGAATCAGAAAAATGTGCCCCCTAAATATGTTTACTGCTCCTGAATTAATCTTGCCAAAACACTTTGTTAACCACTGACCAAGATGATCTCTGTAGGCCCTTCCAGCTCCCTCTGTGTCTGTTTTGGTTTCTCTGTCTCTCTATCTCTCTGCCTCTGTCTCTGTCTCCTTCACACACACACACACACACACACACACACACGCACACGCACATGCACACACACACACACACAAATCTAGGACCTGTCTCTGAACATTGTGTATGACCCCACAACACTACATGGCAGAAACAATAGGGAAGCAGTCTTGGTTTGGCATAAGAAAGAATGTTTTGATAATCAGAGCTATTCAAAGATATGGAAAACCATCTCACAAGGTGTTGAGTTCTCTGTTATTGGAGATGTGTAAGCCCAGGCTGGATAACCACCACCTCAGAGGTTTTCAGGCCATTCAAGCACCTAATGGGGATTTAGAAGAAATTTGAAAACAAAAGAGGTTTCTTTTACTTAGAGGTGGGGAGGGAGCCAGAAGAGAACCACAGAAACCCCAGGGCATGGGGAAGCCTGGGCTGGGAGCTGGGGGAGCAGTAAAGGAGATTTGCTAGGCCTCTTTTACTCAGTTGAGTCCTCTTTCTAGAACCACAGAAATGTTCATCCCTCCCCCAGGCCCTGATCAGTCTTGAGTTTGGAAACACAACAGTATTGTGGAGCTGCAGGAATAGCCTAAGGTGGAGACACCACAGCAGCAACGTTGACTCCAGCCCTTGTTCCTAAGTGCAAAACTACTGGTTCAGCGGGCTTGGAGAGTTGCCCAAGGGACCTGTTCTAATGAATAGCCTAGAAACACTGGAATACATTCTCAAGTGTGTAAATAGTGCTTCTGACATATTTGAGGGGGCTTGAAAACAGTTTAAGTTTTAAAACAGTTTAACTGATCCTAATCAGTTCAACCAAATACACTGAGTATCTCTAATAGCAGGCACTGCTGGCTGGGTAGGGGCCCAGGAAGGCCAGGGTAGGGGCCCCAAAATAATTAAGACTGAGTTTGTGCTTTCCATGGCAGCCTCACAGCCTGGGAGATGAGAACCACACAAATCCAAGTGACTGCCAACCCAAGGCCCACCCTTAAGTGCTGTGGTCCAGTAAGAAGATGAGGAAATGAAGTAGGAATGCTCTGGGCCAGCTTGGAGTAGGGAGGAAGAGGGAACGGGAAGCTTGGAAAGTTCATCTCAGATTTAGGGGGGAAGCCCTAAAGGGAAGAGCGTCCCAGGCTGTGAGGACCCCAGTAGGCAAACACCAGAGGTGGCAGTGGGCGAGACACGAGTAAAGAAGGGTTGTTCGCATCTCCAGCGTCTGTTTCCCTCCATTACCACAAAAGCCTCCAATCTCCTTTCTGGGGGTGCGAACCCCCGTCACCCTCTTGGGGTGACAGCGGTTCACCTCCAGGACCCTCCCCTTTCAGGTCTGCCAATCAAAGCACCGATTCTTCCAGGCCACAGTGATTGGCTCAAGGTGAATCTATGGCTTGGGCCTGCCCAATCAGAGTGAAGCCCATGAGCACCCGCGCTTTGTTGCTCCTTTGAACCTGTGAGAAACAAAATCCGGAGCCCCTGCCATCTTGCGTCTGTGGGAGCTGGGGGGGGGGGGGGCACTGCAGTGACCAGGGTGGCCGAGGTGAAGCCACCAAGGTTCATCACCAAATTGAATCACCTCCTAGAAAGAGGCTAATAAGGCCTTCCTGGAATTGGAGGTGAGTTCAGAGTTCTTGGAAAATCACGTCAGAATTTTGTTTGAAACAAAAGAGGAAGGAAATGGGTAGCGGCAACAGTGTTTTCCCATGTCCACGAAGCCGCTTTATCTGGGTTTCTCAGCTACCTTGAAACCAAGAACAGGCTACTCGGGGTATTCTAGCCCCTGGAGAGTGGGCTCTCTAAGAAGTATGTGAGAACTCGGGGGCCTGTGGCAGTCTGATGTGAATTAGTGTTTGTCCATTCCCAGGAATGCAAGCATCACTGAGGGGTCCTGGGAGTAACCGGTTTCTGATCCCGGTCATGAGTTTCTGATCATGAGCTGCCTTCCCGTAGGGCCCAGATTCAGTGACCAGCCACACCCGAGAAGAGAGAATGTTTCTGCCACTTGCTTCATCCTTTGTGGAAAAAATCTTCTGTACTGAGGAGTTAGAATGTTAGCCTAGAGGCAGTAGAATCCATTAAAAGTTTGTTTTTCAGAAGGAATGAGACATCAGAGCTATGCTTTAGAGATAAGGAATCTTAGGGGAAAGAATGGATTGCAAGGAGAGAGATTGGAGGCAAGAAGATGATTTGAGAGGCTGTCTTTTAATCCATGACAGAAAACGCTGACCTGGCCTGGGGCTGTGGCAGCAGGGAGAGAACAGGGGACCAAAGTGATGGACACTGGGAGTAGAATTAACATTTGTTTTATGTGGAGGGTAAAGACAAAGACAGGATCAGAGGTGATTCCCTGGTTTCTGGCTGGAGTAACTCAGGAAATGGTCCACTGAGATAGGCCCTTAAAAATCCCTTCAATTACCAGTCAAGTAGAGCGTCCTCAGTTTCACGTATACAACCTTTGTACACTAAAGCTTTTTGTACCTCTGAGCCAAACTGAAAGGAGCATGTGAGTGAGCACAGACTACCTTAGCAAGGATACACAAGAAACTCCAAGGAGACAAACTCAGCAGCTGAGAATAGGGTGTGAATGCACTGATTATTCAAAATATAAATATAGTTTAAAATTTTAACTATATAATCAAATTTTAAGAATAAAAGCAGTACGGGATTTCCCGGGTGGTCCAGTGGTTAAGACTCCACGCTTTCACTGCCAAGGGCCCGAGTTCAATCCCTGGTCAGGGAGCTAAGATTCCACAAGCCGCATGGCACAGCCAAATAAATAAATAAATAAAAGCAGTAGCAAGACAAGCGTGTATCACCCATCAGTACTGTCACCAAGCTCAGAATTTTTCAGTTGATAATAATAAGACAGGAGCTTCAGCAGGACAAGGCAGGGAGGGCTCTACATCCTTCCTCCTGTAGTTCTCTAGTAGGTAACTATTTGACCACAGTTCACAGCCTCTCTCTTTGTCATACACACATCCCACTGCTTTCAAGGAAAGCAAATAATCCTCAGAGACAGTAAAGTCTAAATTCCACATCTTTTGGTTAAAATGGTAAATTGTATTTATTTTACTGTAATAAAAATCATATTATATATACATATGTATACATATACATTTATACAGTACAGATACATACAGATACATGCATATATAAATGAAACGCTAAAAAGCTACAAGCCAAATGTCAGCAGTGAATTGTGAAGTCTGAATTGTGAGATTATGAGATTTTTACTTTCTTTGCATTTTTCCGCATTTTAAAATTTTTCTATCATGAGCACATTACTTTTTTTTTTTTTTTTTTGGCTGCGTTGGGTCTTTGTTGCTGCACGCGGCTTTCTCTAATTGCCCTGAGCGGGGGCTACTCTTTGTTGCATTGCAGTGTGAAGGCTTCTCATTGCGGTGCCTTCTCTTGTTGTGGAGCACGGGCTCTAGGCGCGCGAGCTTCAGTACTTGTGGCATAAGGGCTTAGTTGCTCCGTGGCATGTGAGATCTTCCTGGACCAGGGCTTGAACCTGTGTCCACTGCGTTGGCAGGTGGATTCTTAACCACTGCACCACCAGGGAAGCCCAAACACATTACTTTTTCAGGGAAAAATAAGTGTGTTTCTTTAAATCCACTTGAGTTTGCTTGAACAGGCTCTTTGCTTTGGCCAAGGAGGAGGCAGGCCCTAGGGGCAGATGCACGTGTGTTCCACACCAGGAATTTCTCCTCTCCAGGCCTGCCCTCCACCTTTACAAGGTGATTTCAGGCTTGCAGAGCTCATAAAGAGTCTCTCGCTCACACATGGGCATTGTCGGAGGGCATGTACAAGGTCTCTTTGAATCTCATAGATGAATTTACGGCCGTTTCATGAGGGATTCCTCCCGATGGCCCCAGAAGCTATGTTGGGACTGTTCTACCTGACTTACAGCCAACATGTCAAGGCTGCGTGTGGCAGCAGCACAGGGCAGTGGGAAAAGTGACACAGACGAGTCAGCCGTGGAATTCTGCAGGGTGACCATCAGCCCAACACTCCCCCTCTCTGGCCCTTCCTTCCTTCATTGATAAGATGAGGGGATCATTAATTCCACATTTTAAAAGCAGTATAATTTTTTCTGAAATCGGACCCACAGTGGATTTTGAGTTTTGCATCATTTGCAAAGCAGTTTCTGTTTCTTTCTTCTGCTTCTACTGATGCAGAGACCTGAGGCCCACTACAATGCCTTGTGTAAACGCAGAACCACTAAACCTTGGTGACACAAAGAAATTGCCACAGAAACTTGGAAATTTAAGAACTTTCTGTATTGCTTTGTTGTTTGTTTTTTTGATTTTTTACTTTGAGCCAGGTCAAATTTTTAGCCTTGATGTATTTCCCTCACTGATCTTTGAAGATAGAAGGGAAGTTCCCAGAGGCCAAGGTGGGGAGGGTGATAGGCAGACAGGATGGCAGGGAGCACGGCTTAGAGTTCTGTTAAAAAACAAAATTCACCTGAGTAAATTTGAAGATCAATTGGCTTTATTCAGCAATTCATAAATCGGGCAGCATCCCATCTAGCAAGTAGAGAGGAGCTCCAAGGAATTGTACAAAATGGAAGGTTTTGAAAGGCAGAGAAGGGGTGGGACAAAGAAGTCATAAACAAAATAAAGGGTTATTTCAGGTGACAAAGGTCACCTTCCTTTTGGGGAAGGCAGGGGTCTATGTGGCAGACTACCTCACTAGTGCTGGCCAGGAAATTCCAGACTGACTGGTTAAAGTCACTTTCATGGGATGGGTTAAAACTGCAATTTGGTTACATATTAAGTCTTGGTTTACTGATGTGGGGCATAGCACAAGTGACTTCATTTTGGGCCTGTTGTTTCTTTGTTTAACAGTTCTATTTGAGTAGAATAGGCATGGCAAGAATAAACACAAAATGTTAACAGAGGTTTTCTCCCAGTGGAATTATGGAATTTAATTTCTCCAGATTATTGACAGTGAGCATATACTACAGTTTTATTTTATATTGTATTTCAATAAAAACAAATCAGTGTAAAGATTCCTAGATACTGTGAGACTCATTAAAATCATTTTGTAGTATTTTTTTCTGCAAACAAAAGATGTTTTTTCAATTAAGAAAAAAATCATTTAAAATTGCAAATGGGGCTTCCCTGGTGGCGCAGTGGTTGGGGGTCCGCCTGCCGATGCAGGGGACGCGGGTTCGTGCTCCGGTCCGGGAGGATCCCACATGCCGCGGAGCGGCTGGGCCCGTGAGCCATGGCCGCTGAGCCTGCGCGTCCGGAGCCTGTGCTCTGCGACAGGAGAGGCCACAGCGGTGAGAGGCCCGCGTACCGCAAAAAACAAACAAAAAAAAGATTGCAAATGCTTTTCTTTTTTTAATGAAAAAACAATTAGCCATGATTTTTTTCCAGTGAATATAAATTTCCCTAACAGGCTTGCTCTAAATGTTAAATTAAAAAATTTCAGTATTGTAGTGCTACCTCCATACACAATAGCTAGCATGATTAAGAGTTAAAATCTTTCTTGAAACACAGAAAATCATTATAATGAATAATTCAAATTAAAATTTTTTTAATTCATTGTTTTCCTAAAAGTAGCTTCATATTTTAAGTACTCATTAGAAAAATGAAGCTGCAAAGTAATTTGTAAAATGAGACCATACAAGTAAATAGGTAATTTACAAGAAAATTAATTGTCCTTCTAAATTTTTAGGTGTCATATAAAAACAAAAAATGTTAAAAATAAATTTTTACAATGGCAGAAGTGTCTAAGAGAGTGGGGGGAGGCTTCTGAGGGTAATGATACTACTACTGTATTTCTTAATCTGAGCACTAGTAATACAGGTATATTCACTTGAAAAAACTCATGGAGTTGTGCCCTTATGAAATGGGCACTTTTCTGTATGTGTGTTATTCTTCAGTAAATAATATTAAAAACAAAAAGAGGGAAGTCAATCAAATTGAAGGTCACAGAATTTCAGGATGAGGACTGAGACTAGATTGTTCACTATTGTGAATAATCATAATAGCTAGCATGTACATGGCTGATAATTATTATATTGAACACTTACCACGTGCCAGGAATTACTCAAAGCACTTTGCATATATTCATAAATTTAATCCTTCCTTATCCTATGAGGTATGTACTATCATAATCCTCATTTTACAGATGAGAAAACTAATGTAAAGAGTGGTTAAGTAACTTGTCCAAGGAGGTTATAAAGTACTCTTTCTAAAAGTGTATAGTGAATGAGAAGAGAGAACAGTAATTCATGTAGAAAGCAGAAAGGTTTTTTTTTTTCTGTTGTTCTAGGCAGGGTTGAGTGCATTTATGGTTCGAGGAGAGAAGCCAGAGAGAGTAGGGGAAAGAGAGCAAAAGTGCTTGATCCTCCCCTGGAGGCCAGAAGGGGATGGATCAAGAACCCATACTTGTACAGTTTTGCCCAGGGAAAGACACCTTCTAAGATCTGAAGAAAGGAGAGGTCTGTGCAGTGGAGAGCCGAGAGAGCCTCACATCAGGAGATGGTGAGAGCCTTTGCTGAGCCAGAAGGAGGCCCAGAGTGGGTAAAGAAAGCTGGAGAAAACCTGCAGTGAGGATTACTCAGTGTTTATGACAGTTAAAATGATGGCAATTGCTCATTTCTGGATCCCACCTCAGGCCTGCTGAATCAGACTCTCTGGAGGTGGAGCCCCAGTGCCTGTGTTTTTAACAAGCTCTGAAGGGGGTTCTGATAACCCCTGGGTTTGAGACATACTGGCTTATGAGATCCACAGGCCTCAGAAGATGAAGGAAAGATGTGTCCATCCACCCTGTGAGACAGCATGAAGGCATAGTTTTCCCTGGGATTGGAACTTTTTAATAGGCTCTCCAAGTGATTCTGATATAGGTGGTCTGTGGATACACTGGGGAAATTTTGCCTCTATAGTGACAGTGACTAAGCATGTGGGCTTTGGAGCTAGATTCTACATACTACTATATATCTCCCATGCCTCCTTTGGCAAGTTAGTTAACCTTTCCATGCCTCAATTTACTCATCTGGAAAATGGGGCTAATAATAGATAGTACCCACTTCGTAGGGTTGTTGTGAGGATTAAATAAGTTAATGTATGTAAAATGCTTGAAACATAATAAACACTTAATGCTCAATAAATATTAGCTATTAATGTTGCTATTTTTATTATTCACCGTAGTTGGGGGGGCCCAAGGCCACTGAAAGTATGATCTATGAAAAGTAGCTTAGGCAATGGGATGTTCAAGCAGATTCATGAAAATCACCCAGAGAGTAGAAAAGACAGTCTTGTGACCAGAGAAGAGCTCACGAGGAGACATGAGAATGGTGGCAACATGAGGCCTGTACCCTCTCCTGGCTGGTCTTACTAGGGTTCCTGGCTGGCAAAGACAGTCACTGACCAGGTGTACTGGAGCTACATCCTACAGAGGTAGTGAAGGAAGGCACAGTGGGGATAGTGGGAGCGGCAGAGAGATAAAAGTGCTGGTATACCCTCTCCAGGTGGATAGGAACCAGTACTGCATCAAGGACTAACTACTTAAAACCTGCCTTGCTTTGCCTCTGGTGGGAAGTACCAGGCTCTAAAAATGTTCTCAAAAGAACAAAAGTCCTTTATTATTCAACTGACTAAAGGCCTGCTGTTAGATTCTAAGCCGAGCCTCTTGGACGTGCACTTGGATCCCTATCTTCAGCCATGGGTTTAGGCTGATGCTTAGCCTCTTGATCTCTCTTTTTGCACATTTGCACTTAATCTTGCTAGGGTTCCAGTTAAGGGGAGCCCAGACGGCTGGGGAGAGAACTGGAACCCAGGTCCCATGAGGAGCAGTTGAAGGAGCTGGAGCTGTTTAGCTTCGAGAAGAGAAGACCGAAGGCAGTGTGGTTTCCATACCTCTGAAGGGCTGTTATAGGACAGCAAGAGCAGATGGGGTACAGGCCCCAAGGGGCAGAGCCAGGACCCCTAAATGGATAGAAACCGTGGGAAAGCATATTTCAGCTCAACACAAGGAATTGACTTTCTAACAGAACTGGTCACCCATGAATCAGAATAGATACCTTATGAGGTAATGAGCTCCCTGTCACTGGAGTACAAGCTGAGATTGGATGACAACTTGATAGCAGAGAACACTGAAATGTCTGGTTAATCTTCATAGCTAAAACACTTGCTCTGTGCTTGTGTTCAACAGCCTGATTTCATTCCATAACCATTGGTGTTCTTAACCCTGCTTTAGTATCCGGTAACCAGGTCATATCTAAATATACTAGGGAATGGTTATTGGGGAGCACTCTGAGTTTCTCGTAGGCCCCATGTGGGTCCATGCGTGTCTCTCCCTTCTAGCTACCATCACCTCTCCCAACCCAGACTGCCTACAAAGTCAGATACGCTGCTCTAGTTCCCAGCTTTTTTGCTGTCCCTGAAACAGACTCATAGGCTCTTTAGGATATAGGGTATAGAGTCAATGATAGAAGGTGACAAAACAGGAAACATGGCAGGTAATCCAGAGGCCCAAGAACTTTGACCAGGTTCCCATGGCAGTTGTTAATGGTCTACTAAACAAGTGCTTCTCAAGCTTTAGTGTGCATCGAATCACCTGGGATCTTGTTAAAATGTAGATTCTGGGACTTCCCTGGTGGTGTAGTGGTTAAGAATCCTCCTGCCAATGCAGGGGACGCGGGTTCAATCCCTGGTCCAGGAAGATCCCACATGCCGCGGAGCAACTAAGCCTGTGCGTCACAACTACTGAGTCTGCATTCTAGAGCCCGCATGTCACAACTACTGAAGCCTGTGCACCTAGGGCCCGGGCTCCACAACAAGGGAAGCCATCACAATGAGAAGCTTGCACACCGCAACAAAGAGTAGCCCCCGCTCGCCACCACTAGAGAAAGCCCGCGCGCAGCAACAGAGACCCAACGCAGCCAAAATTAAATAAATAAAATGCAGATTCTGGTTCAGGGAGCCTGAGATTCTGCATTTCTAACAAGCTTCCAGGTGCTGCTGATGCTGACGGTCCATGGATCTAAATCATTATACAAATAGGAGGGTCGTTGCTGTGGTTATAGTTATCATTGTGATTATCATTCATTGTTCTGTGGCAGAGGTATAATAAGAGTTGCAAACTCAAATGCCCATCAGCATTAATATAAATGGGTGAGAGAAGGCAGGTGTAAGACAATGAATTCTAAAGTATTTGGATTGAGACCCAGCATAGCACCAAATACAGAGGTAAGCCACCAGTCCAGGAGCTCTGTGAGTCTCCATCCACTCTGCATGTGTGTGTAATTCTTTGTGAGAAGCTTCTCATCTTGATGTCAGTTTGGTAGAGGTCCCAGGGGTTCTGAGAGGGAAACAAAAAGTGAAATCAGTTGCTCTTCAGGTGCCGCTGGACTCCCTGGGGCCTAGACCACCCCCTTTTTTGCCCAAGTGAAGGCCTCCTTGGTACTTTGCTCAAATTCCTCCCTTTGAAACAGAGGGCTCATTTTTCTTCATTCAACACCATGAGCAATGTGTGTCTCTATTTCAAGCCCTCCCCCTCCTACACGTACATTAAACAGAAGGTTTGCTGCAGTCATTTTTAGCCAGTAGACTACAGGATAGAGCCTAGGTCAGAGGGCTAAGAGGCGAACTGGGCAAAGGCCAGGGTCAGGCTCTGGGCCACAGGAGAGTCCCAGACCAGTACTCTGTCCCTAGGTTTGGGGAGAGAAACTCCTCTGGAAAGGGACATGATGATTTCTCAAGCTGTCACTCAAGCCAGATCAAAGGATCCCTGTGAACATTTGCCTTTGCTCTGAATCTCCCAGATGGAGGAGATCTTAGAGAGTGCCATTTAGTCCAGCTCACCACTGCCACCTCCCACCCAGCAACACCTTAATGTCTTCTCTATTCCCCAAGCATATTTTTGAGTTGGCCTTTATTTTCCTGAGTGAGCTTTCTTCCCCAAACAGAATTTTATCTGCCGGGAAAACACTGTTCTTGGACTCAGTTCTTGGGTATAAGTTAGTCTTCAGGGAGTGTGAGCTCTTTAAGATTTCAGGGCCTAATGTCTCTGTCAGGGTCAGGTGCTAGAAGTCACAGTTCTCAGTGAAAGTATTGTTCTTCCACAAGAGGCCCATCCAGTAAGAAAAATGGCAGTAGGGCAAAAGACTTAAGCCCAGGTGTGTAATCAGGGATAGGAAACCCCACCTCAACCCCCTTGGTACCCTTGGGAAGTGGCCCTGGAGAGTAAAACCCAGCTTATTCTACAGAAGAGACAGGACGTTGTGCTTCATTTTCTCACACAGCCCCCAACCCTCTTTCATGATGCAAGCACCAATACCTCCCCGAAAGGGATTGTGCTGACTTTCAAGAGTGAGCATCCCATCATTGCACACGAACTGGGCACAAAGCCAAATGAGCCAAGAGTGGGAAATATGGAGGATGGCAAGAAGGGAGAAGCACTCGGAGAATTAGTTGCCTCCCCTGAGGAGAAGGAAAGCTGCTTCCAAGGCTCTAGGGCATATGCCTCTCACGCTTTGTTCTGGACACATAGGAGGAGTCTATCCCCCCAGGGGCATCAAGTGAGACCTCTACCAGCCTGTCTCTCCACACCCTTCCCCTTAAATTGCACCTCTGTGCTGGATCAAGGCTGATTAGAACTTAGAGGAGCTGAGATCTCTGCCAGCTGGCCCTTCACAGGTGTGATGAGAATAGTGATGGCCGCCCCAGCTGGGCATGAAGGTAGGCCCCAGGATGGAGAACCAGAAGGACCCAGTTGGGTCTACTCCCAGGTGGACTGCTGCTTGGTAGGAACGTCCAGCTGTTGCAGAGAGACTGAGTTGAACTGCGGGAAAAGCTTGCTTTGGGAATCAATCCCATTATGTTGCAGTTCAGCTCCCCCACTTTCTAGCTCTGTGACCTTGACCAAGTTACTTCACTGCTCTGTGCCTCAGTTTCCCCATCTGCGAAAACAAAGAGGTACCTACCTCTTAAGTGTACCGTGAGGATTTAATGAGGTATTTGTAAAAGCACCTGACACGGAGCATGTGCTCAGTACGTGTTTCTTCCCTTTCCTTGGCTTGGCAGAATATGTTTACTGAGGACAGGTGAGATCCACAGAGGCCAGCCCTATCCCTTGGACTGTTGTCAAACTGGAGGCCTCTAGATGCCATGCCCAATAAACAAAGATAAGACCAGAAGAAGGCTAAGTAAAGCTGCTGTCTGCCTGCCTGCCAGCATAACAGTGTCCTGCCCATCACATCCATAGTTGATCCTCTTGGATCCATCCATGGGCATGTTTGAGGGAGTAATACCTCTATGCCAGGCTTGTCATAGTCTGGTCTTCTGGTGACCAAAAGCAGTCATTTGCAAGACAGCTGGCCCAAGGAGCAGCTTTTCTATGTGAAGTTAATTAGTCCATGAAGTAGTTGGAACTTTGCTCCCTCCTGCATTGAGCCCCCACAAATCCCCACCCCACATCCTTCTCCTAGCTAACCCCTCCTCCTGCTGGCCTCGACCTGAAACATTAATTCTGCGGGGAAGCCTTCCAGACTACTAAACTAGGCCGAGTAGCTGTACTTTCCCTGAGAACTTCGCACACCGACAAGTAATGAAACAATTGCACATTTCTGTATAAAGACTGTTTTCCCCGCTAGACTGGAAGCTCCTGAGGGAGGGACAAGGCCTGTTTTGTTCAGCTCTATAACCCCAGCATCATGGTATGTGCTCAAAATATTTGTTGACTGATCAGATGATGCCTGCAGTCCCTCTCAGTCTTAGGAGTCTAGGGTCACACAGGTAGGCTGTTCCTCTGCAACCCGCAATGGCAAGGCCGTGGCTAACTAGCCAGAGTCAAGTCTGAGAAGGGTTTGGGATACCCTGAAATATGACCTTTTTTTCCCCTCTTTTTCTCTCCTTTTTCATCACCATCTCTATTGAGGTGGTGACAGAATCTTGAGCAGCCATTCAGCCTCTGCCACAGTGGAGACGCAGAATTAGCCAGCAATCCTAACAGGTCTTCTGAGTTCTGACAAAGGAGAGCAAGCCAGATACACATAGCACCAGCTCTGGGTGTTTCGGATCCCAGATCAAGGTCCTAAGTCCTGGGTGACAAAGATAAAGTCCCTAATTGCCCAACCTGGCATACAGTCTGAGGCTGGCAGATGTGTAGGAGAGGCCTGGATCAGAGAGTCACGATAGCTCAGACTCTGACTGCCGGGAGAAATGTGGTTTCTGGAGTCAGAGGTCAAGAAGCTTCCCTCCCGCTGAGAGCTGGAGGAGAGTTCCAGAATGAACAGGAAGTTCAGCACAGAGAGAGCCAGCAGAGAGGCAGCCCTGAAGGAGCCATCCATCAGAGGCTCAGATTGCAACTGCTCTTCTGTGCGTTGGCTTAAAAAATCAAATTCCATTCTAGACAAATTTCCTTATTGCATGCAAGCTGCTCTAATTTCAAGAATGTCAAATATGCGGCCAAACGCAATTACACTTTAAGCACAGCACTCACTTGAAGTATAGCACAAATTTCTAAACCAATTTTAATCACATTACAGAGAGGGCAGACATGCTCAGAAATCTGAAATTCCACCTTATCCAGAGAGCCTCTCCTGATTAGTTAGAAGAGTGGCCAATTTGCTGGCTCTGCCCTGCCTATTCTCTTGTTCTCTCTCTGCTGTCAGGTATGCATTTATCTATCTTTATTCTTGTACATAATGTAGATGTGTTTGTCGATTATTCATTCTGCCCTGGTTACCTGTTTGCTTGGTTAATCACATGCCTTTATGCCTGAGCAGCCTTTCGGCTGTTTGTTTGTGGTTCCCCTCTGTGAGCCTAGGCCTGGCTGTGGATTCCTTTCACGCAGGGCTTGCCCCAGCCCCAGCCCTGCCCAGGTGTTTAATAAGGGTTCTTTGAGAATGAAAGCTCTAGGAGCCATAGACCAGACCAGGTGGTGTCTGGGCCAATACGTGGCAGTGAGTCCAAGCTCCCCAGAATGTAGGCATAGGTGATTTCTGTCTGGGCATTGGGTCCAAGCACCTTAGCATCGCTCTGGTCTTGGAGACTGGCACACTCCTTGTGGGCCACCATCACTAGAGATGCCTGTATATATTTTTCTGCCATGGGGTGGCTGGAGAAAGGACCATCTGGGTGCTCCCTATGATTCCCAACCCACTGACCAAGACCTGAAGGAATCACACTCGGGGCGGGGTGGGGGGGCGGGTGGCTGATAGTAGGGAGACCAGAAACTGGCCAGTTACAGGGTCTGCAACTGACCTTTGGAGTTCTTCCAGGTGGAAAAATCTAGGTTGCTGATCGCTGGGTTGCCCTAAAGGCTTCAGGACAATCGTTCAGGTGGGAAAGGACTCCAGGCTCCACAGACAGCTTGAATCTCATGCTCACTTGTTCTTACTGGCTTGTGTGTGTGTGTGCGTGTGTGTGTGTGTGTGTGTGTGTGTGTGTGTGTGTCTGTCTGTCTCTGTCTCTCACTTGCACTCTGTTTCTGGCTTCAACTGTGTGTGTGTGTGTGTATGTGTGTGTACTTATATACCGTCTTCTTCTCCTTTCTCTCTCTCTTTTCTCTCTGTCTTTCTGTGTCTCAGTCTCTCCTCTCTTGCTTCATTTCTATTTGTGTACATGTGTCTCTTTAGTTTCTCTGTATCACTATCTCTCGTTCTCTCTTCTCTCCCTCTGTCTCTTCCACCACCACTCATTCCTCTCTCTGTCTCCTCTCTGTCTCTTTTCATCTGTCTCTCTCTCTATCTCTGTCTGTCTGAGTGTGTGTCTCTCTCTCCTCTCTCTCACTCTTTGTTCACTGCTTACTTCACATGCCCAGATACAGAAACACCCATTTTTTCCTTTTGACAAACCCACACGTTTAAAAAGGTAATTTCACTTAGAAATGAAGGGAAAGGAATCTGGCCCAAAGCACAGATGCTGCCTCAGTCAGGATGCTAAACCAAGCCCCTTAACTCTTCTTTTTTCTGTTTTTTTTTTTTCTAGTACGCGGGCCTCTCACTGTTGTGGCCTCTCCCATTGCAGAGCACAGGCTCCGGACGCGCAGGCTCAGCGGCCATGGCTCACGGGCCCAGCCGCTCTGCGGCATGTGGTATCTTCCCGGACCAGGGCTCAAACCCGTGTCGCCTGCATTGGCAGGCGGATTCCTAACCACTGCGCCACCAGGGAAGTCCCCAACTCTTCTTCTGGTGTGTGTTGAGATCACAGGGCTTGAGCTCCCACAGAAACTGCTGTCCTCCCAGAACCTGGCTCACTGGGGTATTCACGCATTGGATGACAACTTCCTGGGGCCGGTAGAATCAGATGGAGGAGTTGGGAGATGAAGGTAGACTCGATGGAGTAGATAACAGACTTTTAAAGTCCATCCCTGATGTGAGATTCTGGGATTCTGGGATTTTATGCCTGTAACTTACTTGAACCTGAAATAACCCGACAGTATTTAGTTCTGGGCTTCATACATTAAGAGGAACAAACTAGAATATGTCCAGACGAGAGTGAGTAGACTGGAACAGGGACTCGAGACCATGTCACCATCTCACAGCTGACATGAATTAAGTGTCTACTGTGTGCAAGACACTGGACTAAGCACTGGCCATACAGAGATTAATAAGGCGCAGGCTTTTGACTTCACAGAGTGACCCAATCTAGCAATATGAGTTTAATAATAATAGCCCACACTCACCAACTGCTTCCAATATGCCAGACACTGTTATAAGATTTTTGCATGTATTATCTGCTTTAGTCCCCATTTTACAGGTGAGGAAACTGAGACACAGAGAAGTTACATGTGGTGACAGTTTAGTACCTGAAGATTTATTGAAAGAGTTAGGGCTGTCTAGCCTGGAGAAGAGAGGATTTATGGGTCTCTTGTCTTCAGACTTCTGTCAGAGTCGAAGAGAATTTGGATGTGGCCCCAAAGGGCAGAGCTGGAACCCAGGAATAGAAGCAGACTTGGACTCAATACAAGGAAAAAAAATCTGTCTTAGGAATCACAGTGGTCCGTGGCTAGAACAGGCTTCCTGGGGAGGGAGAGGGATGTCTAAGCAGAGGCTGCATGGCCATTCAGGAAGTGGGGAGGGGAGGATGTGTCTAAAGTTCTCTTGTAGTGCCAGTGGGCTGGCACATCTCCATTTTCTGGCTGCACAAATGTGGGGACTTCCATGGTGGTGCAGTGGTTAAGAATCCACCTGCCAATGCAGGGGACACGAGTTCGATCCCTGGTCTGGGAAGATCCCACATGCCGCAGAGCAGCTAAACCCGTGCACCACAACTACTGAGCCTGCGCTCTAGAGCCCACGAGCCACAACTACTGAGCCTGCACGCCACAACTACTGTAGCCTGTGTGCCTAGAGCCCGTGCTCTGCAACAAGAGAAGCCACCGCAATGAGAAGCCCATGCACCGCAATGAAGACCCAACGCAGACAAAAAAAAAAAAAAAAGACCCAAATGTGATACCTTTAAAGTCCTCTGGGAATCCACACTTCAGCTGCTAGAGAGAAACATGTCTCCCTCTGTACACAGGAAGCCCCCTGTGGCCTGCTTATGGTTATCTTCCTTCACATGTTTCTCAATTCTCTTAGCCCCCTCCGAGAGGTTTGGGCCGTGCCTTGCAAAAGAATCCCACCCACAGTCTTTCCCTGTAGTTTCCTACTCAGGCCTTGGGCTGATATTGTTGCTGTGGAACTGCAGACCAAGAGCCAAGCAATGACTCTTTCTCAATAGGGTGGTCAGACCACACCAGATGACCAACAGGCCAGTCACCACCAGCCAGGTCCACATAGCCCAAAGGCTCCCATGCCTCATACACGGTAAACTATGGTCACCCATTAGTCAAGCCCAGCAGCTGTTCTGCTACCAAGATAAATACTATGGCCTTCCTCTAAGTCTGGCCCTAAGCAGAGCATCCAGCAGTGGAGAAGATCGCTAGAAGTGGTCAAGCTCGTGAGGTGGTCAGGCACAACCCTCAGGGTCACCCCTTTCACAGCTTGCAGGCTCTGGTAATGAAGGTCCAGACTGGCCAAGGGATAGCAGCCAAGGCCCTTGGTTGGGAAGGCTGCTCAGCTTGTAGCCAGAGAAGTCAAGGCACTGAGCTCCTGTAGGCAGGGAGGCTATGCCTGGGAGTCCCTCATGCTATTGTCATACAGAGAGAGCTTCCACGAAGAGAAGTGCAGGCCTCGGAATGTCCCTGCAGTTAAAGTCAGCCCCGTATTACCCGAGAGATCCAGGGATCAAAGGGTGGCAGGGGCAGATTCCTGAATGTAAGACCCTGGGCTTCGTCCACAAAGGCCCAGATGCTTCACTAGGAAGACTGCCCTGAAAAGACTTTGGGCGGGGGGGCTTTTGAGGGGCTCTTCCCCCATGGCCCCATGCCTCCAACACAGGTGCAACCCCTTGTTCCCCAAGTCCATGGCTCCCAGCCTGGGCATAATCTCAAAGAACCAGGTGGGCAATGACTAAATAATATTCCCCCAGAGATCCAGAGATGTCAAGGGCAGAAGGACACTGGAAAAGTAGGGACCAGCCTCAGAACTGGTGATGCCATGGGGCAGTGGGTTATCACATTCTGGAAACAGTTCCAGGCCATTATGAGGCGCTGGAAGGGCAGGAAGCCTACCAAGGAAGTCTCCTGGGAATGCTGCCTACTTAGGTCAAGTGGGATATGCCAAGATAATGTGTTCAGGTTGGATGTTATATCATGGTACCAACTGCAACCCCCAAAGCTGGGGATAGGGGATTTGATTCTAGGAAGGCCAGGGAGTTGTCAGAGAGGTTAAAATAGAGGAGATGGTATTGGGTGGGTAGAAGTGGGAAGGTACTCAGTCAGTTATGACTCGGGTCTAATACCTGAGACTGGTGTGCCCTCGGGTATGGATAACTGCAGGCCACTGGGGCTCAAGTGGAGCTGCCACAGGTTGGGAGGCTGAAGGTGGAGATGCAATGAAGAGAATTCCTGGCCGAGATGAGCTCCTACAGCACGGACAAGCCAGCAAATTTCCAGAATGTAGCTGTTGCTCAGGTTGATGCCCAACAGAAAAGGGGATCCAAGAAGGCACCCCAAGCCAGGTGAGTCATGTGGTTGTCTGAGAGATTTAGGCTCTCCAGTGAGCTGAGTTTGGTCACCTGGTAAGCAGTCATGTCACTGATGAGGCAATTGGCTGAGAGGTCCAGAACCTGAGGGTGACACAAGAACTGGAGTGCTCTGTCGTTAGCCAGGCAGTTATGGTCCAGGAGACTGGATGCCAGGGTGAGGGAGCTGAGCCAACAAAGCTGGTCGAGGGCCTCTGAGGCCAGAACCTCCAGCTGGCTACACCTAAAGTCCAGGCTTTGGTCGGGTCTCAGTTGCACCATCCCCTCTAGGGCTTTTACAAGGTTGTGAGAGAGGTCGAGTTGTTCCACACTCACTGATAACCCTGCCAGAAAAGTTTGGAAGCCAAGGCCCTGGCAGGAAACACTCAGCCTGGCTGTCAGGGTGGAGGAGAGAAAAGAATATCCTGTGAGCTAGACAGAGTGGGGTGGAGTTGGGGAGGAAGAGCCAAACCCCATTTACACACACACATACACACACACACACACACACACACACACACACACACACACACAAGGTCTTGAATACCTCCCTTGGCACTGTCATATACATTACCTCACTCCAAGAAACAGGAGTAGTTTTTCCTGCTTTATAGATGATGAAAGAAGTGCAGAGAAGCAAAGTGACCTGCCCAGTGTACAGGATTTTAACCCAAGTCTGGCTGACTCAAAGCTTATGCCCTTTCCACTCTTTATCTTGCCTCCTTGAGCGAATCTTTTTCGAGTTCAAAAAGCCCTTGTTCTCTATGGCAACAGGAAATTTGTTTCTACACATGAATGAACCAGGCAATCCTACAGTACAGTACAATCAATACAATCCTTGAATGTTAGAGCTGGAAGAGACCTTAGAGACCATTTCTCTCTGACAATACTCTCATTTTATAGCTGGAACAACAAAAGGCTCAGAGAGGGGAAGAGGCTTGTCCAAGGGGACAGCAAACCTGAGTCTGAGTCTGCCCGCTCACCCTGTTTTCCAGGAGCTCACCAAGTGGGGGTGAAGAAAGGAGGGAGAGGCAACAATGAATCCATGTATAGATTCCTTAGGTACACCGCCTACCCCTGGTTACTCTTTTTTTTTTTTTTTGGAGATGGGGCATCCACCCAGGACAGGAGAAACCTATTTCTAGCCTTTTCTCTTGGAAAAAAGGTCAACCAGGGGGGTTCTCCTCCCACCCCCCAACCCCACCCCACTCCCCACCCCAAAATAACTTACTGGGTACAAATGCATTTTGAGGTTAAAAACACAGGGGTCGGGCTTCCCTGGTGGCGCAGTGGTTGAGAGTCCGCCTGCCGATGCAGGGGACACGGGTTCGTGCCCCGGTCTGGGAAGATCCCACATGCCGCGGAGCGGCTGGGCCCGTGAGCCATGGCCGCTGAGCCTGCGCGTCCAGAGCCTGTGCTCCGCAACGGGAGAGGCCACAACAGTGAGAGGCCCGCGTACCGCAAAAAAAAAACAAACAAACAACAACAAAAAAAACACATGGGTCTAATTCCTGACTTACCACTAACTAACCTAATAATCTTGGGCAAATTCTACCATTTCCCTGAGCCTCAGTTTCATCTGTAAAGTAATGACACTAATACCTCCCTCATTGGGTTGTTGTGGAGATGCAATACAATGACATCTACAAAGCACTTAACACAAAGTACCCGTATATAAGTATTCATTTGTCCCTTTCTTACCCACCACAAACTCCTATGTTTTCACCCCAGATTTGCCAGGAAGGCAAAAGTCCCCAGCATGGAGAAGATAGCAGCCTTGGGGCAGAGGGGCAGAATTTCTACCACTGCCCATGAGGTGCACAGACAGCAAGGCCAAAAGCAGGCTGAGTTCTGAATGGCCCTCGCTGTTGGACTCCTTTAGTTTTCTTCCAAACTGTGGGCCTGGGCTGGACCTTGGGTAGTTTTAAATAGTCCCATGCCGAGTAGGAAGTACTGATAAAAGGTGGGAGAAGCAAGAACCAACAATTCTCCCTGGGGAAAGATAATGCAGAGAAGGGGGTGAAGGTCTTCGAAAGTGAAAAGGAAATAGAGGAGAATTGCTGGGCTTTCCTACCGTATTGGCGTGCCAGGAAATGAACAAACTGGGATACCTTCTCTGACTAGCTTATAAGTTTCCCTCAGTCCTTGGGGACCATTATAGGGAAACCCCTGAAGTGGAAGGGAAATCCAGGCTCTGAGTAAATTCACCAGCCTCTCAGCGGTTGTGTCATGGGACCCCGGCTTAGGGATGAGAGGGAAGTCAGAGGATGGGGTCCACGCTGAATCTGGGATAGGCCCCTACCACTTGGCAGGTATTGGGCTAGGTGCCCCTCCCTCCAGTCATTCAATTAATTGGTGCCAGGTGCTACGGGGAATAGAAGCGCCTCAAGTCTCACCTGTATTTAAAAAAAAACACAACTGTACCATAATTTCCTTCTCTGGACCTAGCACTCCTTCCTTTTTCAGGCAAGCTTTTAGAAAAACTTGGTTGCTGATTTCTTCCTCTGAAAAAAGTCCATGGTCTTCATCCATTGTTCTCTATCCCCACTACTTCTCCAATCTAAGCCCAGCTAATCTCTCACCTGCCTCCAGTCTCTGCCCTCCTTCAAGGCAGCTGACTCTCCAAGCCAGCAAGTGTAACCATCATTTCCTTGCTTTAAATTCTTTGATGGCTCCCCACTGCATGCAGATCAGGTCCCAATCTTCTTCTCCATGAGGCCCTTTGTGATCTGGCCCCTGTCTTTATTTCTTGTCACTTCCCCACAGGAAACATGCATTTCAGCCATATTAACTACTTACAAGTTAGTCAGGGATATACACATACTGTTTCACGCCTTTCTTTATTTGCACATACCATTCTTTCTTCCTGGGATTCTCCTTCCAGCTTGACTGTCTGGCAGATTTTGACCTGACCTATGAGCTACAGCTGAAACGTAGTCTCTTATGCAAAGACTTCCTGGATCTCTCACCTTTTCTTGGCTTCAGCCTTCTAGTCACCTAAGCGGCACCCTCCTCATACTCCCTAGTCAGTTCTTGTCATGTCAGGTCTTATTTATCCCCACCCCTGCCCCTGATTTTTCTTCAATTGAGCCTTCTTCCATACCAGGCACTCTGCTAATGTTGTATACATACATTATTCCATTGAATCTTTCTATCACCCAGTGAGTTTGGAACCATTATTATCCTCATTTTGCAGCTGAAAACACTAAAGCTTGAAGAATCTGGGTCAGTTACCCAACATCACCCAGGATACAGGGTTAATAAGCAGCACAGTAGAGATTGAAACCCAGGCTGACTCAAAAGGCTTAACCCTGGCACTAAAGTACCTAGCCTTTACCCCTTTAAGGAGTGTAGTAACACCCCTTAAGGGAGAGGCTTGCTGGGCTGGGCAGAAGTGGAGACGAAATCTCTTTAGGTCCATGTTCCCTGATGTCCTAGAGGCTGCAGACAGTGACCTTGGAGCAGCCCAGTGGCTGCTATCTATGGTTTCTTCCATTTGAGACAGAAAGCAGAGGGGGATAGGAAAGAAACTAGTACCTTTCTAAGGAGAAAAAGATGCAAAGCTTCAGGTACTAACACTGCCTACTTCAACAGCTCACACAAAATCCCCTGGCCAAGCCTTGGCAGAGAAGGTCAAACAGTCCTGGGCAAGACTGACAGGCGGCAGGGAGAAAGCTGGAGGTGGGGAGCGGGGGCGGTGTGTGTGTGTGTGTGTGTGTGTGTGTGTGTGTGTGTGTGTGTGTGTGTGTGTGTGTGTGTGTGTGTGTGTGTGTGTGTGTGTGTGTGTGTGTGTGTGTGTGTGTGTGTGTGTGTGCGCGCGCGCGCCAGCAAGCAAGCAAGCAAGCAAATGAAGCCAGAGTTCAGGCTCCAACTGCCACCTGGTGGTCAGCCTTAGAAAGGCAAGTGGATGGGAGCTGGCTGGAGCCCTGTCTTGGCACAAGCTACAGGGCAGAGAGACTGCTCAAGTGAGCTGGCCCTGGCTCAGAGCATTCTTTCACTCACTCATTCATCCATCCATCTGTCCACTCATTCCTTCATTCATTCAACAAAGGTGTATTGTACCAGGCACAGTGTAGGCACTGGAAATACAGCAGTGAACAAAACAAAAATGCCTGCTCTCCTTGAGCTCGTAGTCTAGTGGTGGGAGACAGACAAAGAATAAATACGTAGATGACATTGTGTATTAGACGGTGATGAATGCTGTGGAGGTAAAAACACATGGGAAAGGGGAGAGGCAAAGGCTTTGCCATTTTAAGTAAAGCCTCGCTGAGAAGATGAAATTTCAGAAAAGACTTGAAGGAGGTAAGGGAGGTAGCAATGGAGATGTCTGTGGAAAGAAGGTTGTGGGATAAGGAAATAGCCCAGGAAAGATTCTAAGGTGGGAACATATGTGATGTGATTAAGGAGCAGTTAGGAGGCCAGTGTGGCTGGAACAGAGTGAATAAGAGGAGGAGTAAGAGGAGATACGCACAGAGAGGTAGGCTGGGGTTAGATCAGGCGGGGCTCTGTAGGCCTTCTTATATACTGAGTGAGATGGGAAATCATGGAAGGGTAACTTGCCCAGGATCACCCAAGCTAAAAACTGGCACTAGGCATTCTGTCTCAAAAGCCTGTGCTCTGCACTGACAGGGATATACACATAGACCAGTGGAGAAAAGAACCTAGAAATAGACTCATACAAATCTGCCCAGCTGAGTTTTGACAAAGGTACAAAGCAATTCAATGGAGGAAGGATAGTCTTTCCAACAAATGGTAGTAGGGCAATTGGACAACCATAGGCAAAAAATAAACCCCAACCTTATACAAAAATGAGCTCAGAATGGATTACAGACTTAAACGTAAAACATAAAATTATAAAACTCTTAGAAAAAAATGGGAGAACATCTTTTGGACCTAGGGCTAGGCAAAGAGTTTTTAGGCTTGACTTGAAAAGCACAGTCCATAAAAGTAAAAATTGATAAATTGGACCTCATCAAAATTAAACATTTTGCTCTGTGAAAGACATGTTTGACTCACACAAAAAGACATGGATGTTCATAGCAGCCTAAAACTGGAAACAATCCAGATGTCCTTCATCAGGTGAATGGTTAAACAAACTGGTACATCCATACCATCAGATACTTACTATTCAGCAATATAAAGAATGAACTCTTGATATATGCAACAACTCGGATGAATCCCCAGGGAATTATGCTGAGTGAAAAACACCAATTCCAAAAGGTTATATACTATATGATTCCACTTTTATAAAATTCTTGAAATAACAAAACTGCAGACATGAGAACAGATTTATGGTTGCCAGGGATTAGGGATGAAGGGAGGGAAGTAGGTGAGTGTGGTTATAAAGGGACAACACAAGGAATTCCTTGTGGTGATTGAACAGTGCTGTGTCTTGCCTGAGGCTGTGGATACATGAATCTCCACATGCGATAAAATTGCATTAGAACTACACACACACACAAATGAGTTCATGTAAAACTGGTGAAATCTGAATAAGCTCTGTGGATTGTATCAGTGTCCGTTGACTGGTTTTGATATTATACTGGTAGTTAGGATGCCAACATTAGCAGAGGTGGGGTAAAGGATGCACAAGACCTCCCTGCAGCTTCCTGTGAATTACTTCAAAATAGAAATTTCAAAACAAACAAAAAACCTTAGAAGAAACCATCAGAGATTCTAAACAATAAACTTATAGAGTATTCAATCCTAAAATTTTGAAGACCTCCACTATGTCAGTTTAAAAAAACAAAAACACCTTAACAGATTTACTAGCATTCATACCTAAAAAAAATCAGTTCCTCAAGAGAAGATCAGAACTACTTATGATCTGACATTAATAATGGGATATTCAAGGTGACAATTAGTCCAATACTGTTATTTTACAGATGGGGAAAATGAGGCTCAGAGACAGGAGGCTACTTGCCCAAGGTCATATAGCAAAGAAGAATGGTGGAAATAAAATCCTCTTCGTTCCCGGTTTCAGTGAGGATGATAAGAGGCTCAGCAGAGGAAACAAGGTCAAGTGCCTCCCCCTCTGTGAGCCTTTCTCCCTTAAACTCTGTAAAATGTCTGGTTTGAGTATGTAAAGTGCCTAGCCCAGTGCCTGGCACCTAATTGGTACTTATAAACTGTAATTTCCCTACCGCCTTTTTTGAGAGAGGGGCCCCCATGCCTTCATTCAAAGCCAGAGGGAAAGAGACAAAGACTGCAGCCACAGCAGGGAGTCACCCTCACCTTCCTTCCAGCGCCCCCTGATTTCTAGACCTCTAGTAGGGATTGATCCTGGTTATGTCCTGGGGGTAATGTTGAGGGTCACCATGGAGATGCCTGGGGGGATGGGGACGACATTTCTGTTTCTATGGTGACAGCCTGAGAAGCAGGATGTGATTTGGAAGAAAGGTTGGGGAGCATGGAGTTCTTTCCATGGAGATGGGGAGGGGGCTCTCTGAGTCTCACCTAGGGGTGGAGGTAGGGGAATTAGAGAAGTGAAGCCACTCATCTCCATGGCAACAGATGGGGAAGGGGTGGAGTCACCTAGGGAACAGCGGGAGGTGAAGCTTTCTATCTGTGATGCTAGAAGGCTGCTAGGGGTATCGCTTAGAGCTATTTAAATGTTATAAGTGGTCCTCCATGTACCACCTAAATTCATCTCTCATATCACCAGTATGCCTCCACATTTTGGAAAGACTGACCAGTATACCTACTGTAGTCTCTGTCAGAGCTACTGTGGGGCGCAGTTAAGACATTATCTAAGTTCTTTGGAAAGAAGTGCTATACAAATGGGCATGCAGTAGTAGCTCCTGCTTGCCTCGCGATCCACAAGGGCAGGGGTTTTGTCTGTCTCATTCACTCCAGCGCCTAGAACGGTGTCTTGCACATAGCAGGCATTCAATAAATACATGTTGAATGAATTAATTACCTACCTCTTGTTGCTTCCAACTGTAAGTTCCAATAATAGTGAAATGCTTCAAGCTCCCTACACATCCTATCACCATTCAAGACTCAGTTTTGGCATCATCACCTTTGAGATGTATCACTCTCAATGTATCAGTAGAAAATCATATATCACTTTACATTGACTTGTTGTCTGTCTCCCTCACCTGGCAGTTAGAGCTTCGGGAGCAAAGACTATGCATCTTTATATCCCAGCAGCTAGCACAGTGGCTGGCACATAATAGGTCCTTAATAAATATTGAATTAAACCAAATGCCTCCCTATTGCTTACAGCACATCAAGTCTACCCAATTCTGGCTGACTCCACATCCTCCATAATGTGGGCCAGCCTACTGATTCAGCCTTGCTTCCTTTTACTTTTTAGCACAATCTGTTACATGTTCATTTCCCCTTTTGTTCTTCACTAGGTCTGTAACTTCCCCCCTCTTTTGTAGTATAGTATAGTGGTTAAAAGCATGGGCTCTGGAATAGGATCTGGATTCAAAGGAGTTGGGTTCAAATCCCATGGTAAGGGAACACTAAAGGGCCAGTTACTTTAACCTCTCTGAGCCACAATTTCCTCATCTGTAAAATAAGGATATAACAACACCTATTTCTTACGGCAGTTGTAGAGAGTCATTGAGAAAATGCATATAAAATACTTACCACATGGGCTTCCCTGGTGGCACAGTGGCTGGGAGTCCGCCTGCCGATGCAGGGGACGCGGGTTCGTGCCCCGGTCCAGGAGGATCCCACATGCCGCGGAGTGGCTGGGCCCGTGGGCCATGGCCACTGGGCCTGCGCGTCCGGAGCCTGTGCTCCGCGGCAGGGGGGGCCGTGGCAGTGGGTAGGCCCACGTACCGCAAAAAAAAAAAAAAAAAACTTAGCACAGTCATCTGGCAGGAAATGAGCACTCAGAGAAGGTAAGGTATTATTGTTTTGTAATTCATTTAACATTGAGTCCCTACCTAATGACCCCACAGCGTAAGGTGCTGTGCTGAGGTAAACAAAGTCGAACAAGACACTCTCCCTGACCTCAAGGAGCTCTCAGGCTACTGAGAGACAGCGGTGGATAAAGAAAACCATAGTCCAGTACTGTCATAAGGAGATGAATAAAGTGCTGTAAGAGCTAAGAGGAGGGCACCTCACCTGCAGGTAAACGATCAGGAAATGCTTCCTGGAGGAAGTCATCCTTCAGCTAAGTTGTCAGTACTAAATATAAATTTGCCAGACAGACAAGGGAGAGAAGGACATTGCAGGCAGAAGGCACGACCCATGTAAATGCATGAAGGCCTAAGAGGACATGATAGTTTGGAGAACTAGGAGAGTCCGCTAAAGGTGGAGCTTAGGGTCCATGGGTGAACAGAATGAAAAGGATGTCAGCAGCAAGTCAGAAAGGATCAGAAAGTCAGGTATGGAGTTTGACCTTTAACAGAATGCCCCCCTCAGGGCTAAACTTATTCCCTCCATTCTTACCAAATTCCTATTTGATTATTTGTTCACTGGTCTTTCCCATTGAACTGTGGGCCCCTTAAGGGCTCAAACCCAGTGTCTTGTTCTTTGAATTTCCAGTGCCTAGAATTTAGGTAGCACATAACTAATGTGGAAAGGCAGGGACTTCTGCAAGGTCACACAGCTACTCAGTAGCAGAGGTAGGACTCAAATATCAGTCTCCAGAGTGTTTTTAACTGTTTTACCACACTCCTCAGAGTTGGATATAAAAGTAGGAATTTAAATCTTTCATTTAATTCAGTCTTCACTGTACTGGAGTTTTTCCTTTCATGGCTTAATGAACTTCTTGCTACTAGTCAGGCAAATTCAAATCTCAGAAATACTTAGTGAAGATAGTTTGAACACTAGGGATTAAGTCATTACTCCATATATAATTTTTGGCAAGTTACAGCCTGCTCTTGGCTTTACACTGTGCACAATTTGATCTCATCTAGTGTTATTGCTGGCATTACAGGTACAAATAACAGTAGAACATTACTCACTCAAGACAAAACAGCAGTAGACCAAAGAAGGTCTAAATTGCCAAGCGCCTCAATTCGGACAGGCAGGAAAAGGTCTACTATACCATTTCTCTCATGACTCACAAAATTTATCTAAGAGAACAAATCTGTGTTGATCCAAACATGACAAATGAACATCCATCATTTCGATCGGGGAGTCACAACAGGAAATACTTGAAAGGTCATCTCATTTCTATAGCTATGCACAGATTACTTAAAATGCTTTCTACTCTTTTCCTGGACTTTAGTTTCTCCTCATTCCGACTCACTCTATATACTGTTGACCAGTTAGTCATCCTAGCTCTGCGACTTTGGGCAAGTTACCTAACTTCTCAGGGTCTCAGTTTCTTCATCTGCTAAATGAGGGGGCTGTGCTAGATTAGTGCTTTTTATACTGTGTTACTTAGAGCCCTCGAGTCCCTCAGAAGTGCTTTGGTGCCTTGGGTGCCACTGCACAAGTTGGGGAAAAGATGGGCTGAGTTGGCAGGCTTCTGTGTATCTACTTCAAACACAGCAGCCCTTTTAAAAACTATGGGCCTAAAATTTGGTTTGGAAAAAGAGTTCTGCTATTACAAAAAGTTTAAGTGACATTATACTTACAAGATTTCTAAGGGCCCTTCTGGTTCCCCTAAACTAGGATTTTTTAAAAAAATCTCTCATACACAACTGGGATTTAATGTGATAAAGTGTTTACACACAGAAACACAATAAATGACTCATTTTTATTATTACTTTTTTCTAACCACTTTTTAATCTTGGTATTATCTCAATAAGATGCAATTCAATATTTAAAATGATGATGTGAATATATGATATGCACTCTGAAAGTAACTGGCGATTCTCATGAGGACTGTCATTTTGAAAGCCATAGAAAAATTGCTTACAAAGTTCAAGACCAGATTCAAATTCTGCATATTTTTTTTTCTCTTAGGCAACAGTAAAGCTATGTCTTAATCCAAGCAAATGTGCAGGAACAAATTATCTTTAGTCTCACAATTACTGTTTCTAAGTCTCCTTCACAAGTACTATCTTTCTTCTTTGTATTCTTGGCCAAGGCTGACCCTGAAAGTTCAGTTTACAAGACTCATTAGAAGTACCAGACAAATCAAATTGGTGATTCACCAGAGCTTCCTTTCCTCCTCAGCTTCTAAAGCAGGTTGCAAGGGAAGGCGTATTAGAATCACCTGGGAAGCTTTTTCAACCCACACTTATGCCCCACTCTCCTCTCCTTCTTGCCAAGCACTGGTTTAGCTTGGGGCTTCATTCTGTCCCACATGAAAGGCCTCTCCATCTTTTTAAATCCTACTCCATTTAAGATAGATGGAGTAAAAACAATTGAACTTAGAAGACACTGGCTTTGTCACAAATCATTGGGCAAGTCACTTATCTGATCTCAGGTTTTTTTCCTCTGATTTTTGAGATCCTCTTCCAACTTTGAAATTCTGTGACTGCATGTCATGTCTAAGAAGCTTTCTGACTACTAACATAAAATGACTTGTCATTTCTTGGGTTTCCAGAAACCTATGCAGTACAACATATCCCCTAGTTATATACTGTCCTATATTGCCCTCTAGTTGTTTTTACATGAAAAAATTTTTCTTCTCAATGATAGTGTAAACTACATTTAGTTTAAAAGCTTATTTTCCAGGGCAGGCAACATGCATTTTACTTA
The DNA here is from genome assembly GCF_964270905.1 of Leucopleurus acutus. Classification (NCBI taxonomy): domain Eukaryota; kingdom Metazoa; phylum Chordata; class Mammalia; order Artiodactyla; family Delphinidae; genus Leucopleurus; species Leucopleurus acutus. The sequence goes on from NC_139148.1 coordinate 59,719,872, forward strand.
AATTAAATCTCCTAGGACAACTCGGGGTGTGCCCTATGGTAATCAGTACATATTTATATTGATTTGTTCAAAGCAATGAGGCCCCTTCTTTCAAAGTCCTGGAATTATATTTTTACATCAGCGCTGTACAGTAGCTGTTAGCCACAAACGTGAACCTAATATGTAATTCTAAGTTTTCTAGTAGGCACATTATAAAAGTGAAAAGACACAAGTGAAATTAATTTTAATAATATGTTTAACCCAATATATACAAAACATTAGCATTTCAACATGTAGTCAGTGTAAAAATTATTGAGATGTTTTACATTATTTTTTCGTAATAAGTTCTCAAAATCCGGTGTATATTTTACATTGAAAGCACATCTCAATTCAAAATAGCCACGTTCAAGTGCTCAATAGCCCCATGTGGCAAGTGGCTACCGTGTTGAACAGCGCAGTTCTGCGTAATTGAGCTGCTTTCCAAACCAATCACTTATTTTTCTATTCATATAATGACACTGGGCACTTAATAAGTACCAGGCACTGGGCTAGCCGGAGAGGTGCAAAAATTAATCAGACTCATAGTGGTAAGGGAGATAGATTTGTAAGTCACTAGCTGTAATACAATGTGGTAGGTGTTCTGATAGAGATGCACAGAAAATTTTCATTTGGCGGGGGAGAGAGGCTCAAGGAAGCTTTCACAGAGGAAGTGTGTGTGTGTGCGTGTGTGTATAGGAGGGGTAACAGTAACTTTTGAATGTGTGTGTGTGTAAAAGGGGTTGGTAACAGTAACTTTTAAATGTGTGTGTGTGTGTGTAAAAGGGGTTGGTAACAGTAACTTTTAAATGTGTGTGTAGGAGGGGTGAAGCGACGGGAAAGAGAGCAGGCGAGGATTGGCTGGGAGGAACCCAGAGCTCCAGCTGCTGGGTGTACGGAAGCCGGAGGGGGGCGCTACTTGCACGACCCTGGCCGCCCCAGCCCTTCAGGCAAGGGACAGCCTTGCGAGGTAAGGCGCACGCCTGGCCGACTCCGTGGGCGCGCCCGCGCCTACCCTCTCGCGCCCGCCCTAGCTCCGAATTCAGCCTCGTCACACCCGCGCTTCAGAGCCTACGGCACTGCCCAGACCCGGATCGGCGACGAGTAGCCACGCGAAAAGCAGCACCTAGGGTTTGCTTGTTTGCGCGTTGTGTGTCTGTAACAGATGCCTACTACCGGTAATAGGCAGCCTGGTAAAATGAGTCTATGGAAACAGTTGCTCGGTTTAGCTAACAGCCGCTTCTGGCAGTAGTCCGACGCTTAGTTAACAGTGGAGCCGCTGGACCGATGCTGCGCCCCTTCCGGTTTCGTTGCTGGCAGCCCAGCCCATCTGTCCCAGGGCCGGAAGTGAGCTCTTCCCGTGTTCGTCCCTTCCCCAAGATGGCAACAGCCGGAGACGAGTTACTGCTGCCGCGGCTCCCCGAGCTGTTCGAAACCAGCAAGCAGCTTCTGGACGAAGTGGAAGTCGCGACTGAACCCACCGGCTCCCGGATTATCCAAGATAAGGTGTTCAAGGGACTGGACCTCCTGAAGAAGGCTGCCGAAATGTTACTGGAGCTCGACTTGTTCAGGTATGGCGAGAGGGTAGTATGACTGAGAACGTAGGTAATAATAGTTACCAATGGCGGAACCATTGATCCTGGGTGCAGGAGACCTTTAAAACCCGGAGCCTTTCTTTCCTCCCTCCCACTGCGACCTTGTGTACATTGTTTACATTCTCCACCTCTCTTCCGAGATACTTAGTATCACACGATTGTGCTCCCTAGTGTTGGCTATTTGCATAGGCATTGGGTGTGAGCGCACAGCCACTGTTAGTGAAGAAAACTGGCAGCTGTTCCCGGTGCCTCCTCCCTTTGTCCCACCCACACCCACACCCACACCCCAGCCCTTCCCTCCCCCAGGAAGCCAGGGCCACAGTTTGCATGCCCAGCCAGACTTCACAGCCTCCTCTTTGCTCTTTCCAGCCGAAATGAAGATTTGGAAGAGATTGCTTCCACCGATCTGAAGTACCTGATGGTGCCAGCATTTCAAGGAGCATTCGCCATGAAACAAGTCAGCCCCAGCAAACGTCTAGATCATTTGCAGTGGGCTCGAGAACACTTTTTAAACTACTTAACTCAGTGCCGATACTATCATGTGGCAGAGTTTGAGCTGCCCCAAACCAAGGCCAACTCCGCTGAAAATAACACTGCTGATTCCTCCATGGCCTATCCTAGCCTCGTTGCTATGGCATCTCAGAGACAGGCTAAAATAGAGAGGTGGGTCATTTGAAGACTGCCCAATGGCAGTGCTGTTGGCGGGGAGGGGTGCATGTTTTTTTTTCTGGGGGGGTGGGAAAAAATGGTGTGTGTCACTCTTTGGGTTCGTATTTAGCATAGGCCCTGGTGATAACAAACTCCTGAGTTTTTCAAGAAGCCTCTGCCTTGGTTGAAATGACTATACCTAACTGTCAGACCCCTAACACCTTATGGTTGCCAGCAACAGCAATGTAGTTTAGCAGAGGGTCTCCCAGTCTCTCCCACATCACAGCATAGCAATACTCACATGGTACAGTGAGGTAAGTATCTCTGAAGGGCACAAATATCTTGTAGCTATAGTCCATTTATGGTCAATTGATTGAGAAACTCTGTTCTAACAATATTGGATCAGGTGTATAACATCCTGAACTAATCTTAGTACTGGCATAGCTTCATTATGTGACCTTGAACACCTTGCTTACTCTCTTAGTTTAGTTTTTTAAAAAGAGTGCTCACAGTGTTTAGGAGCTATGCTAGGCACCGGGGATTCAAACTGAGTATGGGCGTTTGTATGGATATGGGTGGTGTCTGCCTTGGAGGAGCATACAGTGTGGTGAGGAAAAGAGGCATAGAAACAGTATAAATTATAAAATGATGTGATAGGGAAATGCACAAGGTATCGGGAGAGCAGACAGGAGGGGCACCTAACCAAAGAGGGAGCAGGAGAGAGCAGAAGGCTCCCTGGACGAGGTGACTCCTGTGATGAGTTGTTTAAGGATGCATAGGAGTATCATCTAGGGGAAGAGGAAAGGAGGGCTTTAGCCAGCAGAGATAATAGCATTAGTAAAGCTACAGGGACATTGAAGACCACAGTGCTGGGGTGGGGAACAACCGTAAGCAATTAGGTGATGCTAGAACACAAAGTGGGTGGTGAAGAAGGGGAAAGAATGATGCTGAAGAATGTTGTAGGGTTCAAACCAAGGAGAGCTTGGGGTGTGAGGAAGATGAAAGAACGACCTTGTTCCTGAGAACTTGGGAAGGGGGTTTGAATCCCAGCTCCAAAATTTAATCATTCTGATTTTGGGTAGGTTGCTTAATCCCTCAGTGCCTTAATTTCCCCAGATGGCAAATTGGATAATCATAGGTCCTATAAAATAGAAGAGAAATGCATAAAACGCTCTTACCACATTGTCTGATACAGTAAGCACTCAAAGTCAGCTATTGTCGTATCTTTGTAGCTGAGTACAGGTCGTGGAATGAGAGACCTGGGTTTGAGACCCAGCTTTACTTATAAGCCATTGGATTTTGGGTAACTTGTGTAACCTGTCTGAGCCTCAGGTTTCCTCATATGTGAAGTCTAAGTAACAGTGGTACCTATCTCATAGGGTTAAGAGGCATTAATAAAATAAACCACATAAAACAGCTAGCACAGTATCTGTTTACTATGTAATATTTACTATGTAAATATTCTATAAATGTTACCTATTATTAGGCCATGCTAAAGAGCCTGAGATTTGTTTGGTGACTAGGGATCCACTGGAGGTTTTTTTTTTTTCCTTGAAGAGTAGCAAGGTCATATTTGCATTTTAACTAGCATACTCTAGCAGCAGTTAGGAAGCATTCTGAGGGAGAAATTAGATCCAGTTAGGTCACAGAGGTGATGAGACTTTACTACTGCAATGGCAGAAGGGATGGAGGGGATATATTTATTTATAGGGTTGAATCTGCAGAAAACGATCAATTGGTTGTGACAGGTAGGGTAGAATGAAGCAGCAAGGAAGATGTCCATGTTTCTGATGTAGGTGGGTGGCTGTGGAACTCATTGAGATGGGGGAATAGAAGAGGAAGAACAGATAGGGGAGAGTATGAATTGTATATTGAGACATGTTGCATTTAAGGTGCCTAGGAGACATCCAAGTCAAGGTATCTGTAGCATGAAGCTCAGTGGAGAGGCCTGGTCTAGAGACCTGAAAATTGATTGATTCAGTTAACATATTTATTGAGCCTTTACTGTGTGCTAAGTAATGGAGACCCAGACAAAGTCCGTGCCCTCATGGAGCTCTTGTTTTGGTGGAGGAGACAGACAGTAAGCTAGTAAATAAAAATGTGATTTTAGGTGGTAAGGGCTTTAAAGAATAATAAAGTATGGTTAAGAGCTGGTGAGTGACAGAGAATGATTTTTGAGGAAATGGGATAGACTGATGTGAAGTGGAATTCAGTATCATGTCCTTTGTGAGAAGGTAGGGGCAGCCCGTTGGCATATAACAGATAGTTTAAACAGTGAATTTGGTATCCAAATAATCGTAATATATCCAAAAAAAAAAAAAAGACTGTAAATGCACTAGAGAGATACAAATGGTGTTGTGGACAAAGACCAGGGAGTGATCACATCTGGTTGGAGGGTTAAGGAAAAGGTTTCCGAACGTAGTAGCATTTGAGGTGAGACTAGAAGGATGCAAATTAAAAATGCAAATTACAGGTTAGCCTGAATGTAAAAGTAATAAAACTCATTGTAGAACGTTGGAAAACAGAACATTTTTTAAATTAAAAATAAGTCTTCATCCTAGCACTCAGATGAGCTTTGTTAACTATCTGATGTATTTCCTTCCAGATACATAGTTATTTTAGTTAATAAATTTGGAAGAATACCATAAATATAGTTTTTTATCCTTTTTTTTAAACCTAACATCCTGTTTTGATTTCCCCATGTCTTTTGAAGCCATGGTATTTAATGGTTAAATAGTATTCCAGCTTACAGTCATATCATAATTATTTAAACTAATCTTTTATTGTCAAATGCTTAGCCTGTTTATGGGTTGATTTTTTATTTGCTATTCTAAGTAATGTTATGAGGAAACATAACTGCATCTGTCAGTGTTCCTGTAGGACAGATTTCTAGAAGGACCAGTGCCTAAATCAAAAGGTTTGAATATTTTGACTCTTGATGGTAATTATATTGCTTTCCACAATAACAAAGTTTCAAAGTATGTCCCACTGCAACAGTACTGAATGGCAACACTTAGAAAATCCAGATGGGCAAGCAGGAAGGATACCTCATTGTTTTGATTTGCATTTCTTTGGTTAGAAAGCTTGATCTTTTTTTTTTTTTTTTTCTGTACGCGGGCCTCTCACTGTTGTGGCCTCTCACTGTTGTGGCCTCTCCCGTTGCGGAGCACAGGCTCCAGACGCACAGGCTCAGCGGCCATGGCCCACGGGCCCAGCCGCTCCGCGGCATGTGGGATCTTCCCGGACCGGGGCACGAACCCATGTCCCCTGCATCAGCAGGCGGACTCTCAACCACTGCACCACCAGGGGAGCCCAGAAAGCTTGATCTTTGAATTTTTTTTTTTTTTTATGCCTGACAGACAAGATACCAACACTATCTTTTCACTAATGGCTCCCATATTTATATCACTAACCCAGACCTCTCCTGACTTTGAACACCATACGTGGATGTTTCACAGACATCTCAAACTTAACATGCCCTAAATTGAACTGCTGGCTTTTTAATCCCCCAATGTGCCCCCACACTCATGTCTTTACCATCTCAATAAACAGACCACCACTCACCCAGGTTTTAAGCTAGAAACCTAGGAGTTAGCTTCAGTTCTTCCCTTCTGAATTGCCACATCCAGTCCATCAACAAGGCCTGCCAGTTCTAGCTACAAAATGTACCTTATGTCCTTCTGTTTCTCTCTTTCTCCACTATCATACCTTCATCTAGGCCACCAGCATCTCTCACCTGAAATATCCAAGCCATTAACTATAAAGACCTGGATGATCTGGCATCTGCCTCTCTCCAATCTCGTCATATATCATACTCCCCTTGTTCACTAGACTGCTGCCATAATAGCCTTCTTTCAGTTCCGAACAGATCCAGTTCTTTCTTTCTACAGAGTCTTTGTACATGTTGTTCTCTTTGCATGGAATGCTCTTCATTTATCTGTCTTTCTGGGTTTTGTCTTTCTCCCCTACTAGAATGTATACTCCATGAGAGCAGTAGCCATTTCTCTCTTGTTCTCTGTGTGGTATGTCTAGCACAGGGCTTGGTATATAGAAGGTGCTCAAAAAATATTTATTCTTGACAAGCAGGGGGGAACAACATGAGCAAGAGCCCAAGGCAGGGTAGTTGGAGGTATGTACAGGAAATGGAGAATAGTCTGATTTGGCAGAAGGTAAGAGTAGTATGGTTGGAGGACTGTAAGGAAGTGATGTGTATGGAACGTTGAAAAGGAAGAGAGGGGCAGAAAGACAAGTTAACGTGTTATAATAGTACTTCAACTGGGAAGAAGTGATAAAAATGAAGTTACAACTATCAGAGAGATTACTTTTGCAAGAAGCATTTATATGATTAGAAAACAAATTGTTCAAATCCTTATTTAATTTCTGTAAGTCCTCCATCCCCCACCTCATGACTTTACACAGTGAGGCCATCCGACATAAAACACCTAAATGGTATGTCCTCTCTCTCCCTCAAAACCTGTTTCTTCACGTATCTTCTCTACTCTAATTCCCATCTTTGAGGCGTAAGTGTAAGTCTTGATTAACTGTACCTACATTCTTTTTTTTTTTTGCAATACGCGGGCCTCTCACTGTTGTGGCCTCTCCGGTTGCGGAGCACAGGCTCCGGACGCACAGGCTCAGTGGCCATGGCTCACAGGCCCAGCCGCTCCGCGGCATGTGGGATCTTCCCGGACCGGGGCACGAACCCGTGTCCCCTGCATCGGCAGGCAGACTCTCAACCACTGCGCCACCTGGGAAGCCCTGTACCTACATTCTTTTGACAGAAATGGAGAAGTAGAAGCTGGGTAAGTAATGAGTCTAGTTTTAGATTTACTGAATTTAGGTCCTAAAGTGACAACTGGACAGCCATGTCCATAGACAGATGGAAATGTGTAACTAAAACTTATCAGGCTGTTTTGCTGCTAGTGGTAAAAATTCAGGAGTGTCGCTGGGTGTGGATAGTTTGCCAAGAAAAAACATGTAGAGAGAGAAAAAAGCCAAGGATGAAACCTTGGGGCAAATTAAGGGAGAAGGAAGAGGAAAGAAAGAACAGAGGTAAGAGACTCAACAAGGTACAGGTAAAAGTACTTATAGAAAGAAGCCTGGGGAAGAGAGAGGACAAATGTCATGTCCTCTTTGAAGCTTCTCTCTACCTGTCTCCCCTCCCAGATACTGTAGCACCTAGTTTATGTTACTTATCAGGCCATAACAATCTGTTATGTTCTAGACTTGGAACTTCTAAAGGTCAGAGACCTTGACTAATTATATCCTTAATATCCTAATTATATCATTATATCCTTGGTACCCAACCAGTAATTGGATCATAGTAGGTACTTGAGGTATCTTTGGGAAGGACAGATAGAGTGGTCATCAGAAAGATGGAAACAATATGGTATAGCAGAAAAAGCCTGGGCTTTGGAGTCAGACCTGGGGTGACCAGTCCAATTTCTGCCACCTAGTAGATGGGGCATCATCTAGCCCCCCTTAACCTCAATTTTTCCCATCAGATAACAATATATTGCTGCTTACAAAGCACTTTCATGAGTATTGTTCATTTGGTCCTCTTAACAGCCCCATGAAGCAGATATTATCCCATTTTAGAAATAAGGAAATGGGCTCTGAGTACTGACTTGTCCAAAGTTACATGGCTGGTAAGTGGCCAGGCTTTAAACTCAGGTCTTCAAATTCCCAGTTCTAGTGCTGTTTAGAAAAGAGAGAAGAGTGGTCATTTGAAAAGGCAGAACATGGATTGAGGGAAGGTGTTTCTAGGATAGGGGAAAGGCACCAGTAGGGTGAAAAATTGTAACTGCTAATGACAGGGAGGATGATTGACTGAGTGAGGCTTGGAAGAGTGTGGGTGGAGACAGGATTGATAGCCAAAGTGGAATGGTAAAGACAACATAAGCTCCTTAAAGGCAAGAGGAGAGGAGGAAAGGTGAAGCTATAGAGATTTTAAGGTAAAAAGGGAAATTGAATCTCTACATTGGCTGGCCATCTGGTGAGCATGATGTTGGCATGGATCCACAAAAGATGAGCAAAGAGATAGCTGAACAAGAGCGACCGTTCCGCTGAAGTTTGATCATATGAATTTGTAGTTGACTCATCTGACACAAATTTGTAGTTCGTTACCTCTCTTCAGCAGCTTGGGAACAGAAAAGGGGAATGAATGATGAAAGTGACCCAGAGTCAGAAGGGTGACAAGCACTGGGGGATTCTAGGGTGATTGGGAGTGTTTGCATGCAACAGCTCACCATAGGAAATCTAGAACAGTGACAAAGGTCTAGGACAGTGGTTTACAATCTGTTCCTTCGAGCCCTAAGATTTTACCACAGTGCCTGGGTAGGGGGCATGTTGGGAGCCCTCCTCTGATTTAACCAAGGCGGATTTTATCTTTTATTACTTTCTGGAGTTCCGAATAAGCTCTCATAAGAAGAAAGGGTTCTTCTGCTAAGACAGAAAGGTTTAAAAAACACTGGCCTCAAAGAATAGGGGTTCAGGAACTTAGAAGTCCCAAAGATGACTAGGAGCAAAGTCATAGAAGCAAAGGAAGTAGAGAAGAAGGAAAGACCAGAGAGTGTGACTAGACCACATGCATGCAGAGGATGGGAAAGGAAGCACAGGAACCGAGTGGCACCAGAGTTAAATGTTCTCAAGTGATATCTGTAATAGCATTCATGAACTAGGAATTGACCTGTGTAGTGTTTTACTCAGAAGGCCACCTCTGATGGTGCTGTGACAGTCACTTGTAACATTACATAAAGTGCCCACTTGTTGATTAAAAGGAGCAGAAGAGCCTAAAAGTTTTTATAATAACGAATGTTTCCAGAGTGGAGGTTCTTGACTTTTTGTGGGTCATGGACCTCCTTAACCTCTCCCCAGTAAAAAAAAAGAAGAAACATACATGTAGAATTCTATACAAAATTTGGGGGAGCTCAAGAACACCATTCCCTCCAAACTCTGTCCGTGGACCTCAGGTTAAGAACTTCAGATTTGGGTGAACACCCACAGAGGAGCATCTGATTCTGGAGGACTAGAGTGGGGTTCCAGACATAGATATTTCAAGATACTTCTCTTGGGAGTTGTGGAGTTTTCCCTTGATTCCTCTCTTTGCCTCAAGACCTTACATCCAATAAACCAACAAATACTGTTATATTTTAATTATGTCCACATCTCACCACCTCCCTATTTCAAGTCGCTGTCTCTCGCCTGGATTGTGGCAATATCCTCTTAATTGATTTTCCTGCTCCACCCTTGCCTCCCACCACCCCTCACAGTCTACACACAACAGAGTAGTAGTCCATTTAAAAAAAGTTCATTTCATGTATTCTATTTTAAAGCTTCCAGTGGCTTTCTCTTCTCAAAATATCATGACATTTGATATTTCGTGTATTCTTGGCCTACAGGATTCTACAAATTATGGCCCTGGCTATCTCTCTGACCTCACTTCCTATTATTCTTCACGCCATGCCAGCCACACTGACCTCCTTGCTATTTCTCAAACATGTCAGGCCAGCACTCTCCCACCCCAGGACCTTCATATTTGCTTTTCCCCCTTAGAACACTGTTTCAGATACCGGCATGGCTTCCATCCTTATTTCCTTGAAGTCTGTGCTCAAATGTCATCTCTTCAAAGAAGTCTCTCCTGATCACCCGTACTTTCGCACCATCACTCTATCCACTTTACCTTGCTTTTTTTGCTTCTTCAGAGCACTTCACCACCACCTGACTCATCTATTTCTTTTTGTCTGTCTTCTCATACTAGAATGAAAGCTTCAGGAGAGCAAGGACTTTCTTGTATGCACTGTTGTGTCTCAAGCACTGAGAACAGTACCTGTCACACAATAGGTACTCGGTAAATAGTTGTCCAATGAGTGATAGATGACATACTAGAATGCATCTTGAAAAGGGCAGGCAGGGTGGATATGAGTCTTCAAATTATACTAGGATGAGTTAGAGGAGCTGGAAATGTTTTGCCCAGAAGAAAAGAAGGGATGACCATTTTTTAGGCTATTTCACAAGGAATTCCTGCATCAATGGCAGGTAAATGACCCCTAAGATTCTATGACTATTTGAAGCTGTAATTCCCAAGTGGACATTGTATATACTAAGCACCCAACCTAGTAAAGGTTGATGTCATAGAATTACTAAGGCACTCGCATCTCAAAATACGATGGGAAGAGTTGCTCATATCAGGTTACTTCGATATTTTTCTGGTTTCAGTATGTATTTCTCAGCTTCTGCTGATCCCTTCCTTGCCTTGTAGTCTTGAGAGAACTGCCTTGGTGGCAAATTCTGAGGTATAGAATCTGTATTTTTGCCTAAATGGAAATCGGTGTACCTGGTCATTTGTAAAGGTAAAATTGTATTGTGTCCTTCTTTTGAAGGAACACCTCTTTATTTTTAAGTTCATGGCTAATGCGTTTCTGTGGAACAGATACAAGCAGAAGAAGGAGGTGGAGCATAGGTTGTCTGCACTGAAATCTGCTGTGGAAAGTGGTCAAGCAGATGATGAGTGTGTTCGTGAATATTACCTCCTTCACCTTCGAAGGTGGATTGGTATCAGCTTAGAAGAGATTGAGAGCATTGACCAGGAGATAAAGATCTTGAGAGGAAAAGACTCTTCAAAAGAGGTAAGCCTGGTCACTGTCTATATCCCTAAAAAAGCTACTGTCAGAGATTTGGATCTTCTACAAGAGAGTAATCGAATTAAAATCCTTTTAAGTCTCCATAAAATCATTGTTCTTATTAAGATTAGTGGAGGAAGGCTGAAGGTTCACTAGGATAGCTTTCTTTCTAGTTTATAGTATTGTTCCCCAGTGCTTTCTAACCTGTAACACACTTCCAGTCTTTTGTAATTTTGTGACATGCCAGGAGGGAAGGAGGCTTCTCTGAAGTGAAAATTGGTTTGGGCTGTGAGCACTCATGACTCCTGAAGGGAGGCATAGGGAGGTGGGCCTTGAAAACCTGTGCTTGACTGTAATAAACAGGAAGAGGGATAAGATGGGAATGAAGAAGAAGAGTGTAACTGGAGAAGAGAGAGAAAAGAGTAAAAAGAAGATAAAGCAAAAGACATGGAATGTGTTTAGGTTGGGGGAGAAACCAGGATTTAACATTACACAATGATACACCCTCACACCTTAGGTCACCCAAGTATGAAACACAGCAAGGACATCTCTGCACAAAATGTCGGGCATATTGGTAAAGAAAACTTGGTGTAACCCCACTTTGGCTGTCTCTGAAGATCATAACTGTGTTTTGGAGCTGCTACTTCAAAATATTGGGCTCTGCTGCCACTTATTTTTTGGTTCAGAATATGACATGAATTGAGTTGAATTTATCAGTTAGTCACAGGCATTTAAGTCCTCAGAGAAACCTCTTGCTAATTCGATTTGCACTAATTAGCCCAGGAGCTTTTGCCTCAGGGTAACATCAACCTAGTTTCTCTGTGTGAAGGGATCAAAGAATGAACAATTAGTATTCTAAAGCCTTAAGGCCCCTTGGGCATATCTAGATGAGTGGTTTTCAAGCATCATGAGGCTGGACTCCTCTGGATCCTCCCATCTCCTTAGTTTTTTGTTTTTATGCTCTCTCATTTGGTATTGGGATTGGCTCTGGAAGTGATGGAGTTTAGAACCAAGTGAACATTTTTCTTGACCATAGTTTGTTTTGGTGTGCCCCCGGACAGCCAAGTTTCCTTGAAACATTTCTGTGCACCTGTATATGAAAGATACTAACCCATTCTTCCCCCCTTGCATTTAGGAACATCCACTTCTAAAACACCCTAGGGAGCTCATGACAGTTAATAGCAAAATTACATTGGACAGGGTTTTAGCAGAAGGGTCTTCATAATTCAACTTTAGCACTGAAGGCCAGGCTAAGGAAAGGGGCTTCAAATTGAGCTCAAGGGTTTTAGATGGAACATGGAAGAAGGCTTTGGAATCTTCCTCTTTGGAGGGGAGTATTTTAAAGTCAGGTAATTTTTCACTTGTGGTGAAATGGTTCCTGGGAGAGCTTTCTCTTGCTCCCTTTCCAGCAAGATACTTGGGCCACCTCAGGAGAGCTAACCAACCTCCACCATTAGTATTCTGCAAATATATCTTAGAGACTGATAAATAGGGCTTTTCAAGCACCTAAAGACATGAGAGCCTGCATAGTGGGGTGGGCAGAATGACAAGTACACTTCTGATAATTAATTTCCTTTTTAGGCATCAACTTCTCACTCATCTCGTCAGGACAGGCCTCCAATGAAACCGTTTGTTCTCACTCGGAACATGGCCCAAGCCAAGTAGGTAGTATTAAAAAGTGGGTTGCCTTTGCAAGCCCCCTGCTTTTATGGTTCATTTACAGTGCATGAGTAACAGAAGGTAATGGTTTCACCTGGGGAGGCTGTTCTTCCATCAGAGGTATCTCCTCTGATACTTTCTCTGTCTGTCTTCATCAGACATTTCCCTCACAAACTCGAGCTTAAAAATAGGCTAGAAAGGAAACCAACAAAAATTAATTAATTAACTAATTAAAATCAGAAAGAAGAAAAGAATCTAAGGGAGAATTGTAGACCTTAAAATTGTTTCCCACTGTTTCCTTCAGCTGCAGTTCTCAAAAGGACATGTTTGCCTATCTAGGTTTTAATTCTGAGTTTTGGGATGCTTTTCCGTCGGGTGGCAGAAGAGTCTTCTTCCTCTGTGTATCTTTTATACCCTCCAAGTATAAATACTCCTTCCATCGTATCATCACTCCTCTGTGGGGCATTAGCCTCCAGGATTGCTTACTGGGAGATGATTCTGGGCTATTTATCTTCTCATGAAAGCTCTTGCCTTTAATTCTCCTTCCTGGATGCCTCATTTTACATATCCTAACAGGAGTTTTCACAAATCCTCAGAAGATAGCTGGGTAGGGGAGCAAGGATGAAACAGACACAGGCTTTATCACTAAAGAGAAGAGGCTTTTTAATAGAGCTCTTTATGTTTACTTTTCTAAATGCAGTGTGATTCTTGCAGAGTATTTGGAGCTGGTTATCCAAGTCTGGCATCTATGACAGTGAATGACTGGTATGAACAGCATCGGAAATTTGGAGCATTACCTGATCAGGGTATAGCCAAGAAAACATCAGGTATGGAGGGGTGGGAGGAGAGTCGTTATACTACTACACTACCGGTCCCTAACTCTCGAGCAATTAAATTCAGACCAAGTATTGTTGCCCTTTAGATGCAAAAGAAATCTGGACAAAGATTCTGAGTAATAGAAAGATTCTAGTCAGTATTTTATTTCATTTATTATTAAAATAAATAGCACATGATTTTGGGAGGATGGAGGCAGTGGGACAGCATAGTTTTTTAATTTCTCCAAATATCATGGCATAAAAACAGACTGAGCAGCTAGACAGCAAAGCCAAACATCCATAAATAGCAGTTCTGCTTCTGGTAACAGCAGAGTAGGTTGTATCAGACCAACCCCTCCTATAGATAACAATTACAGACTGGACAGAATATAACAAAACAGCTATCTGAAGGCCCTGAGAGTGACCAAAATCAGACATAGACTGTAGGGCAGTCAACACTTATATAAGAAGGGAACGGTACTTGGAACTTCCTGAGGGCAAGGACTTTGGCTTACTGTGTTCTTGGTGCTCAGTTTGGTAATTAGATCATGGTAGGTACTTGGAGGTGTCTTTGGGAGAGAAAGGTGGAGCTGGTAGTCATTAGAAAGATGGAAGCAATATGGCATAGCAGAAAAAGCATGGACAGATCTGGAGTAACCAATTACTCCTACCACTTAGATAGGACATCATCTAGCCCCTCTGAGCCTATTTTCCTTATCTCATGTATGATCTCACTTGATACTCTTTAACAACCCCATGAAGCAAACATTCTTATTCCCATTTTAGAATGAGGAAATGGTGTCTGAGAACTAACCCAAAGTAAACATAGCTAGAAAGTGGCCAGGCTAGGATGTTAATACAGGCCCTAAAATTCCCACTTCCAATGCTGTTTCCACTGTAGCAAAGAGAATAGTGGTCATTTGAAAAGGTTTCCTGGTTTTTTTTATAGCTTTTCACCCATGGGCAGGCTGCACTTGCTGTAATATGGAGGTGGGTAAAACTTGGATAGAAACCAGTCTTATCAGATGAGGAAGGAGAGAACTGAGTTCAGGGTGACTGTAGCAACTGAAACCTGAGAGGATATCCCAGGAGAGAACCACAGAGGAGGAGCCCTAATTGTATAAAGCCTGCCCAAATCTCTGGCAGACTACTAAGCTATACAGGATCGACTCCAAGCACCCTCGATAGAGCTAAAATAACTGAATGGATAATCCAGCTACTGCCCAATGCAGAGGAAACAGAATTTTGAATTTTCGTTCTAGACAAATGAAAACTAACTAAAATGAAAAATCAGTACGTTTTAGAGGAACAAAACGGAATTCATAATCTCTACAACATAACCATTCAAAAAGTCTGGGATTCAGTCCTCAACTACTATACGTATGGGAAAAAAAAGAAAGAAAATGTGACTTATACTCAAGAGGAAAAGCAATCAATGAAGACCAACCCGAAGATGACTCAGATGTTGAAATTAGCAGATAAGGACTTTAAAGCAGCTTATTTCTATGCTCAAGGGCATAGGGGAAAATATACTTGTAATGAATGAAAAAGTAAGAAATCGCAGAGAAGTAGAAACTATGCACAAAAAATTCTGGAACCGAAAAATACAATATCTGAAGTTTAAAAATCAAACCAGCCTCATAGATACAGACAAAAAAACGGGTGGTTGCCACAGGAGAGGGAGGTTGGAGAGGGGAAATAGGTGAAGGGGATTAAGAGCTATAAACCTCTAGTTATAAAATAAATAAAGCCACGGGGGTGTAATATACAGCATAAGAAATGTGGTCAATAATATTGTGATAACTTTGTGTAGGGACAGATGGTTACCAGATTTATGATGGTGATCATTTCATAATGTATGCAAATGTCAAACCACTGTAATGCACCTGAAACTAACATAATATTGTACATCAACTATATTTCAATTTTTTTAAATTGGATGAGATTAATAGCAGATTGGCAATGACAGGAGAAAGGGTTGGTTAACTTGAAATAAGCCAATCTGAAGAAAAAAAAAAAAGATTGGTTAAAAATGAAGAGCCTCAATGACCTGTGGAACAATGTAAAAAGGTCTACCTTATGTACAATTGGAATACCAGTAAGAGAGAATAAAGAGAGAGAAGGGGCCATTAAAAAAAATTGAAGAAATAATGGCTGAAATGTTCCCCAAATCTGTGAAACACAAATTTAGAAATTTAGAAATAGCAGTAAGCCCTAACTAAGCAGGTTTTAAATACAGTGAAAACCAAGCATAGAGACATCATAGTCAAACTGCCAAAAACAAAAGAAAAAGAGAATCTTAAAAGCAGCCAGAGATAAAGTACATATTACACACAGAAGAACAGTGATATGAATTGTTGTCACCTTCGCATTTGAAAGTGGGTCCCAGAGATAGTGAAGTAATGCCTCAATTAAACACCCCAATTTTATTTATTTATTTATTTATTTTTTCGTTGTGTTGGGTCTTCGTTGCTGTGCACAGGCTTTCTCTAGTTGCGTTGAGTGAGGGCTGCTCTTTGTTGTGGTGCGTGGGCTTCTCATTGCGGTGGCTTCTCTTGTTGCGGAGCACAGGCTCTAGGCACTTGGGCTTCAGTAGTTGTGGCACGCGGGCTCCGTAGTTGTGGCACAGGGGCTTAGTTGCTCTGCGGCACGTTAGATCTTCCCGGACCAGGGCTCGAACCCGTGTCCCCTGCGTTGGCAGGCAGATTCTTAACCACTGCGCCACCAGGGAAGTCCCTAAACACCCCAATTTAAAAATGAGTAAAAGACCTTCGACACCTCACCAAATAAGATTATATAGAGGGGAAATAAGCGTATGAAAAGATGCCCAACATCATATGTCATTAGGGAATTGCAAATTAAAACAACAGTGATCCCACTACACCCCTATAAGAATGGCCAAAACCCAAAATACTAACAACACCAAATGCTGGCATGGATAATGGAGCAACAGGAGCTGTCATTCATTGTTGGTGGGAATGTAAAATGGTACAGACACTTTGGAAGACAGTTTGTCAGAACTAAACATTCTTTTACCATACTATCAAGCAGTCATGCTCCTTGGTATTTACCCAAATGAGTTGAAGTTAGGTCCACACAAAAATTGCACACAAATGTTTATAGCAGCTTTATTCATAATTGCCAACATTTGGAAGCAACCAAGATGCCCTCAGTAGGCAAATGGATAAACTGTGGTACATACAGACAATGGAATAATATTCATTGCTAAAAACAAATGAGCTATCAAGACATAAAAAGACATGGAGGAACCTTAAATGCGTATTACTAAGTGAAAGAAGCTAATCTGAAAAGGCTACATACTATATGATTCCAGCTACATGACATTCTGGAAAATGCAAAACTATGGAGAGGGTAAAAGGGTCATTGGTTGCCAGGGATTAGAGGAAAAGGAGGGATGAATAGGCAAAACACAGGATTTTGGGGGCCAGTAGACTATTCAGTATGATGCTGTAATGGTGAATATATGTCATTATACATTTGCCCAAATCCATAGAATGTACAACACCAAGAGTGAACCCTAATGTAAACTGTGGACTTTGCATGATAATGATGCATCAGTGTAGGTTCATTGATTATAACAAATGTACCACTGTGGCTCGATGTTGATAGTAGGGGGGAGGCTGTGTCTGTGTGGGGCAGGGGGTATATAGGAACGCTGTGTTCTTTTAATTCAGTTTTACTGTATACCTAAAACTGCTCTAAAACTAAGGTCTATTTTTTAAAAATAATGCAAAGAGAGAAAGCTATAAAGTCAATGGAGAAATTAAAAGGGAGGAAGGCAAGAAAGACTGGAGAAACAAAAAACAGATGAGATGAACAGAAAACCAATAGCAGAATGGTAAATCCCAATCCAGCCATGTCAGTAATTATGTTAAATATAAATGGAGTAAACCTTCAAATTAGAAATCAGAGATTGATTACTAGACTCAACTGCATACTGTCTACAAGAGGTACATTCTATTTGGTTCTTTTTGGTTTTTTTTTTTGCGGTACGCGGGCCTCTCACTGCTGTGGCCTCTCCCGTTGTGGAGCACAGGCTCCGGACGCGCAGGCTCAGTGGCCATGGCTCACGGGCCCAGCCTCTCCGCGGCATGTGGGATCCTCCCGGACCGGGGCACGAACCCGTGTCCCCTGCATCGGCAGGTGGACTCTCAACCACTGCGCCACCAGGGAAGCCCCTCTATTTGTTTTTTAATTGAAGTATAGTTGATTTACAATATTAGTTTCAGGTGTACAGCAAAATGATTTAGTATTTTTATAAATTATGCTCCATTATAAGTTATTACAAGATAATGAGTATCATTCTCTGTGCTCTACAATATATCCTTGTTGATTATCTATATTATACATAGTAGTTTGTATCTATTAATCCCATACCCCTAATTTGTCCCTCCCCACTTTCCTCTGCCCCCTTCGGTAGCCACAAGTTTGTTTTCTGTATCTGTGAGCGTGTTTCTGTTTTTCATATCCGTTCATTTGTATTACTTTTTAGATTCCACATATAAGTGATATCATACAGTTGTCTTTCTCTGTCTGACTTATTTCACTAAGCATAATACCCTCTAGGTCCATCCATGTTGCTGCAAATTTCAGAATTTCATTCTTTTTTATGACTGAGTAGTAGTTCATTCTCTGTGTGTATGTATGTATACATATATACATATATATATACCACATCATCTTTATCCATTCGTCTGTTGATGGGCACTTGGGTTGCTTCCATCTCTTGGCTATTGTAAATAGTGCTGCTATAAACATTGGGGTGCATGTATCTTTTCGAATCAGTGTTTTCATTTTTTCTAGATATATACCTAGGAGTGGAATTGCTGGATCATATGGTAGTTCTATTTTTAGTTTTTTGAGGAACCTCCGTACTGTTTTCCATAGTGGCTGCACCAATTTACATTCTTACCAAAAGTGTACGAGGGTTCCCTTTTCTTCACATCCTCTCCAACATTTGTTATTTGTAGACTTTGTGATGATAGCCTTTCTGACAGGTGTGAGGTAATACCTAATTTTGGTTTTGATTTGCGTTTTTCTAATAATTAGTGATGTTGAGCATCTTTTCATGTGCCTGTTAGCCATCTGTATGTCTTTGGAAAACTGTCTCTTCAGGTCTTCTGCCCATTTATTGGGTTCTTTGTTTTTTTGATGATGACTTGTATGAGCTGTTCATAATATTTTGGATAGTAATCCCTTATGGGTCACATCAGTTGTAAATATTTGCTCCCAGCATCTAGGTTGTCTTTTCATTTTGTCAGTATTTTCCCTTGCTGTGTAAAAGCTTTTAAGTTTAATTATGTCCCATGTGTTTAGTTTTGCTTTTACTTCTTTTGCCTTAGGAGACAGAGCCAAAAAAAATATTGCTACGATTAAGTCAGAGTGTTCTGCCTATATTCTCTTCTAGGAGTTTTATGGTTTCAGGTCTTATATTTAGGTCTCCTAATCCATTTTGAGTTCATTTTTGTATATGGTGTGAGGGAATGTTCTAATCTCATTGTTTTACATGTAGCTGTACAATTTTCCCAGAACCACTTGTTGAAGAGACTGTTTTTGCTTCATTGTATATTCTTGCCTCTTTTGTCATAGATTAATTGACCATAGCCTATTTCTAGGCTCTCTATTCTGTTCCATTAATCTGTGTGTCTGTTTTCGTGCCAGTACCATGCTGTTTTGATTACTGTAGCTTTTTAGTATAGTCTGAAGTCTGGGAGCACTATACCTCTGGCTTTGTTCTTTTTCCTCAAGATTGCTTTGGCAATTCAGGATCTTTTGTGGTTCCATATGAATTTTAGGGTTATTTGCTCTAGTCCTGTGAAAAATATCATGCATATTTTGATAGGGATTGCATTAAATCTGTAGATTGCTTTGGACAGCATGGCCATTTTAATAACATTAATTCTTCTAATCCAAGAGCACAGGATATCTTTCCATTTCTTTGTATCATCTTTAGTTTCCTTCATAAATGTTTTATAGTTTTCAGAGTATAGGTCTTTCACCTTCTTAGTTAAGTTTATTCCTAGGTATTTTATTCTTTTTGATGCAATTTTAAGCAGGATTTTTTTTTTTTACTTTCTGGTATTTTATTGTTAGTGTATAGAAATGCAACAAATTTCTGTATATTGATCTTGTATCCTACAACCTTGCTGAATTCATTTATTAGTTCTAATAGTTTTTGGGTGGAGACTTTAGGGTTTTCTAGATATAGTACCACGTCATCTGCAAATAATGACAGTTTTACCTCTTCCCTTCCGATTTGGATGCCTTTTATTTCTTTCTTGTGTGATTACTGTGACTAGGACTTCTAATACTGTGTTGAATAGAAGTAGCGAGAATGGGCATCCTTGTCTTGTTCCAGAATTTAGCAGGAAGGCTTTCAGCTCTTCACCATTAAGTATGACATTGGTTGTGGGTTTGTCCTAAACGGCCTTTGTTATGTTGAGATATGTTCCCTCGATACCCACTTTCAGAGTTTTTATTATTAATGGATGTTGAATTTTGTCACATTGGTCTTTCTGCATCTATTGAGACGATCATGTGATTTTTATCCTTCCTTTTGATAATGTGGTGTATCACACTGATTAATTTGCATATATTGAATTACCCTTGTGACCCTAGAATAAATTCAGCTTGATCGTGGTATATGATCCTTTTTATATATTTTTAGATTTGGTTTGCTAATATTTTGTTGAGGATTTTTGCATTTATATTCATCAAATATACTGGCCTGTAATTTCCTTTTTTTGTAGTGTCACACTGTGGCATGGAGTGAGCAGGGCCAGAACATTCAGCTTGGGCTAGGGTACACACTCAGCAAAGCGGCTGTGGGAAACCCAGCAGCTCTGCTGCCATCAGAAGTCTGGGCTGCTTCTGGGGCACCTCTTGAGTAAATTCCAGCAATGGTCACCACTGCTGCCCCACCTGGGCTCCACCCCAGAGCTGGGTCACCTCTCCCTCTCAAGGTCAAGTCTCTTCCCAGGTCCTGGCCACCTTAGACCCAGTGTCATGCTTGTGGCATGAAGTGAGCAGGGCTAGAACATTCTTTCAGCTCTGGCTGAAAGAGCACAGCATGGCTGTTGCATGAAACCAGTAGCCTAGGACAGCAGGCTACTGGTTTCTCTACCCTACCTGGGGGCAGTCTACCCACACAGTACTCATGAGTGGAGCCCAGACTTCTCTGTGGACTTCTGTGTATCTTTCTTACAACCTTGGTTGTACAGGAGTCTTTCTGCCAATTTCCAGTTAGTTTTTGGTGAGAATTGTTCCACACGTTGATAATATTTTTGATGTGTTCATGGGGAGAGGTGAACTCCACATCTTCTTACACCACCCTCTTGATCTCCTATCAAGAGATGCATTTAAATATAAAGGTACAGATTGGTGGAATGTAAAAAGATTTTTTAAATATACCATGCTAACAGTAAACATAAGAAAGCTGCAGTAGCTATATAATGTCAGATAAAGTAGACTTCAAGACAAAAGGTGTTACTGGACTTTCAAAAGGACATTTAGTGCTGATAAAAGGGGCAGTTTATCTGGAGGACATAGCAATCATAAACATGTTTGTGACTAATAACAACCTTCAAATTACATGAAGAAAAAATTGACAATTAAATGGAGAAATAGAGAAATCTATAGCCATAGTTAGAGATTTTCATACTTCTCTTTCAGTAACTGAAAGAATTTCTGGACAGAAAATCAGTAAGGACATAAAAGATCTGGAGAAAACTCGCAGCCACCTTAACCTGTTTGACATTTATAGAAAAATATATCCAATAGCTGCAAAATACACCTTTTTTCAAATGCACATGGTACGTTCACTAACTTAGACCATATTCTGGGCCACCAAATAAGTGTCCATAAACTTTCTTTTTTAAATTAATTAATTAATTTATTTTTTTTTTCCGGTACGCGGGCCTCTCACTGTTGTGGCCTCTCCCGTTGCGGAGCGCAGGCTCAGGGGCCATGGCTCACAGGCCCAGCCGATCCGCGGCATGTGGGATCTTCCCGGACCGGGGCACAAACCCGTGTCCCCTGCATCGGCAGGCAGACTCTCAACCACTGTGCCACCAGGGAAGCCCTAATTAATTTATTTTTAAAATTAATTAGTTAATTTGGCTGCATTGGGTCTTAGTTGTGGCACGTGGGATCTTCGTCGCGGCACGCGAGATCTTTCGTTGCGGCGTGTGGGCTCTTCATTGCAGCGCGTGGGCTTCTCTCTAGTTGTGGCACATGGGCTCTAGAGCACGCGGGCTCAGGAGTTCTGGCGCACAAGCTTAGTTGCCCCGTGGCAGGAGGGTTCTTATTTCCCCAACCAGGGATTGAACTCTTGTCACCTGCATTGGAAGGCAGATTCTTAACCACTGGACCACCAGGGAAGTCCCTCCATAAACTTTCAAAGATTGAAATTGCACTATGTTCTCTGACCACAACCTAATTCAGTTAGCAATCAATGACATAGGAAGTCCCTAAATATTTTCAAATTAAACAACATACTTATAAATAACCCATCAGTCAAAGAAGAAATCACAAAGAAAATTAAGAAGTATTTTTAACTGAATGATAATGAAATACATTAAAACTTGTGGGATACAACTAAAGCAGTGCTGAGAGAGAAAGGTATAACTTTCAGTAGTTATATTAGAAAAAAGAAAGGTAAAATCAGTTACTAAGGTACTAACTTAAGAAGTTGGAGAAAACAAGAACAAAATAAGCTTAAAGTATATGGAAGAAAGGAAACAATAAAGATGGAGAACCTCGGGGGGGTTGGTGGTCGTAATGTTGCACAAAAGTCAAACATATGTATACCCTCATAACCTGGCAGTTTCACTCCCACGTGTATACCTAAGGGGAATGAGACCATATTTCCTCAAAAGGCTCGTACAAGAATGCTCATAGCAGCATTATTTGTAATACCCCAAACTGAACACTACTTAAATGCCCATACATAGTAGAATGGATAAATAAATTTTGGCATATTCACACAGTGAAATTCTATTTAGCAATAAGGTTAAACAGACTATAGTTCTTTACTTATAAGTAACAAATATAGCTAAGTTTTACAAACATAATTTGAGTAAAAAAAGTCAGACACAAAAGAGAATAAAGTTCAGACATGGCTGAAACTTGTATATGCTGGTTAAAAGCCAGTATGGTGCTCACCCTTAGTGGGAGATCATGAATGGAACTGGACCTGAGGGGGACTTCTGAAGAGTTAGTAATGTTTTGTATCTTAATCTGGGTACCGATTACATGGATGTGTTCAGATGTGAAAATTGACTGAGCTATACTGTGTCTGTGTATTTTTCTGCATGTATGTTACATTTCAGTAAAAAGACAAAAGAAAAAATTCATGGGTAATATTTACAGCAAAACTAAGTGACAGTGTATCCCCATGAAACTCAAAATAAAAACAGTTAAGGGCAAATCATTCATAGCCACAAGATCAACAAGGAATGGACATCTGTGTAGGAGAAAGCAGAAGGAGTTGACAGACCATGCAAAAGACCTGACAAACAGGAGAATTCCAAAACAGCAAACAGGTATTCACTAAAAAGCGTGGCATTCTGACAAGTGTGAGGTGGTATCTCATTGCATTTGAGGTGGTTTTGATTTACATTTCCCTTATGATAGTGATGTTGAGTACCTTTTCATGTACCTGTTGGCCATCTCTATGTCTTCTTCGGAAAAATGTCTATTCAGGTCTTCTGCCCATTTCTTATTCAGATTGTTTGTACTGAGTTGTATGAGTTCTTTATATATTTTGGATATTAACCCCTTAACAGACATATTATTTGCAAATATCTTCTCCTATTCAGTTAAGTTGCCTTTTTGTTTTGCTGGTGGTTCCCTTTGCTGTGCAAAAGTGTTTTAGCTTCATATGGTTCTGTTTGTTTATTTTTGGTTTTGTTGCCCGTTGCCTGAGGAGACAGATCAAAAAAATATTGCTAAGACCAGTTTCAGAGAGCATACTGCCTGTGTTTTCTTCTAGGTGTTTTATGGTTTCAGGTCTTACATTTAAGTCTTTAATTCATTTTGAGTTTATTTTTGTAAATGATGTGAGAAAATGGTCTAGTTTCATTCTTTTACTTGTAGCTATCCAGTTTTCCCAACACCACTAACCCATAAAAAAGAATGAAATCTTGCAATCTGTGACAACATGGATGGACCTGGAGGGTATTATGCTAAGTGAATAAGTCAGACAGAGAAAGATAAAACAAATGAGTCCCAGGCTTCCCTGGTGGCGCAGTGGTTGAGAGTCCGCCTGCCGATGCAGGGGACACGGGTTTGTGCCCCGGTCCGGGAAGATCCCACATGCCGCGGAGCGGCTGGGCCCGTGAGCCATGGCCGCTGAGCCTGCGCATCTGGAGCCTGTGCTCCGCAACAGGAGAGGCCCGTGTACTGCAAAATACAAGCAAACAAACAAAAAAACAAAATAAATGAGTCCTAAACAACCCAGAAACAGACTCATAGATACAGAGAACAAACTAGTGGTTGAGAGAATGGGAGGATGGGTGAAATAGGTGAAGGAGATTAAGAGATACAAATTACCAGTTATAAAATAAATGGGTCACAGGGATGTAATGCACAGCACAGGGAATATAGTCAATAATATTATAATAACTTTGTATGGCACATAATTGATACAAATATAGAATCACTATGTTGTACATCTGAAACAAATATATTGTAAATCAACTATACTTCAATTAAACATTTTTAATGAAAAAAATAAAAGTGTGGCAGTTCAGTTTAAGAACATTAGTTGAAATGGGGAGTTTTTCCCTCCAATAAAAACTGAATACAGGGAACCTGTGGTCAGAAGGTCTGAAAGGGATGGAGCAGGCTAACCCTTAATGAACTCCTGAAAATGAGCCACCAGATCTCCTTACTCATACACGGTCCCACACTGAGGAGAAATTGCTGAGAACAGAATTCAAATTGAGCAGAACAGGGACAATAAAGAATAAGGAAAGAAAAGGTCTAGATAAGAATGGGATAGAGGACCAGAACCAAGAACTCTCATCAAGCAAGTCATCCTATTCCTTTAACATACATAAAAACAGAAGAAAGGGAGCCTCTGTGAAGTTAGAAAAGCCACCCTGAACCATACTTCTTTCTAAAAGTTCAGGAAAGCTTAGTACACATAAGAATGAGCAACAGATTGTGATGATGGTTGCACAGTTCTGAATATACTAAAAACCACTGAATTGTACATTTTGAATGGGTAAATTTTATGGTATGTGAAAAATATCTCAATAAAGCTGTGAGAAAAATGAATGGAAAATTAATCAAGGTCAGATCCCACACAAAATTATTATAAGGAGAAAAAGGAGAGAATCAAAAGCATTCCATGTTGCTTATCTATTTTATGTATAGTAGTTTGTATCTGTTAATCCCATACTCCTAATTTGTCCCTCCCTCCCTCCCTCCCTCCCTCTCTGCTTTGGTAACCATAAATTTGTTTTTTATGTCTGTGAGTCAGTTTCTGTTTTGTATATAGATTCATTTGTATTATTTTTTAGACGCCACATGTAAGTGATATAAAGGATATAAACTGAAAAAATATATGTATATAACTGAATCACTTTGCTGTACACCTGAAACTAACACAGTATTGTAAACCAACTATACTTCAATTTAAAAAAAAGAGAGAAAAAGGGGGGAAAAAACATTCCAGAAAGACACACTCAAAAAACAACAAATTTAAAATATACTGTTTAAAAGTGAGTTGGAAGACATTAAGAAAATTAAATAAGACATGGAAGAACAATACAAAGCAGGATTAGAAAAACTCAGAAATGTAGTGACAACTTGGGGGAAGTAAGAAGAAAGAATCACTTTAGGAATGAAGGCTGAGGGACTTCCCTGGTGGTCAGTGGTTAAGAATCCGCCTTCCAGTGCAGGGGATGCGAGTTCAATCTCTGGTTGGGGGACTAAGATCCCACATGCCGTGGGGCAACTAAGCCCATGCACTCTAGAGCCCATGAGCCACAACTAGACAGCCCACGTGCCGCAACAAAGAGCCTGCGTGCCACAACTAAAATCCAATGAAGCCAAGTAAATTAAAAAAGAAAGCAAGGCTGGGACTTCCCTGGCAGTCCAGTGGTTAAGACTCCATGCTTCCACTGCAGTGAGCGCAGGTTCGATCCCTGGTTGGGGAATTAAGATCCCACATGCCATGTGGTGTGGTCAAAAAATAAAAATAAAAAAATAGAGATGAAGGCTAAGGCAGAATGCTCTTTGACATAAATCGTAGCAATATTTTTATGGATCTGTCTCAGACAAAGGAAACAAAAGCAAAAGTAAACAAATGGGACCTAATTAAACTTAAAAACTTTTGCACAGCAAAGGAAACCAACAGCAAAATGAAAAGACAACCTACAGAATGGGAGAAAATATTTTGCAAATGATATGCCCAATAAGGGGTTAATATCCAAAATATATAGATAGCTCATATAACTCAAACAAAGAAAACTTAAAAATGGGCAGACAACCTGAGTAGACATCTTTCCAAAGAAGATATACAGATGGCCAACAGGAACATGAAAAGAGGCTCAACATTGCTAATCATCAGAGAAATGCAAATCAAAACCATAATGAGATAATACCTCACACCTGTCAGAATGGCTATCATCAAGAAGTCTACAAACAACA
This sequence comes from Leucopleurus acutus, assembly GCF_964270905.1. NCBI lineage: Eukaryota > Metazoa > Chordata > Mammalia > Artiodactyla > Delphinidae > Leucopleurus > Leucopleurus acutus. The sequence continues at coordinate 59,745,903 of NC_139148.1, forward strand.
AATGTTGGCGAGGATGTATAGAAATGGGAACCCTAGTACACGGTGGGAATATAAATTGGCGTAGCTACTATGGAAGGCAGTGTGGCAGTTTGTCAAAAAATTGAAATAGAACTACCATATGATCCAGCAATTCTATCCCTGGGGGGGTTTTTTGCGGTACACGGGCTTCTCACTGCTGCGGCCCCTCCCACTGCGGAGCACAGGCTCTGGACATGCAGGCCCCGCGGCCATGGCTCACGGGCCCAGCTGCTCTGCAGCATGTGGGATTCTCCCGGACCGGGGCACAAACCCGCGTCCTCCGCATCGGCAGGTGGACTCCCAACCATTGTGCCACCAGGGAAGCCCCTACCCCTGGGTTTTTATCCAAAGAAAATGGAAACGCTAATTCAAAAAGATACATGCACCCCAGTGTTCATAGAATCATTGTTTACATTAGCCAGTATATGGAAGCAACCAAAGGTGTCCATCAGTAGATGAAAAGATATAGAAGATGTGGTGTATATATATACAGTGGAGTATTAGCCCTAAAAAGACTGAAACTCTGCCATTTTCAACAACATGGATGGCCCCTAGAGGGTATTAATGCTTAGTGAAATAAGTCAGAGAAAGAAAAATACTGTATGATACCATTGATATGTGGAATCTAAAAAATAATCTAATAAAAGTATAACAAAACAGAACCAGACTCACAGATATAGAGGACAAACTAGTGGATACCAGTGAGGAGAAAAAAGGGAGGGAAGGGCAAGATGATAGGAGATTAAGAGGTACTAGCTACTATGTATAAAATGAATAAGCTACAAAGATACATTGTACAGCACAGGGAATATAGCCATTTTTTTAACATCTTTATTGGAGTATAATTGCTTTACAGTGGTGTGTTAGTTTCTGCTTTATAACAAAGTAAATCAGTTATACATATGTCCCCATATCTCTTCCCTCTTGCATCTCCCTCCCTCCCACCCTCCCTATCCCACTCCTCTAGGTGGTCACAAATCACCGAGCTGATCTCCCTGTGCTATGCGGCTGCTTCCCACTAGCTATCTATTTTATGTTTGGTAGTGTATATATGTCCATGCCACTCTCTCACTTTGTCCCAGCTTACCCTTCCCCCTCCCCATGTCCTCAAGTCCATTCTCTAGTAGGTCTGTGTCTTTATTCCCATCCTGCCCCTAGGTTCTTCATGACTTTTTTTTTTTTTTAGATTCCATATATATGTGTTAGCATATGGTATTTGTTTTTCTCTTTCTGACTTACTTCACTCTGTATGACAGACTCTAGGTCCATCCACCTCACTACAAATAACTCAGTTTTGTTTCTTTTTATGGCTGAGTAATATTCCATTGTATATATGTGCCACATCTTCTTTATCCATTCATCTGTCAATGGACACTTAGGTTACTTCCATGTCCTGGCTATTGTAAATAGAGCTGCAGTGAACATTGTGGTACATGACTCTTTGAATTATGGTTTTCTCAGGGTATATGCCCAGTAGTGGGATTGCTGGGTTGTATGGTAGTTCTATTTTTAGTTTTTTAAGGAACCTCCATACTGTTCTCCATAGTGGCTGTATCAATTTACATTCCCACCAACAGTGCAAGAGGGTTCCCTTTTCTGCACACCCTCTCCAGCATTTATTGTTTGTAGATTTTTTGATGATGGCCATTCTGACCGCTGTGAGGTGATATCTCATTGTAGTTTTTTTTTTTTTTTTTTTTTTCTCATTGTAGTTTTGATTTGCATTTCTCTAATGATTAACAATGTTGAGCATTCTTTCATGTGTTTGTTGGCAAACTGTATATCTTCTTTGGAGAACTGTATTTACATCTTCTGCCCATTTTTGGATTGGGTTGTTTGGTTGTTTTTGTTTGTTTTTAATATGTATAATTGTGATAGAAATTTTTTAAATTAATTAATTTATGGCTGTGTTGGGTCTTCGTTTCTGTGCAAGGGCTTTCTCTAGTTGCAGCGAGCGGGGGCCACTCTTCATCGCGGTGTGCATGCCTCTCACAGTTGCAGCCTCTCTTGTTGCGGAGCACAAGCTCCAGACGTGCAGGCTCAGTAGTTGTGGCTCATGGGCCTAGTTGCTCCGCGGCATGTGGGATCTTCCCAGACCAGGGTTCGAACCCATGTCCCCTGCATTGGCAGGCACATTCTCAACCACTGCACCACCAGGGAAGCCTGGGTTGTTTGTTTTTTTGATATTGAGCTGCTATTAAATTTTGGAGATTAATCCTTTGTCATTTGCTTCATTTGCAAATATTTTCTCCCATTCTGACGGTTGTCTTTTCGTCTTGTTTATGGTTTCCTTTGCTGTGCAAAAGATTTTAACTTTCATTAGGTCCCATTTATTTTATTTTTGTTTTTATTTCCATTTCTGTAAGAGGTGGGTTAAAAAGGATCTTGTTGTGCTGTATGTCATACAGTGTTCTTCCTATATTTTCCTCTAACAGTTTTATAGTGTTTGGCCTTACATTTAGGTCTTTTATCCATTTTGAGTTTATTTTTGTGTATGGTGTTAGGGATTGTTCGAATTTCATTCTTTTACATGTAGCTGTCCAGTTTTTCCAGCACCACTTGTTGAAGAGGCTGTCTTTTCTCCATTGTATATTCTTGCCTCCTTTATCAAAAATAAGGTGACCTATGTGCATGGGTTTATCTCTGGGCTTTCTGTCCTGTTCCATTGATCTGTATTTCTGTGTTTGTGCCTGTACCATACTGTCTTGATTACTGTAGCTTTGTAGTCTAATCTGAAGTCAGGGAGCCTGATTCCTCCAGCTCCGTTTTTCTTTCTCAAGATTGCTTTGGCTATTCGGGGTCTTTTGTGTTTCCATACAAATTGTGAATTTTTTTGTTCTAGTTCTGTGAAAAATGCCAGTGGTAGTTTGATAGGGATTGCACTGAATCTGTAGATTGCTTTGGGCAGTAGAGTCATTTTCACAATGTTGATTCTTCCAATCCAAGAACATGGTATATCTCTCCATCTATTTGTATCATCTTTAATGCCTTTCATCAGTGTCTTATAGTTTTCTGCATACAGGTCTTTTGTCTCCTTAGGTAGGTTTATTCCTAGGTATTTTATTCTTTTTGTTGCCATGGTAAATGGGAGTGTTTTCTTAATTTCACTTTCAGATTTTTCATCATTCGTGTATAGAAATGCAAGAGATTTCTCTGCATTAATTTTGTATCCTGCAGCTTTACCAAATTCATTGATTAGCTCTAGTAGTTTTCTGGTAGCATCTTTAGAATTCTCTATGTATAATATCATGTCATCTGCAGTGACAGCTTTACTTCTTCTTTTCTGATTTGGATTCCTTTTATTTCTTTTTCTTCTCTGATTGCTGGGGCTAATACTTCCAAAACAATGTTGAATAATAGTGGTGAGAGTGGGCAACCTTGTCTTCTTCCTGATCATAGTGGAAATGGTTTCAGTTTTTCACCATTGAGGACGATGTTGGCTGTGGGTTTGTCATATATGGCCTTTATTATGTTGAGGTAAGTTCTCTCTATGCCTACTTTCTGCAGGGTTTTTATCATAAGTGGGTGTTGAATTTTGTCAAAAGCTTTTTCTGCATCTAGTGAGATGATCATATGTTTTTTATTCTTCAATTTTTTAATATGGTGTATCACATTGATTGATTTGCATATATTGAAGAATCCTTGCATTCCTGGGACAAACCCAACTTGATCATGGTGTATGATCCTTTTAACGTGCTGTTGGATTCCGTTTGCTAGTATTTTGTTGAGGATTTTTGTATCTAGGTTCATCAGTGATATTGGCCTGTAGTTTCCTTTCTTTGTGACATCTTTGTCTGGTTTTGGTATCAGCGTGATGGTGGCCTCATAGAATGAGTTTGGGGGTGTTCCTCTCTCTGCTATAGTTTGCAAGAGTTTGAGAAGGATAGGTGTTAGCTCTTCTGTAAATGTGTGATGGAATTCGCCTGTGAAGCCATGTGGTCCTGGGCTTTTGTTTGTTTGAAGGTTTTTAATCACAGTCTCAATTTCAGTGCTTGTGATCGGTCTGTTTATATTTTCTGTTTCTTCCTGGTTCAGTCGCGGAAGGTTGTACTTTTCTAACAATTTGTCCATTTCTTCCAGGTTGTCCATTTTATTGGCATATAGTTGCTTGTAGTAATTTCTCATGATCCTTTGTATTCCTGCAGTGTCAGTTTTTTCTCCTTTTTCTTTTCTAATTCTATTGATTTGAGTCTCCTTCCTTTTTTTCTTGATGAGTCTGGCTAATGGTTTATCAATTTTGTTTGTCTTCTCAAAGAACCAGCTTTTAGTTTTATTGATCTTTGCTATCATTTCCTTCATTTCTTTTCCATTTATTTCTCATCTGATCTTTATGATTTCTTTCCTTCTGCTAACTTTGGGGTTTTTTTGTTCTTCTTTCTCTAATTGCTTTAGGTGTAAGTTTAGGTTGTTTATTTGAGATGTTTCTTGTTTTATAAGGTAGGACTGTACTGCTATAAACTTCGCTCTTGGAACTGCTTTTGCTACATCCCATAGGTTTTGGGTCGTAGTGTTTTCATTGTCATTTGTTTCTAGGTATTTTTTGATTTCCTCTTTAATTTCTTCCCTGATCTCTTGGTTATTAAGTAGTGTATTGTTTAGCCTCCACATGTTTGTGTATTTTACAATATTTTTCCTGTAATTCATATCTCGTTTCATAACGTTGTGGTCAGAAACCATACTTGATATGATTTCCATTTTCTTAAATGTACCAGGGTTTGGTTTGTGACCCAAGATATGATCTATTCTGGAGAATGTTCCAATACACTTGAGAAGAAAGTGTATCTGTTGTTTTTGGAAGGAATGTGTTATAAATATCAATTAAGTCCATCTTGTTTAATGTATCATTTAAAGCTTGTGTTTTCTTATTTATTTTCATTTTGGATGATCTGTCCATTGGTGAAAGTGGGGTGTTAAAGTCCCCTACTATGATTGTGTTACTGTCTATTTCCCCTTTTATGACTATTAGCATTTGCCTTATATATTGAGGTGCTCCTATGTTGGGTGCATAAATATTTACAGTTGTTATATCTTCTTCTTGGATTGATCCCTTGATCATTATGTAGTGTCCTTCTTTGTCTCTTGTAATAGTCTTTGTTTTAAAGTCTATTTTGTCTGATATGAGAATTGCTACACCGGCTTTCTTTTGATTTCCATTTGCATGGAATATCGTTTTCCATCCCCTTACTTTCAGTCTGTATGTGTCCCTAGGTCTGAAGGGGGTCTCTTATAGACAGCATATATATGGGTCTTGGTTTTGTATCCATTCAGCCAGTCTATGTCTTTTCGTTGGAGCATTTAATCCATTTACATTTAAGGTAATTATTGATATGTATGTTCCTATTACCGTTTTCTTAATTGTTTGGGGTTTGTTATTGTAGGTCTTTTCCTTCTCTTGTGTTTCCTGCCTAGAGAAGTTCCTTTAGTATTTGTTGTAAAGCTGGTTTGGTGGTGCTGAACTCTCTCAGCTTTTACTTGTCTGTAAAATTTTAATTTCTCCGTCGAATCTGAATGAGATCCTTGCTGGGTAGAGTAATCTTGGTTGCAGGTTTTTCCCTTTCAGCACTTTAAATATGTCCTGCAACTCCCTTCTTGCTTGCAGAGTTTCTGCTGAAAGATCACCTGTAACCTTATGGGGATTCCTTTGTATGTTATTTGTTGTTTTTCCCTTGCTGCTTTTAATATGTTTTCTTTGTATTTAATTTTTGATAGTTTGATAACTATGTGTGTTGGCGTGTTTCTCCTTGGAATTATCCTGTATGGGATTCTCTGTGCTTCCTGGACTTGATTAACTATTTCCTTTCCCATATTAGGGTAGTTTTCAACTTTAATCTCTTCAAATATTTTCTCAGTCCCTTTCTTTTTCTCTTCTCTTCTTCTGGAACCCCTGTAATTCGAATGTTGGTGCGTTTAATGTTGTCCCAGAGGTCTCTGAGACTGTCCTCAGTTCTTTTCGTTCTTTTTTCTTTATTCTGCTCTGCAGTAGTTATTTCCACTATTTTATCTTCCAGGTCACTTATCCATTCTTCTGCCTCAGTTATTCTGCTATTGATTCCTTCTAGAGAGTTTTTAATTTCATTTATTGTGTTGTTCATTATTGTTTCTTTGCTCTTTAGTTCTTCTAGGTCCTAGTTAAATGTTTCTTGTATTTTCTCCCTTCTATTTCCAAGATTTTGGATCATCTTTACTTTCATTACTCTGAATTCTTTTTCAGGTAGACTGCCTATTTCCTCTTCATTTGTTTGGTCTGATGGGTTTTTACCTTGTTCCTTCATCTGCTGTGTGTTTCTCTGTCTTCTCATTTTGCTTAACTTACTGTGTTTGGTGTCTCCTTTTCGCAGGCTGCAGGTTCTTAGTTCCCGTTGTTTTTGGTATTTGCTCCCTGTGGGTAAGGTTGGTTCAGTCGGTTGTGTAGGCTTCCTGGTGGAGGGGACTAGTGCCTGTGTTCTGGTGCATGAGGCTGGATCTTGTCTTTCTGGTGGGCAGGACCACGTCCGGTGGTGTGTTTTGGGATGCCTGTGGCCTTATTATGATTTTAGGCAGCCTCTCTGCTAATGGATGGGGCTGTGTTCCTGTCTTGCTAGTTGTTTGGCATAGGGGTCCAGCGCTGTAGCTTGCTGGTCGTTGAGTGGAGCTGGGTGTTGGCGTTGAGATGGAGATCTCTTGGAGATTTTCGCCATTTGATATTATGTGGAGCTGGGAGGTCTCTGGTGGACCAGTGTCCTGAACTCGGCTCTCCCACCTGAGAGGCACTGGCCTGATGCCCGGCTGGAGCACCACGACCCTGTCATCCACACGGCTTAGAATAAATAGGAGAAAGAAAGGAAGAAAGAAAAAATAAAATAAAGTTATTAAAATAAAAAATAATTATTAAAAAATTTTTTAATTTTAAAAAGTAGTAAAAAAAAAAGAAAGGAAGAGAGCAGCCAAACCAAAAAACAAGTCCACCAATGATAACAAGCACTAAAAGCTATACTAAAAAAACCCCAGAAAAACGGACAGACAGAACCCTAGGACAAATGGTAAAAGCAAAGCTATACAGACAAAATCACACACGGAAGCATACACATACACACTCACAAAAAGAGAAAAAGGAAAAGTATGTATATATCATTGCTCCCAAAGTCCACCGCCTCAATTTTGGGATGATTCGATGTCTCTTCAGGTATTCCACAGATGCAACGTACATCAAGTTGATTGTGGAGATTTAATCCGCTGCTCCTGAGGCTGCTGGGAGAGATTTCCCTTTCTCTTCTTTGTTTGCTCAGCTCCTGGGGTTCAGCTTTGGATTTGACCCCGCCTCTGCGTGTAGGTCACCTGAGGGCATCTGTTCCTGCCCAGACAGGACAGGGTTACAGGAGCAGCCGATTCAGGGGCTGTGGCTCACTCAGGCCCGGGGGAGGGAGGGGTATGGATGCTGGGCGAGCCTGCGTCGGCAGAGGCTGGCGTGACATTGCAACAGCCTGAGGCGTGCTGTGCGTTCTCCTGGGGAAGTTGTCCCTGGATCACGGCACCCTGGCAGTGGAGGGCTGCACAGGCTTCCGGGGGGCGAGGTGTGGATAGTGACCTGTGCTCGCACACAGGCTTCTTGGTAGCTGCAGCAGCAGCCTTAGCGTCTCATGCCAGTCTCTGAAGTTCGTGCTGATAGCCCAGGCTCATGCCCATCTCTGGAGCTCCTTTAAGCAGCATTCTTAATCCCCTCTCCTCGCACACCGTGAAACAAAGAGGCAAGAAAAAGTCTCTTGCCTCTTCGGCAGTTCCAGACTTTTTCCCGGACTCCCTCCGGCTAGGACTCCCTCCGGCTAGCTGTGGCGTACTAGCCCCTTCGGGCTGTGTTCACGCAGCCAACCCCAGTCCTCTCCCTGGGGTCTGACCTCCGAAGCCCGAGCCTCAGCTCCCAGCCCCCACCCGCCCCGGCGGGTGAGCAGACAAGCCTCTCAGGCTGGTGAGTGCTGGTCGGCACTGATCCTCTGTGCGGGAATCTCTCCGCTTTGCGCACTGCACCCCTGTTGCTGCGCTCTCCTCCATGGCTCCGAAGCTTCCCCCCACTCCACCCCTGTCTCCGCCAGTGAAGGGTCTTCCTAGTGTGTGGAAACCTTTCCTCCTTCACAGCTCCCTCCCACTGGTGCCAGTCCCACCCCTATTCTTTTGTCTCTGTTTTTTCTTTTTTCTTTTGCCCTACCCAGGTACGTGGGGAGTTTCTTGCCTTTTGGGAGGTCTGAGGTCTTCTGCCAGCATTCAGTAGGTGTTCTGTAGGAGCTGTTCCACATGTAGATGTATTTCTGATGTATTTGTGGGGAGGAAGGTGATCTCCACTTCTAACTCTTCAACTGTTTTCCCAATATTTTATAATAACTCTAAATGGAATATAATATATAAAATATTAAATCAACATGTTGTACACCTGAAACTAATATTGTAAATCTATTAGACTTCAGTTTGAATAAAAGAAAAGAAATGAAAGCTAAACTAGAAGAAAACAAGCATGAGTGAATATAACAGAAAATGCCTTTCTAAAGTAAAAAGGAAAATGTTTTAAATCAAAAAGAAACAAAGATGAACAGATTTCTAGAAAAAGTGACAAATATGAAAGATAGCAAAGAAGACCTGACATATGGATAATAAGATTATCTGAAGAAGAATACTGAAGCAAGGAAAAAGAAAAAAATGCTTAAAACTAATATTGGATGGACCTAGAGACTGTCATACAGAGTGAAGTAAGTCAGAAAGAGAAAAACAAATACCATATGCTAACACACATATGTGGAATCTAAAAAAAACGGTACTGATGAACCTAGTGGCAGGGCAGGAATAAAGATGCAGATGTAGAGAATGGACTTGAGGACACGGGGAGGGGGAAGGGTAAGCTGGGACGAAGTGAGAGAGTGGCATGGACATATATACACTACCAAATGTAAAATGGATGGCTAGTGGGAAGCAGCCGCATAGCACAGGGAGATCAGCTCAGTGCTTTGTGACCACCTAGAGGGGTTGGATAGGGAGGGTGGGAGGGAGATGCAAGAGGGAGGGGATATGGGGATATATGTATACATATAGCTGATTCACTTTGTTGTACAGCAGAAACACACAACATTGTAAAGCAGTTATACTCCAATAAAGATATTTTTTTAAAAAAAACTAATATTGAGGAAACTTTAGATTTGCTTTTAAAAAGCACACCGTGTACCTACGAATTTTGACCCAGAATGACCAGCAGCAAGACACATTCTAATAAAATTACTAGACTTTTTTTAAAAAAAGAAATGCCTTGGATACTTCAGCAAAAACAGCAGGTGGGTTGTAAAGGAAGGAAAATCAGATCATCTTCAAACTTTTTGACACCAACACTTTATGCCAGAAGAAAATGGAGTAACATTTAAGATACTCAAGGGGAAAAATGTGAGCCAAGGACATTATATCTGGTAAAAGTGGCTTTTAGGTATAAAAGGTACAGGTATTTATCAACATGCAGGAACTCAGGAAATATTCGTCCCATGATCCCTTTCTGAGAAATTTGCTAGAGAATGAGCTTAAGACAACCAAAGTGATGAGAGAGACATTGATATAAGGACTGTCAGTCAGCATTAAATATATAGTTACTTGTAGAACTAAGACTAAATGAGATTTGAAAGAGAGAAAGTATTAATGCTTATATGCCCAGTGCTCTGGTAATGTAGATATAGTGTAACTTTTAATGGAGAAATGGGGAAAGAATATGCAAAAAAAGAACTGTTCTCAGCAATTATATTGGTAACAGTATTAGTGTTATTCCAGGACTGTGTAACGTGAGATAATGTTAACTGAGTAATTATGAGATATTCAAATTCCATCATCCTCTGTCTTTGAGAGCTAAGACTTTTAATGTGGAAGAATACAGATGTAATTCAAAAGAATTTGAGTTAGAAACAAAACACCCCTGTAGTCCTGAATATGAACTCATGAGAAATTTTATTGAAAAGTACACACACACACATACACGCACACACACACACACTTTTGCTTTATCCACTGAAAAGGCTTAGAAACAATGACCAGCCCAGAAGCAATGAGCACACCTAGTAACCCAGGTTCTGTTCTTGAAATACCATTCCCATTAAAAGAAACCAGGATGTCTTAGAGAAATAGCTAATTCCAAGCTTGCAGCAGGAAATAAATAAGATGAGCTTGGAACATCTTGTCATAAAGGATAGGAAAGAAGCTTTCAAAGACTACTATGGTCATATCAAAAGGACTCACAAGCCACTTTGAAGACGTTTCCACTGGCCAGAGACAGTTTGGCTTGAAAAAGGATAATTGCCAGTAGCAACGAGCACGTCTAGTGCCCAAATCTTGGTTTCTAATACTATTCTCCAATTAAAGGGCTCCTTAGAGAAATGGATAATTTTAGGGCTGGACAGGGAATATACAAGATGAACCTGAAATATTTTGTAGTACTAGAAAATAAAGAAGCACTCAAAAAACAACAACAGCAAAGAAAAAACTATTGAGGTATGTTAATGTGACACAGGGCCTTGTGAAAGAACTGTTACTGGCCAAAACTGGAAGAATATGAGCAGGAAAATAACAGTATTGGATTATAACACAAGGAATAAAATGTGTCCGTGAGTCTACAGTGATAGAACTAAATGATTACATAAATAGATGGGGGCGAAGAGACCAATCTCCCCTACAGAAAAATTCTAAATAATTTGTGTGTATACACCTGTCTCAAGGAGGTGCAGCACAACTCCTCACCCCTTAAGTGTAGGCTATGTTTAGTTACTTGCTTCCAAAGACTATAGTATAGAAGGAGGGGGGAGCAGTTGGGAACCCTACAAACACTACCTGAAGTGATCCCAGTTAACATCAGCAGTGATGTCATGTTGGTGGTGTGTAGCCTTGGTTTGATGTGATAAGGAGGAAACTTCACTGTTACTCTCTTCCAAAAGTCATAACCCTAGTCTAATTATGAGAAAAATATGAGGCAACCCCAGGTTGAGGGATATTCTGCAAAATACCTGATGAGTCCCCCTTAAAACTGTCCAGGTCATCAAAAACAAGGAAAGTAAGAAATTCTCACAGCCAAGAGGAGACAAAGGAGACAGAGGACTAATGTAATATGGAATATTTGATGGGATCCTGGAACCAAAAAAAACGGACATTACGTAAAACCCAAGGAAATCTGAATAAAGTATGAACTTTAGTTGTTAGTTATATATGTATCAGTATTGGTTCATTAGTTATGACACACAAACCATAGTAATGTAAGATGTTAACAATAAGGGAAATTGGGTACGGATGTATAAGAACTCTGTACTATCTTCTCAATTTTTCTGTAAATTAAAACTAAAGTTAGAAAGCTTATTTGGATATTTTTTAGAAATCATTGCAATTCATTGAAACCCATCAAATATGTTTAAATCCATGAGTTCATAACTATAGTTAAAACAAAAATTGTTCAATTTCAGAGGATGATAAGGAACCAATTTATTACCTTGAGAAATGGTAAATTAAAGCAGAAGAATCAAGCATTAATCTTGTTTTCTTTTCCTGGGTGACTAAATAGTAGTAGATGAGGGAAAGCCTCTCTTTATAAAAGCATTCTACTTAATAAAAAAAGAAATGTTAAAGAGTATCACCATTTTGAAATCCTGGGAAAATTAATGAATCTAGGCATTGAGCATCAGCAGCTGCTAACATCACAACATATGAGACACAGATACTATGTGCCACCTGCTGGGGGAGGACAACACCACCTGTATTCATGAGAAGGGATCAACCCTGAGTCATATCAAGCTCTGTGTCCACTTGCCAATCTGCAGAAATACAGAAGAACATGTTGGACTCCATCATGACTATGCGGTCGGCAAAATCCAGATTTGGGGAAACTACAGGTCAAATGCCCCAGCCTCTTCAATAGAGAACTTGTAAGGAAAGAAAGGGATGGAAGAAGAAACCTGTAGATTAAAAATATATCAAAATATTTGAAAATGGTAAGACTAACCTCAAAAGCATTATGCTAAGTGAAAGAAGTCAGACACAAAAGACCACACGTTACTTGATTGCATTTATGTGAAATGTTCAGAATAGGCAACTCTATAGAGATAGAAGGTAGATTGGTGCTTTCCAGGGAGGGAAGGAATGGGGATTAACTGCCAGTGAGCACAGGGTGTCATTTGGTAGATGCTCATGGAGAAGCTTTGGGGATGGGTACAGAAAATCTATATCTTGACCCAAGTGAAGGCTATAAAGGTATAGCCTCCTTATCAAATTTTAAGTTATATATATTTTTGTGTGATTTCCAGTATCTTTTATTTCACAGTAAAAGGGTTTAAAAAAAAAGAAAAACAGAACACAAGACTGCTAAGCTGTAAGGAGAGGTCAGATTCCCCACATATTTCATTCTTTATCATGGTAATGAGAGTATTTCTCGTGGGCAAATTCAAGGTAGCTAGGCAATGTTCCTTTACCTCACAAAGGAAAGAAAAAAAATCGTGCAAAAGAGACCTAGTATTTGGTACACTGCATGACAAGTGCCATTTGGACCTCAGACCCTGTTCCAAACGTGCAAAATAACACACATTCTTTTCTGGTAGGTTCAACTGCCCCGTGATTTCCAATTTTATACACACACAGAATTGTAGAACTGTAATAAAGGAAACGGATGAAGGAGGAGAAGTCACCTATAGTCCCACCTCCCTGGCAAATCACAAATCATAAATATTTTTTACTTCACTGTTTTTGTCAGGCGAGTGTGATAACCACTATACTATGGAAACACTTCAGTGTTTTTGGTTTGCTGGGGTTCTGTTGGTCAGTTGGTGTTTTCGTTTTCTGTTGTGAGGGGTTGGCCATTTTAGCAAGAATTCTTTCCCAAAATAGAATTCATTTTGAGGGGCAACTTTTATGTTTTTGCCTTCTCGTGAAAACCACTCAGAGGATCCTGTCTTACTATTATTTAACATGTCACCTGTTAAGTAATAGTAAGTACTCTCCCCAGTTCTGCTGGCCCCAGGGTAGGCAGCTAGGTATATATTCCTTGTTCTCTTGTTACGTGGTCGTATTCAGTGGAGCTGGGGCCCGTGACAGTCGCTCTTTCCCTCACCCCTGCTTTCTCATTTTTCCACTTGGGCAGAGTTCAAAACAGCAGCTCAGCAACAAGATCAGGAACAGGAGGAAGAGGATGATGAACAGGCAGTCCACAGAGCTCGGGAGTGGGATGACTGGAAGGACACCCATCCTAGGGGCTATGGCAACCGACAGAACATGGGTTAGTCTCCCCACAACAAGACAGGACTACAGGGGCTTCTGTCTTCCCCACCAAGGAAAGCTGTGCAGTCTTCCCCTCCCTGGGCTCCTGCTTCAGCCGTGTACAACGAAGGCAGAGATGCTTAATTAATCATGCTTTGCGTTCATTAAAATGTCAATTAAGTGTGTATTTGTACCCTACATGATGAGCCAACAATCTTGTCTTGGAATTATAATCCTATCATGGTATATTCCACTTTTCTTAAGTGGAAATAAAAGAGTACTGAGAAATGGTTCTGTATAATCAATGGCTGTATGAATTCTCTTTGAAAAATGAAGGTCCCCTCTATCATGTGAGCCTGTGCAGAAATATGAGTATCAGCTGCTTTCTTCCAGGGGGTGAGGGGAGGGGGTCAGCTGTGGGTCCCTGGGCTTATGGAGAGATCCTCGTCATCTCCCTTTGATGTGGGCAGTGAGTTACCCAGCATCAGAGCTGCCCAGACTGGCTGGAGCTTGCTTTCTCCTTTCTACCCCAGTGCTGTGAACTAACCCAACACTTGCTTTACAAGGGACAAGCACAAAAGCCAGGACTTGCCCTGCCACACGGCTCTATTCAGGAATTATAGCTGTAAATGAACAGAACAATCCTATCTACCCAGTCTTCCTTGCTTCAGCCATGAGAAATGAGGAAACCGATAAGGTACTATGAGAGCCATCCTTGTATGAGCATCTGAGGCCAGGGCCTTTACTCTGGAACTACCTAGAACCCTGAGGGTAAGAGCAGCTCAGGCCGTAGCCTAGCTCCTAAGTGGGCTGCTGGAAGACCATTTTGGCCCTCTTTGCCCATGCTGTGCCACACCTGGCACAGTCCCAAGCGGTCAGTGTGCCATGGCAGTCATTTTGCTAGTTAATAAGGTACCTGCAGTCATGCCAATAACTGGGAGTGGAGGAGGGGAGACAGCACAGATGACAAGGGAGGGTACCTACTTTCTGCGGTAAAGAGAAGACACGTCCTCAGCTCCCGGGTTGATACCCTAGAAAAGCAGCCATGTGTTAAAACAAACGATCTAGAAAACATACTTTTGTTCTATGTGGCTTTGGTACACTTCATTTTCTTTTAAGATGACTCAGCCTTCCTATTCTAGCTTCTGCAGCCTAGCTTAGGACAGGGGTTTGAAAAGGAGACTCAGATCCCTCTCCTTTGTAGGGTGGTAAATGGAGGGCTGTCAGACGATGAGTAGGACGTTATGTTTAGTGGAGATGACAGAAGACCACCAATAATATATTTATTGCTAAATATATACTGCTTAATAAAGGATTCATGGTACCCTCACAACATAAGCTCCTGAAACTGGTAGAGCACAGATTAACTTCCCCACAGATTTGGGAAGCAAACATTCATTTGTAGTTCTCTTCCAGTTATTGCCAGGCTGCCTCTAGCAATGGCCTATTTCGTGCCCTTGAAACTCCACCCTGAGCTCATTCCCCAAATGGGCCAGGTTGGGGTTATCCCCTTGGCCTGAGTCTACTTAAAGATGGTCCTTCCAGAAGATCCAGCCTGATGAAGCCCCCTCACATTCTGATATCTAAGAGGCAAACTAGACAAAGTGGGTTTGAATCCTGGCTTTAAGAGTTGAAAGCTGTGTGACCTTGGGCAATATAACTTCTCTGAACTGCTCCTCTGTTTCCTCTATGTTTATAGATGAGCTGTTTCATAGGGTTGTTGTGAGAATTAAATGAATAATGGCAGCCATTATAATAGGCTGAAGAATAAGTATTTTCGTCTGAGCTCAGTGACTATGGTCTGTCCACTAGGAAGGGAAAGGAAATGGACAGGTAGGTGTTGGAAACTCTGTTCTGTGCCAGGCACCAGACCTGGCACTTTCACATGCTATTAATACTCACAATGACCCTGCAAAATAGGTAGCATTATCCCCATTTTACAGATTAGAAAACAGGCCTGGAGAAGCTGAGTGATTTCTTCAAGTTCACATTAGAAACAAGCTGTGCTGCTGTCATTTTCCATGTGCTTCCCAATTGCGTGTGCTTTTAGTTCTGCATCTTAAAGCAGCTTAAAAAGAGGGAGCAGCTTGAAAAATCCAAACCCAAACCACCACTTACACGTTATTGGAGCTCTAGAAATTTCTTTTTAGCTGACTCACCGAAGAAAAGGTTATGACAGCCCGCTTCCCCCCCCCCGCCATTTCCCCCTCAGCTGGGGGATAAGACTGAGGCAGTGAGCAAACCCATCTCCCTCCATTTTCCTCCCCAGTTCAGTCTGCCTGCCAGGCGGCTAGAGAAAACAAAAAGAGAACCACCTTCTCTACTCACACTGGAACAAGGCGTTTCAGGGTCCTAGGGTGAGCTGGGTTTGATGGACTTCAGGAAGCTAGGACTCAGAGCATTCCACAGATAACAGTACTGCTTCATCGTATGCACTATGCTTATTTCACATATGCTGCATATTTCATTCTCACAACCCATCAGGCAGGAGATGATGCCTTCGTTTTACAGGGAAGGAAACTGGCTTGGGGAAATGTAGTGAGTGACTTACTTCAGCACACAGCTAATACATAGACCATGCAAACATATCAGTGTAGCCAAAATATTTGCCCTCTGTAGCTCTCACATGGAGGCCAATTAGTTATTTGGAAAAGGTGAACGCTGGGCACTACTTCTTTTAATGCCATCATGCGGTGATTTGTCCTTTCCACTCTTATTCTTTTCAACACCCCTGTGAGAAAGACAGGGCAGGGGACCGAATGAGCTGATTTCAAGCCCAAGAAGTTGGAGTTAAGGTTTCTGAATTGAGTCTCAATCCTCAGGGCTCTGCCCCTCCCTAGCCGGGTGAGCCAGGGCCACCCAGGTCACCGGGGTCACTGCTGTCATCTAAAACAACGTGCAAAGGATAAAACTTTTGAACCTAAATCCACCTCTCTTATGGCAACTGAATTCCAAAGTCCTCCTCTGCTTACTGTGGGCCTCCGGTTTGCTCATCAGCACAACAGATACACTGCCACCCGGCTCTTTCAGACACCCAACAACAAGACGGCACTGTGACCTTCCTTTGTCTCCTTGCAAAACAGCTCCCTCCAACACCTGCACATCATTTCCTCACAGATTGCTTTTCACCCATTCATCCAAGGTTTAACCTGGCTCAGTTCACTCATGCTCCATAGCAAGGAGGTATGGGTTCTAATACCAGCTCTGTCAGTTTTAGCCCCTCCCAGATGCTGACAACATCTGGCCTACTTACCTCACAGGCCAGAGAAAGGAGCAAATGAAATCAAATACGGAAAAGGACTTTGAACAATTAGAAAACATGGCACAAATGTAAGTTTGGCGGCCAGAGGAGGGGATGCATTGTTTTTTAAATTCAGTATTTCACAACTTATTTTAACCCCTGCCCCCCTATTGCTTTCTCAGTCTTCTATCTATATCACCACCAGCGAAAAGGTTTGTGAACATGCTTTTCTTTGTGTGCTGGAGATGACCAGCACAGGAGAGAATTGTTAGTGCAGTGGAAATTGAGAACCGGTTTTTACTTATCTGCCCACCAGGCCGCCTTTGACAAATGTATGTGAAAAGATGGTAAACAAAAGATTTCAGTTTCTTGTCCCAACTGGCAATAAATCCCTCCAAGAGAGTACAACTCAGCAATGACTTAGGCCAGCCTATTCCCATGTGGTAGCACGAATAACAGGAATTCGTGTATTGAGCACCTACTGTATACTAGGAGTTGACTATTTCTAATCCTCACAACGTCCCAAGGTAGATATTATTATTGCCTCAATTTGTAAATGAGGAACTTGAGGCTCAGAGAAGGGATTTCCCAAAGATCACTCAGCCCTAAGTGTCGAGCTGGGCCTGGATTCCAGGTGGGCCTGATTCCACAGGCCACGTCCTTCCAGTCTGCCACACTCCCCGGGAAGCACAAAGCACAGGGGACATAGGAAGGTGGGCGAGATACCCCGCTGGCACACTGCTCTGGGGATCACCCCTCCCCTTTCTCTGTCTAAATTTTGAGCAATGATTCTATCAGCTTTGCCGGCCAGGCCCTTTAAGGGCACATCTGAGACCTGCTCACTGGGGGAATACCCCGGACTCAGAACTCTCCCCTTCCTGGGGCCCTGCATCCCTCAACCTGTAGAAGATTCCTGCTCCCAGTGCCAGGCCCACCTGTTTCCAGCCCTATCCGATCTTGGTACAAGTGAATCTTTTAAACCCTCTCTCTATTCCACCCTCTCACTTAAGGGTTCCTACACATTTTCTGAGCCCGTCAAAGCCCCCGCTCTTGATCTACCAGGCCCTCCTGGACAGCTAAGACCAGACCCAGGTTGTGAGCGCATGAGACTTGGCAGCCAGGGGCTGGGAGGGAGGATTTCTGCCTGAACTCTGAGGCCCTCCCACACTCAGCGACAGATACCGCCTCTGCTACCCTGGTGCCCTTGTCCCCGGCTCAGGGACATTGAGTGATTGGCAGAAAGACTCCTCACCCGCTTTATGGAACCTGTCTTCTCCTTTCCTTGTCTACCTTCTGCCTGGGTGAGCTCACCCCACCTCCGGCTTCCATGACTCACCACATGTATGCTGATGGCCAGTGCTAGCCCTGACCTTTCTGCTGAGCTCCCTGACCCATATCCTGTCAGCTACCACACCGCTCCTCTTGATGAACAAAAACTCAAATTCAACAGCCTGGCAATGAACTCATCACACTCCCCACCCCTCTGGCTCCATTAGAGTTTCTTAGGGCCTGTCGCCTACTTAGTGCTCTTCCTGGGAAACTCAGCACTGTTTCTGGCCTTCTCCTGACAAAGCCGGCATTCAGTGTCTGCAGAATGGATTACTGAATGAATGAGTCCCATCATGAATCACGCTTCTTCGTCAGGCAGATTCACAATAATGCAGCCTCTTTCTTTTCATATTCAAACAACCTTACATAAAAGGAAACCCAGAATCCCTTCACCTTAAAGCAGCAATCATTTCTCTCTCAGACCCCCTTTCATCCTATCACGGAAGGGACCACATTTTCACAAAGTGTATTCAGTGGAGAGGTCTGCTTTATACTCTGCTTTGAAAGCTTACCATATCATATACTACAGAGTCTACCTTATAATAATTTTAATGACTGCAGATTGTCTATAAGATTGCTATATAATAGCTTACTTAGGCCCCCCCAGATTTTGAACATTTGGATCGTTTCCAGGTTTCTACTGTTATTTCCTTTATTCATTTAACAAAGCAAATTACCTTATTTGCTTGGGCACGCATAAAATTTCCCTGGAGGAGGAGGAGGGGTGTGGGATTGTTAGAGGCCAGGAGTGGGAAGGAGACTTTTCACTGAATTTCCCTATAGACCCTTTTGAATTTTGAATCATGTGAATACGCTGACTATTCAAGATATATATACCAAAAGCTTACTGTACATGAAGCATCTCGCTAGAAGCTGGATATAGCAGTGGGGTCTACGCTCTCAAACTAACTTCCTAATATGTGCTCTCCCAAAAGTATGTATAACGTACCTTGGGAATCCAGAGGAGAGAGCAGGGTGGAGAATCTCAGACAATGACATTTTCACAGTAACTTGAAGCATGCGTAGGACTTAGTCAGGCTGATGAGAGACCACCGTGAGCAAAGGCCCAGAATAGCAAAGGGCACTTCCTGGTTGGGAAAGGAGGCTGTATCTGGTGGGGTGTGAAAGTTATGGGAAGTGAGACTTTCAAGAAGGGCAGAAACCAGTGGAGCAAGGGCTCTGGAGGCCAGGCTCTGGGCTTCGAACTTGATCCCGGAGGCCATGGGAACCTTTGGAGGGTTAGAAACCGGGCAGAGGGTAAGAGCTGTGTTTGATAGCAATCCTCTAGCAGCAAAGGACCAAAGGAAGGTAGAGCAGCTGGGAGCAGCCTTCTGGAGTCCAGGAGACAGTGACAAAGGCCTGAACTAGGGGACCAGCTGTCCCAATGAGCCCCAAACCACCCTGGTTTTAGCACTGAAAGTCCTGCATCCCGGGCAACTCCTCAGCCTCTGGCAAATAGACATAGTCAGTCATTCTAGCCTGAACCAAGGCGCTAGATGCTGCTGTTCCCCAGAGCCTGCCTGCCCTGAGAAGTGATCCAGTGACTTCCAAGAGATTTTGAAATACTCACCCTGTTCTGTCCCACCCTCCACCTCCTCGGTCCCCACCTCCAGCCACTACTCCTGGGTTCATTTACTTCTGTAGGTTCCTTCTAGAGCTGCTGATCTGCAGACATAAAGGGATTTATGAGGAAGACATCCCCACTTACCAACGTCCAGTCTTCTTTCCTTCTGCTCCCCTCCACAAACCTGAGGCTCCCGTCAAACGAAACTAGTCCCTGTGCCAAAGCAAACCTGCAGACTTTTGTGTCTCCCCAGCCGTCACAAGACAGATCACTCTCCCTACTTCTCTGCCTGTTGAAGCCCATTGCAAATGCCACCCCCCCCACCCCCGCACAGCTGAGTACCAGTACCATGGAAAAGCTCCTGGGTGGCAGACACTGCCCGAGAACTTTTCAAACATTACCACTACTCCTCACAGCAAATAAATATGATTAGTCCCTTTTTCCAGAGGAGGAAACCAAGACTCAGAGAAGAGAAGTGTCTTGTCCAAGGTCACACAGCTACTAGCCTTCCCCTCCATCTTCTTCGTACTTCTCTGATGGCCCCAATCCTTGTATTGATGATGTGTGTACTTCTTTCACTCCCTGCCAGCCCCCTGACCCACCACACACACGATTGTCAACCTAGAATAATGCCAGGCTTGTAGTAGAACCTCAATAAAAATTTGGTAAAAGAAGGGACTATGTATGTCCCTTGTATAGTACCTAGCCCATTGACTGGCATTAAATAGGTTCTCCTGTTCAGGTATTGCTGAAATTGCAGTACCGAACCAAGTAAGAGTATGATTGAAGGGGAACGATCAGAAGAAAACACATTATGGCAAAACCTCAGCTATCCAAAGCTTTCTAGAAATGAGTCACTCTGAAGGCTGAGGGTGAACCTTCAGAATCCAGGAAGAAGAATCCTAGGGCTGCTTCTTTCTCAGCGTTTACCTCGCTTCCACCCACTTCTTCTGAGCTCCCCGGTCCCCTCGCTCTCCTTTTCCTTCCAGTCTTCTTTGGTTTTCTGTTGTTCCTGCAAAGCTTCTTAGCTTCTGGTTTGGCGAGCTAATTGCAGTCTTCCCCTTGCTGTCCTTCCATGCCTTTTGCACCCTTTCTCCTCACCACAGCACCCCCGCTTCCATAGAGGCTTCCCTGCCCTCCTCAGGCTGGTGGATGCTTCTCTCATCTGCATCTGCACACCCCACGGCACCCCATACGGGTGTCTGTGATTCCATCCACCTCACATGCTGGACTGTGGGTTTCTTGAGGGTTAGAATCATATCAGCCCTAAATGTCTATGAATGAAATTACCAGACCCTTTTGTGCTTCTTGGCCACCTCTCCTTTGGTACTGCTTACTCCGAGGCAGCTAAGGGTTTGCTTGTTGGTTGGTTGGATTGTAATTGGGAAATCATGAGTGCTGGTTATTCAGGATTTGTCTGCTCACCTACTTCTCTTCTTCCTGCTTTTACTACATTCACTGGTGTTCATGTTATACTTGTCCAGTTGGCTCAGGAAGGCTCCAGCTCAGACAGTATGCTCTTTGTTTTGGAGGGGAAAGGGCTGGCAAATCAGGGTCATGGCCCAGCCCTGCCAGTCCATCTTGCTTAAGGAACCAGGAGACCAGACCTCATTATTTGTTCCACAAGCATTTACTTGAATGCCTACACTGTATCAGGCTCTGAGCCGGACATTAGGGAGACAGAAATGGAAATCGGTGTGTCCTTGCCCTGCATCTAGCACCCTGTGTGAGCCCTTTCTAGGCCTCTTCCATTTACCCACCTGAAAGTGAAGCGGGGTAGAGACCTGATCGGTAAGCAGCCTTGGAGCTGGCAGCACTGTGGAACTCGTCTATCCGGGATACTCTCGCCCTCCCCACATCTGTGCTTTGCCCTGGAAGAGCCCAGGCCCACCTCTTACCTCTCTCCCTTCTCCCCTGCAGATTCTGAGCAGACGTGCTCTAATACGTCTCACCCTGTATGTGGCCAACTAGCCCCCAAGAAGCAGCTTGGTAACCCCAGCTAGCCAGGGGGAAGAAAAGAAAGAGGAAGAGGAGGAGGGGTGGCATGTCAAGTGGCCATGGAGGGTACACTGGGGGAGGACAGTACATCCCACGGTGCACCAAAACCGTCCCCTAAGCTCAACTCTGAAGATTCATATTAGTCAGTCTAATCGAGGAGGCCCAAGGCAGAGTGGGAGGTAGGGAGGGAGAGAGAGTTCCACTAATATTCCTGGAAAAGGCTAAGGAATCAATATTTCCTTGAGATTTTTTTGAGCACCTACATTAGAGGCCTTATGCTGAGAATTACTGGCCTTTTCCTTTAGGGCACTTATCAGAAATTCAAGTGTATAGACAGTTTCGTAAGTTTTTTTTTGTTTGTTTGTTTGTTTTGCGGTACACGGGCCTCCCACCGCTGCGGCCTCTCCCACTGCGGAGCACAGGCTCCGGACACACAGGCTCAGCGGCCATGGCTCACGGGCCCAGCCGCTCCGCAGCACGTGGGATCCTCCTGGACCGGGGCATGAACCCGTGTCCCCTGCATCGGCAGGCGGACTCTCAACCACTGCACCACCAGGGAAGCCCCTTTCGTAAGTTTATAATGTCTGTCTCCTCCACTAGACTGTGAGTTCAATGAAGGCAGGAATCATGCCCATCTTCTTCCCCAAAGAATCCTCAACACCTAGAACAGCACCTGGCAAACGGTAATCACTCAACACATAGTTACCGAACAAAGGAATCCACAGGCCTGGGACCTGGAGACAATCTTTAATTTTGAAAAGGCTGGTGTGCAGAAGCAAGCCTTTTAGCCTGAAACATAATAGATGTTCAGTAGACATTCATTTTATTAAACGAAGAATAATAATAGGAAACACTTACAGTAATACCTCCTGTGTGCCAGGCCCAGTGCTAAGTGCTTTACATTCACTCACTCAATCCTCAGAACAACCCTATGAAGCAGGTACTATTATTATCCCCATTTTACAGTTGGGGAAACCGAGGCACGGCAGTTTGCCAACTTGTAAGTGGCAGAGCTGAGATCTAAACCCCAGCTATCTGGCTCTGAAGTCCATGCCTTTAGCCGCTAGATTGCCTCCCAACAACAGATCTAGAGAGACAGAGCGATTCCCCCACAGCGTCCAGGGAGGAACTTGGCGGAGCCAGGACCGAAAGCCAGGTCTGCTCTCTGTGCAATGCTTCTCCCACTGGCCACTGGTACAGAACCCCTGGGAACAGAGGCACAAGGAGGGATCTGAGAAGTCTAGATATTCATGCAGAAGAAGGCTCTAGTCGACTAGGTGGCTCTCAGCAGAAGACAGGAGGAGTCAGAGAGCATCCACCAGGGCAGACTGCTTTTCAGAGATCCTATTTGAGGCCTAAGCCATTCCCTTTTCCTGCACAATTTATCAGGGACCCCTCCTCACACACACACAAACACACACACACACACACACACACACACACACACACACACAGAGCGCTAGAACCAGCCCGAGGCAATTGAGCACCTGTGGGGAAAGGATGCATATTAGAGAGATTAGAAAGTATGATCTAAAGCCTGGTGTGTGCATAGGAAGTTGTGGGGAGAGAACAGGGAAGACTGGAGAAAAGGCTAAAACCTCCAGCAGATAAAGGGACTCAGTGATGGGATTAAAGCAAAGCACCTGCAATCAGCTCAGCCCTGGAGGCACCAGCCTTCTTATCACAACAGAACAGCACCATGGCCATGGCCTTCCTCTCCCATCTGGATCTTCAGGAAAGCCTCCAAACACTCTCTATTTTGCAGTGGATCCCAGTCCATGTCTTTTTAGGTGAGTGAACCCCAGGGGCTGGAAAGCACAAGGGAACAGATGAAGAAAGAGACCAGGAATCTCCAGATGAAGAGGGCTCCAAAGAGATCATTTGGTTGGTCCCCTCTCTCTGGGAAGGACTGTGCCTCTCCACCCAGAGAGATGGCTACTGTTGAGTCCATTAGATTTCTCTCCTCCCATCTGAGGGGCATGAAGGCCAGGAGTGAGGCTGCAGGTTTCCTGGTTTAAAGATCACCCCAGCCTTCTCTCAGGACTGCCCCCTGTGAACTAGCTGAAAAGAGTCCTATTCGGGGGCAGGGGCAGAGTTGGTGTTACTGGGTAGATGTAAGGTGATTTTCCAGTATAAGACTATGATGAGAGAATTATGGAAAATCTGCGGGCTGCGTGAGTGACTCATTAGACAGAATTTTGAGAAAGGGCCAGTTCTTCAATGGACTCAGAGAATGACAGTCATCAGTGCCGGGCAAATGGGCTGAGAGCTCGAAGCTTTTCTCAGTCAGAAACCAGGGCTTTGTGAGCAGCCAATTACAGGGGCAAGTTTGGAAACTGGACGTGGAGAAATGTCATCCTGAAGGATGGGACAGGTTAGGAGGCTGCCAAGTCCAATCTGTGGGAGGCTATATGACCCCGTAGAGCAGTGGTTCTTAACTAGGGACCTATAGACCTAGAATGAGGCAGGGAGGGACAACGTTGAATTTGGATGGAAAAAATTACCTGTTTGTTTTCACTAACCTCATATTGAAATGATGAATGTAGGCAGCAAACCACAGAAATACCTGTGAATTTGTCGGTAATAGACATCACAGAGATTTACATTTCACATGCCAGTTGTTGCAGTCATCTCAAAAGTTCATTTATGGGCTTCCCTGGTGGCGCAGTGGTTGAGAGTCCGCCTGCCGATGCAGAGGACACGGGTTCGTGCCCCGGTCTGGGAAGATCCCACATGCCGTGGAGCGGCTGGGCCCGTGAGCCATGGCTGCTGAGCCTGCGCGTCCGGAGCCTGTGCTCCGCAACGGGAGAGGCCACAACAGTGAGAGGCCCGCGTACCGCAAAAAAAAAAAAAAAAAAAAAAAAAAAAGTTCATTTATGCTCGTTACCACTTCCAAATTCCAACAATTATTGGAACTACCATTAGGCGTGGTTATTTAATGCATAAATCAAGAAGCCCATGTTACTGTATGACATTTTTGGCAATATTTTGATAACGGTGTTTTACTATGATGAGTTTCCTTTGTAAGTCTGTGTATTTTATTTTGTGCATTTAAAAATACTATTCAGAAAAGGGCTTCACCAGACTGCCAAAGGAGTTCATGGCCTGGTTCCCAGTAAATGCTCCTTACACAAAAGTGTCCTTCCTTCCTTCCTCCCTCCCTTCCTCCTTCCTAATTCTTTTCTTCCTTCTTTTTCTCACCCTGTTTCCTTCATTCTTTCTGTCTTGCTCAGAGCCTCCCTCAGCGCTTTTCCTCCTTCCTGAATGATGTTCAGAATCATGGCTGATTACTGAGCACAACTGGGAGTGATGGGGGAAAACGTAGGGAAGAGGGGGAGAGAAAAGGCAGAGAGAGGGACAAGAAGGAGGAAAGAAGCGATGAGAGAAGAATGAAGAGATGGTTTGGGGGAGATGTGGAATATAAATATTCATGACCCTTGGAATTAGGCAATGCTCCTGAGAGCCCCTCTGAGGCCCAGCTTCCAGTTAAAGGATGGCTCTCCATCTGTCTCTTCTTTTCTGGGCTTGTATTGCCATCTATCTAAACTGTTGCAATATCCTCTTTCTTGGCCTTCTATTCTCCACCCTCTCCCATATATTCCACTGCCTACAGCCAGAAGAGTCTTTCAAAGGCATCTTTGATTACAGCCCTCTGCTGCTCAAAAATAGTCAGCGGTTTTCCCTTGCCTTCTTGATGAAGTACAAATGTGTTATTGTGGGCATTCAAGGCCCTGCTCCACTCTCTGCCTCAAACTTTTTTTTTTTTTTTTTTTTGCAGTACGCGGACCTCTCACTGTTGTGGCCTCTCCCGTTGCGGAGCACAGGCTCCGGACATGCAGGCTCAGCGGCCATGGCTCACGGGCCTAGCCGCTCCACGGCATGTGGGATCTTCCTGGACTGGGGCACGAACCCGTGTCCCCTGCATTGGCAGGCGGACTCTCAACCACTGTGCCACCAGGGAAGCCCCCTGCCTCAAACTCTTTACCAGCTCATCCCCCTACTCTTCCCCTAGGTGAAGCTCGTATTCCAGGCAATCTATTCACAGAACAAATAGAACTACCATACGACCCAGCAATCCCACTACTGGGCATATACCCTGAGAAAACCATAATTCAAAAAGAGTCATGTACCACAATGTTCACTGCGGCTCTATTTACAATAGCCAGGACATGGAAGTAACCTAAGTGTCCATCGACAGATGAATGGGTAAAGAAGATGTGGCACATATATACGATGGAATATTACTCAGCCATAAAAAGAAACGAAACTGAGTTATTTGTAGTGAGGTGGATGGACCTAGAGTCTGTCATACAGAGTGAAGTAAGTCAGAAAGAGAAAAACAAATACCGTACGCTAACACATATATATGGAATCTAAGAAAGAAAAAAAAATGGTCATGAAGTACTTAGGGGTTAGACGGGAATAAAGACACAGACCTACTAGAGCATGGACTTGAGGATATGGGGAGGGAGAAGGGTAAGCTGTGACAAAGTGAGAGAGTGGCATGGACATATATACACTACCAAATGTAAAATAGATAGCTAGTGGGAAGCAGCCGCATAGCACAGGGAGATCAGCTCGGTGCTTTGTGACCACCTAGAGGGGTGGTATAGGGAGGGTGGGAGGGAGGGAGATGCAAGAGGGAAGAGATATGGGAACATATGTATATGTATAACTGATTCACTTTGTTATAAATCAGAAACTAACACACCATTGTAAAGCAATTATACTCCAATAAAGATGTTTAAAAAAATGCCAAGGTTACTTACTCTCTCACTCCTTCACTTCTGCTCTATTTCCTACACTTAAAAGATTCCCTGGGCTTCCCTGGTGGCGCAGTGGTTGAGAGTCCGCCTGCCGATGCAGAGGACACGGGTTCGTGCCCTGGTCCGGGAAGATCCCACATGCCGCGGAGCGGCTGGGCCCGTGAGCCGTGGCCGCTGGGCCTGCGCGTCCGGAGCCTGTGCTCCACAACAGGAGAGGCCACAACAGTGAGAGGCCCGCGTACCGCAAAAAAAAAAAAAAAAAAAAAAAAAAGATTCCCTGATCACCCTTCCTGGACTATCCCTGGACAACCCTTCCTTTGAGATACTGCTCAAGTCATACCTTCTCTGCAACATTGTCCTGGCAACCTGAGACTACATTATCTGTGAAAGTCCAGAGCACTTTGGAAAATTCGGTTGCATAGCAGCCTTTACACCCTTTGCCTCCTCTACCCAATAAGCTCCATGAAAACAGGAGCCACATCTTGTCATTGTTCTATTTCTTGCAAGACCAGGCTTGACACTGTTGATTCTTCCAGATTTCTTCTCCTCAGTAAAGACCTTTAAGTCCACCTCTTGTTCTTTTTTCTCTCTCATGGACATCTTTTTGTGTGTGTGTGTGGGTCTGCCTCGTATCTCTGGTTGCTGATAATACAAAAAATAGAACATACTCTTGCGAGTCAGACAGACCAGGTCTGCCATTTACTTGTTATGTGAGCTTGTGCAAGTAAGTCGTTCACCCTCTACCATTGTAGAACAGAGCTCTCAAGACCATTCTGATAATCAAAGAGGAAAGAAAACCCTCAGTCGATGTTCATTTTCTTTCTGTGATAGAAATTGACATCGGAGCCCAACCACCCCACCTCAGAAGACGTTTGATCAACAGAAGAGTGACTACCACTTCTAAGACAGGCATCTTAGACTCTGATTTCATTGCACTTTCAGGAAGAATAATGAGTAACTAGATCCTAGAAAATGAGGCAGACACTCTGATACCTTCCAAGCATTAAATTACCACAGGCCCTTTCAAGGCATTGTTCACTTCACTACTCCCTCTCCTTCACCCCCTGCATCCAGTCAACTGCAAACCCCTGAACATTCTGCCTCCATAGTATCTTTCAAATTGATTTCAGAAGTAGTAGCCTATTTCAGGTTCCCATTGCCTCTCATCTAAGTCACTGCAACTCTTAGGTGACCTCCCTGCCTACCGTTTCTCCTGCTCGCACAGTCATCTCAAATGATCTTACTGATACACAGATATGATCACGCTCTTCCTCTGCTAAGAACCATCACTGGCTTCTCATTCCATTCAGTATGGGACCTGAGCTCCCCTGCTTCCTTCCCAGTGTCATCTCCTGTTCCATGGCTTCCCATGCTCCCTGTACTTTTGCAGGTTATGGTATTACTCACAGACCTTGGACTCTTCCATCTCCAGGCCTTCGTTCGAGCTCTGCCTTGTGCGTGGAAGGCCCTTCCACCACTAATCCATCTGTCAAAATCCTACTCTTCCTTCAAGATTCAATTTAAATCTTATCTTCTGCAAGAAGCCTTTCTAGGTTGCCTAGTAGTAAAGAATGGCCTTCTCCTTTCGTCTCCATATAATGACATTTGAACCCTAACTGTATTGTTCTCACCCTCTAGGATATATCCATTATTTATGGTATCAGTTTTCCCCTCTAGACTATGAATTTCTGGAAAGCAGGAACTTTATTTTTTACATGTCTTAATATGACTTAAAATTAATTAAGCATACACAAAGTGCTTAAAGTAGCTCTTGGTTCATAATAAAGACACAACAAATGCTACATACTTTTTTTCCCAAAGCTTGAAATGAAGATACATGACCTCTCTGAGCCTCAGTTTCTTCATATGTAAAATGGGGATAATAAAATTATCTACCTCTCAGGGTCGTGAGAAGATTAAATGAGATAATGCACATTAAGTGCTGAACAGAGTGCCTGTTGACAATAAATGCTCTATACAAGGTATCAGTAACCATACTTACATTATTTTCATCGTTTTCATACTTATGCCCTTCACCCTCCTCCTTCCAGGCCCCAAGCCTGCCCCCATTGCTTCTAGCACAGGGATTTCACATGAGGTATGCTCAGTCTATGTTTGCTGAATTACTAAATTATCTTTTTTTTACTCCCGCGGGTTCTTACATTTATAGTAATACAGATCCAATAAGTAATCACAAAGCCACAGAAATTCGTCTTTGACAAACCAGCCACGTTCTTGGATTTCTGAAGGCTTTGAGCCAACTGATTAAGACGCCAGGTTTTCGCTTTACACTAGAAATGACAGGCTGCCCGTAGCCTTACACACTCATGCACACCCTGGAACCTCAGAAGGCCTTTCTTTATTTATTTGGAATAAGGGCATTGGTGGTTTCTTTCCCTGTTACCATTCACCTGCCACTTAGAGAATTTTGAAATCAAACTTCCCTGTGCTACAACTGAATGTAACAAATATATTTATCCTGAGTCATCCTCCTGTGCTTGGCATTATGCTGAAGGCTGTTTTCAAGAAGCTTACTGTCTAGGGCTTCCCTGGCAGCGCAGTGGTTAAGAATCCACCTGCCAATGCAGGGGACACGGTTCGAGCCCTGGTCCAGGAAGATCCCACACGCCATGGAGCAACTAAGCCCGTGTACCACAACTACTGAGCCTGCGCTCTAGAGCCCACGAGCCACAACTACTGAAGCCCGCGTGCCTAGAGCCCGTGCTCCGCAACAAGAGAAGCCACAACAGTGAGAAGTCCGCGCACCGCAACGAAGACCCAACGCAGCCAAAAATAAATTTATTAAAAAAAAGAAGCTTACTGTCTAAAAGGCAAAGGGCCAGACATGTAAGGTGCTAACTACACAAGCAGCAAAATGAAACAGGGCCAAATAGATGCAGAAGTAATGTGCTGTGGGTGCGTAGAGGAGGGAACTCTTCATTCTGACCAGAGAATAAGCAAAGATATCATCAAGGAGGTATCATTTGAGCTAAGCCTTGACGGCTGAGAGAATTTTGATATAGACAGAAAGTTGGAGAGAGGGTAGTCAGAATAAGGGAACAGCATCACCAAAGGCATGGAGAAGTGAAATTGCATGGTGGGTTGAAAGAATGGGGAGTAGACTAAGGTGGTTGGACCCCCGTTTCCCATTCTTCAGCCATTTGCCTCCCACTTTCTGGTTCTTTCCACAGCTGAGTACCACCTGTGCTATTATTACTTAACATTTTTTCCCCAAATTGACTCATTCCTGTAAGCTAAATTAATATATTCTTTTTTAAAAAAATTATTTATTTATTCATTTATTTAATTTTTGGCTGCATTGGGTCTTCGTTGATAGGCGTGGGCTTTCTCTAGTTGCGGCGAGCAGGGGCTACTCTTTGTTGTGGTGCACGGGCTTCTCATTGCAGTGGCTTCTCTTGTTGCAGAGCACGGGCTCTAGGCACACGGGCTTCAGTAGTTGTGGCACGCGGGCTCAGTAGTTGTGGCTCGCGGGCTGTAGAGCACAGGCTCAGTAGCTGTGGCGCACAGGCTTAGTTGCTCCATGGCATGTGGGAACTTCCCAGACCAGGGCTTGAACCCGTGTCCCCTGCATCGGCAGGCGGATTCTTAACCACTGCACCACCAGGGAAGCCCCTAAATTAATATATTCTAACAGGAAACTTTACATTACCACCATGAATTCACTTTTATTCACTACACATTAAAATAACTTTCCATCCATGAGCCACTTCAGATCACCCCATGTCCTTACAGTGGTGTGGGTATGATCACCTCATGCTAGATCATAAGGGCTATGAGTGCCGGTGCTGAGAGATGAGGCCAAGAAGCTGTACGTGGCCGGCCCATGGAGGGCCTTAAACACCAGGCTAGGGCTTCCCTGGTGGCGCAGTGGTTGAGAGTCTGCCTGCCGATGCAGGGGACATGGGTTCGTGCCCCAGTCCGGGAAGATCCCACATGCCATGGAGCAGCTAGGCCCGTGAGCCATGGCCGCTGACTTTGCACGTCCGCAGCCACAACAATGAGAGGCCCGCGTACAGAAAAAAAAAAAAAAAAAAGAAAACCACCAGGCTAACATGTTCAGACTTTATCCTGCCAGCAGTGGGAAAATACTGAAGGCTTCAGAGGAGGCAAACAACATTATGACTGTGCCTTAAAAATATATCTGCAGCATGGAAAATAGACTGGAGGGGAAGAGACCAGCACGCAAGAATAGACAAAAGCCTGCAGTCCAGACCAGAGGAGATCAAGATCTGGACCACAGCAGTGGCAGTGGAGACAGAGGCAGGAGGATGAATGGGAGAGATTTTTTTTTGGAAAGGGAGAGAAGTTAAAGATAGCTCCAAAATGTTGAAACTGTGACATTTATCCTGAGGCCTGAAATATGAATAGGAGCTAGCCAGGCAACGAGCTGAGGAAAGAGTCTTCCAGGCAAAAGGGACAATATGCACAGAAGCCCGGAGGCTGGGGAACAGAATGAGTTGAAGAAACTGACAGAAGAACAGTATGGTGGCATGCAGAGAACTAGGGGGTGGCCAGGGCCTCCATCACGGAGGACCTTCAGAACCAAGTTTATGAGACTGGACTGGATCCTAAGAGTCATGGGAAGCCATGTGAGTTGTTGAATTATTGAATTACCATTAACCCCCAGAGGTTCTCATATTTATCATTAATTTTGATCCATTAAGTAATCACAGAGCCACAGAAATGTCTCTTTGACAAACCAGCCATGTTCTTGGTTATATGCTATAGAAGGACAGAGATTTGCATTTAGCATGCTGGCTGCATCATGGCTCAAGTCGAAGCAGGTAACCTGTTTAGAAGACATTGGCAGTCGGCTTAGAGAGAGAGAATGGTGGCTTGGACAGGATGGTAGCATGGAGGTGGGGAATAGAATAATTTGAAAGATGTTTGGAGGACAGAACTGACGGGAATTAACAATTGACTAAAGGAAAGCGATAATTAGAGCTCAGTGGTGAAGAGTACAGTCTCTGGAGGAAGAGTGTGAGTTCTCAACTCTGGCTCACCCACTAGCTGGCTGTGTGACCTTAAGTGGTTATTTAACTTCTCTGAACCTGGGTTCCTCATTCACAAAATGAGAATGCTTATTGTCCTAATGGGGGCTTTATGAAGATTTAATAAAATACACATGTAAAATACTTAGTTTTACATGATGAGTGTACAGTAAATGTTGGCTATTACTATATGGGGAAAGTGAGCAAGAAAGATGAATCACAAATGATTTGAAGAAAGGACCCAGTTAGATTCATATTGGTACCATCTTTAACTTAAGCTAGTAATCATTAGTAATTTGAGGGTGTACAGGTTTACATTTATTTTTTTTTAAGTCAAGACCAAGGGTGAAAAAGGATATTACATAATGGTAAAAGGGTCAATTCACCAAGAAGACATAACTATCCTAAATGTCTATGCACCTAGCAATAGAGCTTTAAAATATATGAAGTGAAAACTAACAGAACTGGAAAAAAAATAGACAAATTAACAATTACATTTGAAGACTTCCTTGAAAGCCACAACAACCAAAACTCACCCAAAATGAAACAGATAATGTGTAACTATTAACTAAATTAAATTTTAATTTTGGAAGGTTATAAACCCTCCAGAACAGAAATCTGAAGACCCAGTTGGTTTCAACAGCATATTCTTCCAAACATTTTAAAGATGATATATCACAAATTCTACACAATCTTTTTCAGAAAATAGAAGACGAAAGAACACTTGCCAACTCATTCATGAGGCCAGACCCTGATACCAAAACCAGACAAAACAGTACAAAAAAGAAAACTACAGACCAATATCCCTCATGAATATAAATGCAAAAATCCTCAAAAAAATACTAGCAAATCAAACAAATATACCATGACCAAGTGGGCTCTATCCCAGAATGCAAGGGTAAATATTTGAAAATCAATCAACGTAACCTAGCATATTAACCACCTAAGGGAGAAAAAACACACACAATTATATCAATTGATGTAGAAAAAGCATTTGACAAACTTTAATCCATGATAAAATCTCTCAGAAAACTAGGAATAGAAGGCAACTTTCTCAACTTGATAAAGAGCATCTGTAAAAAAAAAAAAACCCTGCAGGTAACATCATACTTAATGGTGAAAGACTGAAAGCTTTCTCTCTAAGATGAGGAGCAAAGCAAGTACGTTCACTCTCACCATTTGTATTCAACATCATACTAAAAGTCCTAGCAAGTGCAATAAAGCAAGAAGAAAAAAAAAAGAAAGAAAAGCATACAGATTGAAAAGTAAGAAATACAACTGTCCTAATTCACAGATGACATGATCACCTGTGTAGAAAATCCCATTAAATTAAATACTTTTAAAATCTACTAAAAAAAATCCCTCTAAGGGTGTGGAGAAAAAGGAACCCTCTTGCACTGTTGGTGGGAATGTAAATTGATACAGCCACTGTGGAGAACAGTATGGAGGTTCTTTAAAAAACTACAAAGAGTTACCATATGATCCAGCAATCCCACTCCTGGGCATAAATCCGGAGAAAACCATAATTCAAAAAGACACATGCACCCCAATGTTCATTGCAGCTCTATTTACAATAGCCCGGAGATGGAAACAACCTAACTGTCCATCAACATATTAATGGATAAAGAGGATGTGGCACATATATACAATGGAATATTACTCAGCCATATAAAGGAACGAAACTGGGTCATTTGTAGAGATGTGGATGAATCTAGAGACTGTCATACAGAGTGAAGTAAGTCAGAAAGAGAAAAACAAATACCGTAGGCTAACACATATATATGGAATCTAAAAAAAAAAAAAGGTTCTGAAGAACCTAGGGGCAGGACAGGAATAAAGACGCAGACGTAGAGAATGGACTTGAAGACATGGGGAGGGGGAAAGGTAAGCTGGGACGAAATGAGAGAGTGGCATGGACATATATACACTACCAAGTGTAAAATGGATAGCTAGTGAGAAGCAGACACATAGCACAGGGAGATCAGCTCAGTGCTTTGTGATCACCTAGAGGGGTGGGATAGGGAGGGTGGGAGGGAGACGCAAAAGGGAGGGGAGGGGATCTGGGGATATATGTAAATGTATAGCTGATTCATTTTGTTATACAGCAGCAACTAACACACCATTGTAAAGCCATTATACTCCAATAAAGAAGTTGAAAAATAATTAATAATGATTCATATTTAACTTTATCTGAGTTTTCTTCTGAAGCTTACCCAGCAAATTTACTCTCATCTTTTTTAAAAAATAAATTTATTAATTAATTTATTTATTTTTGGCTGTGTTGGGTCTTCGTTTCTGTGCGAGGGCTTTCTCTAGTTGCGGCAAGTGGGGGCCACTCTTCATCGCGGTGCGCAGGCCTCTCACTGTCGCAGCCTCTCTTGTTGCGGAGCACAGGCTCCAGATGCGCAGGCTCAGTAGTTGTGGCTCACGGGCCTAGTTGCTCCGTGGCATGTGGGATCTTCCCAGACCAGGGCTCGAACCCGTGTCCCCTGCATTGGCAGGCATATTCTCAACCACTGCGCCACCAGGGAAGCCCCCTACTCTCATCTTTTATGAGGGTCAGAGGTAGCAAGATTTGTACCCATGGCAATCTTCCCATAAAATTCCTCCCCCTGCTATTTCCTATTTAATTAGTATGCTTACAACAACCACTTCAGCCAGCTCTTGTAAGGGGAATTCAGCCTGTCACTAGGTTTCTTCTACTCCATAACACGACTTTTTTTTTAAATGCCCATTCCATCTTTTTCCTGTTATTTTCATCTAAGCCCAAAATGCTAGAGACAAACCTGCTGGCAGGTAACTCTTGAGTTTCTTCCCCTTCTCTGAAACTTTTATCTACTATGATGTTATCTAGTCAAAGAAGTCATTCCTTTAGCTGGGTATTTTTAAATTCACAATATGTGTACTGAGCCCCTCTTTCTCATGAATGCATATTTTAAAATGGAATTCAACTCCCACTGCTGTAAGATGTACCATGTCTGCATTTCACAGCCTGCTGTGACCCTTTCTTTGCTAACAGAGATGATTTTTTCCCCTTCTGAACTTTTGAGACATTTTGAATTGGACAAAATCGAACAAAGTAAAGCAGTTTCTAATATGTGTTTTCTTCTCAGCATCAAACAGCCCGTACACTGCAGGCCGCCCCTCTCCACTGGAATGTGCTGACAGAGCAGTTCCACAAAGGAAGGAGGGTTGAGCTTTCAGAAAGGACTTCCTGAGGTCCCAGAACGGGGATGTAAGCCACCGGCCCAAGATGCTGTTTCCTTCCAATTGCCAAGTAGTGCTGTCCTTTGATCCCAGCTGAGGACCTACTCTGAGAATGTCATGGTTCTGCTGTCCTCAGTTAAGATCTCAGCCACCAAGGGGACCCAGATCCAGGGACTCAGAGGTCCTCCCGGACCACAGCAGAGCTAGGAGGGGGTTAGGAGGTCGGGGGGGATGAGGAGAGAAGAGTCTCACACTGGCCTCAACCTGCTCCTTCACTACAGAGCAGAGATCGGGGTTATGAGAGGTGTATTAAACTTGAAGAGAACTGAAGGGCATGAACCCTTTGCGTCCCCTCAGGAGCTATTCCTATTCTTCTTATACCCTACTTTCTGGTGTTCACTAAGTTCGGGATGCTGTCCGTGCTCGCCTTAGCCTGGCTCTCCTATGACGAACACCCACAGTCAAGGTAAGAAACAGGGGAAGAGTGGTGGTCCCTGTCTGTACCAAGGATGGAACCACAGGGCTGGGGTGGGGGTGGAAGGAGAGAGTGGGAGAGACAGAGGGAGAAGAGGTGGGGAGAGGAAAGAAGAGGAAAGGGAAAGGAAAGGAGGTCAGGGAGGCGAAGCGAAGGAGAGAGGGAGAGGAGCACAGGAAGGTAGAGGGAAGGGGTGGGAGACAGGAGGGCAAAGCTCAGCAAGTAACAGAGGTCTCTGCCAGGCTGCCCAGGAAGAATTGAGGCTGGTTTCTGGGTGGGTGCTCCCAGCCTCCTGCTATTTCCCTCCCACCTTTCTGACAGCTCCAGAGGAGCAGGGGCTTCCTGTGTCTCCTTGAGGGTTGGATTCAGGGACAGTACCTATAGCTCTGTGCCCAAGATATGGAAATGTGAGAAAGAGGCCCCTCTAGTGACCTGAAGGTTTTAGGAAGAACCCTCCACCTCCAGGAGAAGTAGAGGGATTGGCAAGATCTCACCCAGTCTTTCCTTCCCTTCTGTACCTGCAGGTGGTAGGCGTTCAACTTGGGTATGAAACTGGACCCTCTGGAAGTATTTCCAAATTACTTCCCAGTAAAGATGACTACGCTTCCTCTGGGTGCCCTCAGTCCCTGTTGCCCAGACTCTCCCTCCCCATTCAGCCCTATGTTTTCAAAGGCTTTGGTGGCCAGCAGTGGACATCAAGGCCCAGAGGCATAATGCAGAGCAGGGACCCAAGATGGATGGGCAGGTGGGGAGACAAATGGATAGTACCTTGCCTCAGAGTGGCAGACCCAGGTCAGCCTCTCTGAGCATCATAACCCCTGGCAATCATGTGACAGTGAAGACATCCCAGTGAATAGGGATTTGGAGCCCCCCAAGGGAAACACAGGCTACCTACCGGGATCTGAGTCCACATGTCCTCTCTTCCTTCTATCCACTACTCTGATTCAATCTCCCTCTAACAGCTGGTGAAGACTCATGACCTCTGTCCCAAACACAACTATATCATTGCCAACCACCCTCATGGCATTCTCTCTTATGGTGTCTTCATCATCTTTCCCACTGAGGCCAGTGGCTTTGCTCGGATTTTC
This sequence comes from Leucopleurus acutus, assembly GCF_964270905.1. Lineage (NCBI taxonomy): Eukaryota > Metazoa > Chordata > Mammalia > Artiodactyla > Delphinidae > Leucopleurus > Leucopleurus acutus. The sequence continues at coordinate 59,781,828 of NC_139148.1, forward strand.
CCAGCCATCACTCCTTATGTAGGGACCTTGGAAGAGATCTTCTGGATCCCAATTGTGCGAGATTATGTGATGTCAATGGGTGCGTACAAGAAATCATTCCATTCTCTGACCTACCTCAGGGCTCCAACTTCTATAAGCCTTGACAGTCAGTCCAGTTCTCACTCCCTGCTGGAAGAGGACTTAGTAGAAAATGAGTCCAGAACACACTGAGCCAGTAACAGGAATATGTGGCCAAGCCTCAGGTTCTGTCCAAGATCTGGGAGGCGGGGTTTGATTAGGCAGCAGGATAAGTTATAGGCATTCATAAGAGTTGCCAAGGATCCTTTCAGAAGAGGAAGCAGAAGCCTGGAGTTCAGGATCAAAGCCAAAGTGGAAAGCAGAAAGCAAAAGCCAAATATCAAAACCAAACATGAGGAAAATGAGGCATGAATGGTACAGCTCAGATGAACTTTGCCTAACTCTTGGGGGATGTCAACTGGCTTCTTTTGGCCAGTCATTTATGTAGCAGCTCTCATCTCAGGGCATCTCAAAGACACTTTCAAGTCTTTCATACTAGCTGGTACCCTCCTGGCCCATGACCCTCATCTCCTGAGAACCCCTTTGAACTTGCGTAAGACATCAAGGGATAAAGGATAGGCATCCGTCAGAATCCAGGACAACGTCCACATGCCAGGCTTCAAGCCAGGGTACTGTGCCAAATGTCCTTCTCTTTGGATGAATATCCATCCTTCTTGACACCAGAAAACAACTGAAGCCAAACATTAAAAGGTAAGATACATTGATATCTGGAGGGGCCAGGTAGCACCACTAGAGTCCCAGAGGATGGTTCTGCTCCCCTCTGAGGTTGGTATGAACCTGGATCTCAAGGACTGTGGCCTGGAGCCAATGTCTTCCATCCCAGGAGAGAACAGAAGGTGAGCACAGGGCAGAGTTGGGAAGCAGAGGTGAGGAAAGACTCTGTGACTGTTGTAGAGCAGCAAGATGTCATTCCATGATTCATCTACATTTCAATTTGGCTCGGACAGGATCCTGGGTCTGCCTACTCTCCAGAACCCGCAGCCACTGGCTTCCCTTTGCCGGGTTGCTCTAAGGAGGAAGCAGGATGGTGGTGGCTATTCCTCATTACTCCTAGGGAAGAGAACTCTGGAGAGCCTCAATTGCCATCAGCCTGGGGAGAGTGGAAGACAGCTGTGGTTCCTGGGTAGAGAAGGAAGGGATGGGCTTAAATACTATGGAGCTAAGAGAAAGTAGGCAGAAGAACTCAATGTAGCCCCAACTGTAGTAGCACAGAGCTGCAAGGCAAGCAGCTGACCCTAAGGACCAACCTCAGGGCTAACCCAGGATGTGGAGGTTAAAGACAGAAGAGTGGAAACAAGCACAGTCAGGTGACAGAAGAACTGTCTCCAGCAGGAAGCCCTGGAGGAACCCCTTACCCCGTCCTCAAGCACCAAGTTTGTTATACCACTTGACTCTTTGGTTTCACAGGTGTGTGCCCAGTGAGTGAGTTGGCCTTGAAGTATTTGCTGACCAAGAAAGGCTCGGGCAATGCTGTGGTTATTGTGGAGGGTGGAGCTGCTGAAGCCCTCTTGTGCCATGCAGGAGCCTCTACCGTCCTCCTTAAACAGCATAAAGGTTTTGTGAGGTTGGCACTGAAGACAGGGTGGGTCCCTAGGTTCTGGTGCCCTATCATCAGGGTGCCATAGGTCCTCTGTAGCACCTGTCCAGAATGGTGCCCTTCCTTGGAAACCTGTTAGAGTGGGTTCCCTCTTCATTCTGACTGCTTCTCTCTACTCGCTCACACTGTGCCTTAAGGGTGTTTGGGCCTCCAGACACATTCTGGTGGGTACTTTTAAAGCTTGAAGTTAGAGAAAAAACAGTAAAAGACCTTTTACCTTCTGCCCATTAGCCTGGTAGGCTGGGGGTCTGGGGAAGTGGGGCTTCAGTCTATATCAACCCATGAACTGCGAGGCCCAGAGAACTTACCCAGGGCAAGGAAGGCACTGGGCTTGATGCTGTGGAGATTGCAAACATGCAAAAGACATGGATACTGCCCCCAAAGAGCATATAATCTGGTTGGAGAAATAGAATGCATTCATTCCACAGTTACTGAACAGCTACTGTGTGTCAGGCATAGTACTAGGCATTAAGGATATAAAAATAGATAAGACCTGGTCCTTGCCTTTAAGGAACTCAGAGTCCAATGGAAGACAGACATATTCACATATAATTACAAAATATTTCCAGAAGCCAGCCATTTACCAGCTCAACTATCGCCCCCTGGTCTACCACCCCATCGTCTCTCCCCTGGATTATTACAACAGTCTCCTAAGTGCTCTCTCTGCTTCTACCCTTGCCTCCCTCACATCCAAGAGTCTATTCTCAACCGTGGCCAGGATGATCCTATTCAGCGTGAGTCAGATCATGTCACTACTCCAAATGCTCCAGTGGCTCCCATTTCACACCGAGCAAAACCAAAGTCTTTACAAGGGCCTGCAAGACCCTAAATTATCTTGCCACGTCGCTGATCTCATCAGTCACTGCCCTCCCCCTTGCTCACTCCATTAGAGCTACACTGGCTTCCTTGCTGTCCCTCAAACAAGCCACACGCTCCTCCCTTAGGGCCTTTGTTCTACTTGTCCCCTCTGTCTGGGACATTATTCCTGCAAATAACTCTTTGGCTTATTCCTTTACCTCCTCCAGGTCCTTGCTCAAATGTCTCTTCTCAATAAGGTCTATCCTGACCATCCTGCTGGATCTTTTTCCCATTGCGCTTATCATCTCCTCATACGTCATCAATTTTATTTCTTTACATATATGGTTTTCTATTTGTTCATTATTATTGTTTATTGTCTGTTTTCTCTCAATAAAAGGTAAGCTCCATGAGGACAGAGATTTTTTTTTTAATCCATTGTGTTCACTGATGTGTCCCCAGGATTTAAAAAAGTGCTGGCACGAAGAGGTGGTAGGAGATCGAGAAGATGGCGGAAGAGTAAGACGTGGAGATCACCTTCCTCCCCACAGATACACCAGAAATACATCTACACGTGGAATAACTCCTACAGAACACCTACTGAACGCTGACGGAAGACCTCAGACCTCCCAAAACGCAAGAAACTCCCCACGTACCTGGGTAGGGCAAAAGAGAAAAGAATAAACCGAGACAAAAGAATAGGGACGGGAGAGCGCAGGGGAAGGACTGGGATTGGCGGCGTGAGCACAGCCTGCAGGGGGTTGGTGCACCATGGCTGGCAGGGAGGGAGTCCGGGGAAAAGTCTGGACCTGCCGAAGAGGCAAGAGACTTTTTCTTCCCTCTTTGTTTCCTGGTGCGCGAGGAGAGGGGACTGGGAACGCTGCTTGGAGGAGCTCCAGAGACGGGCGCGAACCGCAGCTGACGGCACGGACCCCAGAGACGGGCATGAGATGCTGAGGCTGCTGCTGCCGCCACCGGGAGGCCTGTGTGCGAGCGCGGGTCGCTGTCCGCACCTCCCTTCCAGGGAGCCTGTGCAGCCCGCCAATGCCGGGGTCCCGGGATCCAGAAACAACTTCCCCAGCAGGGCGCACGGCGTGCCTCATGGTGGTGAGGCATCCCGACGGCCTCTGCCATCGCAGGCTTGCCCCGCATCCGCGCCCCTCCCTCCCCCCGGCCTGGGTGAGCCAGAGTCCCTGAGGCAGCTGCTCCTTTGACCCCGTCCTGTCTGAGCGAAGAACAGATGCCTTCCAGCGACCTACACGCAGAGGCACGGCCAAATCCAAAGCTGAGCCCCAGGAGCTGTGCGAACAAAGAAGAGAAAGGGAAATCCCTCCCAGCAGCCTCAGAAGCAGCGGATTAAAGCTCCACAATCAACTTGATGTACCCTGCATCTGTGGAATACATGAATAGACAACGAATCATCCCAAATTGAGGAGGTGAACTTTGAGAGCAAGACTTACCATTTTTTTCCCCTTTTCCTATTTTTGTGAGTGTGCATGTGTATACTTCGGTGTGAGATTTTATCTGTATAGCTTTGCTGTCACCATTTGTACTAGGGTTCTATCCGTCCGTTTTTTTTTTCTTTTTAAAAAAATTTTTTTCTTAATAATTATTTTTTATTTTAATAACTTTATTTTATCTTTATTTTATTTTATGCTCTTTCTTTTCTTTCTTTCTTACTTGCTTCCCTCCTCCCTTCCTTGCCTCCTTCCCTCCTTCCATCCTTTCTTTCTTTCTTTCCTTCTTTCCTTTCCTTCTTTCTTTCTTTCTACTTTTTCTCCCTTTTATTCTGAGACATGTGGATGAAAGGCTCTTGGTGCTGCAGCCAGGAGTCAGTGCTGTGCCTCTGAGGTGGGAGAGCCAACTTCAGGACACCGGTCCACAAGAGACCTCCCAGCGCCACATAATATCAAACGGCAAAAATCTCCCAGAGATCTCCATCTCAACACCAGCACCCAGCTTCACTCAACGACCAGCAAGCTACAGTGCTGGACACCCTATGCCAAACTAGAAAGACAGGAACACAACCCCACCCATTAGCATACCGGCTGCCTAAAATAATAATAAGTCCACAGACACCCCAAAACACACCACCAGACATGGACCTGCCCACCAGAAAGACAAGATCCAGCCTCATCCACCAGAACACAGGCACTAGTCCCCTTCACCAGGAAGCCTACACAACCCACTGAAACAACTTTAGCCACTGGGGACAGACACCAAAAACAACGGGAACTACTAACTTGCATCCTGCAAAAAGGAGACCCCAAACACAGTAAGATAAGCAAAATGAGAAGACAGAAAAACATACAGCAGTTGAAGGAGCAAGATAAAAACCCACCAGACCTAAGAAATGAAGAGGAAATAGGCAGTATACCTGGAAAAGAATTCAGAATAATGATAGTAAAGATGATCCAAAATCTTGGAAATAGAATAGAGAAAACGCAAGAAACATTTAACAAGGACCTAAAAGAACTAAAGATGAAACAAGCAACGATGAACAACACAATAAATGAAATGAAAAATACTCTAGCTGGGATCAATAGCAGAATAACTGAGGCAGAAGAACGGATAAGTGACCTGAAAGATAAAATAGTGGAAATAACTACTGCAGAGCAGAATAAAGAAAAAAGAATGAAAAGAACTGAGGACAGTCTCAGAGACTTCTGGGACAACATTAAACACACCAACATTCGAATTATAGGGGTTCCAGAAGAAGAAGAGGAAAAGAAAGGGACTGAGAAAATATTTGAAGAGATTATCGTTGAAAACTTCCCTAATATGGGAAAGGAAATAGTTAATCAGGTCCAGGAAGCACAGAGAGTCCCATACAGGGTAAATCCAAGGAGAAACACACCAAGACACATATTAATCAAACTGTCAAAAATTAAACACAAAGAAAACATATTAAAAGCAGCAAGGGAAAAAACAACAAATAACACACAAGGGAATCCCCATAAGGTTAACAGCTGATCTTTCAGCAGAAACTCTGCAAGCCAGAAGGGACTGGCAGGACATATTTAAAGTGATGAAGGAGAAAAACCTACAACCAAGATTACTCTACCCAACAAGGATCTCATTCAGATTTGATGGAGAAATTAAAACCTTTACAGACAAGCAAAAGCTGAGAGAGTTCAGCACCACCAAACCAGCTTTACAACAACTGCTAAAGGAACTTCTCTAGGCAACAAACACAAGAGAAGGAAAAGACCTACAATAACAAACCCAAAACAATTAAGAAAATGGGAATAGGAACATACATATTGATAATTACCTTAAATGTAAATGGATTAAATGCTCCCACCAAAAGACACAGACTGGTTGAATGGATACAAAAACAAGACCCATATATATGCTGTCTACAAGAGACCCACTTCAGACCTAGAGACACATGCAGACTGAAAGTGAGGGGATGGAAAAAGATATTCCATGCAAATGGAAACCAAAAGAAAGCTGGAGTAGCAATTCTCATATCAGACAAAATAGATTTTAAAATAAAGACTATTAGAAGAGACAAAGAAGGACACTACATAATGATCAAGGGATCGATCCAAGAAGAAGATATAACAACTGTAAATATTTATGCATCCAACATAGGAGCACCTCAATACATAAGGCAAATACTAACAGCCACAAAAGGAGAAATCGACAGTAACACATTCATAGTAGGGGACTTTAACACCCCACTTTCACCCATGGACAGATCATCCAAAATGAAAATAAATAAGGAAACACAAGCTTTAAATGATACATTAAACGACATGGAGTTAATTGATATTTATAGGACATTCCATCCAAAAACAACAGAATACACATTTTTCTCAAGTGCTCATGGAACATTCTCCAGGATAGATCATATCTTGGGTCACAAATCAAGCCTTGGTAAATTTAAGAAAATTGAAATTGTATCAAGTATCTTTTCCAACCACAATGCTATGAGACTAGATATCAATTACAGGAAAAGATCTGTAAAAAATACAAACACATAGAGGCTAAACAATACACTACTTAATAACGAAGTGATCACTGAAGAAATCAAAGAGGAAATCAAAAAATACCTAGAAACAAATGACATTGGAGACACGACGACCCAAAACCTATGGGATGCAGCAAAAGCAGTTCCAAGAGCAAAGTTTATAGCAGTACAGTCCTACATTAAAGAACAAGAAACATCTCAAATAAACAACCTAAACTTACACCTAAAGCAATTAGAGAAAGAAGAACAAAACAACCCCAAAGTTAGCAGAAGGAAAGAAATCATAAAGATCAGATCAGAAATAGATGAAAAAGAAATGAAGGAAATGATAGCAAAGATTAATAAAACTAAAAGCTGGTTCTTTGAGAATATAAACAAAATTGATAAACCATTAGCCAGACTCATCAAGAAGAAAAGGGAGAAGACTCAAATCAATAGAATTAGAAATGAAAAAGGAGAAGTAACACCTGACACTGCAGAAATACAAAAGATCATGAGAGATTACTACAAGCAACTATACACCAATAAAATGGACAACCTGGAAGAAATGGACAAATTCTTAGAAATGCACAACCTGCCAAGACTGAATCAGGAAGAAATAGAAAATATGAACAGACCAATCACAAGTAATGAAATTGAAACTGTGATTAAAAATCTTCCAACAAATAAAAGCCCAGGACCACATGGCTTCACAGGCGAATTCTGTCCAACATTTAGAGAAGAGCTAACACCTATCCTTCTCAAACTCCTCCAAAATATAGCAGAGGGAGGAACACACCCTAACTCATTCTACGAGGCCACTATCACGTTGATACCAAAACCAGACAAGGATGTCACAAAGAAAGAAAACTACAGGCCAATATCACTGATGAACATAGATGCAAAAGTCCTCAACAAAATACTAGCAAACAGAATCCAACAGCACGTTAAAAGGATCGTACACCATGATCAAGTGGGGTTTATTCCAGGAATGCAAGGATACTTCAAAATACGCAAATCAATCATTGTGATAAACCATATTAACAAATTGAAGGAGAAAAACCATATGATCATCTCAATAGATGCAGAGAAAGCTTTCGACAAAATTCAACACCCATTTATGATAAAAACCCTGCAGAAAGTAGGCATAGAGGAAACTTTCCTCAACATAATAAAGGCCATATATGACAAACCCACAGCCAACATTATCCTCAATGGTGAAAAACTGAAAGCATTTCCACTAAAATCAGGAACAAGGCAAGGTTGCCCACTCTCACCACTCTTATTCAACATAGTTTTGGAAGTTTTAGCCACAGCAATCAGAGGAGAAAAGGAAATAAAAGGAATCCAAATTGTAAAAGAAGAAGTAAAGCTGTCACTGTTTGCAGATGACATGATACTATACATAGAGAATCCTAAAGATGCTACCAGAAAACTACTAGAGCTAATCAATGAATTTGGTAAAGTAGCAGGATACAAAACTAATGCACAGAAATTTCTGGCATTCCTATACACTAATGATGAAAAATCTGAAACTGAAATCAAGAAAACACTCCCATTTACCATTGCAACAAAAAGAATAAAATACCTAGGAATAAACCTACCTAAGGAGACAAAACACCTGTATGAAGAAAATAATAAGACACTGATGAAAGAAATTAGAGATGATACAAATAGGTGGAGAGATATACCATGTTCTTGGATTGGATTAATCAACATTGTGAAAGTGACTCTACTACCCAAAGCAATCTACAGATTCAATGCAATCCCTACCAAACTACCAATGGCATTTTTCACAGAACTAGAACAAAAAAATTCACAATTTGTATGGAAACACAAAAGACCCCGAATGGCTAAAGCAATCTGGAGAACGAAAAACGGAGCTGGAGGAATCAGGCTCCCTGACTTCAGACTATACTACAAAGCTACAGTAACCAAGACAGTATGGTACTGGCACAAAAACAGAAATATAGATCAATGGAACAGGGTAGAAAGCCCAGAGATAAACCCATGCACATATGGTCACCTTATCTTTGATAAAGGAGGCAGGAATGTACAGTGGAGAAAGGACAGCCTCTTCAATAAGTGGTGCTGGGAAAACTGGACAGGTACATGTAAAAGTATGAGATTAGATGACTCCCTAACACCATACACAAAAAGAAGCTCAAAATGGATTAAAGACCTAAATGTAAGGCCAGAAACTATCAAACTCTTAGAGGAAAACATAGGCAGAACACTCTATGACATAAATCACAGCGAGATCCTTTTTGATCCACCTCCCAGAGAAATGGAAATAAAAACAAAAATAAACAAATGGGACCTAATGAAACTTCAAAGCTTTTGCACAGCAAAGGAAACCATAAACAATACCAAAAGACAACCCTCAGAATGGGAGAAAATATTTGCAAGTGAACCAACTGACAAAGGATTAATCTCCAATATTTACAAGCAGCTCATGCAGCTCAATAACAAAAAATCAAACACCCAACCCAAAAATGGGCAGAAGACCTAAATAGACATTTCTCCAAAGAAGATACACAGACTGCCAACAAACACTTGAAAGAATGCTCAACGTCATTAATCATTAGAGAAATGCAAATCAAAACTACAATGAGATATCCTCTCACACCAGTCAGAATGGCCATCATCAAAAAATCTAGAAACAATAAATGCTGGAGAGGGTGTGGAGAAAAGGGAACACTCTTGCACTGCTGGTGGGAATGTGAACTGGTACAGCCACTATGGAGAACAGTATGGAGGTTCCTTAAAAAACTACAAATAGAACTACCATATGACCCAGCAATCCCACTACTGGGCATATACCCTGAGAAAACCATAATTCAAAAAGAGTCATGTACCAAAATGTTCATTGCAGCTCTATTTACAATAGCCCGGAGATGGAAACAACCTAAGTGTCCATCATCGCATGAATGGATAAAGAAGATGTGGCACATATATACAATGGAATATTACTCAGCCATAAAAAGAAACGAAGTTATTTGTATAAATATTTGTAATTTGAGCTATTTGTAATGAGGTGGATGGACCTAGAGTCTGTCATACAGAGTGAAGTAAGTCAGAAAGAGAAAGTCAAATACCGTATGGTAACACATATATATGGAATTTAAGGAAAAAAATGTCATAAAGAACCTGGGGTAAGACAGAAATAAAGACACAGACCTACTAGAGAATGGTCTTGCGGATATGGGGAGGGGGAAGGGTAAGCTATGACAAAGCGAGAGGGTGGCATGGACATATATACACTACCAAACGTAAAATAGATAGCTAGTGGGAAGCAGCCGCATAGCACAGGGAGATCAGCTCGGTGCTTTGTGACCACCTAGAGAGGTGGGATAGGGAGGGTGGGAGGGAGGGAGACGTAAGAGGGAAGAGAGAATGGAACATATGTATATGTATAACTGATTCACTTTGTTATAAAGCAGAAACTAGCACACCATTGTAAAGCAATTATACTCCAATAAAGATGTAAAAAAAAAAAAAGTATAAGAGGTGGTAGTGTTCTTCCTCAAAGAAAAAAAGAAAAAGTGCTGGCACATAGAAAGAACTCAATACATATTTGTTGAATGAAAGATGCACCATAATGGACATATGTATAAAGCACTTTGGGAGCACCAACTGATGGAAAGCCTTCCACCCAAAGTAGAGGTTTCATAGGTGGGTGACATCTGAACTGTGAATTGAAATATTAGTAGGCATTACCAGTTAGACCAAAAGGGAGAAAAACTCAGGCATTCAGTGAGGTCCTATGATGACATGCCTGGCACTATGCCAGGCCCTGGGGTTCAAAGATGAATAAGACATAGTTCCCCCTTTTGATTAGCTTGCTGTCTACTGGGAGTCAGCCAGGCAAGGTGATGACTGTAGTACAGAGTTGGGGTAGTGTTAGTGTAGGAAAGAGGTAAGCACCAGATGAGGGAGGTGGGAGTGGGAGGAAATGGAGGGGCTCAAAGAACTGGAGGTGGTTCAGGGGATGAAATTGGAGCTGAGTAGTGAAGGGCGAAATAGAATTAGTTACGTGAAGACAGAGGGAAGGCGTTTCTGGCAGAGGGAGCAGGATGTACTAAGGCGCATAGACAACCAAGAACGTAGCACACTTAGTATGGCTAAGCAGATTGCAACAAAGGGCTGAGGAGAGGGGAGGCTAGCCAGGTAGGCAAGGCTAGAGCACAAAGGCCTTGCTAAGCAGCGTGGCACAAAGTGAGGAGCTCTGGAAGAGTTTTAAAGAGAAGAGTGACATGTCCAGATACAGTTTAGGAAGATCACTCTGGATGCTGGGTACAATAAGGGCTATTAGATTTCCTGAGATTACTTTCCTCCCATCACAAGACAAGGTGCAGCAACTCCCCTCAAAGGGTTCACTTGTGGGAGGTGGGTGTGGAGCATAGCAAGAATGAGACACAAGGCTGGAGATGCTTGTGTTCTTGGACTCTTGTCCTATAATGGGGAGATTGTAGAGGTTTCCTACCTTGGAGAGGGTTTCACTGCGGGGAGCTTCCTGGGAGAACTCACACTCCTGCACGTCTCTTTGCAGATCATACCTTGTTCCCTCCTATTCCTTTGGAGAGAATGAGGTTCACAGTCAAGAGACCTTCACTGAGGGCATGTGGCTAAGGTTCTTCCAAATAAACCTTGCAGGACAGAATCAAAAAAAACCCTGAGACTAAGTTTCTGTACCTTCCACGGCCGGGGCCTCACTCGAGGATCCTGGGGCTTCTTGCCTTTCAATCGGCCCATTACCACTGTTGTTAAGTTTTTCAGCATCTTTGGACCACTCTGGTCCTTGATTCCCCCCACTCAGGTCATCCCTCAAGTCTCAGGGGACCCGGCACACAGCTGGGACAGGCAATGGGAATTCCAGTGGCTGTGGTTGAGGGCAGGGTGGGGAGGACAACTAAACAGATCAGAGTTGTGGCCATTCACGGGAGGGACACAGTTCAGCAGCTGCCATGAGGGCATCATTACTCGCATACATTCCTTCAGCACTCTCTGAGTTTACTCTCATTCTCTTAAGCATGCACGAAATTAGGTATTTGGAGAACATGGGACAGTATGGGGTTGGAGCAGAGTGAAAGAACAAAGGAAGGGGAGGGGACCCAGTTACTGAGTTTCAGTATGTGGCTCCCTCTGAGGAATGGGTAATTTGAGTTGGGTGGGGGGAAAGGTCTGATGCTTGTCTCTCCTCCTTCCCCACAGCTGGGGAGCCCCTGCCAATTCCCAAGATTAAGAAGCCAAACAAAAAGACGGTGGACGAGTACCACGCACTCTACATCAGGACCCTGTGCAAGCTGTTTGACAAAGTACAGTATGGCCTCCCTGAGACCCAGGAGCTGACAAACATATAACAGGAGCTGGATTTCCCCATTATTGAACCCCCAACGCATTAAGGGATCCAAGTAGGGCCACATGGAAAGTAGAATCTGGGGAGAGGGGGAGATCTCAGGGTTGAGTGAGGAGGCCAACCAAGCCAGAAAGTACTTAATGAGTCCAGCTTACAGGAAGGAACCAGAGGGATGGAGAAGAGTGGGCAACAACCCAGTTTAGTAAGCAGAGTCTTGTGAGTCCACAGATCTTTTTTGCCCCCCTGACTCCAGCCAACTCTGATCAGAGGAATGAGAAGTTAAAGAACACCATGCCCTTTCCTCCTGAGCCTTAGTGACACCATCACTATTTAGGTTGAAGCTTAGAAGCCTTGTTGAGAACAAGGATGGTTTGTTTCCTCCTAGGCCCTTGGCCCTTGCCTTACAATTTGGGGGCCACCACAAGGTAAACCAGGGACCTGAGCTATGCTTTCCTGATCCAAAGCAGACATGATTCCCTCAGCTGTGTTACAGTTCTACACTGCCAAAAACTTTATTAAAAATAATTATGCCATTTCTTCTATAAAAATAAAGCTCTAGATATATAAAACAGGATATGACTATTTCCTAATTACAGTGTGGTTCACTACTGGGCTTCCCTGAAATCTAGCCAGAAAGCTGGTCTGTGGAGAGCCATTTTCCTCTTCTTTATCCACCCTTTACTCTGTAGCTGACAGAAAAGGTGGAGGAGTGGAACCAGAACTGCTGTACAGTGTAGGAGACAGGACAGAACCATGGGAACTGGCACAGGCATGCCCTGAGTAGCCCATCTCTCCTGATCCTACATAACCACCCTGGGTGAGGAGGGAGGGCACCTACAAGACCACGTACCAGCTGTGAGTCTACTTTATGTCAAAAACCTACTGCAGGGAATTCCCTGGTGGCCCAGTGGTGAAGACTCAGTGCTTTCACTGCCGAAGGGCCGGGTCTAATCCCTGGTCAGGGAACTAAGATCCCACAAGCTGCATGGTGCAGACAAAATAATAATGATAACAACAACAATAATAATAAAAAAGCCTACTGCGTACCAGAGACTATGCCATCATTTTCGCAGCCTCTGTCTCTGAATGCTAACACAGCCCCATGAGATTGCCATCATCTCCATTTCACAGTAGCTAAAACTCCTAGAGGTGAAGTAACTTGCCCAAAGCCACAAAATCCAGGTTTTGCTAGTTCCATTCCAAAGCTCTTTCTAATTCAAAAAATCACCACACCTCCCATTCCTCACACCTCTTGGAGACCTATTAATCAGCTTCATTTTCCTAAATGTGGTCCTGTGGTACCCTACTTAAATTAGTTCGTAAGTGTGGGTAAAAATTACATGGATTCTACTCCAAGTGGTCCCAGGTTAGGCCTCACGGAAAATAATGTATTAATTAAATAAACTTTTTATAGCGACAGAATGGAATTGAGAGTCGAGAAACAAACTCCACATTTATGGTCAATTGATTTTGCCAAGGGTGCCAGGATAATTCAATGGGGGGAGGGGAGAATAGTCTTTTTAATAAATGATGCAGGGACGGATGGATGGAGGATGGCTGAGTCGGGGTGGCAGATGGATAGGTAAGTGGTTTGACTGGAAGTGTGGGTGGGCTGAAGAACAGATAGATGGGTAGGTGAGAGGGCGGCTGAGTGGGAGAGTGAGTGGGCAGACAGATGGGCCGTTGAGGAAGGATGGATAAATGATGGTAGATGGGTGGGTGGACAGGTGAACAGCAATGGCACTGGGACTGGAATCAGGGGTGTATCTGACTTCAGATCCAGGACCCTCACCCAGGTCTGCTCCAGAAATGTCTTCAAGCCCCAGGGACCTGGACCCGGCTGGAGTGGAGGGCCCTGAGGACCAGAGGGACCCTCTTGCCCCAGGTGGAGTTTCATGGAACCACCTCTGCTCCCCACTTCCCGAGATCAGAGCCTCTCAGCTGCATGCCCCACTGCCTGGGCCTCCTTGGGAGGGGAAATAGGGTCCTACCTTTTCCAGGTAGTTAAACTCCATTGCGATCTCCCGGAAGAAAAAGTAGATGTGGCTGCCCCACTCCACCACGTGGACAAAGTAGGGCTCTGTAGGAGAGGAGGGGTCAGAACTCAGCCCATGACAGGAGAAAGGGAGTTTCTGGGGCTGGGAACACAGTAGCCTGGGTGGCTGCTTTTACAGTGAAGGGGGGAATATAAGCTGATTACCCAGGCAAAATAAAAGAGACCAAAGTTTTGGGGGTTTTTTGGAGGGAGTAGGTGTCAGAATCCTAAAATCACCGTGTCTTCTTTCCACAGACAGCAACGTCTACTGTTTTGTCACCTTCCTCCTTCACGTGTTGAGCTGAGCTCCTACCATACCGCTCATGCTGTTCCATTTCAGGTTGCTAAGCCACCCATTTCCAGCAAGTTCTGCTTTAGATCCAACTTAAATCTTTCCTCTAACTTTATCTTCAAAGAGGCTAGTAGGTTCCAAAGATGAGATGGGAGTTCCCTGCCTGTCTCCTCTGGGACTGTTATTCTGGGAATTTGATGAATGCCAGCCCTACCAGGTCTGCCCCTATCACCCCACCTTTGAACCACTTGGAGTCGTGTTTCACGGTGCGCAGAGTGGGCCGGTCCCCGAGGCTGTGGTAGATGACTGCGTCGATGGCTAGGAAGTCGGTAATGGTGGCTGTGAAGAGCATCCCTTCTGGATGGGGGTGAGTCAGGCGGAGGCAGGTGAGAGATTAGATCATAGAGGCCGGAGGCTGGGTGGGTCAAAACTTGACTTCAAGACTGAGCCCTGAGCCTAAGTGAGCCCTAAGCCCCAGGCTGAGCCCCGACCCTGCCGAGGCCCTGACTTCAGGCTGATCCCCAACTCCTCAGCTCATCCCCAACTTCGGCTGAGCCCTGCCCTTGAGATTCTGCCTGTTTTATAGCTGGAGAGATGGTCTCCCAGCCGTCTTCTAAATGACCTGACTCCAAGAGTGGAAAATGCCATGTCTTGCTGTGGACTGGGGCCCCATAAGATGGTCAGAGTTGGGGGCACTCACCAGAGAAGAGGGCAACATTGGCGTGTTTGGGGTCGTATGGGCAGCTGGCCATGCCTCCGATGTTGTCCCCGAGGGGCTACAGTGTGTCCATCTGCAGCGGGGACAGGGACTGAGTGACAGAGCTCCTGTCTATACCTAGCAGCCCCTGTCTCCCCCAGTCACCCCCTCCAAGGGGAATCCTGGCGCCACCTTGGATGTTGTGTGACTTGGTCAGTCATTTAACCTCTCTGGGACTCAATTTACTGATCTGTAATAAATGGGTCTGAATCGATCCTAATTCATCCTATAACTGGTTTGTAGTTTAAGTTGCTGCAGCCTGTACAGGCCTCCTTTGGAAGCCTCCTCTGGAGCTCCGAGTGAGGGGCCTGGGAGGGCGTATCCAGTAAGGCTTCCTGTAGGAGATGATGTGGCCTGGGGATAGGGCATGACCAGTGGAGGGCCAGTGAGCAAAGGCGTGGAGGTTGAACCTGGGGCAGTCACGGCTTCGAAGAGCGATGACTCACGCTGTAGTTGGCACACACGGGGTTGAAGGCATTGGAAGCACACACGAAGAGGGTGGATTCGTCCCGAAGTAGAAGAACCTTTACAAAATTTCGACACTCGCCCTGGACTGGGGCGGCGGGAAGAGAGAAGCCAGGGTGGGTGTGGTCACGGGTGTGGGCGGGTTCAGGGAAGAGGCAGGGCCTGCAAGGAGGGGCCAGGGATGTGGGCGTGGCAAAATCAGGGGGCTAAACTAGGACTAGGCTGGGGGCGAGGCCATGACTAAGGGAGGGGCCCAAACAGGGAAATAGGACACTTGAAGGGGTGGAGCTATGGCAAGACGAGGGCTAAAGGCACGGCCACGACTGAGGACCACCTTGGGGGCGTGGCCAGGCTCTGGGAGTAGCCATGGCAACACCAGGGCCCTGGCTTAGAACGAAAGCAGAAGAGTTGCCCTGGGGGGTGGCCGGGACGGATTGGGGCGTGGTTGGAGGCGTGGCCAGGGCCCACTTACCTCCTGCTTGCCCTTCATCCGACACAAGCTGATGTCGCTGGGGTTGGAGCACCAGGTCAGCTTCTGGGACACAGAGAGTTGGTGAGGTGAGCGGGGTCCTTGACAGCCCTAGGAACCCTGCTAGGGAGGCCCGAATCCACCTTGCTCCCTAGCTCAGTGTCCGGGCCCCCTGGCGGGAGCCCCAAGCATTGCCCCCTCCCCTCCCGCCTGCACCCGCTCCTCACCCGCTGGTACCGCAGCTCCATGGACGTGGGGAGCTCCAGCTCCACCCGGTACAGGTTGTCCCTAGAGGAGGGGTGTGGTTAATGAGATCGGAGAGCCTCCCCTCCCCCCCCCACTATTCTGACAGCAGACGTGAGGTCCAACACGTGCCAAACAGGGGCGTGCCAGCGCCTCTGCCATGTGCAGCTCCGCATGTGCATGCCCTAACACGCCTTCTCGTGCCCTAAAGTGAGCCACGGGTTCTAGCACACCCCACATGCCTTACCACGCCACCTCACGCTTACACACCCCATGGCGTACACCCAACACAACGCACTGTCTGATGCCTTTACATCCGCTGTCCCCCCCCTCAGTCTCCCCCAGGCTCTCACCCTTCCCCCCATGCCGCAGAAACTGCCCTAATCAAGGTCACTGGGCCCTGTTAAGTCCAGCGGTCACTTCTCTGTCCTCCTCCCCCTCTCCACAGGACGAGTCCACCCTCGTCCTGGGAACTCCATCCTCACTGGGTCCTTGGACCCTGCACTCGCCTGGCTTCCCTCCCACCTCTCCGGGCCCTCTTCTCTCCCTGGTGGGCCCACACTTGGGTTCTCTGGCCTCTTCCTTCCCCCACCCATACCCCTCCTGGGTGCCTTGTCCACTCTCAGGGCTGGAACCACGTCTCTGCCCAGATGACACCCACAGTCCTATCTCCAGCCAGGGCCTCCCCTGAGCTCCAGATTTGGGGTCCAGCTAACCCTCAAGGTCTCCACGAGGGGGCTCAAAGGTGTCTCATACTCTGTCTCACACTCATCTTGGCCACATGGCACCCGACCATCCCCCAAATCTGCTCCCGCCCTGTCTTCCATCTCGGCTGAGACAACTCTATCCCCACGACGTGGGAGTCACCTTCAACTCCCTTCTCCTTCCCTCCCAGTGTCACCTCTGCCTTCAGTATCTAGCGAGGGTTCACCCACTTCTCACATCCTCTATGACCACCACCCTAATTCAGCCCCCATTACTGCCCACCTGGAGCAGCATTGTCCCCTCTGCCCTAGTCTAATGGCTCCTGCCCTCACCAGTACAGTCTGTCCTCCCCCAGCCGCCGCCAGAGGGCACCTGTGAGCACCTGAGTCAGGTCCTGTCCCTCCTCTGCCCACAGCCCTCCAGGGTCCCACCTCCCTTGGGGGTAAAAGCTCAAGTCCTCCCCTGCAGCCCACAAGGCCCTGCCTTTCCTGACCCGTCCCCTCCCTGCCCTCCCCTCCTCCTCTCCCCCTCACTCACTCTGCTCCAGCCACACAGGCCTCCTTGCTATCCCTCCACCATGCCAGGCAGAGTCCAGCCCCAGGACTTTTGTGCGGGCTGTGTCCTATGCCCTGACTTCTCCCTCTCCTGCAGATTTCCTTATAGCTGGCTCCTCATCATTCAGTTCTCAACTCAAATGTCACCTTCTCAGAAAAGCCTTTGGTGTGCCACTTCAGCACCCCCTCTAGCAAAGAAAAATAATAAATAAATAATGCAGGGACAACTGGATATTCACATGCAAAAGGGTGAAGTTGGAACCCTACCTCATACCATATACAAAAATTAATTCAAAAAGGATCAAAGACCTACAGTGAGAGCTTAAACTGTAAGACTCTTAGAAGAAAAAGTAGGGTAGTTTTCTGGCCTTGGATTTGGCAATGGTTTCTTCTGTATGACACCAAAAACACAAACAACAAAAGAAAAAATAGGTAAGTTGAGCTCCCTTAAAATTAAACACTTTTGTGCTTCAAAGGACACTATCAAGAAAGTGAAAAGACAACACAGAGAACAGGAGAAATTTGCAAATCATGCATCCGATAAGAGTCTAGTATCCAGAATATATAAATAACTTACAACTCAACAACAAAAAGACAACCCAATTAAAAATGGGCAAAGGATTTGAATAGACACATTCCTCCAAATAAGATATACAAATGAAAAATGGTCAGTTAACCATTAGGGAAATATAATACAAAACTAAAATGAGATACCATTTCATACCCCCTAGGATGACTATAATAAAAAAGACAGACAATAACAAGTATTGGTGAGGATATGGAGAAATTGGAACTCTTAAGGCATTGCTGATGGGAGCATAAAATGGTACAGCCCCTTTGGAAAACAGCTTGGCAGTTCCTCAAAAAGTTAAAGTTATCATATGATCTAGCAATTCCACTCCTACATATATACCCAAAGAACTGAAAACACATGGTCACACAAAAATTTGTATATGGATGACCATAGCACAACTATTTACACAGGCATGCCTGGTTTTATTGTGCTTCACTTTATTTTGCTTTGCAGATAATGCATTTTTCACAAATTGAAATTTTGTGGCAACCCTCTGTGGAGCAAATCTATCAGCACCATTTTCCCAACAATATTTGCTCACTTCGTGTCTCTGAATCACTTTTTTGGTAATTCTTGCAATCCTTCAAGCTTTTCCTTTATTATTATGTTTGTTATGGTGATCTGTGATCAGTGATCTTTGATGTTACTACAAAAACTCACTGAAGCCTCAGATAATAGTTAGCATTTTTTTAGCAATAAAGCATTTCTTAATTAAGGTATGTACATTGTTTTTTTAGACACAGTGCTATTGAATACTTAATAAACTACAGTATAGTGTAAACATAACTTTTATATGCACTGGGAAACCAAAAAATTCACATGACTCACTATACTGCAACATTTGCTTTATTGTAGTGGTATGGAACTGAACCCACAACATCTCCTTGGTAAGCCTCTAACAGCAAAAAAGTGGAAACAGCCCATAGGTTCACCAGTTGATGGATGGAGAAACAAAATGTGGTACATCTATACAATGAAATATTATTCAGCCATAAAAAGAATGAAGTACTGATACATGCCACAACAGGATGAACCTTACAAGCATTATGCTAAGTAAAAGTAGCCAGAAACACAAAGCCATATATTGCATGATTCCATTTCCATGAAATGTCCAGAATAGGCAAATATGTGGATACAGAGAAAGAGAGAGACAGAAAGTAGATTAGTCATTGTCAGGGACTGGGGAAAGAGGTGATGGAGAGTGACTGCTAATGGGTACATGGTTTCTTTCTGAGGTGATGAAAATGTTGTGAAAATAGATAGTGGTTATGGCTGCACAACCTTGTGAATATGTTAAAACCCACTAAATTGTATGCTTTAAAATGGTGAATTTTATGATATATTGTAACCAAGTTCAAGCTGATACTACTTGCTGCACAAGAGGCTACTGAGTTGAGAGACAAGGTGTTGGGGCAAGGAAAAACGACTTTATTCAGAAAGCTAGCAAACCAAGAAGATGACGGACTAATGTCCTAAAGAACCATCTTAATTCAGGGTAGAATTCAAACTTTTTTTATTGTAGGGAAGAAGGAAGCAAGAAGGGGTTAAGATCAGGAAGTGACATGTGGTCACCAGCAAGGGTCCGAGGATGGTTGTGAAAACTTTGTTCTTGGTCAGCTGACTTGGGTTGATGTGAGTCTGGTCACAATGTTCCTTTAAATCTGGACAAAACAATAGTTATTTTTTTGTTCATACTTCCTTATCTCCCTGTGGGAGACAAGTTTCAGGTGAGGGGCTGTTTGCACAAATCTTAAGCTGTAAGCAAAATTCCTTTAGTGATTAACATGTGTACATGTAGAGCTAAGCAGAGGTTTATGACTCAGAGATTAAAGCAGCAGAAGAGATAGATACATTATGGAGTCAAAGATGCCAAGCTTCTTCTACAAATAAGATGCAGGCAGGGGACATTGTGTGGAGGGGAGTCTGTCCCCAAGAGGGCCCCACACAGTTCTGCTTTGTTACAATATGAATTATACCTCAAAGAAAAATTAGCCTTTTAGTTTAAGGGAAAAAGTGTGAGCTATATTAAAATTTCAAAATCACAATAAAAAATTTTAATACTTTTTATTTTGAAATGAATGTAGATTCACAGGAAGTTGCAAAAATAGAGTTCATCTGACCCTTTACCCAGCTTCCCACAATGGTGACATCTTATATAATTGAAGTACAATATCAAAACAGGAAATTGACACTGGTACAATACCGTTAATTAGACTACAGGCCTTATTCAGTTTTCACCATCTTTATACACACTCATTTGTGTGTGTGTGTATGTGTGCATGTATGTGTGTCTATACAATTTGACCCCATATATAGATTTGTGTAGCCCTCATGACCGTCATGATATAGAACTGTTTCATCACCATAGAGGAACTCCCTCATACTATACCTGTATAATCACATACCTCCACCTTCGTCCCTGTCTCCTGGCAATCACTGACCTGTTCTCTATTTCTGTTGCTTTGTCATTTCAAGGGTATTACCCTCAGCCTTCTGTATCCAAGGGTTCTGCATCCACGATTTCAACCATGGATCAAAAATATTTCATCAAAAATATTGTCAGGGGCTTCCCTGGTGGCGCAGTGGTTGAGAGTCTGCCTGCCGATGCAGGGGACTCAGGTTCGTGCCCCGGTCCGGGAAGATCCCACATGCTGCGGAGCGGCTGGGCCTGTGAGCCATGGCTGCCGAGCCTGCGCGTCCGGAGCCTGTGCTCCGCAACGGGAGAGGCCACAGCAGTGAGAGGCCCACGTACCGCAAAAAAAAAAAAAAATATATATATATATATATATATATATATAGTCAGACCAAAAATATTCAAAGTATTCAGAAAAAAATTCCAGAAAGTTCCAAAAGGCAAAACTCGAATTAGCCACAAGCCAGCAATTATTTACATGGCATTTACATTGTATTAGGCACTATAATATAAGTAATCTAGAGATGATTTTTAAATATATGAGAATGGGACCTAATTCAACTTAAAAGCTTTTGCATAGCAAAGGAAACCATCAACAAAACAAAAAGACAACTTACTGAATGGGAGAAAATATTTGCAAACAATATGACCCATAAGGGATTAATACCTAAAATATATAAACAGCTAATACAACTTAATATCAAAAAACAAACAACCCAATTTAAAAGTGGGCAGAAGACCCGAACAGACATTTTTCCAAAGAAGACATGCAGATGGCCAACAGGTACATGAAAAGATGCTCAACATTGCTAATCATTAGAGAAATGCAAATTAAAACTACAATGAGCTATCACCTCACACCTGTCAGAAGAGCTATCATCAAAAAGACCACAAATAGGGCTTCCCTGGTGGCGCAGTGGTTGAGAGTCCGCCTGTCGATGCAGGGGACACGGGTTCGTGCCCCGGTCCGGGAAGATCCCACATGCCGCGGAGCGGCTGTGCCCGTGAGCCATGGCCGCTGAGCCTGCGCATCCGGATTCTGTGCTCCGCAACGAGAGAGGCCACAACGGTGAGAGGCCCGCGTACCGCAAAAAAAAAAAAAAAAGACCACAAATAACAAATGTTGGTGAGGATGTGGAGAAAATAGAACCCTCGTACACTGTTAGTAGAAATGCAAATTGATGCAGCCACTATGGAATATAGTATGGAAGTTCCTCTAAAAACTAAAAACTAAAACTAAAAATAGAACTAAACATGATCCAGCAATTTCACTTCTGGGTATATATCCGAAGAAAAAGAAAACACTAATTCGAAAAGATACGTGCACCCCAATGTTCATATCAGCATTACTTACAATTGTCAACATATGGAAGCAAACTGTGTCCATCAACAGATGAATGGATAAAGAAGATGTGGTATATTTATATACAATGGAATACTGCTCAGCTATAAAAAAAGAATGAAATTTTGCCATTTGCAACAACATGGATGGGCCTGAAAGGTATTATGCTTAGTAAAATAAGTCAAACAGAGAAAGACACATACTGTATGTTACCACTTATATGTGGAATCTAAGAAATACAACAAACTAG
This sequence comes from Leucopleurus acutus, assembly GCF_964270905.1. Classification (NCBI taxonomy): domain Eukaryota; kingdom Metazoa; phylum Chordata; class Mammalia; order Artiodactyla; family Delphinidae; genus Leucopleurus; species Leucopleurus acutus. The sequence goes on from NC_139148.1 coordinate 59,803,711, forward strand.
TGAATATAACAAAAAAGAAACAGACTCACAGATATAGAGAACAAAGTAGTGCCTACAAGTGGGGAGAGGGAAGAGGGATAGGGTAAGGGATTAAGAGGTACAAACTACTATGTATAAAATAAATAAGCTACAAGGATATATTGTACAGCACAGGGAATATAGCCAATATTTTATAATAACTATAAAAGGAATATAATGTATAAAACTTTTGAATCACTATGTTGTGCACCTGAAACTAATATAATATTATAAATCAACTATACCTCAATAAAATAAATAAATAAAATAAAATTTAAAATAGTAAAATATAAGGGAGGATATGCATGAGTTGTATGCAAATGCTACATCATTTTATATAAGGGACTTGAATATTTGCAGATTTGGGTATCTGCAGCAAGGTGGGTGGGGTCCTGGAACCAATCTCCCTCAGATACCAAGGGACAACTGTATACAAATGGAACCACACAGTATGTAATCTTTTGAAATTGGCTTTTTTCCCTAAGCATGATGTCCTTAAGATCCATCCAAGGTGTCGTATATCAGTAGTTCATTCCTTTCTATTTCCGAGTAGTATTCCATGGTCTGGATGTACCAAAGTTCATTTTACCACTCACCCAATGGAAAACATCTGGATTGTTTCCAGTTTTTGGCTATTACAAGCAAAGCTTCTATAAACATCCATGTACAAGTTTTTGTGTGAACATGTTTTATTTTTCTGGCATAAATGCCTAGGAGTGCAATTCATGGGCTATATAAGTAATTGCATATTTAGTTTTATAAGAAAGAGTCACACTATTTTCTAGAGTGACTGTACCACTTTACATTCCCATCAGCAATATATGAGGCAGCAAGTTTCTCTGCATCTTAGCCAGTATTTGGTATCGTCACTGTTTTTATTTCAGTCATTCTGATACATGCGTAGTGATATCTCGTTGTAGTTTTAATTTGCATTTGGGGGGGTCAGTCTCAGCCTACCAATGGTGATGCTATTAGTTAGAAATGCCTGGGGGCACTCACCTGGGCCCTACTACTTGTGGGTGAGCCCCAAGGACATTTCCCTAACGAGAGCCAATGTTGTGGCTGGATCGGCTCTCATGGTTCTTAATTATGATTGCAAGACCATCAAGGAAATTTAGAAAAACGAGGTTCATTACTCATAAGTCCTGGATGGTACATAGCACTCTGAGGGCCACACAGAGAGGTAATGGGGAGAGAGAGAGAGAGCATGTGAACCTGGGGTTCTGTCTTTATTGGGGTTGAGGGTGGGGTGCCCAGGATTTCACGAGTTCATTCTTTATTGGTGAATTTAAAACATAAGAGTGGGAATTAAAGCATAGGAAGGGAAAAGCAGGGTCACACATCCTTTCAGTTATCTAGGTCGCCCAGAGCTTTCTAAAAGGGGAACTACAGGAGTGGGACAGCCTGGCTCTTTATCTCATTGTGTAGCTGGCAATGTGTTTATTCAAGATGAATGTTTTTGAAACGGATGCCTCAGCAATCAAAAGCTTAATGACAGGCACTTACATTACAATAAAAAAGCTAATTATTAAGCACTTACACTACAATTTTCCTAATGGTTAATGACGTTGAACGTCTTTTCATGTGTTTATTTGCCATCTATCTATCCTCTTCAGTGAAATGAAGACTTTTGCCCATTTTCTAATTGGGTTGATTAGCTTTTTGCTGTTGAGAGTTCTTTATATATTCTGGATACTAGTCCTTTGTTGGATACATGGTTTACAGATGCTTTCTCCAAGTCTATACCTTGTCTTTTCATCCTCTTAACAGGGTCTTTTGCAGAGAAAATATTTTTAGTTTTGGTAAAGTCCAATTTATCAAATTTTTCTTTTATGAATTTTATCAGTTTACTATTGCAGCTATAATAAATTACCACAAACACAGTGGCTTAAAACAACTAATATATTATCTTACAGTTCTGGAGGTCAGAAGCCTGAAAAAGGCTCCCACCAGGCTAAAACAAGGTGTTGGCAAGGTTGCATTCCTTCTGGAGGCTGTAGGAGAGAATTCATTCCTTGCCTTTTCCTGCTTTTAGAGGCTGTCTGAATTCCTTGGTTCATGACCCTCCTCCAGCAAAGGTGTCACTCCAACCCCTGCTTCTGGCATCACATCTCTTTCTCTGATTCTTACCTTCCGGCCTCCCTCTTATATGGACCCCTGTGATTACATTGGGCCCACATAGATTATTCAGGATAATCTTCCCATCTCTTAATCATATCTGCAAAGTCCTCAGCCACGTAAGGTGCAAATTCACAAGTTCCAAGGATTAGGACGGGGACATTTTAGGGTTAACCATTATTCAGCCTACTACATGGATCTTGTTTTTGGTGTCATGTCTAAGAGTCCTTCACCAAGCTCTTGGTCCCCAAGATTTTCTCCCATGAGTTTTTCTAACATTTTTCTAATTTTATATTTTATATTTAAGCCCATGATCCATTTGGAATTAATTTTTGTGTAAAGTATGAGGGATTAATAAATTTTGACTATGTATAAAATGCCACCCTGAGCAAATAGAACCATTGTACTTACTCACAGAAGGCCACCAAGATGGTTCATCTCTTTCAAGTGTTTTCATTGACAGTACCTGATTAAAAACAGAGACAGTACACATGCCAAAAAAAGGAAACTACAGAATAATATCACCTACAGACAAAGATGTAAACCTCTTAAATAAAATAAGAATAAATTGGATTCAGAGTTCCCTCAACAGAATGCTCCACCGCCAAGAAAGTTTTATCCCAGGAATGCAAATATGGCTAAATATTAGGAAATCTATTCCTAGGACACAATAGGTCAACAGAGAAAAACTGTATGATCATCTTAATACTTGCTTAAAAAGCATAAAATAAAATTAAATGTCCATTCTTGATTAAAAACTCTTTAAAACCTAGGAATACAAGATAACTTCCGTAATATCATAAATGCTACCTATCTCAGGTCAATAGCCAGCATCATAAAATGAAACCCTATAGACATTTCCTTTAAAATCAGAAACAAACCAAGAATGTCTTTTGTCAACACAGTTACTTACTACTATTTTCAGATTCCCGGCCAAAGCAATAACAAGTAAAACAGAATTGAGAGGAATAAATATGGGAAAGAAGGCGACAGAATTATGTTTAGAGGTGATTCCTTTCTTATCACGACTAAAATCCCCACTGTAATACCCAAACTGCTATTTACACTGATACAAATTCAATTGATAATAAGCTGAGTTGTGGGTAAACAAGGAGAAGAATAAGAACAGGGTGGGAGGGGTAGACAGGGATTCAATTACATAAGGTCTTGGAGGTCATCGTAAATATTCTGAGTGAGATGGGAAACCACTGAAAAGTTTTGAATGAGGAAGTGACAATATCTGATCCCCTTTATCACTTTTTTTTATCAGTTTTCTTCAAATTTGAAAAAAATTTCACTTTCCCCAATATATGAGAAAAAAATGCCAAATCGATAAAGAATTGAGACTATAACTTAAAATTGAAATATGATATTTTGACTCCATTAATGCATAATGAGCCAAGCAATAATGTGGACAAAAACATTGTCTCTCTTAAGAACACATAAAAATAGGCAGAGAGATCAAAAGAAAACATTTCATCCTGAACAAAGTACACTTCTGTTTTAATAGCTACAACAAGAGAAATTTTACTACGATATCAGAATTGGGGGAGAGGTAATCTGCAGGTCCTGGCACAGAAACATTGAAGGAGTTCCGGAAAAGTTAATTGAAATCATTGAAGAGGAAGACTACTATTTCCATACAGGTGTCTAATATCAATAAAGCGGGAATTTTTGTAATCTAATGCTGTCACAAATCTCCAATGTCAAGAAATATAAATCAAGACCTGGCTATAAAGCAGAGGTGGTTGAATTGTTAGGTCCTCAAAGGAACTCAGCCATGAAGATTTTATTGAAATAGGAGAGCAAGGGGTCACTGTTCAAGTTGCCATAGAAATTACCCCTCTCTAAACATTTACCATGTGTCAATATGCAGCTCACTGGCAACAAAAACTTTCCAGAAGTATGACTCTATTTTAAAATGCACCTGGAAGGTCATAAGAGTAATAAAGAATGCCTATGTTCACTTGATATTTAGCAGAAAAAAATGACATCTTCATTCCAAACTTCAAGGACTATATTTTCTTTTTTAAAAGATTGGGATATACTTCACATACCACAAAATTACCCTTTTAAAGTGTACAATTCAGTGGTTTTTTCATATATTCACGATGGTCATCTTAGCCCAGCCCATGAGTAAAAATAACCTCCCCAAGAAGGAAGCATTTATAATGTAGCATTTTTAATGTAGCATTAAAAGCATTTTTAATGTAGCATTTTTTAACATCTTTATTGGAGTATAATTGCTTCACAGTGGTGTGTCAGTTTCTGCTTTATAACAAAGTGAATCAGTTACACATATACATATGTTCCCATATCTCTTCCCTCTTGCATCTCCCTCCCTCCCACCCTCCCTATCCCACTCCTCTAGGTGGTCACAGAGCACCGAGCTGATCTCCCTGTGCTATGCAGCTGCTTCCCACTAGCTATCTATTTTACCTTTGGTACTGTATATATGTCCATGCCACTCTCTCACTTTGTCCCAGCTTACCCTTCCCCCTCCCCATATGCTCAAGTCCATTCTCTAGTAGGTCTGTGTCTTTATTACCACCTTACCCCTAGGTTCTTCATGACCTTTTTTTCCCTTAGATTCCATATATATGTGTTAGCATATGGTATTTGTTTTTCTCTTTTTGACTTACTTCACTCTGTATGACAGATTCTAGTTCCATCCACCTCACTACAAATAACTCAATTTCGTTTCTTTTTACGGCTGAGTAATATTCCACTGTATATAGGTGCCACATCTTCTTTATCCATTCATCTGTCGATGGACACTTAGGTTGCTTCCATGTCCTGGCTATTGTAAATAGAGCTGCAATGAACATTTTGGTACATGACTCTTTTTGAATTATGGTTTTCTCAGGGTATATGCCCAGTAGTGGGATTGCTGGGTCGTATGGTAGTTCTATTTGTAGTTTTTTAAGAAACCTCCATACTGTTCTCCATATTGGTTGTATCAATTTACATTCCCACCAACAGTGCAAGAGGGTTCCCTTTTCTCCACACCCTCTCCAGCATTTATTGTTTCTAGATTTTTTTGATGATGGCCATTCTGACTGGTGTGAGATGATATCTCATTGTAGTTTTGATTTGCATTTCTCTAATGATTAATGATGTTGAGCATTCTTTCATGTGTTAATGTAGCATTTAAAGCATTTATAATGTAGCATTTTTTTAGTGTTTTATTTAGTGTTTTGCATTACATAGTTCATAAGTATATTTTAAAAACATATATTTGGGGGCTTCCCTGGTGGCGCAGTGGTTGAGAGTCCGCCTGCCAATGCAGGGGACACGGGTTCGTGCCCCGGTCCGGGAAGATCCCACATGCCGTGGAGCGGCTGGGCCGTGAGCCATGGTCGCTGAGCCTGCGCATCTGGAGCCTGTGCTCCGCAACGGGAGAGGCCACAACAGTGAGAGGCCCGCGTTCGGCAAAACAAAACATATATTTGGATTTTCTTTTCTTCATTTATTTTCATTATCAATTTTGGTATTTTTAATGTCAGATGAGTTTTCAGGAACATATTACAATGTATTATACTGCACCAGTAGGATATGAATCTACCTTATGACAGCTTAATGACTGAACTTGGTCCAGGAACCAATAGGTTACAAGTTATTTGCAAACAATATGATTGTTTAATTTAAAAACTCAAGAGAATAAACTAAGAAATTGTTAGAATTGATAAGAGAGTTCAATTAAGTGGCTAAATACAAGATAATATATGCAAGAATCAAATTTTCCTGTATACTAATAATAACCAATTCGAAATGTTAAAGAGAAAAACCACATACCCAAATGGCATCACTTGTGCTAAAGCCCATGATGCCAAAACTAACCTAAACCCATGATAGCTAACCTAATTGCAGTTTTGACCTTCCCCAGGAATGTAATCTTAATCAACCAGTCCAGAACTTTCTGGTTAGCACCAATGAGGTAACCCCTCACGTGGGCCCTCTCTATCTGCCCCATGCCCCCCAAGAGTAGGAAGAGGCAATCTGTTAGTTCCCTTCCTCACAAAAAGAAGATGTCTTGGGGGCTTCTCTGGTGGCACAGTGGTTAAGAATCCGCCTGCCGATGCAGGGGACACGGGTTCGAGCCCTGGTCCAGGAAGATCCCACATGCCGCGGAGCAACTAAGCCCGTGCGCCACAACTACTGAGCCTGCGCTCTAGAGCCCGTGAGCCACAACTACTGAAGCCCACGTGCCACAACTACTGAAGCCCACATGCCACAACTAGTGAAGCCAGTGCACCTAGAGCCCATGCTCCGCAACAAGAGAAGCCACCACAATGAGAAGCCCGCGCACAGCAACGAAGAGTAGCCCCTGCTTGCCACAACTAGAGATAGCCCGCTCGCAGCAATGAAGACCCACTGCAGCCAAAAATAAATAAATAAATGAGTGAATGAATGAATAAATAAATACATAAATTTATAAAAATAAAAAAAGAAGAAGATGTCTTGGCCCAAAATAACCCTTTCTTTTCTTTTCTTTTTTTATTTTAAATATTTATTTGGCTGTGTTGGGTCTTAGTTGTGGCATGCGGGATCTTCATTGCTGCATGCAGGATCTAGTTCCCTGACCAGTGATTGATCCCAGGCTCCCTGCATTGGGAGTGCGGAGTCTTAGCAACTGGACTACCAGGGAAGTCCCCACCCTTTCTTTTCTTTTGCTAATGACTTCCTCTCCCCAACTTCCTTTCTATAAAAGTCTTCCGTTTTGTACGGCTCCTGTGAGGTTCCTTCTGGTTGCTAGATGGGATGCTGACAGATTCATGAATCATCTAATAAAGCAAATTAGATCTTCAAATCTACTGGGTTGAATTTTGGGTTTTGATAGGATTTAGAGTCTCTCTGCTTACAGTTCCCTCATGGTCTCTTCCCTTGGGAGAAAATGAAGGGGGTTTCCTCAAGGCCTACGAAGATTTGTCCTTGACAGTGGTGCTTTCTAGGCCAAAGCAAGACCTTGACCCAATGGCAAAACACTATTGTCTGACTGCGCAGCAAAATCAGTGGCCAAGGTCCCTCAGAATTTGTTGAGCTGAAGAATTGAATGGGGTCTCTGCACAGACATCTCTGAACAGGCTTTGTTCAAGAGTGCCACAGGCCCAAGCTCACGTCTCTCCTGTGGCTGCATAACAAGAGGGTATCAAGAGGGACAATGCAAAGAGGTCAGAGGGAATACAGATGAGGGGCAGGGTTCCTTGTTGGGGGTGGGAAGAGACCCTCAGACTTACTGCTGCCCCCAGGTCCAAGGTTATCACATGGATCCTCCCACTTTTTAATGCCTCCACAAAAACCACCACAGTGTCAAGGCATAATGAATGAGGAAAAACTAAGAAATTTTAAGAGCCTAATCTCTGGTTCTCAGGACCTGGTGCTTTTTCTCAATAGGCAGTTTGCCTTTTTTCCCCAGTAACTGGAAGAAAACTGAGTTTAGGGATTGCCCAGAACTGGGAACTTGTGAGTCAGAAAACAGAGCAGTCATGCTGATAGCTGGAGGGGGACTCCACCCCCTTGACAACTCAACAGCCTGGAGACACAGCCCCAAAACATCTGTGCAAACAAATCCTCCCTGAAGACAAGCAGAGTCTGGGAGATGCCTCACTTCTTATCCCCAAGATCTCTCCCACCATATGACATATACAGAGCATCACAGCACACACTGTTCCTAGAGGATTAGCAGTTCAGCAAATGTGTCAGCATGAATTGCTATCTGTGCCACGTCACTCAGGGCTTTTAAACTGTCACGACACTATTCTTTTGCCATTTCAACAAATGTTTTATGGAGCTCCTACTATGTGACAGGCACTGCTCTAGATGCTGGGATTGGAGCACTGAGTAAAACAGAGACCTTGCCCTCACAGAATTTATATTCTAGTTAGGGGAGGCAGATTAAGCAAGCAAGCAAGCATCTTCAGATAGTGCTAAGTGCCATGAAGAAAAATAAAGCCAATAAGGGACCAGTGTGTGATGGGGAGTCCTATTTCAGCTAGGGTGGTGAGGGAGGCCTTCCCTGGAAAGGTGTTGTTGGAACAGACATTTGAATGAAGTGAGGCATCCAGTCACGTTAGCATGGGGGGGAGAACAGTTCTAACAGAGGGACCAGCAAGGACAAAGAGCCTGGCATGTTCAGGGAATAACAAGATTGCCTGGCAGACATAGAAAACAAACATATGGTTACCAAAGAGGAAAGCAGGGTTAGCGGGAAGGGGGTAGGGATAAATTAGGAGTTTGGTATTAACAGATACACACTACTCTATATAAAATAGATAACTAATAAGGACCTACTGTATAGCACAGGGAACTATGCTCAATATTTTGTAATAACCTATGAGGGAAAAGAATCTGAAAAAATAGATATAGATGTATATATAACTGAATCATTTTGCTGTACACTTGAAACTAACACAACATTGTAAATCAACTATACCTCAATTTAAAAAAATTTTTTAAAAAGATTGCCTGGTAACTGGTTGAAGTGGAATGAACAACAGGAGAATGAAAGATGAGGTGACAGAGGTAGACAGGGGCTAATCAAGTAGGACCTCATAAGACAATGTGATAGCATTGGATTTTCTACTAAGTGAGATGAGGAGTTGTTGGAAGGTTTAATTTGTTTTTTTAGTATGAAAAATTTTAAACACATACAAAACTAGAGAGAATAGTAATCATGAACTTCCATGGAAGTTCTGGATTCCACAACTATTAAGATAATGCCACTTGCTTCATCTATCCCAACTCTTTTTTTTTTAAGCTGAAGTGTTTTAAAGCAAATTTCACCCTTATGTATGGCACATCTAGAAATTATGACCGGGCTTCCCTGGTGGCGCAGTGGTTGAGAGTCTGCCTTCCAATGCAGGGAACACGGGTTCGTGCCCCGGTCCGGAACTATCCCACATGCCGCGGAGCGGCTGGGCCCGTGAGCCATGGCCACTGAGCCTACGCGTCCGGAGCCTGTGCTCCGCAATGGGAGAGGCCACAACAGTGAGAGGCCTGCGTACCACAAAAAAATAAAAAATAAAAATTATGACCATTATATAACAATAAAGCCATTATCACACCAAAAAAAATTAACTATGCTTCCTTAGTATCATCTAATACGCAGTCCACAGTCACATTTCCCTCCTTGCCTTCAAAATAGTTTTTCTTACAGTTGGTTTATGATGTTCCATCAATTATTTTAATCTAGAGCGGTCCTCTCCCCCAACCCCCCACTTTTTTCAAACCATTGACTTATTGAAGAAACTAGACCATTGTCTTATAAAAAGCCCATATTCTGGATTTGTCTGTTAGCTTCCTCATGGCGTCTTTTAAGTTGTTCCTTTATCCTTCCTATTTTCTGTAAACTGGAAGTTAGCCAGAGGTTTGTTTAGATTCAGGTTCAATTTTGAAAGTAAGAGTACTTGATGGGTACATGCTTCACATTGAGGTTATCCCCCCTTTAGTGCTTCTGAGATTAATCTGAAGTGTGGGTGGCGATAGCCTGATCTTTTCATTGTAACATTCCACATCAACCTTCACCTCATGGTTACAGCAGTCAGTGATGATCGTTACATGTCACAATTAATTTCATCAGAAGTTGTACAAGGATGTTTTTCTATTTCTATCATCCCATCCACACTTATTAGCTCACATAATGCAGTGTACTGATAAGCTTCACTTCCAACTCTACCCCCTCTAAACTTTTCCTTCCCTGTCTCTACGGGGAAGGTTCATTTGGTTTTTTTTTTCCTTCTAGAGTTCTTTTTCCAATTAGAAGCATTTATATGATATATTTGTATGTACACATATATATTCATATCCCTCCTCTTCTTGACTAAAGGTTGCATAGCTGTATATGCTATTCTGTATCTTACTTTTTTCACTTAAACTATATCCTGGAAATCACTTCATGTCTGTCTCGAGATCTTCCTCATTATTGGTTTTGAGCAAGGGAATGACAAAATCTGACTTATAGTTTAGAAGCCTTCCTCTAGCTGCCTTGTAAAAAATAGAATTTAAAAGGACAAATACCAGACTTCCCTGGTGGTGCAGTGGTTAAGAATCTGCCTGCCAATGCAGGGGACACAGGTTCGATCCTTGGTCCGGGAAGATCCCACATGCCGTGGAGCAACTAAGCCTGTGCACCACAACTACTGAGCCTGTACTCTAGAGCCTGTGAACCACAACTACTGAGCCCACGCACCGCAACTACTGAAGCCCACGTGCTTTGGGGGCCCGCGTGCTGCAACTACTGAGGCAGTATGCTGCAACTACTGAAGCCCATGTGCCTAGAGCCCGGGCTCCGCAACAAGAGAAGCCACCTCAATAAGAAACCCGCGCACCACAACGAAAAGTAGCCCCCGCTCACTGCAAGTAGAGAAAGCCTGCACGCAGCAATGAAGACCCAACGCAGACAAAATAAATAAATAATAAAATAAAATAAAACAATATTTTTTAAAAAAGAACAAATACCAAAGCAGAGAGGTCATTTAGAGGCTGCCATCTTGGATCATGCAAATAAAGGCAACACCTTAGGGATGGAGGGGCCTGGGTCCCTGACAACTTCACTGAGTAGCCTGGCACAATAGCCACTTCATCTTTGGGTCTGAAAGAGAGAGAAATAGATCTTTATCTTATGTAAACTACATTTTATTTTGGATCTCTGTCACATTCACTGAACCTACACCCTAATTAACAAATCATTCTTATTCTAACATGCTCTGATTATTATGACTGGAGTCAAGACAACTGGCTTCTTGTCTTGACTGTATTGATCATGTGACCTTGAGCAAAGAAGAGGTGAGAGAGTGTTCTGGATAGAGGAACAGCATGAGTAAGGTTTCAGAGGCTAAGTGGGAAGTAGTATAGAAGGGAAGAGAAACCAGAGACCAGGAGACCAGAATAGGAAGCCAGCCCTAGGCCTTGCTTCTACCCAACACGTAGCCATTGATGATCCAAGATAACTTATTTCCTCAGTGACTTACCATGGTTAACCTTACCACCATCCTTCTAACTCCACTTCCTACTATTTTCTCTACTTGTTTTTAACTCCACTACAGCCACAAGATCTGCTTGCTGGCTGTTCCTTGAATAAATTCCTTGAACAAGTATGCTCCTGCCTCAGGGCCTTTGTATTTGCTGTTCCCTCTCTCTGGAATGACTCTTCCCCTTGATAGCCACATGCCTTCCCCGACCAATCTACCTAAAATGGCAGCCCCATCCCCATCCCCCTTACTCTGATTTCTTTTACTTCACAGAATATATCACCATTTGGCACTATATATTTATTTTGTTGTTGTTGTCATCCCTCCCTGGAATATAAGCATCATGAGGACAGGGACCTTGTTTAGTACACTGCTGAAATCCCAGCACTTAGAACACTGTATACAATAGTTGGCACACAATAAGTATTTGTTGAATGAATGAATGAGATATAAAATAGATTTTACTTATGTCATTCTATGAGTAATTGACTTTAAGAAATTTTAGAGAAAACATGAGGCTAAAGAGGTGAGGGGGGAAGGCCTAGAACGGAACACTCAGCCCTGAGGCTAAGAACATGGAGGAATGAGCTTGAAGAGGAGATAAGAGGCTTAGCCTAATCCCATTTACAGACTGAAAAGCACTCAAATCGACTTTTGTGGTGATTTTAACGTTTTCTGTAAGTAACTAAACCTGCTATTTTTGCATCTCTGTCTTTTTCCCAAAGTTATTAAATTTTTTTTAAGAACAACAAACTTTTAAAATTTTGGAAGAAAGTATAGAAAAATATCTTCATATTCTCAGATGGGGAAATTTTTATTAAAACAATGCACAAAGGATTGATACATTTACATTAAAACTAAGAACTTTTAAAAATCTTTAAAGAAAGAGAAAAGACAATCTACAAACGAGGAGAAAGATCATTCAACAAATATTATTGAGCACCTACTATGTGCCAGGCACTGTTAATGGTCCCTAGAATAAATTAGTAAACAATCAAAACAAAATCCCTGCCCCTAAGGAACATTCTATTGAAATGCATATGTTGATTAAAAGGGGCCAGGTACCATCCTAAGTACTTTACATATATTAACTTATTTAATTGGCACAGTAACTCTGTGGGTTAGGTACTCCACGGATGAGAAAAATGAAGCTCAAAGAGGTTAAGGAAACTGAGGCACAGAGAGGTTAACTGCCTGAGATCACACAGTTGGTGAAGGGTAGAGCTGGGGTTTGCACCCAGTCTGGTCCTAGAGGCCAGGTACTCTATTCCTTATTGTAAATTGGTATACTGACATTCACAGCACCCAACTGACAAAGGATTAGTATATGGACTGTGTCAAGAGCTCCTACATATCATTAAGTAAAAGATAACCAATAAAAAAATGAGTAAAAGACATAAGCAGATATTTTCCAGAAGAAATATGGCCCATAAGTATAAGAACCGATGCTCAACTTCTTTAGTAATTAGGGAAATACAAATTAAAGCTGCAACAAGGTAGCATTTGACACTAAACTGATTGGCAAGAATTTAAAAGTCAGTTAAAGCCAAGTGTTAGGATATGGAGCAATGCATACCCACACTCTGCTGAAAGCATATGATATAATCACTTTGGGAAACAATTTAGCATGTCCTAGTAAAACCTAATCTGCACAGAACCTATGACTCAGGAGTTCCACTCCTAGGCATATACCCTAGAGAAACTTTTACGCATGAGCCCTACAAGACATGGATAAGAATGTCCTAGAAACAGGGTTCATAATAGCAAAAACAAGCTGGAAACAACCCAAATGTCCATAAATAAGACCATGGATGAATAAACCATGGTACATCCACCCATATTCATACAATGGAATACAAAAAGCAAAGTTACATATGTCAACAAAGATGAAACTCAAAATCTTAGTGTTGAGTGGAAACAATCAAGTTAGAGAGAAATACCATATATATGTGTGTATGTGTGTATATACACGCATACATATATACACAAAAGTAGGCAAAACTAAACAACATACGTGATAAAACTACAAATAAAAGAAAGGGAATGACAGACAAACACATCAGCACGGAGGTTATCCAAGGTAGGGGAGGAGATGAGGGGAAGGAGATTAGGGAGAGGCCCTCAGGGGCCTTCGAAGCTACTGGTAGCATATTATTTCTTTAGCTGGGTGGTAAATACACGTGTGTCCTCATTATTATATAAATATTAGTTATTATATATTATAATTATAAAAATGAATAATATAGAACAATATATCATAATAATGTCTTCATTATTATTTCAATCTTTTATACATATGATACATCTCACAAAAACACGAAGAAAAGAAAAAGTAGACCCCTAGCCGATCTGAAAAAGATTATATATTCTTTTCAGAAACAAGAAGGTAGGGGAGGAGTAGGAAGGCCATGCCCATTTCTGCTGGTCCCCCCGTTGCTCTGTGTAGGAGCTCTCAGTGTTAACTGGGTGTTAACTGGACTCCAAAGACTTCCTCTTGGCTCCCCACACTTGGTCTGTGTCCAGTCCTTCCCCAGTGATCACAAATGAGCAGCCCTTGGGCCAAATCTGTCTGCAGTTGTGTTTTGTTTAGACAATCCAGTTATTGTCATTTTAAAAATTTTAAATCGTTCAGAAAAAGAGAACCCACATACATATATACATACATATGTACATAATTCCTATAGAGAGAGACAGATAAAATAAATATGTGAAATACTGACAATTGTTGACTTGAAGAGGTAGATGATATACAGGTGTGTATTATACTATTCTTTCAACTATCCTGTATGCTTGAATTTTTTTTACAAGAAAAAGTTGGAAAAACTAACTTTGAAGGCCTTTAGAAGGAGCACGCCCTCTCTAGTTCACCACAATCCCCACCATTCCCTATTATAACTCTCAGCCTGTTCCCTCATTTCTAGTACCCCTGGTTCCTAGAGACATTTGAGTTTGCAACTGGTAGCTCAGCTTGGAGGGCTTGGCCCCTCTTGCATCTCCATGTCTCCTGCATGTACATGGTTTGTTCGGCCAGTCCCACAGGCCAAACAAACCTTATGCAAAGTTTTTTTTTTTTTCAAAGTTTTGTTTTTAGAACAGGAGAGGACAACACAAGCTGATGTAATTCCCCACTACCCTGCAGTAGGGAGGGAAGCCCTCTTCACCCACCTCGCAGCAGCTACAGAAACTTCAGCAAGTGTACTCTACCTTATAAGACAAAGGTGGGGCCTTGAAAAAGACAAGTCACACCAGTTAGCTTCTCCTAGAAGATAAGATGAAGAATTTGATGATTCTTTATGACTCTCTGGCATCAAAGGTGAAAAGGATGGGGAAGGAAAATCTTCCAGCAACATCAGGGGTCCTGCGAGGCAAACAACTATATCAGGGATATAAAGTATGAGATAAATGTGCCTGGACTTATGAGTTAGAAAGAATCCCTTGAGGGTGCTTAGGCACCAGTTTGCAACCAATAAACCGTTCCTCTTTAGACTGATCAGTGCTTAGTCCCTCAGAGTCCAGTGGCATCGGGGAAACTGAAGCAGCTTCCTAGTTAGCATCTGCCCAGCCATGTTCGGTGATATGACAGGTTCTTTCTTTGCAAACTCTGGTTTTCACTCCCACTGCACTAAACAAATCCATGATTCCTGCCACCCACAGTTTGGCTATTTCTGCACACACCACACAGCATGAATTCATCCAATTGTTTAGCAGCAAAACAGGCTTAGAAAGGAATAGGCAGATAGCTAGAGGCAGGCAGTGCCACTTGAGGGAAAAGGCCATTTTGGAATGGCCTTGCCTTTTGGTTTATTCTTGCCTTGACCTCCACACCTTGCTGACTTCCCGGATCTTAGAACTTCAACTCGTTTCTGATATCCACCTCTCCATAGGACCAGGCATCGGCTTTAGGGAATATTGATGCCTGTCCATCCTTCCCCATGACCTACTTTGGCTATTTGCCATCCACATCCTATTGTGACAGAACTCACCTAAGGATTTGATGCTGCGGTCATGAATCCTTACCAGGTCAGGGAATGAAGATAAGGAAAAGAACTCTATTACCAAAGCTGTAGCATCAAGACGATACCTTCAATATATAGAATGGATAAACAACAAGGTCCTACTGTGTAGCACAGGGAACTGTATTCAATATCCTGTGATAAACCATAATGGAAAAAAATATCAAAAAGAATATATATGTATAACTGAATCACTTTGCTGTATAGCAGAAATTGACACAACATTGTAAATCAACTACACTTCAATAAAATAAACTAAAAGAAGAAGAAGAAGAAGAAGAAACCTTCTGATGTCTGAGAAGGAAGTGAAGGCCAAGACCAGACAAGTAGCTGCTAAGTTGTGACACAGGGGCAAGACAGTACTTCTCATGTGTAGTGCTTAAGAGAGCAATTCCTACTGCAAAAGTAGATAGATAAATAGACAGACAGACAGATAGATAGATAGATGATAGGTAGATAAATAGACGATAGGTAGGTAGATAGATAAATAGATAAGAGGGAAGGGGGACATCCATAAACAATGAGAGTGTGTCATCAACCAAGGATTACAATTAGTACAATTCTGTGAGGTCATGTTAAAATAAAAAAGGGTGAGGGAAGAAAAGAAAGGATCAGTGTACTTACTAACAATCAGTTCTCACATTCCCAGGTTTCCTAATTTCTTTGATACAATTCATGGTGACCAGGACCACCCACATACCAAGGAAGTCTCTGGCCTAGGGAATTGCAATCACTCTCATTCTTAGTTCCGGTGAGACTAGATTAAAAAAATTTTTTTTTCTCAAAAAGAAAAGAAAACAATATGAAAGCATAGAAACCAACGTATTGATACAACAGATTTCTTGTACTGATCTTTGCCGGATACAGGCTGATCTCAGTGATCCACACCTTTCAAGACCCTTTTTTTTTTAATTTTTATTTTGCGGTACGCGGGCCTCTCACTGTTGTGGCCTCTCCCGTTGCGGAGCAGAGGCTCCGGACCCACAGGCTCAGCAGTCATGGCTCACGGGCCTAGCCACTCCGCGGCATGTGGGATCTTCCCGGACCAGGGCACGAACCCGTGTCCCCTGCATCAGCAGGCGGTCTCTCAACCACTGCGCCACCAGGGAAGCCCCAAGACCCATTTTTCTACACTTCACCTCAGCCCCGGACTTGGCTTGTGTTTAAACACTCCTGAGCTTGAGCGGAGGTGAAACTAAGCAGCAGCCCTGCCAGGTCTAGTATATAGGGGGCCTTCAAGAAACCTGTTTCCTGAGCTGTTTGGAGAAGAGGGTCAAGCCCTTTCTTCAGACCTAGTCATTTCCTGGCAGAGAGAGGCCGACTCTGCTGACCACACTACCTGGTCCCTGGACCTTACCTGGGTTAACTGAGGCTTGAGGAAGTGGTCCGCTTTTTGCACCAGTAAATCCTAAAAACTGCTGGGAAGGAGGAAGCTGAGCAGTGCCCACTGAAGGGGCTGCGGGTACGTGACGGTTTCTGATCAGTAACCTTTCACCTACCATTAAAAGACCTAGAAGTCTGACCAGATAGTGAAAGAGGCATGTCTAAAAATTAGTGCTTCTTCCATAATAGGAGACTGGTTAAATGAATCATGGCATATCCATACAATGAAATGACGATGTGATAGAAGAAAATTGACATGAAAAAAATGTCCATCATATACTCTTAGGTGAAAAAACAGGTTACAAAACAGTACAGAGAATATGATTTCATTTTGATTAAGAAATTATACATATAACTAACATTTATTGAGCTTTAAATATGAGCATATAAATAAACAAGGCACTGAAGAAAAAGCTTTACATTAATTACTTACCCTCATGACAACCCAATGGTATCGGTAGGTATTATGCTCATCTTTTAGAGATGAGGAAACTGAGGCACTAAGCAGTTAAGTAATCTGCCATAGTTCACTTAAGTGGCAGAGCTGAGGTACAGACTGGGATCTGTTGGACTCAAGAGCCCAAACTCTTCACAGTGACACAATATTTATCTCTATATTCATACAGGAAAAAGTCAAGAAAGAGAGATAACAGGATGTGAACAGTTAACAGTTGTTATTTCTGGATTGTGAGATTATGAGTCACTTTTGTTTCCTTTATGTTTCCTTGTGTAGTCTGAAATTTTTATGAATTACATGGATTATTTTTATAATCAGGAAAAATAATAAATCAACCTCCATTTTGAAAAAAGCAAACAAGCCATTGTTTCTAACCTGTAAGCAGCAAACCACTGTGGGGGGCAGGGAGTAACTTAATTATTACAAGCATTCTGGAAATTCCTATATGGCCCAAGCACTGTCTAGAATGAATAAAAAATATGCTTACACATATTTTTTTTTCAAATGTCACAATGTATACTGTCATGATGTATAGCCATAGTGCTTTCGTTGGTTATATATTTCTCAATCAATGGATATTAAAAATACAACTATTATTATATGGAAGTCTATGACATTTTAAATATTAAAATTTGAAAACAAAGGATGTGATCTGCTGTTAAAAGAAAAAAATATGTGTACAGATCAACACTCTGTAGCTTGAGTATCTTCTCAACAACTGACCTCTTTTTTGGGGGGGGTGAGGGAGGTGGGAGGAAATAAAGGGGAAAAACTGAAAATGCACAAATTATTAAAAGTTAATCTAGGAGCAGTCCTGAGGAAGACAATTTACAAGGACGAGAGGGCATGGAGAGGGAGTTAATGTCGCCCCAGAAAATCCTATTCTGGAAAGACAGAATGCTAATCTCCCCTGTATTGCCAGGGGCTAGTCCTCACCTTCAAGCACAGGGATGTCAACACAGATTGCAGGAGACGCTGTAATGCCTGAATGCTCAAGCTTGCTACAGGGCCGGGCTGATATTCAATTAGCAGGAAGAGCTGGAGTGGGGGCAGCCCTCCAGGTTCAGAGAAGGCAAAGTATGCAGAACTCTGTCTTTTGCCAAACCGACTCAAAGGTCAACACTTGCCTTCCTTCCTCTCATTCTTCTTTTCCTGTTTTGCAATGTGCCCCTTGTCCTCTATTTCTGTACAGCCTTTTGTCCCCCCACTCATGTCCCCAGGACACACTCCTCCATAGGACTCCTGTGATCTCATTACCCAGAAGAAACCACAGACCTCAAACTAAGATACTCACTCACTGATTGTTTATTTAATACTGAGGGCCTAGGCCTTTCCAGGCATTATAGGAAGATGCATTTAAAAATAAGATATGGTCCATATCCCTTTAGAAGCATACCGACTTCAGGTGTGAAAATCAAACAAAAACAAAGAAAAAAAACCAAAAAAATCAACAACTCAGTTTGCTTCATTGGGCATGAAGTTATAACAAGGTAAGAGATGGGAGTCAGAAAGAAGAATGAGGGCTTCGCTGCCCCCCCCCCACTTTGGCCTGTACGTGGGGCTCACCCCTGCTCATGGGAGGTGATGCTGCGGTCTGGAAGACAGGCTAACTCCAAGGGAGAACAGTCTTTGACAGGTCAATGGCAGGGGGAAAAGGAGGATAGGAAGTGGGATTGTTCTGTATTAAAAGTAAATGAAGGGGCTTCCCTGGTGGCGCAGTGGTTGGGAGTCCGCCTGCCGATGCGGGGGACACGGGTTCGTGCCCCGGTCTGGGAGGATCCCACATGCCGCGGAGTGGCTGGACCCGTGAGCCATGGCAGCTGAGCCTGTGCATCCGGAGCCTGTGCTCCGCAACGGGAGAGGCCACAACAGTGAGGCCCGCGTACAGCAAAAAAAAAAAAAAAAAAAAGGAAATGAAGATCTTGCTGAAGGGCTGAAACCTGAGTCTGATCCAGTGTTTGAATCCAACTGCCAATCTGGGGAAATACAGACACGCAGCAAGCGAAGTCCAGGCTGTAGGAGATTCTCCAGGTCAAATGTGGGTTGTTCAACAGATAAATGATCAGGAAAAGAAAGGGATGGAGGGGGAAGCTGGAAACTAAAACTGACCTAAACTCTTACAAAATGCCAAGGTCATAAAAGACAAGGAAAGACCAAGAAACTGTCACAGACTGGAGAAGACTAAGGAGACACGATGACTAAATACAACATGGGACTTGATGGCACCCTGGAACAGAAACGGACATTAGTAGAAAAAACTAGTGCAATTTGAATAAAGTCTGGAGTTAACAGTAATGTTACAATATTGGTTTCCTAGCTGTGATAACTGTACTGTGGTTACATAAGACGGTAACGTAAGGGGAAGCGGGGTGACGGGTATAGGGAACTCTCCGCACTATCTTTGCAACTCTCCTATCAATCTAAAATTATTCTCAAATAAAACGTTTACAAAAAAGAAATTTTAAGGGTTATAATAATCTTTTTAATGGACAAGACTAAACCATAGTCATTAGGGAAGTGTGTTTGGGTAATAAAACCATAGAAATGCAAGGGAACGATTCCTCTAAATGTCAAAGATAATGGTTACTTTGGGAGGAGAAAGAGAGCTGTGACTGTAATAGGGCACATGGGAGGCTTCTGGGGTGGGTGAAAAACTTCTATTTCTTGACCTAACGGTGGCCACAAGGTATTTGTCTTATAATAATTCATTAAGCCATATTTGTTTTAGGTGGTTTTCTGTATCTGGGTTTTATTTTACAATGAACAATTAAAGAGAGAGACTTAACAGACATAACATCCAAATAAAGTCAGTGGACCTTGTTTAGATTCTGATTTAAATTAACCAACTATTGGGTTGGCCAAAAAGTTCGTTCGGTTTTTTCCATACAATGGTTCTAGTAGCACTTAGTTGTCTTTAACTTCATTCGAAACAATTTTGTTAGATTGTATTGTGACAGCTGTCATATCAGCGTGCATCAAAAGAAAACTTACCAAAACTGGTGAATTTTTGTGTAGCTATTTTGATATTGAAGATGGAAGAAAAAAAGCAACATTTTTGGCATATTATGCTTTATTATTTCAAGAAAGGTAAAAACGCAACTGAAACACAAAAAAAGATTTGTGCAGTGTATGGAGAAGGTGCTATGACTGGTCGAACGTGTCAAAAGTGGTTTGTGAAGTTTCGTGCTGGATATTTCTCACTGGACAATGCTCCATGGTCGGGTAGACCAGTTGAAGTTGATAGCGACCAAATCGAGACATTAATTGAGAACAGTCAACCTTATACAACGCGGGAGATAGCCGACATACTCAAAATATCCAAATCAAGCGTTGAAAATCATTTGCACCAGCTTGGTTATGTTAATCGCTTTGATGTTTGGGTTCCACGTGAGTTAAGTGAAATAAACCTTCTTGACCGTATTCCCGCATGCGATTCTCTACTTAAATGTAACGAAAACGTTCTGTTTCTAAAACAAATTGTACAGCAGAAACTAACACAACATTGTAAAGCAACTATACACCAATAAAAATTTAAAATAAAATAACATGATTATAATAAAAAATAAATTAAAAAAATAAATTGGGATGGGCGATGAAAAGTGGATACTGTACAATAATGTGGAATGGAAGAGATTGTGGGCAAGCGAAATGAACCACCACCAACCACACCAAAGGCCAGTCTTCATACAAAGAAGGTGATGCTGTGTATATGGTGGGATTGGAAGGGAGGCCTCTATTATGAGCGCCTTCCAGAAAACCAGATGATTAATTCCAACAAGTACGGCTCCCGATTAAACCAACTGAAAGCAGTACTCGACAAAAAGCGTCTGGAATTAGTCAACAGGAAATGCATAATATTCCATCAGGATACCCCAAGACTGCATGTTTCTTTGATGATCAGGCAAAAACTGTTACAGCTTGGCTGGGAAGTTCTGATTCATCCGCCGTATTCACCAGACATTGCAACTTCGGATTTCCATTTATTTCAGTCTTTACAAAATTCTCTTAATGAAAAAAATTACAATTCCCTGGAAGACTGTAAAAGGCACCTGGAACAGTTCATTGCTCAAAAAAGTAAAAAGTTTTGGGAAGATGGAATTATGAAGTTGCCTGAAAAATGGCAGAAGGTAGTGGAACGAAACGGTGAATACGTTGTTCAATAAAGTTCTTGGTGAAAATGAAAAATGTGTCTTTTATTTTTACTTAAAAACTGAAGGGGGCTTCCCTGGTGGCGCAGTGGTTGAGAGTCCACCTGCCGATGCAGGGGACGCAGGTTCGTGCCCCGGTCCGGGAAGATCCCACATGCCGCGGAGTGGCTGGGCCCGTGAGCCATGGCCGCTGAGCCTGCGCGTCCGGAGCCTGTGCTCCGCAACGGGAGGGCCACAACAGTGAGAGGCCTGCGTACCACAAAAAAAAAAAAAAAAAACTGAAGGAACTTTTTGTCCAACAAGTATAAAAAGACATTTGTATATGGACTGGATATTAGATATTATTAGAGGAGTATTAATTTTGTTAAGGGTGACAATGGCATTGTTATTATCGAAGAAAACATCCAAATTTTTGTAGATGCATAGTGAAATTTAGGGGTGAAATGACATGATGTCTTAGAATTGCTTTAAAATAATCCAAGGGGGGAAAAAAGAGCTGGGAGATAGATGAAACAAGTATGGCAAAATGTTAATAGTTGTTGAAGATGAACATAAAACATGAACACAAAAATGAAAATTTCTTGCATTCTCTAGTTTTGTGTGCGGGGGCAAATTTTTATAATAGAAAATTAAAAGAGGGGGACAGCCTCGAACCAGGCTGCCTCAGGGCAACGGCTGCAACAGATATCTAATCCCAGGTGCTCCCCCCCCACACAAACCCACAGCACTCCCTTCCCACCAGCCATCTCCCTGAGGTCACAACCCCAGCAGTCTCAGAGTGGCCTGTGATGTGAGGGGTGTTTCCCTTCTCTGGACCTCTGCGTCACTAGGACCAGATAGCAGCCCTTCTCACCTTTTCTTCATCCTTATGTTCTAGTAATACCAGGAAAGGGAATCAAAGGGCAAATGGGCAAGGCCCAGGGCTCAGAACTGATGGGGCAGTCCTTACCACTCCAGAGCCTGCCCCCTTCAGTGGGTGGTAGATGTGGGGCTGGACAAGGACGGGACAGGGAGATGAAAATCCTCATAACTATATGCGTTCAATATCGGGTGAGCTTCCAGAGGCTAGTGGTACCTTTGGTTGGAACACCGTTCTGGGATCTTCGTCTCCTTCAGGCTCCTGGGCATCATGCCTTGTTTCAAGCAACTTAAGCACTTCCAGAGTCTGGTATTTCTGTACTGACCCCTGAGCGACCTTGCCATATGTGTGTACTGATCCAAGAGAGCATGGCAAGAAGCCAGAGTCAGAGGCCAGGACCAGATCTGGGGTGACTTTTGTGCTCATGGGAAGTCTCATCTCTGGCCTTTGATCATCTCAGTTGGTACTACAGAGTAAAGCCAAGGAGTCTCAAGTTCCCTGAGTGCCCTGGAGAAGGAAGAGATAGAGTCTCAGGGGCAGAAAGGACAGGTGGAGGTGGGAGGTGGAACAGGGTCATGTTGCTTATGAGTAGATCTAGCTAGTTTCAGCCACTTCCTAACCCTCACTATCTGGAGAGGAGAAATGAGGGCCGTGGAATAAGCGTGATATGTCCAAAATCTTAAGGAAGCATGGGGAGTGGGGCAGAGGAAGCATTAGCATTACAGACTTAGAGAAGTATCGCCTGTGTTTGAACAATAGAATTTTCCATTCTGGGAGGGGAGTGGTAGTAGCATGGTGGGAGTGAGGGGAGACAGAGATAATGGAAGGAATGGTGAAAGGGCAAGGGGACAAGAATGGTGTACGGGGAACAGTAGAAGGCTGCAGATGCTGTCTGCACGGAGTATGGGGAGATATAGACAGTATATGGACAAGGGAGGGTGAGCTAGTGTTTTAACAAGAGTTCAAGGATGATGAATAGGGAGGGAGACAGGAGACAAGAGGGAAAAGACAGTGGATGAGTGGAAGCAGTGGGGGAAAAGTTGGTGGCAGGCAGGGATCAGGAGTAGGGGGATGGTGAGCGGGCAGGTGGACGGGGATGACAGGTAAGCAGAGAAATAGATCTGGAATGTATGGTAGATGATAGATGAAAAGTTTGAAGGACAAGTGGACATGGCTGAAGGACAGGCAGGAGCTGGATTGTGCAGAAGGCCAGGACCAGGGCGCTTGGAGAGTTTGGAGGGCTCTTAATAGGGCTGGACATGGTCAAGTTCAGCTGGCAGCACAAATTTGGTCTGATCTGCTCCCTCAACAGTTTGGATCTTGCAACCATTGTCCATTTACCTGCTGATTACATCCTAGTGGCCGCTACCAGCCCTCTACTTTGCCTGTTTTTTCCTTGACTGGAAGACCCCAGAGCAAGATAAGACTCATGGACCTAGAAAGAACAGGACTGAAGAATGTTCCACCTCAACCTGTAACCAGGCAGTCCCACTTACCATGCCACAGGTCTCTCATCCAAGTTCTCAGAGCCACAGAAGCTAGGCCAGCCAGGACCATCCTGGGGTCTCTTCCTTTTCCCTAGCAGAGCCACAGTCCCTCCAGGCTGCTAGGGAAGCACTGGGTGAGCGGGAGGGGTGGGCTTGGCACACACAGACACCATACCCTACAGATATTTCTTTTTTTTTTAAAGAAGATGTTGGGGGTAGGAGTTTATTAATTAATTTATTTATTTTTGCTGTGTTGGGTCTTTGTTTCTGTGCAAGGGCTTTCTCCAGTTGTGGCAAGCGGGGACCACTCTTCATCGTGGTGCACGGGCCTGTCACTATCGCGGCCTCTCTTGTTGCGGAGCACGGGCTCCAGGCGCGCAGGCTCAGTAGTTGTGACTCACGGGCCCAGTTGCTCTGCGGCATGTGGGATCTTCCCGGACCGGGACCCAAACCCGTGGCCCCTGCATTAGCAGGCAGATTCTCAACCACTGCGCCACCAGGGAAGCCCTCCTACAGATATTTCTATCTCAGGTGGCAGGCGATCAGCCTGGGTAAGGAACTGGTGTGCCTGGACTCGCATCAGGGACTATTTTCCCATTTCTGTAAGTGTCTCTTCCCCAGCGTCTCTCACAGTTCCCCAGATACTAAGCATTGATGCCAGATGACTAGGGCTGTCCATAAGGAAATTGAGCATCCCAGAGAAGTCTCAGTGCAGGCTAGACAGACTTCAGGGTCCAACATTGCTACTGGGCTCTCACTACCTTGCTAGTACTTAACTATCACTTCTAAGCAGCACCAAATCCAAATGTAGAATTCTGGTTCCTCGTCCAGCTACACTAAAGTTGAGAACTTTTGAGAAAGGGTTTCCACCCACAGGAACTGTAACTGATGTTTTTTCATCCATTACTCCACTGACACTTCACAACAGCCCTGCCAAATAGGTATTATATCTCTAGTTTATCAATGAGGAAACTGAAGCTCAGAGAGATTAAATAACGTGTACAAAATCATGCAGCTAGTGAGTAACAGATCAAGGATTCAAAGCCACATCTGGTTATCTGACTAAAATTGCTATTCTCTCTACTACTCCTCATCACCTCCTTCACCAAAACACTGGCTTTCATCACATGAATGAAAGAGAACAGAGGTCTCAGGTGAAGCATTTAGCATAACCAGTTAGGGATTGTGGGATGCAGTAGTAGAAAATGTGGGGAAAGAAGAAGCTCAGATGTACCATCTCTTTCACTCCACATCCAGGTTACCCTTACAGGTAAGCCAAGCAGTGAGTAGCCAGTGTAGTAGAATGTGAGATATGCTGGACAGGCCTACTTTCCTTCAAAATATCTTTCCAATGCCCTCCCAACCTCCACTGCTCCTGAAGTACCCCTAGATCTTTAGGCTCCTTGAGCTCTGTGGCCTCTTAACATGGAAATATTCCCAGGAGAAGAAACATTAAGCTGAATTACTGCATGTAATTATTCAGAAAATACTTATTAAGCACCATTTATTAAGCAAATGGGATGATAAAATAACAAATATTTATATTTGCTTAGCTGTCTAGATTTGCAGTCTTGCCACAATCTGGAGTACCTAAAGCTGAGATTATGATCTTCATTTTACAGATGATGAAACTGTGGCTCAGAGAGTCTGAGTGACTCACCCAAATGACATACCTGAGCCCCACCTTGATAACTAGGGCTCCAACTTGGTTCTTCTGATTTTCAGTTCTATGCTCTTTCCTCTCTATCACAGTAACTCAAGGGGTTTACAGGTAGGAACTCAAAACAAGCACACATAAAAACTTAAATAACAATTCAGGATAATAGTACAAGTGATATCAAAAGACAATAAAAGTGTCAAATGACTGATATAGATAATAATTACTGTAGGGATGACCAGGAAGGTCACTGTGGGTAAGAGTCAGCAGAGAAGGCCTCAAAGAGGAAGTGGGACTTAAGCCTGGCCTTTGACACTGGGTAGGAAAAAGACAGTGGGAAAATAAAGGGAGGGCATTCTAGAGTATGGGAAAGGAAGAATAAAGGTGGGGAGGTGAGAAAGCGAAAGTCTTATTTGGGAAAAGAATGAGATCGAAGTAGCTGGAGAAGAGAGATTTGCACTGGGGAGGAATGGAAAATAAAACTGAAAAAGTGCTCTTGAATTTCTTTTTTTTTTTTTGGACACAGCACAGCTTTGACTAAAAAATGGAGAAATGAGAACTAAGTTCACAGATCAACTTCTCATCCACCTGGCAAGAGGGATTTAATTTTAAAGAGTAAAGACAAAGGGAGCAGAAGTGAGACTAATGATGGGGAGGCATAGGCATTAGTGCTCTTGAATTTCTGACAAAAGGATTTCAACATGTCTTGTAGACAATGGGGAACCATGAAAGAGTTTTGAGTGAGAGAGTGAAACTGAAAGCAGTTTGGGGGCCAATTAATCTGGCAATATGCACTGTATGTATTGTGCTAGGAAAGACTGGCGGCAAGGAAGACCAGTTGGGAGGCAGTGACAGTCAGTCAGGGAGAAGGTGACAAGAGCCAGTATTAGAATGGTAGCACTGGGACCATAAAGGAAGGCCAATTATAATTGACATGATGAAGGAAGAAATGTCAGAATCTTGTGAAATACGGAGGGCAAAGAGTCAAAGTTGCCTGAGTGTTTTCAAGCCTAGGTGACTTGAGAAAAGAAGATGCCATGAACACAAATGAGCACGACAGGTAGGGAAACTGGTTCAGAGAGTTTAGTTTTTGACATTTTGGGTTAGAAGTAACAATGGAAGATCCAGTGAAACTATCCAGTGGGCAACTGAAGACATAGAGGTGGAGCTTGGGAGAAAGGTCAGACAGAACTGAGTTGGCCTGGTGTAATGGAAGGAGCTCTGGAATTCAGGGGTCCTGGAGCCTCGTCTCTGCTCTGCCCCTAATTTACTAAGTCATGGGCAAGTCATATCTCTGGGCCTGTTTCCTCCTTTGTAAAGTGAGGGGGTGCCCCGGCCCTAGAAGATTTCTGAGATACTCTCAAGGACTATGAGTCAACTGAATTGTATTCACATGCATATATGTTCTCTTCAAGAGAAAAATCAAGGCTCAGATGAGGGGAGGGGATTAAATAATCCCCAAATGCTATGACTATGACAGATCTTGGAACTCTGTTTACTTAGGGAGTAAAAGAGAAAGAGAAGAAGTAATAAGAGAGAGTAAAGTAGGAAGAGAGAAACTTTAAAGCAAGGGGATAAAATAAACTAAAGTTAAAAGTATTACAATAAATGGAAGAAATAGTTATATCAAATATGACAAAGGGTTAACATGTACGTTAAATAAAAATACATTTAGATAGATAAGAATACCACTAAGATACCAATTGGAGAAGGATATGAACAGAGAGTTCACCCAAGAGAAAGTGCAAATAGTAAACATATGGGAAAGTGTTCAATCCCATGAGTAATCAAAGAAAGGAATTAATAAGTTAATGTTTAAGCCATCCAAAGAGATTTCTAATAAAGTCCAATGCTGGGGCTGCAAGGGAACTGGAACACTCGCATGTCATTGTGGTGTTGAAAACTGTGCAGTCCTTTGGGAAATCAAGCTCTATAAAAACATTCATGCACTTTGATCTAGTAATCTCACCCCTGGGAACTTTTCCTAGGAAGAGGATTACAAAGAAGAAAAAAGCTATATGCATTAAAATATTCAAAGCACAGAAAAATTGGGAGTCGCCTAAATGTCCAGTAATAGGGGAATAGTCAAATAAAATATAATCTACTGATGGATGTAATTTTATGTGGCCATTGAAATGATAAATATGAAAGACTGTAACACAAGAAGAGTATCTGCAATTAAGTTTTTTAAAAGAAGAATTAAAAAATATATGTATACTATGATTGCACTTATATAAACAAATATATATGTATTATACAAATTGGAAAAGCACAGAATGTGGAAAAATAAAAACAATTGTCTAGGGTTGGGAAGTTGAGGTAAATATTTTCTTTCAAATTTTGCTTTAATGTTGTCATAGTGGAATTTATTAATGTGGTTTTTATAAAAAGTTTTAAAGAAGATATGCAACAGGGTCAAGCGAAGCAGAGAAGTCAAAGAGGATGAAGGCAGAGAAAAGATCATTCAAGGTTTTGCTTATGAGGCAATTTGTGTTCTAGGTACAGAAAAGTGTAGGAAGGAAACCAGATCCAGAGGGTTAAGGGGTGACTTTGTGGTGAGGAAATGGGATTCATGGTACTCTTTCCAGATATTTGAGAGTGAAATGAATAAGATGAATAGAATTTGGTTTTTGTTTGTTTGTTTGTTTGTTTTAATTTATTTATTTTGGGGTTGTGTTGGGTCTTTGTTGCTGCACGCGTGCTTTCTCTAGTTGTGGCGAGTGCGGGCTACTCTTTCTTGTGGTGTGCCAGCTTCTCATTGCAGTGGCTTCTCTTGTTGTGGAGCATGGGCTCTAGGCACGCGGGCTTCAGTCGTTGTGGCTCTCGGGCTCTAGAGCCCGAGGCTCAGTAGTTGTGGTGCACGGGCTTAGATCCCGCAGCATGTGGGATCTTCCTGGACCAGGAGGGCTCAAACCCGTGTCCCCTGCATTGGTAGGTGGATTCTTAACCACTGCACCACCAGCAAAGTCCTAGACTTTGTTTTTTAAGACTAGATGTAATCAGTTACAGAAGAGACTGAAAATGAAGAGGGATACACAAAGGAAAAGGAAAGAGGGCCACTTCTTATTCTGGGACTGCAGGGAAGAAAGGGAGAAAGACAAAATGAATATAGTAGAGTTATCGTGAATGAAACAGAGGGAAGCTGACATATTAGATTTTCTCCGTTTTTCAGGAGGCAAGGTAACTCTTTTTTTTTAACATCTTTATTGGAGTATAACTGCTTTACAATGGTGTGTTAGTTTCTGCTTTATAACAAAGTGAATCAGTTATACATATACATATGTTCCCATATCTCTTCCCTCTTGCGTCTCCCTCCCTCCCACCCTCCCTATCCCACTCCTCTAGGTGTCACAACGCACCGAGCTGATCTCCATGTGTCATGCGGCTGCTTCCCACTAGCTATCTATTTTATGTTTGGTAGTGTATATATGTCCATGCCACTCTCTCACTTTGTCACAGCTTACCCTTCCCCCTCCCCATATGCTCAAGTCCATTCTCTAGTAGGTCTGTGTCTTTATTCCCGTCTTACCCCTAGGTTCTTCATGACCTTTTGTTTTTTTCCGTAGATTCCATATAAATGTGTTAGCATATGGTATTTGCTTTTCTCTTTCTGACTTATTTCACTCTGTATGACAGACTCTAGGTCCATCCACTTCACTACAAATAACTCAATTTCGTTTCTTTTCATGGCTGAGTAATATTCCATTGTATATATGTGCCACATCTTCTTTATCCATTCATCCGATGATGGACACTTAGGTTGCTTCCAACTCCTGGCTATTGTAAATAGAGCTGCAATGAACATTTTGGTACATGATTCTTTTTTAATTATGGTTTTCTCAGGGTATATGCCCAGTAGTGGGGTTGCTGGGTCGTATGGTAGTTCTATTTGATAGAAAGCCCAGAGATAAACCCACGCACATATGGTCACCTTATATTTGATAAAGGAGGCAAGAATATACAGTGGAGAAAAGACAGCCTCTTCAATAAGTGGTGCTGGGAAAACTGGACAGGTACATGTAAAAGTATGAGATTAGAACATTCCCTAACACCATACACAAAAATAAGCTCAAAATGGATTAAAGATCTAAATGTAAGACCAGAAATTACCAAACTCTTAGAGGAAAACATAGGCAGAACACTCTATGACATAAATCACAGCAAGATCCTTTTTGACCCACCTCCTAGAGAAATGGAAATAAAAACAAAAATAAACAAATGGGACCTAATGAAACTTCAAAGCTTTTGCACAGCAAAGGAAACCATAAACAAGACCAGAAGACAACCCTCAGAATGGGAGAAAATGTTTGCAAATGAAGCAACTGACAAAGGATTAATCTCCAAAATTTACAAGCAGCTCATGCAGCTCAATAACAAAAAAAACAAACAACCCAATCCAAAAATGGGCAGAAGACCTAAATAGACATTTCTCCAAAGAAGATATACAGATTGCCAACAAACACATGAAAGAATGCTCAACATTATTAATCATTAGAGAAATGCAAATCAAAACTACAATGAGATATCATCTCACACCAGTCAGAATGGCCATCATCAAAAAATCTATAAACAATAAATGCTGGAGAGGGTGTGGAGAAAAGGGAACCCTCTTGCACTGCTGGTGGGAATGTAAATTGATACAGCCACTATGGAAAAGAGTATGGAGGTTCCTTAAAAAACTACAAATAGGAGGCAAGGTAACTCTTAAGAGGTCATAGGGGAGGATGAAGTTGGGGTCTTGAGAAGGTAGAAAATACAGGAAAGAGTTGCTCTGGAATGTTCACTAGGAACTCAGCAGGCTAAGGGGAATGGGGGCTTAGATGAAGTTCTAACACATCAAGTTTCAGTGGATCAAGCCAGCCTTGGGCTCTGACTTCACCTGCAATCCCCTCTAGTCCTAGGAGAGAGAAGACTGGCCCAAGGTGAAAGTCAAGGTGTTTAAAATTAGAGTGTGAGGGAAGGTGGCCCAAAAGTAGCAGACCACAAAGTCTGGGCAGTTAGTCTCAGTTAAGTGTAGGGGACTTCAATGGACTGGAGAAATGGAAGAGCCTGGGTCAGCTGTGATGAAGAGAGCAACTTTGTTAGGTGGAGCTGGTGGATAGGAGAGGTGATAGGTGAGGAGACTGTGGTCATCAGAATAAAAGGGAGCGAGTGCCGATGAGGAACAGCATATGAAACAGTCTAGGCAGTGGCCATGAGACTGGGAGGCTAGTAAGAAGAAGGCCAGTTCATTAACTCCTAGCAGAAGGGGTCCTTGATGTCTAGAAAGGAAAAGGGAGCACTTACAAGAATGCAAAGGGGGACTCAGGGGCAGTGAAATCATTTTTTTTTCTGCAGACCAGCCCTAACTTTACTCTCCAGAGAGACCCCTTAGAAGCCAGGAGACAAGCAAGGGATCAGAGCTAGGTCAGCAAGAGTGGGGCAAAAGGAAAGGAAGGCTGGAGACTCAAGAGACCAAAGGACTGCAAGGCAATTTTAGAGAGGGTGCCTGGAAGTGTAAGCCTACCCTTCTCACGAATGCCTTCCCAGAAACTCTTACTTCCCAAGGCTTGGGAGTTAGCTCCCCAAATTCCACACCCCACCCCCACTCCTGGAAGTCTGTAAGCACTAAGATAGTGCTGGAGAGGAGTAACTGGATGGGAAACTCTGAGGGGAGCTGTCCTAGTTCCAGCGCCTTGCCCTGTCCTCGAAGTCCTAAAACCTGATCTGAAAGAGCTGGTGACAGATTTATCTTTATCTAGGGCAAGAGCTAGAGAAAGGGGAGAGACCAGTGGAGAGTCAGCTCTGGGCCTCAGTCCCTGTCACCACCCCAATCTCTGCACAAACCTTCTCCACCCTTTGGTGCTGGAACTTATGCCATAGACACGAGAGCTCCCCCCTTGCGTTCTGAGCCATCCACTCTGCCTTTCATTAAGTACAGGAGAGCTGTCAAATATGTTCTCAGCAAACCTCATAAAGAAGGGCCAGTCCCATTCCTGTTCCAAAGGCCATTATCAGCTTGGGTCCTGCCCCCTGAGGCTCCTCAAGGTCCCCACCCCATGGGAAGACTCAGGGCTCCCTCTCTACCTCATGGCTACCCACCATTCAACAGGGCCATGCCTCTAGCTGCACATGGGGACCCTGTCAGGCAGGCTCTCTGGGACGGTGCCCTAGTTCAGCGCCTCGGTAGACAAGACTATCCTGTCTTCCAGGGGAAAGCAGGGAGTGGGTGTGGGCACTACATATGTCACTTCCCAGGCATTTGTGATATGCTGGTGCCCCCACTTCCTGATTCTGGCTATCATTGTCAGATGAGTCAGGCCAATACTGAGATCACCCCAGCTTCTTCACCCCTCCAGTTAAATGCTCTGGTCTGGCTGAAGGAATGCATGCTATACAAGGATATGGGGGGAGAGGGCAGGAGAAGGAGGGCTGGGGAAGATTTCCAGCAGCCTTGTAGGACCTAGAAACAGGACCAGTGGCCCCAGGAAGGGGACAGAAACAAAGAGAAAGAAGTTGAGGACGAAGAGTGGCTGCTAGTGTCTTTGGCTAAAAAGGAGAGGGCAACTGAAGGATTTAGGAGAGATGGGGTCACACGTGATTTCTCTGGCTCTTCCTAAATCTCAGGGTGAGGGCCTCTCTCCAGAGCTCAGAAAAGAGGAGAAAGCAGCCAGATCGGGTGTCACTATAAGGTTCCCTCCCCTCTGCCCTGCACTCACCCCCTTTCCTTCACTTCCCGGCTTCCATTACAATCTATCTGCCCAAGCCGCCATCCTGGTGGGTGGCTGTCCACCTGCAGCTGCTGTCCTCAGGCAGGGACACCAGCGCCAGAGAGGAGGCAGCTGTGGGGAGCTGGGGCCTGCCACCCCTGCAGAGCTGCCGGAGCTGACGTCAATACTTGTCCCCAGTGAGCAAATAGAGCACAGGATCCAGGCAGCTATTGGCACTGGCCAGAGGCCGAGTCACTTTATAGATCATGTTGATGATGTTCAGCACCCAGCAGTCAGCTTCCAACAGCCTTGCATGTAATAAACGGTGCGGGTGATGTGGAAAGGCAAGAAGCAGACAGCAAAGACAGTCAATACCACAACGATGGTGCGCAGCGAGCACAGACGGGAAGATGACTGGGCAGCCCCTGGCAAGGGCCGTTACAGGCGCTGGGCCATGAGCCCATAGCAGACAAGAGTGACCAGGCAGGGCACGTCAAAGAGCAGCCCCATGACTGCCGAACTGAAGTGCACGTAGTGGTCAAACTCCTCAGGCCGGGTGGTGTCGTGGCACAAGATGATGTCCCCCTTAGGGCTGGTGGTGACAAAGAACAAGTTGGGCACGAGGCAGCCAGCTACGACCAACCAAACTGCCAGGCAGAGAAGGCCAGCAAGGCGCGGGCAGCCCCAGCGCAGCGCCCGCAGCAGGTGGCAGATGCCCAGGTAGCGGTGTACGCTGATGCAGGTGAGGAAAAGGACACTGCAGTAGAGGTTCCAATAGAAGAGAAAGCGGATGAACTTGCAGAGCCCAGTGCCAAAGGGCCAATGGTTGCGGGCTACATAATAGTAGACGAGTGTGGGCAGCGACAGGACGTACAAAGTATCTGACAAAGCTAAGTGGAACATGTAGGTGGCTGTCGCGTCCCACGGTCGGAGGCAAAAAAGGAAGAGCCAGATGGTCAGGGCATTGAGGCCTAGGCCCAGCGCAAACACAACTGCATAGCTCACGGGCAGCAGGATAAACTTGAACTCCTCATTAAACCAGCAGTCCAGCTCCAACTCACTGTCGTCAGGATCTGAGTGGGGGCCTAAGGCTGTGAACAGTGAGGACTCCGTACTGGTCGTGGTCCCCCTAGGGGTGGAAAGGGCAGAAGTGAGGGTGACCAGATTTCCCTGGCCCCTCAGTCCTGACCTGGGGCAAAAATGCAGAGAATGGGAAGGGCAATGGTTGAAGCACAAGGGGGAGTTGAGAGGATGCATCTGGGAGTAACCCGGGTCAGCCTGGCTCCTGCCAGAGCTCCCTCGGTCCAGCCTGGGGAATAGTAGGCAGCAGGCAGTGCCAGGGCTCAGGAGGGCAGTCAGTGGGTTTGGGTCATTCTTCTGAAGCTGACTCTATCCTTCAGAGCTTGGTTAGCTAAAGGGGGTCAAGGCCTACCAGGACTATCCAATGTAGGAAGATACCCAGACCCAAATTGTCTCCCAACTTATCACAACAGCTGTGTCCCTGTGAAGAGGGCATCTCTCCATACAGTAACTTCTCTCCCCTGGTCCCAGTGTGTCTGAACTACAGTGATCTCTGATACCTTCCCCCAGCCTGGGCCAGCCCAGAAACCCCATCACCACCCTTACCCAAGAAACTTGGCACGTCTCCTACCTGCTCCCCTTGAAGCTGAGCCCAGCTGACTCTGTCACCCTTCCCCTTGGCAGCCAGAGGGCATATCCAAGGGGGCGGGGTTGGGCGTGGGACCTGTACCTCCTCCCTGTCCTGGGAAATCGTTAGAGCTAGAAAGGCCCATCAAGATTATCTAGTCCCACCCACTCAGTGCACCGTTGGGAAACTGGGGCCCAGTGAGATGACTATTTAACGGCTCCTAAACGACTGTAGGAGAGAGTACACAAGGAAACATCCAAGTTGACAGATGAAGAGCCAGGCCACTCGAGATAATTAAAACTGCAGGAAGATCATAGAAATCTGTATGAGCAGAAACATGGAAAATGAATGTTAGCATGGATAACACATCGAAAGATTTTAGGAAATCTAAACTACTGATATAAATCTTAACTCCATGTGCATATAATTATAAGAAATCTGTATATAGCACTTACTACATGCAAGGCACTGTTCTAAGTGCTTTGTACTTATTAATGGCCCCACAGGCTCTCTGTGATGTGGGTATCATGATTGTCCCTACCTCACTGATTAGAAAACGAAGGCACAGAAAGTTGAAGTGTTTTGCTAATTAGTGGTAGAGTCAAGATTTCAAACCCAGGAAGGCCAGCCTTTGAACCAGGCTTTAGCAATCCATAATTGCTATGCTTAGTGGCCTCTCTAAGCCACTGGCCATAATCTAGGAAAGGATAAGCAAACATGTTCTGAGAGCCTATTACGTGCTTGGACCAGTTCTAGGCACTGGTAGTTCACTAACAGTAAACAAAACAGGCAAAACCTCCTACTCTAATGGAGCTTACATACCAGTGGGAGGGAAAAGATAATAAAATTAACAAGTAAAATATATAGATCATGATCATTGTTATGGAAAAAAGGAAAGGAGGGAAAGGGAATAGAGAGGGTTTCTGTTTTAAATATTAGGGTGACTTTTGAATAAGGACCAGATGGTTGTGAGGAAGAGGAAACATAGAGAAGAGGTGAGAGAGTTTGGCACAAACCAGATCATGAAGGTCCTTGGAAGCCATTGGGAGGACATCTTGGCTTTTACTTTCAGTGACTGGGAAGCCATTGAGAGTTTAGAAGAGACAAGTATCAGGATCTGATTCACATTTTAGAAAGATCCCTGGCTAGCTCTATGTTGAGAATAGACTACAGGGCTAGGGACACAGGAGGAAGATCAGATCAGAGGCCATTGCCAATAGAGATGATGGCGGCTTGGGCCAGGCCGGTGAAGGTGGTGAGAAGTGGCAGATTCTGGCTAGCTTTTGAAAGTAGAGACAACAATATTTACTGATAAGGGGTATAAGAGAAAGAGAGGAGTCACGAATGACTCCAAGATTTCTGGCCTGAGCAACTGGAAGAATGGACTTACACCATTGACAAAGATGGGGAAGGCTGTGAGAGGAGTAGGTGTGGGGAAACATGAGGAGCTCATTTTTCCACCTGCCAATTTCAAGATGCCTATTACGCATGTAAGAGGAGGTGGTGGGGAGGTGATTCACTCCTCCTCAAGGATGCTAGCCCACATGCTTCCGTTACAGACTCCACCCCCTCCTACATACCACCCTTCATCTCTCTCTATCACCCCAGGAGACCCTGGTCTGAATACAGCCGAGACAGTACGGACACCAAGCCTAGATGTTTGAGAGCCTAGTGCTAGGGAACATGGAATTGTCAGGAGCTCTGGGCCTAAGGCTCCTGGGGCTAACTAAGTCTCCGTGATTATGGAAGTCTTAGGCACAGGAAGCAAGCTCTGGGCCTGGAGGACTCTGAGGGTAAGGTGGGTAGTGCTCTTGGGGAGGGGGAGCAGGCTGCAGTAGAATCCACTCTGAAGGGAGCTGGGAAACAATGGGGACTCTGAAGTGATCTTCAGATCCTGAGAATGTTGCCCAGCTGGATCCCGGGAGTGAGGGGAGGAGGCAGGGCTGTAGGGGAGGCTCTAGAATCTGGAATCTAGATCTCTTGGAAGAACCAGAAACCTAGATGGGGGAAACCTGGAGATCCTTGCCCAGTGAGGGTGTGGTGGATAGAAGGTAGGCGTGGAGAAAGCACTCATAGCCTGAATCCTGGACAGCTGATCACTGTGATTTTTGCACAAAAGGCTCAGGTGTTTGGAGCCAGCCAGACCTGAATTCAAACCCTTGTTCTTCCACGTATTAGTTGTGTCACCCTGGATACCTCTTCATGACTGAATTTCCTCATGAGTGAAATGGGGTCAATAATACCAACCTTTTAGGGTTTTCTGAATACTGAATTGGTTAATAGATGTGAAAACACTTTGTAAACCGTAAAATGCTGCTAATCTGTAAAGTACTTTGTATTATTTACTTTGCTCCCAGGGGTGAAGCTGGCCTCTTCAGAGGAGGACAAGTGTGATCTGAAGCTTGGCATACACCCAAGGGGACATTCCAGTGTCCACTAAACTAGAGAAGCCCCAGGAGGAGCCAGCTTCCTGCTCCTATTGCTTCAAGCTGGTTTAGCTCTGCCAGGTTTCTGCCAGTCCCTGGACGCAGCTGCAGCTGCCAACGCTGCCACCACTGCCGCCCAGTGGCTACTTCAGGAAAAGACCTCTCCCAACATTCCCCAACCAGAAGCTAGCTTCCGCTGACGTCACCTGGGCCAAAAGGAATGCATGCCTTCTGAAAGGCTGCAGACCAGACCCCTCTCTCCTGTGAAACTCTTCCTCACTTTCATTTCTGTGACTTTACTCTGATTCTCCTATTCCTCTGGATGTTCCTTCTGACCCCTTCCCTGGCTCCTTTTTGTCCTCCTTCCTCCAAATGTGACCCTTCCGCAACACTTACTTCCAGATCTCTTCTCTCCTCTCCTCCTTCTCCATTCCTCCACTGTTTCTTTCTCTCTCCTTCTCTCCCTCTCTCTCTCCATCCACTCTCATGATTTAACTTACAAGTTATGAATAATTATAATGACCAATGAGATTCCAGCATACAAATCTCCCTCCAATCAAAATTTCTCTTCAATTGCCTAGGTTTTCTTTATGAAGTGAAAAGACGAGGTCGCCTGCTGAAAGTAAGGTGCAGTGTGGAGTGGAATAGGACAATCCTCACAGGCTTGATGGAAAGGAGCAGTAACCTGAAATCCTTGACAATCCAAATTTACTAATAAAATCCTGGGAGAGTGACTGGTTCCATATAATTGTACCCAAGTTAGTGTTGTCCAGGTGTCTTTTCTATAGCGTTCCCTTTTAGTCTTTCTAAATGTCTGTTCTTTATCTCCAACAAGGCTGTTAACAACTTTAGACTAGAGACCAGTACCACTGTGTCCGGTACCTAGGACAGCAGGGGAAGTCTCTGCTTCTACCATTTGATTTGTCTGCCTCCTCTCCATCCTCCCGCACTGAGCCAGTACCGTTGTGCAGATCCCACTTAACTCTGCTGGTATGCTGTCAGCTGCAATAACAGAAAATGCCAACTCAGTTGACTTTAAAATAAGGAAATGTATTATCTAGCATCTAAGTCCAGGAGCGGGGAGCTTTAGAGTTGATTAATTCAACAGTTCAACGATGTCATTCAAAAAATCCTGATTCTTTCCATCTTTCTGATCAGCACCCCTCAGCCTGCTGCTCAGCAACTCTCATGGTCACAAGGTGGCTGTTGCATTTTAGGCATTGCATCCAAACATGGAAATACCACTGACAAAAGGAGAGGAAGGCCTCTCTTCCTGTGTGTTTATTTTTATCACTCAGGAAACCTTTCCCAGAATCTCCCTAGCATGCTTCCCCCCATGTCTCAGTGGCCTGAGTTTCATCATGCCTATAACTAAACCAACCACCGGCAAAAAGGATGAAATGACCATGACTGGCTGAGAGGAGCAGAGAGCCAGGCGGAGGAGGGTGGGGTACATAAAAAAGTGGGGATTCTGCCCACAAGAAGGAAGGGAGAGATGCCTATTGAGTTGATAAACAATCCTGTCTGCTAGGATCCCTTATGGAATAACCAGCCCTTCCTCACTCAGCTATCCGGTCATCACTTCCAAACTGGAAGGACTGTCTGGGAATATCACTGGGGTGTGCAGAGTGAGGGTGGGTAAGGACCTGAAGATACCTCTCCCATCAATCTATCACAGGGGCCAGACACTTCACCTTTAGAGATGCACTCCTTTGCCTTCTTACTCTTGCCTCCTCATAAAATGCAAATACTCTTGATCAAAATAAAACTATGATGTCTCTCTTTGGGAGACTACTAACTAGGAAGGGACACAAGGGAATTTTCTGGGGAGCTAGAAATGTCCTATATCTTGATCTGGGTGGTGGTTACATGCCAAAATCAAGGTATGAGCAGGGCTATGCCTGAACTGTGACAGCCACTCGGCAACCATGAGGGACTATAGGGAAGAATCTGTGTCCTTGCCTTTTCCAGTTTCTAGAGCTGCATTCCTCCATCTTCAAAGCCCAGACATAGCATCTGGCTGCAGTCCTCATATTGCCTTCTGTCTCTGCAGTTAAATCTCCCTCTATATCCCTCTGCTTCCCTCTTATAAACAGACTAGTGATTACATTTAGGGCCCGCCCGGATGATCCAAAATAGTCTTCCCCTCTCAAGATCCTAAATTTAATCACATCTGCAAAGTCCTGTTTTGCCATATAAGGTAACATTTATTGGTTCCAGGGATTAGGACCTGATATCCTTGGGGACGCATTATTCAGCCTTCCACAGTAGGTAAAAATTCATCAAGCTGTGCAATTAAAATTTGTGCATTTTACTTTTGCTAAATTATACCTCCGGCAAGAAATGAACATACTCCAGGAAAAGAGAGAATGATTTAAGTTCAATCATAATAATGAATTAAAGGCCTATGAGATCTACTTCCTGTTGAGAGTACCATGGGCCTGAGTTGAAAGAGGGGCTAAGCTTCAAGTGTGGGTCTGAAGACAAAAATGGGTTGAAGGCTAGTCCAAAAGTACATTCATTCTGACTTTTCACCTTCTCCATAGACACCAACCTTCTCCGCAGAGTCTGGGCTTCTAGCTGTAGCTGAAAATCCCTGAGAAGGAGAGAGTTACAATGACTAAAAGCCAAGGCCCTGGGGTGCATACTAACAAGGAATGGCAAAGGCTAACTCGGTTATTTGGGCAAAGAGATTATAGGACAGCTAGCTCTCCAGCGCCCACAGTGGGGGGTGGGAGATAGGGAAGGCCCAGCCCCCTGAGCCACGGACATAGTCACCCTCTGAGGAATGGACACGCTGTCGAGGAGGGTTGAGGGCTCCCTCCTCAACCTAAAGCGCAGCCGGCACTATGATACTAAAGATAGATAGCTGGAACTATGGTGAGGTGAGGTGGTGTAGGGTCCTGTATCCCCAGAGCTTGGATATCCTGTCTCTACATCCCCCATGTTCATGAAGCCTGGGCCTGGGCCCTATGGGAAGGACATCCAAGAAAGGAAGATTACTTTTGTTGCTACCATTGTGGGGAGTTCTGGCAGCTGCAGGACAGAAATATCTCTAATTCCATGAGTGGTCATATGAGGCGAGGGAAGCTGCTTAGAGCCTATAGCGTGGACTTAGTTTTAGGGATTGGAGAGAGTCAAGGGCTGGGGGGCAGGAAAGGTTTACTTCAGGTGGGGGTGATATAGATGTCAATTGCTTTTTCCATCCACAGGCAACATCCTGCCCAGAGAAACTGCCCCTGGGCCAAGAATCCTTTGTTACCTTCCTCTCCAACAAGAAAAGAAGTTCAAGGCTCACAGACATGTGCACACAGCTCAACACACTCAGCCTCCCCTGCCCTACCCGACCCGCATGTACGGGAGATTGACTCCTGCTGTGCACATAAGCTGGGATAATCGGGTCTCTAAACATCACTTCAAGAGTCCCAAGTCCTAAGGAGTGGGGGGCTGGGGAAGGGGTGCTCTTTCCCATACCCTTGGCTTTTGTGTGGCCTGTAATAGTTGATCAAGAGATATAGAAAGACTGGAATGTGACACAAGGCTCTCCTTTCAGAATCACAAAGGCCTATGCTTTGAGCCCTCCTATTTCTATCTCTCACATTGCTTTTCTTTTAATGTCCCAGAGTCCCCTTTGATCCCGGTCCTCAGGTTCAAGGCCTCACAAGGCCAAAACCTTGTAGTTCCCTTTCTCAAGCTCCCCTGACTTTAACACCATCAGATTCAACCCCTGACTCCGGCCCTGTCCCAGCAGCAAGAGCCTGCTAATCTTTTAGCCACTAATCTTTTAGCCACTAATCTGCTTTCCAAACTCTTGGCACCTGAGCTATTTATAAAGCAGTATTTCATGCCCCCCCAGAACCCTATTCTTCTCCCCTGACCCCCACCAATCTAAAAACTCAGAGGACCTTGGGTATAAGAGGTTGGGGAGGCGAGCATAGTGACCAGAGCTGGAGACGGATGTGAGCTTCATCTTCCTCCCCAGGTAAGAGTCCAAAGTCCTCTATTTCCAGCCCATACTAGGCCCCATATCCCCTGCCCTTAGCACCCCCATCAATATATCAAGAAGCACTTGAAGGGCACCTTTCCTGACACAGCTGACAGGCACTCAGGCTGAGAGACCCTGGGAGAGACCTCTGGAAGCTCCCCTAAGTTCACCCCTCAAGCCAGATCTAATACACATCAAAGAAAAGCATTAGAGAGACGTCTTCCTCTCTCTAAGTATCCCTACTCCAAGGCTTAGCACCTGGGGACATGGATGGAGATAAGGGTGGGAAAATCTGGGGAGGGTGATAAGAGCGATGAATAGGTTCAAGGAAGGCTTTCAACCCCCATACAGGTTTCTGCCACCAACAACCACGAGCATTAGGGTACCAACCTTTCCTCTCCCGCAAATTTCTCCTTTCTTAGCTGAGTGTTAAGGCCACCGTGAAGTGAACTCAGGATCAGAATCCATTGCAGGAGCAAAGCCAGAGTCTGGGTTTTGTTCATTCATTCATTCATTCATTCGTGTATCTAACAAACATGTCTTGGTGCCTACCGTGTGCTAGGTGATGTTCAGACTCATCCAGTCCAATTCTCCCTATACTTTCGTGGATGGAGGCCTTTCTCCAGACAAATTTCTTCTCTCAAAAGGCTCTCAAGAGTGCCCCAGCTATTTCAAAGAGCCTCTCTCTTTCTGGAGAAAAGACAGTATGGTTAGTCAACAATTCATAAAAACTAGGGAAGGTTTTTTCCAATGTCCAGGATAGTTGAGATTATGGCTGAATAAGTAACCTTGGCACGAGGGAGAATAGGAAGCGTGGATGGTGGTGAGGTGTGTATCTAAGAAGAAAAGGTTTCATCCCACTAGGTGTGTCTGGATGGTATACCAGAGCCAGGTAAGGAGAATAGGGACCAAATGATTGAGCCTTCCCCCTTCTTTCCCTTTTGCCAGAAAAGGCTCAACATCAACGCCATGGCCAACATATCCAGGTAAGTAAGAACTCCTAATTCTCTGAATCTGTGACTTGTCACTTACCCAAACCCAAGTACTTGCCTTTGGGGTGAAGGGGTTTGCAACCTCTCCCCAACTTGTGTCTTGGACTCTATCCCAACTGCCTCCACCTTTGTGTCATTTCGCTCTCCCCGGGCCTCTTCTTTTTTTCTTTTCCAGCTCCTCCCTAATCCCACCAGTAAGATTTATTTATTATTTATTTATTTTTGGCTGCGTTGGGTCTTAGTTGCGGCACGTGGAATCTTGGTTGCGGCGCGCGGACTTCTCTCTAGTTGTGGCGTGTGGGTTTTCTCTTCTCCAGTTGTGGAGTGCAAGCTCCAGGGCACATGGGCTCTGTAGTTGTGGCGCACGGGGTCCAGAGTGCATGGGCTCTGTAGCTTGTGGCAGTCGGACTCTCTTGTTGAGGCCCGAGAGCTCAGTAGTTGTGGCACACAGGCTTAGTTGCCCCAAGGCATGTGGGATCCTAGTTCCCTCACCAGGGATCGAACCTGCGTCCCCTGCATTGTAAGGCGGATTCTTTACCACTGGACCTCCAGAGAAGTCCCTGGGCCTCTTCTTCTAATCCTAGAAATATTTCCTTTTCTCCCCCACTTCCTTTCTCTTCTTCTCCCCTTCCCTTCTCTTCCAATCCCCCTCCCTATCCTCTGATTTTCTCCTCATAGGGTGTTTAAGAAGACCTGCTCCAATGGCAAGGTGAGAGAACCTGGCCCAGCTGGGCAAATAAGAGGGCAAAAGGGATAGGTGGGTACGTCCTTCAAGGTCTCAGGGGTTTGGGTTGGGGGCTTCAGGGGAATCTTTTCAAAGATGATTATGATAATAACATGGGAGGTTGTTCCACAACAGCTCTCCATCTACCTGGGGAAACGGGACTTCGTGGACCATGTGGACATGGTGGAACCCATTGGTCAGTGAGTCCAAAAAGGGAAAGAGCCCGGGGAGAAGGGAATGAGGGTGAGGGAGTAAAAGAAAGCCAAGAAAGGACCATGCAGAAGAGGAGGCCAATTAAAGAGAAAAATGGGAGGAACCATTCAGGGGTCAACTTCT
The DNA here is from genome assembly GCF_964270905.1 of Leucopleurus acutus. Taxonomy (NCBI): domain Eukaryota; kingdom Metazoa; phylum Chordata; class Mammalia; order Artiodactyla; family Delphinidae; genus Leucopleurus; species Leucopleurus acutus. The sequence continues at coordinate 59,845,620 of NC_139148.1, forward strand.
GTTTCATAGTCTGAGGACCTTTCCTGACCAGAGGGCCATCTCTCCCCTCTCCACAGATGGTGTAGTCCTGGTTGACCCTGATTACTTAAAAGGTCGGAAGAGTAAGTAAAAATCCTTGTTGGTCTGTGTATGTGCCAGGAACCCCAACCTAAAATGTCACACATGCCAGGCAAGTAACCTGAATGAGTGGAGTGGACGTGTGGACCAGAGGGGTATAAGAAAATATAAAAGTAGTGGGAACTGTGAATGTCTTGTCTGGTGGAGGCTAACCACTGAGAATTTCAGCCCAGTGTGGCCAGATTTTCCAATTGTTAAAGAGGAACTGGAAATGAAGCTCAGAATACAACCTTGAGAGGCCCAAAGTCTGAAAAGATTCTAGTGCCCCTTCCCCAAATGATATTCAAAATAGATATATTTCTAAACATAAATGAAATTTTGTTTTTCAAGATCACACAAAATTTACATGTGTGCTGAAATTAAGTCTTTTTCTAAAATTTCTGATTTTCTCCATTACTGTTGGTGGTGCCTCTGCTTAGGCTGCCCATGGAAAGATCCAGTACACCAGAAATCCATATTTTAATGCAAATTTCCTGATTTTCAAATGTTGGCAACTAATTAAAAGATTTTTAAAGGCCTGGATAAATCAAAAAACTTTATTTTTCCATAGGCTGGAAAAGGAAAAAGGAAAAAGGAAAAGGAAAAGGAAATACCTTCAGCCTGCCACTTTGCATTTGCTTTTTCCTTTAATCGTATATGTCTTTTCATATCTCCTTTGTGTAGGGAAACCCATTTTTTCCATTAAGAAAATCCCAAACAAAGAAACAAACAAAACAATAACTGCAGCAAGTAACAGCAAGCGACGTTGCTCTGGCCACAGGATTATACATCCAGATCACACTGAAATATTGTTTTGCCACTTTTTTTTCCTTTTAATTCTTACGCTGTGATCCAATTAGACTGAAAATTGGGTTTGATTTGAAAAAGGCTCAGAATAAATTGATGAATACTAGTTCAGATGTAACCTTTAGATACCGTGGAATAAACCAGACTTAGTGGCTCAGATTAAACAGTGCAGATAAGCAGTCCACCCAGTTTTAAATAGCAGAGGAACTTTGGGGTATGGCCAGTAAATTAACCAACTTATTTAAGACTCTCAATTACTCTGTAGTTCTAAAACCTAAATCATTTTTTCACAGTCCTACAAAGTCTTCAGAATAACCTACAGAAAGAAATCTTTAGTTGAATAAATGCATGTCAATCCAGGAATAAGATGTGTTTTTTCCTTTAATTCTAATCTTCTTCATGTCCCTTAGTAGTTTTATATTATTATTCATTTAAGTTGTATATATTTAAGTTTATTCCTTAGCTACTGTATATGTTTTGTTACTTTTATGAAGATAATCTTATTTGCATCATATTTTCAAATATGCTTTTTTTCCCTTTTGAGGTGCATTTGTTGATGTGAAATATGCTTACGCTACACCCTGAATGAAAAAGGCTGGTTGTAGGGCAATATATGTGGTTGTGCGAATGAAGTGCGGTTTAACAAAAATTGATGTGGGATCTCTCTGTATTATTTCTTACAACTGCATGTGATGATCTCAAAATAAAATGTTTCATTTAAAAAAGGCAATGAGAGAGAAGTCAATAGCTAAGGTGGCCTTATGTTTAATTATAGAAACAAAGTTGGGAAGCAAATGCAACAGAAACTAACAGCAGTTATCTCTGGAATATGATGTATGATGGCAGGGCTTTGATTCTCTTTGCGTTTTCTGATTGCCACACAATTAATATGTATTGTTTATATAATAAACACAAATATAAATTAATAACTTTAGAATAGATGTTGAATTAAAAAAAAATAAAAACAAGCTATTTCCTAACACACTAAAAAAAGGATGATTCTAAACTGCCAGAGAGCCAATAAGGTCTTGGGGGTGGGGTGATGCCCTCCCCACATGCCACAGCGGGATGTGACAGAACAATTCATCTGATTAACACCTTTACCTCAGGGGCTATTAGATACCCTTCTGCCTGGTCTCACCTGATCTTTTTCTGTCTTATTTCTCATCTCTTTCATTTCCTCCCTTCCATTGCTTCCTTCCAGCCACCTCTTTTCCTCTTTTTCTCATCTTCTCTGTTTTTTCCTTTCCTTTGACCCCTCTTTCTTTTTCCTTTTCTTTCTCTCTCCCTTTCCCACTTTTATTGGCATAATTGGGAACCAAGGTGAATTTAATTTGTTGTATCTTTTGAAAATTGTTAAGTTTGTCTTCATTGTAGAAATATTAGAAAGTACAGATGAAGGAGAAAAAGACTGTAATCCTCTCACCCAGAGATAATCACTAATATTTCACTTCATATTTTCTGAGCAAAAATATCTATATTTTTATTAAAAATACTATATTATAAATAACATTTTCTAATCTTTTTTACCTATGCAATATGTAAAAATCTATAAAGTTTTAAGTTGCCTAGTAGTATATTGTATGGGTGTACCATAATATATTTAGCCAACTTCAATCGTTGGACATTTTTTGCTATGATAAACAACCCCATAAAGTACATGCTTGTATGTATTTCTTTTCATACTTGTCCAATTATTTCTTTAGACTAAATGCCTAGAAAAGGAATGAATGACCAAAGGGCAGTCACACATTTTTAAAGGTTTCTATTGCCAAATTGCCCTTTAAAATGGTTGTACCAATTAACTCTCCCTCCTGCAGGGTATGAAGTTGCCCATTGCCCCAGTCATTATAAACACTACCATTATCATTACTTTCAGTCTTTGTTGTATCTTTTGAATATAGATTCATTTTCTTTGCTTGCTCGTAATTTTAAAAGCAGATAATCTGGCTGTTTGTTGTTTTGATCTCTTAAAAACACAAAAATGACTTGCTTTCTACTAGTGTGTGGCTCTTGGTAGTTTTCTTTTCTTTGGGTCAGGGCTCCTGATTAAAAGTAAGATTCCCCACCCCTGTTCTAAATCTTTCCTTCCCTCAGTCTCTGTCACTGTCTTTGGACAGCTATCTTTCTGTACCCCATCCCACACCACTAGTGCATTCAAGTGACTTTCTATTTGCCCCTAATCTGAGGTACTAGCTGCAATGTATAAGTTCATTTATAACTGTTCCACTTTTCTAATATTCCCATGGTCGTCACCATCATCATCCACATCTAATTTAAATTTCCAAAGGGATTTCTCATACATCAACTCCTTACAACCATCCTATGAGTTAAGTTGGGCACATACGAGACTGGGCTTTGGAGTCAGGCCTGAGTTGAAATCCTGGGTTGTCACTTAGCTGCTCTGAGCTCATTTTCTCTACCTGTAAAGTGGAGGTAATAATACTTCAGAGGATTATTGTGAGGTCCAAATAACATATGTAGAGCTCTCAGTGCAGTCCTATTATTGACAGGTGAAATAATTGAGGCTCAGACAACTCGAGGGACTTATGCAAGTCATATTCAAGCCCAAGTATTCTGACCCTAGAGAATTATGTAATGAATACCCTGTACTCACCACCTAGCTTTAAAAAGAATCACAGAATCAAACTGAAGTCTCCTGTGTATCCTTCCCTAATCCCATACTCCTTCCTCCCTCCCTCCTTTTCTTCCTGCCTCCACCGCAGATAATTACTATCCTGAATTTGATGTTTATTACTCCCATGATGTTTCTATACTTCTACTCTATATTTATATATCAGTGAGTGACTTTGGTACTGTTCTACATGCTTTTCAACTTTACGTACATGGTATCAGATTGTGCATATCATCGTGCAGCTAGCATTTTTTACTCAATAGTTTTTGAGACTTAACCATGTTAATACATGGAGTTTAGTTCATTTATTTTAACCTCAGTTTAGTATTCCATGATATGAATATACCACAACTGTTTACCCATTCTCCCATTGATAGGTATTTAAATCATTTCCAATCTTATGCTATGACAAACGTTGACGCAATGAACATTCTCATAGGTATCTCCTTATAGACATGAGCAAGACTTTCTCTAAATTCATCTTAGATCATAAGATATGAGAAGATTCAGCTTTACTGGATAGTGCCCAACAGTTTTCCAAAGTGGTTGTACTGATTTGTTAGCAATTTTTTTTCTGCATTCCCTTGACCAACTACAAATCTCTAGGTCCTTGAATTTTCTATTGTATCAGTCTTAACATCTTACTGGTTTCCTCATTAATTGAATTGCCCTCTGTAAAAAAATAAATAAATAAACCTAGGGACTCTGACAGAAAAAAAAAGTGGTTGTACTAATGTATATTCCCACCACAGTGTGTAATGAACCCCATTGCTCCACATCTGGAGCACTGCTCAACACATAGTGCTGTCAGACTTTAAAGTTTTTGACAATATGATGGCTGTGAAGTGTTATCACATTGTGGGTTTTTAAAAATTATTTATTTATTTATTTGGCTGTGCTGGGTCTTAGTTGCGGCATGCAGGATCTTCGTTGTGGCATGCGGGATTTTTTTTTAGTTGCAGCATGCAGGATCTTTTAGTTGCGGCATGTGAACTCTGTTTTTTTTTGTTTGTTTGTTTGTTTTTCCCGGTATGCGGGCCTCTCACTGTTGTGGCCTCTCCCGTTGTGGAGCACAGGCTCCGGACGTGCAGGCTCAGCGGCCATGGCTCACGGGCCCAGCCGCTCTGCGGCGTGTGGGATCTTCCCGGACCGGGGCATGAACCCGTGTCCCCTGTATCGGCAGGCGGACTCTCAACCACTGCGCCACCAGGGAAGCCCCATGTGAACTCTTAGTTGTGGCATGTGGGATCTAGTTCCCTGACCAGGAATCGAACCCAGGTCCCCTGCATTGGGAGCACAGAGCCTTAACCACGGGACCACCAGGGAAGTCCTCTCACTGTGGTTTTAATTTGTACTTATCTGATTATCATTAGACTGGACATGTTTTCATACCTTATTGGCCATTCTGTTTTGCTCTTCTGTGCAGAGTCTATTCATAAACTTTGCACACTTTTATATTGGGCTGTTTTCATTTTTATTACTGATTTGTGGGAGTTCTTTATGTATTATGAACACTAAACTTTTGTTTGTTATATGTGTTGCAAGTATTTCCTCTCAGGCTTTTGCTTGTTTCATTATTTATAAAGACACTTAATGTAAAGAACTTTTAAATTTTACTATAGTCAAATGTATTGATCCTTTTCCTTATGGCCATACTGTTTTGATCATATTACATTGTCTCTCCATGTCTTCCTCTGAGCTATTTAAGATCTCCTTTCCCCCTCAGGTCTGACAGGTCACTCTCTTCCTCCTTTGCCTGCAGTGTTTGTCATGTTGACGTGTGCCTTTCGCTATGGCCATGATGACTTGGATGTGATTGGTCTGACGTTCCGCAAAGATCTGTATGTACAGGTCCAGCAAGTGGTCCCAGCTGAGCACAGCAGCCCCCAGGGGCCCCTCACAGTCCTGCAGGAGCGACTGCTGCACAAGCTGGGGGACAATGCCTACCCTTTTACCCTGCAGGTACTGACCCCAAGTCCCGGGCAAGGCTTCCAGGGAAGATTAAGAAAGGAAGCTAAAGAAGGAGAACAGAGGAAAGGGGTCCCTGTTTCTTCTGTTTGCTGACCTCCTTCTGATCTTTTAGATGGTTGTCAACCTGCCCTGTTCGGTGACACTGCAGCCAGGTCCTGATGATACAGGGAAGGTGAGGTCTGGGTTCTGAAAAAGAGGGACAGGGAGATAAATGGACAAGACTAGAGAAAGGGACAGTTAAGGGACGGGATCAGACATTTCCTTATAAACCCATGAGGAAGGGAGGGGTAGTGTCAGAAATGAGTTCTTCTTGCTCCTGCCCCTTTGCAGGCCTGTGGTGTTGACTTTGAAGTGAAGAGTTTCTGTGCTGAAAACCTGGAGGAGAAAGTCTCTAAGAGGTATTTCTTTGGTCCTCTCCAAAATCCCTGCCTCCGGCCTGTGCCACAAAACAGATCTTGCTCTCAGGACAGAAACAGCCCTACTTCTAACCTCTGTAGCACTGTCACCACCAACTCAGATGCCCAGTTCTGATTTCCCTCTGACTTCTCTTCTTTGCTCTAGGGCAAGGGTCAGCAAACTTTCCCGTAAAAGGCCAAAAAAGAAATATTCAGGCTTTGTGAGCAATGTAGTTTCTGTTGTAACTACTCAGCTGTGCCACTGTAGCATGAGAACAGCCATAGGCAGTACGTAAATGAACGAGCGTGGCTTTATTTATGGACACTGAAATTTGAATTTTACATAATTTCCACATGTCATGAAATATTATTGTGGATTTCTTTTCAACCATTAAAAAATGTAATAACCATTCTTAGTTTGCAGGCCATACAGAAACAGGAAGCAGGCCAGATTTGGCCACTGAGCCATAGTTTGCTGACCTGTGGTCCAGATACCTACCTTGAGAGTCCAGAGGAGTTCTCTGACAGAGGCCTCCCACCACCTCCCCTCCCCAAGCAAGGACTGGGCTGTGGGGTTAGCATGAGAAAGGTCTGTGGGTCCTCAGGAGACATTCTGGCTGTCCCCTTGGCCTCTACTTAGAGACTCTGTGCGGCTGGTGATTCGGAAAATCCAGTTTGCACCCCTGGAGCCAGGCCCTGGCCCCTGGGCCCAGACTGTTCGCCGCTTCCTTCTGTCAGCTCAACCCCTACAACTCCAGGCCTGGATGGACAGGGAGGTTTGTGACCCCCATTTAATGCCCCCTACCTTGCAACCCCTCTGACACCCTTTCTTCATTGATCTCCTACTTGGGAAGACAAGGGTGGAAGCCAGGGTGACAAAAGCACTGAGGAAACAAATTCTAGGTCTTGATCTGGGTGTTCTCCCTCCAGTCTTATAATGGGCCTCTCCTCCTGCTTCAGGTTCACTACCATGGCAAATCCATCACTGTCAACGTTTCCATCAACAACTGCACCAACAAGGTCATCAAAAAGATTAAGATTTCAGGTGAGCCTCTTTTCCTATCCCCCTGCACCTGGTCCCAAATCCAGAGGTCTTTTTCCAGAACTCTGCCCCACTTACCCAGTCTGCATTCATCTAGGCTTTCCCTCCATTGCAGGCTTATCAGAACACGTATCTCTGTTTGTCCATATGCACATCTTAGTATATCGTGAGTAATGTGCCCGTGTACAAGGGCAGCAAGTTGGGGTCTCGAGGATGACTGACTAATTGTAGTCATGTGTTTTTCCCGGCTCTTCAGTTGACCAGATCACAGATGTCATCCTGTATTCACTAGACAAGTACACCAAGACTGTGTTCGTTCAGGAGTTCATGTGAGCTGGCGCTGGGGCCTGGGTCAGAGAGCCAAGGGATAGGGTGGTGGGACGAGGGCTGGGGTCTGGAGGCAGAGGAGGGGGTTGGGGAAAGAAGGAAGTGGAGAAGAGCCCAGGACTGAGGAACATCAAGGTGAGGGTTGATGTGGAAAGAGGGAGGGATTCTCAAGAGAGCTGGAGAGGGGATACCACAAGAGGATCATCAAGTCCTGAGAGAGGGCAGAGGCATAAGTATTTCCCACCAGAGTGAATTGTTCCCACTCTCCACAGTCAGACATGCCAGCTCTCTTGGATACTCCAGTAGTTTCATGGAATCGTGCAAAAAACTCTTGGGAATGAGAATCACTTAGTTGGCAAGCCTAGCTTAAGTTCATCTCTTCTTTTCCTTTGAAAGGGAGACTATAGCTGCTAACTCCACCTTCTCCAAGAGCTTTGCAGTAACCCCACTCCTGGCTGCCAACTGCCAGAAACAGGGCCTGGCACTGGATGGCAAATTCAAGCATGGTGATACTAATCTGGCCTCTAGCACGATGTAAGCTCAAATGTAACTCCCAACCTTCATTTTCTACCCCCAACCCATTCTGTGTGCTATATGTACAGTTATGAGGTTTCACCTTCAATGAAGCCTACCTGTTTTTAAAAATGTCCCTAGGTCAGTGTTCAGAGCTGCCTCCAGGCAAGAGGGCTGACAGTAAGCTAAATAATACCCATGGGACCAATGGCAGGCTTAGGTCATAGGCAACAAGAAAGGAAAAAGTGGAAAGGAAAAATTCCTTACGTTGTATAATATTTCACAGCTCATAAAGGTCTTACGTATGGTACTGTTATCTTCATAAGAATCCCATTAAAGTAGGCTGGATATGTATTCTTATTCTACTTTACACTTAACGACCCTGAGGCTCAGAGAGATGAAGGAACTTGTCCAAGCTTGCGTAGCTAATAAGTGGCAGAGATGGAAAAGATTCTATCACATGTCATCTGGCTCTAACACTGCGATCTCTACAGCAGCTACTCTCTAGTGAAGATAGAAGTTCAATGTAAGACAGATGAGAAATGGAGAGAAAAGAGGACAAAAAGAAGAAAAATATGATAGGAATTGATATAATTCTACCAAATCATTCATTTGGTCCTATGCCTAACACTTGGAGGCCCTAGTGTAAGATGTGTCTCCCACCAAAAGCCATCTGCCACCATCTAACAAGCATTAATTCCCACTGCCTTTCCCTATGCCTTATCAATCATGTTGCTATGGACTATTATTGCTTGAAAGAGCCTGAGAAATCATACAAACAGCATTATTTTACAGATAGAGGATCAGCATCTCAGGGCAATGAAGAGACTTTCCCAAGATCATATAGTTTTCTGTGCCTTATTTTTCAATCAGTGGGTTTTCATTGAACACCTGTTACATGCTTATTCCTATGCTAAGCAATGTGGGAGGATACAAAGACGTTTAAGACAGTCTCTGCCTTCAGCCAATTTACAGCCTAAACGGAGAACAAAGAGGAATTTAAATGCAATCTAACAGTTAAATGTTAGTACGTGTGGTTCAGACTACAAATCCAATAGAAGTTAATAGAAGCCAGCACAGCTGGAGAGGGCTTCCTAAAGGAGACAGAAGGAGCTAGAGCTTGAAGAAGGTGTTGGATCTGGATAGCAACAGAGGAAGAAAAGAGTGTTCCGGGTTGGGAACATAGCCTGTGCAAAGGCTAGAAGGTAGGAATCTGCATGGCACGTTCTGATGATGGAGAGAGCATGGGTCCACTTAGGTTGTATCCCAGGTGTTAGGGAGTTAGGGCAGGAAGGTTAGATTGTTAAGGGTCATGAAAGCCAAGCAGTGTAGTAGTCATATTCAGAGAGGTAGGCTCCTGAGCAGAGGGTGACCTGGTAAAACTGGATCTGAGGAACAGAAGTGTGGTCCCAATGAGTAGGAGATCAGAGCCTGGGAGCCCTGTCAGATGACAAAAGGTGCACTGAATGAATTAACCCCCAGCCCCTCCCCTCCAAACACACAACAATGAATACTACCACCTCCAGTCTTCGACCAGGAATGGACAAGGAACTGCTGGGGATCCTGGTGTCCTACAAAGTCAGAGTCAACCTGATGGTGTCCTGTGGAGGGTGAGTAAGAGTGCAGGGTCTGTCTGGGCAGGGGCTGGGGAGCCACTTCTGTTTTCCTCCCAGTTGGACTGACCCACTCAAGCTATTCCCCACCCCTTCTCCTGGACCAGTTTCCCAAACCTGTGAGCTCCACGAACAAGCCACCTTCCCTTCCAGAAACCCATTCTGTGGTTGAGTTGGCCTTACAATCCTTCATTCCCCTGCAAAATTAGGTTGCTACTAACCATTTCCAGCTGCTAATTTTAGGGTGTCATTCTACCCTCAGCATCCTAGGTGGCCTGACAGCCAGGTAAGACACTGTGGGGAGGGGGAACTGGGGCAAGAAGGGGAGGATGCGATCAGGAGACCAAAGAATGACACAGGAGAATCTAAGGGCATCCCAGGACTGAAAAATTGAGGGAGAGGTTCAGGGAGTGGCCTTGGAGGGAAATCTGTAACTCTACCTTGGGATCCTTGCAGTGATGTTGGCGTGGAGCTGCCCTTGATCCTGATGCATCCAAAGCCATCGAACGGTGAGTGACCAGGTGGGACTCACAGGAACAGTGGTCCCAAGGGTTGGGGACCAAGCAGTTCTGATCTCATGAATCGAGGACTGGCAGTTTGGGTAGAGATTGAATAGCAATAGGTAGGTTGGGTGTCTAGGTTTTCAGGGGAAGTTTTGTGTGTGTGTGTGTGTGTGTGTGTGTGTGTGTGTGTGTGTGTGTATTGTGTATATGGGAGGGAGAGGGTTAAAAAGGGAGAGGAATGAGTAACAGGACATTTCTTCAGGGAACTTATCAGCTTCAATCCATATTTCCTTCCCTCTCCATGCTTGCTACAGAGGCTGCTAGGTAAGAAAATGTGAGGCCTGGAAACCTCGCCCCCCTTTCCCCACTGCCACTCTCCATTTTATGACGATGGAAATGGAAAAAAGCTTCCCTGGAGTGTTGCTTTCAATAGGTGTGCAGTGGAAACATATGGTTTAGCTTTGTGTCATAGTTCAGTGCTTTTCATACGCCCCCCTCTTTCCCTTTTTGCGTCCCCCGCCCTCCACCTCCTGCTCTTCTCCCAATCGTCCTTCCCCCTCATCCCTTCCAGTTTTCTTTTTCCTTCCCCCAGCGCCTCCTCACCCTAACTTCTCCCGTCTTTCATTCTCCCATCCCTTCCCTCCTTCCCACCCTCCATTCTTATTTTCCCTCTGGCCCTCATGGGGGCTTTTGTGTTGGCAGACTGGGGAGGACACAAAGGAAACAAGCCAGTGTGATCCAAGTGGGGCGGGGGCAGCTGAGAGGCGGTGAGGATCGGAGTTGGGAAACAGGGAAGGGATCACTTCTCTGGGATCGGGAAACGGGAGTGGATGTGGAAGACGCTCACACAGCTGTTCCTAACCCTCCATTTCCCTCTGCTGCTTCTGCAAGCTCTGAGGACATAGTCATCGAGGAGTTCGCTCAGCAGCAGCCCGGCAGAGAGGAGAGCCAGGAGGCTTTGGCGGCCGAGGGGGATGAGGGCACCTGAGCGCCTGGCTCGGGTGCCTCTGTGTGGAAGCCCCACTGTAACACTAATAAATCAGCTTGTCCAGATGTGCCCGCTGATCGCTTTGGTATCTCCTCCTCCCGCAGGAGGGTAATGGAACTACCTAGAATAAGCCACCTCCCCACCCGCCACCCCACATCAGTGATTAGATCTCCTGCAGCACGTGCTTTTCCTCTAAACAACCCTGACTTCCCTCTGGCAAGGCCACCTACCCCTGAGTCCTTCAACTTTCCTTCTGAGCCCTGGTCACCTCTGCCCCCACACCCAACTATCCCACTCCCACCTCGGAGCTGCGGGCAGCGCCTGAGCGGACACAGCCCTGAGACCAGCCCTGAGGGCGACGCTGATGGTTGGACAGAGTGCCATGTGGCCCCAGGAAGCAAGTACCACCCACCTGCCAAGCATACAGCACACCACAAGGCCCACAGCCGAGGCACCCAAGCACCAGTCTCTGCGCAAATCCAAACACTGCAATCCTTGGGGGTCAGAGCAGCGGGGGTCTGGGTTGGGCTTTGGGAACAGGAAAGTGTGATGGTATGGAATGGAACGGGGGGTTCTCTGGGGAATCAACTTCCTCCTCGCCTAGGGTGACACTTGACCTACTTATCATCACCCACTTTATGTACAACAGCTTCGAAGGCGCCTGCTGGGTGAGCCCACCGCCAAGGCATCACACAGTACATTTTGCCCCCTTCTTTGGTCAACTTACCCAGGGATTCTTCTCCTCAAAGTTATCTATTGTAAGCGTTGAAAAGCTGAGCCAGGACACTTTTCAAGAGCTATTCTCCACTTCCGGGTCTAACACTGCCTGGTATTGGGGGTAGAGGAGGGGTTTGCAGGAGACCTTTGGAATTGACTTTCTAAGATCATGTACTTGGAGGACTGAATAGTGAGTGTTCACTCTCATGCCACTAATCCGGTACCACCCCACATTACCTGTGGATAAAGGAGAAATAAAATGTGAAACCTCCCCCAACTACCAAATCCTGTGCTCTTTCTTATTCTGTCTGCCCTCATCTAATCTCCAGCTGTAACAAAGTCCAAGTAGCCTTGAATCCTTAAATCTGCTGCTCTGTAGGGTCTTCCTTAATCAGAATAGTGTATTGAGATCGGACCTGTCCTAGGATGGTAGGCACTTGGTTTGTGGCCATAGCAGCCACTTTTCAGGAACCCAATTTCCTTGACTCTTTTTATGCCTTTATTAAGTTCTAGCCTTTAAAAAGCTAGTTTCTTTTCTATCTTTCTCCACCTTCTTTCTAAACATTTGTTTTATGCAGGTTCAGCTGCAGCTATGGAATGCAGCTGGCCAGGAGAACTTTTGCAGCCTAATTCTAGCAACATTCATGATTCAACTATTGCTGTGGTTGTCTATGACATCACAAGTGGGAGTTATGCCATGTTTTACTTGAAAAGGGGATTGAGGGAAGCAATAGAGAGGTTGGTAAGACTAGCAGAGAGGGTTAAAAAATACAAGCATTAGAGCATAAAAAAAAAAGACTAGGAGAAAGACAGGTATGTTATTTTCTCCAAATCTCTACTAAATGTTTCAACTCTCTGCAACACATTGTCCTGTAGACATCAACTTTTTCAAGGAAACAGATAAGTGGGTAGAAGATGTATGGGCAGAGTATATCATCATCATGTTGGTGGGTAACAAGATTGATCTGAACAACAAAAGGAAAGGTATAACTGCAACTGCTTCTGGCATACCTGGAGCTCAATCCCAATGGGGAGGGTCTACTGTGCTCTATTTACTTGGGAGGAGTTACCTGTGTCAGGGATCAGAAAGGTCATGGGTTCAGGGCTTCGAGGGCTCCTGGTCCTAGGGATGCATCTTTACGCCTCAGAAGGATCTATCCCTATCCACTAACTCTGGGTCAGAAGGGGGTCTTACCACTATCTGGTCCCTTGTATCATTTCTCATTTGTCCAGACAAGTCTCTACCGAGGAGGCAGAAGAAAAATCCAGAGACCTCAATGTGATGTTTATTGAGAACAGTGCCAAATTCACCACTGCTTATTCTTTTGGATAACCTTGGCTTGTCCTATCGTGGGGGTGGGGGTAAGGTTCATCTCCCCATCATGCAGTGCAAAGGCCTGGAATCATATCTCTAAACCTGAACTTTTCTCTTTCTTTTGCACACACACACACACACACACACACACACACACACACACACACAGGGCTATTCCATAGCATGGCTTCTGCCCTCACTTCCAGAGGTAATTCCTCTCCACTGAAGGAAGACGAGAGTATCCTTTCTCCCAGCTTTGCTGGGGTAGGGAGGGTACAAGCAGAGAAGGCAAACTTCCTTTGCTGAGTTGATGGCCAGGCCAATTTTTCTGCCTGACTGATACTGAAGGGAAAATGGGACTAACTTCAGCCCAAAGCAGCTCCCTGGTTTGCCTTTAGGTGAAAGGGATCATAAGATAAAAATTCCTTTTCTGTATGTCCTAGAAGATGCCCCTGGGAGTTGAGATTTGACCCTAGCCACTTTATTACCTTCCTTCCTTACCACACACTTCAGTGCTGAAATCCAACTGGAACCCTCCAATGAGTCAGGCATCAAAAACCATTGTTCCTGTTGATAGCTTAGGTTATCTCTCTGCCTAACATGATCAACTTACTGCATTTGGGCTTCCCAGTACCAGTCCTTCTCCCCCAACCTCATGTTTATGGTTTAAATACTTGGCCACTTACTAAGCTCTTGTTCAATTCCTAGGCTTAGGAGTTAAAACGGAACCCCTGAAAATGCTATCACTTTCTCTTGACCACTTCTCACAGTTACAGGGTGGAAAGTTCTGACAGAGTCCAGAAATTCCACCTGGCCGTCTCTGACTGCTAAAACACATCTATAGGGGATGCAGTTCTACAGCAGCTGGGATACCTCAAAGATTGATACAGTTCCTTCTCCACTGTTTTCTTATCTCACCCTCAATAAATGACTGGTCCTTTCACCTCAGCCTCTTATTGTTTGCACCTTGTCCATGCTCTGCCTACACCTCCACAATGCAGTTGCATCATGCTGGTGCCCCAACACAGAACCATTCTAAATACCTCAAAGAACCAATTTAGGGCAGGATTTTTGCCTCTTAGGCCCATGGCACCTGGCTGGGACTTTTTACCCTGTTTACCACACTTCTTTGATGAGTTGTTTTAAAACCTTTTAACCACAGACAGTTGGGAGAGTCTTGGACCTCAACATTCAGTAGACTCAGCCAATATGCCTTTGTGCAAGTATCTCAGCCTCTAGCTTCTTACTCAGATGGCCACTGGGGGGCAGCAGAGCAAACAGGAGCATAAATTCTATATGGGGTGATTTCCCAGGAAACACGGAGACAGCTAGATTGATTGTACCTCCAGCTCTGCTCACTAGGATGTTGCCACCTGACAATAGCAGCGAGCCTCTAGAAGAGGTACCATAGCAGAGCTGGGGTGGGATTTATAGGAAGAACCAGAACTTCCTCAAAGAGATATGTTACTACTATTTAGAACTGTTTCCCATATTTGAAGACTTATTCCCCTTATTTTAAAATCCATCAAAAACAAAAAAGAAGCATGGAAACCCTGGGTGATTACTGCTACGCAGAGTTAGTAAATTGGTTGGTTTGTGCAAAATTTGGAGAGAAGAGAGTAGAGTGGCAAAGTGGGTTAACTGTGGCAACATGAGTAGAAGTGGCACTGAAAGTGCAGAGGGGCAGCCTCCTAATTGTATTGTGATTTTTTAAATCGAGGTATAGTTGATGTACATAATTGTATTGTGACTTTGAATAAAAAGATCTTTAAGTACAAAATAATAAAAAAAGAAAAATAAAAATTCAGACATCCAGGCTCCACCTCAGATCAATAGAATCACTCAATGGGGGCAAGGGCCTCAAAATATATATTGAAGCTTCCCAGGATTCTTTCAAGGCAAATTCGGGACTTTCATTATGGGGTACAACTTCGCCCCATACCTCATTAGACAACTTTCTATTCTGAACGGGTATTGTGAACATGCCAATGGAAATGGCATAAGGCGTGGCCTGGAATCTCTAACAATGGATTGCTAAGAACATAGCAGAAGGTTATTTGGGGGCTGGGGTGAAGACAAGGGGGAAATCAGCAGTCAGTACTACTCAACGAACCAGGTGAAAATTGGGAAGCAATTTCTTACTGCTGTCCCTGAAAAGAAATGCATCCAAGCCTCTCCCTTAGTTTATGTTCCCGATGAAAGAATCTGGGAAAAGAGAAGACAGAACTATATTAATACTGCCCCCTGCAGAGAAATGGCCACAGCTCATGGGGGAAGGGGCACTGTTTCCTCCAGTACCCCCTCACCCTATACCATTCCTCAGTTATACTGTAGATAAGCTTCCTGGGTCTCCCTAATGTTCTGAGAGAGATAATTGTGAAGTACATATAGTGTTGCTCTGCTGCTTCTAGTGGCTCTTCTCTTTGGAAGAGCTTCTATTTTTATCTCGAAGGCATTTAACACCCAATCAGTATCATCCAAATCAGTATCAAGCAACATTTCCTCAGCATTGTGTTTTACTTTTTTGAAGAGAGAAGATAGAAGGAGGGAGTGGGGGAAAATGGGGTTCCACTGGAGTCTCCAAAGTGTATGACTGGTAGCATAAGGATGAGATGAGATGGCCAGGCAGATTAGGTGGGAGGCCCCCAAGATTTGTAGACGTTAATGAAAATGACATGACATATGTGGAATTGCCTCGCACATGGTATTCAATAAATGTCAGTTGCCTTCTCTAGCAGGGTTCTCCACAGGCTAAGCGATACCTAGACATCATCATCCTTCTAGGTGAAGCCCACCTAGAAAACTAGGGAACTCAAAGTGCAGTACAGGTGGGATAATGCAGTTGGCCAGCTGGCTCAGGACAGGGCCTCGCTGTCTCCCCATCCTCCCTACTCCACTCTGCCAGGGTGGGGCTGAGGGTAGAGTTTCCCAAGTGGCTTCCCTGAGGCCTAGCTAGCTCGTCCTAGAAGATTCCATGTGGAGGGCTGTGGGTTGCAACTCTCTAGTGCACAGTCCTCTCTTTCTGGCGGTGATAATCTGGGGGAAAGAAGGAGGAAAAGAGCAGGTTATTTTCCAGCCTGAGCTCCCAACTCCCCATCTCCAACTTGTGGGGCCTCCAGTAATTGGTATTTAAAGAGTTCCTACCGAAGGCCCCGCCAGGTAAGCAAAAAAGAGAGCGGCACTTACTATAGGGAAAGAAGCGGACACGCATGCTGATTTCTCGAGCTGTCTTCAGGATCTCAACAGCCTGGAAGGAACACAGCAGCTTGTACAAATGAAGAGATACAACCCAGGACAGAATCATAACAGAAGGAATGTAGTTTGCCATTCCAACCTTCTGGGTCACTAAGAGCTGCTTCCCTCTTACCAAGGAGAAATTCTTTCTTATCAAGTTACACATCAGGCTAATCTTATCCACTGTGTCCTACCTGGGATGGCTTCTTGCCTCACCACAGCCCAGGGTGCTGTGCTCACCTTGCTGTGCTCAATATCTTGGAAATCCACATCATTCACAGCTAGGACTTGGTCCCCTTCCTGAAGTCCTGCTCGATGTGCATCAGAGTCCGGAATCACCTGTTGGTAAGGAGAGAATATACATGATCAAGGTGGGATAATTTCAAAGAATGTAAGTGAATTAAGTGCTATTCAAATGTAAGGTACTATCGGTTGTGTGTGTGTGAGAGACAATGCAGGGAAACGGTGGCTTGCCAGGTGGGAAGTTTTAAGTGGGCAAGGGTAACCCCACTATGTCCCTTCTATGAGTCTACTAAATCATCCCTCTCCCCAAGCCTTGGGACATCAGGGTTCTGCAACCTGATAACTTAACAAAGGGAAGTAGCTATCCATATTGCCTACCAGGCACACTCACCTTGGAGATGAAGATGCCTAGCTGGGAGGCCTTTCCTCCTCGGATGTTAAATCCCAACTGTAAGACAAGAGCACAGAATGGGGGCTCAATACAGACCACAAACACAAGAACATCTAGTAGCATCACTGTATGATAGCTTGCCTTGTGTTCCTTAGAGAGAAGTCAGAAGTTGTGGAAGTGGCATCTCAGCTTTTCTGCCCATAAGAGTAAGTTTCTTTACCTCCTTACCTGCTTCCCAATCCATCCCCCCAACCGTGGCCAACTTCAGGGCCTGGTACAGACAAATCTCGCCTGGAATAAGAGGCAACTGTTCCATAAGCTCACCTGAGCTCCAGGGGGCTTCTTCAGTGTGATGATACGGGGCAGAAACTGGGTCAACTCATTGTTGTAGTCTGGGTGGTATACCCTCTGCAAGACACAGCAACCCCAGAAATATTACTACCAGTCTTACTACCTTCATCTAGGACACGACTGCATCACCCTGAAGCCAGGAGAAGGTGAAGTCATGGACTTAGTTTAAGTAGAACAGATAACACTGTCCAAATAGGTAGACAGATAGCAGTGGGGAAATGCTAGCCACCCAGTAGCTCCCCACTTCTTTACCTCGACAAAATGGAAATCAGGGCTCTGAATTTCCAGAATTCTCTGGTGTAAGTGGACTCTGGCAGGAGGATTCCATAAGCAGTTCCCAATGGGCCCAGTTGCTCAGAATCTAACTTCTGGCTAAGATTCACTCTCCATTGAGCTTTCTAACCCTGCCATCCTACCTTTCATATATCATCCCTTGCCTATGGGGAAAAAAATCCCTTGTACAGATGGTTCCCACCTCATGAGGAGGAATCCATGCTGGGGGATTCTCATAGGCAGGCAGGAAAACCACCGGGTAATCATCATAAGGAATCCGGCTGTCCATCTCCAGCAAGGCCCTGAAATGGAAGGGTGAATCAAAGCTGACGAAAATGGTTCAAAAGGGATAGCAGCCCAGCGAGTTTCAGAAAACAACCCCAACCCATTCCAAGGCTGTCAGTCTCTAGGCCCGGCCCACTTCTAGGAAGGTGATAAACATTTTGGGAGAGAAGGAAGAAAACTATCAACTTGGCTGAATATCTGGACTCCAAGCAACCTGTTAGGTACACTATAGAAATGATCTCTTTTCTCACAACAATCCTGCAAAATAGATGTACCGTCTTCATTCTAGAGAAGAGGAAATCAGGAACGCGTCTAAAAAGATCTGACTTCTTTGGAAATTCAAGGGAGTGCTGACTCCAACTACCCACAGGGACTCGGGGCAAGGTACCACCCCACATTCCCTAATTGGATCAGTAATGGTGGGGGTCCCCAGATCGGCCCTTCCTTTACCACCAGACACCTTCCAGATACCCGTCCCGCATCGTGCCTGAGTCCTGCGCCCACGGCGCTGTAAAAATCTTCGTGCCACCTCTCCCGCCGGCAGGCCTAAGGCGCCCCGTACTCCTCTCACCATCAATTCAGCCTGGGACCCGGAAGCGGATGCTCAGTTGAGGAAAAGGGGCGGGGTCAGGGTGCGGCGCGCAGGCCCTCCTCCTCCCCAACGCGTCTTCCTGCGCGCGCCGCGTGCGTGCTCCACGCACAGTCTGTCTGCGCTCCAATTGGCTGGCGCCTCCGAGAGAGGTTTGAAACTTGGCGGTTAAAGCTGCGGTTGGGACAGGACGGCGGGAGACTGGGGAAGGGACGTGTAGTTTGGTGAGTTAAGGGGGCACACCTTAGCTCAGGATCTGCCTTTCCTGGTACCCTGGGGCTTTGGTTCTTTGTTGTCGTCTCCGCTGGGCTTCTCCTTTTCATTTCAGACGCCACTTCGCTCTCTTTAGAGGGTCGGCTGACTGGCAGCCCTGTCGTGGCAAAGTCTGAGGGACAGTGACTTTCCCGAGGCAGCGATCCCGCTGGGAGCGGGAGGCTGCCACCGTAAGCTACCGCTGACTTCCCTAACCCACCACACCCTCCGAGGAAGGCCGGAACTGAGGAAGAACGCCTTCCCACCCCTGCCAACCTACCAAACTTAATCAGCGATCATCTTTCCCCACCCCACCCGCCTCCGCAGAGACGGTGCCGAGGTAGGATCATGAAGGAAGAGGTGAAGGGCATTCCTGTAAGAGTGGCACTGCGATGTCGCCCTCTGGTCCCCAAAGAGATTAATGAGGGCTGCCAGATGTGCCTTTCCTTCGTACCCGAGGAACCTCAGGTGCGTAGCGAGTCCTGGGCCTGCCTCTGAAGAGCTGGGGCCAAATGGCAGTGAGGGGCGTGGTCTGGCCTTTCATTTTTTTTCTTACTCCTTGTCCCTTGCCTTCTCTAGGTGGTGGTTGGTACTGACAAATCCTTTACCTACGATTTTGTGTTTGACCCTTCTACTGAACAGGAGGAAGTATTCAATACAGCAGTAGCACCACTCATAAAAGGTGTATTTAAAGGTGAGGCTGTTTGATTCTTCAAACGGTTCTTGAGCATACACTGTGTTAGGCACTGTGATTGCGTGCTGCCAATACAGGAATGGATGAAGCATGAGTCCTGCCTTCAAAAAGCCCACAGCCTAAGAACTAACCCAATATCACTTGTACCCTTGAAACTAGTTTTATACTATATTTGCTTTCTATGGTTCTGCTCATCTTTGACTTGTATATGTTTCTGTTTGTTCGTCCTGGAACCTCATTAGATTCTAAGCTGTTTGATGGGTGCTGATGAGGATCTACTTGAGGCCCAGGCACTGCAAAGCCTGTTGAGGGATTCAGAGATAAATAACTTAGCTTCTGGGCCCTGGAAGAGTTCAAAGTCCAGGGGTAGGAGTGGAAATAGATGACTACATACATACTTTTTAAAAAATCTTTTTATATTTTATTGACATTTATCACTTGTGTTTTTTCTTTTGTGAATTTTAAATTTATTTATTTATTTGGCTGCGTCAGGTCTTAGTTGCAGCACACGGGATTTTCATTGCTGCGTGCAGGATCTTCGTTGCAGCATGCGAACTCTTAGCTGCAGCATGTGGGATCTAGTTCCCTGACCAGGGATCGAACCAGGGCCCCCTGCATTGGGAGCATGGAGTCTTAGCCAGTGGACCACGAAGGAAGTCCTCATACTTTTAAATACATTAGAAATGTTAAACTTTTTGCTCCTATCTTTAAGAAAAAGTATTTTAAAAGTTAAAACCTTTGAGATTTCCTAAAGCCCCCGAATACCCTGGCCAGTTAATAATCTTGATTACAGAAGCTAAGGCTTTAGTGTTATTGAAGACTATGGCAAAGTTCTGAAGAAGGGAGCAGTGCCTGAGAGGTGTCTAGTTGTTATTCTAGTACAGTGGTTATTCAGGATTCAAAGCAGAGGGCTATTTAAAAGAAGGAGAACCATGGCATACTAGTCCCTTAAAGTTGAAAGGGATATTTGTACATCATCTAGTCTAACTTTCCATCCAAAGAAAAATACTTTCTAGCAATATCTCTAAGTGAACTTCCAGCATCTGGTTAAAATTTTTTTCTTTGACAGGGATATCACTGGCTCATAGGGTAGTCCTGTTGATTGGTTTTGGACAACTCTAATTGTTTTAGATTATATTGAGATGAAATTTGCTTCCCCATAATTTCTGCCCAATGATGTTAGTTCATCCCTCTAGACAAACAGAAGCCTTCTTCCAAGCAACAGCTATTCACATTTTTTTTTCACTTCTTAAAATGATGTCATGGCTCAGGACACATTGAATACTTTGTTTCAAATTTTTAAATTATTAAAGCAGTAATCTCAAACTTACAGAAATGTTGCGAGAACAGCATAAAGACCTTTTTTTTCCTGAGCCATTTGACTTGAGTTGTTGACCTGATGGCCCCCGAATACTTCAGTGTATATTTGCTACAAACAAGAACTTCTGTCCTACTGTCCTATGTAACTACAATACGACCATCAAAATCATGAAATTAGCATTGCTACCTCACTACCATCTGGTCCTCAGACCTCATTCAAGTTTCACCAGTTGTTCCAATAATGTCCTTTGTTGCAAAAGGATCTAGTTCAAAATCGTATGTTACGTTTAGTTGTACTACTTCTATAGTCTCCTTTATTATAAAACTCCTTCAGTCTTCTTTTGACTTTCATGATCATGCCACTTTTGAAGATCACAGGCCAGTTATTTTGTAAACTGTTTTTCAATTTTGTTTTGTCTGAAGTTTATGATTAGATTCAGGTTGTATCAATATATCTTTAGCAGGAATATCACAGAAGTGATGCTGTATTCTTCTCATTGAATTCTATCAGGCAGCACACAATTTTGATTTGTTTCATTACTATTGATGTTCATTTTGATCATTTGATTAAGGTGATGTCTGCCAGACTTTTCCACTCTAAAGTTAATCTTTTTCCTATTTACATATTTGGAGGACCATTATTTGATTCTAAGTCTCTTCTAATTAACCATCCCTCCTTTCCTTTAGCCATTCCTAAAAAAAAATATGGTATCCAGACCCTTCATTATCTTGTTATCTTCCTCAGAATGTACCTTTCACAGCTTAGTAAGAACACTATAGTTCTACTTTAGTATTCTTAACTTGGGAAACTATGAGAATTATAGTCTTTAGAGGCAGTATAAAGTAGAAAGTGATTCCAATATCTATGTGTTTTGTTAACATTGCTCTCATTTGCAGAGATAAAGCCAGTATTTTTCAGTCAGGTCAACAGCACCCTGAGTTTTTGTAAAAAGTACTGAAACTTGGTTTCCCCACTTATTACTATATATACATATCTGTGGTATTACAGAAGATTATGGAATATTATTCTCTTGTCCCAGAGTCATGCCAGGTGATATTAGCAATCTATTACAGTGAAAATCTCAATTTAACATCTTAAGATCTTCCAGAACATCAAGGTCTTCATTTAGGTGAATAAGTTCTTTCAAAAAGAAAAAAAAGCAAAGGACATATATCACATTGAATCATACTTAAATGATGACATTTCTATGAGGAGCCTGATAATACGGTCCAAATACAGTCTGAGAATTCATATAGGGAGGGATGCTTTCTTTGACTGTAAAAAGCAACTTTGTTGCCTTTTCAAATGAAGACTCTGTTAATCGAAGAAATACAGGTTGGAATCCCTTCTATTTGCAGCTTCTAAAACTTTCATTTAATTGCCCTAATTTAGAATTGTTCCAAGTAGAGAGAAAGTAGAATTATAAAACTCTGAATGGCTTTTAGACAGTGACTTGGCCACCTTCATTATCTCAGTCATATCTTTAAGTGTTTTACTTCCTAGCTTTTAAGGGCTATCAAGAGAGGCACACATTCAGGTTTGATATTTTTCTTCTTTGCTTATTTGGAGTAGTGCAAAGTCATGGCACTCATATAACTTTTCTTTGTGTCTGACATTCCTAAGAGACCCTTGTGTTTAGAGAGCAGTCTCAATTTTGTTACAAGTAATTGCTGAAGGAAGTAGAGTGTACTGATTGGTTGAAAATATTTGAGCATCACCGCACATGTGACTTCTATTTTGTCAGGATACAATGCAACCGTCCTGGCCTATGGGCAAACTGGCTCTGGAAAAACCTATTCGATGGGAGGTGCATATACTGCAGAGCAAGAAAATGAACCAACAGTTGGGGTCATTCCTAGAGTAATACAGCTGCTCTTCCAAGAAATTGATAAAAAGAGTGACTTCGAATTTACTCTGAAAGTATCGTACTTGGAGGTAAATGATTTATCTTTAATTATTCTGAATTCAAATTTATCTTTGGGTAGAAAAATAAATACAAATCACGTTTTTTCCTGGCATGACTCAAATGAATAAATTGCATTTTTAGTAAATTGCATTTTAATAAATTGATAGAGAAAACTCACTGGCTCAGTTGGATCTGGCTCCCACCCAGTTCTTTCCCTGTTTTCAGAATAGTCTGTTTAATCCGATTGTTAGAGGAGTTGGCATTCCCATATAAAAAGATAATAGGAATCCTTTAATTCCAGTTTGGCCTCTATTATTGATTCCCTGTAGAGTCTGTAGAAAAATATTTGATATCCCTTTAGTGTTTCGAGGCTTGAGTGATAATGTTGCTACTCCATGAAGAATGTTATAAAAATTGGGTGAAGTATTGAGCTGTGTAAGTGATGACAGAGTGTTTATTCAACAGATATTTATTGAGTACCTACATGTTACAGGCCCTGTTCTAGGTATTTGGGATATATCAGTGAACAAAACAGATAGAAGTCCCTGCCTTTGTGGGTATTTTCATTCAATTATATATCAGTATACAAGTAGACTGACCAGTTATATCTAACCTCATGACACCAGAAACACATAGTTAGGGAACTTATGGCTTCTGGGAAACTAGCTGGTTGATTCCATAGCAGTGATAAGATGTCTTATCTTTAAGGAGCAATAATTAAATGTATATAATTTAAACATGCAATTATAAATAGTATGTGAATACTTCATCCTGAAGTTGAATCTCAATATGTTAGTTGGTATAGGAGGTATAGAGGTGGAAGATGGGGAGTTAAACATCATTAAGACTAACCTTCTTGAAACTCTTGATTAACCCAGTTGTGGCCAAGGTGACCAAATGTAAAAATAACTTAGGAACCTGCTATATTAAATAGTAGCAACAGCAATAATAGCAAACAAATGTGGTGCTTACTATGTGCAAACACTGTTTTAGTACTTAAAGTTCTGGTTGTTGTTGAAATATTGGTTGCTACCTCTCCCTTTTGCTTCCCACTTCCACCCTCCACTAAGGACCCATTGCTTACATTTTAACAAAATTGGTGAAGGTGATGTTGTCATGACACCATCAAAGAACTGAATTTGGGCACCCATGTAGCTTTCATCGTGTCTGCTATTCCTGAGAAACACTCTCTCAAGAGAGCAGTCTCAATTTTGTTACAAGTAATATGTGAATTTATTCCTATGAGTATCAAATGGTTACATGTAGTGTTAAAATCCTTTTCTTAATTATAAAAATAGTATGTTTGTTGCAAAAAATTTTTTTAATACAGAAAGTCATAAAGAATTTTAAAAATTACCTGTGGTCCCACCACTCCTCAATTACCACTGTTAACATCTTGTTTTTACCACTTTGTTTTCAACAATACCAGATTTACAATGAAGAAATCTTGGATCTTCTGTGCCCATCTCGTGAGAAAGCCCCTCAAATAAATATACGGGAGGATCCTAAGGAAGGCATAAAGGTGTGTTTTTCTCTCATTTGATGTTATTTTAAAATGTTGGCCACTACTAAAGTTCACACTCCTTTTATTTGCCACTGTGGTTTTAAATCACTACTAACATCTCAGTCCTTCAGATTTTGTGTGGTCCTAATTCCCTTTGTTAACCTAGAATTCCTAGATGGGAACTTTTGTGGGGAAAGAAGTTTTATCACCTTCCTATTACCTCTTGAAGGAATGCTAATATCAATTAAATATTTATTGGCTATTTACAGAGTTCTGAGGCTGGGCTGTCCAGTATGGTAGCCACTAGCCACAAATGGCTATTTAAACTTAAATGAACTAAAATTGAATATAATTTGAAATTCAGTCCCTCAGTTACCAGCCACATATCAAGTGCTCAATAGCTACGTGACTAATGGCTACTGTATTGCATAGCATAGATATAAAACATGGTCATAGTAAATTCTGTTAGACAACAATGTAATAGACATTGTGCTAGATCTCTGGAATGATATTTAGAAAGTAAGACGATACAAAAATTTTAAATTTATAAGTACCATAGGAAGAAGAGATCGCTTATTTGAGAGGCTTCCATCACATGGTATAGATGTAGGCTGAGGAGCTGTAGCTGAACAAAGTTTGAGGCAAGGTTGGGAGTATTGTATATGGGAGTGGACCAAATCCAGGAGCCAGTGTTGAAAACAGGCAGAGCTTGGTTCTAGCAGCAGCTTGAGTATTCAGGAGTGGGAGAATTTGAGGTGGGAAGTAGATGAGAATAGGGTAGTACAGACTTAGGAAAACTCGGTAAAATAATACTTTATCCATCTTTCTCTCCTTCTTCTCTTCCCTGCAGAGAAAGCTGAAATTTAGGGTGCAGGTGCTTGAGGGGCAGATGCCTATGCTACAGAAATATTTTTCCTTCTGGGTCGTTAGGTCATTAGCCAGGCACTAAAGCAAGGCTTGAAGCATCAGACTTATTTTGAAAGCCTGGTAAGCGTGGGTTACAGAAAGACAGTTTGGATAGTGGGGATAAGAAACCTGGGTAAAATGCATGCTGTCACCAGAAAGAATGTTGGTACTGAGCCGGCTCTTGACCCAGTACTAAGATCTTTTATATGTCCTATACCAAGGCAGGAATTAAATCCCAAGCACTATTTGAGGGAAAGTTTGCAATACAGAGAAGTGTTAAGTTTCTGACTCAAATTGGGAAGGGTAAGGACAAGTTTGTGAGCACTCTTCAGTTGGGATGGATGGAATATAAGTAAGTAAAGAAGTAAGGTTATTCTTGTAGTAAGGAATAGCTTAAGCAGGAAAGCAGAAAATATATTCCTGGGGGTAATAAGACTAGATCGGTCTGTCTGCATTAGAGGATATGGGTTGGGAAGTAATAGGAGGTATGTTAGGACCAGATTATGAAGCCAGGCTAAAGAGCTTAGTTTCTATCCCTGTGAATAGTATGTAAGCTACTTAATACTTCCAAATGAAGGATTGCACTGGCTACTTTTACCAAGTTTTTATCTTACGTGTATATCTCCGACTAGGTTAGCTCCCGGGAGGTTAGGAGAGTATCTTAAAATCTCGTTGTACCCTCATTATCTAGCATAGGGCTTAGGAGTTTGGTGACATTTTAGGAAGCAGGACTTTCGGAAGGCTAAACAAGAATGGATTGAAAAGGAGAAAAACTAGGATGAGGAAGGAAAATTTAGGGAAATGTTGCCTTATTTTTCAGGCGTGAAGTAATATGGGCCTGGATTAGGCAGGTAGATGTGGAAAGGAAAAGGAAACAATGGATTCAAAAGAAGAATGACTGGGAGTTGGTGATAGGTGAGATATGGGGGAATAGCAGGAATTAAAGGCGAATCTGAGGTTTTGAGAATAGCGATCTTAGTAGAAACGAAGAAGTAGTGGAGAGAATCAGTATTGGTGGAAGGAAGATGAGTTTGGTTTCATAATTTACTGACGTCAAAGTGTAAGTAGCAGGCAATTTGAAGTATAGGACTAGAAATTAGGGCCACAGATATAGATTTGGGAGCTATGGGGTAATAAAATCATAGCATATTGAGGCTAGAAGGGACTTCGTAATCATCTAGTTCAATCTCCAGAGGCTCCAGGAAATTTTAACTTGTACAAATTCTCCTGGGTAGATACAGTACCAAGCCTAGGACCCTGTTTTCCTGGCTTCCTAATCCAGTGGAAATTGTACCATGCTATTTTCCCTATTGAGTATGAGGTATAAAATGGGTCCAAGATATAGGGAGGAACACAGGGCCACATGGAGGAGAATGTAGCAAAGAGAAATAACCATAGCTATTTGTGTTGCCCTTGCTGTCCTTAGGGCCAAAACTTACCTTCACTTGGGGCTCCCTGGAAGGCACATATCCATTGCTACCATAAAATCTAGAGGTCTTTTGTAGCTCTAGTATTGACTGGCATCCTTGTTTTGGAGGTCCCCAGCGAAGACTGGAGACCTTGGTTTGCAGTGATCACAGAGTTGCTAGTTAAAACTGTCCTTATGGGACTTCCCTGGTGGCACAGTGGTTAAGAATCCACCTGCCAGTGCAGGGGACATGAGTTCGAGCCCTGGTCCAGGAAGATCCCACATGCCATGGAGCAACTAAGCCCGTGCGCCACAACTACTGAGCCTGCGCTCTAGAGCCTGTGAGCCACAACTACTGAAGCCCACACACCTAGAGCCCGTGCTCCACAACAAGAGAAGCCACCGCAACGAGAAGCCCATGCACCGCAACGAAGAGTAGCCCCCACTCACCACAGCTAGAGAAAGCCCACACACAGCAATGAAGACCCAACGTAGCCAAAAATAAATAAAATAAATTTTTAAAACAACCCAGCCCTTATTACTGTGACTATTTATTGAGGTTCTACTGGAACATCAAGGCATTATTTTTTAAACCACCAATCCTTATATTTCTGATGAAGTATTTGAAGTCGAATCATAAGAGAGTTTTTTCTTTCTCTGAATTAGATTGTGGGACTCACTGAGAAGACTGTTTTAGTCGCCCTGGATACTGTTTCCTGTTTGGAGCAGGGCAACAACTGTAGGACTGTGGCCTCCACAGCTATGAACTCCCAGTCATCCCGATCTCATGCCATCTTTACAATCTCCATAGAGCAAAGAAAGAAAAGTGACAAGTAAGTTCAAGTTACAAGTAACAGTCAAGATTTTTAACATTAGTTATACTAAAGTTGAATAATAGCTTGCTTCTTGATTTGAAAAATAACCAGACATCAGTACTCTGAGCATGAGTAATGAATGGAGCCATTTGGACTGATGTGAAAGAAAATGAGAACTGGCAGGTGAGCTTTGATACTCACCTACCCTCAAGCTTGTGTACCATTCTCACTTGTGTCCTGTTATCATCACAGGAATAGCAGCTTTCGCTCCAAGCTGCATCTTGTAGACCTTGCTGGATCAGAAAGACAGAAGAAAACCAAGGCCGAAGGGGATCGTCTAAAAGAGGGTGAGAATAATTAAGGCTACAGTCATAGATAAAAACTTCTAGTACTCTTACTGCTGTTGTTGGTGTCTTGACCGGAATATTTCAGGTCACATTCTAACAGTAACTACAATTCAAGTTTGAGGCTGATTTCAGAAACAGTGAAAAATTGTTTCTCTCCCTTGCACTCATTTTCTAATTTAGGTGTGAGATTTGGATCTGGTCCTTGGTTTGATTTCATCTGGCCCAGGCAAGTTTTAGTTTTTGTTTTGTTTTGTTACTCCCAACTACTTATAGTTAAAATCAATATCCTGATTCTGTCATCCCAAGTATTCACTATCCTTCCCAGATGTTGTCACTTATAAACCTCATCAGCATGGTTTCCATATCTTCATTTAAGTGGTTGGATATAAATGATGAAGCTCCTAAGGCTACGAGAACCCCATGGTATACACTATTAGAAACCTGCGTCTAGCATGATAATGACCTGGTAATCTGCATGCTTTGGGAATGGTCTTTCAAGCAGTTATTAATCTAGCTAACAAAAATTAACAACCAGCTCCCATTTCTCAATTTTGTACTTAAGGATCTCATAAAAGATTTTTTCAAATGCCTTGCTAATGTCCAGATATACTATATGTCTACCATATTTTTCATAGCTACCAGCTTAGTAACAGTACAAAAAAGAAAGAAGGATTAGCCTAAATTGACTTTTTCTAAGTGAATTCAAGCTGGCTTCTAGTGCTTATTCTTCCATTTCTAGGTTCTTGCCAGCCATCTCTATAATAATCTAGAAGACTTATATCAAACTGACTGGTGTGTAATTTATGGAATTAACTTACCTCTCTTTTTTCGAAAATTGAAATTACATCTGCCCAGTCTTCCGGAACATCCTTCTCTGTGATTCCTCAAATATCATTGACATAGCTTCAGTGTTCTTGTTTGAAATTACTCTCAGTTCCCTCAGCTATAATTCATCTGGTCCAAGACATTTGAACTCTTATTAAAGTAGCTGAGTTCTTGCTTACTACCTTACTACAAAGATTCTTTACTCATATTGGGCTTCAGTTCCCTCTTGGGAACTGAGAAGGCAGAAGCAGAAATAGTAATTGAGGAATTTTGCCTCTTTGTCATTTATCATTATTATACTGCTGGCACAGGGCAGAGACCTATTTCTTCCTCATTCAGCTTTTTGTTCTGAATGTATTTAAAAGTGCCCTTTTTGTTCTATGTTTGAACTTTGAGATTTATCCTTCTTAAGACTATTTTTAAAGGTTCTTTTGCCTCCTCTATCTTTTTTTAGGTGTACAGTCTGAGGTTTTTTATTTTTTGTTTTTTAAATTTATTTATTTAATTTATTTATTTTTGGCCGTGTTGGGTCTTTGTTGCTGCACGCAGGCTTTCTCTAGTTTCAACAAGCAGGGGCTACTCTTCGTGGTGGTGCGCAGGCTTCTCATTGCAGTGGCTTCTCTTGTTGTGGAGCACGGCTCTAGGCACTCAGGCTCAGTAGTTGTGGCACACGGGCTTAGTTGCTCTGCCGCATGTGGGCTCTTCCCAGACCAGGGCTCGAACCCGTGTCTCCTGCATTAGCAGGCGGATTCTTAACCACTGTGCCACCGGGGAAGCCCTCTGAGTTTTTTTTAACAGCTTTATTGATATATAATTCACATGCCATAAAATTCACCTGTTTAAACTGTACATTTCAGTGGACTTTTGTATATTCAGAGTTGTGCAGCCATCACCACAATCTAATTTTAGAACATTTTCATCACCTGCAAAAAGAAACTCATACCCATTAGCAGTCACTCCCCATCCCAACCCCATTTTCTAGCCCTAGGCAACCACTAACCTATATTTCATACAAATGGAATCATATAATTTATGGTCTTTTGTGACTGTCTTATTTCACTTAACATAAGGTTTTCAAGGATCATCCATGTTGCAGTGTATATCATCACTTCATTTTATTGCTAAATCATATTCCATTGTACAGATATACAACATTTTTGTTTGTTTGTTTTTTGCGGTACGCAGGCCTCTCACTGCTGTGGCCTCTCCCGTTGCGGAGCACAGGCTCCGGACGCGCAGGCTCAGCGGCCGTGGCTCACGGGTCCAGCCGCTCCGCAGCACGCGGGATCCTCCCGGACCGGGGCACGAACCCGTGTCCCCTGCATCGGCAGGCGGACTCTCAACCACTGCGCCACCAGGGAAGCCCCAGATATACAACATTTTGTTTGCCCATTCATCAGTTGTATCCAATTTGACTATTTTGAATATTGCTCTGTGAACATCTATATATAAGTTTTTGTGTGGACAAATGTTTTAATTTCTCTTTAGGTATAACCTAGGAGTGTTATACGTGGGTCATATGGTAGCTGTTTAAATTTCTTTTAAAAAAAATTAATATGTAATTAATATACCATAAAACCCACTTTTTTAATGTGTACAATTCAGTGATTTTTTAGTATATTCACAAAGTTGTACAACTATCACCACAATAAATTTTAGAATATTTTCATCACCCCCAAAAGAAACCTATACCCATTAGCAGTCACTCATTTTTTTCCATTGTCCACCCCCCACCACCCCACCTCCAGGCAGTGACTAATCCTTCTGTCTTTATGGATTTGCCTATTCTGGACATTTCATATAAATGTAATCATACAATATGTGACCTTTTGTGACTGGATTCTTTCATTTAACATCTTTTCAAGGTTCATCCATGTTGTAACATGTATCAGTACTTCATTCCTTTTTATTGCCAAACAATATTCCACTACATGAATATATTGAGTTTTTATTTATCCATTCATTTGTTGATGGACATTTGGGTTGTTTCCACTTTTGGTTTTTATTAGTAATGCTGCTATGAGCACTGATGTACAAGTTTCCGTGTGGATGTGTGTTTTTATTTCTCTTGGGTATATACCTAAGTGGAATTGCTCAGTCAAATGATAACTCTATGTTTAACTTTTTGAAGAACTGTCAGACTGTTTTTCATAGCAACTGTACCTATTCTACCTTCTTACCAACAATATATAAAGGATTGTAATTTCTCCATATTCTTAGTTTTATTATGTCTTTAATTATAGCCATCCTAGTGAGTATGAAGTGGTACCTCATTGTGGTTTTGGTTTGCATTTCCCTGACGGCTAATAATGTTTCATGCGCTTCTTGGCAGTTCGTGTATCATCTTTGGAAAAATGTCCATTCAGATTCATTGCCCATTTTTTAAATTGGGTTATTTATCTTTTTATTGTTGAGTTGTGTGTGTTCTTTACACATTCTGGATACTAGCCCCATATCAGTTATATTATGCTTCGCAGATGTTTTCTTCCATTCTTTGGGTTGCTTTTTCACTTTATTGAAGGTGTCCTTTGAAGCACACATTTAAAATTTTTAGATGAATTCCATTCATCTGTTTTTTCTCTTGTTGCTTGGTGTTTGGCATCATATCTAAAAAATCATTGCCTAATCCAAGGTCACAAAGATTTACGTCTCTGTTTTCTTCTAAGAGTTTTATAGTTTTCAATGTTAAATATAGGTTGGAGATCCATTTCGAGTTAATTTTTGTATATAGTGTAAAGTGGCAGTCCAAACTTTAATCTTTTGCATGTAGATATTCAGTTATCCCAGCATCATTTTTTGAAAAGACTATTCTTTACCCATTGAATTGTCTTGGCATCCTTGTCAAGAAGCAATTGGACTCTCAGTTCTATTCCATTGATCTATATGTGTATCCTTATGCCATTACTACACTGTCCTCATTACTGTAGCTTTGTAATAAATTTTGAAATGGGGAAGTGTGAGGGCTCCAGCTTTGTTCTTTTTCAAGATTGTTTTGGCTGTTTTGGGTCCTTTGCATTTTCATATGAATGTTAGGGTCAGCTTGTCATATTCTGCAAAGAAGCCAGCTGGGATTTTCACAGGGATTGTGTTGAATCTGTAGATCAATTTAGGGAGTGTTGGCATCTTTCAATTCTTTCAAGTCCTTCAATTCATAAACATCAGATGTCTTTCCATTTATTTAGGTCTTCTTTAATATCTTTCAATAGAAATTTTTTTTAATTTTCAGAGTACAAGTTTTACACTTTTGTTAAATTTACTCCTAAATATTTTATTCTTTTCAATGCTTTTGTAAATGAAATTGTTTTTACTTAATTTCATTTTCAAATTATTTATTGAGCTTTGTATATTGATCTTGTGCCTGCAAGCTTGCTGAGCTTGTTATTTCTAATAGTTTTTTTGATGGATTCTTCAGGATTTCTGTTTACAAAATCATGTCATCTGTGAACAGAGATGGTTTTACTTCTTCCTTTCTGATCTGGATACCTTTATTTCCTTTTCTTGTTTAACTGTCCTGGCTAGAACCTCCAGTACAATGTTGAATAGAAGTGGCGTGAGTGGATATTGTTGTCTTGTTCCTGATCTTAGGGGAAAAGCATTCAGTCTTTTACTATTAGGTATGATGTTAGCTGGGGTTTTTTCACAGATGCCCCTACCAGGTTGAGGAAATTCCCTTCTATACCTAGTTCATTGAGTGTTTTTATCATGAATTTGTCAAATGTTTTTTCATCATCTATTGACATGATCACGTTATTTTGGTTCTTCTGTTGGTATATTGCATTAATTGCTTTTTGGATGCTAAGCCATCTTGTATTCCTAAAATAAATCTAACTTACTGTTTTTATACCTTTAATGACTTTACTGGACTAATTCTACAACTCCCTATAGTTTGTGGTCACAGAAGTGTCTGCTCAGTTACTTTAGTAGTTAGCTAGTGATTGGTCTCATTTCCTTAAATGCCTTTAACCTATAACTCTTCCAGCATTTGCCTAGGGCTCTGAGTTTGTGTTGCAGCTTACCTTAAATGCTAAGGTTCTTTACAACTCTTAGTCTCTACTTCTTGAGCAGGGTCTCAAAGTCAGCCAGAGGGTACAAGATGAGGGCCTTTTAGGTCTTCACTGACATTTTTAGGTCTTTCCTGAGCATGCACATGGCTTTCTCCAGCAATATATCAGAGCTTTTTAAAGTCCCCAGTGGACTAGAGGTGGGATAGGGACGGTGGGAGGGAGACGCAAGAGGGAGGGGATATGGGGATATATGTTTACGTAGAGCTGATTCACTTTGTTATAGAGCAGCAACTAATACAACAATGTAAAGCAATTATACGCCAATAAAGATGTTAAAAAATAAATTAAATAAAGTAAAGTTCCCAGTGGAGGGACTACCCTGGTGGTGCAGTGGTTAAGAATCCGCCTGCCAGTGCAGGGGACATGGGTTCGAACCTTGGTCCGGGAAGATCCCACATGCTGCGGAGCAACTAAGCCCGTGTGCCACAACTACTGAAGCCCGAGTGCCTAGAGCCCGTGCTCTGCAACAAGAGAAGCCACCACAATGAAAAGCCCGTGCACTACAACGAAGAGTGGCCCCGACTTGCTGCAACTAGAGAAAGCCCGCACACAGCAACAAAAACCCAACACAGCCAAAAATAAATAAATAAATAAATTTATTTATTTTTTAAAATATATTAAAAAAATAAAATAAAGTCCCCAGTGGACATTTCACTCCCCAGATCTTCCTTTTAAGTTTTCAGCCAGGCTCTTGTTTGACCATGGCTATTAAGTTGGGTGTGTATCATCACCAGATATTTTTCTATATACGTGTGTGTGTATATATATATATATATATATATATATATACACACATTTAGTAATACATTTGTTATATGCCTTTTAAAATTTTGGCATTGCTAAATCAATTTATTTCCTTTTAATTACACAAGTAGTACATGAATCAATTCCTGGTATACAAACATAAGCAATATGGATGAAGATAAAATCCCCCTTGATTTACCACCTAATACTAATCTAGAGGTAACTACTTTTACCTGCCTGGTGGGTAGCATTCAAGATGTTTTTCTGTGTATATATTTTTATTGGTGTTTCCTGTTTTTTGTTTGTTTGTTTTTTGCGGTACGCGGGCCTCTCACTGTCGTGGCCTCTCCCGTTGCGGAGCACAGGCTCCGGACGTGCAGGCTCAGCGGCCGTGGCTCACGGGCCCAGCCGCTCCGCGGCATGTGGGATCTTCCCACACCAGGGCACGAACCCGTGTCCCCTGCATCGGCAGGCGGACTCTCAACCACTGCGCCACCAGGGAAGCCCTTTCCTGTTGTTTTTAAAGATAGATGCTATCATACTGCATATATTGTTTTTCAGCTTGCTTTTATATCAGCAATATATGTTTGAAATCTTTTTGTATTAGTATATAAGTCTATCTCATTTTTACAACTGCTATCTAGGATTCCACAGTATACAAAGTCTACCTTGTTTGTTTATTCCTGTTTTGACTGACATTTAGGTTGTTCAGTTCCTGGCTATTGCAAAATGATGCCTCAGTCAATAGCCTTGTATGTGATATACAAGTGAGAGTATTCTCTAGGTTATATACATGGAAGAGAAATTGCTAGTTTGAAGGGTGTACACATTTCAGATTTTTAAATACTGCTAAATATTGTCCTCTAAAATGTCTGTCCCAGT
The DNA here is from genome assembly GCF_964270905.1 of Leucopleurus acutus. Classification (NCBI taxonomy): domain Eukaryota; kingdom Metazoa; phylum Chordata; class Mammalia; order Artiodactyla; family Delphinidae; genus Leucopleurus; species Leucopleurus acutus. The sequence continues at coordinate 59,879,576 of NC_139148.1, forward strand.
ATGCACATACCTACAATATATGAGACTATGTTTCACTGTACCGTTGACAAAATTGGATATTATTGATCTTTTTTATTTTCCCCTATCTTGAACATTGCATGTTATTTTTATAGAACTTGTATTTCCCCAATTACTTATGAAATTAAGCATCTTTTTATGTTACTGGCCATTTCTCTTTCCATTTCTGTGAATTCCCTGCTCATACCCTTTGTTTTGGTTTTTTTTCTTTCAGGTTGACTTTTTCTTGTTTTTCTTGTTATTTTTCCTGTTGACTTCAGGAGTTGTTTCTGTATTCTAGATATTAATCCCTTGTTGCATATATTTTTCTTAGTCTCATTTTTTAACTTTTTTAATCTTTCGATTCATGTCTTATGTGTGTATTTCTTCCTATATACTTTTTTCTTGACGTAAAGTTTATACGCAATAAAATGCCCATATTTTAAATGCTCAATTTCTTGAGTTTTGATAGTTATATGCCCTCATGTAAATACCAATGAAAACGTGATAAAAAACATTTCCATCTCCCCTAGAAAGTTCTCTTGTGTTTTTTCCAGTCAATCCACCCTTCCCACATTCCACTTTAAGCAACCACTTTCTGACTTCTATCACCATAGATTAATTTTACATGTTCTTAGACTTCATAGAAATGGAATCATATAATTTTTTCATGTGTCTGGCTTCTTTTGCTCAACTTAAGATTTTTTGGGCAGATTTTTTTCATGTTCTTGCTTTGATTAATAATGTGTTCCTTTGTACTGCTGAGTAGTATTCCATTATATGATTATACCACTATTTGTTCTTCAGTTTTCCTATTGATGGAAATTAGGGTTATTTCCAGTTTTTAGCTATTATGAATAAGGCTGCCCTGAACATTCGTGTACAGGTCTTTTTGTTAACATACATTTTCATTTCTCCTGGGTAATTACCTAGGAGTGGAAGAGGTAGATATATGCTTAATTTTATAAGAAAGTGCCTAACAATTCTGTAATATGGTTTGTACTGTTTTATGCTCCAGCAATGTTATTGAAAGTTCCATCTTATCACAGCTTCATAAATAAAGATGTTGTCTTAGAAATTCTAGTGGGCATCAAATACATCTCATTATAGTTTTTTGTTGTTTGTTTTTGTTTTGTTTTGCTGCACCACGCAGCTTGTGGGATCGTAGTTCCCAGACCAAGGACTGAACCTGGGCCACGGCAGTGAAAGCACTGAGTCCTACCTACTGGACCGCCAGGGAATTCCCCATCACAGCTTTTTAAAAAAATTTTATTTAAGTATAGTTGATTTACAGTGTTGTGTTAATTTTTACTGTACAGCAAACTGACTCAGTTTATACATATATATATTCTTTTTCATATTCTTTTCCATTATGGTTTATCATAGGATGTTGACTATAGTGTGCTATACAGTAGGACCTTGTTGTTTAATATAATACTTTACATCTACTAATCCCAAACTCCCAATCCTTCCCTCCCCTACTCCCTGCTCCCCCTTGGCAACCACAAGTCTGTTCTCTATGTTTGTGAGTCTGTTTCTCTTTCATAGGTATGTTCATTTGTGTCATATTTTAGGTTCCACATATAAGTGATATCATATGGTTATTTGTCTTTCTCTTTCTGACTTCTCTTAGTATGATAATCTCTAGGCTCATCCATGTTGCTGCAAATGGCATTATTTCATTCTTTTTTATGATTGAGTAGTATTCAGTTGTATATATGTACCACATCTTCTTTATCCATTCATCTGTCGATGGACGTTTAGGTTGTTTCCATGTCTTGGCTATTGTGAATAGTGCTGCTATGGACATAGGGGTGCATGTATCTTTTTGAATTATAGTTTTGTCTGGATATATGCCCAGGAGTGGGATTGTTGGATCATATGGCAACTCTATTTTTAGTTTTTTGAGGAACCTCCATACTGTTTTCCATAGTGGCTGCACCAACTTACATTTGTACCAATAGTGTAGGAGAGTTCCCTTTTCTCCACACCCTCTCCAGCATTTGTTATTTGTAGACTTTTTAATGATGGCCTTTCTGACCAGTGTGAGGTGGTATCTTATTGTAGTTTTGATTTGCACAAAAATTTTAATTTTGATGAAGTTCAGTTTATCGTTTTTTTTCTCTAATGCTTAGAGCTGTTGGTATCCTGTCCAAGAAACCTTTGCATACCCAAAGTGATGACGATAATTTCCTATGTTTTCTACTTGAAGCTTTATAGTTTTAGCTTTTACATTAGTTGTATAATCTATCTTGAATTAGCTTTTGGTTATAAAGTGAGATAGGGGTTGAAGATCATCCTCCACCCCCCATGAATATCCAGCCCTTCTAGCACCATTTATTAAAAAGAAGGTCCTTTACCTACTGAACTGCCTTAGTATATTGGTGTATTGAGTTGACCATACGTGTGTGTGTCTATTTCTGGACACTATTCTGCCCTATTAGTGAATTTGTTTATTCTTAAACCTTTTATTTATTTATTATTATTATTATTTTAATAAATTTTATTTATTTATTTATATTTGGCTGCGTTGGGTCTTCGTTGCTGCGCGCGGGCTTTCTCTAGTTGCGGCGAGCGGGAGCCACTCTTCATTGTGGTGCACGGGCTTCTCATTGCTGTGGCTTCCCCTGTTGTGGAGCACGGGCTCTAGGCGTGCGGGCTTCAGTAGTTGTGGCTCACGGGCTCTAGAGCGCAGGCTCAGCAGTTGTGGCACGCGGGCCCAGTTGCTCCGCGGCATGTGGGATCTTCCCGGCCAGGGCTCGAACCCATGTCCCCTGCATTGGCAGGCGGACTCTCAACCACTGCACCACCAGGCGAGCCCTATTTTTTATTATTATTTTTTTAAAATTATTTATTTATTTATCTTTGGCTGCGTTGGGTCTTTGTTGCTGCGTGAGGGCTTTCTCTAGTTGCTGCGAGTGGGGGCTACTCTTCGTTGCGGTGCACGGGCTTCTCACGGTGGTGGCTTCTCTTGTTGTGGAGCGCGGGTTCTAGGTGCACGGGCTTCAGTAGTTGTGGCTCACGGGCTCTAGAGTGCAGGCTCAGTAGTTGTGGTGCACGGGCTTAGTTGCTCCGCGGCATGTGGGATCTTTCCGGACCAGGGCTCGAACCCGTGTCCCCTGCATTGGCAGGCGGATTCTTAACCACTGCGCCACCAGGGAAGTCCCAAACCTTTTAATAAATACAGTTCATCACAGTATATATTAATCTCTGGGAGGGCAAGTTTCACCTCACTTTTCTTTTATCAGAACTGTTTTGATTATTTTCTTGTCCAGGTGAATTTTAGAATCAAGTTGTCAGGTTCTATGAAAAATCTTTTTGGGATTTTTATTGAGAACTTAAATTCAGCTTATAGATTAAGTATAACTGAGCCTACCCATCCATGAGCATGATCTCTCCACATTTATTCAAGTCTTCTTTTATGTCTTTCAGTAAGCTTTGTAGTTTTCTTAATGTAATTCTTACACCACATATCCTGGTAGGCCTATTCTGGAATATTATAGTTTTTGTTGCTATTTTGAATACCTCGTTTTCTATTTTTATTTTCTAATCCTGTTTAAGAAAAGTATTAATTTTCAAATTTCCATCTTATATCCAACCACATGGCTGAATTGCATTCTTAGTTTCCCATAATTTGTCAGTTGTGTTTCTTGGATTTCCTAGGTAGGTATTCATGTTATTTTCAAGTACATACTTTGGCCTCTTCCTTTCCAACATTTATATCTTATTTCTTTTCATATCTTTTCCAGTGTAAGCTTGAATAGTACCAATGATAGTAACCATTCTCATCTCTTTTTTTCTTTTTTTTGCTCTAACCAGAACATTGCTAGTGTTTCACCTTAATCTACTGGCAGATAGCCTTTATCAAGTTAAGGAAGTCCTAGTTTTAGTCCTAGTTTGCTAAGAATTATATATATTTAAAATAAGAAATGATTATTGAATTTTATCATTGATTGGGCATTAATGAACATGTAGTTTTTCTTTTTCTTCAACCTATTGATAGAATAAATTGTAAAAATAAATTTTCTGTCATTGAATCATCCCCAGTTGATCATGATAAATTACTCTTTCTGTACATTGCAGGATTCACATACTAGTTTCCAATTTAGGGCATTTATATATCTGTTCCTATGAGAGAGTAACCTATAACTTTTTTTTGTATGTATGCTCTCCTTGTTTTGGTTCGAAGATTTTGCCATGTTTTATATATATATATATATTTTTTTTAAATTTATTTTTGACTGCATCTGGTCTTCGTTGCTGTGTGCAGACTTTCTCTAGTTGTGGTGAGCGGGGGCTACTCTTCGTTGCGGTGTGCAGACTTCTCATTGCGGTGGCTTCTCTTGTTGCAGAGCACGGGCTCTAGGCACACGGGCTTCTGTAGTTGCAGCACGTGGGCTCTAGAGCACAGGCACAGTAGTTGTGGCACACGGGCTTAGTTGCTACATGGCATGTGGGATCTTCCCAGACCAGGGATCGAACCCGTGTCCCCTGCATGGGCAGGCAGGTTCTTAACCACTACGCCACCAGGGAAGTCCCAAAAGATCTATTTAAAACTATACATTTTCCTCTAAGTACCACTTGGATATAATCATATAATTTTGAGAAATAGTACTCTAACTGTTCATTTTTAAATAGGAGATTTCCTTTTTAATTTCCTCTTTAACCTAAGAGTTAGGTAGAAGGTGTCTCTGTGTATTCTTTTGTTGTTAATTTCTGATTTATTGCATTAAGATCAATGAATGTGTGTGATTTCTGTGTTTTGAAATTTTGTCTGACTCTTGTTTGAGCTTTGTTAATATTCCATGTATATTTGAAAAGAGGGTGTTTTCTGCTAGGTATATAGTTCTATGTATAACTATTAGATAAACTCATTAATTGTATTATTCAGAGTCTCCATGTCCTGTCTTGTTATTTACTTAATATGCTATTTTCTTACATTATGACCAAGGATTTATCAGTTTCTCCTTGTATTTCTTTGTTTATGTATTTTATATATATATAATATATATATGTATATATATTATATATATATATTTTTTTTTTTTTCCGGTACGCGGGCCTCTCACTGTTGTAGCCTCTCCTGTTGCGGAGCACAGGCTCTGGACACGCAGGCTCAGCGGCCATGGCTCACGGGCCTAGCCGCTCCGCAGCATGTGGGATCTTCCTGGACTGGGGCATGAACCTGTGTCCCCTGCATCAGCAGGTGGACTCTCAACCACTGCGCTGCCAGGGAAGCCCCCTGTATTATATATTTTTAAGCTATGTTGCTGGCTGCATAAAGTGTCATGGCATATATCTTCTTAGATGATTATATCTATTGTATCTGATTAATATTTCTTCACCTACTTTCTCTTTGTTAGCCCTTGCTTGGTATGTCTTTTTGTATCCCTTAATTGAAACCATGTATCTTGAGTTCATTCATTCATTCATTCATTCATTTATGCCCAATTGGGTGTTCTCTTTTAACAGAGGGTTTTATTCTACATGTTTTTATGTTTGTGTTTGGACTTATTCCTGACATATCATTGGCTACTAGCCCAATGGCCTACTCCTACTCTGGTACTACAACCAATTACCTTGATTGTTATCCCAAGGCTCCCTCTTGTTTGCTAGATCCACTACCTTCAAGTCTACACTACCCTTAGAGTTGGTGCCACCTTTTCATAGCAGTTCTCTCCTGTATATTTTTTCTTCTGTTAGTCCAATTCATCTGCTTTCAGTCTCAAGGATTTTGCCATTTCTGATCCACCAGTGATAGATTCAGAAGTGGCTGCTGGGCCATTCCAGATTGGTAGGTGGCAGATTTAATAAGCAAGGGAACTTAACATGAGGCTTGTGTTGGGCAGCTGCAAGACAAGTGGATCTCCACACCTGCCCACCAGAATCTTAAAGTTTATATAGAGGCTTAACTGAGTTTAGTCATGTACACTGTCCATATGGTCTCAATACGACCTTACTCTCTCAAGGCTGCATTCTTGAAAATGGCTCTAGCTGTGGGAATGGTGGACAGCACATAAGTTCCAAGGACAGGGAAGGGGATGAGGAGCCCCCAGATGCCCAGGTCCATTTCATGGGTCAATCTATGGTAATATCCTCTCCAGTATTACTGAGTCCAAGCTTGAACTGCTCGCTGCACAACAGGCCAATAAATAAAGAGATGCATTGTTGGGGCAAAGAATAGTGACTTTATTCGGAAAACCAGCAGATCAAGAAGATGGTGGACTAGTATCCCAAAGAACCATCTTCCCAGAGTTAGAATTCAAGCTTCTCTTATACGAAAAGGAGTGCGTGTGTATGGTTGTTGCTACAAACTTCTTGGTGCCAGAATCCATTGATCTTGTAGCTGTCTAAGTAGGTCTGGTCACAGTGTTCCTATAAACCTCCAATAAGACAAATGGTATTCTCTGTTCTGCAACATTTTATCTCTATATGAATGGAAAAGTGTTACATCTTTAAAGGGCAGAGCCTTGAGAATGGACTATCCTGTATATTTCAGGCTATAAGCAACATTCTTAACTTGTAGCAAAAGCAATAGAATACAAAGGTTAAAGTAAAAGAAACAGAAAAGTTAAAGTAAAAGGTTAAAGTAAAAGTTAAAGTAAAAGGTTAAAGTAAAAGAAAAGAAAAGAATCAGATTTGTTCTTCCCCATTACACCGTGACCTCCTCCAACATTACCATCCTTCTCCAGAAGTCTCTTCAGGTCTGGATGGTGTGATTAGGGCCAGTTGTCCCCTTCTGAACTGTGGTCTTTGACATAAAAGGCTCAGATGGGCTGGCTTTCAGTCACATGCCCACTCTGAACTACAGGTGGGGTCAAATACTCCACCCTCTCTCCAAGTAAACCCATAGATTGAGGGTTGGGGAGAGAATAATTTTAAGTAAAACGTGCTGTTTCCAGAAGAAGGGTCAAACTACACTGAGTAAACAAAAAGTATATGTGCCTATTAGCAGTAAATAATGGTTCATTCAAGTCATTTAGATAATTAAATGCCAAAAGTAGGAGTTGAAATTATATGTTCTAGGTAATAGGAAACTATTAATCATGGATATAAAGATCTGTTCTCAAAGAATTCTATAGGTTCTTAGAGGAAAGGCAGTGAGTTTATATTTTTTACCATTGTATCCTCAAAACTTAGAATGGTACCTGGCACAGAATGGCTGCATAATATATTTGCTGATTGGAGTTAATGTAACTGACTTGAACAATTAATTATCGGTCCCTGTGGGATACCACACAAAACTTTTCAATCTAATCTTACATCTTATCTTTCTTATCCACTCTCAGAATTTTAAACTAATTTCTGTATTATAATTCTATGTATGGTGATAAACAATATACCTAAATCTCCTGCCTTAACTGCTTCTCTGAACTTCTTAACCATAATGAAACTTTCCTTTTAGACTAGTTTTCTCACTAGTTCAGAATGTTTAAAACTGAACACATTACCAGTTCTCCAAAGTTTCTTTTTCTTTTTTTTTAATCTTTATTGGAGTATAATTGCTCTACAATGGTGTGCCAGTTTCTGCTTTATAACAAAGTGAATCAGCCATACACACACACATGTTCCCATATCTCTTCCCTCTTGCATCTCCCTTCCTCCCACCCTCCCTATCCCACCCCTCTAGGTGGTCACAAAGCACCGAGCTGATCTCCCTGTGCTATGCAACTGCTTCCCACTAGCTATCTATTTTACGTCTGGTAGTGTATACATGTCCATGCCACTCTCTCGCTTTGTCACAACTTACCCTTTTTCTAAATATCTATTTAATATATTGCACCACCTTGTGTGTTTGGACTTAATTACAAAAGCTTGAAATCTAAAATCATTTCAGATCTCTCTGTGCTTGAACAAGTGTGAACTTGTGAAAAAGTTCCCCCAATTCTACTGCCTCACTATTTTTCATATCTGTGTTCTCCAGCCTAATCAATTGCAGGAACTTAGTAGGTGCCTTATATAATGTCTGGATTATCAAAATAATTACCCTTGGGCTTCCCTGATGGCGCAGTGGTTGGGAGTCCGCCCGCCGATGCAGGGGACATGGGTTCGTGCCCCGGTCCGGGAGGATCCCACATGCTGCGGAGCGGCTGGGCCCGTGAGCCATGGCCGCTGAGCCTGCGCGTCCGGAGCCTGTGCTCCGCAACGGGAGAGGCTACAACAGTGAGAGGCCCGTGTACCGCAAAAAAAATAATAATAATAATTACCCTTATTTTTCAGCTTTATTGAGGTTTAATTGACAAATAAAATTGCAAGATATTAAAGTGTACAATGTGATAATTTGATATGTTTATACATTGTGGAAGGATTACCCCCCTTGAGTTAATTAACACATTGATCACTTTTTTTGGTGAGAGTATCTACATTTAAGTTGTACTCTTGGTACAATTATACAATACAGTATAATCAATTTTAGTCACCATGCTATACATTAGATTCTCAGACATTATTAATCTTATAACTGAAAATTTGTACCTTTTTACCAACATTTTCTTGTTTCCTCCATCCCCAAGCCCCTGGCAACCACTTTTCTGCTCTCTGTTTCTGTGAGTTCAGTTTTTTTTTTATGTCCACCTATAAATGATATCATACAGTAAAAAAAAAAAAAGTGGCTGCCAGCTTTCTCACTTGGCAGCATCTTCAAAGACTTTTAAGAGCTCTCAAAGGAATTTAACTCAATTTCATTAGAGAGTTTTGCCCCTACATTCCAGGTTCCTTTTTTTTTTAACTTCAGAGCTTCAATTTCCTCATTTGTATAATAGGATTTGAATATATACCCCCACAAAGATGTGAGGATTAAGTGAACTCATATTGTAAAAAAATGTAACATAATTCCTAGTATATATTACCCTCTTAATAATTATTAATTCCATCTTCTGTGGTTTCACTTGCTCTGAGTGGTGGTTAATAAGGAATATAGGGGCCCTACTGATATTTATAAACAAGCTCAGATGAACTAAGACCACCTAGGAGCTTGCTAGGGTGATTGTCATCATTTGAGGTAGATTTTTGAGGGTGGAAAAGGCTTGTGGGAATGTGACTTGTACCAGCGGAATTAAGTTTTCTTTAGCTAACAAAATATCATTCCCAAAGCCAAGCCCCCCACTGTTAGAGGGAATCATTTTCTACCTATCAAGAGCTAAGAAGGTTGCTAGCCCCTCTAGGATATTTTCAGTGGGTGGATATGGCTCATCAGAATTTTGTTGCATATCGCATTACGGGGGGTGGAGGAAGGAGGTGTACTCAAGTGTCAGATTTGATTTATGAGGCAAAGAAGTTTATGACAAAATCACAATTGCGTCTTAGATCAAGTGGGAGATGCCTTTAGCTGAAAGGGAAGCCAGTGAGAAAGCAAGACACAGGTATATAGGAAGCAGACAGCAGAGAGAAAGATAAGGAGTTTGATTTTGGATGTGTCAGATTTGGAATGCATATTAGAAAAGTCCAGGAAGAAAGGGGAAATTCAGAACTAGAACTTAAAAGCGAAGTCTGGGCTGGAGATAAATATTTGGAATCTATGGGTGAGGTTGCCCAGAGAGAGTTTGTAGAGAAAGACTAGATATTGAGAGAGCCAACACTAAATATTAATGAGGAGCACTAATATTTAAGAGTCAAGAGTAAAGGAGCCAATTAAAGAGGTTCAAGGGACACAGGATAGTAGTAGCTAAAAAAACGAAATAAGAGTTTCTAGAACAAAGGGATTGTTACCTGTGTCAAATGTTTCAGAGTGGTTACATAAGATGAGGCCTGAAAAGAAACGGATTTGTCCACTGAGGTTTTTGGTGAAGGAATCAGGGCAGGTTGCATCAGATTGAGGTGTGAAAGTAACTACCATTCTGAATGTGGTGTTTATCTTTTCCATTAATTTCCTTATTCTTGTATCCCTTAATGATATGTAGTGGTATTTTGCCTGTTTCCAAACTTTTCATAAGTGGTTTCATAATGTATTTGTTTTTTCATCACTGATTTTTTCCTCAGTGTTATGTTTGTGAGATTCATCCATCTTGATCCATATAGCTCTGTTCTAAGCTTTTTTTTTTAACTAAAGTCTTAAATTTTCTTAGTATAAAGTCATATCAGTAAAACGAAAATTATCTCTTTGCCAATATTTGTTCCTGTTATTTAATTCTCTTATTTTTTGTTTATTAGCAAGAAACATGATGAAGGACACATCCTGCGCTTGTAAAGTGGCTTTCCTTGGGAGGAATCTAGTTTCTGATTTTAATTGGAATAGTTTTAGTGTTTTAATATTTGGAATGATAATAGCTACTGGTTTTGGTAAATGGTATCTAATTCTTTTAGTTCCAGAAAGTAAAGCTGTACTTTAATCTCCTTGAGAGATCTTTTTTAAGCTAAGTTGTCTGCTTCCTTTCAGCAACTCTATTTTATAAAAGGCCTATTCTAAGCGTTCTGCTTGTTTCTTTTATTGGTTTCTGGGTCTCCTTATGTGTATTGTTATTTTCCTTTGCTCATTGGGGCTCGTCTAATGCTGGGGTGCCTTACATTGTAGCAGCTATGTTGAGTGGAAAAGCCACAGTGATTTCTGCCCATGAGCCAGGACTGTAGCAGCAGGCATGTTGTCAGTCAGCTTGTCACACTCTTGGGAGGCATCAAGAGGGGCCTCTCTATACTCTTGTTCCCTGGTGCTGTCCTTGTCTCAAGGTGGGGAGGACCCAATCCAACTCTTCAGTTTCTTCTCAGCATTTTCAGATCCAGGAAAACCTGGCATACTCACATAGGTAATATCACCTGTCCCCTAGGAGTTCATAGAGTCCTGCAGGCCAAGTCTTCACCAGGAACTGTGTTCCCATCCTTGCACTTTGGCTGTCCTACATCAGACCCCAGGCCAGTAGCCCAGAGCTCTCATCTGTTCCAGAGATGAAAAACCCTGCATCACCCCTTATTCTCAGGTCTCAGACCCATCCTGTGACCTCATTCTCTTGGCTGACTGCAGCACCTACTTGGCTCAAGAACAGAGTAGATGGATCAGACTTGGGAATAGAGGGGATCTGGGATGTCTTTAACCTACCATCTTCCTAAAATCCCTCTACATTTTTAAAATCCCCATGAAGGGATGAGATTATTCATTTTTCTAAAGTTTTTTCACTTTTCTACTATTATTACCAATTTGATAAGTGAAAAGTGGTATCTCATTTTCATTTCTGTAGTTATTAGTGAATTGAATATACTTTTATATTTATAGACCATTTATATTCTGGATTAAATTACCCATTCAAGGCATTTCTCTCCCTTTAGTCAGTTTGGGTGCTGTACATTTCTTGTTAAGTTTATCCCTACTTTTTGTTGTGACTTTGAATATAAAACATGTTCAGATCACTGCCAGGTAGATTATAAATAGATTACAGATGGATAACAGATAGATTATTCAATTGAAGAATAATATACATATAGAAAGTTGCCCAAATCATAATTATACAGTTTGGTGAATGTTCACAACGTGAATATACCCATGTAACTAGCACCCAGATCAAGAAACAATATTACAAGCATCCCAGAATTACCACCGTGCCCACTTCCAGTCTCTATCTTCCCCAGAGGGTAACCTTTGTGTCTGACTTCTTTCATCCAGTGTAAGGTTGCCAAAGAAAATACAGGATGTCCAGTTAAATCTGAATCCTTTTGCATGGAGCATATATATATATTAAAAATGATTCATCATTTATCTGAAATTCAAATTTAACTAGATGCCCTGTATTTTTTTCTCTTGCTAAATCTAGTAACCCTAACTCAACATTATGCTTGTGAGATTCATCCATATTATTGCATGTAGTTGTAGTTCATTCATTTTCATTACTATACATATTCCATTGGTGAATATACCACAGTTTATTTATTCTTTGTACTGTTGCATGGGCATTTGGGTAATTTCCAGGTTGGAGCTATTATGAATAGTGCTGCTATGAATATTCTTGTACCTGCATTTTGGTGAACATGTACACAAATTCCTTCAATCCTGAATTCTCCTGTAACTGCTACCCTATCTGCTTCCCTTTAGAGTTAAGCTCCTCAAAAATGTTTACACTGCTTAGCAACACATGTGATTCACTCATACATTTTTTTGGTGAGATATAGCATACCTACAGAAAATTGCATAAATCATGTATATAGTTTATTAATAATTATAAAGTGAACACCCATGTAGTTACACTTAGGTTGAAAAACAAAACATTTCTAGCACCCATATATAGCCCTCACAGGTCACGATCCCCTCCCTTCCCTCCAGAGGTAACCACTCCTGACTCTTGTGGTAGTAATTACTTTGCTTTCCTTGATAGTAGTGCCACCTGTGTATACATCTCTAAACAGCATAATTTATAGGGCTGGCCAAAAAGTTCATTCGGGTTTTTCCATAACATCTTACCAAAAACCCAAACGAACTTTTTGGCCAACCCAATAGTTTTCTTTACTTTTAAACTTTATATAAGTGGAATCATACTGTATGTAATCTTTTGTGTCTTACATCTTCCATTCAACACTGTGTGTGAAAAGTTCGTATGTTGCATATAGCTGTAGTTCTTTTATTTCCATTTCAGTATAGTTTTCCATTGGTATGATTATACCACTATTTATTCTTTCTACTGTTGATGGAACAACAGTTTCAGTTTCCAGTTTTTAGCTATTATCAACAATACATTCTTGTTCATGTATCCTGATGCATAAGAATTTTCTAAGGTATATACCTAGAATTACTTGGTCATAGGGTACGTATACACCCAGCTGTCTTCCAGAGTATTCCAATGTGTGAGAGTCCTGTTGCTGAGCAGTCCCCATGTAGTTATATTCCCCATGTTCTGTCAGAATCTTAAATAGTTGCCAATCTAGTGGGTGTGGAGTGATAAACTTCACGTGGTTTTAATTTTCATTACCTGGATGGCCGGTTGATCACTTTTCATGTGTTTATTGACCATGTATATTTTCTTTTCTGTAAAATTCCTGTTCTATTCTTGCCCATTTTTCTATTGTGTCTGTCTCTGACTGATTGTAAAACGTACTTCTTTATATACTGTAGATTCTAGTCACTGTTCAGTTATATTTATTGCAAACCTCCCCGCCCCCACATGTTTTGCAGATACCTTCTCCTTCATCTCTGGCTTGTCTTTTCACTCTCTTTTCATTTATAATTCCTTTATATTATGTCTTCTTTAAGAAATCCTTTAGTACCACCAAGATATTCTTCAAATTATTCTTTATTATCTAATAAAAGCTTTACAATATTGCCTTCACATTTAAGTCTTTAATTCACCCGCAACTGTTTTCTGTACACAGAATGATGTAGGGGTCCAATTTTGGTTTTCCATGTAAATACCCATTTATCCTAGCACTACTTATTGAAAAGTCCATACTTTTTTCGCTGATGAGCAGTGCCAATTCTGTCATTTATTAAGTGCCCAAATGTAGCTTGGTCTGTTTTTGGGCACTCTATTCTCTTAAGTCAAATTAAGTTTTCCAAATCTATGTATATCTCCTCACTTATTTAGGACTTCTTTAATATCTCTCAATAATTTTCCTTGTAGACATCTTATACATCCTTTGTTCTATTCTTCGGTAATTTGTAATTTGACTCTATTGGAAGTGATATTTTAAAATCTTTTTAGTAAAGTATAATATACAAACAGAAAAGTACATATAAGTGAATACCTTGCTGAATTCTCACAAACTGAAAAAACTCATGTAACCAGCATGAATAGAATCTTTTAAAATTTTATCTTCTAACTTTGTTTTTGGCATATGGAAATAAAATTTATTTTCTAATATTGACTTTGTATCTAGGAACCTGATTCACTCTCTGTAGTCTATCTTTACCCACCTTACTAAAACAACTATGTAAAACATCACCAGTGATATATATATATTTTTTAACATCTTTATTGGAGTATAATTGCTTTACAATGGTGTGTTGGTTTCTGCTTTATAACAAAGTGAATCAGCTATACATATACATATATCCCCATATCTCCTCCTTCTTGCGTCTCCTTCCCACCCTCCCTATCCCAGCCCTCTAGGTGGTCACAAAGCACCGAGCTGATATCCCTGTGCTATGTGGATGCTTCCCACTAGCTATCCATTTTACATTTGGTAGTGTATATATGTCCATGCCACTCTCTCACTTCGTCCCAGCTGACCCTTCCCACTCCCCACGTCCTTGAGTCCATTCTCTACGTCTGCGTCTTTATTCCTGTCCTGCCCCTAGGTTCTTCAGAACCTTTTTGTTTGTTTGTTTCCATATATATGTGTTAGCATAAGGTATTTGTTTTTCTCTTTCTGACTTACTTCACTCTGTATGACACACTCTAGGTCCATCCACCTCACTACAAATAACTCAGTTTAATTTCTTTTTATGGCTAAATAATATTCCATTGTATATATGTGCCACATCTTCTTTATCATTCATCTGTCAGTGGACACTTGGGTTGCTTCCATGTCCTGGCTACTGTAAATAGAGCAGCAATGAACATTGTGGTACATGACTCTTTTTGAATTATGGTATTCTCAGGGTATATGTCCAGTAGTGGGATTGCTGGATCGTATGGTAGTTCTATTTTTAGTTTTTTAAGGAACCTCCATACTGTTCTCCATAGTGGCTATATCAATTTACATTCCCACCAACAGTGCAAGAGGGTTCCCTTTCTCCACACCCTCTCCAGCATTTATTGTTTGTAGATTTTCTGATGATGGCCATTCTCACTGGTGTGAGGTGATACCTCATTGTAGGTTTGATTTGCATTTCTCTAGTGATTAGTGATGTTGAGCATCCCTTCATGTGTTTGTTGGCAATCTGTATATCTTTGGAGAAATGACTATTTAGGTCTTCTGCCCATTTTTGGATTGGGTTGTTTGTTGTTTTGATATTGAGCTGCATGAGCTGCTTGTAAATTTTGGAGATTAATCCTTTGTCAGTTGCTTCATTTGCAAATATTTTCTCCCATTCTGAGGGTTGTCTTTTTGTCTTATTTAGGTTTTCCTTTGCTGTGCAAAAGCTTTTAAGTTTCATTCGGTCCCATTTGTTTACTTTTGTTTTTATTTCCATTTCTCTAGGAGGTGGGTCAAAAAGGATCTTGCTGTGATTTATGTCATAGAGTGTTCTGCCTATGTTCTCCTCTAAGAGTTTGATAGTGCCTGGCCTTACATTTAGATCTTTAATCCATTTTGAGTTTATTTTTGTGTATGGTGTTGGGGAGTGTTCTAATTTCATTCCTTTACATGTAGCTGTCCAGTTTTCCCAGCACCACTTATTGAAGAGGCTGTCTTTTCCCCATTGTATATTCTTGCCTCCTTTATCAAAATTAAGGTGACCATATTTGCATGGGTTTACCTCTGCACTTTCTATCCTGTTCCATTGATCTATATTTCTGTTTTTGTGCCAGTACCATACTGTCTTGATTACTGTAGCTTTGTAGTATAGTCTGAAGTCTGGGAGCCTGATTCCTCTAGCTCCGTTTTTCTTTCTCAAGATTGCTTTGGCTATTCGGGGTCTTTTGTGTTTGCATAAAAATTGTGAAATTTTTTGTTCTAGTTCTGTGAAGAATGCCACTGATAGTTTGATAGGGATTGCATTGAATCTGTAGATTGCTTTGGGTAGTATAGTGATTTTCACAATGCTGATTCTTCGAATCCAAGAACATGGTATATCTTTCTATCTGTTTGTATCATTTTTAATTTCTTTCATCAGTGTCTTATAGTTTTCTGCATACAGGTCTTTTGTTTCCTTAGATAGGTTTATTCCTAGGTATTTTATTCTTTTTGTTGCAGTTGTAAATGGGAGTGTTTCCTTAATTTCTCTTTCGGATTTTTCATCATTAGTGTATAGGAATGAAAGAGATTTCTGTGCATTAATTTTGTATCCTGCTACTTTACCAAATTCATTGATTAGCTCTAGTAGTTTTCTGGTAGCATCTTTAGGATTCTCTATGTATAGTATCATGTCATCTGCAAACAGTGACAGCTTTACTTCTTCTTTTCCCATTTGGATTCCTTTTATTTCTTTTTCTTTTTTTGTGCTGTGGCTAAAACTTCCAAAACTATGTTGAATAATAGTGGTTAGAGTGGACAACCTTGTCTTGTTCCTGATGTTAGAGGAAATGATTTCAGTTTTTCGCCACGGAGAACTATGTTGGCTGTGGGTTTGTCATATATGGCCTTTATTATGTTGAGGTAAGTTCCCTCTATGCCTACTTTCTGGAGGGTTTTTATCATAAATGGTGTTGAATTTTGTCAAAAGCTTTTTCTGCATCTATTGAGATGATCATATGGTTTTTCTCCTTCAGTGTGTTAATATGGTTTAACACATTGATTGATTTGCATATACTGAAGAATCCTTGCATTCCTGGGATAAACCCCACTTGATCATGGTGTATGATCCTTTTAATGTGCTGTTGGATTCTGTTTCCTAGTATTTTGTTGAGGATTCTTGCATGTACGTTCATCAGTGATATTGGCCTGTAGTTTTCTTTCTTTGTCACATCTTTGTCTGGTTTTGGTATCAGGATGATGGTGGCCCCGTAGAATGAATTTGGGAGTGTTCTTCCCTCTGCTATAGTTTGGAAGAGTTTGAGAAGGATAGGTGTTAGCTCTTCTCTAAATGTGTGATACAGTTCACCTGTGAAGCCATCTTGTCCTGGGCGTTTGTTGGAAGATTTTTAATCACAGTCTCAATTTCAGGGCTTGTGATTGGTCTGTTTATATTTTCTATTTCTTCCTGGTTCAGTCTCGGAAGGTTGTGCTTTTCTAAGAAATTTTCCATTTCTTCCAGGTTGTCCATTTTATTGGCATATAGTTGCTTGTAGTAATCTCTCATGATCCTTTGTATTTCTGCAGTGTCAGTTGTTAATCTCCTTTTTCATTTCTAATTCTATTGATTTGAGTCTTCTCCCTTTTTTTCTTGATGAGTCTGGCTAATGGTTTATCAATTTTGTTTATTTTCTCAAAGATCCAGTTTTAGTTTTGTTGATCTTAGCTATTGTTTCCTTCATTTCTTTTTCATTTGTTTCTGATCTTTATGATTTCCTTCCTTCCGCTAACTTTGGGGTATTTTTGTTCTTCTTTCTCTAATTGCTTTAGGTGTAAGTTTAGGTTGTTTATTTTAGATGTTTCTTATTTCTTGAGGTAGGATTGTATTGCTATAAACTTCCCTCTTAGAACTGCTTTTGCTGCATCCCATAGGTTTTGGGTTGTGTTTTCATTGTCATTTGTTTCTTGGTATTTTTTGATTTCCTCTTTGATTTTTTCAGTGATCCCTTGGTTATTTAATAATGTATTGTTTAGCCTCCATGTGTTTGTATTTTTTACAGTTTTTTTCTGTAGTTGATTTCTAGTCTCATAGCGATGTGGTGGGAAAAGATACTTGATACGATTTCCAATTTCTTAAATTTACCAAGGCTTGATTTGTGACCCAAGATATGATGTATCCTGGAGAATGTTCCCTGAGCACTTGAGAAGAATGTGTATTCTGTTGTTTTTGGTTGGAATGTCCTGTAAATATCAATTAAGTCCATCTTTTTTAATGTATCATTTAAAGCTTATGTTTACTTATTTATTTTCATTTTGGATGATCTTTCCATTGGTGAAAGTGGGGTGTTAAAGTCCCCTCCTATGATTGTGTTCCTGTCGATTTCCCCTTTTATGGCTGTTAGCATTTGCCTTATGTATTGAGGTGCTCCTATGTTGGGTGCATAAATATTTACAATTGTTATATCTTCTCCTTGGATTGACCCCTGGATCATTATGTAGTGTCCTTCTTTGTCTCTTGTAATAGTCTTTATTTTAAAGTCTGTTTTGTCTGATATGAGAATTGCTTCTCCAGCATTCTTTTGACTTCTATTTGCATGGAATATCTTTTTCCATCCCCTCACTTTCAGTCTGTATGTGTCCCTAGGTCTGAGGTAGGTCTCTTGTAGACAGCATATATACGGGTCTTGTTTTTGTATCCATTCCACCAGTCTATGTCTTTTGGTTGGAGCATTTAATCCATTTACATTTAAGGTAATTATTGATATGTATGTTCCTATTACCATTTTTTTAATTGTTTTGGGTTTGTTACTGTAGGTCTTTTCCTTCTCTTGTGTTTCCTGCCTAGAGAAGTTCCTTTAGCATTTGTTGTAATGCTGGTTTGGTGGTGCTGAATTCTCTTAGCTTTTGCTTGTCTGTAAAGGTTTTAATTTCTCCATCAAATCTGAATGAGATCCTTGCTGGGTAGAGTAATGTTGGTGTAGGTTTTTCCCTTTCATCACTTTAAATATGTCCTGCCAGTCCCTTCTGGCTTGCAGGGTTTCTGCTGAAAGATCAGCTGTTAACCTTATGGGGATTCCCTTGTATGTTATTTGTTGTTTTTCCCTTGCTGCTTTTAATATTTTTTCTTTGTATTTAATTTTTGATAGTTTGATTAATATGTGTCTTGGCGTGTTTCTCCTTGGATTTATCCTGTGTGGGACCTTCTGCACTTCCTGGACTTGATTGACTATTTCCTTTCCCATATTAGGAAGTTTTCAACTATAATGTCTTCAGATATTTTCTCAGTCCTTTTTTTTTTCTCTTCTTTTTCTTGGACCCCTATAATTCGAATATTGGTGCGTTTAATGTTGTCCCAGAGATCTCTGAGACTGTCCTCAATTCTTTTCATTCTTTTTTCTTTATTCTGTTCTGCAGTAGTTATTTCCACTATTTTATCTTCCAGGTCACTTATCCATTCTTCTGCCTCAGTTTTTCTGCTATTGTTTCCTTCTAGAGAAGTTTAAATTTCATTTACTGTGTTGTTCATCATTGTTTTTTTGCTCTTTAGTTTTTCTGGGTCCTCGTTAAACGTTTCTTGTATTTTCTCCATTCTGTTTCCAAGATTTTGGATCATCTTTACTATCATTACTCTGAATTCTTTTTCAGATAGACTGCCTATTTCCTCTTCATTTGTGTGGTCTTGTGGGTTTTTACCTTGCTCCTTCATCTGCTGTGTGTTTCTCTGTCTTCTCATTTTGCTTAAATTACTGTGTTTGGGGTCTCCTTTTCGCAGGCTGTAGGTTTGTAGTTCCTGTTGTTTTTGGTGTCTGTCCCCAGTGGCTAAGCTTGGTTCAGTGGGTTGTGTAGGCTTCCTGGTGGAGGGGACTGGTGACTGTGTTCTGATGGATGATGCTGGATCTTGTCTTTCTGGTGGGCAGGACTGCGTCCAGTGGTGTGTTTTGGGGTGATGGTGAACTTATTATGATTTTAGGCAGCCTCTCTGCTAATGGATGGGGTTGTGTTCCTGTCTTGCTAGTTGTTTGGCATAGGGTATCCAGCACTGTAGCTTGCTGGTCATTGAGTGGAGCTGTTCTTAGCGTTGAGGCGGAGATCTCTGGGAGAGTTTTAGCCATTTGATATTACGTTGAGCCCGTAGGTCTTGATGGACCAATGTCCTGAACTCGGCTCTCCCACCTCAGAGGCACAGGCCTGACACCCGGCCGGAGCACCAATACCCTGTGAACCACACGGCTCAGAAGAAAAGGGAGAAAGAAAGAAAGGAAGGGAGGGAGGAAAAGGAAGTTATTAAAATAAAATATTTTAAAGAATTATTTTTAAAAAATTGAAAAGTAAAGAAAAAGAAAGAAGAGAGCAACCAAACCAAGAAACAAATCCACCAATGATAACAAGCACTAAAAACTATACTAAAAAAAAAAAAAACGGACAGACAGAACCCTAGGACAAATGGTAAAAGCAAAGCTATACAGACAAAATCACACGAAGTAGCATACACATACACACTCACAAAAAGAGAAAAAGGAAAAAAAATATATATATATATTAAAAAAATAAAGGAAGAGAGCAATCAATAAACAAATCTACCAGTTATAATAAACTCTAAATACTAAACTAAGGTAAACATAAAACCAGAAATAAATTAGATGCAGAAAGCAAACCCCAAATCTACAGTTGCTTCCAAAGTCCACCACCTCAATTTTGGGATGATTTATTGTCTATTCAGGTATTCCACAGATGCAGGGTACATCAAGTAGATTGTGGAGATTTAATCTGCTGCTCCTGAGGCTGCTGGGAGAGATTTCCCTTTCTCTTCTTTGTTCGCACAGCTCCTGGGGTTCAGCTTTGGATCTGGCCCCGCCTCTGCATGTAGGTCTCCTGAGGGCATCTGTTCTTCGCTCAGTTAGGACGCGGTTAAAGTAGCAGCTGATTAGGGGGCTCTGGCTCACTCAGGCTGGGGGGAGGGGAGGGAGGGGTACGGAATGCGTGGTGATCCTGCAGTGGCAGAGGCCAGCATGACATTACAACAGCCTGAGGCACGCCGTGTGTTCTCCCGAGGAAGGTGTCCCTGGATCAGGGAACCCTGGCAGTGGCGGGCTGCACAGGCTTCTGGGAGTGGAGGTGTGGATAGTGACCTGTGCTTGCACACAGGCTTCTTGGTGGCTGCAGCAGCAGCCTTAGCGTTTCATGCCCTTCTCTGGGTCCACGCAGATAGCCGCGGCTTGTGCCCGTCTCTGGAGCTCGTTTAGGTGGTGCTCCGAATCCCCTCTCCTTGCGCACCCCGAAACAATGGTGTCTTGCCTCTTAGTCAGTTCCAGACTTTTTCCTGGACTCCCTCCTGGCTAGCTGTGGCGCACTAACCCCCTTCAGGCTGTGTTCACGCAGCCAACCCCAGTCCTCTCGCTGGAGTCTGACCTCTGAAGCCCGAGCTTCAGCTCCCAGCCCCCACCCGTCCCGGCGGGTGAGCAGACAAACCACTCGGGCTGCTGAGTGCTGGTCGGCACCGGTGCTCTGTGCAGGAATCTCTCTGCTTTGCCCTCTGATCCCCTGTTGCTGTGTTCTCCTCCGTGGCTCTGAAGCTTCCCCCCACCCATCCCCCATCTCCGCCAGTGAGGGGGCTTTCTAGTGTGTGGAAACTTTTCCTCCTTCACAGGTCCCTTCCAGAGGTGCAGGTCCCATCCCTATTCTTTTGTCTCTGTTTTTTCTTTTTTCTTTTGCCCTACCCAGGTATGTGGGGGAGTTTCTTGCCTTTTGGGAGGTCTGAGGTCTTCTGCCAGCATTCAGTATGTGTTCTGTAGGGATTGGTCCACATGTAGATGTATTTCTGATGTATTTGTGGGGAGGAAGGTGATCTCCACATCTTACTCCTCCGCCATCTTGAAGGTCTCCTCCACCACTGATATCTTAATTACCAAAATGAATTGGTTATTTTTAGTGTCCATCTCACCTGACTTCTTTGTGGCATTGACACTTGAACATACCCGTCTTGAAACTCTTCTGGTTTGTGAATGTTCACTTTCCTAGTTCTTTTCTTAACTCAAACTATTCCTTTTCAGTCTCTTTTGCTTTTCTTCTTCCTGTTCCTAATAATATGCTAATTATTGTACTCAGCATGATTTCCTTGACGAGGAATGAGTACCCATCACCTGCTGTTAGTTCTTCCTTAGCAATATTGTGGAGGTTCACCCACTTCCAGTCTGTTCCTCCTGCCTCTGCAAAGTCCGTGCCTTACCCAGCACACCTGGTCAGGAGCCTCCTAACACTTTCACTCCTAGGAGGCATTCCTTCTAAGTAACATAGCCATGTTAATCTTCTTAAAATACCACTTTGTCCATGACATCTCCCCTGCTTAGAAACTAAGTGGCACATCACTGCTTATAGGATGAAGTTGAAAAACCGTAGCTAGGCCTTCCAGAACCTTTGTACCCTGATCCCATGTTACCTCCTCAGCTGTCTTTCACAGCTTTCCTGCCCACACTCTCCTCTCCAGCTACATGGCCTCCACAACACGCCCTGCTAATTCCAGCTTCTGTGTACTTTCATCACAGCTGTCTCCTCTTCTCTCCCAGAATGAAGTCATTCTCCCCATCCCCCATCAAACTATCTACAACATAGCCATCTTTCAAGGTCCAACCTAAGTCTTGAGGTTTTTTGTTTTGTTTTAAAAAGGACATATGTGTTTTTTTTTAAAAGAAGATGTTGGGGTAGGAGTTTATTAATTAATTTATGTATTTTTGCTGTGTTGCGTCTTCGTTTCTGTGCGAGGGCTTTCTCTAGTTGTGGCAAGCGGGGGACACTCTTCATCGCGGTGCGTGGGCGTCTCACTATTGCGGCCTCTCTTGTTGCGGAGCACAGGCTCCAGACGCGCAGGCTCAGTAGTTGTGGCTCACAGGCCTAGTTGCTCCGCGGCATGTGGGATCCTCCCAGACCAGGGCTCGAACCCGTGTCCCCTGCATTAGCAGGCAGATTCTCAACCACTGTGCCACCAGGGAACCCCAAGTCTTGAGGTTTTTGATGTCACCTTTTGTAAACATTTCATCTTCTAATGTATTTCTTCTCCTCTAAAATTCTATAGTGCCAGGGGGCTATCTGGTCATTTTCTGGCCCCTCTGTATTTCCAGCTTCATCTCTCAACACTTCCCCACAAACTTCAGGGATCCAGCCACAGCAGTCTACTCATTGCTTTCCAAACAGTACTGATGTTTCAGATCTCTGTGCTGTTGTGTATGCTGGGTTTTTTCTTTTACCTACTGCCTCAGAAACCTGGTTTCATCAAGCACCCCTGTTCCTCCTGTGTTTTTAACCTTTCCCTCTCTACTGGTTTTCCCCCCTCAGCATAGAAGCATACCAATGTGTTTCTCCCATTTTAAAACAAACTAAATCCTTGATCCTCCTCATACTACTGCTCTTTTCCCTTTTCCTTTCACTCTGCTTTTTTGTCAACCCTCCATCCTCATCCCGTTGAAACTGTCCCTGCTGAGATCAACCAATGACCTGAATAACTGAATCCATTAGGCTCTTTTCAGTCCTCCTCTTACTTGGTGACTCCACTGTGTCTCACACCCTGCCCCTTCTTCTGGACAGTCTCATTCCTCCCGTGGATGTGTGACACTACCCTCTCCTGGGTTTCCTCTTACTTTTCTGAGGACTCTTTCTCAGGCTTCTCTTATTCCACCCACCCATACTTGAAACATAGCCCAGGTTCTGTCCTGGGATTTTTTTCTTTCTCGTCGCGCTGTTCAAGCCCATCACCTTGCTCCCTCCGCACCACCTTAAGTGGTCTCACTCACTAAGATGCTTATAGCTCCTACCCATGTGCTGCTGATCCCAAACCTCTATCTCCTGCCCATATCTTGCATCTACATTTCAGCCTATAAATGTAGTTGCCTGTGGGGCATCTCGTGAATGTCTCACAGGTACCTCGCATTCCACGTATCTGAAGCTGAACTCCCCATCCTTCCCTGCCTCTGTTAAACCTGCCCCTCCATTACCTGTATTCAGTAATATCAACATTCCCTCAGTCACCCAAGCCAGAAACCAGTGCATCACTCCATACTCTTTCTTCACTCTGACTCCTCTTTCCAATTCCATCAGTCACCAAGTCCTGTCAATCTTACTTTCTCAGCTCTCAAGTCACTTTCTTTTCTCTAACCCTACTACCACTACCTTCGTTCAGGCCTTCATCGTTAGCTTATAGCACGCTTTCCAACTGGATTCCTTATCTTCAGTCAGGCACCTGTTCAAGTCATCTACCAACCAGCAGCAGCATGTTCTCCCTAAACGGGATATCCCTGCTTAGAGCTCTTTTCAGAGCTCCTCACTTTGTGCCACGCTGCTTAGCAAGGCCTTTGTGCTCTAGCCTTGCCTACCTGGCTAGCTTCCCCTCTCCTCAGCCCTTCGTCAGAATCTGCCTAGCCATACTAAGTGTGCTACGTTCTTGCTTGTCTATGCGCCTTTGTACATCTTGCTCCTTCTGCTATAAATGCCTTCCCTCTGTCTTCACGTGACTAATTCTATTTCCCCCTTCACTACTCAGCTCCAATTTCATCCCCTTGAACCACCTCCAGTTCTTTGAGCCCCTCCATTTCCTTCCACTCCCACCTTCCTCGTCTGGTGCTTACCTCTTTCCTACACTAACACTACCCCAACTCTGTATTACAGTCATCACCTTGCCTGGCTGACTCCCAGTAGACAGCAAGCTAATCAAAAGGGGGAACTATGTCTTATTCATCTTTGAACCCCAGGGGCCTGGCATAGAGCCTGACATGTCATCATTGGCCCTCATTGAATGCCTCAGTTCTTTTTCCCTTTTGGTCTGACTGGTAATGCCTACTGATATTTCAATTCAGTTCAGATGTCACCCACCTATGAAACCTCTACTTTGGGTCGAAGTCTTTCCATCAGTTGGTGCTCCCATAGTGTTTTTTCCTAACACTTTATTATGAAAATTTTCAAAGATACAACAAAGTTGAAAGATTATACAGGAACATCCCTACACCTAGCATCTGGATTCCGCCATTAATATTTTACTATATTTGCTTTATATCTGTCCATTTATCCACTCATTAATCCACATTCTTTTTTTTTCAAATTCTACTTGATGGTTGATGCTTTTCCTTGCCCTGTATGCGTCCCTTTTATTTTTATTTATTTTTTTAACATCTTTATTGGAGTATAATTGCTTTACAATGGTGTGTTAGTTTCTGCTTCACAAAAAAATGAATCAGTTATATATATACATATGTTCCCATATCTCTTCCCGCTTGCGTCTCCCTCGCTCCCACCCTCCCAATCCCACCCCTCCAGGCGGTCACAAAGGACCGAGCTGATCTCCCTGTGCTGCCACATTCTTTTTTAAAACACATTTTTAAAGTAAATTGCACACATTAGTGCACTTTCTCCCAAATTCTTAAGCTTACATATTATTAACTGGAGTTTAATATTTCTTTAGATTTTTAATGTAAAATTTACAATGAAAAGCACAAATTTTAAGTGTATTGTAGCTGAATTTTGACAAATGCATTTACCTAAAAGCCTGTAATCCAAAGCCTTATCATGATATAGAAGATTATCTCCCTTCCCAGTCAGTTGTCACCCTACCACGTCTCACAGCATTCTCCCTTTTCACTGTAATTATATTTGTCTTTTTTTCTCATTAAACTTTGATTTCCTTGAAGGTAGTGACCAGTTCGTATCTTCTTGCCACCTATGCTAAGACTGTGTCTGACACACAGTAGGCGTTCCATAACTGTTGTCTGGCCGGATATATGAATATCTGCCTTATTCCTGGAATATGAGTACATGTTGTATTCATCCTCTTTCTTTCTCATCTCCCACATCCAAAAGGTCTTTTAGTCATGTCATATTTATGTCTTAAACACCTTCTATCTCCTTCATTCCTCTCCCATGGTTCCAGTCCTTAGAGATCGCTCAACTGAACTATTAAAATTATATCCTTGTACATGTCTCTTTATGCACTGATGAGAAAGTTTCTTGATAGACACCCAGAAGTAGAATTGTTGGGTCATATTTTAATGAACGTATTTTACTTTAGTAGGTATTGCAAAATCCTCTCTAAGGAGCTTGTACCCTTTTACACACCCACCAGCAAATATTATTAATTTGATCATTTTTGCTAAATTGATGGATGCAAAATTTTATTGTTGTTGTAATTTGTATGTTTTGATTTCTAGCAAGGTTGAGTGTCTTTTCAGTAAAGTTGCCAAGTAAACCACAGGAAGCCCAAGACATGGATATACTAGGAATACAGGAAACACAGGACATACTTATACTAAAAACTTATTTGTGTTTTATATGTCCTATATTTTTATCTGTTAAATTCTGTGAATTGCCAACTCAAATACTGTGCTTGTTTTTCTATTGACTTTTTAGAAAATTAATTGGGAGAGGGAGTTCATATATTCTGGACATAAGTGGTCAGTTTTATGAGTTCCAAATATTTTGTCCCCATCTGTGGCACATCTTTTTACTAAGTGTATGATGTCTTTTGTCATATAAAGTGTTGGGTTTTTTATATAAATAGAATTTCAGTGTAGTCATATAGACATAAAGGCATTTCTCCTATGTTTTCTTCTTTAAAAAAAGTCTTAAATCTGTCTGGAATTTATAACTACGTGTGGTGTGAGGTAGCAACTTAGTTTTATGTTTTTCCATATGGATAGCCATCTTCCCCAACAGAATATATTAAATTGTCCATCTTTTCCTCAAAAAAAAAATAACCTCCTAAATGGTTTCTTAAACACCAGTTTTTTACTCCCAAATCTACCTTCCAAATGACTACCAAAGTAATATTTCTGAAATCTAAATTTGATCATGTTTATTCCTTCTTTAAAACCTTTCATTTGTGTCCATCATCTACAATAGATGTTTTTAATCTGCCTTCTTTTTAAAGCAAAGGAACTCTTTTTAAAATGAAGTCTTAAAACAAATTATAACAGTTGAAATAAATTAAAAAACAGATTTTAAATTCACATACATTTATTTTGTAAGTTCAAATTTATAGCATTGAGTAGGTCAATCTTCAAACAATAAGAATATTATAGCTATTTTATGATCACAATTTCTTTCTGTTTATTGTATATTATAAGATTTTTCATGGGATAAAAAATGCAGTACATCCAGCAAAGGACTTGTATCTAGAATATATGAAGAACTCTCAAAACTCAATAGTAAAAAATAATCCAACTAGAAAATGAGCAAGACATGAGCAGATATTTCACTGAAGAGGATATACAAATGGCAATAAGCACATGAAAAGATGTTCAACATCCTTAGTCATTAAGGAAATACAAGTGAAAACCACAAGGAGATTTCACTGTAAACCTCTCAGAATAGCTAAAAGAAGAAATAGTAACAATATCAAATGCTGGCAAGAATGTGGTGAAATTGAATTTCTCATACATTGCACTATTGGACATTTATTCCAGAAGAAGTGTATGTTCACACAAAAACCTGTACGCAAATGTTCATAGCTGCTCTATTTGTAATAACCAAAAACTGGAAACAACTCAGATGTCCACCCACAGGTGAATGAATGGTTAAACAAACTATGGTACATCCATGCCATGTAATACTATTTAGCAGTAAAAAGGAATGAACTATTAAAACAGACTCCTTGGATGGATTATTATTATGCTGAGTGAAAAAAAAAAGGCTAGTCTCAAAATGTTACATACTGTATATGCTGTTTATACATTCTTGAAATAACAAAATTATAGGGGAGAAAGCTTAATGATTGCCAGGGGTTAGGGATTGGAGGGTGAAGAGATAGGTGTGCCTATAAAGGGCAGCACAAGAGAGCCTTGTGATGATAGTACAGTTCTATATCTTGATTTTGGTGATCATTAATGAAGTTATACATGTGATAAAATTACACAGAACTACACGCACACACACAGAGTACGTGTCAAAGTTGGTCACATCTGAATAACATCTGGGGATTGTGCCAAGGTTAATTTCCTGGTTCTGATATTGTACTATGGTTATGTGAGATGTTACCATTGGGGGAGGCTGGGTGAATGGTGCACAAGACCTTGCTGTACATTTCTTTTGCAGCTTCCTGTGAGTCTATAATTATTGCAAAATAAAAGGGTATTTTTTTAATGCAATATAATGAAAAGTAACTTTTTCTCTTTCCCCAAATCCCTAGTCTATGTCTTTAGACATTCTCTCTTTCTGTATAATGGAAGCATACTATGCACTGTGTTCTAATCTACCCTGTATTTATGGAGATTGTTCCATATCAGTATATACATCTCTACTGTATTCTTTTTCATGTCCATATATTATATAGATATGCCACTGTATTTATTATACCATTCCCCTATTGATAAACATTTAGGTTGGTTCCAGACTTTTGCTATTACACACTAGCTCCAGTGAACATTCTTAGTTCTTAGTATATAACATGATGGGGATTCTGGATAACAGCTATAATCTTATTTAAGATTTTGTATCTATTTTTTCTATATTTTTTTCTTGTCACACATTATCAAGAAAATCCTGATTCATACTAATACATAATTATGAGTTATAAACATTTTTTAACAGCCCACTTTACAATCTCTTCAATTATTAAACTGATCTAGGAGCTTCAATGAGGAAGTGATAGGACATTTAAATTCAATGTTGGATCACTAACGATATATTTCCTAATATGTTATATAATAACTATAAATGTCTAACAAGACACAAAGCTTACAAGAAGCACTGAAACCATCTTTTTTTTTTGAGTGCCATTGGATAAGTGCTTCATATGCACCATCACATTTTCTTTTTTTTTCCAGCTTTATTGAGATATTCTTGACATATAACATATGTTACGTTTAGGGTGTACAATGTGATGATTTGACACATGTATATGTTGCGAAATGATTACCACAATAAGGTTGGTTAACACCTCCATCCCCTCACATGATTACCATTTTTGTGTGTGTGTGGTGAGAACATTTAAGCTTTACTCCCTTAGAACAAAGTAGTGGTTACCAGAGGGGAAGGGGTTGGGGAAAGATGAAATGGGTAAAGGGAATCAACTGTATAGTGATGGATAGAAACTAAAACTTTGGTGGTGAGCATACTGTAGGACATATAGAAGTAGAAATGTAATATGCACATGAAACATATAATGATATAAACCAATGTTATCTCAATAAACTTTTTTAATTAAAAAAGATTTAGTCTCTTAACAACCATCAAGTACATAATACAGTACTGTTGATTATAGTCACCATGCTGTACTTGAGATACCCAGAAGTTATTCATCTAATAGCTGGATGTTTGTACTCTTTGACCAGCATCTTCCCATTTCCCCCACCCCTCAGCCTCTGGCAGCCACTATTCTACTCTCTTTCTATGAGTTCAGCTTTTTTTAAATTCCACATATAAGGTGAGGACACACAGTATTTGTCTTTCTCCATCTGATTTATTTCACTCAGCATGATGCCCTCAGGGTCCATCTATGTTGCAAAAGGCAGGATTTTCTTCTTTTTGTGGCTGAATAATATTTCTCTCTGTGTGTGTACCACATTTTCTTTATTCATTCATCCATCAATGGACAATTAGATTGTGAAACCATCTTTAATAGTATATCATAGCATGTTGAGTTCCGTATTCATTTGGTACTACACAACCGACTATGATGCAGTGAT
Organism: Leucopleurus acutus; assembly: GCF_964270905.1. NCBI lineage: Eukaryota > Metazoa > Chordata > Mammalia > Artiodactyla > Delphinidae > Leucopleurus > Leucopleurus acutus. The sequence goes on from NC_139148.1 coordinate 59,908,483, forward strand.
GAGCACATGAATTGAGTAACTGCCTCTGTCTGGTGTTTCAGTACAAGCTCATGTGCTACAGTGGTATAATTATCTGTACAGTTTTCCGTGAGTGTGCATGTGAACTGGGCAAACGTCTCGTGCAAAGCCACAACTTTAAATTACACATTTGCAAAAACTTCGAACGTATGTACAAATAATAGAGGTATTTTCAAAGACTGTAGAAAAATTAATTAACCTTGCTGCACAAGATAATGTGTAGATTCTAACACAGTATTGTGTAGATTCTAACACAGTATTGTGAAGCAGTTAAACTCCAATAAAGATCTATTTTTTAAAAAAAAGATTTGCTGGGCTTCCCTGGTGGCGCAGTGGTTGTGAGTCCGCCTGCCGATGCAGGGAACACGGGTTCGTGCCCCGGTCCGGGAAGATCCCACATGCCGCGGAGCAGCTGGGTCCGTGAGCCATGGCCGCTGAGCCTGCGCGTCCGGAGCCTGTGCTCCGCAACCGGAGAGGCCCGCGTACAAAAAAAAAAAAAAAAAAAAAAAAGATTTGCTTTATAGCACATTGGAATGAGCTATTTAAATGCAGTTTTTTAAAAAAACAATATAGGGCTTTTTTGTTTTTGCTGCGTTGAGTCTTAGTTGAGGAATGCGGGATCTTTCGTTGCGGCATGCGGGATCTTCATTGCGGCATGCAGGCTTCTCTCTAGTTGTGGCGTGCAGGTTTTTGTCTCTCTAGTTGTGGCGTGTGGGCTCCAGAGCACATGGGCTCTGTAGTTTGCAGCAGGCAGGCTCTCTGTTTGAGGCACGGGGGCTCAGTAGTTGTGGCGTGCGGGCTTAGTTGCCCTGTGGCATGTGGGATCTTAGTTCCCCGACCAGGGATCAAACCCATGTCCCCTGCATTGGAAGGCGGATTCTTTACCACTGGACCACCAGGGAAGTCCCTTAAAAGCAGTTTTTAAAATAGTTAAAATAACGTTAAATAGCGGTGATGGTTGCACAACAGTGTGAATGTACTTAATGCCACTGAACTATACACTTAAAAACTGTTAAAATGGTACATTTTATGTTATATATATTTTACCACAATAGAAATAATTTTTAAAACAAAATCCAAATTACAGTTGCAGAAACTCTGCAGTATTTTTGTGGTTCCCTAAAGTATCCCTAAGGTTCTGAGGAACACAATTTGAAAACCACTGTCCTACAGGATAAACACAAATACCTGAGCATGACATATCTTTCATGCTCTTTATGATCTGTCCCTAACTGTCCTCTGGCCTCATTATTTGTTACTCTCTATCTCATAACTTGCATTATTTTCCTGTTGAACTCCCTGTAGTTCCTAAATGTATGATGCTCTCTCACAAATATGTGCCTTGACATATGTTACTTCTTTGCCTGGAATAACCTTACATTCTTCTTTCCCACTCTTCCCTCCTCCATCAGCATTGTCCTAGTCATTCTTCACAGTTCAGCTCAAATTTTCAATTCCCACTCCTATGAGAACCCATTTTTACTATACTTACCTTTTCCTTTAACATTATATTTGCAAATAGTTTTTGTTGGTGTGTCTATCTCCCTTTAGATTTTTAACTCCTCGAGAGTAGGGATTGTGACTTATTCATCTTTCTACCTCTAATGCCTAGCACAGTGCCTAGAATATTGAACATATTCACTAAATGATGATAAGGACTTAAATGTGTGGGGTGAGAAAAGAGGGAGAGTCCAGGATGTCACAGGTTTGTTGTTTGTTGGATATCCGACTGTTTAGGTGATGAGACAATGAAAAGGAACAGTGCTGGAAGTGAAATAGATTTGCACTGAAAGATGAATTCTGTGTTGTTCAAGTCTGTGTTATGCAATGCCACGTGGGCACAGCCCACTGGAGTTTATTCAGTAGGCAGACAAAATATAGCTTTGGACAATAGGAAAGAGGTCTGGTTTGGAGATGGGAATTTGAGGGAGTCATTAATATAGGTGTTTATTGGAACTCTAGGCAAGGATGAGATAGCCCAGGAAGAGTATATATAGTAAGCAAAGAGCCTAAGACAGTCCCAAGAGAATACCAACTTTAATGGGTGGGTATTGGAAAAACTACCCCATTAAGTAGACTGGGAATGATTGAGAATGGGGGACACAGTAGTCACATGGCTCTGGAGGGGCGACGTGAGAGTTCAAGCTTTCTTTAAATGTGTTTTCTACCAACCCCGTCTTTTCAGCCTCAAGTCTCTCCTCTTTCCAAGGTACCTGGTGCCTCTAAGGAGCAAATTTGCTCATTTCCATAGAGCATAGAGGTTAAGATCATGGATTTGGGAGCCAGACTGCCTCCATCTGAATCCTGACTCTGCCACTTATTAGCTATGTGACCTTAGGCAAGTTACCTAATCTCTTTGTGCCTCAGGTCTCATATCTGTCAACACAGATAATCATACTTGATGCACACTTTATAGGACTACTGTGAGGATTAAGTAAGGTAATAAGCATAAAGTTCCTAGAACAGTATCTGGCTCATAGTAAACACTATATAAACTTAGCTGTTATTATCACTGTCGTGGTCATTATTGTCCCTCTGCAGGCACTTTAGATTGAGGCTCTTCCATCTTGCTGAGTCAGTTATTGCTTCTCTACCTGTGCTCTAAAAACACATCGAAACCTCTTGTCTACGGATATTTCCTCTCCTGTGCTCTGTGATCTTATGGGTTATTACTTTTTAAATTCCTTTTAGTGGTATCTTAGGGGGGAAAGAAATGCTGGTGGTCAGTCTCCTGTGTTTGAACAGAATTTCCTCTAATGCTCTCTGTGTTCTTTTTGTATATAATTTTATTTGTTACATTGGTTCCTATGAAGCTGTATCAATTTTTTATTGGAATAATATGTGCCTAGATAATTACAATTTTATTTTTTGAAAGCCTTTCATACTTTTCCCCCTTTAGACTTTCTGTACCAGAAACTTACCTATCTTTTTTCCTGAATTTTAGAGATACGTTTTCTTACCATCTAGCATACTGATGTCTGACTGTGCACCTCAGTCCCCTACAACCAGATTCTCATCATTTTACTTACATAATCAGTTCTTCCATGTGTGTCAACTTGAAGGCCAACTTCAAGATACTGCCATTTCCTTCTTCACTTGCAGTATCTTTTTGGTGAAGAAATTGTCATCAGAGTGGATAAGGAATTTAATGGGTGCTGTGCTTTCACTGTCAGGTAACTTAGCAAATATCCAGATAATCTAAGTTCCTCTATCCTATTAATAATAACTTACATGTAGGTAGCACTTTATAGATCACATTTGATTTTTATCATAGCCTCATGAGGTAAAGGTATGTATTACACCTGTTTTATGGATAAAGGAAAGTTTTAGTGGCTTGTCCAAGGTCACACACATTGATAAGTGGGAGAGGCAGAGTTTGAACTAAGATTCTATCTCCCAATCAAGTTCCTTTCCACTCTATTCCCTCTTAGTAGTTACTCCTGTAAGTCTTGTGATCTAGTGCAGTAATAGATCATTCCCCTTCTAGCTAGGCAGACCATATCTATACTATCATATTACTTCTGTTTTTCACCCTAATCTTCTTGGCTGTGCTACCTGCCTTAGGCTCATACATATTTTCTTCACATATAGAGCAGGGTTTCTCAGCTGTGGCACTATTGACATTTTGGGTCAAACAATATTGGTGGGGAGGGACTGTCCAGGGCATTGTAGGGTGTTTAGTGGTATCCTTGCCCTCTACCCACTAGATGCCAGTAGCACTCCCCTTGACCTCACAGGTTGTGACAACCAAAATGTCTCCAGATATTGCCAAATGTCCTGCAAGAAGCAAAATTGTCCCCAGTTGAGAGCTGCTGCATATAGAGCTGCTTCGTTTCTCTTCTGCCTCGTTTTTCTCTCCTGTTACCAATATACCCTTTTATTCTAGTTGTGAAACCAATTGTAACGTGCCTCCATGATACTTGTGAAGTTCTAGTCCCTTTTTAAAGTTAAAATCTCTACTTTATTATTTATTTGTTGCCCTCGTGAACAAATACCCGAAGCTGTTAAGTAGTATTCTTGATCCTCTCCTCACTTGGTCTGTTCTCAATCTTTTAGAGAGAAGAGGAACTTCTGGTCTTATAATTTTATCTGGGCATTTTCTCCATAGCCATCCTTGATTAGAACTTTTAAGTCTCTGCAGTCATGTTCTTCCCAGTCTTTATAATATATAATCTCCAACCATGTCAAGAATTTTCTCTTAACAACAGGAAATCAAATGCTGTTTTGTGATGATTTCTTTCCAAAGAGACATTCATTTCCCTTGCTCCTATCTATTCCAAAACTCCAACTCTCATTTGAAGAAAAAAAATCAGCCTTTTTATCCTTAAGTCTGTGCTTCTTACTTAGATCACAGTAGCCATAATTTCTTCTCAGGGCTCATCTGGACTTTTATTGTTGTTCCTGTGGAGCTATAGATGGACATTTTGCTCAGCAGGTTTGAAAAACCTCAACAGTCTCTCCTTCACATCCTAGATGGGATATGGGCCAATAAGATGTCACAATGTTCTGTTTGGCTAAAAGGGGGAAAGAAGAGAAAGGAGTGAACTAATATGAGGATTAGTACAGGCATTGGTGAGGTTTGATCAATCTCAGCAGGATCTCCTTCACATCCTGGATGGGATAAGTGGCCCTGAAAAATGGTACCCCTTCCAACTTGCAATAAAGGGAAAAGAAAGAGCTAGTTGCTTGAGGGAATTGTTTTTGTTTTAGGTTGGGGAGATTTGAGCATGTGTATAGACTGAAAAGAAGGAATTCATGAAGGAAAAATAAATTGAATATCTAAGAGGGAGGGGGAAGATCAAGGGATCCAGGGTCCCTGGGAAAACGGAGGGAATAGAAACACTGTCAGAGGCTGAAGGGAAAATAAAGGTAGTTATTTCCTCCTCTGAAACAAGGAGAAGGACAAAGGAATCAGTAACAGCAAAGGAAAGACTGTGAAGTGAGGAGAGGGAAGGTTAGGGAGCCCTTGTGAATAGTTGATCACCATAATGTATTTGTTGAAATCATTATGTATTTGTTGAAATCTACTAATAGAGTAAAGGTAGATTTCCAGTCTTGGAAATGATGAGTGTTTAGAATAGCTGCTGTGGTGAAGGAAGAATGAAGAAGGGAAGATTGTCTATTGACCAAGGGTTCAGCCAAGGTCAGATAGCGTGTTTTATAATGGATGGATCCAGTCCATTTTGTTATGTGACTTTCAGAAACTTACACATGCGCGTGTGCACACACACACACACACACTCACACACACGGTTGGTTTAACCTAGGCCTGGGAATTGACATGGTGGGAATGGCAGAAGGTCATGGGGCAGAAGGTCATGGGTCTAGTGAGCGCTTGGGAAAACATAACTGAAATGATTGACTTCAGGGAATAGGTAGTTTAAGGCCCAGGAAGGATGATCTACTGGGAGTATTAGAAAGTGTCATAGGGACTTCCCTGGCAGTCCAATGGTTAAGACTCTGCTCTTGCACTTCAGGGAGCACGGGTTCGATCCCTGGTCGGGAAATTCAGATCCCACATGCTACATGGTGCAGCTGAAAAAAGAAAGAAGGCATCAGTATATTTGTAGCCACAATAAGGGTGAAGAACAGGATCCATGAAAGAAATGGAAGGATAGTAGTAGGATGCAGAGAGGAATTTTGGAGTTCAGGATCTTGTAGATAAAATTGTTTCAGGTTATAAGGGAGTCCAAAGTACAGCTGAATAAGTAAAGTAGTACAGCACTAACAATAATGATGCCATTTGTATATCATTTAACTTTGTTTTGTGTAAGGTATCTTATTAACTCCCCACCACAACCTAACGAGGTGGGTAGATTTGCCTCATTTTATAGAGGAACTTACCCAAAATTGCATAGCTAATCAGTGACAGATCCAGGATTAGAACCTAGGTCTATCTGACACCATTGCCCATGCACTTAACCATTATACTACATAGACTTTTCATAGTAAACATAACCATGGGAGGGTCAGGGGCTTTCAAGGGACCTCAGAGATTATTACAATGTTTAAAAAGTAAACCTTGGAATTTAAGAAGTGGAAAAGAACCTTTACTCTATTTGAAGCAATAAGAGGAAAGGTATTTCATTGTGGTATGATAGACAGAGCATAGGATTTGACTGCAATCCTGAGGTGGAATCTCAGGCCTACCACTTACCCGCTAATGGTACCACTTGACCTTAGGCAAGTCATTTAACCTTTGAGCTAGTTCTGTCATCAATAAACTGAAAATGATAGTTAAAATAATGATAATAATAAAAATAGCTTTTAATGTAATTTCACAGCATTAATTTAAGCATTAAGTGTGATAATGTATATTAAAAGTGTGCTAATGTATATAACCACTTGTAAATAACTATACAAGTGGTTATTGTCATGGTGATCGTTATCTGTCTCTCTGCTTTGTTTCCATGGGAAAGGGCAAGAAGTGCCAACAGACTCAATTGTGCATTCACCTTTGTCCTTTGAACTTTGCTTAACTGGAAGACCAACTGTTTGAAAGAGGAAGAGATGGAAAGAAAGTAAAATATCAGAGTGGATATCACCAACTTCTACCAGCATCATGTTTATTCCCATTTCTACCTATACCACCTAGGAAAAATATGGCCTGTTTCCCAAGGAGCATAAGAATATCTGATAAGAACACTAAAGATTTTTAAATACTGTTGTTTTTCATTTCTATGAAGCTTTCTGTTTGAAAAAAAAAAGAGGCACTCTCAGAAAAGTGAACAAGATTAAGAGGTTTCTTTAAGATTGCTGACTTAATATTTCTATAGGGTCTTTATTTCTTATCTCTTTCTCAGGATAGGCATATGTTAGATGTTACCCAGGTAACATGGGTATATGTTACCAAGCAATTTAAATTTTGTTTCCTGCTATTAGGTATTAATATTAACCGAGGCCTCCTATGCTTGGGAAATGTAATCAGTGCTCTTGGAGATGACAAAAAGGGTGGCTTTGTGCCCTACAGAGATTCCAAGTTGACTCGACTGCTTCAAGGTAAGCCCAAAGTGCCTCTAAAAATAAGAGAGTAGCTCAGAATGATAGTGCTGAGAAAGGAAAGATAGAACAGGTAGAAAGCCAGATTTTTGGACTATTACATACAGAGCTGTCTAGTTGATAAACAGGAGAGAGACCTGTTGGCAAGCAGGCTTCTAAGGTAATGGAAAAATGTCTTCATATATGGCTTTGAGAGCCAAAAAATCTGTATGTAGCGTGTCAACTGTACTTAGTACTTTGTACCTGAAAATGAACTTAGTTACTGCCTTTATTACTGCTGATAAGAAGAATTCCCTAAGGAGTTAAGATCTACCTAGAGGGGGCATCCAAAGAAATTTTAATCCTAATAGTGACTCCTAACTTGGCCCAGTAAGGTTTTTTTTGTTTTAACCTGATTAACTGCTGAAGTCACAGTCTCTCTTAAGAACGAGGACACATGCAATAGGATTCTAAACTATATCATTTTATACAACAAAAATCTTAATGTTTTTATATTGACACAATAGAAAACTTGTAGATACTTAAGAATTTTTTTCTTACAGCTCTGAGATTGAAGTCACCAACCAAAACGGACAGTTTTGCTTGCATCCTACTTGTTTGATTTCATTTCCTTCCCTTGTTCTTTTTCAGATTCTCTAGGAGGTAATAGCCACACTCTTATGATAGCCTGTGTGAGTCCTGCTGACTCCAATCTAGAGGAAACATTAAATACTCTTCGCTATGCTGACAGAGCAAGAAAAATCAAGAACAAACCTGTTGTTAATATTGATCCCCAGAGAGCTGAACTTAATCATCTGAAGCAACAGGTAGAAGGAACTTGACATTTGATGGGAAAAATTACAAGTGTGTGAGTGGAATGATAGAGCTCCTATTTCTCAGCTTCTCCTCTACCAGAATTTTAGAGATGTTGGTTAAGCATTATGTTAGTTTGGGGAAATCTTAAAGTAACTCCTATTAACAGGTTTTTGGTCATATTTAAGATTAGGGAGTGGCACTGGAGATTTCACTGATAAAGAAGTGAGCAGTAAGAGATGAGGCAAGAGAGGTAGGCAGGAGTCAGATCCCAAAGGTCCTTATATAACTTGTTAAAGGATTTGGAATTCAACCTGAAAGCTGTAGGGGGCCACTGAAAGATTTAAGTAAGGGGGTAACATGTTGAAATGAGATTACTCTAGCAAGTATATAGAAAGTGGATTAGAGGTGGGCATGACTAGAAGTAAGAAAATAAATTAGGGTATTATAATAACTCAGGTGAGAACTATGGCCTGAACTAAAGACAGTAGCGATAGAGATGAAGAAAGGGGGACAAATTAGAAACAAAAAACAAGGAGGTAGAATGTATAGAGCTTACATATGTGGTGACACATGTGACATGGAAGGGTAGGTAGGGAGAATCAAAGTTGATTCCCAGGTTTCTTGCTTGGACAACTGAATAAATGGTAGTTATAATCATTGAGTCGGGGAATATAGGAGGAAAAACAGGGTCAGGTAGGGAAATGGAAATGATGAAATTCAGTTTTGGGCATTTTGAATTTGAAGGGCTTGTAGGACATCTAAGTAGAGTTGTTCAAACATGACTGGGTATGTGGGTTTAATGTAGAGAGGTCTGAACTGAAGATACAGATTTGAGAGTCATCAGCATTTAGATGGTATCTGAAGTTATGGAGTAGATGAGATCAAAGAGTGCCCAGCACGTTAAAGGCACTTCCTCAATATTTGCTGAATGAGCAAATGGACAAGAAGAGAGAAGAAGCCTAGCAGAACTCAGGGGTAACAGCAGCATTTAAGGAAGGGGGAAAGGAGTAGAAGACAAGAGAGATGAAGAAGGAGCAAACAGGCAGGAAGAAAATCAGTGGTTCATGGAAGACAAGAGAAGAAAGTTTCAAGGAGGACTACTGAAAGTATAAATTTATAAAGTATAAAGTAAGATAAGGGTTGAAAAGTGTCCATTGATTTTTTTTTAATCAACAAGGAGTGAGAAGAGGGTCAGGGGAATGATAGGAGCAGATTGCTATGGGATGGACAGTGAATGCTAGATAAGGAAGTGGAGGAAGTTGTTAGGCTCTTCTTTCAAGAAGGCAAGATGAAAGAAGACAATAGCTGGTAGTCAAGGGTCAAGGGGTGTAAATCTGTTTGTTTTTAAAATATGGAAGAGACTTGAACATGTGAAAGAACCAGTTGGGAGAGACTAAAACTGAGAATAGGGATGAGTTGATAAGGGGTCATCTCTTAGTTGAGATCCTGAGCACAAATAAAGAGGGCTTTGCTTTAGACAGTAGAAGGGATACTTGCCCCCAAGACTAGAAGAAAAGAGGTTAGGATAGGAAGAATACAGTGACACTAATTTAGAGGAAGAAGAAGGGAAATTGAGCAATTTTCAGCCTGACGATCTTTATCTTCTCAGTGAAGTAGGAGGTAAGGTCATCTTCTAAGAGCAAGCAAGCAGATGATGATAGGGTAGAGGGACTGAGGTAACCACAGAAGGCTTAAAATCACGGAAATTGAAGAAGCAGCTGACTAGGAACATGAATTTGTGGTGGTATCAGTATGACTGTGCAGCAGCTCAGTATCTCTGGCAGAGGAGCTGAGAGGGCAGGTGGTTGGGTTGACCCCTTTGGGGGGGGGTCAGGTTTTCTTTGTGTAGCACTCTTCCCAATGGGAATCTAGTGTTTCCCAACTGTCCAGTGTTCACTCCGTCTCTGGCCTTCCTCCTCAGTGATAATAATTACCATTCATTCAATCTGTTGTCTTCCTTCCCCTTATCCTCCTTTATTTCCTTCCCTCTTAGGGTTCACTATAGAAAATATAAATAATTTACCTGTTCACAGAATCATCTCAATTATAAAATACCTTACTCAGTCCTGCTCCTCTGTTTTCTTTCATGTGTATTCCTATTGCCAAAAATGCTCTTTTTCCTGGTCATTTATTTGTTCATCCATTCCAACAATAAATATTTATTGAACACTGTTATGTGCCAGGTACTGTGCTGGGATACATTGTTAAGCAAAGCAGACACAGTTTCTGCGTTCATGGAATTTATTGCCTAGTGGGGGAGACAAACATTAAACACACAATCATACCAACATATCATTATAAACTGGGATAGTGTGCTATAGGGCACTGTGAAAGTATGGAACAGGATCTTCTGTTAAATATCTAATCTGAGAAGGCTTCCCTGAAGTAGTTACATATGAGCTGAGATCTGAGGGACTGAGTAGGAATCATCTATGCAGAAAAGAAAGAAGGGGATTCCAGGAAGAAGAAATAGCATGTGTAGCAAAGTATGATGGGAAACAGCATTGACACTGCAGCCAGGCTGCCTGGGTTCAAATCCTGGCTCTATACCTCACTAGCTATTTACCCAGGGCAAGTTCTCTGTGCCTCAGTTTCCCTATCTGTAAAATGGAAATAATAATAGTACCTGCTTCATAGGGTTTTTGTGAGGGTTAACTGAGTTAATACATGTAAAGCATTTAGAACAGTGCCAGGCATATAGCATGTCTGCAAAGATCTTGAGTTAGGAATACAGTGCATTTGAAGAACTCAGAATGCCAGTGTGGCTAGAGTGGAGAGAGCAAGGAAAGGGTGTTCCAGTCTGAGACTAGAGAAGAAGCAGAGGCCTGATCAACGCCTCATGTACTACATTAAAAATGATTTTAAGCAAGGTGGCAACATTGATCATTTCCACTTTTAAAAAATGGTATGGCTGCTGTGTGGAAGTGGATTATAGTGGAGCAAAAGTAGACTCATAGAGACCACTTAAGAAGTTACTGCAGTAGTCCAGAGAGAGAAATGGCTTAGAAAGTGATAGAAAGAAGTGACCAGTGGATTAGATAAGGGGGTGAGGGTATGACATCCAGCTTTCTGGCATGTGAAACTGCATATTCACTGACCTAGAGTATACTGAAGAAGGACCAGGTTTGGGATAGCAGAAAACTAGGCAGAAATATTAAGTAGATATTTGAATATAAAGGTTCTAAATTCAGAAAAACTAAGGGGATCTAATAATAGTAATACTCAGCTCCCTGGGCTGATTTGAGGATTAAACAGGATATTATGTCTAAACCATCTTGTGTAGTGTCTGGCTCCAGGGGCTAGACTCAGGCCTCAAAGAAGCTCCCTTCCTTTCAGATTTCCTGTCTCACCTTGACATTCATATATGATTATGGTTCAAAAAAAAAACCCTTTTATATTCATTATTTAATTTTATCATCATAATAAGCCAGTGAACACAGCAGATATCTTTATTCCCATTTTAAGACACTGGGGTCTAAGAAATGAATATAGGTGGTTCAGGGCAGGCTGATGGAGGAACCAGGTCTCCTGATATCCTGCCCTTGACTTTTCCCACTGTCTCTCCAAGATGGAGCAGTAGTGGCTTATCAAAGAACAGAGAAAGCTCTTCTCCCTGCAGTGGTATAGTAACTCTGATAAGCCTTACTTGCAGGTTGCAAGGGAGAGATAGCTGGATTGGAGGGAACAACGCCCCCCTACCAGCAGGTCCTTCACTGATGGCCAGCAAATCCCCCCTAAGCTTTCTGCCTGAAGGCTCCTTTTCATAAAATGGAGATAAAATACCAGTTTCTCCCTATCAAACAGCCTTGTTCCCTGTAAATGCTTTAGAAATCTATGTGGACCAAGTGAAATCACATGTGTTGTCATGCTTTGGAAATAATGATGTGACAATAAATGTAAAATACTAGTGATATTGCATTAAAAAAAGGGTTCTAAATTCAGAAAGATCTGTGTTTGAGATAAATTTGGGAGTCACCAGTTTATAGATGGTAATTGAAACCATAGTCAGAGATGAGACTTTAAGGAGAGAATAGAAAGTGAGTGAGCTTTGAGGAACTTTATCATTTAAAGGACAGTTGGATCAAAGATGAACTAAGAGACTTAGAAGATCAGCTTGAAGAATAGAAGGAAAAGCAAGAAAGAGTGGCATCTGGTAACCCAAATGCTACCAAACAGTCAAATAAAATGAAGACTGAAAAATGCCCATGGGATGTAGTGACATGCCGATCATTGGTGACATTATCAAGAGTTATTTCAGCGGAATGTTGTGGGCATGAATCAGGTTAGAATAGGTTAAAGAGCAAGTGAGAGAAGAGCAAAAGGAAATGGAGGCAGTGGGTGTAGACTATTCTGTCAAACTTTGTGAAGGAGAGAAATTGGGCAAAAGAGATAGGAAGTGGGATTGGGAAAGGTGCTTTTGTTTTGTTTTGTTTTAAGATGGGAGAGACTTGAACATGTTTTAATCTTAGTAGGAAGGATTCTGTAAAAAGGGAGAAGTCAAAGATATAGAAGAGAGAACGGATAACAAATAGAATAAGATTTTTTTTAATTAATTAATTAATTTATTTATTTGGCTGCACCGGGTCTTAGTTGCGACACGTGGAATATTTTAGTTGTGGCATTCAGGCTTTTAGTTGTGGCATGTGGGATCTAGTTCCCTGACCAGGAATTGAACCTGGGCCCCTTGCAATGGGAGCATGGAGTCTTAACCACTGGACCACCAGGGAAGTCCCCAGAATAGGATTTATCAGAAGGCAAGAAGACTTGGGATCCAAAGCTCAAGCAGAGCAGCTCCTCTTTTATCATAAGAGGGAATGGAGAGGTTGATTGCACATTCACTCTGGTTTAAGATCCGTCTCCACGAAGCCTCCTTTGGACTATTTTGGGATTTCATTAATTTGCTTCTTCTCAGAACCTTAAAGTACTTAACTATACTTGATGACTAGTATCTTCTGTCTTGTGTTATTTCTTACATTTTCAGGCCTTAGTCTTGTCTTCATCAACTAGATTGTAAACTGGATAATAAACCACAAGAGTTTATTCTTGTATCCACCCCCCACATTGCGTAGCCCAGTGCTAAGTTTGATTTTTTAATTAATTAATTAATTAATTAATTAATTATTTTTGGCTGTGTTGGGTCTTTGTTGCTGCGAGCAGGCTTTCTCTAGTTGTGGTGAGCAGGGGCTACTCTTCATTGTGGCACGCAGGCTTCTCATCACGGTGGCTTCTCTTGTTGCAGAGCATGGGCTCTAGGCGCACGGGTTTCCGTAGTTGTGGCACACAGGCTCAGTAGTTGTGGCTTGCAGGCTCTCGAGCACAGGCTCAGTAGTTGTGGCACACGGGCTTAGCTGCTCCGTAGCATGTGGGGTCCTCCCGGACCAGGGCTCGAACCCGTGGCCCCTGCACTTGCAGGCAGATTCTTAACCACTGTGCCCCCAGGGAAGTCCCTAAGTTTGATTTTTTAAAAAAAGTAGGTTCTCTGGAACTTGCCTGGTGGTCCAGTGGGTAAGACTCTGCTCCCAATGCAGGGGGCCCGGGTTCAATCCCTGGTCAGGGAACTAGATCCCACGTGCCTGCCACAACTAAGAAGTCGGTGTGCTGCAACTAAACATGCCACAGCGAAGATCCCATGTGCCGCAGCTAAGACCTGGTGCAGCCAAAATAAGTAAATATTTTAAAAAATAATAATAATAAAAATAAATTTTTAAAAAATAGATTCTCAATATAAACTCATGAAGATGCTTAGGTAAAAGAGACAACTCATCTTCTAAGTACTAGTTATTCATGTAATGCTGATTGTCCTTTTATCATTGAATCATCAACCATGTTGCTTTCTGTAATACCTAAGATATGCTTTAGATTTCATAGGTATCAAGTAAGATTACCCGACTACTAATCATGGTAATTTTGCTGATAAGGGATAAGTAACTTTTTTTTTTTTTTTTTTTTTTTTTGCGGTACGCGGGCCTCTCACTGCTGTGGCCTCTCCCGTTGTGGAGCACAGGCTCTGGACACGCAGGCTCAGCGGCCATGGCCCACGGGCCCAGCCGCTCCGCGGCATTTGGGATCCTCCCAACCGGGGCATGAACCCGTGTCCCCTGCATCGGCAGGCGGACTCCCAACCACTGCGCCACCAGGGAAGCCCGATAAGTAACTTTTGATTGGTAACTAGCTGACTATTTTTCTTTGCCTGTTCCAGGTACAACAGCTACAGGTGTTGTTGCTGCAAGCCCATGGAGGTACCCTGCCTGGATCTATAAAGTAAGAGTCATAGACTAATTTTAAATGTATATTCTAACAGAGCCTTTTTCTCCTTATGATTGTTTTCCCCTGATATTCTAAAGTTTCTGGTAGCACTTGGTGTCAAGGTAGGGAACTTAACAAACTTGCTGTCTATTTAGGACTAGCTAGTTAGCTTTGAGACAACCTGGTATAATAGAAAGAGCATAGGTTCTGGCCTCAGAAATTTATTAATTGGAATTCTACTATGAGGAAGAGCTGTCTCTCCCCTCCCACCATTTATTTATTTCATTATGTATTTATAGCCATATAGACTCATGGGTATTTATTTTATTCTATGCATTAACATCCAATACTAGCATTATGTTTTATTGCTTGTTTTATTTGTTGTTTCTGCTTTGTCCACTAGGAGCTCCTTCAGGGTGGCTGTTGTATTCTTTAACACGCTATCAAGTTTTTAAGCATTTCTACCAGATGCTCCACACCCGTCTTCTATTTTCCCTGCCCCAATTCTGGAATCAACCATATGTCCAAGGAGCCCTGGGTTTTCTTTTTTTAATTGGAAAATGGTGTTTAGAAACCAGATCTGGGTGCTAGGTGTGCTCATTGTTACTGAGAAGTCATTACTTCTAGGCCCTCTCAGTGAGTAGAGCTAGGAAATATCTGTATGTATAGTAACCCACACATATATCTATATTTTTATGTCTACCTAACTGTGTATATATTAAAAACCATGATTTTAGACTGATACCTCTGATTCCAGTCCAACACTACAGGGTTCATTCTAATCCTCCCGCTCTCCTTATTTATAACTTCTTTCTCCAGCAGTGAAAAACCAGCTCTCATTATCTGCATTCTATTTACTTACTTGTTCAGTTCTAGTATACACGTAAAATAATTTTGGAATTGCTAGCCCATACCCCTGTGAGAAACACTTTTAGGAACTAGATTACAGCATATATGTATAATTCTTTTGTCTTTAGGCTTAGAATATCCAGGCAAGATATTGTTTCCCAGAGTTACTGTTTGTATTCCATTGTGGGTTCCCACTACATCTTACTTGGTTAGTTTTAATTGTTTGTTTATATTTTGGGTATATGAAGTGTATGTGAAACATTATCGTGGTCTAAGAGTCAGAGTTTTACAAAAAGATATACTCAGAGCAGAGAAATGCAAATCAAAACCAAAATGAGATATCACCATACACCTGTCAGGATGGCTACTATCAAAAACAAAAAATAACAAAGAGTAACAAATGTTGGAAAGGATATGAGGAGGATGTGGAGAAATTAAATTAGAACCTTTGTGCACTGTTGAAAGGATTCTAAAATGGTGTAACTGCTATGGAAAACAGTATGGAGGTTCCTCAGAAAATTAAAAATAGAACTACCATATGATCCAGCAATCACACTTCTGGGTATATATCCGAAAGAATCGAAAACAGGGTCTCAAAGAGATATTTGCATACCCATGTTCATAACAGCACTATTCATAATAGCTAAGAGGGATTTCCCTGGTGGTTCACTGGTTAAGAATCTGCCTTCCAATGCAGGAGACGTGGGTTCGATCACTGGTTGGGGAACTAAGATCCCACATGCTGTGGGGCAACTAAGCCTGCACACTCTGGGGCCTGCGTGCCACAGCTAGAGAGCCCGTGCGCAGCAGCTGCTGAGTCCCCGCACTCTGGAGCCCACACGCCTCAACCAGAGACAAGCCCACACACCACAACAAAGAGCCCACGTGCTGCAACGAAAGATCCTGCATGCCACAACGAAGACCTGATGCAGCCAAATAAGTAAATAAAGATTTTTTTTAAAGTAGCTAACAGCTTCCCTTGTGGCACAGTGGTTAAGAATCCGCCTGCCAATGCAGGGCACATGGGTTCATGCCCTGGTCCAGGAAGATCCCACATGCCGTGGAGCAACTAAGCCCGTGCGCCACAACTACTGTGCCTGTGCTCTAGAGCCTGCGAGCCACAACTACTGAGCCCGCATACCGCAACTACTGAAGCCCGTGCGCCTAGAGCCCATGCTCCACAACAAGAGAAGCCACCACAATGAGAAGGCTGCGCACTGCAATGAAGAGTAGCCCCTGCTTGCTGCAACTAAAGAAAGCCTGCATGCAGCAATGAAGACCCAATGGAGCCAAAAATAAATAAATAAAAAATAAATTTATTTTAAAAAAAGAATATAGGAAGGGCTTAAACACCTTCCTATATTCTATAAAAACTAACTAACTAAATAAATAAATAAAAAGTAGCTAAGAAGCAGAAGCAATACAGATGTCCATCAGTGTATGAATGTATAAATAAAATGTGGTATATACATACAACAGAATATTATTCAGCCTTAAAAAGGAAGGAAATCCTATCACATGTTACAACATGAATGAAACTTGAGGGCGTTATGTAAGTGAAATAAGCCAGTCACAAAAAGACAAATACTGTATGATTCCACTTATATAAGGAATTTAAAGTACTTGAATTCATAGAAATGGAAACTAGCATGGTGGTTACCAGGGGCTAGGGGAGGGGGAAAAAGGGAGTTGTTATTTAATGGGTATATAATTTGAGTTTTACAAGATGAAAAAGTTCTGGAGATCTATTTCACAGCAATGTAAATATACTTAGTGCTACTCAACTGTACACTTAAAAATGGTTAGGACGGTAAGTTTTATGTTATATGTTTTTTACCACAATTTTTTTAATGTAAATTTATTTATTTATTTATTTATTTATTCCTGCATTGGGTCTTCATGGCTGCATGTGGGCTTTCTCTAGTTGTGGCAAGCGGGGGCTACTCTTCCTTGCGTTGTGT
Source organism: Leucopleurus acutus (assembly GCF_964270905.1). Lineage (NCBI taxonomy): Eukaryota > Metazoa > Chordata > Mammalia > Artiodactyla > Delphinidae > Leucopleurus > Leucopleurus acutus. Next base: position 59,925,351 of record NC_139148.1, read on the forward strand.
GGGCTTCTCATTGCGGTGGCTTCTCTTGTTGTGGAGCACGGGCTCTAGGTGCGGGGGCTTCAGTAGTTGTGGCATGCGGGCTCAGTAGTTGTGGCTCACGGGCTCTAGAGCACAAGCTCAGGAGTTGTGGCGCACTGGCTTAGTTCCTCCACGGCATGTGGGAATATTCCCAGACCAGGGATCAAACCCATGTCCCTTGCATTGGCCGGCGTATTTTTAACCACTGTGCCAACAGGGAAGTCCCCACAATTTTTAAGAAAAAAAAACCTACAAGAGAACTAGAAGAAAATATAGGCAAAGTTCTGTGTGCACATAGGTGAAGGTAAAGAGCATTAGAAGCAGTGGCACAAAACTAAAATAATAGACTGGGGTGTGTGTGTGGAGAGTTGTTGTATAATGGGTATGGAATTTCAGTTTTACAAGGTGAAAAACTTTTGGAGATCCATTGCACAACAATGTGAATATACTTAACACTGTTGAACTGTACACTTAAAATTTACTGGTTAAGATGGTAAATTTTATGTTGTGCTTTTTACCACAATATTTTTAAAATTTTATTGTATTTATTTTTTTAAACAGCAGGTTCTTATTAGTCATCAATTTTATACACATCAGTGTATATATGTCAATCCCAATCACCCAATACAGCACACCACCATCCCCACCCCACCACGGTTTTCCCCCGTTGGTGTCCATACGTCTGTTCTCCACATCTGTGTCTCTATTTCTGCCTTGCAAACGGGTTCATCTGTACCATTTGTCTAGATTCCACGTATATGCGTTAATATATGATATTTGTTTTTCTCTTTCTGACTTACTTCACTCTGTATGACAGTCTCTAGGTCCATCCACGTCTCTACAAGTTACCCAATGTCATTCCTTTTTATGGCTGAGTAATATTCCATTGTATATATGTGCCACATCTTCTTTATCCATTCATCTGTCGATGGGCATTTAGGTTGCTTCCATGACCTGGCTATTGTAAATAGTGCTGCAGTGAACATTGGGGTGCATGTGTCTTTTTGAATTATGGTTTTCTCTGGGTATATGCCCAGTAGTAAGATTGCTGGATCATATGGTAATTCTATTTTTAGTTTTTTAAGGAACCTCCATTACTGTTCTCCATAGTGGCTGTATCAATTTACATCCCCACCAACAGTGCAAGAGAGTTCCCATTTCTCCACCCCCTTTCCAGCATTTGTTGTTTGTAGAGTTCCTGATAATGCCCATTCTAACTGGTGTGAGGTGATACCTTGTTGTAATTTTGATTTGCATTTCTCTGATGATAAGTGATGTTGAGCAGCTTTTCATGTGCCTTTTGGCCATCTGTATGTCTTATTTGGAGAAATGCCTACTTAGGTCTTCTGCCCATGTTTTGATTGGGTTGTTAGTTTTTTTTAATGAGCTTCATGAGCTGTTTATATATTTTGGAGATTAATCCTTTGTCCACTGATTCATTCACAGATATTTTCTCCCATTCTGAGGGTTGTCTTTTCCTCTCATTTATAGTTTCCTTTGCTGTGCAAAAGCTTTTAAGTTTCATTAGGCCCTGTTTGTTTGTTTGTTTTTGTTTTCATTACTCTAGGAAATGGGTCAAAAAAGATCTTGCTGTGATTTATGTCAAAGAGTGTTCTTCCTGTGTTTTCGTCTAAGAGTTTTATAGTGTCAGGTCTTACATTTAGGTCTTTAATCCACTTTGAGTTTATTTTTGTGTATGGTGTTAGGGAGTGTTCTAATTTCATTCTTTTACATATAGCTGTTCAGTTTTCCCAGCACTACTTATTGAAGAGACTGTCTTTTCTCCATTGTATATCCTTGCCTCCTTTGTCATAGATTAGTTGACAATAGGTGCGAGGGTTTATCACTGGGCTTTCTATCCTGTTCCACTGATCTGTATTTCTGTTTTTGTGCCAGTACCATATTGTCTTGATTACTGTAAATTTGTAGTATAGCCTGAAGTCGGGGAGTCTGATTCCTCCAGCTCCAGTTTTTTTCCCTCAAGACTTCTTTGGCTATTCGGGGTCTTTTGTGTTTCCATATAAATTGTGAAATTTTTTGTTCTAGTTCTGTGAGAAATGCCAGTGGTAGTTTGATAGGGATTGCAATGAATCTGTAGATTGCTTTGGGTAGTATACTTATTTTCACAATATTGATTCTTCCAATCCAAGAACATGGTATATCTCTCCATCTGTTTCTGTTGTCTTTAATTTCTTTCATCAGTCTCTTATAGTTTTCTGAATACAGGTCTTTTACCTCCTTAGGTAGGTTGATTCCTAGGTATTTTATTCTTTTTGTTGCAGTGGTTGGTGAATGGGATTGTTTCCTTAATTTCTCTTTCTGATCTTTCGTTGTTAGTGTATAGGAATGCAAGGGATTTCTGTGCATTAATTTTATATCGTGCAACTTTACCAAATTCATTGATTAGCTCTAGTAGTTTTCTGGTGGCATCTTTAGGATACTCTATGTATAGTATCTTGTCACCTGCAAACAGTGACAGTTTTACTTCTTCTTTTCCAATTTGTATTCCTTTTTTTTCTTTTTCTTCTCTGATTGCCATGGCTAGGACTTCTGAAACTATGTTGAATAATAGTGGCAAGAGTGGACATCCTTGTCTTTTTCCTGATCTTAGAGGAAATGCTTTCAGTTTTTCAGCATTGACAATGTTTGCTGTGGGTTTGTCATATATGGCCTTTATTATGTTGAGGTAAGTTCCCTCTAGGCCCACTCTCTGGAGAGTTTTTATGATAAATAGGTGTTGAATTTTGTCAAAGCTTTCTCTGCATCTATTGAGATGATCAAATGGTTTTTATTCTTCAATTTGTTAATATGGTGTATCACATTGATTGATTAGGTATATTGAAGAATCCTTGCATCCTGGGATAAATCCCCCTTGGTCATGGTGTATGATCCTTTTAATTTGTTGTTGGATTCTGTCTGCTAGTATTTTGTTGAGGATTTTTGCATCTATGTTCATCAGTGATATTGGTCTGTAATTTTCTTTCTTTGTGACATCTTTGTCTGGCTTTGGTATCAGGCTGTTGGTGGCCTCATAGAATGAGTTTCGGAGTCTTCCTTCCTCTGCAGTTTTTTTGAAGAGTTCGGGAGGGATAGGTGTTAGCTCTTCTCTAAATGTTTGATAGAATTCACCTGTGAAGCCATCTGGTCCTAGACTTTTGGTTGTTGGAAGATTTTTAATCACAGTTTCAATTTCATTACTTGTGATTGGTCTGTTCATACTTTGTATTTCTTCCTGGTTCAGTCTCAGAAGGTTATACCTTTCTAAGAATTTGGCCATTTCTTCCAGGTTGTCCATTTTATTGGCATAGAGTTGCTTGTAGTAGTCTCTTAGGATGCTTTGTATTTCTGTGGTGTCTGTTGTAACTTCTCCTTTTTCATTTCTAATTTTATTGATTTGAGTCCTCTCCCTCTTTTTCTTGATGAGTCTGGCTAAAGGTTTATCAATTTTGTTTATCTTCTCAAAGAATCAGCTTTTAGTTTTATTGATCTTTGCTATTGTTTTCTTTGTTTCTATTTCATTTATTTCTGCTCTGAGCTTTATGATTTCTTTCCTTCTACTAACTTTGGGTTTTGTTTTCTATTTCTATAGTTCCTTTAGGTGTAACGTTAGATTGATTATTTGAGATTTTTCTTGTTTCTTCAGGTAGGATTGTATTGCTATAAACTTCCCTCTTAAAACAGCTTTTGCTGCATCCCATAGGTTTTGGATTGTCGTGTTTTCATCGTCATTTGTCTCTAGGTATTTTTTGATTTCCTCTTTTATTTCTTCAGTGATCTCTTGGTTATGTAGTAATGTATTGTTTAGCCTCCATGTGTTTGTGTTTTTTACCTTTTTTCTCTGTAATTTATTTCTAATATGATTTCAGTTTTCTTAAATTTACCAAGGCTTGATTTGTGACCCAAGATGTGCTTTATCCTGGAAAATGTTCCATGTGCAATTGAGAAGAAAGTGTAGTCTGCTGTTTTTGGATGGAATGTCCTGAAAATATCAATTAAATCTATCTGGTTTATTGTGTCATTTAAAGCTTGTGTTTCCTTATTAATTTTCATTTTGGTTGATTTGTCAATTGGTGAAAGTGGGGTGTTAAAGTCCCCTACTATTATTGTGTTACTGTCGATTTCCCCTTTTATGGCTGTTAGCATTTGCCTTATGTATTGAAGTGCTCCTATGTTGCGTGCATAAATATTTACACTTGTTATATCTTCTTGGATTGATCCCTTGAACATTATGTAGCGTCCTTCTTTGTCTCTTGTAATAATCTTTATTTTAAAGTCTATTTTGTCTGATATGAGAATTGCTATTCCAGCTTTCTTTTGGTTTCCATTTTCATCGAATATCTTTTTCCATCCCCTCACTTTCAGTCTGTATGTGTCCCTAGGTCTGAAGGTGGTCTCTTGTAGACAGCATATATACGGGTCTTTTTTTTGCATCCATTCCACCAGTCTATGTCTTTTGGTTGGAGCATTTAATCCATTTATATTTAAGGTAATTATTGATATGTATGTTCCTATTACCATCTTCTTAATTGTTTTGTGTCTGTTATTGTAGGTCTTTTCCTTCTCTTGTGGTTTGTGCCTAGAGATGTTCCTTTAGGATTTGCTGTAAAGCTGGTTTGGTGATGCTGAATTCTCTTAGCTTTTGCTTGTCTGTAAAGGTTTTAATTTCTCTGTCGAATCTGAATGAAATCCTTGCTGGGTACAGTAATCTTGGTTGTAGGTTTTTCCCTTTCATCACTTTAAATATGTCCTGCCACTCCCTTCTGGCTTGCAGAGTTTCTGCTGAAGGATCAGCTGGTAACCTTATGGGGATTCCCTTGTATGTTATTTGTTTCTTTTCCCTTGCTGCTTTTAATGTTTTTTCTTTTTATTTAATATTTGATAGTTTGATTAATATGTGCCTTGGCATGTTTCTCATTGGATTTTTCCTCTGTGGGACTCTCTATGCTTCCTGGACTTGATTGACTATTTCCTTTCCCATATTAGGGAAGTTTTCAACTATAATCTCTTCAAATATTTTCTCAATCCCTTTCTTTTTCTCTTCTTCTTCTGGGACCCCTGTAATTTGAATGTTGGTATGTTTAATGTTGTCCCAGCGGTCTCTAAGACTGTCCTCAATTCTTTTCATCCTTTTTTCTTTATTCTGCTCTGTGGTAGTTATTTCCACTATTTTATCTTCCAGGTCACTTATCTGTTCTTCTACCTCAGTTATTCTGCTATTGATTCCTTCTAGAAATTTTTTTAAAATATAAATTTATTTATTTTTGGCTGCCTGGGTCTTCGTTGCTGCACACGGGCTTTCTGTAGTTGTGGCGAGCAGGGGTTACTCTTTGTTGCGGTGCCAGGCTTCTCATTGCAGTGTCTTCTCTTGTTGCGGAACACAGGCTCTAGGTGCACGGGCTTCAGTAGTTGTGGCACGCAGGCTCAGTAGTTGTGGCTCATGGGCTCTAGAGCTCATGCTCAGCAGTTGTGGCGCACGGGCTTAATTGCTCCGCAGCATGTGGGATCTTCCCAGACCAGGGCTCGAACCTGTGTCCCCTGCCTTGGCAGGCGGATTCTTAACCACTGCACCATCAGGGAAGCCCCTAGAGAATTTTTAATTTCATTTTTTGTGTTGTTCGTCATCGTTTGTTTGCTCTTTAGTTCTTCTACGTCCTCGTTAAACGTTTCTTGTATTTTCTCCATTCTGTTTCCATGATTTTGGATCATCTTTACTATCCTTACTCTGAATTCTTTTTCAGGTAGACTGTCTTTTTCCTCTTCATTTGTTTGGTCTGGTGGGTTTTTACCTTGCTCCTTCATCTGCTGCTTGTTTCTCTGTCTTCTCATTTTGCTTAACTTACTGTGTTTGGGGTCTTTTTGCAGGCTGCCGGTTTGTAGTTCCCGTTGTTTTTGGTGTCTGCCCCCAGTGGTTAAGGTTTGTTCAGTGGGTTGTGTAGGTTTCCTGGTGGAAGGAACTGGTGCCTGTGTTCTGGTGGATGAGGTTGGATCTTGTCTTTCTGATGGGCAGGATTGCATCTTGTGGTGTGTTTTGGAGTGTCTGTGAACTTAGTATGATTTTAGGCAACCTCTCTGCTAATGGGTGGGGTTGTGTTCCTGTCTTGCTAGTTGTTTGGCATGGGATATCCAGCACTGGAGCTTGCTGGTTGTTGAGTGGAGCTGGGTCTTAGCATTGGGACAGAGATCTCTTGGAGAGCTCGTGCCAATTGATATTACGAGGTCTCTGGTGGTCCAGTGTCCTGAACTCAGCTCTCCCACCTCAGAGGCTCAGGCCTGACACCCAGCCGGAGCACCCAGACCCTGTTAGCCACACGGCTGGAGTGCCTTTAGAATTGGGGAAGCTGGCCTGCAGTGGCTCTCCTTCTGCACTGCACATTAGAATCAGCTGCTCCTTCCTTGTTTTGCCCCAAAGGCAGTGTTCCACAGGGAAAAACAGTGGCCTTGAAAATAGTCACAGCTCTGAGATGACCTTTTTTTTCCCCTTTGTGCTTAGTTGGGATTCACTTGCTCACAGGGGCCATGTGCAGAGGCCTCTCACCTGGCTCTTCTGACTGGAGTTCCTAGTGCGGAATGGCTGCCACCAACACCTCATCTCAGGCGGGCCAAAAAATTACTCTTTATGTAGTAAAAAGTTTATCCATCATTTTTTTATTGCCTCCAGACTTTTTAGCCTCTAGATTTATTGAGATATAATTTACATACCATTAAATTAACTAATTTTAAGTGTACAATTCAATGGTTTTTAGTAAACTTACAGAGTTGTACAACTATCACCACAATCCAATTTTGGAACATTTCCATCACCCCAGAAAGATCCCTTGTGCCCATTTGCACTCACTTCTGTTCCCACTCCCAGCCCCAGGCAATCACTAATCTGCTGTCTTTTTCTACACAATTTGCCTATTGTGGACATTACATGTATGTGGAATCTTACATGTATTGTGTATTGTGGACTTTTTGTCTGGCTTCTTTCATCTATAATGTTTCTGAGGTGATCAGTACTTCATTCCTTTTCATTGCTAAATAGTATTCCATTGTCTGGGTATACCACATTTTGTCTATCCATTTACCAGTTCATGGACTTTTGGGTTGTTTCAACTTTGTGAATATTATGAATTATGCTTCCATGAATATTCACTTGCAAGTTTTTGTATGGACATATGTTTTTTATTGGGTAGATACCTAGAAGTGGAATTTCTGGGTCGTATGTTTAACTTTTAAAGAAACTGCCAAACTTTTCCAAAGTCGCTACACTGTTTACATTCTCCTCATGTTTCTGGATTTTGCTTCATAGTTAAGAAACTTTCTCTATGCCAAGATTAAAGAGGAAATCACCCATGTTTTCTTCTAGTACTTGTGTTGGTTTTATTATTTACATTTCATTTTTCCATTTGGAGTTTATACTTGTGTTTGGTGTGGACCTATTTTCTTTTAATATCCTTATTTTCAATAACTCAATCATTTTTTCTGATTATAAAAGTGATACCTTGCTTCTTATAGAACATTTAGAAAAGTATAAAGAATAAATCTTAAAATTTGTCATAGTTTTATCACCCAGAAATGACTGCCCTTCTCTTTGTAACTCTCCCTCTTTGGGTCATTTAATCTTGGTTTCCTGATAATATTTTTAAAATGTTGGATAAAGGAACTGAGGAAAGCTTGGATCTCTTAAAGGGTCTCCTAAAGACCTGTTCTAGTATAGCCAGTTTAGAAGCAATTGACCCATCTTTTCTTTCAATTTGGCACAGACCTGTTTCATGTAAGACAAGACTAATGAAAACCATTCCAGACTTCCAACTACCTAGAATATCCTATAGGATATAGTTTTAGCTACAAAAGTAACAGATTCTAAGAAACAGTTGATGAATGAAACAATGTAACTCAATTGTTCAATGTTTTACAGAGAAATAAAATGCTACTTTTCTCAAAAATGTATATTTATATCTTTAGAGACATTTCTTAAGGCTTTTTACAAAATGTACAGTTTATATACATGATTTTTTTTTGCTTTTTTCCTTAGGTTATATTCTTTTCTTTGTGAATGTGTGTCATTGAAGCTTTTGTATAGATTTTCTGCACGTGTTTGTCAATTTTCACATGCTCAACTGAGGAATCCTACTAGCATTGGCAATTAAATAGCATCTGAAAGAGGAAACATTGGTTTACATTGTATTTTCCCCGGTTTAGAGAAACCTTGGAAATTTTTAGAGGAAAAAAACTTGAGTTAAAAGTATCATTACTTTGGAGCTTGTCAACTTGCATGAATGATGCATGGAAGTTTTCAGTTTAATAACAATAAAGAAATCAGAGCAATCTAAACTAACACTAAATTTACTCATAGTTTATTTTTATAATCCACAATTGAACATTCCTTCATAAGAGTTCTAGTAAATTCTCAAGAGTGTAATGAAACCCTATGGTGTGGCCTTGCTCTTAACTTTTGATAAAGAACATGCTAAGATCTTCTATAAGACTTCATGGAAATCTTAAACTGGGTGAGAGGGCATCTGTTCCTGAAATCCTTTTCTGTCCTTTCTTGAGATTGAGAACAGCTGTTCCCTGTCCTTTTTTTCTCTTTATTATATCCTTGACAACTATTCATTTTCCCCTTCCGTTTCCTTCAGATCAAATCTTCATATTTCTTCTGATCTTTTTTTGCCAGTCCTATTTTCTAGTCTTTTGAGCAATTAATCCCAGTGGATTACAAAAAAAGCAAATCAAAACTGCTTCTTATTGATCTGTTTCAGTAGTCTGGAACTGATAGCAAGTGATCTGCATAAATGCCAAACCTTCTTTGAAGCTATTTCTGTCCCTTCCACTCCTATTTGAAATGAATACTATTGTTGCCACCACCCACTCTAAGACATTAAAAATTGATAGACAAATGAACAGGAGGCTGTGGGTCATCAGTTTGAAGGGAGGCAAGCATTTAGAAGGGAGCACTTGTTTATGGAGAGTTGTGAAATGTGTTCTTAGTGGCCACAGGTCATCATTTCAACTTTTTCACTCCTTAAATGCTATTTCCCTAACTTTACAGCAAATAGGTAATTGACTTATGTTGATTAGCTTAAATTTTGACCCTTAGCAGTGTCACTTCTACCTCCTCCATACCTCTTCCTTCTCTAGTTCCCTAATCTTTAATGAGGGATTGAGAATGAGAAGCGGGAGAGAACATGTATCTTAGCTATTAGTTAGCCTTTACTTCTTACCTACATAGCATACATAGAAAGATCTTAAACCAAGATCCTAAACCTAGAGGTTAGTCATTCTTGTTGCAACCATTTCTTGCTCTGAATTATTACCTTCCTCCAAACCATTAATTTAAAGTAGTTCAGGCATACATTTTTATTTATCCAATATACTACCTGGCTGGAAGTATACATTGGAATGAACGCTTTTTCTAGACTTCTGGGGGGTAATTTTAAACCAATTCCACCCTAAGGCCTATGGGATATATATTTTTATCCACCTTTGATATAACTGTTATCAATCGGGAACTTTTCTTTTCTTTTTTTTTTTTGGTTGCATTGGGTCTTCACTGCTGTGCATGGGCTTTTCTCTAGTTGTGGCAAGCGAGGGCTACTGTTCATTGCAGTGCATGGGCCTCTCATTGCGGTGGCTTCTCTTGTTGCGGAGCACAGGCTCTAGGCATGCAGGCTTCAGTAGTTGCAGCACACAGGCTCAGTAGTTGCGTCACACAGGCCCTAAAGTACGCGAGCTTCAGTAGTTGCAGTGCGTGGGCTCAGTAGCTGTGGCACGTGGGCTCTAGGGCATGCAGGCTTCAGTAGTTGTGGCACGCGGGCTCAGTAGTTGTGGCTCGCAGGCTCTAGAGTGCAGACTCAGTAGTTGTGGCACATTGGCTTAGTCGCTCCGCGGCATGTGGGATCTTCCTGGACCAGGGATCGAACCTGCGTCCCCTGCATTGGCAGGCATATTCTTAACCACTGTGCTACCAGGGAAGTCCACAAGTACTTTTCTAATATGTTACTTTCTTTGTCTTAGTGTGGAACCATCAGAGAATCTACAATCCCTAATGGAGAAGAATCAGTCACTGGTAGAGGAGAATGAAAAATTAAGTCGTGGTCTAAGTGAGGCTGCTGGTCAGACAGCCCAGATGTTGGAGAGGATCATTTTGGTGAGGCTTCAAGACTAAACTACTACCAGTCTGGACATTTACTAACTTTAGTTTCTGAAATACTTAACATGCTTCTCATTATGAGAGACAAGTTACATGGAAAGAAATGAATTAATATTACCATATCCTCCCTGAAGCCCCCTCCAGGGAAAATCCAAGAACGTTTAATGAAACATACAGAAAAATTGAAAGACTTATACCGTGAACACATATATATCTACCACAAAGAATCTACATGAAGCCCATTTTAAAATGGATTTGTTCTAAAATATCAGAGAGGAAAGAACCAGGTCCTTCTGTCACCTTAAGTTCTGCCTAATCATCCATAATACCAAGTAATTCTCCTCACTAAGATTTTAGTTCCTTTCTATCTCCCTTCCCGTAATGTCACATTTCATATCCCATCCTAACAGCTGCCATGGAGAGAGAAAACATCTGGAAAATTAATTTTAACTCCTTTTACATATGGTTAATTTTCAAATAGTGGATCACTATGTAACTGACTACACCAGTTCTGTGTCCTACTACATGTGTGATAGTACCCTCCTGGATCAGTGTGTGCGGGCTCTGTCACTAACATTGTTCTACTAGTCTAAATACAACTCAATATTTGATAGCACAGCGATTGCCAGAAGTAAAAATGAGTTTCCACCAAAATGTAATAGACCATCTGTAATTTATACACCTTCACGAATCAGTGTACTCCAGTCAAGGAAGAGTAACCTGCTTAAAGATTTCTTTAAAGGGGGCCAAATCCTAGGTCCATTGTAATGTCCATTACTAGCAGAAGGGTGAAAATGGGATCTAGGGGATTTTTTTATATACAGTTTTCTATCTCCAGTGCTACATTTTATGTCTTTGAAGTAACTCTAGAAGCTGTGCTTCACATGTGAGTGTGGCTCACATAACAGACAGTACTTGTTATTCTAGCCGTGTACCCATCTGACCTTTATAAAGTTGTTACAATGGCTGCCCAATAGGTTTATTGTTTGATGTCTTGTCAGAACTTCGTAACGAGCACAACAGTTTTGTCCTATATAAACTGTCCTTCCCAAATCTGTTGCAGCATCCAGCATGTTACAGATACTGTGACTGAAATAAAATGGAAAATATCAGTAACCCTTCCCAAAATGTAGCTGCCTCTCTGCCATTTCTTCTTCTCTGCCATCATTCTTATGCCTCATCTTTTTCTTGCTTTCTTTTGCTAAAACTAGTCTACCATATAACATAGTGTAACTTGAAAAAACCCTCAGCTCATATTCAATGTGAGGCCCTTTTATGTTTTAAATGTCCTTATGGTGGGGCTAGGGAACAGTGTAGTGTAGGAGGCAGTTTTAAAGCAAGTGGGTTTTTTGCAAACAGCAGGGCGTAGCATGCCAGGAAGTATTGCTTTTTCCCCCAGTTGCAAAGTTCTCTATGGAATTAAGGCTTCACGCTCCACCCTATAGTCTGAGCTTCATGGCAAGCATAAGACCCAGCTGCTTGGATGCTATTTTTAGTAGCTCATGTTGACTGAAGGGCTAATTTCCATGACTGTTAAAAAACACATTTCTTGCTAAATAACCAAAGTCCACTAAATCCTCTATTACAGCAAAGGAGTTAGCCTCTCTACCTAGGTTTTAATCCATAGGACCAGAAGAGAGGGCCTAATTAGGTGAGGCTGTCAGGCAGTGCCACTGATGATCTCCTGGGTCTTTGTTGCAGACAGAACAAGCGAATGAAAAAATGAACGCCAAGCTAGAAGAGCTCAGGAAGCATGCAGCGTAAGTTTCCTACCAGATATTTGTGACCTATACCACCTTAGTACATAATCACGGACCCACTGGCCTTTGCAGTATGATTAACCCTTGGGTTCCTTTGCTTGAATTTTCAGCTGCAAAGTGGATCTTCAAAAGCTAGTGGAGACTTTGGAAGACCAAGAATTAAAAGAAAATGTAGAGATGATTCGTAACCTGCAGCAAGTGATTACCCAGCTATCGGTAAGCCAAGTAGGGACAGTGTAAACAGGCATATTGCTTTCGTTTGTTTCTCTTGATGCATATAAACATGTCTAACTCTGCACCTTTTGCTGAAACAACTAGATTGTGAGCTGTTTGAGGACAAAGATGATGGATCATTGGATATGACCTGAATATTGAATTAGTTAAATCAAAACCACTCATAGATTACACGTGCAGTGGCACATTAATATTTCAGTATTCTAATCAAACACTGGAAGCAGCAACACTGGTGCAAAATTGCCTGGGTAGCATGAGCAGCAGTCATTGATTTGCTGTCTTTTCGGTGTAGGCTAACTTAGTAAGAGGCCTTATACCATACCCCAATTTTAAATAAGCTGGGTTCTGACAGATAGCATAGAGCCTCCAGGGAATACCGTAGCTCTCTTTTATAACCAGTAATAAATTAGTTTGAACGATCATTCCACTATAAGTTCACATTTTTATTTATAGAACTAGTATAGTAGTTGTGGGTGGGTTTTGTTGGGAGGGTGGTTGTTTGTTGTTTTTCCCAGAAGAAACATTCTTACAGTCCTACCATCCTAAAAGCCTCTTTTTATTTTTGGTGTTCCTTCTCTATCCTAGTACTTAAGCATAGATATTTTTTTGAAAAATTGAAATCATATTATGTTATGGGGTCATGGTTGGTAAAGGGGTTATGGTTTGTTTTGTTCCATCTGTACCCTCTTGTTTGTTATTCTGAAGCAGTAATGTGTATGTAAGTGCCTGGTAGTAATTCCTAGGTCTGAAACAGAGGTTTTAATTTTACCAGAACAGTGATTCTCTACCCCGGGTCTTGCCCAGTGTTTTCTAGAGTTGTCAAAAGGTTATCACAAAATCATCCGCATCTCTATTTTACTCTTAAAGAGTCAGTGAAAAAAATACCATACAATATTGTAAGGGGAATGGTTAGGATGGCCAGTTCAAGAAATTAAATGAGTAAACTTCCAAAAGACTAGAAAGCAGTGTTTTAGAATAAGTAGTACTGTACAAAATTATTACAGGTAGTCCAAGATGACAGTTCATTTTCCTAACAAACAGGCCATAGTAATTGAGAATCTGAGCTCCAAAGCCAGACAAACCCTGGTTTGAATCCCATTCTGCTACTCACTAGCTGTGTAACCTTGCTAAGTACTATATTGATATTGAAAGAAAATAATCCAAGTGACTCAAATCGAGGTTAAAGGCATTATTCAGCTGATGTACTCAGGGATCACCTGAACTCCAAATAACTCCCCGAGTTGAAATAGGATTGGAGTTTCATACAGTGAGAAGGGAGGGGTGTGATTCCTTGTGGTTTGTCTCAGTTGGCAGTTTTTGTTGTTAATTGCTGTGAATCTTTTGGTTGGAGGATGCTCCAGTTTTCATGCTTCTTGCTCAAAAACACTGGTGCAATCCCATCCTGATAAATGTCCAATTATTTTCAAGAGTTGTTCTTGCAAGCCTTGTTGTTTGTCAGTTTGCCAAGGTTCACAGGTCGGAGAGGTGGCAAAAAACCCTCTCTCATGTCTGTTTTAATCCTCTTACATTAGCAATATGAGCAAAGTGTGGTGGGAGCCCAAAGGAAGGGGTGATTAACTGCCTAGAAAATTCAGGAAGAAAAAACTGGGTCCTAAAAAATGAATAGGACTTTGCCACACAGACAGAGGGGAAAGGACGATCTATATAGAGGAAAAGGTATATGCAAAAGCAAAGAGGTATGAATGTTTAGAACATGGTAAGAACTTCATTGTGGCTGAAGTATAGAATGTGTGCTAGAGAATGGCTATCCACAAGGTTAAATTTCACCATCTGTAATCGAGGTGAAGCATCTTATATATGAAAACTTTGTGTGAACTGCCTCAGAATTGAGATAATCTAGACTGCAGAACCCTACTGGAGCCAAATCTTATAAGATCAGAAAAGAGTAATCCAAGGCACCATTGTTCGTGGCCACCATACTGATCTTAAAGGATTCCACACCACCTCTTTGAGTCACATGGGAAAGATGAAGAAGGAAACTAATGGAACCAAGTTAACAATATAAGAGAAGGCATATCTTCAGTGAGGATCTGGCAGTATGACTGGTGCCTGGCATGACTGTGGAGGAAGTTGCTAGTGGTGGCTGGCTCAGAGGAACTCTAGAGAATTGCTGTGTCTGTCACTAAAATTCACTTGGCATGCGTAGCAGGAGGGTGCTAAAGATTGCCACAAGCTGATAAAGTCCCTGGCTTCCATCCACCATCATGGTCAGGTAGAGTAAAGCCTTTTACACTGGGCTCCTGCTGGACTTTTGAATCAGAGTTCTCTGTGTCTATTGTTTGGAGACCCTCCCAGCTACATATTTTTTTTGGAAATACACAACAATGTATCCTGTGGCTTTTACTGAGACTCACTACAGTGAAAGCAGAATGTTTTAAATGTAAGTGCTTGTGCCCTTCATTCTGGATTAAAACTATTTTTATTACAAGTGATGGTTGAACACCCTCTTTTCAGTTATGAAGGCAACCATTGTTCCTGGACCTTTCTCCTAGGGCTTTAAGTGCTAAACTGTACTATTTCTTCCTTTAGAATATAATTCAGTCAAACCTTGTTGCAGTTACCTGTGAGGAAATTCATGCAGTCCTTTCAGTTCCCACAAAATCAAATTTTTTTTGTTTTTACCCCTTTCTCCAAGACCAGTTCCATAAAAAGCTTTTTGCATGCCCAGTAATGCTATTGCCTACAGCCCACAAGCACAAACTTCATTTTGGAGGGTATTACTGGTTAATGTAGCTCAACGTACCTGTTCCCGTAGTAGTCCTGTTCCCCTGACCATCACCTTCAGCAAATCATGTCTTTTTATTACAAGAGGTTCTCTGTAGCTTTAGAATGAGGGAGAAAGGCTGTTAGATTGAAATAAATCCTATTGTTATATATTTACATTTAGGATTATAAAGGCATAAACCTGCCATGTTCATGTAGAACGTGTCACCAAAGCTTAAACCTTAGCATTGTGAAATTTCACTGGGCCAAAAGGTAAACCCACAGTAACAACATGTCTTCTTCAGGGCATGTTGAATCAGATCTACCTGGATCCTGACCCTCTGGAAGGTCCTAGAAAAAGTCTCCAAAAGCCAGTGTCATAGGCCCTACTAGTCTAGGATAGGTCTATAACTAGTCCTTTTACTGAGACTTACTGGGAGGGAGAAAAGGGTAACCATTAACCTATAATACATTGAAGTGCTCTGTTTTTTAAGAAGGATTTAGTATGTCCTGCCCTTGGAGAATCACCAGTAGTGTAAATCATGATGAGAAAGGATGTAGGAATACTGGGGCTTCCTTTGAATTCTCTTTGAGTCTCACTGGTTAGGAATTTCTGGGCAGAATAAGGGAAATGCTTTACAAACAGCATTTACTAAGGGCCTTTTTTTTTTTTTTTTTTTTGCCACACTGTGTGGCATGCGGGATCTTAGTTCCCCGACCAGAGATCGAACCCGTGCCCCCTGCACTGGGAGCATGGAGTCTTAACCACTGGACCACTAGGGAAGTTCCATTAAGGGCCTCTTTCACTTCTTGCCTTAAAGGTACTAAGATTCAAGTTTCAACAACTATGTAATGTTTCACTGGGCTGGTGCCGGGACTCCCTGTGCTAACCCTAAATTCTTTCCTTGCTATTGAGCCAATAGCTCTTTCATCTGTGACCTTAATCATGTGACATCCTGGAAATAATCCTTTCTTCCCAGGGCTTTTCAGAATCACTTAAACAGAAGTGGTAATCTTTATGTTGCAATGCCAAATAAAGCCTAAATTCCAGTGGGGAGAACAGAGCTTGCTCATATGAGAGCCTATAAATAAATTAGTCCTAATAAGTGGTTTTAGGTTTCCCTTTTAGGTGGTTGTTGTTCTAATGCTCAAGAAAGGAATGTGCCCTTCCCTGGGAGGGAATCAGTGCTTACCCTTTCCCTTCAACTAACCACTACCTCGAGTAGCTGCATATGATTGGTTCCTATGTATATGAGGGACAGAGTCTGAAGTGTGTCTGACTTAATGAGCACATTTTTCTGGGGCATTCACCTGTGGCGTTTATTTCCTTGTAGAGTGGGCTCTTGCTACCTTGACTGGATATAAGATAAAAATCAAAAATAATCCTTCATCCTATTCACTTTTCTGCTGCATTGCCTTTATTTGCTATGTCTGGTCTTAGGATGGTATGTCCATGAGAACTGGCTAGACCTGTACATTATAGAGGTAGACTTAGTGGTAAAAAACAGAAAAAGAAAGGGTAGAGTCTATAAAGTGGATTGAACTTTGGCCTGCTGGAATGGCTGTTTCACTCTAGCCCAGTGAACTCTGGCAGAGCAGGAGAGGTGCAATAAATATGTCAGTGGCCACATGACCCTATTTTTACGAAGACTGCACAATCAACCTTTATACAAAAGACAGACCCTTGAGAAATAGGAAGTGGAAACATGGTTGTTGGGGTATATGTGACTACAGAATTGGTCCAGCACCTTAAATGGTCTCTATATACACTTGAAAACAACTAAATAACCCATATAAAACCCATTAGTAAGCTCCTAAACTGAGATATCATTTCTCATTGCAGGATGAAACTGTTGCTTGTATGGCTGCAGCTATTGATACTGCAGTGGAACCAGAAGCGGTAAGTAATTGGCCCCTTTGTGTAGAACCAGGAGCTTTAACTGTGCCATTTCTTATGATTTATCACTCACCTGAGGAAGAGACTCCCTGATTGCTACCATCCTCCATAGAATGCCTTGGAAATCCAGAAATCTTGAGTGTAAAACTCAGTTAACTATAAAATCCCTAACTTGGATAGTATCTCTCTCTAATAGTATAACTGCTAAGCAAAGCTTCTCAGGGTTGCCACTTTCCATATTTGCAGTCTGGCTTACTGATTTCTTATTAGATGCTAGTATTCTGCATCAACTGTCTAGCACATTAAGACGAAGAAGGAAACAAATTAGGAAATTATGGCAAAGTCAAAAAAGCATTAGAGAAGAAATGGAAGAAAATTTTTTCTCAACATACGTTTCTGTGGATGCAGTGGTTAAGGGCTAAAAGAACCAAGGAAAATATTTTGAGCATTCAAGTTGCAAGAATAGATAAAATGTGTTAGATATTGGCTGAAGGCTATAGAGCAGAGTCAGAATGAAAGGATGGACAGTGGTTTGCTTGAGACAGCTTTTTCTCCCTAAAACAAATATATGTTGGTATTTTTTATATTCTGAAAGAAGAAAGATAGGAGGTAAATCAGGTGCCAGAGGTCAGCTCTGTGAGAATAAATGAAGCCTCTTCTCCATTTCCACCATTACCAAAGTGCCATTTCCAGAGCCCTCTCCTCTAATAAGGTGAAAGTAAGAAGTGTTGGCCAGGGCTTCCCTGGTGGCGCAGTGGTTGAGAGTCCGCCTACCGATGCAGGGGACACAGGTTTGTGCCCCAGTCTGGGAAGATCCCACATGCCGCGGAGCGGCTAGGCCCATGAGCCATGGCCGCTAAGCCTGCACGTCCGGAGCCAGTGCTCCGCAACGGGAGAGGCCACAACAGTGAGAGGCCCGAAACTTGGTTCACTCTAAAAGAATCAGTTAAAGGATATAAGAAATAAGGTTCTTGTGAGAGCAGAGAAATAGGTTAGCTCAATTTACTTCTGATGTTTAAAGCAAATGTTTGAGAAGCTACAGTTTTAAAAGAACAGAGGTACTTAAAAAAAAAAAGAACAGAGGTACTGATAATGGAGAAGTGGCTGTGAGACTTGATGAAACAGTGCCTAAGGAACTCCAATTGCTTTTTCCTCTCACAAATCATTATACTGATCTTTTCCAGCAAGTGGAAATCAGTCCAGGGAGCAGCAGGTCTTCTGATGGTTTCACCACTCAGCATGCTCTACGTCAAGCTCAGATGTCTAAGGAGCTGGTTGAGTTGAATAAAGCCCTTGCACTGAAAGAGGCCCTAGCCAAGAAAATGACTCAGAATGACAGCCAACTACAGCCTATCGAGTTCCAGTACCAGGTACAATATTTACTAGGGCACGTAATGTTCATGTCTACCATCTCTCTTTAGTAGTATGGGAAGAAAGCAGGCACACCGTTTTTGATGATGACAAGGCAACATAATGTGCATAGTACAACTGGAGTTGTACTGCTGGTTAAAAAAAGGATACATTCGGGCTTCCCTGGTGGCGCAGTGGTTGGGAGTCTGCCTGCCGATGCGGGGGACACGGGTTCGTGCCCCGGTCTGGGAGGATCACACATGCCGCGGAGCGGCTGGGCCCGTGAGCCATGGCCACTGAGCCTGCGCGTCCGGAGCCTGTGCTCCACAGCGGGAGAGGCCACAACTGTGAGAGGTGTGCATACCGCAAAAAAAAAAAAAAAAAAAAGGATACATTCAGTATAAAGAAACTGTAATTTTCTTTCATGTAATCTAATACCTTACTTATGCAACAGGTATTTAATAAATAGTTAGATAATGTTATAATAAATGTGGTCCCTACTTGTAGAGAAATTTTGTTCTAATAACTATGCTGGGATTCTAAGAAAGGTACATCTCTTAGTAGACAGTCTGGGTTATAGTGAGAATTATGAAGACACTTGTAGTGGATGTCACATGACTTGGCAAATGGCTAAACTGCTTTTCCTAGTGGTAGTCCTAAGTGGCCCTTGCTAATTAATAATCAGGTCTTTACTTAAAGACAAGTCTTGGGCTTTTAGGTTGTCCACAAGGTTACCCTTGCTCCAGACCTTATTTTCCCCTGTAGCCCGGTATTTCCCATCCACAAAGGGATGTTAGCAGAACTGGTAGGGGGAAGGGTGGATTGCTTTCCCATTCAGCTATATCCTATCATCCCCAAAGTCCTATATGCTGTTCTCGACAAATCCCTGTATTACTCATACATTTCTACCACCAGTTCCCCTAAGTTTTCAGAGTAAAAACAAGAAAAGTGTTTCTCCTAAATAATTTTCACTTTTTTTCCATAGGGCAGAAGTTGCTTCCAAAATAATAACTGAGTTGCCAATAGAGGTGTTATTTCCTTTTTGTTATCACAGTCTTAACTTTTTTTTTCAGTCTTAACTTTTTTGAAACTTATTTTTTATTTATGTCACACAAATGCATGTATATCATTTTTACAGGTCAAATAGTACAATGCTCAGAAAAATAAAAGCAATCTCCTGCCCTACTACCTTCTCTCCTATTCCCTAGGCTTATAGTTCAAGTTCTTTAAGCTGTTTCTTCTGACATTTACCTCCAGATTTCTAGATAAGAGTTGGTAGTATAATTATGTTACTTTAAAATTTTTGGACATTTTCAATTGACTTCCCACTATGGGAGATGGGAATATAGCTCTCTTATACATCCCCCCATGCACAGTGCCTCACCTCTATCTTTCAAAATGGTTATATCACACTTTTTGATTAAATGAATATTTAGTGTTTAAATTTTATGATTACGTAAGTTTTATAACTGAGCCACATAGTATACTATGATTCCATTTCCTTTCTTATACAGCCTTTTGCATTTCCTGAAGTTAATTTTGGGAGTTCCCTGGCGGTCCAGTGGTTGGGACTGGGGGCTTTCACTGCTGTGGGCCTGGGTCCAATCCCTGGTCGGGGAACTAAGATCCCTCAAGCCATGTAGCACGGCCAAAAATAATAATAATCATCACAATAGTAATAATAATCTCATTTTTTCATTTACTTAGTCTGCTATTTACCTGTCAATAATTTATCTCCAAACTTCTTAACAGAATTATAAAACTCCTCTCAGTAGTCAAACATACCAGGTAATTTATCAATCCATTTCTTTCTTGAAGACAACCCTCTTGGAATCTTTTGTTCTGGTTTGCTTTCTCTAGGCCTACTGCTCAGCCATCAGCCTGGGACCGTCGTCCTGGGAACCTGCTTCACTTCTCATCTCTGTATTGAAACCGATTCCATGTCTTCCTCATTCTTGGGCTACTCCTTTGTGTTGGTGGAGTACAACCCAAACAGCTTTCTGAGAAAGTGTACATGAAAGGAAAATGTTTTAAACCATTGCATGCCTGAAAATAGCTTTTTGTTGTTGTGGTGGTGGTGGTGGTGATGGTGGTGTTTCTTACACTTGTTAGTTTGGCTGGGTTTAGAATTCTACAGTGGAAATCGTTTTTCTTCAGAATTTTGAAGGCTTTGCTCCATGGTCTTCTATTTCCAATGTTGCTGTTTAGAAGTCCATTATAATTCCTGATTCTTTTTATTTGACCTGTATTTTCCTCCCCTCTGGCAACTTTCAGGATCTTTTCTTTATCCCCAAGTATTCTTTAATTTCACAATCATGTGCCTTGGTGTGGATCTGTTCTCACTTATTGTGCTTGCTGCTTGGTGGGTCCTTTCAATCTAGAAATTTGTATTCTTCTTTAGTGGGAAGTTTTCTTGTATTATTTCTTTAATAATGCCCACCTCTCTATTTTCTTTGTTTTTTCTTTTCTTTTTTTTAGTAAATTTATTTATTTTTTTGGCTGCATTGGGTCTTCGTTGCTGCACATGGGCTTCCTCTAGTTGCGGCGAGCAGGGGCTACTCTTCACTGTGGTGTGCGGGCTTCTCATTGCGGTGGCTTCTCTTGTTGTGGAGCACAGGCTCTAGGTGCGCGGGCTTCAGTAGTTGTGCACGCGGGCTCAGTAGTTGTGGCTCACAGGCTCTAGAGTGCAGTCTCAGTAGTTGTGGCGCACGGGCTTAGTTGCTCTGTGGCATGTGGGATCTTCCTGGACCAGGGATCGAACCCCCGTCCCCTGCATTGGCAGGCAGATTCTTAACCACTACGCCACCAGGGAAATCCCTGTTTTTTCTTTTCTTGCCCTCCTCTTAGTCAGATATTGGATCTCTTAGATTTAGTCTCTGCTTTTCTTATCTCCTTTCTCCCATTTTCTATTTCTTTGTCTTTTTATTCCATTCTCTGGGAGATTTCGTTGCACTCCTTCTGGTGAATTTTTTTATTTGTCTATTTCTAAGATTTTTTAAAATTCTCTAATTGTTCCTTTTTATAGCCTTCTCTTCTTTTTTTTCATGGATGCAGTGCTCATCTCTAAGGATAGAAATTAAATTTTGTTGAAGTTTTCTTCTTCCTGCCTTGCCTCTGTTTCGTTCAAATTCCCCTCTTTAGTGTGTTTGATTTGGTCTTTCATGTAAGAAGCTTTATTCAAATTTCCAGTGATCTTTGGTTGTCCATTCATATTTAACAGTGAGACACTAATAGCCAATAGGAAGTTCTGTATGCATAGGTTTCTCTGGGCTGGTCAGTTTCCAATAAAGAAATCTTTCATTCTCTTGCCTGGAGTTGTGTGGGGAGAGTAGTAATATGCCCTATTTCTGGTAACTCAGAGGAAATGAGGGAGTTGAAGTCTCTCAGAATATACAGACTTTTATTTAATTCCCTATCAGTAGTATGTTACTTTATCCCTGCCTTTTGTTGTGTCTGCTGCCTATGAGTCCAGCCTGTCAGGTTCAGCCTCTCCAGAGAGGAAACCTCTTCTCCTCTTTGTGGTGCTATGGTACAAATTAGCTTGTTACTTCTTGACATTTGTCCTATAGGAGTCATAGTTTAGCTTTTTCTACTCTAATTCAGTTACCACTTATCCAAAATATTTTCCTCATCCAAAAAAGTTTGTTTATATCTCTTGACTGCTCTCTTCATCCTTGTTGATTTATACCCTTTTGGGAGGTCATTTTAGTGGGTTTTCAGGAGAGAGCAAGTTAAATACATAGCTCAATCTTCCATACTAACAGGACATAAAATGCAGCCTTTTTTAGGTTGAACGTATTTTGGCCTCTCCAGGATATACGAAGGATTAACGATAAGGCTGAGAAATTATTCCTCTCTTCTTGTACTCTTTCCTAGAAACGCAGGGACATATGTTCCCCCAGTGTACTTCTAACCCTATGAGGGGGTGCTAGTAATGATCTATAGCTATAGCTGTAGTAAGATAACTTGTCCTTTTTTTCCCTTGGAATCAAATATGCTTGAGCTTCCAAACCTTTAAGTTAAAAGGAAATAAATTCTTAATGTTAACAGTACCTTTTAATCACATGTAAATGTCTCTCTTTTTCTAAGAAATAAAGGTAATTTTTTGTTCTAAACAATATTTTTCCTATCACTGTAAAGAATTGCTATAGAAAAATCTGAGGAGGTATAAGTTCTTGTTAGTGAAGACTACCATGAATTATAATAGCCCAGGAGTCAAAAATTTGAATAATTTCCCTTGTGGAGCCAGTGAGACTATTAACTGAATGTGGCATACATAATGAAGAGATACTATTTTTTTACCCATCCCATTGGTAAAAATTTTGAAGTGTAGCAATATCAAATGTTCACAAGGGTGCAGGGACATAAGTACTCTCATACATAGCTAACGAGAGTGTAAACTGGAATAACCACTTTGGGGGACAATTTGGCAGTATCTATTAAAATTGAAAATGTGTACCCCCATGACCCTGTAATTCCACTTGTCTCTACCCTAGAAAAACCTTGCACGTGTTCACAGAAGGCATGTACAAGAATGTTTCATTATGGCAACAAAAAGAATGAGATAGATCTGTATGCACTGATATAAATAAACCTCCAAGACCAAGTTTTAAAAAAAAGGCAAGTTACAGAATATTATCTACATATAATGTAACTCTGTTTATCTTTAACATATTTCAGTAAGTACACACATACACATATATATATGCACATGTGTGTGTATATATTATTTTAAAGTCTATTTATTTACATATATTATTATATATTCTAGGCATTTGCCACAATATACTTAGTAAATACACACACACACAGCATTTACATTTCTATGTAAATGTCTAGAATATGTACATGTCCATATACATAGTATGTAAGTGTCTAGGGAAAAAGTGTCTGGAAGATCTGGACCAAGCTGATGACAGTGGTTACTTCTGGAGAGAGGACTGGAATTTTGGCAGGGGTAAGGAAGTCAAGGGGACTTGCCCTTTATATGTATTATCTGGATTATTTTTTACAAGAATGTTTTCATGTGTTACTTCTATAAGTACACATACACACACACACACACACACACACACACACACACGTTATTGCCAGTTTAAATATACAGGGTATATAAAGCAGTGAGATTGGTTTCATTGATTAGATTGAAATGACTAAAAGTATACTTCATGGAAAATAGCTCTTGCCTATTTAGGTACAGCCCCACCTAACCTGCCTCTGCTTCTTTTTGTCATTTCAGTACTGGTCTAAGGCCCTCGTATAATCTTCTTGGCTACCAACCACTCATTCAGTCAGTTTCCTTTAATCTTTTTTTGGTTATGAGGACAGGAAGGAAACTGTTCATTGAGTTTTCCCAATCTTGGAAAAACTACCAAACTTCAGTTTCTAGAATTTGTTTTCTAAGTGCATGCAGAACTGCAGTTGCTATTGAATGCATACGTTTGAAAGTTCAGAATATAAGAATGTTTGTGCAGCTCTTTACAGTTTACAAAATATCTTTACTTTTTATCTTATTCAGTCTTCCCAACAACCCTGTGAGGTAGGTGGTGTTAGTTGTTTACATAGATAGGAAAACTCTCGGGGGTCCCCAAGACCACCCCCAGGTTCAATGATTCACCAGGAGGACTCACAGGACTCAGTGTAAGATTTATTACAGTGGAAGTATACAAAACAAAATCAGCAAAGGGAAAGAACACATGGGGCAAGGTCTGAAGGAAAACAGGTGCAAGCTCCCAAGAGTCTTCTTCTGATGGAGTCACATAGTATGTACTTAATTCCTCCAGCAATGGGTTTTGACAACATGTGTTGTCAAAATGTTGTCTATCAGGGAAGCTCCCCTGAGCCTAGGAGTCCAGGATTGTTAGCAGCAGTAATTCATGTAGGCATTCTCTGCCTAGCACATACCAAAATTCTAGACTCCCAGAAGGAAAGCATGTGTTCAGGATAAATCATACTATTTGCACAGTTTAGGCATAATGAGCCACTCTTATCAGTTAGGAGATGGTGGGAATCCTACCAAAATCCAAGATCCCAGACATGAGCCAAGGTCCAACTTGCAAGCCAGGTCTGTTTTTAGGATATCAGTCTCAGGCCTGCCACAGTAACTCTTGTTTGCATAGAAACTAAGACTAAAAGAGATGAAATGGCTTTCCTTAAGTTGTTTAGATAGGATGTGCTGGACTCAAGGTTTAAACCCAGGCCTTTGGATTCCAAGTTCATACTTTTCCCACTATATAATTTCATTCTCCATCAAATCAAGTACAAATGCTTTTAGTGTGCAATCGAAGTGGTAAAGTTGAATGCCTAGTTCCTTAAGACATGAGATGTTGAAGTGATTTTCTTGCTTTGCCTTTTAATGTTTTCTTTCTCTCGACCTATAACATTTCTAGGATAACATAAAAAACCTAGAATTGGAAGTCATCAATCTGCAAAAGGAAAAAGAAGAATTGGTTCTTGAACTTCAGACAGCAAAGAAGGATGTCAACCATGCCAAGTAAGAAAAAAGTCAATACTATTATTTCAAGTCCCAAACTGTGTATGAAAAGCCATAGACGAAACAGAGAAGTGAAAGAGCCATTTCCTGCCCCTACAGGATTTAAACCTAATTATGGAGAGGAGACCTAAAACAAAAGAAAAGCTAAGGAACTGAGATTTTAAATAACATCTCATGGTGACAGTAAAAGAATGCCATAACACAGCATATGATTAGCAGCCAAATAAATTTCTTAGGCAGTAATGGCTTTAAGAGTTCAGAGGCAGGAGATATCAGTTCAGGCTGGCGTGATCAAGGAAAGCTTTATAAGAAGTTAGCATTTGAGCTGTATTTTGAAAGGTTATCAGACCTACCAGACAGCAAGAGTTTCTTTGTCCCTGTGCTGATGGTAAATTAGTTTGTGAATAGAATTAATATTCAGGCTAGCAAATGAAAAATCAATCTAGCCATCCCTTAGCCGGTTAAGAATAAAACCAAGACAAATTACCAGAATATCCTACACTCCCTTAGACCTTTGCCTTTATTGGCTATTCTACCTTCTTTTTACTTAGTGATTCTGTTATATCTCTCTATAGTATCTAACTTTCATGTTCTTAAAAGTTATGTTGAATGTTTACTTTCTATCTCAGACTTGTGTAACAATCATCGGAATTATTCTTTACGCTCAAGTGAAGTGAAATGCCTTCAAAGAACCATCCTTTTAATGCAGAGTGGTGAGAGAGTAGTGTATTGAGGCAGCTACATTGTTACTTACGCAAAAAATTTCCTTTACTCTTTAGCTCCCAGTGTTGAGATGGTTTTGGTTGTTTGGGTGGGATTCATTATTTAAAGATGGCTATGTGACTGGCCGCCTATTTTATATATATCAAGGTTGTGAACCTGGGAGTCTAATATTATGTCTTTTGGAGTCAGACTTTGCTGCTGCTAGTCCTCATTCCTACAACATCTGTGTTTAGGTTGAGTGAGCGCCGCCGGAAACGTCTCCAGGAGCTAGAGGGTCAAATAGCTGATCTGAAGAAGAAACTGAATGAGCAGTCTAAACTTCTGAAGCTGAAAGAATCCACAGAGCATACCGTCTCCAAACTGAACCAGGAAATACGGGTAATAAACTCTCATCCTTGCATTTACCCTATAGAAACTTACAAACATAGGCGTTTTATTTAGAATTATACTACAGAGGTGTTTGCAGGTGAGAAAGTAGCAGGCAGGGCCCATCATTTCAAGTGTTTGAATCTCTACAAATGTCCCTTTTGTAGGACATTGTGCTAGCCATCTAGAATCTGAATAACAAAACTCTGCTTTGACATTCAGAGTTTTAATGTTAGATTCTCTGAAACCAAAGGGCGAGGATACCTTAATATTTAGTGGTGACATTCTGACCACTTTCCATGATCATGTGGAATAATTTTGCAAAGTGGTTGCAAAACAACAGACACATAAGAGAAAATTTTCAGTCATTGAATGTTCAACTTCTGACATGTACAAAGTGGTGGTTACAGGTCATTGTACTGAAACTATTCGAATACAGTGGTTGCTAGGTAGATTTGTCCTTGAGACTTAGTAGATACTTCCTTGAAATTTCATTTATATGCAGTGAATTTAGGGCTGGATTTAGCTTGTAGGTACATTTTTTCTATTATTTCTTCAGAGCGTTCATTTGTATAGTCTATGCAAGAATAGCAAGTGGTATTGCAAACGTAATCAGAAAATCTGTTGGCAGGCTTCTCAGCTCAGCTCTGGATTTTTTTCTCTCTTCTTAATGGTTAGTCTATCCATCTGTACATCAGCCCAGAATAAGTGCAGATGACTACTATTCGTGCTGGTTTTTGTTTCTACAGGTGATGAAAAACCAGCGGGTACAGTTAATGCGTCAGATGAAAGAGGATGCTGAGAGGTTCAGACAGTGGAAGCAACAAAAAGACAAAGAAGTAATCCAATTAAAAGAACGGGTAAGTAACTACAATTTCTCAAAGTCCTACCTAATGAACCCTTTTCTGGGCTGACTAACATTAAAGCTTCTCTTCAAACAGCTGGTTTCTCTAAATATATGATACATTCTTGAATTTAACAACTATTTATTAAACGTCTACTACGTGCAAGATACTATCCACTAGATACCATGGAAAATAGAAAGATGAGTAGTATATGTGTTTTGCTCTTGAAGACTATCTTGTCTAAAGGGGAAAATGAGACATAAGCATGATTTTCTTCAATACAAGAAATAAAGAGACTTGTGCTTTACAAATAGTCTAAAATACCAATGTAATTAAGAAAGGGAAGCACACTTCCAGTTGGACTGAAAAGACCTTGAACAATAGGGAGGATTTTGATAGAGATAAATGCAGGCATTCCAGATAAATGGAAGAGCAGGAACAAAGACACAGAGATGACAACTTTGTAGGAATAGCGAATGATCCAGGTGGGATGAAAGATAGTAGGAGAAGATTCCATTGGAAAGACAAGTTGAATCTGGATTGTTAAAGATCTAGGAAGTTTGAACTGTATTTTGTTAGCAGTGTAAAGATTTTTAAGGTTTTTGAGAAACAAAGTGCTATCAGCAAAGTACTGCTTTCCAAAGATACATCTGGGAGTCAGGTGTAGAACAAACTGAACTATTGAGAAACTGGAGGCCAGAACACAAGTTAAGCAGGTATTGCATCATCCAGAAAGATAATAAGGGCCTGAATTCGAGTAGTAACAATGTTCTTGGAAAGAACACTGGAAAGGACATTAATTTGGGGTAATTTTTAGAATTGGCCAGAATGTGATATGTTGGGTCAGGAAATGAGAGAAGTACTTCAGGAATGGTGACATGAGGAATGGTGGCATGAGGAGCTTTGTGGACTCTCTTCCCAGCAAAAGAAGCACAACTGGTGAAATGTATTGTCCTAAGGGCATACAGCAAGGAACCAATTATTCAAGGAAATCTACTAAATCTGAGTAAGAACAACAATAGTCTGTGGCATATGAGCCACGACCAACTCTCTCCCTTCATCCCCCTCAGCTCCATGTTGCTGAAGCTTTGTTTCAGGCAAGAGCAGCCAAGAGATCTGGGGATCCCTTCTTCCACCTAGCCTCCATGCAGAGGGTGGAAGCTGTATCCCTGCTGCAGAAGACCAGGACTACTGGGGTCTGACTACCATAACCCATCTAATCGTAGGATGTAGGTTCCATGTCAGGAGACCAGCCAAGAAAAATAGGGTATGCTGCCACTGGCCAGCATCCTACTCATAGAACAGAGATGTCACTCAGAGAAGTGGGCTTCTGTCCCCATCCCCAGGTCCTAAGCAGTGGTGCAGAGGATTCTGCCCAGGGGGAGGGGCAGGCCATAGGAATGCAGCTCTCCCTAAGGGGACTGACTTTATTTGGGGACAGAGTCTGGGGAAGTTAAAACCTAAAGGTGCTGTCAAAAACAATGGAAATTTTGGTGGTGAGCAATTAAGAGGAGACTGGTAGCTCCATGAGAACAATAAATGAAACAGCAGTCGAAATATTCAAAGATCTAATGACTGAAAACTTTCTAAATTTGATGAAAAACATTAATCTACACATCTAAGAAGCTCAATCAACTACAAGTAGGATAAATGCAAAGAGATCAACACCCAAGACACATCATGTCCAACGGTTGAAAGACAAAGACAAAAAACTTAAAAACAGCAAGATAAAATTACTCATCACATACAAAGAAATCCCAATAAAATTAACAGCTGAATTCTCATAAGATCAGGAACAAGACAAGGGTATCCACTCTCGCCACTTCTATTCAACATTGTCCTGGAGGTTCTAGCCAGAACACTTAGGCAAGTAAAATATATGAAAGGCATCCACATTGGAAAGGAAAAAGCAAAACTATCTCTATTAGAGATGACATGATCTTGTATGTGGAAAATCCTAGAGAATCAACTGAAAACTATTAGAACTAATACATGTGTTCAGCAGGGTTGCAGGACATAAGTTCAATGCACAAAATTTGGTTGTATTTCTATTCACTAACAATTTGAAAATGAAATTAAGCAAGTTCCTTTTATAATAACCTCAATAAGAATAAAATACTTAGGAATAAGCTTAACAAGTGTAAGACTTATACACTAAAAACTACATCATTGAATTAATTAAAGATCTAAATAGGGCTTCCCTGCTGGTGCAGTGGTTAAGAAGCCACCTGCCAATGCAGGGGACACGGGTTTGAGCCCTGGTCTGGGAAGAGCCCACATGCTGCGGAGCAACTAAGCCCGTGCGCCACAACTACTGAGCCTGTGCTCTAGAGCCTGCAAGCCACAACTACTGAGCCCATGCACCACAACTACTGAAGCCCGCGTGCCTAGAGCCTGTGCTCCACATCAAGAGAAGCCTCCACAATGAGAAGCCCACGCACCACAATGAAGAGTAGCCCCCACTCGTCGCAACTAGAGAAAGCCTGCACGCAGCAATGAAGACCCAACACAGCCAAAAAATAAATTAATTAATTTTTTTAAAAAAGATCTAAATACATGGAACAATAATCCATGCTCATGGATGGGAAGACTTAATATTCTTAAGTTGGAATACCCCCTCAGATTGATCTACAGATTCAACACAATCCCAACCAAATTTCCTCTAGCTTATTGGTAGAAATTCACATGCTGATCCTAAAAGTCATATGGAGATGCAGGTGACCCAGAATAGTCATAACAATCTTGAAAGAGAACAATACATTTGGAGATATCACATTTCCTGATTGCAACACAACCATCACCTCACATAGTTACCCCTTCTTTTCAGTGTAGGGAGAACACTTAAGATCTACTCTCCTAACAAATTTCAAGTATACAGTATAGTAGTATTAACTATAGTTACTATGCTATACATAGATCCCCAGAACTTACTCATTTTATAACTAAAATTTTGTACCCTTTGACCAACCTTTCCCCATTTTCCTCACTGCCCCCATCCCCTCCCCAGTACCTGGTAGCTATCATTCTACTGTCTGGTTATATGAGTTTGACTTTTTTAGATTTCACATATAAGTGAGATCATATAGTATTTGTCTTTCTCAGTCTGGTTTATTTCACTTACCACAGTGACCTCCAGGTTCATCCATGTTGTTACAAATAGCAGGATTTCCTTGTATGTGACTGAATGATATTCCATTGTATATACAGTTGACCCTTGAACAACGTGGGTTTGAACTGCGCGGGTCAACTTATACATGTATTTTTTTCAATAGTAAATACTACACTACTATACTATCCACAGTTGGTTAAATCCATGGATGCAGAACCACAGATATGGAGGGCCAACTGTAAAGTTACACATGAATTTTCGACTGCATGGGGGTTGGCACCCCTAACCCCACGTTGTTCAAGCGTCAACTGTATACACGTACCACATTTTCTTTATCCATTCATTTGTCAACAGCTTAGGTCAACTTAGGTTGTCAACTTAGGTTGTTTCCATATTTGGTTATTGTGAATAATGCTGCAGCGAGTATGGGAATGCAGATATCTCTTCAAGATACTGATTTCATTTCCTTTGGATATATATATACCCAGTAGTGAGATTGTCAGATCATATGGTCTTTCTATTTTTAATTTTTTAAGGAACCTCCATGCTGATTTCCATAAAGACTATACCATTGAAAGACTCTTCAGTTACATTATAAGGTTTTATTTTAGCTAGCTGAATAGCAATAAAAAGTCTGACTCTTTTCTTCTCAGGACCGTAAGAGGCAATATGAACTGCTCAAACTTGAAAGATGCTTCCAGAAACAGTCTAGTGTGCTCAGACGTAAAACTGAAGAGGTAAGAAAATCCAATCTGCTAGGTCAAGTGTATTATCACTTTCAGGCTTGGATGATGGCAGAGGAGTATCCCTTAAATGAGCCAGTGTCCTGAGAAACCAGGGATAACAGTCTTGACCAGCAGTTCCTAAGTCTTGATCCCTGTTTGTCATGAGCTGTCAGCAGATAAAAACCTGATGAAAATGGCACTATTCAAATAAGGATTTTTTCTAATTGGGCTTGCTTCTTTCCAAACAAAACAAAACAAAAAGAGTAATTCTGATATATGACATTTCCAGACGCTTTCAATCTGCAGTGCTTCCTTGAAATTGTGTGCCTCCCCTAGGCTCTAACGGAGTAGCTGTTCACCAGTGTTATGTACATGGAGACTTATAAATGTAGTTCCTATAAGAATTCAAACCCATAGAATTTTTTATTTTTCTTGACTAATATGCTAGAAATTAGAATGTTCTTTCTGTTTTATTATGTTAATATAAATTCTTTTATTGAAGTAGAATATATATACCTAAAAAGGGCACAAATATTATGTACATCTCCATGAGTTATTCCAAAGCGAAAAAACCTGTACAACCATCAACCTAAGACAAACAAGTCACTACTAGAACCTTAGAACTTCATCCCCACCCCCACCTGTTCTCTCTCCAAATGACGAGTCCTTCCCTCTTCCTCAGAGGTAACGACTGTCCTGACTTCTGACACTACAAATTATTTTTCCTGGTTTTGAAGGGAATTACAGAGAATGAAGTGCATCTTGTTTCTTTGATTTGGTAGTAGAATTGTAATAAACACCAATGCTGTTGCACGTAGGGGTGGTTTGCTCTGAACTTGCCTTTCAGTATCTTTTGGCACAGGTACGTGAGCATTTCTGGTGAGTATACCTAGGGGGGAAATGATGAATCACAGGGATTGTGTATGTTCAAGTTTAGTTAATAATGACAAATGATTTTCCATGGTGTTTGTACCAAAGTTTACTCACACCAGCCATGGATAAGAGTTTCAGTTGCTCCATATCCTCATTAACCTGGGGATTGTCAGTCGTTTTATTTTTCATCGTAGCCACTCCAGGGTTTAAGTAAAAGCATCTCACTGGGTTCTAATTTGTATTTCTCAGATGATTAGCTGTATGAATCATCAGATACATAATTAATGAAGAATGTTCTTCTTTCTACCCTTCAATTCAACGTTACTATGAGCCATTTTTATTTAGGCAGCAGCTGCCAACAAGCGTCTCAAGGATGCTCTCCAAAAACAACGAGAGGTCGCAGAAAAGCGGAAGGAGACTCAGAGCCGTGGAATGGAAGGCACTACAGCTCGAGTGAAGGTATGGACAACTTGAACTGCCATTTGTCTTATGTACATTGGGGATAGGAAAAAATGGGAAGTAGCTTTCTTTTCGTTTAGAAGTAAACACTACAAAATCTGGAGTTCTACCTGAAAGCATTATTTCCTAAAGATATGATTATCTCTGAACGGTTGTTAAAGACCATGAGTAGTGAACCCTTTCTATCCCTGCCCCTGTTCAGTTAATTTTTAAAGTTTTATTGAGGTATACTTGACCTACAATAAATTATACATATTTAAAGTGTACAGTTTAATAAGTTTTGACACAGATATGCGCCCATTAAATCATCACCACAATCAAGATAAAGTCAATGTCCATCAGGACCAAAACTTTCTTCGTACACCTTTGTAATCCCTCCCTCCCCTCCCCAGTCTATCCCTCTACGCCCCATCTCCAGGCATCCATTAATCTGCTTTCTGTCACTGGATTTTCTACATAGACGATCACATCATCTGCGCATAAGGACAATTTTATTTATCCTTACCCACTCTGTATGCCTTTAAAAAAAACTTTCTTGCCTTATTGTACTTGCTAGAACCTCCAATAAAATATCGAATAGAATAGGTGAAAAGAGGGCATCCTTGCTTTGTTCCCAATCTTAGAGAGAAAGCATTCAGCCTTTCACCGTTAAGTACGATATTAGCTATAGGTTTTTTGTATATGTTCTTCATCAGGTTAAAGAAGTTCTTGTCTGTTCTTAGTTTGCTGAAAGTTTTTATGATGAATAGTTGTTGGATTTTTTCAAAAGTTTTTTCTGAATCTTCTTGAGCTGATCTTATGGTTTCTGATCTTTTTGAGATAATCTTCTTGAGGTGATCTTATGATCTTATGGTTGGTTGGTTGGTTTTTATTCAGTATGGCAAACGACATTGATTTTTTTCCAACTTATTTTATTAAGGTATAACTGATGTACAGTAAGATCTACCCTTTTTACTGTAGTTCTGCAAGTTTTAACATCATATACAGGTGTATAACCACCACCACAATAAAAATATAGAGTAGTTCTATATTCCCCTATAACACTTTGTAGTCAGTTTCTCCCACATCCATATGCTGGCCCTTCACAAACACTGATCTGTATTCTGTCATTATTGTTTTCACTTTGCATTGCATCAGTGTCATATAACTGGAAACGTACAGTATGGCTTCTTTCACTTAGCATAAGGCATTTGATATTCATCCATGTTGTTGCCTGTATTATTCCATCATATGGATGTTCCACAGTTTATCTATTCGCCTGTTAAAGGTTATCTTGGAGTCTTTTTTTTCCCTAGTTTTTGGTGATCATGAATAAGGCCACTATAAAGGCATTCACATACAGGTTTCTGTATAACAAAGGTAGTCATTTCACTTGGGTAAATACCTAGGAGTGGGATTGCTCGGTCATATGGTAAGTGTATGTTTAACTTTATAAGAAACTGCCAAGGGACTTCCCTAGTGGTCTAGTGGTAAAGAATCCACCTTCCAATGCAGAGGACGCAAGTTAGATTCCTGGTAGGGGAACTAAGATCCCACATGCCGCGGGGAAACTAAGCCTGCACACCACAACTACTGAGTGTGCGCACCTCAACTAGAGAGCCTGAGTGCTGCAAACTACAGAGCCCATGTGCCACAACTAGGGAGAAGCCCATGCGCCACAACTAGAGAGAAGCCCTTGTGCCTCAACAAAGAGCCCGAGAGCTGCAACAAAAGATCCCACATGCCACAACTAAGACCTGACACAGCCAAAAATAAAATTTTTAAAAATCTAATAATATCAAAACAAAGAAGATATACAGACTGCCAACAAACACATGAAAGAATGCTCAACATCATTAATCATTAGAGAAATGCAAATGAAAACTACAATGAGATATCATCTCACACCAGTCAGAATGGCCATCATCAAAAAATCTAGAAACAATAAATGCTGGAGAGGGTGTGGAGAAAAGGGAACACTCTTGCACTGCTGGTGGGGATGTGAATTGGTACAGCCACTATGGAGAACAGTGTGGAGGTTCCTTAAAAAACTACAAATAGAACTACCATATGACCCAGCAATCCCACTACTGGGCATATACCCTGAGAAAACCATAATTCAAAAAGAGTCATGTACCAAAATGTTCATTGCAGCTCTATTTATAATAGCCAGGAGATGGAAGCAACCTAAGTGTCCATCATCGGATGAATGGATAAAGAAGATGTGGCACATATATACAGTGGAATATTACTCAGCCATAAAAAGAAACGAAATTGAGCTATTTGTAATGAGGTGGATAGACCTAGAGTCTGTCATACAGAGTGAAGTAAGTCAGAAAGAGAAAGACAAATACCGTATGCTAACACATATATATGGAATTTAAGGAAAAAAATGTCTTGAAGAACCTTGGGGTAAGACAGGAATAAAGACACAGACCTACTAGAGAATGGACTTGAGGATAAGGGGAGGGGGAAGGGTAAGCTGTGACAAAGTGAGAGAGAGGCATGGACATATATACAGTACTAAACGTACGGTAGATAGCTAGTGGGAAGCAGCCACATAGCACAGGGAGATAAGCTCAGTGCTTTGTGACGGCCTGGAGGGCGGGATAGGGAGGGTGGGAGGGAGGGAGACGCAAGAGGGAAGAGATATGGGAACATATGTTTATGTATAACTGATTCACTTTGTTATAAAGCAGAAACCAATACACCATTGTAAAACAATTACACTCCAATAAAGATGTAAAAAAAAAACAATAAAAAGTTTAAAAAAAAAAGAAAAACTACCAAATTATTTATCTAGTTGTTCAGTGCTGGTATATAGAAATACAACTGATTTTTGTATATTAACTTTTATCTTCTGACTTTATTAGTTTAGTGGCTATTTTGTAGGTTCTTTGGGACTCTCTACATAGACAATCATGCCATCTATAAATAGTTTTATTTCTTCCTTTATAATCTATATGTCTTTTATTTATTTTACTTGCCCTGTTGCATTGGCTAGGACATTCAGGATGATGCTGAATAGGAGTAGTGACAGTAGAAACCCTTCTGCTATTCCTGATCTCAGGGGAACAGTATTCAGTCTTTACCATTAAGTATGCCATTAGCTATAGGTTTTTCAGAGGCCCTTTATCAACTTAAGGAAGTTCTTATCTATGCTAATTTTCTGTGAGTTTTTATCCTGAGTGGATATAATTTTTTTTTTTTTTTTGGCCACGCTGCACAATTTGCGGCATCTTACTTCCCTGACCAGGGATCAAACCCAGGCCCCCAGCAGTGAAAGTGCCGAGTTCTAACCACTGGACCACCAGGGAATTTCCAATGAGTGTGTATAAATTTTGTCAAATACTTTTTGTCTCTAGTTTGTTGATTTGGTGAATGACTTTGATGTTCAAATATGGAACCAGCCTTGCATTCTTTGAATAAGTTCCACCTGGTTGTGATATATCATCCTTTTTATGTATTATTGAATTCAACAGTACATAAAATTAAGATTTTGCTAAAATAAAATTTCGTGTAAAATTTTTGCATCTGTGTTCATGAGATATTGGTCTGTTGTTTTCTTGTAGTGTCTTTGTCTGGTTTTGGTATCAAGGCCTCTTAGAATACGTTAGAAACTATTGCCCCCTCTTCAATTGTCTGTAAGAGTTTGTATAGAACTAATATTGTTTTTTCCTTAAAAGTTTGGTACAGGGACTTCCCTGGTGGTCCAGTGGTTAAGAATCCGCCTTCTAATGCAGGGGATTGCGGGTTCCATCCCTGGTCAGGGAACTAAGATCCCACACACCACGGGGCAGCTAAGCCCACACACCGCAACTACTGAGCCCATGTGCCGTAACTACAGAGCCCACACGCTCTGGAGCCCATGCGCCACAACTACGGAGCCCACACGCTGCAACAAAAGATCCTGCATGCCGCAACTAAGACCCGATGCAGCCATATATAAATAAATAAATATTTTTAAAAATAAAAATAAAAATCCTTTAAAAAAAAGAAGAGGAAGTTTGGTACAGTTCACAAGTTAAGCCATCTGGACCTGAAGGATGTTTTTGTTAGTTGTTGCTTTTGGTGGGGAGGAGGGGTTAACTGTAATTCAGTTTTTTAACTGGATATAGGGTTGTTCGGGTTATATATTTCCTCTTGAGTGAGCTTTGGTAGTTTGTGTGTTTCGTCTAAATTGTCAAATTTATTGGTATGAAGTTATTCATAATATTTCTTTATTATCCTTCTAATGTCTGTAAAAACTGTAGTAATGTCCTCTATCTCATTCCTGTTATTGATATTTTGTGTCTTTTCTCCTTTTTCTTGATCAGTTTGGCTAAGGTTTATCAAAGAACCAGCTCATTCTTACAAATGGTTAAAATAGTAAATTTTATGTTATGTATATTTTACCACAATTAAAAACAGTACCCCCAAAACCCTAGCTCATTAATTTCCAATCTGACCTTTATTATTTCCTTATTTCTGCTTTGGATATAATTGGCTTTTTTTCTTAAAGGTGGAACCTGAGGTCATTGATTTGAGTTCTTTTCTTTTCTAATATAAACATTTAGTTCTATAAATTTCCCCTTCAGTACTCCTTTAATGACATCCCACAAATTTTGATAGTTATGTTTTCATTCAATTCAAAATACATTCTAATTTCCCTGTTGATTTCTTCTTTGATCCACAGTTATTTAAAATGATGTTATTTAGTTTCCAAATATTAGGAGATTTTTCCAAATATCTTTCTGTTATGATTTCTAATTTAATTTCATTATGGTTAGAGACTATCCTTTATATGACTTGAATCCTTTTGTATTTTTTGAGACTTATGGCCTAGAATATGGTCAGTCTTGGCAAATGTTCAAACTGTATGTACTTGAGAAGAATGTATATTCTGCTGTTGTTGGATAGAGTGTTCTACAAATGTCAATCATGTTAATTTGATTGATTGTGCCATTCATTTCTACTGTATTCTTGCTGATTTTCTGCCTACTTGTTCTATCAGTTACTTAGAGATGGGTATTGAAATCTTCAATTAGAATTATGGATTTGTCTTTTTCTTATTATAGTTCTGGTTTTGCTCTGTATATTTTGAAGCTCTGTTATTAGAGGCATAAACATGTAAGATTAATTGATCCCTTTATTATTATAATAATAAGTTTATTATTATGATCATTTTTATCCCTAGCAATATCCTTTGTTCTGAAATCTTTTTCTGATAATAATATAGTCCCTCCAGCTTTCTTTTTTTTTTTTTTTGCGGTACGCGGGCCTCTCACTGTTGTGGCCTCTTCCGTTGCGGAGCACAGGCTTCGGACGCGCAGGTTCAGTGGCCATGGCTCACGGGCCCAGCCGCTCCGCGGCATGTGGGATCCTCCCAGACCGGGGCACGAACCCGTGTCCCCCGCATCGGCAGGTGGACTCTCAACCACTGCACCACCAGGGAAGCCCCTTCCAGCTTTCTTTTAATGTTAGCATGGTATATTTTTTTTAAATCCTTTTAGCTTTAACCTCTTTGTGCCTTTGTGTGTTTTTAAAGTGTTTTTCTTGTAGGCAGTATACAGTTGAGTCTAGCTTTTTTAATCCAGTCTGACAATCTGCATTTTAATTGGGGTGTTTAGACTATTTACATTTAATGTGATTATTGATATGGGTTGATTTGAATCTATCTTATTGCTATTTGTTTTCTATTTGTCCCGTCTGTTCTTCATTCCCTTTTCCTTGTTTTCTGGCTTCTTTTGGATCAATTGAGTATTTTTATGATTCCATATTATCTCCTTTATTGGCTTATATATGATTTTGTTTCAGATATTTTGGTGCTTTGTATATTAGGGGCATAAACATTAAGGATTAGGTTCTCTTGAATAATTGACTCCCTTACCATTATGAAATTACATTTTTTTATCCTTGATAATATTCCTCTTTTTTCTTTCAGTTTTACTGAGATAAATTGATAAACAGCACTGCAAAAGTTTAAGGTATACAGCATAGTGATTTGACTTATATACATCTTGAAATGATTATCACAATAAGTTTAGTGAACATCCATCATTCATATAGATACAAAATTAAAGAAATAGGGCTTCCCTGGTGGCGCAGTGGTTGAGAGTCCGCCTGCCGTTGCAGGGGACACGGTTCATGCCCCGGTCCGGGAAGATCCCACATGCCGCAGAGCGGCTGGGCCCGTGAGCCATGGCCGCTGAGCCTGCACGTCCGGAGCCTGTGCTCCGCAACGGGAGAGGCCACAACAGTGAGAGGCCCGCATACCGCAAAAAAAAAAAAGAAATAGAAAAAAAATTTTGTGTGTGTGATGAAAACTCTTAGGATTTAGTCTCTTAACAACTTTTATATATAGCATACAGCAGTGTTAATTATATTTATCATGTTGTACATTACATCCCTAGTACTTACTTAATCTTATAACTGGAAGTTTGTACCTTTGACTGCCTCTCTGGTAACCACAAATCTGATCTTTTTTTCTATGAGTTTGTTAGTTTGTTTATTTTTGAAGTATAATTGACCTACAGCACTATGTTAGTTCCTGTTACACAACAGTGATTCAATATTTCTATACATTTAAAAATGATCACCATGATAAGTCTAGTTGCAATATGTCACCATACAAAGATATTACATAGTTATGGACTATATTCCCCACACTGTACATTTCATACCCTTAACTCCTTTATTTTGCAACTGGAAGTTTGTACCTCTTAATCTCCCTCACCTATTTCTTTCCTCCCTCTATGCCCCTCCCCCTGGCAATCACCTGTTTGTTCCCTGTATCTATAACTGTTTCTGTTTTGTTATGTTCATTTGTTTTGTTTTTTAGATTCCCCTTATAAGTGAAATCATGCAGTTTTTGTCTTTCTCTGTCTGACTTATTTCACTAAGCATAATATCCTCTAGGTACATTCATGTTGTCGCAGATGGCAAGATTTCATTCTTACGGCTGAGTAATATTCCATCGTATATACATATATATATCTCACATCTTCTTTATCCATTCATCTATTGATGGCAGTTAGGTTACTTCCATATCTTGGCTATTGTAAATAATGCTGCAATGAACGAAGGGGTACATATGTCTTTTCTAATTAGTGTTTTTGTTTTCTTTGGATAAATACCCAGGAGTGGAATTGCTGGATCATATGGCAGTTCTATTTTTAATTTATTGAGAATCTCCATACTGTTTTCCATAGGGGCTGCACCAATTTACCTTCCCATCGACAGTGCATGAGGGTTCCCTTTTCTCCACATCCTCACCAACACTTGTTTTTGTTTTTTTTACTTTTTATTTTATATTAGAATACAGTTGATTAACAATGTTGTGACAGTTTCAGGTATACACACTGCTGTATTTAGAATGGATAACCAACACTTGTTTTTTGTTGTCTTTTTGATAATAGCCATTCTGACAGGTGTGAGGTGATATCTCATTGTGGTTTTTTTTTTTTTTTTTGCGGTACGCGGGCCTCTCACCATTGTGGCCTCTCCCGCCGCAGAGCACAGGCTCCGGACGCGCAGGCTCAGCGGCCATGGCTCACGCGCCCAGCCGCTTCGCCGCATGTGGGATCTTCCCGGACCAGGGCACGAACCCGAGTCCCCTGCATCGGCAGGTGGACTCTCAACCACTGCGCCACCAGGGAAGCCCTCATTGTGGTTTTGATTTGCACTTCCCTGATGATTAGCCATGTTGAACATCTTTTCATGTGCCTGTTGGCCATCTGTATGTCTTCTTTGGAAAAATGTCTATTCAGATCCTCTATCCACTTTTAAACCTGGTTGTTTGTTTTTGTTTGTTTGTTTGTTTTTGATGTTGAATTGTATGAGTTCTTTGTGTATTTTTGGATATTAACCCATATCAGTTATATCGTTTGCAAATATCTTCTCCCATTCAGTAGATGGCCTTTTTATTTTGTTGATAGTTTCCTTCACTGTGCAAGAGCTTTTAGTTTGATATAGTCCCATTTGTTTATTTTTGCTTTTCTTCCCTTGCCTGAAGAGACATAGCCCCCAAAATATTACTAAGACTGATGTCAGAGAGCTTACTGCCTATGTTTTCTTCTAAAAAGATTTATCGTTTCAGGTCTTACGTTTAGGTCTTTGATCCATTTTGAATCTATTTTTGTGCATGGTGTGAGAGGGTAGTCCAGTTTGATTCTTTTGCATCTAGCTGTCCAGTTTTCCCATCACCATTTATTGAAGAGGCTATCTTTTCCCCCATTGGTATATTCTTGCCTCCATTGTCATAGATTTATTACCCATATAAGTGTGGGTTCATTTCTGGGCTCTCTATTCTGTTCCATTTATCCATGTGTCTGTTTTTGTGCCAGTACCGTACTGTTTTGATTACTGTGGCATTGTAGTATAGTTTGAAATCAAGGAGCATGATACCTCCAGCCTTTGTTCTTCTTAATAATATTCTTTGATGTAAATTCTATATTATTTGATATTAATATATCCACTCCAGCTTTCTTTGATTACTCTTAGCATGGTATATCTTCATCCAAAAGTGAAAGGTTTCTCAGGGATGGTTACTTTTTTAAAAACTGAATTTAGTTAATTTTGTTTGCTTTTTTAAAAAATTCCATTCATCTATTTTAAAGATTAATAATAGTTATCTATTTATTAAATAGAACAGGTAATCTAAATATACTTCAGTTCTATATTATGACTTGTTAAGGACAAAGGTTAAGGAGAAAGTGGAGAAGGTAAAGACAGAATACATAGAAATGCTAGGATATCTGGAGAAAGATTTTCTGCAGAAAACGTTTCTTGTGACCTTTTGGGATATTGCTGTTAAAGGCTCTTAGAGCATTATTGGGATTTTTGGTCAGTGTAGGCACAAATGGAAATCTCACTTCTAGTTACTTGGGCTCTGGTCCAAGTGAAATTAAATCTGGAGCTGAATATAGCCCATGGGCCAGAGATTCCTCATCCCTAACCCAACATCACTGATTTATCTTCTAGAGTTGGCTTGGAAATGAAATTGAGGTTATGGTCAGTACTGAGGAAGCCAAGCGCCATCTGAATGACCTTCTTGAAGACAGAAAGATCCTGGCTCAGGATGTGGCTCAACTCAAAGAAAAAGTGGAATCTGGGGAGAATCCACCTCCTAAACTCCGCGTAAGTGCCCTATGGAAATACGTTACCAATGATCAGACTCCACACTCCCCAGAAGCCCTCACTACTTTGGAGAATTACTTTCCAAGTAGTACTTCACCCTCATCCCCACTATTCTTCTTTACAGAGGCGTACATTCTCACTTGCTGAACTGCGTGGTCAAGTTTCTGAGTCAGAGGATTCCATTACAAAGCAGATTGAAAGCCTAGAGACTGAAATGGAACTCAGGTAATGGGACTATGTCTAAGGCATTATAAAAATTTATGCCTTGAATCAAAATAGAACCTATCAATCAGTTATTCAAAAGCTTGTTTTTCAGAAGCTTTGTGATGTAGGAGAAACAAGAAAAAGTAACAATTTTTGAGCTATACACTTCATTAGACATGTTAGATACATTTTCTCATTCAGTCTCTCCCTGTGAGGTATACCTTGTGAGGTAAGTACCATTCTTCTCACTTTAGAGATCTAAGCTAAAGGTTCAAAGATCTTAAAAAATTTGCTGAAGTTTATACAGA
Organism: Leucopleurus acutus; assembly: GCF_964270905.1. Classification (NCBI taxonomy): domain Eukaryota; kingdom Metazoa; phylum Chordata; class Mammalia; order Artiodactyla; family Delphinidae; genus Leucopleurus; species Leucopleurus acutus. Next base: position 59,966,670 of record NC_139148.1, read on the forward strand.
ACTGGGATTTGAAACTCAGTTTATCTAATTCCAAAGTCTATGGTCTTTATCATATACCACAAGAACTGACTAAAAACAAAACTTTAGAGGAACCCAAGAAATGATACCAGAAGATCAACAACCTGGGAGAAGGAGAATTAGAGATCATCAGCAAAGTAGATATAATATAATGCATAAGTAAAGTATCATGACCATTAAATGAGATTAGAAAGTAAAGTACATAGCACAGTACTTGGCATATTAGAAGTGCTCAATGAATGCTCTTCTCTTTAATCACTGTTACTTTCTTTTAAGTATCTGTGAAATCTAGAAGGAACAAAACTTTGACAGATATTTTATAGTGTCTTAGGGTAATACAATTTTATTGCCCAGAAGACCTTGGAGACCATTTAATTTGTTTTTAGCAACACATACTAGCTGTTTATCTTTGGATATGTCTTTAAGTTGCTCAACATTTGAGTTTCTGCTTTATGCCGCACTGGATGCAGTTGGGATATATAGAAAGAATAGATGGCATTGTCCTTGCTCTCGAGTAGAAACAGTATAATGACTGACAGTGGTGTGTTGGAATTGTTTGTTAAAATTTTAAGACAGTTGTAAACTGTTGAGAGCTTACAATTCCTTTGATGAGAGTATTCACACTACAGAAACTAGCAAAAGCTACAAATCAGATCTGGTTTTTTTAGGTACTGTTTGTTAAACATTTACCTGCACACCACTGTGCATAAGTAAATGATTATTTAAATGTAGGGCAGGTGCCAGGTAGAGGGCAATTAGACAGAGGTGACTTTAATCAAGGGAATTTCCCTAAGGACAAGAAAGGGCATTGGATAGATAGAACAATGCTGAAGTGTTCTGGCCCACCTCTTCCAAGAAGCCTTCCCTGACTCTTCATCCCTCATTAATTTTCCTCTTCTCTAAACTCCTTCAGAACTTACAGTACTCGGTCATGTAGTATAGATGATGTATGTTATCTTTATATTTATTAATTATTTTACATTGATTAGTCTTGTCAATCTAGACAGATTGTAAGCTTGTTAAAGGAAAAGACTATATATTAGACCAGGGTTCTCAAAGTGAGGTCTACAAACTCCTGGGGTGTCACTGAGACCCTTTCAGGGAGTCTAGGTGACTCCCTGTTTTTATAATAGTATTAAGACATTTTTTGCCGTTTTTACTACACTGACATTTGCCATGATAGTGCAAAAGCAACAGTGGACAAAACTGCTAACACCTTAGCTTGAATCAAACCAGTAGCACAAACCTGTACTAGCAGTCATTGAATACTTCACCACCACACACTCTCGGTTTTACTTAAAAGTCAGTTTTACTTTTGGCTTTGATAAAGCAATAAAAATTATTAATTTTATTAAATCTCAACCCTTGAGTTCAGATCTTTTTAATATTCAGTGTGACAGAATGGGAAGAACACATAAACCACTTGTGCTGATGCCGAAGGACGATGTTTCTCTCGAGGAAAAGCACTTGTGTGATTGTTTGAGGTGTGAGTTTAACAGGCCTCTTTTTTCATGGAACATCATTTTTACTTGAAAGAACGACTGACAGACAAACTATGGTTATTCAGATTTGGGTACTTGGCAGACATTTTCTCAGAAATGAACCGAGTGAGCCTGTCAAGTCAAGGAAAACAAATGACAGTGTTTGTCACCAAAAATAAAATTTGAGCTTTCAAGCAAAACTTAGAATTTTGGAAAACGTGTATCTGCCACTGTAAACTTGACAGTTTTTCATAACTTTTCTAATGAGACCAGTAGTGATATTAACAATTGTGGTCTTTTTTATATTGTGTAATGAAATGTGTTGATTTGAAGGCTCTGTATGACTGTCCAAATGACATGTTACAGAATCACGTTTGAGTAAAAGATCCATTCAGATTGCAAGTAACCACATTTCAACTAACTTTTAAGGAACTTGTTGGGTTTTGGTGTAGTCTCAAAGAAGAATATCCACAATTATCTGAAAAGGCTATTAAAATGCTCCTCCTGGGCTTCCCTGGTGGTGCAGTGGTTGAGAGTCCGCATGCTGATGCAGGGGGACGTGGGTTCGTGCCCTGGTCCGGGAAGATCCCACATGCCTCAGAGCGGCTGGCCCCGTGAGCCATGGCTGCTGAGCCTGTGCGTCTGGAGCCTGTGCTCCACAACGGGAGAGGCCACAACAGTGAGAGGCCCGCGTACAGCAAAAAAAAAAAGGCTCCTCCTGGGGCCTTCCCTGGTGGCACAGTGGTTAAGAATCCACCTGCCAATGCAGGGGACAGGGGTTCGAGCCCTGGTCTGGGAAGATCCCTCGTGCCGCAGAGCAACTAAGCCTGTGCACCACAACTACTGAGCCTGCAGTCTAGAGCCCACAAGCCACAACTACCGAGCCCAAGTGCCACAACTATTGAAGTCCACGCGCCATGAGCCCCTGTTCCGCAACAAAGAGAAGCCACCACAATGAGAAGCCCACGCACCGCAACGAAGAGTAGCCCCCACTCGCCGCAACTAGAGAAAGCCCATGCACAGCAACGAAGACCCAATGCAGCCAAAAATAAATAAAATTAAAAATGAAAAAGCTCCTCCCAGGAATTCCCTGGCAGTCCAGTGATTAGGACTCGGCACTTTCACTGCAGTGGCCTGGGTTCAGTCCCTGGTCGGGGAACTAAGATCCCGCAAGTCGCACGGTACGGCCACAATAAAATAAAATAATAAAATGCTCCTCCCTTGTCCAGCTACATATCCATGTGCGGCCAGATTGCCTTCATTTACATCAACCAGAACATATTACAAAAGATTAAATGCAGAGGGAGATATGAGAATCCAGCTATCTTCTACTAAACCAGACATTACAGAGATTTGTAAAAATGTAAAACAATCCCACTCTTCTCACTACATTATTTTTCGTGTTGGAGAATGTTGTTGTGTGTGTGTGTGACACACACACTCCCCCAACCTGCATTCATGTCCTTTCCAGACCTTAGAATGTGACTTTATTTGGAAATAGTGTCATTGCAGGTGTAATTGTTAATGTATAATGGATTGTTTTGATTTTAAGTGAATTAATAAATGTTTTTCTCAGTTTTACTTTCTAATACTGTAAATATCTATAGGTATAACATACATGAGCTGAATTTGTTAGAGGTCCTCAATAATTTTTAAGAGTGTAAAGAGGTCCTAAGACCCAAAAAGTTTAGAACTGCTATCTTAGATTATTTTAGTACCCATCTTCTTTATAGTACCTTACATAGCACTGCATGTTATACACATGCCGGTATGCTCCCTCTCACTGGACACCTAGCAAATTTGAGAAGGAAGCTATTGACAAAACTGAAATACTGTGTACATCTTGGTCTCAGGCCATACTTGACCGTAAAGTATCTGGAAGCTATAACCAGGGTCATGGTATCTAGTTTTCGTAGAAACTTCTCAGTCCTGTGGCAGGTACTCCAAGATAACCTCTCACGACACCAGCCATAGGTATCAGTTTGGTGTTAGATTCCAGCAAAGAGCATCTACCTGTTTGTTCTTTTGAGATTTTTTTTCCCTTAAGGTCTCTAACCTGAATCTTGTCCTTGCATAGGTGAGCCACCACGTCACAGTTCCAGCTTATGTGGCCTCAAGACAAAGTCACATTATGGTCAATGTGCTACAACAAAAGCCTCACTAAAACAAATCTTTCCAAGTCCCACTATATGACCCACTTATTTCAACCAGTATTTAATAAAATAAAACCATTTGGTTAGTCTTAGCATCCCTTTGTAACAAGTTTTGAGATACTGTATAAAACCCTAACCAGATGACTCAATCATTATTTAAATGGTATTTAACTGATACCTCTGTCCGTGAAACTATTTGAAGTTTCTCCTCAGAGCTCTTCCCCTCTCCTTGGTGTTGAGGCTACTAGAAATAAGGCTCATTGTTTCTTTCCCTGAAGGAGTGCTCAGATTGCTGACCTACAGCAGAAGCTGCTGGATGCAGAAAGTGAAGACAGGCCAAAACACCGCTGGGAGAATATTGCTACCATTCTGGAAGCCAAGTGTGCCCTGAAATACTTAATTGGAGAGGTAAACATCTCTCTTCCTCTCAGCAATTCAGGGTCTGGCTTGGTGGGTTGAAATAAGATGTTAGCCTAGAATACTATCATAGTGTTATTGCCACTGCTCATGGTAGAAACCACAATGACACAAACATTAGAGAAATAGTTTTATGGGTAAAGGTTGGTGTGGGCAAGTACAAGCCAGTCACTTAAAAATATATATGAGTGCTCGCTTCGGCAGCACATATACTAAAATTGGAATGATACAGAGAAGATTAGCATGGCCCCTGCGCAAGGATGACACACAAATTCGTGAAGCGTTCCATATTTTAAAAAAAAAAAAATATATATATATATATATATATATATATATATATATATATATGAGTTGCAAGTTGATACCCATACCTGGCATATAGCAGGTGCTCAATAAATGTTCACTGTTATTATTATGAAAAATCAGGATGCCATAGTAGGCCACAGGTCAAACGTAAAATATTATACTACTTTTTAAAACACCTCTGACATGTATTATATTCAAAAAGTTTAAGGTACAATCTAGGAAAGAAAACCTTTGACATATAAAGATTCATCTTAAGGAAAATCCATCTTCACTGACCTTAAAATAAATATATCATCTTCCACTGTCACAAGAGGAATTAAAATTGATCACCTCTGGTGATTGAAGCAAGCATACAAACTCCGACTCTGCAAGTTTGAGCAGTGCTATCCTTTATGCATTTTTGTGTTGGGTTAGCAGATTTTTCCTACTAAGGAAATCCTGATTAGTCTTGTGAACACTGGTGTTTATGATGTTCACCATCTGGGCTAGTAGAGAATATAAAACTAGGCCAGCATAGGATATCAATCTAGCCTGAAGAGCCAGAGCTGTAGTCTCGGCTAATGTGTCTACAAGTTCCAACATGTGAACACAGACATTCTGAAATGGGACATAATTAGCCATAAGGGTGTGTGCTGTGGATTTCTCTTTAAAATTAAGGAAGAACTTCTTGAGTATCAGAGTTTGGAATTGTCAGATACTGTTTGTGTTAGATTTATTCTTGCCTTGAGGTAAAACAAGGGATTAAATGACCTCAGCAGTGGCTTCCAGCTCTAAGATACCTATCTCAGCAGATATCTATCTTGGCCCTTGGTTTGGGTGGTGGTGATTCTATTCAATGGTAGAATCCATATGACATGAAAACATAAGAATGGACTTGGACATGGAAGAACTTTTCTCGGTCCATTTCAAGAAAGCTGACATTTTCCTGCCTAATGAATGGGGAAAGGTGGCCATTCTCCAAATAAACTGATCTTCTTTTATCCCTTCCAGCTGGTCTCCTCCAAAATACAGGTCAGCAAGCTTGAAAGCAGCCTGAAACAGAACAAGGCCAGCTGTGCTGACATGCAGAAGATGCTGTTTGAGGAACGAAATCATTTTGCTGAAATAGAGACAGAGTTACAGGCAGAGCTGGTGAGAGTGGAGCAACAGCACCAAGAGAAGGTAAGCTGGTGAGCCAAGAAGCTATACTGAAAAACAAACCATTGTTGCTCTTTGTTGTTAGTTAAAAATAATAATAATAATAATGGGGGTATGAAGTTTCCTTCAAAAGACCACGTAGTCTTTTCCAATTTTTGTAAATAAGAAACCAGAAATAGAGAAAAATGACTTATCTAATAAGTTTACACGTACCAGTGACAATGGCTCTTAGCCTCCAACTTTAATACCAAGATGAACATGATGATGCTTCAAGCCATGAGAGCCAAAGAGAACAATTTACTTTGAAATCACAAAGGAGTAACTGGATCACTGCTTGGACTAAACCAGAATTCCTTTTTCCTCTCATTCCTTTGGTACCTTTGGGTTGTATCTTTCTCTAGGTGCTATACCTCCTCAGCCAGCTGCAGCAAAGCCAAATGGCAGAGAAGCAGCTAGAGGAGTCCGTCAGCGAAAAGGAACAACAGCTGCTGAGCATCCTGAAGTGTCAGGTATGGAGATGAGACAAAGGTCTCCAGAGATGGGGTCCCCAGGCCTGACTGAGAATCCTGTCTGATTTACATGACTGTACCTGCAGGAAAGAGTAATTACCTACTGAAAAAAAGCTTTATAAAGGTAGCCTTTTATAATGGTAGCCTTTTATAATGGTAGTCTCTATTGCCTTGTTGCCCTGTTTGATCAATTTAGGGGTGTTTAGGATGTAGCAACATATAGGATAACCTCCGTTTTGGTACAGAAATGACAGTACATACTCCATACCAGACTTCGAGGCCTCCTGGTTCTTTGCCTCAACGCTGAGCTCTAAAGAGTTGAGAAAGTTAAATCATCCAGTAGAATCCTAGGGACATTTAGCTGTCTCTTCCCGTGCCTGTTCTGAGTTGAGACCTGACCTGTTTGTAAAATGCCTGGGGTCTGCATTTCTTCCAGAGGCTGGGAATACCACACCCTTTAGTAGCATGATGGAGTACTATTTTATCCAACTTAGAGTTTTTTTCCTGAACCACCAGTCTCTACGGCTTCCTTGGCACTGCCCATCAAAGACAACCAAATGTGTTAAGGTCGTAGGCATGAATCCAATTATCATAAGTGCCAAGGAAGTTTAATCAGGTTTATTAGTGTAGCAAATAAACTGCCTAACCTGTGTTGAGAAGTGTGGGCAAAAGCATCTGTAGACTTCAAAGAAACAGCTGACACTCTGGATGGGTTTCTTTATCAGCATCCTGATATGAATAAGGGACATGAGGCTAGAAAATAGAAAAGAACGAGGAAGGCATGTAGAGCAGAGCCCATGTTTCCTGCAAGTGCAGTCGTGGCTGCTTGGGAGCGTTGGAATAGAGGTGGCACTCAGGACACCTAGGAATTGGTGGGGATCAGGCATTTCTCTGGGCGCCAGTGCCTGCTGTGCAAAAACCACCTGCTGCCAGCAACTTGGCAGTAGTATGTTTTCATCCCTGTGAGTTGTTTGGTAACCCACATGTAGTGCCCAAAATAACCCCACCTATCACTGCATTATCTCGAAATAGGATGAAGAACTTGAGAAGATGCAGGAAGTATGTGAGCAAAATCAGCAACTTCTCCGAGAGAACAAAATCATGAAGCAGGTAGTACAGCTTCCCACCCATTTAATAAGCCCTGGGAGACCCTCTTGCAACAGAGGCCAGCTCGTGGGAGCAACCCTGAGTATAATGACTTGGCTCAATTTTATGAGGTCTACATCTAGTTTCCGTGTGGTATGGTCATGTGCATTTCAGATGGCATAAACACATTTTTTTTTTTTTTTTTTTTTTTGCGGTACGCGGGCCTCTCACCGTTGTGGCCTCTCCCGTTGCGGAGCACAGGCTCCAGACGCGCAGGCTCAGCGGCCATGGCTCACGGGCCTAGCCGCTCCGCGGCATGTGGAATCTTCCCGGACCGGGGCACGAACCCGTTTCCCCGGCATCGGCAGGCGGACTCTCAACCACTGTGCCACCAGGGGAGCCCACACATTTTTTAATTTGCTCTTTTCTGAATCTAATACTGATCATGTAAAGTGGGAGTCCTTCAACCTACTTTGCTCTTACCCTGCCTCACTTTACCATGGCTTAAGATTAAGCTAACTTAGGAATCTTTATGTTTTAGCCATGAACACTCTCAGAAGCTGCCCTGCAATGTACACTTTGTCTCTTCTTTTCAAATAGAAATTGAACCTCCTCCAAGTAGCCAGCAGACAGAAATCTCATCTTCCCAAGGATACCCTTCTATCTCCAGACTCTTCTTTCGAATATATCCCACCTAAGGTAAACTGCTCAGGGCCTGTGATACCTTTGCATAGCCAAGGTTTGGGGTGAGTGTACTAAAATCACCTTTCAGAAGTGGTTGAGAGTTAAAATTCCCACATTCCAGCATCTCAATTTTCTATGGAGTCCCAAATAAAATTACAGTACAATCGTGAAGAAAATAGTCATTCTCCCTCCCTAGACGGCTGACTTTGGACCATGTACAGGCATTATGCAACACAACTGAGGAGGAGGCGCATAGAAAAGAGCAGTGTTCGGCTGTCCATCCAAAGATACTTATCATATCATGAGTCCCTCCCTCCTCCCTCAGATTGCTCAGCCTCTATCCCTTCAGTTTCTCTCCCTTCAAAGACTGAGGCCAAAGGCTAAAGCAGAATTTCTTCTGATTGGTAAAGCCAAGTGGGGTATATTTGAGGAAATCTGAAATCTCTGCTCTGAGAATATAGCGGGCAGCAGCTACTGGGAAGATATAATCCACATGTTGTTGTTGTTGTTTTTAATTAAATAACCATTCCAAACTTTTTCTCTTAGCCCAAACCTCCCCGGTTTAAAGAAAAGTTCCTGGAGCAAAGCATGAACATCGAAGATATAAAATATTGTTCAGAATATTCTGTGAATGAGCCTGAGGACAGTGATGGTGATGGTGGTGATGGGGATGATGAGGAATGGAAGCCAACAAAATTAGTTAAGATGTCCAAGAAGAACATCCAAGGGGTAGGAGGCAGCTCATCTCTTTCAGGGGTTCTAGTCATTAGTCTTCACTGCCAGTGAGGGTGTACCGGCCCCAGACCCTACACCTCAATCCCTCGATCGTGTTCAGAGGCACTGGCTCTGCTGAGGGGTGCTTGTTGGGCCAACTCTGTATGGAACTGGGGGCTAGTTGAGAGGGCTGCCTGGGTGCACAGGGAGGCTCTTTTCATGTTTTCAAGTTCTGACCAGTCTGAACAAGTAGTAGTGTTCTATACCATCTCATTGAAACTGGTTCCAGTGTGACCATAATAATCTTTCACATTTTTAAAGCATTTTACAGTCTATATACCATTCTCATATATGTTACCTCTTTTCATTGTCAGCAAAAAAAAATCCAGTGAGGTGTTTATTATTTGTATTTTACAGCTGGATCTGAGACCCACGAGAGGGAAATGACCTTGCCCAGGGACATAAAACAAAGTGACAGTCAGGACTTGAAATCGAATGTTCTGACTCCAAGTCCAGTTTGTTTCTACCACATCATGGTCATATCAGTAAAAATTGTAGCCCAGAAGCTAAGTGGGAGCTTTAAGATTGAACACACCAAAGTTAAGGCTAGTTAGAAACAATCTGACTTTGAGGCATGCTCTATTTACTTACACAATGATAATCCTACGGATTTATTAAACCTAGGTGTTCTATGTTGAAACATTAACTTCCCAGGCATTACAGTTCATCACTACCCCAACTGTGGCCTGCAGCCACATTCCACTTAAAGAGAACAGCTCACAAATTACCCTAGCTGGATTCCTGGAAGGTTATTCGATTTCATTAGCTGATAGTGCACCACATGGGGAACTGAGCCTTGTAAAGCTACAACACCAGAGAGAAGCGCTTAACTCATGAGGACTAGACAGCCATGGTGGCCGTAAGTCATTTGGAAAGTCATCAGGAATGCAACATACCGTGTGCTCTTAGTGGGACTAAGAGCTCATCCTTAGCCTCAGAGAGCTTATAATCTAATTGGAAAACAAGCCAAAGAAATAGGAACACATCACAGGACCTCAGCATACTCATCTCAGGGAGATGGACTGAGGGGCTTTTAAGAGTGACTGTAAAGCCAAACCAAATAGATATAGTTTATGAACATGCCATGAAAGGGACGACTCTTGCTTCATTATAAGACAGAAAGGGAAATACAGTCTTGGGAGCACCTGGGAAGCCATTTTCTGGCACAATGAATAGCATATCGCAAAGACTTGATAGTAGAGGTAGTAGCGGGACATAGAGCTGCGACACTGAGAGAAGATGGGGCAGAACATGTCTGACTTTGATTCACTTACTCAGCAAACATTTATGCTCTCTGCTGTGGTTGAAGTGGTAAGCATGAGCTGATTGTTGATGAAAAGGTCAGCCAAGTACTAGGAAGCACAGGTGAGAAGTACACACAGAAACAAATGGTAGAGGACCTAAAACTCTGGGGAAGGAGTTTCCAAATGGCAAGCAAATATGGGTATACTTGTCCTTGAGGAAAGCTTATCACACACACACACACACAAGCATAGATATAATAGCACTGTTGCTGTAAGCTTAAAAAGGAAATATAGAAGTATAGCCAAAAATGCAAGTAAGTGATATTTGCTATCAATGATAAATCCTATCTCTAAAACACTGAGAGATGATTATTTTCTAGGCTTTTTCCCTGATTTTATAACTTGAGAATATAACTGGGCTTTAAGGGGAGCAAGTTGGCATACAATCTAGTTTCTCCCTTTTGGAGGCCTCGAAGTACATGGACTGCTCTTTGATCAGACTGCTTGTAGACACATCAGCTGTAGACCTTGATGCTTTGCATGAAGGCCATCCTGATTATTATTGTTTCAACCCAGCTGAAGCGGGCTGGTATGAATCACTAGGTATCTGCAAAGGAGACTGCAGCAGGTACCAAAATGATGACTTGTCCAAAGCTAATGCTGAAAAAACTAGGTTTCCTCATTCAGCTATATTTCCTATCTGTACTAAGGAGATGCCGAAGGATAGGCCATGTGCTGTAGTAAAGAAGTGATAGCTTAGAAGCCAGGTAAACATGAGTTGTAGCCTTGACTTTGCCACTGTTTAGTTGGATAGCCTTAAGCAAGTCACTTAATCTCTCTGAGCCTCAGATTCCTTATTTATGTAATAAAGGGATGAGGCTAGAATAGTGATATATAAGGTCCCTTCCAGCACTAATATCCTGAGTCAAAGTAACAGTCAAAGTTGTATAAATGGGTTTTGTTGTTGTTGTTTTTAATAAATGGGTTTTAATAATACTACCTTTATATGGGGCTATATGGTGTCTGAGAAGTTAAAAGAAGGAATATATGCAGGAGCACCTTGTGAAGGATAAAATATCATGCAGGTATTGTTATTAAAGCACTGTAAGCATTTTTACAAATATTCCCATTTGTCCCCTTTGGCAGAAAAGAGGGAGGAGGTATTCTGGTCTCTAGTAATGAAAGAATGGAGATAAACTTGGATGGAGTGACTTGTCCAAGGTCATGCCAAGTATTAAATATAAGACTAGAGCCCAAGCCTCCCAATTCCTAGCCTGGTATCCTTTATGTTACAATTTTTACCAGATCTTATCATTCTGAGATATAATGTAACACTGAAATCAGTGCTAGAAGAATTATAGACTCTAAAGAAATAATTCTCAACCCTGGCTACACGTTAGAATCCCCCAGGGAGCTTTTAAACACAGGTTGCCTGGGACCCCACCCCCAGATATTCTGATTTAATTGGTCTGAGGTGGGACCTGGCCTTTTTGAAAAGCTCCCCAGAGATTCCTTATGTGCAGCCAGGGTTGAGAACCACTGGCTTAAAGGAACCCCAGAGGTCTTTCATCTTGACTTCCCACTGCTTTTATATAAAGAATCTCTCTATTATAGTGGTTCTCAGCTATGTTGTTGGGACATGCTGGTGGGTTGCTAGCAGTTGTGATACACACACACGTATACACACACATCCCACATACATCATATTTGAGATTTTGTCTGTGGCAAGATCTTGCTCCCTCTCTTATATTCTGATCTGCGTCCTGGTGTGAGAGAAAATAGGATGAAGCTAAAGCTAGTGCACATGGCATTCGTGTGAATACATCTGTCATGTACGTCATGACTGTTCTATAATACAACTCCCAGGTGTTTATCTAGGCTCTGCTTGCTTGAAAACAAGCAATCTAGTAGGGGGAGGCTCACAGTCGTGAGACAGGGCAGCCCATTGTATTCCAAGTAGGTGTTGGAAAGTTGTTCCTTGTTGAGCTGTCCTATAAATCATCCCAATGAGTCTTGGCTATGTAGAAGTCTAATTGTTCTTCCTTATGATAGCCCTTCAGATGCCATTCTTGTACTTTGGATAAAATAGAGACACATGGACAGGGTAATAGAGTGTTTTTGAGGCATATAATATAGATAAATGTGTAAATGGTCAGAGGACCATACCCAGCCTGTAGCAATCAATGGATCAATGTCATCCTGGCGAGGTGTCTCTAGGACATGTCATAGAACTCTGTGTTTTGCTCTGTCTTATTCAAAGAAGCAAAGTTAGGGGTTTTTTTTTTCTGTTATGTCCAGTGTTGGCAAAGGTGACTAAGGTGGGCATTCCTGTTGTTAGGAGTGTAGTTTGGCATACCTTTCTGGAAAGCAACTTGAAAATATGCATCAAAAGCCTTAAAAATATTCCTATCCTTTGGCTCAATAATTATACACATAGGTATTTATACTAAGGATATAGTCATTGATATGTAAAAAGATTTATAAATCTTTTTTGAGCATCAAACTATGTATCAGGCACTGCTTCTAGGTGCTGGCGATGCAATAAACAAGACAGGTAAAATCCTTGGCCTCATGAAACTGAAGACATTCTTGTGGAGAGAGACTCATAGTGACCAGAAAAACAAATAAAATAATTTTAGATGATAAGAGATTAAAAGAAAATGTAGTCAAATCATAGAGAATGATGGGGTAGGAAAAGAGTACTTTGGACGAGTGTTTGGGAGAGGCCTCTCTGAAGAGGAGATATTTAAGCTGAGATCTGAACAAAGTGAAGGAGCAAGTCGGGAAAAAAATCAGAAGAACATTTCAGGAACAGGAAACAGTAAATGCAAAGACCTCAGGGCAGGAATGAGCTTGGCTTATCAAGGAACAGCTGAAGAGGCCAGTGAGGCTGGAGGATACTGAGAAGTGGGAGAGTGCAGTACAAGGTCGGGTCAGAGGGGTAATCAGAGGCCTTGTCAATCATGGTAAGATTTGGATTGTATTTATGTACCAGGATATTTGCTGCAACATGATTTTTAATGGCAAACAATTTCTTTCAAAACAATCTTAATATCTAACGTTAGGTGACCAGTTAAGTAAATTGACATTTCCACATGATGAAAGACTATATACAATTGTTAAATATTAAAAATCATGGTTTTAATTTTCAGATTTTATAAAGTACTATGTATTATTCTCATAATGGGGGCGAGGGGGAAGATGTTTTAATGGTTTCTTTTACCCTCACAACTACACAACAATGGTGATGGTTGTCCATATGAAACAGACTCAAGGGCTTGAATTTAACTGTAAATGCAATATGAATCCACAAAGATATGACAAGGGAAAAAAAGCTACTGTGATTTAGGACTCATTAGCAGAACTATGGAGTTCACAACAAGGGAGGTGTTTGTCTCAATCTGCTTCACAATGGTCACACCACATTTAGAAAGTTATGCTCATTTCTGGGTGTCACAATTGAAGATGAACTTGGAGAAATTGTTATACAGCCAAGGTGGTGAGAATTCTTGGAAACCATGTCATGTGGTGAATCATTGAGGGAGCTAGGTATATTTAGCTTTGAGAGGATTTGGACAGAGTGGGACTGGGGAGTGAAAATGATGCTCAGGGTTTGAACATATATGCTGTGAAAGTGGGGTTAAATTGATTCCATATCATTCCAGATGGCAGAATTTGGTCCTGAGATCAGAAGTTATATAGAAACTGTTATCTCAGGATAAATAGAGCATTGGATAATAAGACCAGGGATGTTTGAGTGGGGCTTCATACATCAAATCAGGCTTTAGATGGTCACTGAGGTCTCCTCTGACTCTAATCCATCATTCTGAGAGCTCTGTCACCTATATTTGTTCCAAGCCAAACTATCCTTACTTTCTTCCACCATTTCTCTTACAACATCACTTCCTATAATGCTGGTCACCCACCCCCTTTTTGTTTAATTCCCTCTTTGTGAAGCACATACACACAGTGGACTCCTGAATGTGTGCACAAGGAAACATACTTATTGATAAAATGGGCTTAATATATGGAAAGCGCTTGTAACAGTGCCTGGCACATGGTGATGTCAGCTATTACTACTGTAGCCTTGTTGTAAGTGTGAAATATGGCACTATGAGGAGTATGGGTAAATTGTGGCATGCTCATAGTGTGAAAATGAATGGAACAGGAGCTACATGCATCAACGGATGATAAGATACCATTTATATAAAGTTTAAAAGTATGTAAGATAACTCCTTACATATTTTAAACAAAAACTCATATGTGGTAAAAAAGAGACATGCATGGGATAATAAGCACCTAATTCAAGAGACTGCCCCTGGGAGGGAGGAAGGCAAATGGGATCAGGAAAGCATAGACAGGAGGCTTCAGTTCTATCTGTATTTTAGTCATCAAGGGAGGGTTGGGGACATGAGTGGGGTTTTTTTCTTGTCTACACTTTTTATATGCCTAAAAAAAATTATGGGGCCCTAAAATAGGATATATCATTTCAAATAGAGTCTGACTGACCCAGGGTTTACTGAAACATTCTCTCCCTATGATTTCTGAGCTCCAAATTACTGGCTGACTGGCTTGCTTTTTTTTTTTTTTTTACATGTTTATTGCAGTATAATTATTTTTACAATGGTGTGTTGGTTTCTGCTTTATAACAAAGTGAATCAGTTATACATATGTTCCCATATCTCTTCCCTCTTGCGTCTCCCTCCCTCCCACCCTCCCTATCCCACCCCTCCAGGCGGTCACAAAGCACCGAGCTGATCTCCCTGTGCTATGCGGCTGCTTCCCACTAGCTATCTACCATACGTTTGGTAGTGTATATATGTCCATGCCTCTCTCTTGCTTTGTCTCAGCTTACCCTTCCCCCTCCTCATATCCTCAAGTCCATTCTCTAGTAAGTCTGTGTCTTTATTCCTGTCTTACCCCAAGGTTCTTCATGACATTTTTTTCTTAAATTCCATATATATGTGTTAGCATACGGTATTTGTCTTTCTCTTTCTGACTTCACTCTGTATGACAGACTCTAGGTCTATCCACCTCATTACAAATAGCTCAATTTCGTTTCTTTTTATGGCTGAGTAATATTCCACTGTATATATGTGCCACATCTTCTTTATCCATTCATCCGATGATGGACACTTAGGTTGCTTCCATCTCCTGGCTATTGTAAATAGAGCTGCAATGAACATTTTGGTACATGACTCTTTTTGAATTATGGTTTTCTCGGGGTATATGCCCAGTAGTGGGATTGCTGGGTCATATGGTAGTTCTATGTGTAGTTTTTTAAGGAACCTCCATACTGTTCTCCATAGTGGCTGTACTAATTCACATTCCCACCAGCAGTGCAAGAGTGTTCCCTTTTCTCCACACCCTCTCCAGCATTTATTGTTTCTAGATTTTTTGATGATGGCCATTCTGACTGGTGTGAGATGATATCTCATTGTAGTTTTGATTTGCATTTCTCTAATGATTAATGATGTTGAGCATTCTTTCATGTGTTTATTGGCAGTCTGTATATCTTCTTTGGAGAAATGTCTATTTAGGTCTTCTGTCCATTTTTGGATTGGGTTGTTTGTTTTTAGGTTATTGAGATGTATGAGATGCTTATAAATTTTGGAGATTAATCCTTTGTCAGTTGCTTCATTTGCAAATACTTTCTCCCATTCTGAGGGTTGTCTTTTCATCTTGTTTATGGTTTCCTTTGCTGTGCAAAAGCACTGAAGCTTCATTAGGTCCCATTTGTTTATTTTTGTTTTTATTTCCATTTCTCTAGGAGGTGGGTCAAAAAGGATCTTGCTGTGATTTATGTCATAGAGTGTTCTGCCTATGTTTTCCTCTAAGAGTTTGATAGTTTCTGGCCGTACATTTAGGTCTTTAATCCATTTTGAGCTTCTTTTTGTGTATGGTGTTAGGGAGTCATCTAATCTCATACTTTTACATGTACCTGTCCAGTTTTCCCAGCACCACTTATTGAAGAGGCTGTCCTTTCTCCACTGTACATTCCTGCCTCGTTTATCAAAGATAAGGTGACCATATGTGCATGAGTTTATCTCTGGGCTTTCTATCCTGTTCCATTGATCTATCTTTCTGATTTTGTGCCAGTACCATACTGGCTTGATTACTGTAGCTTTGTAGTATAGTCTGAAGTCAGGCAGCCTGATTCCTCCAGCTCCATTTTTCGTTCTCCAGATTGCTTTGGCTATTCGGGGTCTTTTGTGTTTCCATACAAATTGTGAAATTTTTTGTTCTAGTTCTGTGAAAAATGCCAGTGGTAGTTTGATAGTGATTGCACTGAATCTGTAGATTGCTTTGGGTAGTAGAGTCATTTTCACAATGTTGATTCTTCCATTCCAAGAACATGGTATATCTCTCCATCTGTTTGTATCATCTTTAATTTCTTTCATCAGTGTCTTATAATTTTCTGCAAACAGGTCTTTTGTCTCCTTAAGTAGGTTTATTCCTAGATATTTTATTCTTTTTGTTGCAGTGGTAAATGGGAGTGTTTTCTTGATTTCACTTTCAGATTTTTTGTTGTTAGTGTATAGGAATGCCAGAGATTTCTGTGCATTAATTTTGTATCCTGCAACTTTACCAAATTCATTGATTACCTCTAGTAGTTTTCTGGTAGCGTCTTTAGGATTCTCTATGTATAGTATCATGTCATCTGCAGACAGTGACAGCTTTACTTCTTCTTTTCCGATATGGATTCCTTTTATTTCCTTCTCTTCTCTGATTGCTGTGGCTAAAACTTCCAAAACTATGTTGAATAAGAGTGGTGAGAGTGGGCAACCTTGTCTTTTTCCTGATCTTAGTGGAAATGGTTTCAGTTTTTCACCATTGAGGACGATGTTGGCTGTGGGTTTGTCATATATGGCCTTTATTATGTTGAGGAAAGTTCCCTCTGTGCCTACTTTCTGCAGGGTTTTTATCATAAATGGTTGCTAAATTTTGTCGAAAGCTTTCTCTGCATCTATTGAGATGATCGTATCGTTTTTCTCCTTCAATTTGTTAATATAGTTTATCACATTGATTCATTTGCGTATATTGAAGAATCCTTGCATTCCTGGAATAAACCCCACTTGATCATGGTGTATGATCCTTTTAATGTGCTGTTGGATTCTGTTTGCTAGTATTTTGTTGAGGATTTTTGCATCTATGTTCATCAGTGATATTGGCCTGTAGTTTTCTTTCTTTGTGATATCCTTGTCTGGTTTTGGTATCAAGGTGATGGTGGCCTCGTAGAATGAGTTTGGGAGTGTTCCTCCCTCTGCTATATTTTGGAAGAGTTTAAGAAGGATAGGTGTTAGCTCTTCTCTGAATGTTTGATAGAATTCGCCTGTGAAGCCATCTGGTCCTGGGCTTTTGTTTGTTGGGAGATTTTTAATCACAGTTTCAATTTCAGTGCTTGTGATTGGTCTGTTCATATTTTCTATTTCTTCCTGATTCAGTCTTGGCAGGTTGTGCATTTCTAAGAATTTATCCATTTCTTCCAGGTTGTCCATTTTATTGGCGTATAGTTGCTTGTAGTAATCTCTCATGATCTTTTGTATTTCTGCAGTGTTAGTTGTTACTTCTCCTATTTCATTTCTATTTCTATTGATTTGAGTCTTCTCCCTTTTTTTCTTGATGAGTCTGGCTAATGGTTTATCAGTTTTGTTTATCTTCTCAAAGAACCAGCTTTTAGTTTTATTGATCTTTGCTATAGTGTCCTTCATTTCTTTCTGATCTGATCTTTATAATTTCTTTCCTTCTGCTAAATTTGGGGTTGTTTTGTTCTTCTTTCTCTAATTGCTTTATATGTAAGGTTAGGTTGTTTATTCGAGATGTTTCCTGTTTCTTAAGGTAGGATTGTATTGCTATAAACTTCCCTCTTAGAACTGCTTTTGCTGCATCCCATAGGTTTTGGGTTGTCGTGTTTTCATTGTCATTTGTTTCTACGTATTTTTTTTAAAAGAATGTATTATATTCAGTTATGTGTATCTTTTTTGTTGTTTTGTTTTTGTTTATTTATTTATTTTTGGCTGTGTTGGATCTTCGTTTCTGTGCGAGGGCTTTCTCTAGTTGTGGTAAGCGGGGGCCACTCTTCATCGCGGCACGCAGGCCTCTCACTATTGTGGCCTCTCTTGTTGTGGGGCACAGGCTCCAGACGTGCAGGCTCAGTAGTTGTGGCTCACGGGCCTAGTTGCTCCATGGCATGTGGGATCTTCCCAGACCAGGGCTCAAACCTGTGTCCCCTGCATTAGCAGGCAGATTCTCAACCACTGCGCCACCAGGGAAGCCCTCTACATATTTTTTGATTTCCTCTGATTTCTTCAGTGATCTCTTGGTTATTAAGTAGTGTATTGTTTAGCCTCCATGTGTTTGTATTTTTTACAGATCTTTTCCTGTAATTGATATCCAGTCTCATAGCATTGTGGTCAGAAAAGATACTTGATACAATTTCAATTTTCTTAAATTTACCAGGGCTTGATTTGTGACCCAAGATGTGATCTGTCCTGGAGAATGTTCCATGAGCCCTTGAGAAGAATGCGTATTCTGTTGTTTTTGGATGGAATGTCCTATAAATATCAATTAAGTCCATCTTGTTTAATGTATCATTTAAAGCTTGTGTTTCCTTATTTATTTTCATTTTGGATGATCTGTCCATTGGTGAAAGTGGGGTGTTAAAGTCCCCTACTATGAATGTGTTACTGTTGATTTCCCCTTTTATGGCTGTTAGTATTTGCCTTATGTATTGAGGTGCTCCTATGTTGGGTGCATTAGTATTTACAATTGTTATATTTTCTTCTTGGATCGATCCCTTGATCATTATGTAGTGTCCTTCTTTGTCTCTTCTAATAGTCTTTATTTTAAAGTCTATTTTGTCTGATATGAGAATTGCTACTCCAGCTTTCTTTTGGTTTCCATTTTCATCGAATATCTTTTTCCATCCCCTCACTTTCAGTCTGTATGTGTCCCTAGGTCGGAAGTGGATCTCTTGTAGACAGCATATATATGGGTCTTGTTTTTGTATCCATTCAGCCAGTGTATGTCTTTTGGTTGGAGCATTTAATCCATTTGCATTTAAGGTAGTTATCGATATGTATATTCCTATTACCATTTTCTTAATTGTTTTGGGTTTGTTATTGTAGGTCTTTTCCTTCTCTTGTGTTTCCTGCCTAGAGAAGTTCGTTTAGCATTTGTTGTAAAGCTGTTTTGGTGGTGCTGAATTCTCTTAGCTTTTGCTTGTCTGTAAAGGTTTTAATTTATCCGTCAAATCTGAATGAGATCCTTGCTGGGTAGAGTAATCTTGGTTGTAGGTTTTTCTCCTTCATCAGTTTAAATATGTCCTGCCAGTCTCTTCTGGCTTGCAGAGTTTCTGCTGAAAGATCATCTGTTAACCTTATGGAGAATCCCTTTGTGTTTTTTGTTGTTTTTCCCTTGCTGCTTTTAATTTTTTTAATATATTTTTTCTTTGTAATTAATTTTATTTTCTTTTTTTTTTAAAGAAGTACTGTTTATTAATTTATTTTTTTATTTATTTTGGCTGCGTTAGGTCTTCATGGCTGTGAGTGGGCTTTCTCTAGTTGTGGCAAGCAGGAGCTACTCTTCGTTGCAGTACACAGGCCTCTCGTTGTGGTGGCTTCTCTTGCTGTGGAGCATGGGCTCTAGGCACACAGGCTTCAGTAGTTGTAGCACGTGGGCTCAGTAGTTGTGGCTCACGGGCTCTAGAGCGCAGGTTCTGTAGTTGTGGCGCTCAGGCTTAGTTGCTCAGCGGCATGTGGGATCTTCCCAGAATAGGGCTAGAACCCATGTCCCCTGCATTGGCAGGTGGATTCTTAACCACTGCACCACCAGGGAAGCCCTGTATTTAATTTTTGACAGTTTGATTAATATGTGTCTTGGCGTGTTTCTCCTTGGATTTATCCTGTATGGGACTCTCTGTGCTTCCTGGACTTGATTAACTATTTCCTTTCCCATATTAGGGAAGTTTTCAACTATAATCTCTTGAAATATTTTCTCAGTCCCTTTCTTTTCCTTTTCTTCTTCTGGGACCCCTATAATTCGAATGTTGGTGCATTTAATGTTGTCCCAAAGGTCTCTGAGACCATCCTCAATTCTTTTCATTCTTTTTTCTTTATTCTCCTCTGCAGTAGTTATTTCCACTATTTTATCTTCCAGGTCACTTATCCGTTCTTCTCCCTCAGTTATTCTGCTATTGATCCCTTCTAGAGAATTTTTAATTTTATTTATTGTGTTGCTCATCACTGTTTGTTTGTTCTTTAGTTCTTCTCACTCTTTGTTAAATGTTTCTTGTATTTTCTCCATTCTGTTTCCAAGATTTTGGATCATCTTTACTATCATTATTCTGAATTCTTTTTCAGGTAGACTGCCTATTTCCTCTTTATTTGTTAGGTCTGGTGGGTTTTTGCCTTGCTCCTTCATCTGCTGTGTGTCTCCCTGTCTTCTCATTTTGCTTAACTTACTGTGTTTGGGGTCTCCTTTTCGCAGACTGCATGTTCGTAGTTCCCGTTGTTTTTGGTGTCTGTCCCCAGTGGCTAAGGTTAGTCCAGTGGGTTGTGTAGGCTTCCTGGTGGAGGCAACTAGTGCTTGTGTTCTGGTGGATGAGGCTGAATCTTGTCTTTCTGGTAGGCAGGTCCACATCTGGTGGTGTGTTTTGGCATGTCTGTGGCCTTTTTATGATTTTAGGCAGCCTCTCTGCTAATGGATGGGGTTGTGTTCCTGTCTTGCTAGTTGTTTGGCATAGGGTGTCCAGCACTGTATCTTGCTGGTCGTTGAGTGGAGCTGGGTCTTGGCATTTAGATGGAGATCTCTGGGAGATTTTCGCCATTTGGTATTACGTGGAGCTGGGAGGCCTCTTGTGGAGCAGTGTCCTGAACTTGGCTCTCCCACCTCAGAGGCACAGCCCTGATGCCTGGCTGGAGCACCGAGATCCTGTCATCCACACGGTCATGTGGCTGTAGGTAGGAGGCCTCAGTTCCTTGCCACATGGATCTCTCCTTAGGGCTGCTTGAGTGTCCTCATGACATGGCAGCTGGCTTACCCCAGGATGAGTGATCCGGCCCGTGGTCCCCGGGACTGTCGCGGCTTTGGCTGCTGGGGCCCCTCCAGAGCCGGCAGCCTCAGTGAGGCCGCCCTCCGCTCAGGCTCTGGGGCAGTTCAGTGACGGCGGAGGGAAGAGACCCCAAGCCAGGAGTTCCAGCTCTGTGGAAAGGCGGACTCCATTCTTGCTTGTGGGATCTTAGTTCCCCAACCAGGGATTGATCCTGGGCCCTTGGGCCATAGTCAGTGCAAGCTCCGAGTCCTAACCACTGAACCGACAGGGAATTCCCTGCACCAAACTACTTTTAAGTCAGATCTCCCCCACCCAACATTACATTTATATGGCTGATTTGGGGGAACTTAGTGCCAGACTTACATTTATCCCTGTTATAACTTTTCTGTCTGCTTCCAGCCCATAATTCCAGCCAGTCAAAATATTTTTGAATTGTGATCCTATTATCTTACATATTAATCATCCTTCCAGCTTTGTGTCATTGTTACAGCTGATAAATATGCCTACCTTGTAGACTGGCTATGAGATTCAAATGAGATTTTGCATTTCTATATATGAAAGTACTCGGAAACTGTAAAGTGCTATACAAATGTAAATGATTTTATTTCATATCATCAGTGATTTATTAAAATGTTGAATGATTAAACTGCTGAGGACAAAGCCCAGGCTGACACTAAACAAACTGTAGAAATGTGAGTTGGATGAAAGTACAGCTGGGTAGATCTAAAGATACTGAGCAACTATACTCAGTCCTTAAATATGCCTAATTCTACTCCCATTCATCTCATAGTTCTTCACTTTGGCCATAAAATCACCATGAGGATCTTTGTCAGTTGCCCTGCATTATTATGGTATCCATCCAATCCATCTTTCAAGTATACTATCCCAAAAGTGTGGCATGACTTGTTCTTAGAAAACCTATGGGGGTTCTTGGTGATCATTCTTTCACTAAAGAGAGGACTGAGGAGATAGAAGCTTAGTAAAGTTGATGGTACTTTCCAGTTTTTCTAGAATGGCCTGAGAATGAAGGGAAGGTACTTCAAACCTAGTCTTCTGACTCAGTAATGTGTCTTTCTACAAACCTGCTTTGCAGTGTTCCTGCAAGGGCTGGTGTGGGAACAAGCAGTGCGGGTGCAGGAGACAGAAGTTGGACTGTGGCGTGGACTGCAGCTGTGACCCCACAAAGTGTAGGAACCGTCAGCAAGGCAAGGTAGGATCGGTGCTGTCGTCCCTCACCATCCTTTCAGATCTCCCAGCAGTTTCTGTCCTTTTCTTCTACCTTCCTTCCTGAAAGCCAGTCTCCTGCACAGCCCTTCCCACCCTTCTTCCCTCTGCAACCAGAAAAAGACATTTCGTTTCTCAGTCCTTCTTCCTTGCTGCTAACCTGTCCACACAACCCCTTCAGAAGCCACAGCCTCTCCCAGGAGATTCCCAGATATGCAGTTCCCCACCCCTAGCCTTGGCTGTAAAATTTCTGTACAGTGTCTAAGGCACAAGCAAGGAACAGTAGAGCAAGCATTTACAGGCATACAGCCACGCAGGATCAAACTAGTCCAGAGGCTTAGCTGGAATTGTAAGGGCCACGTGCTGAGGTAGCAGTTTCCAGGAAGGAAGTTAATCCTTCTGACATCTTGAGACATTAGTTACTTAGACCTTCTCCATGGGAACCAGCTATTCCATGGCTCTAGGAAAAGACCCACAGGAACTTGGTCTTTCTGATATTCACTGTTCTGAGCCAAGTTAACTGTAATTGTTCTTACATTGCTCCCAGGGATAGCAGACTCAAGGAAACAAAATGTGTACTGAGAAGTGCAGTACCAAGCAGGTCAGATGCCCGAACTTGCCTTATGCCTACCTGTGCCCACGGCAAAAGCTCATTCCTACTGCTCTCTGTGTGATACACAGGAATTTTAGCAAGACTAGTTCACCGTGCATTTCTTAACCATCTATATGGGTGCAGTTTTGCCCTGGGTCGTCCATTAAAAAAACTTCTGAGGTAGGTAATCATTAGAGGACTAAAGTGGCAAGCTAGAGGTCAGGCTAAGAACTGTAGAAGTAGCATTGCAGAAGGACCTTCAGGATTCTCTATGTCCATGCTTTTCTCAATTTGGGTTCTAGAGTCCTATAGTGGCTCCATGAAGTGCTTCCAGGCAGAGGAGTGTGGCCCAGCTCAGTTTGACCCCGTGCCAACCAAAGCAACTTGCTCTTTACTTGTTTATATATCGAGTTTCCTCTTAGAATTTCAGTTGGAAAACCACTGATCTAGTCCAATACTGCCATTTTACAGAGAAGGAAACTAAGGCCCAGAGATAAGCTTAAGTGACTGGGTGTGATATTATACAGCTGGTCATGGCAGCTAAGATTAGACCTCAGGCTTCCTGACTCTTAATCCAGTTCAGTTTCCATGACAACAGGCTATAATTCTAATCCAAGCTCTACCACAGAGTAGCCTTGTTACCTAAGCAACTTCTCTCTCTTGGCCTCAGCTTCCTCTCTGAAAGGAAGACCAATACAGGCAACACTCTGTAGAAATGCTAAAAAGTATATTATAGATTGGGGAGGGGAGAGGATTAATCAAAGAAATGACCAAGGCTCAGCCTTGTTTTAAACCATGCCTCATGATGTGTCCTGTGCCACTCTCCTACCCAGTCTTTTGCCTTCAGAGGCTGCCTTTGAGCACTGTGACCTCCCCAAGCAGGGTCACCCTAAGACCTGCTTACACTGACTGATGAGGCCCTCAGAGCTGGTACCTCACTGGCTGAAGGGGAGCAGACTGATTGTGTAAACCTAGTAGCTGAATTTCTAATATCCCTGTCTGATTCTCAGGATAGCTTGGGCACTGTTGAGCGGACTCGGGATTCTGAAGGCTCCTTCAAACTGGAGGATCCCACAGAGGTGACCCCAGGATTGAGCTTCTTTAACCCTGTCTGTGCTACTCCCAACAGCAAGGTAGGTGGCCTAAAAGCCAGGTGTTTCCAAATGTATTAGCGTCCGTCTCAGCATTAGCACTGACAGAGAGCTGTGGGAGAAAAGGAGGTAAAGGTACAATCAGCTTGCTGGGAACTGGGAACCGGGCATCTGCTAGAGTCTGGTTTTTTCAACAGAGCTATTTGGGGGGTCACCTCATACCATTGGGAGTGTGCTAAACATCTGTAGTGGCTAGGCTGCGCTGAGCCTCTGTCCCTACCCCAGATCTAGTCATATAGCTGTCTCTGTCCTTCCTAGATCCTGAAAGACATGTGTGATGTGGAGCAGGTGCTATTAAACAACACGGCTCCAGGTGCCTCCTCCCTTGGCCTCCCAGAGTCAAAACATGTAGCAACAGAATCCCAAGAAAATAAAGCTCCAGGGAAGAAAAAGAAACGAGCTCTGGCCAGCAATACCAGCTTCTTCTCTGGCTGCTCCCC
Source organism: Leucopleurus acutus (assembly GCF_964270905.1). Taxonomy (NCBI): domain Eukaryota; kingdom Metazoa; phylum Chordata; class Mammalia; order Artiodactyla; family Delphinidae; genus Leucopleurus; species Leucopleurus acutus. The sequence goes on from NC_139148.1 coordinate 59,990,939, forward strand.
CATTGAAGAAGAGGCCCACTGAAGTTGGACTCATCATATCTGCCCCGGTCTGGCTTGGGAGATGCCTTCAGGTTGCAGCCAGAAGGGGTTTTTTTTTCATGATTCCTCTTGATTTCAGGTTTCTTGCTGTTGAAAAAAGGAACAGCACGTTACTGAAAAAGAGGGAACCTTTGTTGGATGTTGGCAACTTCGTGTCCAGAGGGAACCTTTGTTGGATGTTGGCAACTTCGTGTCCAGAGCCCCTGACGACTACTCTCCTCTCCAGAAGGGTGCTAAGCTACCTGCTGAAGACAGAACCAACTGACCTTCCTGATGACTCATGAGGAACCAGTCCTCAGTACAATCTAGCTGTCTCTTACTCATGAGCAGTTAGGGCTGTGTCCCAGTGGGAATGAGACCAAGGCTGTCTTATCTTTAGGTTATCTCAGTTTCATGGCAGAGCCTAGCCTAGGTTGGAGGCCCGGCACAGATCTTCACGCCACCTCCAGAATGGCGCTGGGATCTTTCTTGTCTCTGAATTTCAAGTGTTTTAATAGTACAATCAATTGTCTTTCAAGTTGCTGAGGTAAATGAAATCTTTTTAAATGTTAATGTTAAGTAAATAAATAAATCTTAGCCCATCTGCTGTTTGGAAAGAGTCTTCTGTGCTAGCGGGAGAAATACAATTTCAACCTGTGTTCCTCCGCCCCTGGGAACGCTATTAAGGAAAGTCAGTGCAAGTGCCCAAGCCCCACTGCCTTGCAGCAGCCCTCATCCCCTGAGGGGAGTATGGAGCAGCAAGTCATGTGTCTTCATGTTGCTCTGTTATCTCAGGAGGTTAGAATAATGCTAGCAAGGCCAGTGGCCTGACCTTCACTGTAGAGGCTGCCTGACCTCCAGATTTAGAAGGAAGGGACCATATTTACCAAGCATCTCCATGTGCTTGCCACAATTTTATTTGCTCCTCACAAAAAAGTTCAAGGTGAATAGGTCTCATTTTGCAGATGAGAAAACTGAGATACAAAGATGTTAAGTCACTTCACTAAAGTCACAAAGTTAACGAGTAATCGAGCTAGTAGGACTTGAACCCAGGTCTGACACCAAAAGTTCTTAGCTGGCTCTAGATCGGCAGTGATGGCCATTACTGACAGCCTGCAGCCTGATTTGGAGTCACCTGGGCATGGGATCGTACTGCTGCCCAGCCCCCGGACAGGACTACACTTACACCCTGCTTCCTCCTTTGAAAGGGAAGAGGATGGGCACAGCTTACTCCTCACTCTGCATCTGGGTTCTTCATCTCTGCTTAAGGCAAAAAGGGAGCCAGCCCTGGCCCTGCAGCCTTCTCAGGAGTTCACAAGCCCTGAGCGTCATATCCATGCATTCTGAATCCCAGCCCCCTGCCCCAAACAAAGCTCCCAAAGTACACCCCAGAATTTAGCACATGAAAGCCAAGACTCCTCCAAAATCCAACAGAGTCCAAGCAAAGGAAACTGAAGGACAACCTGCCTAGAGCGAAGCCTTCGGGACTAGGTGACCCTGCAGCCCTTTCTGGCCTCCTGCCAGCAAGCAGCCTTGCTTCTCTTTGCATTTTAATGCCGAGGGAGCAAGGGAGCCTTTGCCATTGCCAACTAGAGCCTCTGGATACAATGGGAAGGCAGAGAAGGAGGGGGCAGGCTCTTGGCCTAAGAGAGCAGGTCTTCCTTCTCACTGTTCCAAATCCAGTGCGTTTGGGGGGAGGGGTAAATGAACTTATTCCCAGAGAAGACATTCTTTCCCACCAACACTGCACTAGCCCCCAGGCATCAAGCCACTGCCTCAGCCAAAAGGTTGAGAGGGAAGGTCAATCAAGCCAGCCCCCAGTCCCTGGCCCACCCAGAGCCCTGTGCTTTAGCACTGAGCTGACTCTACGGCCTGCTGGCCATCCCTCCCCTGCTGATGGTGTGGTAAAAGTGTCTTTTATGTGTATTCATCTTCCAAAAGCCAGTGACTCCTCAAATGATTCTTAGAAAGAGACGGTAGATGCCTTGGGGTCAAAGCAGTGAAAAAGATGCAAATCTCAGCACATCTTGAATGAGCATCTCCTTTCTGGGGTGAGGGGGGAAAGGGAAGGGCTGCTAGTACCACCCAGGTCCCATAAGGCCCACGGAGACCCCTGGTCCAGAAACTGGGTGAAACAAGAAGTGGCATGCAATTCTGAGTTCCCTTCTAGATGCACCTTGCAGAAGCAGAAGCAAGATCCCAAGAGGGAAGGGAGGCTGATGAATTAAGGCTATCCTCCCGGGGAGCTTGAGACTGGATGCTAGACTTCCTCGCACACATACACACCCCCTTCCAGGGGGCTGGCTGGGCCCCTTCTCCTCACTGCCAAGTTGCAAAGTTGTGTGGTCACCTCCCCCCAGCTTCCCGCCCACCCGCGCCCTCAGCCCTCAGCCCTCGCCTCCCTGAGCCGGGACAAAGCCCCAGCAGTGACTAAGAGAACAGGAGGAGGGACAGAGGGATGGGGAAAGCTGCACAAAGGAATTCCTCACCCCAAGCCCCCTGACCGGCAGCGAGTAAAGAAGCAGATCTGCTCGCCCTCCCCCTTCCCCCCTCCCATCTTCCCACCCGACCAGGCACGGACACCACAGGCAACAGAGCAGCTGCAGGCCTTGGGAGAGGACCCGCACAGCCTCCTGTAGGTGGCAACAGTGCCACCTGTTTGACTGGTGGGGGCTGAGCCTGGAAGAGGGAGGAGGCTGACTACTCGGAGAGGACCTGGGAAACAGTGCAGTGCACAGCAGAGGGCAGAGAGCAGAGCGGACCTGCTGCTGAGAAAAGGTGTGAGGGCTCGGGAAGGCTGGGGGCCACAGGCGGGAGTGGCAGGGCCGAGACCGGCTCCTGCCGGCAGGGATTGGGCCCAGGGATTGAGCAGCACCCCTGGTCAGCTCCCCTGACTGGAGTTTTCTGGCTGCTCAGATCCTGACCCTATCCTACAGACAGCTTCTGGAGGGAGGTGGGACCCTGGACGGCAGTGTCCGGGGTGCAGAGGCAGTACCCGAGGTACGGCTGGAGCCTGAGGCAGGCTACAACCACTCGGTCCCAGCATGGGAAGAGGCAGGGGACCTCCCTCTGGGTTGGCTTTTTCCTGGGAGGGGTGTCAGGGTGGGGAGAGGTTTCCCTCCCCCCAGCTTCAGCCCCCTAACTTCCATTCCTACCCCAACCCTCCTTTCCCAAGGCAAGCAGAGGGTAAGAAGGGCTGTTTCAGGAGCGGCCACACCCTCCTTTCAGCCACTGTGCAACCCCTAAAGACTCCACAGCTTCAGGGGAGCCCAGATGACAAGGCAAGGGGTCATGTTCCTCAGACCACACCCACTTTGGGTGTATCCAGGGGCTCCTTTACATACTCCAAATCACCTAGAAACCCATTTTACTGACAGCCACTAGTGCGCATGCACATACAAATGCTGACACAAATCCCACACCTTCTCATGTAGAATCAAAATCACACACCCAGCCTAGTCTGGGGATCAGTAAGCCAGCTTGGACTCAGCTTGACCTCAAAGCACAAGGTCCAAAGACAACCACAGGCCCCATACACACCTTTGCCCTGTATTTGTTGTACTTTCACCAAAATGTCCTCAGAGGGTGGGGCCCCTGAGAAGGAAAAGGCGGGGACTGGGTTCCTGGCTGAGGTTGGGGGATGACTGGGCAAGAAACGACAGGACTGGGGTGAGAGGGCTTAGACGTTCCAGGTGTGTGCGGGCAGGAAAAAGTTTCCTTCAGAAGGTAGGGAGTGACCCAGGCAACCTGTTCTCCTCAAGATTTCCTCTTATTGGTAGTGCCCCCTTGCCCCTGGGAGGTGGAGACAGAGAATCTTTCAGTTCAGAGCTTTGTAATGTGTGCAATCTCTGTATCCATAGCAACTGACCAAATAGCCACTAGCCAGGCCTCCCTCAGCCCCAGGTCAGTCCTGGTGCCTCTCCAGGTTACTCCTGGCTTCTATGGTGGAAGCCTCAACACGGGGCCGCCTGAAGTTTGGCCAGATCTGCCTCAACTTGCTAAACCGTGTTTGCCCCACCCCCAGGGAAGTTTCTCCTGAGTCCCTACCACAGGCAACCTCTCCATCCCCAGATAGGGATGCTGTTGAAAGGGGAGGAGATGGAGAGAGTGGGTGTATATCCTGCCAGGAGGCTAGACCTCTGGGTGTCCCACTGACTTTCCACATATGCAGATGAAAGGGAAAGAAAGACCCCGGAAACTGTCCCCTTTGCTCACCTCCTCATCCAATCTGGCACTTGGGGCCTGCCCTGTGACCTCCGTTGCTGAGCAGCGGCCCAGGCCTCTGTTCCTCCCGGGGCTCCTCACATATACTGGGAGGGAGGCTGGGATCTGCCTTCTGCCAGGGTCCCTGATAGCCAAGTGTCCCTTCCCCCAGGCCTTCACCATGGGTGAGTCTCCCGGCTGCTGCTCGGTCTGGGCCCACTGCCTCCACTGCCTGTATAGCTGCCACTGGAAGAAATGCCCCAAAGACAGGACACAAACCAACCAGGTGAAGTACGGATGGGGTGGGGTTGGGGGGCAGAAGTCCAAGGCAGAGGCCACTCGGAGGGGATAAGAGGGCCAGGTGTGTTCAGAGACAGCGGAGGGGAGGGGATAGGGAAGGAAGGGGCTTTCTCTCCCCAGGAGGAAAATCCCCTCAAACATGGAAAGAACTACCTGCAAAAGCGGAGCACCCCCATGCCTGGCAGGAAGCCCCCTTGAGCTGCCCTCTGTTGGGGACTCTGAGCTGAAGTGGGGATGGGCTGTGAGCTTCTCTCCTGCCCCTTTGCAGTGCGAATGCATCTGGTTTGGCCTGCTCTTCCTCACCTTTCTCCTCTCCCTGGGCTGGCTGTACGTCGTGCTCATCCTTCTCAATGACCTGCACAACTTCAATGAGTGTGTCACAGACCCCCTTCCTCAGCAGACATGTCAACCTACTCCCCACCTCGGGACTCCAGGGTGCTCGGTCATCCCCAGCCCTGCCTGGCTTGCCCCCTACCCAGCCTCCTTGAAAACCCCTCCGTGAAGTCTCCCCAGTCCGTGGAGCCCCTGACCCCCTGAAGGGCTTCCCCTCACTCCCTTCTAGCCCCCATCCTAGAGCCACCCAGCCCAGCTCCCCTCAGGCTACTATCGCTGCCCTTCCCCCACTCGGACACCTCCCTCTCCCCTCCCATAGATTCCTGTTCCAGCACTGGGGACACTGGATGGACTGGTCCCCGGCATTCCTGCTGGTCATCTCTCTACTGGTCACATACGCATCCCTGCTCTTGGTGGGTCCCGGAGCAGCTGGTCTAACCTTAGCCCTTCCTTCCTGCTCAGCTCTACCCTGTCGTTCTCACCCTGGCCACTGAGGGGAGGGGAGGAGGGAGGTGTCAGCCTGGGAAGCCCCTCTCTTGGCACCTCATGACCCACCACCTCTGCCCCCAGCTCCTGGCCCTGTTCCTGCGGCTCTGTGGCCAGCCTCTGTGCCTGCACACCACCCACAAGGTAGAGTGGGCATATGGGAGCAAGCGGGAGAGGGGTACACTGGGCCTGGTACTTAGCCAGTTCTTCTATCCCTGGGCACGAGCTCAGGACCTGAAGCCCAGTAAATATGTGCTGAATGAAAGAAGGACAGTGGTTGAGTCAGGAGAAGAGAATGGTCCTGTTTTCATAGAGTGAGGGGCAGCCCAGGCAGCCACAAGCCCAGGTTGACATGAAGATCCCTGGTCCCCCAGGTGCTGCTGCTCCTCATTATACTTCTCGTGGCCGCTGGCCTTGTGGGACTGGAGGTCCAATGGCGGCAGGAGTGGCATAGCTTACGTCTGTCACTGCAGGTGAGTGGCTGGTATCCAGGGCTTAGCGGGGGAAACCTTCGCCTGTGGCCAACCCCAGGACACAGCTTGCTCCCTGGTGCCCCAAGACTCCAGGTAGCTCTCAACTTCAAAAGTCAGGTCCTAGGGGGAGAAGGGGAGGGCTTCTAGGGAGAAGAGCCCTCCTCAACAGCTCTTGTCCACAGGCCACAGCCCCATTCCTTCATATTGGAGCAGTTGCTGGCATCACTCTCCTGGCCTGGCCTGTGGCTGATACCTTCTACCGTATCCACCAAAGAGGTGCCAACTCTACCCTCTCACACACCCTCACTGGCCATCAATGCTTCTGCCTCCTGCTGCTCCGTTCCCTGCACCTGCACTCTGCTTTCTGTCCCCAGGGCCCACCACTGTCCTTTCTCTATAGCCTGTCCCCCACTCCCCACAGGTCCCAAGATTCTGCTATTTCTCCTATTTTTTGGAGTTGCCCTGGCCATCTACCTGGTGCCCCTATTCATCTCCTCAGCCTGTATCATGGAATCCAAAGACTTACCCCCCAAGCCTGAGCTGATGGGACACCGAGGGGCCCCCATGGTGAGTGCTGGGCAGAATGCTGGCAGGGCAGGGAGGGTCTGCTCCTCTAGGCTGCTGTGACCAGGCCTGTGGGTTCCCAGGCTCTCACCCTTCCCTGCCACCTCCTCACCTTTCCCAGCTGGCCCCCGAGAACACCCTGATGTCCCTGCGGAAGACAGCTGAATGTGGAGCTGTTGTGTTTGAGACCGATGTGATGGTCAGGTGAGGGAAGCCGGGGTCCCCTCCCGAACCCAGGGACACAGCAGGGACGCTCCGGAAATGATGCCCCAGAGCTTGGCCCTCTGACTCCCCTTGTGCCTTCAGCTCCAACGGGATCCCCTTCCTCATGCATGATGAGCGCCTGACCAGGACCACAGACGTGGCCACTGTGTTCCCACACCGAGTCAACAGCCACAGTAGCAACTTCTCCTGGACTGAGCTGAAGAGACTCAATGCCGGGGCCTGGTTCCTACAGGTGAGGACAGCCTTCTGGAAGAGGCAGCCACGGGCAGGGGCACTCGGGGGTGGAGTTCATTCATTGATAAGCATCTGCTGAGCCCCATGTTGGGCGACAGGTATACAATCTCTGCACTCAGGTCATTCCCTCCTAGTAAGGAAAGCACCTAGGCAACAGGCTATCAGAATATGAAGCCTGCAGCAAGAGCAAGGTCTTTACTGGGTAGAGAGGAGAGAGAGGTCACTGTTGGGCAGGGGGAGCGCAGGAGAGGATCAGGAGTGGTTTCACAGGAGAGGATGCCTGAGCAGCATATGAAGTGAGGGTAGTTTTTAAGATGGACAAGGCAGGGAACGGGAATTCTGGTCAGAGGGAAGAGTGTGTGTAAAGCCCAGAAATATGAAGAAACCTTTCCAGGGAACAAAAAGTGGCTCAGTGGGAATTCCCTGGCGATCCAGTGGTTAGGATTTGGCGCTTTCACTGCCTGGGCTCGGGTTCAATTCCTGGTTGAGGAACTAAGATCCTGCAAGCCGCGCGGCAAGGCCAAAAAAAAAAAAAAAGACAATGAAAAAGTGGCTCAGTGGAAGTGGGAGACAAAAATGCATGGGAGTCGTGGGAGATGAGACTGGCCGGGGGCCGGGGGAGCAGAGGCTTTTTCTCCGGGGGCTTTGAATGCCAGGCCTAGAAGTGTGGACTTCAATCCTGCAGGTGATGGAAATTATTTAAAAGGATACTTAATTTGTTTACTTTTTCTTTTCTTGATTACCAAAGTAATACAAGTTCCTTATAAAAAAATTTTTTAAAAAGTAAAATTTCAGAGAAATAACCTAAAATTGAAAAATCTCCCGTAATCCAACCCGTCAGTTGGATACATATTCTGAGGGATTAAGACATATCTGAGCGCTTAAGAGTAAAGGACGTCTGAGTTTGAATCTTGGCTTCACCACTTCCTAGCTGTGTGAGCCTAGGCAACATTCCTTAGGGTCTCTGTGCTTCATTTTCCTCAACTATAAAATGGGAATAATAACAGTACCTACCTTGTAGGATTATCGGGAGGACTAAATAAATTAATACACATAAGTGCTTCTAATGCTGCCTGGCACATAGTAAACATTTAATAAGTGTTAATAGCTCACTTTCTCCATGCCAGTGACTAGGAGGTAAGGTCATCTGTTGATTTCAAGGGGAGGAGAGGAGAGTGGCAGAGGTTTGGAACAGCCACCAGGAGGAATGGGAGAGGGAACAAATCAAGAAAAAGTAAAAGGATGGCTGAGTGGCACTGAGAGCAAAAAATAGGACTACACGGCTTCCCTGGTGGCGCAGTGGTTGAGAGTCCGCCTGCCGATGCAGGGGACACGGGTTCGTGCCCCAGTCCGGGAGGATCCCACATGCCGCGGTGCGGCTGGGCCCGTGAGCCATGGCTGCTGAGCCTGTGCGTCTGGAGCCTGTGCTCCACAACAGGAGAGGCCACAACAGTGAGGGACCCGCGTACCGCCAAAAAAAAAAAAAAAATAGGACTACAGTGCCAACAGCCTACGCGGTGTGCTCTGCCCCCCGATTCTAGGGGTGGAGGGGGCGGACAATTGCAGAATTCAATGAGTTTGGGATTTGTGGGGCAGGAAAGGAGTTGACGGGGCTGTGGAAAAGTAGTTCAAGCTGCGGATGGACCATGGGTAGGGGATGTAAGTGTGGCCAGAAAGGGGCTGATGGATTGGGAGGAAACCAAGGGGTCAAGATCCCAGAGGTCTCCGTGAGACCCAAGGGCAAGTGTAGTGAGAGTGAGGAAGTTAGGAGACCGGGAGGATAGGAGGTTGGGGCCAGAGTAAGGTATTAGAGGGTCTAAAAAAGGCCACAATTTGGAGAAAGGAAAAACCCTGGCTCAGCAGTGGGCCGAAGCTGTACACCAAGTGGGGGTAATGAGTGAAAATAATGAGGATGGGAGGATGGCCTGGAGGCTTCTTCTGGTCTTGAAACAATTTTCTTCTTCTTATAGAGGCGACCCTTCTGGGGGGCTAAGCAGCTGTCAGGCCCTGATCGGAAAGACGCTGAGAATCAGACAGTACCAGCCCTGAAAGAACTACTGAAAGAAGCTGAAGCCCACAACCTTTCTGTCATGTTTGACCTGCGCCGCCCCCCACGAAACCATACATACCATGACACTTTCGTGAACCAGACACTGGAGACTGTGCTGAGTTCAGGGGTGCCCCAAGCCATGGTGATGTTGCCAGGACCCCAAGTGCTCCCTAGTGCCCCTCTCCCCTGCCTTCCCTAGGCCATGATGATAATGTTGAGGCTTCCCCCCGCCCCAGGGCCCCACCCCAGCTCATACAGCCCATCCGCAGTCAGACCTCTCTGCCCCTGTCCCCACCCCCGGAATCCCTAGGCCTTCGCCAGCTTCATGCCCATCCACCCTGAACCACAGGTCCTCTGGCTACCGGATGAAGATCGGGCTTATGTCCAACAACGGGCCCCCCAAATGCGCCAGATATATGGACATCTGGCAGGCCACAGCACTGAGAGGCCCCAGTTTCTCAACCTCCCCTATCAAGACCTGCCACTGTTGGATATCAAGTGAGTGCCAGAGGAAAGGAGCTGAGGGGATCACACGAGGCTTAATGGTGGGGAAGAGCCGAGGCTGGGAAGGCAAAGGCCATTCATTCATTCACTCATACAACACATATTTATTGAACACCTGCTATGTGTCAGGCACTGTTTATTGCAGGCTTTGGGGGTGAGACAGACAGACAACAAACCACTGCACAAAACATATGCATATTGGATAGTGATAAGTGATCTGAAGACAAAAAAATTGGGAAGATGTAGTAGAGATTGGGAGAGAGGGGCTAGGGAGGGTCACAGTAGGAAGAGTGGTTAAAGAGGTGGTGTCTGGGCTGAGACCTGACAGGTCACAAAGAGAGGACAATGGGAAGAGCTGCAGAAGAACAGGAACAGCAGCCTTGTGAGCGAGGGCAAGGCAAGGCTGGAGAGGTAGGCAGGGGCCAAATTGGGTAGGACCTTGTAGGCCACCAGAAGGATTTTAGCTTTCATTCTACACCAAAGAGATTGGTGCAAGAGAGGATGGATCCAGGGGAGAGAGGCGAGAGTCCCAGATGTGAGCTGGGCCCCAGAAGCTGACCCAGCCAGGAAACATGATAGACTTACAAACATGCAGTTGCCAAGGTCTCTTATAATATCCTTGTGGTCAGATAGAGAAAAATGTGGACTGAAAGATAGCCCAGTTATCATATTAAGTATTTCAAGGACCTTTCCCCAAGTTGTCACCATGGCAGGAGACACGATATCAGGTTTGGCCCTCCCCTTAGTCTTGTCCTGGTCAACATCGACTGCTGATCATGTTTCCAAAAGGCATGAATTGGTAATGAAAACACTGATGGGAAAATGGAGGCCCTGAAAGGTCTAAGCACTCCAAGATGACGGGCCAAATGCACCAGGATGAAATGCAACAGAGATACATGCAAAGACCTATATTTGGGGTCCAAAAGAAGCTCAACTGCACAAAAACAAGAGAGGGAGACACTGGCATTAGCAGGAGCATGTGTGAAAAAGACCAGGGCTTTGATTGAACACTGTGAATAATGAATGACACTGCCAAAAACTAGCCTGACCCTGGGCTGCCTTCACATGGGCATAGTGCCCAGAAGGCAGGAGGAGTTTTGCTCTCCTCGAGGCTGGTCCCAGCCTACCCGGGATATCACCTTCAGATGCAGGCTCCAAACTTCAAAAGGAACGTAGGTAAATTGGAGTAAGTTCAGATTAGAGAGGTTTTTATGAGGAAGGGAATGATAAGCCAGGTCCCCAGCCCCAGTTGAAGTGACTGGGGCTGTTGGGCCTGGAGAAGAGGGGAATGTGGTCACTGCCCCTCAGACCTCTGAAGGGATGTCACGAGACAAAGAGGAGAGACACATTTGTGTGGCCCCAGACAGCAAAGCTAAGACCCGTAGGTGGAATCCACCAGGAGACAGAGTTGGTCAGGGGCTGCTATGCAAAGGCAGAACTGATGGCTCTGGGGAAGTGACGCTGGAGATTCAAGCACAGAGAGGGGCTGTCTCCCTCCCATGCCTGGAACGCCATGATTCTGGATGTTCCCTATTTCTTCCCCTCCTCCACAGAGCACTGCACCAAGATAATGTCTCCGTGAACCTATTTGTAGTGAACAAGCCCTGGCTCTTCTCCCTACTCTGGTGTGCAGGGGTGGATTCGGTCACCACCAATGACTGCCAGCTGCTGCAGCAGATGCGTTACCCTGTCTGGCTTATTGTAAGGGCTCTGGGACTGTCACCCCTCCTCCTCTTTTCCCATCCCTGCTTCTCCTTAACCCTATCCCTCTCTTCCTTACTTATTGCCCCTCCTCCCCCCATATACTACCTGTGTCTGTATATGGGTCGCTCTGGCCACTGACAGGGGCTTTTTTCTATTCCCATAGTCCCCTCAAACCTACCTACTGATGTGGATCATTACCAATTGTGTCTCCATCCTGCTGCTTTTGTGGACCTTCCTCCTCCAACGGTGAGTGTTTTGTGCCCCAGCTTTCTGGGTCTTTATTCTCCCTAGGGTCCTGGTGGTAGGGCTGATTCAGATTCATAAATGCTGCCTGGGGCTTGGGGTTTGGTCTGTTTGGTTCCTCAGAGATTCTTAGACCCTTCCTTATATATCCAATTGGCTTGAACCTTTTGGGAAAGGCAGTCTGGGGGAACTCGGGGTCAAAAGGTCGTGCTTGAAGCTGGCTGAACTCATAATGAGAAGCTTTTCTCCCTATAGGAGATGTGCTAAGAAGAGAGAGAGAGCCGGTAAGAACTTTCTCCCCTCACTTCATTTTTCTCCTCCTCTAGCCTTCCCCTTGCTCATTCCCTATATGCCCCTCTCCCCAGGCTTAGAAACAGCAGTGCTGCTGACCAGGATCAACGCTTTCATAATGGAGTAAACGCCCTGTCCTGGACCCCCACCAGCCAAAGTCTGAGGCCTGTCTGCATTGGCCAACAGCAAGGAGGAAGAGAGAATGGCCGAGGTGGAATGTTGGTGGGGTTGGCGTGGGGTGAACTTTGCCAATAGGAGGTTTTGAACTATGAGGGCCCTCTGCCCAGATGGTGGCATGCCCCAAGCTTCCATGGAATCTGTTCCCCTTGGGATTTTGACCTGAAGTGGTTAGGAAGACACTGAGTCACCAGAAGTTTCTCCCCAAATGAAACTAGAACAGAGGAAGAGACGAGGAGATTGCCAAGAGAATGTTTCTGATCTGTGTTCACGTGTTCTTGTGTAGAAGGCACAGGGTGTCAGGGACGGGACAGCTTGGAACAGACTGAAGGAGATGACAAAACGGCCTTTCCTGGAGAACTATAAGATGATGGAGATATTGACCTGGCTTCATTCACTGTCTCCCCTGACATATGCAATTTATCTGATTTCCTGCCTAGAGGCTGGGGGCCAAAGAGCCCATCTAGCCATGTAATTCTGTGCCTACAGGTGGCTTTTTGCTGTGCACAGTCTTTTCCTCAAGACACATTCGTTCCTGAATCTTGTCCGTTAATCGGTTATTCAGTGAATTGAATGCCCATTTGGCACAGTCTAATCTTTTCAGCGCTGGGGCTGGGTGGAGGATGCACCTTCCATCTAGGGTTGCATGTGACATGACATTGAGGGGTCATCATGGGGAGAATCGTGGGTTGGAGGTGGCAAGAGGTCCACCTGGGGCAATGAAGGGCTGCAAGTGGGAAGCAGGAGAGCAGCCGCCACAGGGAGCGTTCCGGGCGGCCCAGGCGCGCTGTGCAGAGTTGCGCTGTAGCTCCACCTTGTGGTCACCTGCCCCAAGAGGAGGGCCGCGCCGTCGTCACCCGTGACGTATTTGCTGAATGCTACCTGTTTCTTGTGCCCATTGGGGACCTGTGTCCTTGACTCCGTATCCCGAGGGCATGGTCCGATTTCCACAAGTTTTCGCTTCTCTGGGCTGCGTGCAGGGTCAGGTTGCCGGGCCCACCTTCCCCTCGAGGAGCAAGGTCCCCGGTATGTTTGCTGCTCGTGAGCCCCTGGGATAAACAGTTAAGATGACCAGCGCGGAGCTGGCCTAGGATAAGGAGTCTGGTAGAAGTGCGGGAGGGGCTAAGGCAAACACAAGGACAGGAGGGGGCTCTGGCTGACTCTTCAGTCCCCACCGCACCCACATTCACCCCGGTTCATGGCTCCACACGAAGGGAAATCGAACTAAGGGTCTGACGAGGTCGGGAGGTTCGGTTCTCAATTCCTCCTCTCTCGCCAGCCTGGGACCGGGGGCGGCACTGGCACCTAGGGACAAGACCCTCCTCGGTTGCAGGGCAGGCCCTGGAACTACAACTCCCAGGAGGCCCCACGGCCACTTCCGGTCTCGGGATGGACCGAAGCTAATTTGAATTTGTGTTCCCGCCCCCTCCTCCTCCCAGACCCCGCCCCTTCCCTTCTCGCCACCCCGCCCTCGCCATGCACACACATGCACATAGACACACAGGCCGCCGTCCACGCCAACATACCTGGCCTGCAGCAGGCGCGGTGGGCGGGGGCATCGGCGTGCGACGGGCTGGGAGGTGGGAGGAGCGCCGGGAGCCCACGCCGCGGCTGCTGCCTGGTCCCAGTCTTCTCGGGGGTCCACGCCGCCTTGGACCGCCTCTTCCACACACTACCTTTTCAAGCTGCATTTCCGTAGTTTTCCCTGTTCCCGATCCCGCCCCTCAGACCGACTGCCGGCCTCAGCTCTGGGGCGCCCAGGTACTGCCGGGCTCTCACCTCTCAGCATGGACCTCCCCCCCACCCCCATCCCTACTTTTCTGTCCCCTCCCAGTCGCTCAGCCTCGCAGCCCCGCAGCCTCTTCCTCCCCTCCCATTCCGACCTGACCCTGACCACATCCAGGGTTTCCAACCCCCGCAGCCTCCACCTCTCAGCTCCCAGGCTCTCAGCTGCAGTCCTCTAGCCTCAGAGTCTAGACTCTCTGCCGGAATGCCCCAAGCCCTTGCCCCTAGTCCCTAGCCTTGAGTACTCAGCCCTGAGCCTGCCACCGTCCATCCTTCCTCTCTTCCCAGGAGGACTGGACAGCTATGGCGCACTTAACCTCTGTAAGGTCCTGGACTGGAGGCTGAGATTAACAAAAATTTGAGGGTGGAGGGCCAAGGGGCGCTGCTCATTGGGGTTTGGGTGCAGTTGCTCTCGTTATTTTTAGCTGCTGACTCACAGCTTCTGGCATCCGGGTTTGGGGCTAGCAGGCTGGGCTAGGGGGCTATTAATAGAGCTAAGGCACAGCCCCGACCCAGTTCAGTTTAGAACACAGGGAGCAAGGAGCCTCCCCCTGCCATCGTGCGGCTGTGGAGATGTTGTGGACTGGGGCAGTGGCTGGACCAGGACCTCTCTGGCTGCCAGTACCTCAGCCTGGTATCTCTACCTTGGAACTCTTGAGGGAAAGCCCACGATGAGACTCCGGGTACAGCTCTCCCCTAAGCTTGCCATGGCTTGGGGCTCTGCCACAATGAAGCTCCTGCTGTACTGATTGTGAAGAGATGAGTCCCAAGTGGAGGGATTATTGTGCCCACGGCTTCGGCCTGCTTGGACCTACTCCTGGGCCAGAATGCTAGGTTACTAGGAGGAAAAGCTATGGATTTCTGGTCCCCAAAGGCGGTCCTAAGGACGGAATACTTCAGCATGGTCCTAACAGAGAGGGCACAGAGCTGACAGGATTTGCTAGCCCCAAACCAGACACAGTACTAGGAAGCTGCCGAATTCTGTGTTACTACCCTGCCATTCTTCTTTTTGTTTCTTTCCCTCTTGTTGGGCTCTGTCCCTACTCACAGGGGTCAACAGACCTCAGGATCTCTCCCTACTCCATAGAGAAATCTAATTCAGGAAAGCCACTGAGAAACTTGTCTCCACCAAGGTATGAATGATCCTTTATATATTGTCGTTCCTATGGGGCCTTTTTATTTTAATGGGCGAAAGTAGGAGTTCCCTAATCCATACCTTGGGAAAGGTGGGGAAATCCTGATACCTTAGTAGACTAATCACCAAAATTATTCCTACCCATGCCCAATGTGCTAGAATTCCCATCCACCAAGGATGCACACCCACAGCAATGCCCCTTACTCACAAACCAGAAACTTCCTGCTTTCAGCAATCCCAGTCTCTGGCTCCCAGGTGAAACCCGAGGGCTTTGGGGCAAGGGTGATTATTTCTCCACACAAAAAGATTGGGGTCACCCAGTGAAGCTGTACTTTCAAGAATGAGCCCAGATTATCAGACAGCAGCGGGCCGCACTGCCCTAACCCCATCAGTTTGCTGAGGGAGGGTGCTGGAGAAACGGTGGATAGGAGTGAGAAACAGTCCCCTTCTCCCAAATCCCTTATCAGGCTCCTCTGTGGCTTCAGTCTCTATGCGGGCCTCCCGGTTGCCTAGCAACCACAACCGCCTGCAGGGGCGTGGGCTGTTTTCGACCTGTAGGGGACGCCTGTCTCCCTGGGGCCTCAGGCTGGAACTCTAGCAGTTGGGAGGGGATTCCAAGTGTCAAAGCATCTCAAGGTTGCTGACTTGCCAACCAAGTCCAGTCTGAGCATCAGAGAGCCTGTAGAGTGGGGAGAAGCTCACTATGAATGTAAAGGGATGTAACTCATATTCATTAAAAATGAAAATGTGTGTGTGTTTGTGTGTGTTTGTGTGTGTGTGTGTGTGTGTGTGAGAGAGAGAGAGAGACAGAGAGACAGAGAGAGACAGAGAGAGACAGAGAGAGAGAGGGAGAGAGGAGAGAGAGAGAGCAGTCAAATAGGGACAGGGTGTGGGGAAGGCAGTTTGACCCTCTCCATTCACTCCAGGCTTAGCAATGTTTATTCCTCAATCAGAGCAGTTCAGAGGCCCAGGCTATAGGGTGTTTTTTGTTTTTTGTTTTTCCTGAGCTACTTTTAGGATGTAGGAAAAGAGTCTAGCACTCTATAGTATTGGCAAACTGCCGAGCATATAAAAGACTTTAAGGTCCTGAGTTACCAGCCTAGCCTAGACTTGGTCATGAAGGAAGATATTCATTCATTTGTTCATTCAACAATAATAATTAACCCTAACCCACTGTTACAAGGTAATGTGCTAAATGTTTTACATTTAATCCTCACAAAAACCCTATGATGATTTCCATTTCACAGATAAAGAAACTGAAGCTCAAGAAGTAAAGTAACGGCCAAGGTCACACAACTAGTGACTGGGTTGGGTGTGGCTGAGCAACCACTGTGTGCCAGGGTCTAAGAATACAGGAAACAAGACACTCCTCTCTTTTCTCTACCTAATGAACACCTAGTCACCCTCAGGAGCAAACTAAAAATATCATCTCTTATGAAACTTTTCGTAAGCCCCTCGCCACCCACAAGTAGAGTTGATAACTTGCTTTTTTGTATACCCCTCTGAAATAGCACTTTTCACAGTTATTGTAATGAAATGCTTCTATATGTCCATTTCTCTAACTTTGAGCATCTTGGCGACAGGGTCTGTTTACTATTCATTGCCACTTGGTTGTCTGATAGACATCTCAAACTCAACATGTCCAAATCTGGACACCTGATCTTTTTCGCCCAAATGACCCCTCCCCTAAAGCAGTCCTCATCTCAGTCGATGGCAGTTTCACCTTTCCAGTTGCTGTGGCCAAAAAACCTTGGAACCATACCTCATATTCAATCTGTCAGCAAATCCTGTTGACTCTCTCTTCGAAATACATCCAGAATCCAATCACTTCTTATCACCTCCAGTGCTACCACCCTGGTCCAAACCACCATCACTCACATCTCTCTGGCATCACCTCAGTAGCCTCCTGACTGGTCTCACTGCTTCACCCTTGTCCCCTGTGGCCTATTCTCCACACGGAAGCCAGAGTGATCCTGCTAAACACAAGTCAGATCATGTCAGTTCTCAGCACAAAAACTCTCCAATGGCTCCCCATCTCTCTCAGAGTAAAGCCAAAATCCTTCAATGGTCTACAGGCCCTATACAATCTGGTCTCCTACTAAATCTCTGATCGTATCTCCTAGTACGTTCTCCCTCTCCCTCTGCTCCAGCTGCTTGGTCCTCCTTGCTGTTTCTCGAACAAGCCAGATGCACTTCTTACCCATGACCTTTGCACTGGCTCTTCCCTTGCTAGGTATACTCTTCTGCATGGCTCCCTTCCTCACCTCCCTCAAGTCTTTGTTCAAATGTCACTTTCTCTGTGAGGCCTACCTTGACCAGCCTATTTAAGATTGCCTCTATTCTAATTTCCAGTTTACAGTAAGTACAGGGTATAGAGGAACAAGATAAATGACACCACGAGGGGAAAAACAACAACAGACAAATCCAGAAGTAGGATATTCTACAAAACAACTGAGTTGTACTTTTCAAAAAGCCAGTGTCATTAATTAAAAAAAGATAAAGATGGGAGACTTCTAGTTCTGGACCCAAGTGGAGTAGACATGCTTCTCCCTATTTCTCCCACTAAGGACAGCTAAAACTCTGTATGTGATATATAAGACAAACATAGGAAGATGCTAAAAGAAGGAGAAAAGGACAGACTTGACTAGGTGACTTGACTAAAAACAAAAACATGAACAGAGCCTCAGAGACATGTGGGACTATAACAAAAGACCTAACATTCATGTCATCGGAGTCCCAGAAGGAGAA
Source organism: Leucopleurus acutus (assembly GCF_964270905.1). Lineage (NCBI taxonomy): Eukaryota > Metazoa > Chordata > Mammalia > Artiodactyla > Delphinidae > Leucopleurus > Leucopleurus acutus. The sequence goes on from NC_139148.1 coordinate 60,008,412, forward strand.
GAGAAAGGGTGGGGGCGAAAAAGTCCTCAAGAAATGATGGCTGAAAATCCCCCAAATCTGGCAAAAGACATAAACCTACAGATTCAGGAAGCTGAACAAACCCGCAACACAGGATAAAGTCAAATCCATGCCAAGACACATTATAATAAAACTTTTAAAAACGAGACGAAGAAAAAATCTTGAAAGCAGTAAGAGAGAAACACCACTTTACCAACAGGGGAAAAACAATTCAAGTATCAGCGATTTCTCACCAGAAACCATGGTGGCCAGAAGGAAGTGGCAATAACATATTTCAAGTGTTAAAAGAACTGCCAAGCCTGGATGCTATATCTAGTGAAAATATCCTTCAGGGATAAATCAAGATATCCTCTGAAAAAGGAAAGCTATGAGACCATGACACCAGCAGACCCACCCTAAAAGAGTGGTTAAAGGCAGTCCTCAAAACAGAAAGGAAATGATAAAAGAAGAAATCTTGGAACATCGGGAAGGAAGAAAGAATAGAATGAGTAAAAACGTAAGTACGTACAACAGACTTTCCTTCTTCTCTTGAGTTGTCTAAATAATGTTTGATGGTTGAAGCAATAAGTAAAACATCATCTGATGTGAAGCTCAGTATATGTAGAGGAAATATTTAAGACAACCGTACTATAAATGAGACATGGTAAAGAGACCTAAAGGGAGGTAATTTTTTTACACTTTCCTCAACCTTTTAAAATGACGACACCAGTAGGTCTTTGTGGTGATGAAATAGTTTTGTATTTTGATTGCAGTGGTTGTTACAGAAATCTCTGCATGTGGTAAAATGGTATAGAACTATACACACACTATACCAATGTCAATTTCCTGGTTTTGATATTGTACTATAATTATGTAAGATGCAATCATTGAGGAAAACTGGGTGAAGGGTACACGGGCCCTCTCTGTGCTATCTCTGCAACTTCCTTGTAAATCTATAATTATCTCAAAATAAAAAGGTTTTCTTTTAAGATTGGGGCTGTTCTAGTGGCTAAAGACACGAATGCAATGTGACAGCCTTGATTAGGTTCTGATGTTAAAAAAGATAAAAGGCGGGGAGGGGGAAGGGTGAGCTGTGACAAAGCGAGAGAGAGGCATGGACATATATACACTACCAAACGTAAGGTAGATAGCTAGTGGGAAGCAGCCGCATAGCACAGGGAGATCAGCTCGGTGCTTTGTGACCGCCTGGAGGGGTGGGATAGGGAGGGTGGAAGGGAGGGAGACGTAAGAGGGAAGAGATATGGGAACATATGTATATATATAACTGATTCACTTTGTTATAAAGCAGAAACTAACACACCATTGTAAAGCAATTATACCCCAATAAAGATGTTAAAAAAAAAAAGATAAAAGGCAAGTTTGGAGAAATTTGAATATAAACTGGACATTAGACGATATTAGATGATATGAAATTATTGTTAATTTTCTTAGATGTCATAATCATATTGTGGTTATGTGGGAGAATGTCTTTATTCCCACAAGATGAATGCTGAAATATTTAGGGGAGGAGTGTAATGAAATCTATAACGTACATTTGAACGGTTCAGAAGAAATTGTAGATAGATCGATAAAGCAAATATAACAAGACATTGCCAGTTGTTGGCTCTATGAGGAAGATATATAGGTGTCCCTTGTACTATTCTTTCAACATTTCTGTATGTTTGCAAATTGTCATTTTTAAAAAAGTTGGAGAGGATATGTGGAGGATATACATGTGATAAAGCAAGTATAGTAAAATGTTAATGAGAATCTAGGTGGCAATTGGATGTTTGTTCCCTGTAAAATTCTTTCAATTTTTCTGTATGTTTGAAAATTCTCATGTTAAAATGCGGGGGTAAAAAACCTGAAGAAAAATGATCACAACCTCATGTCCTTCCCTAGTACTCCCAATCCTGCTTTCTCTGCTCTTTTTCTTTTTTCCCATAGCACTTATCACCATATATCGTAGTATATACTTCATTTATTTATTGTGCTATTTTTTGTCTGTGCCCTTTCACTAGAATGTGAGCACCCCAAGGGCGGGGAGTTATTGTGTTTTGTTCTGTTTGCTGCTATATCCTCAAATCCTAGAACAGTGTCTGGCACATAGCAGGTGCTCAGTGAATGCCTGTTGACTTAAGAATGAATTTCTGTAGCCCTAGGGCCTAGGTCAAGGTCTTGCACAGAGTAGGTGTGCAATGAATGTTCGTTGAACTGAGATCTGAGATCTGCAGGAGAACTTAGAATAGACCTGTTGGACTTGAGTGGTTCAGAGCGTGGACTCTGGAGTCAAATGGCCAGGATTTGCATCGTGATTCTGTGACTTCCACCTGTGTAACCTAGCTGTATTAACATCTCTGAGCCTCAATTTCTCGGTAAAAGTCGGATAATAATAGTAGCACCTTGGTAGGGGTTTTGTTTGCATGTAAAGCACTTAGGACTTTGTGAAGACTCAATAATTGGTAGCTAATGACATAAAGAACAGCAAAAAGATAAGAGTTTTCCCAGCATGTCATCCTTCTTCCATCCGCCAACAGATTGAGCCAGGAGAGGCTAAGGAAATGTCCTTGGATAAGTATTCCCAACTTCTTCTCCAGACACCCGGATTTCTTTCACTTCAGATCTCTTCTTACCTTTCCTTCTGCCCTGGACTTTCTTTACTCTCTTGGCATCCTGAAGCTCTTTCCCCCATCATAACCATGCAGGAGTGGAGTTGAGGAGACAGGAATCTGTGCACCAGGGACAAAAGCTTAGAGCTTTCCTTTCCTTCTGTTCTAGGCTTGAGTCCCTCATTGGTGATGGAAGCAGGTCAAGTGTGAGGTTGCAGTCATTTCGGGGCCTAGAGGTTGAGAGAACAATAGTCCTGAGGAAGAGGCCCTGACAAGAGAGTAGCCTCCTAAGCTGCCCTCTTCCTTGGTCCCCTGTAAGGAGAGAGCACCTCCCTCACCCTGCTCTAACGTCCCTTCGATCTGTTCTGCCGCCTCAAGTCTTTACTTCTGGTGGCCCCAGCTCAGAGCAAGCCCGGGGACCCATTGAGCATCTCCCTGCAACTCCCTCTTGGTAGTGGGGTGGGGTGGAGTGGGCCGAGGACAGGCTGAAATTGAAGATGAGGGGGCACGAGAGTGGGGGCTGAGCTCACCCGTGGCACAAGTCCCCTGTCCCTGCCCTAGGGTTGGCCCTACCCCCGATATCTGGGGAGCTGGGGCTGAGCCTGGGGGCGCCACTGCCTCTGTTCCTTTAAGGAGCCGCTGTTTAGCATTCCTGCCGCTGCCGCTGCCGCTGCCTGACTCTGCACGCTGATTGGCTGGAATCAACTGAGAAGGGAGCCAGGGAGAGATGCTCTTGACTCCACTCAGATCCATCCTGGGGACCAGTGCGGGAGCGGTCCTCGCAGCACCCAGCTTCTGCCCAGGCTCCCGCTTCTTCTTTGCCGCTGGGCCTCGGCCCAGGAGCCACGACGGGCGACACGGAGCCGCCAGTGCTGGAGGGGGAGCCGTGGGTGCGGGGCAGCGTGGGGGCAGAGGCCCCGGGACGCCCGCCCGGCCCCAGGCCCCGCTCCGCCCGGGCGCCCCCACGGGTGCCCCCCCCTTCCTGGTCCGAGCAGTGTGAGTGTGCCCGGGAGCCTGGCGGCAGCGGCGGCGGCGGCAGCGGCGGTGTGGAAACCGGCGTGGGCTGGGGGGTCCGGGCCGCGGGGGGCAGTGCCATGCACAAGCACCAGCACTGCTGTAAGTGCCCCGAGTGCTATGAGGTGACCCGCCTGGCCGCCCTGCGGCGCCTCGAGCCTCCCGGCTACGGGGACTGGCAGGTACCCGACCCCTACGGGCCAGGTGGGGGCAATGGAGCCAGCGCCGGTTACGGGGGCTACAGCTCGCAGACCCTGCCCTCGCAGGCGGGGGCCACCCCCACCCCCCGCACCAAGGCCAAGCTCATCCCCACCGGCCGGGATGTGGGGCCAGTGCCCCCTAAGCCAGTCCCGGGCAAGAGCACCCCCAAACTCAACGGCAGCGGCCCCAGCTGGTGGCCCGAGTGCACCTGTACCAACCGGGATTGGTATGAGCAGGTATGGATCAGCAGAGGGGGTGGCGGTGGGGCAACCCACGGGGGCTGGGGAGTGGGCGCCTGGAGGCCTGGGGTGCAGCACGGGTTCCCAGGGCTCCCAGCCCGCAGACCCTGAGCCCTAGCATTGCAGCTGGGCCAAGAGAGGCGGTGTGTGCTTCCCAGTGTGTCTGTTTGGGGGTCTCCATTTGGAGGGGATTGGGAGGAGCTGTGTGTCAGGAGGCGAAGGCATGGCGGAGGGGCACATTCTCCCGTGTGGGGGGATTGGGTTCGCCTCAGCGTGGGCGGGGGGGGTTAGCAGTGTCTCTGTGTCTGGCAGGGGGCGGGAGGTTCTGCGGGGGCTGTGTGCGGTGTGTGTCTCCACAGGAGGGGAGGAGGGGGCAAGGTGCTCTGTGTAGGGGGGACGTATGTGTGTGTGTGTGTGTGTGTTGAGGTGTGTGGAGGAAGGCAGTGGAGCTCCTGTGAATCTATGTCGAGGAGCCCATGTGCCCAGCTTGCTGAGCTTCATCCCTTGATGCCATGAGTCCCTCTCCGTCCTAGTCCCTTTGTGTGCGAATGTGCACATGGACATGTGGGGACATCTCTCTGGATGTGGAGGTGTCTCTGTAGATGAAGCTGCAGGTTTGGCTGTGTTTGCCTGTGTGTGTGTGGCTACATGTATATGAGCATGTGGCTGCAAGTGTGTGCACGCGTGTGCCTCTGTGTGTGTGTGTGTGCGCGCGCGCGTGCGCGCGCGTGTGTGGTGTCCCTGGTGAGAGGCGCTTGACAGGCAAGGGAGGGGAGGGGGAGGAGGCGAGAGACACGTCCCAAGCAAGGCTGAGAGGCTGCTGAGAAGGATGGACTCTTTTGTCCAAGCAGCTCTGAAGTGTGTATGTGTACTCAGGGGGCGAGGGGGGGACTGAAGCCAGCTTCCTTGCTCCAGAACAGGCATGATGCCTGGAGCCAGGCAAGGGGCAGCTGCTATGGTGCAGGGACTGGCCCCGGTGGGGCATCTTCCCCTTGGGTACCGCAAGATGTGGGAGAACTTGGCCCCCCAGTCCTGACTTGGCACAGCTTGGGAACCCCTGGGTGCTGGGCACAACTCCGGCTTCCACTCCCAGCCTAAATAAACTGCCAGCTTAGAAAATGGAAGGAGCATCTGTGGGAGAAGCAGCAAAATGGAGGCTGGGCCGGCAGAGCCGGGTCCCTGGCATGCATGGCGGAGGGCCTGTCTGGTTATTCGGCTCTGCAGCCCCCAGGGTAGGGAGAGGGGAGGAGGAGGCTTTGTTGTGGAGGGCAGGTGCTGGCTGCCCCAAGCTGGTGACCGTTCTGGCCACCTCTGTCCCCCTCTGGGGATCAGATGTGCTCTCACTCAGAAGCAAAGGTGGGGACTTCCTGGGGAGAGGAGTCCTCGGTTCTGGCCTTCTGTCTGTCCACACTGACTGTTTCCTGTGTCCCTTGCCTTGGCCCCTTGCCCTCTCCAGCAGATTCTCCTCCATCCTGGGGCCCTACCCTTGTAAACACTCTCTTGTGCTTGTCCTGCTCAACTGGTAGATAGGTGCCAGTCCCAAGGCTGGGCCAGTTGGTCAAGGTTTCTTTGCCAGGGCTGATCCCTGGCTGGCTCCTGGCCCTGGGAGCAGGTTCCCTGAGGGGGGTGGTGGGAGGCTGGAGGGTGGACCAGTGGAAGCTGGGAGCTGCTGGGTCTCACCAGAGCTGGACTTGAAGCATGGCTATCACATGTGGGCACACATGGTGTACCAGATGCATACAAGAGCTACATGGAAATCCTTTTGCCTATGTGTCTGTTGCATGGTACTTCAGGCAGTGGTGTTGGTTTGCGGGCTCTTAAGAGCCATCGGTTCTTCCTCCTGGGATCAGGGACAGGAGTAGGGCTGCAGTGAGAATCCTCCCACCAACTCCTAGGGCTGCAGGGCAAAAAGCCCTGGGGCCAGGCTCAGAAAAGGTGGAGGCATGACTAGCCAGCCCTCTCCTCCTCTCTGCTTTTCGAAGCCAAAGCTGTGTGGGGTGTAGGTGGGAGGGGAAGCAGAGCAGGGCATGCAGAGGAGCCCTCACCCTGGGTTTGCAGCTTCCCTCTTCCGACGAGGAGACCAGGGGTCAGGAAAGGGGCAACACAGCCAGAGAAAGATGGGGGAGGGGCACCAGGCTATCTGGGGAGAGAGGCAAGAGGGCTCCTCCATTCTTGGGGATAAGAGTGAAAGCCAGGGAGCAGGTGCTACTTGTCTGTCCAGAATCATATTTTCACTTGACAGTGGCCACAAGTAAGTCCTGTCTGAGAGGCCATCTCTATGGGTTGGTCAGACCAACCCTGTTTCCATCCCTTTCCCTCGCTTCTCCTCCTGTGGCTATTGCATGTTGAAGGCCGTGGACTCTGCTGCCAATCAGTCCATGGGTCATCAGCTTCTCCCTCATGGGGCATCTTGTCCACTCTGCTCCTGTCCTACCCCTGGCTTTGCCTCTGACTCCCGAGCAGATCCCTTTCTGCTGGGAAACACAAAGGGTTCGGGATCAAAAGCCCCTCGATAGAAAATGGATTGACTTCTGCCCATTTGAGGAATTGGGTTCTTGGGGACACAGGAGATAGAATGAGGGTTCATGAGGTACGCTGAAGGGGGGAACTTTTCTTTTTCCCATGAGCTTTTCTGGGCAAGGTGATGAGTGGCCAGAACATCAATGGCCTTGGCAGCTTGCTTCACTCAAAAGAGCATGTGGAGATCCAGGTTCTAGCCCCTGCTCTGCCACTAACTCCCAGTGTGCCCTTAGGCACAACCTGCATCCTCTCTGGGCCTCAGTGTCACTATCTGTCACATGGGAGAGGTTGAACAAGATGGTATCTGCTGCCCTTCCAGCTCTGACATGGTGGGAGTCTGTGATCCCAAGTCAGGGAGAGCTGTTGTTCAGAAGGGGTGCAGGTCCCTGTCCAGGCCACTGGGTGCCCCCACGGATGCTGAGTGTGGCATGGTTTGCCTGCCATGTTCAATTTCTGCCATCCCCCTCAGGCCAGCCCTGCACCCCTCCTAGTGAACCCCGAGCCTCTTGGTGAGTGCACCACTGGCTGGCTCGGTCCCAAACAATTGATCTGGGCTAAATGAGCAGCTGGGTTGGGCCTGATATGGCTGGAAGCAAGGGGAGGGGGGGCCTCCTCAGGGTCAGCCTGTCCCATCTGTGGCCAACAGATGTCTCAGGGTCAATTTGGGCTCTCCTACTACTCTGTGGGGAGTTGGGGGACAAGCAGGTTGACCAGGGGGTAGGGGGGAGCGGCGCAGGAGGCACTTAGGGCCCTGCCTGTGTCTTCCCCTAGGTGAATGGCAGTGATGGCATGTTCAAGTATGAGGAGATAGTCCTTGAGCGGGTGAGTCTGGAGGTGGGGCAGGATAAAATGGGAGGGCAGGGTTAGAACGGGGAGAGGGGAGGGCCCTGAACCTTGGTCTCAAGACTCGTGGGGGACCTGCATTGAGAGAATGGGGAAACGGCGGCCCTCAGAGGCTGCATCACTGCATCAATCAATCAACTGTCTAACAAATATTAATTGACCTTGCTCGCTGAGGCCTGGGGAATTGGGGAGGGGATGGCTTCACTGAGGCCTCCATGCCAGAATGGTCAGCACAGGCTGGGAATCGGCCAGATTGGTGACGAATGTGCCCCAGCCTGCTGTGGCCCCTTCTGAGGCCTGGAGAAGCTGCTCTTTGGGGGCAGGGGTAGATGGGGCCCCGGAAACCCTCCCCCGTGCCTTCTGCATGAGAAAACTGTGCCCCTCCACTTCCTTCTGCAGGGCAATTCTGGCCTGGGCTTCAGCATTGCTGGTGGAATCGACAACCCCCATGTCCCCGATGACCCTGGTATCTTTATTACGAAGATTATCCCTGGTGGAGCAGCTGCCATGGACGGGAGGCTGGGGTGAGGTGGCCTGGAAGCAGGGCTGGGGACGGCAGGGGCAGGATGGAGGTGAGGGGAGGAGGGCCGCCTGGCAGGATGACCCTTGAATTAGATCTGAGATGGGGAGGGGTGAGGAGGGAGGGGAAGGGGAGGGGAAAGGAAGAGGAGGAGGTGGGAGAGGGGGTGGAGGGGGGGGTGGCAAGGTGTCATGCCTCTTGGGCTTCCCCCACAGGGTGAATGACTGTGTGCTACGGGTGAATGAGGTGGATGTGTCAGAGGTGGTGCACAGCCGGGCGGTGGAGGCACTGAAGGAGGCCGGCCCTGTGGTGCGGTTGGTGGTACGGAGGCGACAGCCCCCACCAGAGACCATCATGGAGGTCAACCTGCTCAAAGGGCCCAAAGGTGCGGCCCTCTGGGTTCTCGTGCTCTGGCCAGAGGCCCCTGGTTCGCCCTGTAGGAATTGGAAGGGAATACCCTCACTTCCTTCCTGACTCCCTGGTGCAGCTCACATCCTTCTTTCTTGAGCTCACATCTCACCTGTACTGACCTCGGGATGGCAGCCTGGTGTTTGGGATCCCTGGGGGGAGCTCCTGTGGGGCTGGTGGCTTGGCTGGGTGCGGGGGATTGGGGTTGGGATTGACTGCGTGTTCTAACTTCTCCTTGTGTCCCTCTCCCACTCCCTGCTGGCTCCTGCCCAGGCCTGGGTTTCAGCATTGCTGGGGGGATTGGCAACCAGCACATCCCAGGAGACAACAGCATCTACATCACCAAGATCATTGAGGGGGGTGCTGCTCAGAAGGATGGACGCCTACAGATCGGGGATCGGCTGCTGGCGGTGAGACAGCCTTCCTGGGGATGCCTAAATGGCGGGGTGGGGAGGTGGAGCTCTAGTAGCCTCTCCCTCCACCTGAACCTCATTCAGGGACTAGGCATCATGGGAAATTTCAAGAGCATCATCTGAGTTGTGTATCCCCAGATAGCAAGGCCCTAGTCCTCTTCATGGCTGGAACTCCCTCACCTGTCCCCCCCTACCCCCTGTTTCTCTGCCCCTCACAGCACTGTATTTGGACCTCTGTTAGATAGAGCACTGTTGAATTTCACTGAAAGGGCACCCCTCAGTGTTCCCTGCAGAGGCCCTCCCTTCTTCTCCCCAGTGCTAGCCCTAAGGCCTCTCCTCTCCTAGGTGAACAACACCAATCTGCAGGATGTGAGGCATGAGGAAGCTGTGGCCTCGCTGAAGAACACATCTGACATGGTCTATCTGAAGGTGGCCAAGCCAGGCAGCCTCCACCTCAACGACATGTATGCACCCCCCGACTACGCCAGCAGTACGTACCAGTCTGCCCTGTCCCTGTCCTGAAGCCCTGCCCCCTGGTTTCTGGAAGGGAACAAGTTTATGCTCCTTGTTAAGAGAGAGAGAAGGAGAGAGAGAGAGAGAATAAGACTGGTGCTCAGGAAAGCTGAGTCCAAATCCCAGCCCTGTCCCTTATACCTGGGTGCCCTTGGACAAGTCCCTTTCACCTGTCTTTAGTTTCCTCTTTGGCAAAAAGGAGCTAATGATATATGTGCTGCCCTCCTCATAGGACTGCTGCAAGGATCAAATGAGATCACGGACGAGAAAGCCCTTGGAAAACTGTATCAGGCTATAGAGATGTGAGGGATTATTATTAGTCACACCTCTAGTCATGCCTTTCTTTGTAGATTGCCTTGACTTTAGCTCTTTCTAAGACTCACAGGAGTGAGCTCAGGATTCAGAAAGGGACTGTGGAGGAGGAACCCTAGGGGGTGGAGTGGGGAGGAGACGCCTGAGGAATCTGCATCCCTCGGTCTGGTCTCTTTACATCTGAGGTGGGGGGGGTGGTCAGCCCTTGGTGGCGGGTGGAGTAGGGTACCACTGGGGAGTGGTCTCGGAACTTTTCTCTCCCTTTCTCGATTCCAGCTTTTACTGCCTTGGCTGACAACCACATAAGCCATAACTCCAGCCTGGGTTATCTCGGGGCTGTGGAGAGCAAGGTCAGCTACCCTGCTCCTCCTCAGGTTCCCCCCGCCCGCTACTCTCCTATCCCCAGGCACATGCTGGCTGAGGAGGACTTCACCAGGTAAGACCCCCTCCCCCGCCCCGCCCCTCCGCATCCTACCTAGGGATGGGGCGGAGAGGAATTGCTTCTGGCTGGCCACAGGCCTCCTCGTAGTATGGCATAGAAGAGGATAAAGCCCTCATACCTCGTGTCTTTGGGGTCTGAGGCCCCCTCTCAGGCCCTTGGGACCCTAAGGAGGGACAGAGGTGGCTGCAGGGACAAGTTCTACCATCAGGGGGAGTGCCAAGTGTGTGGCCCCCATTCGAAAGTGCAGAGAAAGTGTAGGATGGAGTGTTTAGGGGGCTGAGGAGGTGGAGGCTGCGGGATTTCCTGCCCCGAGACAGTTGCAGCCCCCTCTGCTGCAACCATTCCACGTTAGAGAAGAGAGCAGTTCAGCCGGTGGCGTTGGTCCGGGATGCTGGGAGGCTGGCGGGCCAGGTGGCCTCGCACGCAGGGAACGGCCCCGCCCCACTCTGGAGGCTGCTGCCGCTGCGGAACTGGTTGGACCGGCAGGGGTTCCGGGGGACAGGTTTGCTGCAGGGTGGGGCCTGGGAGGCTGCTGGGCTGGCTGCAGTAGAGCCGGAAGGGTAGGCGGACGGAGTTGGCGGGGGCGGGGTGGGGGGGAGCTGGAGGAGCCATGGAGAGGGCACGCAAATTCTCAGGCTCCGGCTTGCCCCTGGGCTTGGGCTCAGCTTCGGCCTCGGCCTGGAGGAGGGCTTCGCGGAGGAGGGCTTCGCAGAGGTGGGCCTGGCCGCTCCGCTCCCTGCGGCCTGGAGGGGATGCCAGGTAGGAGGAGAGGAGGGCTTTAGCAAGAGCATCCGGGTCTCAAGGAAGAAGCCTCGCACCTGAGACTGGGAGCAAGAAAGGAAGAGCCTCGGACCTGGGGCTCCTCAGATGAAAGATGCTTAAAGTGAAGGCAGTGGGCTGGGCAAGTGTGCTGAGTCAGGTTGTATGGATATACAGGAGCCGCAGCTGCTCTCACTTGATGACACTGACCATTTACAGAGGGATTCCTTAGACATGGTTAGTTGGAGTCGGAGTTTTCATGTGTTTGTCTCCTCTCTTCAGTTAGGCTCCTAAGCTTCTTCTGGGGACCTGGGATTTCTTTATCTCTATCTCCCACATCACCCAGCAAGGGTACATAGTGCTAGCTGTTGACTAAATCTGTTGTTGGGGAAAGTAGGAGGGGTCATAGTTGGTCGGTGGATTTTTGAGACTGCGGAGAAGCATGTATAAAGTAAGTATGCACAGTTTGTGGGTGGTGAGTGCAATCAACCCCAGGGCCATCCCACAGCCCCTAACTGATTCCCCTTCTTGTGGCCCAGGGTTCAAATCACACCAGTTGGTAGGATGGGAGAATCTGGGGAGGAAGAGGACCAGTGAGTGGGCTCTGAGATATGGTCTCTAGAGCCCAGGGTAGGGGTTTGTTGACCAGAGAGAGTCGGGGACTGTCCACTGGGAAGTTGACTCCAAGCCCTCAGGAAGAAGGGAGGAAGAACAACTGAAACTTGGCACCTGGAAGCAAACAGCAGCCAAGCAGGTTTCTGGAGAGAAAGGGAGCAACAGAGTATCATACCTAGGAACCTAAGTCCGTCTACAGCCATATGGGCCTTGTTCCAGGCTGCCCCTCGCAGGGACAACAGTTTATACCTACTTTGTCCTGACCCTTCCACTCCTTTCCCACCAGAGAGCCCCGCAAGATCATCCTGCACAAGGGCTCCACAGGCCTGGGCTTCAACATCGTGGGAGGAGAGGATGGAGAAGGCATTTTCGTCTCCTTCATCCTGGCAGGAGGCCCAGCTGACCTGAGTGGGGAGCTGCGCAGAGGAGACCGGATCTTATCGGTGAGGAGACAAAGGCAAGGTGGGAGGATGGGAGCTATGCCAGTCTGAAAGGGAGGAGGGAAGACCTGGCTGTCTCCAAGGAATGCTTCTTGAAGTGGGGGAAGGCTAAAAGCTGGAGAAAACATATTCTCTCTTTTTTTTTTTTTTTTTTTTTTTGCGGTACGCGGGCCTCTCACTGTTGTGGCCTCTCCCGTGTGGAGCACAGGCTCCGGACGCGCAGGCTCAGCGGCCATGGCTCACGGGCCCAGCTGCTCCGCGGCATGTGGGATCTTCCCGGACCGGGGCACGAACCCGTGTCCCTTGCATCAGCAGGCGGACTCTCAACCACTGCGCCACCAGGGAAGCCCCATATTCTCTTTATAGATGTCCTTAGTGAGGGACAGGGAACCAGACTTATACTTAAGGAGGAAGTGAGTATCTCTTGGATCTTAACCCTGGCTGGCATTTGACCCCCACAAAGATATTATTATGCTAGAGATATATCCTTTAGGTCTCATCCTAGGGGCAAGGATGGGATATTGCCCATCCTTGGATGAGAAAGGCATCCAAGTAGGCTTAGAGATGGTCTACCCATCTCCCTCTCCTAACTCAGGACAACAGAGGACTCCTTTCTTGCTTTTGGGGTGGCTCATAACTCCTCTCTTTGGACAGGTGAATGGCGTGAACCTGAGGAATGCAACTCATGAGCAGGCTGCGGCTGCTCTGAAACGGGCTGGCCAGTCAGTCACTATTGTGGCCCAGTACAGACCTGAAGGTAGGAGAAGGAAGGTGGAACAAGATGATTTGGGGAGATTAGACTTATTACTAACTGCTGGCTTTTTGCCATCATAGGTAACAAAGCCACTTGACTAGGTCCTTTCTTACACTGGTACAGTAACCTCTTCCTCTCTCGTTTTCCTTCTGGACAGGGGTAGGTTTGGACAGCTTGGCAGCATCAATCAAGGCTGTGCTCAGAGCCTGGTGAATAGGGCTGCAATGCAGCTGAAGGCCAGTAGTGGGCGGCAGTTTACGGGAGGAAGCGCAGAGATCGGGGCGACTGGAAAAAGGGGAGGAGGAGGGAGGCAGAGGCGGAGGGCTCAAGAGGCGAAGAACATAACTGTGTTCCCTGGAACAGGAGGGTAGTTCTCGGTTAGAAGGACTTGAGGGAGAAGAGTACCAACCTCTTAAGAGTGCTTGGGCCAAACCTCTATGACCCCCCACTTCTCCCCTCATCAGGGTGACCGTGAAACAGCCATAAACGCGCTGAAAAGGTGATGATAGGCTCTCCAGGTAGGGAATCGGAAGTGGACCCCCCTTTCCCTGCTGGGGGCCTTCTTTGTGTTCTGCGGGAGCAGTCCCCCGGCTTGGGCGAGTGGGAGGGGCCGGTTATGCAAATGAAAGCATTTGATTGGCTGGGGCCAGCCAAGGCCCAGGTGCCGAGGTGAGCTGCGGGATAGCGCGCCTGAGCCAGCCGGCCGGCGGGGTGGCCATTGGCCGGCCGAGCGCGGCCTCCAGCCTCACGCCCCGCCCCCTGACCCAGGCGAAGGGCGGCGGGCGCCCCTCCTTTCCCCCCTCCCCGCCTCGCGCGCCTCAGGCGTCTCCTCCTCCTCCCTCCCCTCCCCCCCCTCCTCCTCCTCCTCCCCCTCCTCCCCCCCTCCTCCCGCGTGCCCCGCTTTGTGTCCGTGGTCTCCCGCGCGGGACAGAGGGACCGGCCGGAGCTGGCGGTTTCTCAGCACTAGACCTGGACTCCGACCCGGCGCCAGGTGAGGTGGGGCGGACGGGGGTCAGGCCCCCTCACAGTCCCCCCTAGCCTCTCTACGGTTCTGCTCTCAGACTCTCTTTTCCCACACTGCGCCCCCAACTCTGAGCTCTCCCCGGAATCCCTGGGTCGCGTTTGGAGCCCCTCCCGAGGGTCCCTCGCGGCCCCGCGGAGCAAAGCGCGCGGCTGAGCCCCGGCCGGCCTCCACCTCTTGGCCATCACCTCTCCCCACCCACGAACTCTGCCCCTTCTCGCCTGGGACCTCTGTCCGCCCCCCACTCTCCTTCCTGCCGGCGGCTGCGCCCCCAGCAGCTCCCTAATCTCGGTCCTCAGAGGAATTTTCTCCGTCTTCCCCTCCCCCACATCCGTTACTACGCCTCCTTTCCCCCCCACCCCGACCTGGCGACCTCTGGGAACCCCCGAGGTGGGCTTGGTGTTCTCGGGCCCCCCCCCGATGCCCGCTTTTGTTTGCCAGCGTTTGCGACTGTCGCCGACTCCTTTCGCCTCCCCCTCCTCTTTGTAAGGCCGGCCTTTGTCCCTTAGGGCAGGTGCTCTGTTCCGTGATGAGAATGGGGAAAGGCTGGCAGCCCTGCTGCAAAGCCGTGAGGGATCGAAAGCGCCTACCTTTGTCCTTTCCGCTGCCCCCCTACCCCGTGTTCAGCGCCTCAAGCCAGGAGCCTGAAGGCCAACAAGAGAGGGGCCTGCAACCTTATGCACTAGGCCCTTTTGATGGGGACAAGTGTAGGGAGATGACTAACAGGAGAGCTTGTTGGTCTGAGGTAGTAGGAAAGAGGGATGCAAATGGACACTTTGAGTCATTTCTTTCCATGTTGGGTGTCCCGCTTAATGACAAGAAACACACATTAGGGTTATTGTTTTTATGATGCTTGGGCGTGCTGTTTGCTTCTCAGTGTAGAGCTCACCATCTGATTTTTATTAGCAACCAATATTTATCCATTTCATGGCCACAACTTAGGCAACGTAGGTTCTGCAAAGAAAATGGTTTCTCTTGCATATTTGTGTGTGTGTGTGAAGGAGAAATTGATGTGTTTCTTTCGGTTTTGCTCACTGATGCTGGGCACATGGAAACAATACTGTGAATTTGGTGGTAGTATGTTGGAAACTGGTGACTACATGTTTCTCCGAGTTTTGTTAGGAGAATGTAATTGATTTGCATAAAAAGCTGCAAGTTGTCCTGGCTAAAGGGATTCCTTCAGTGTTCATTGCTCTCTGGGCATATTTCTGAGCATTTTTGATGTTTGTCGGGGTGCTGTCTTATGCTAGGTCTCTCTACCATTTGCCAAACAAAGCCTTTCTTCTCTTAGGATTTAGTTGAACTACTGTTGTTAAGTCTCTGCCACCCCAATCTCATTTCTTCCTTTGGTTTGGAAAATCCAACAGGGCCCCAACATGCAAAAGCTTTTTTTATTTTCCATTCAAAAATGGACCCTTGGAAACAGGTCCAGAGAGACTATCAAGCATTCCGTGTTGGGCTCTGAATTTTCTTTGATAAAATGATAGTTTTTAAGAATAAGGACTCCATGTTGATCATTTTATAATTATGTTAAATGCTGTTCTTTGGAGGATTGCATCACATAGGCATTTACAAAATGAGTAATCCAAATATATGTTTGTTGGCTAAAATGGCAGAGACTTTGTATGTTATTGGCCAAGTAAGTGTTCATCATTTGTATTTTTTTCACATGGAATGTGGGAGCTGGAAAGGATCACGTAGTCCAACCCCTCATTGTGCAAACCAGAACAGCGACAGGAGAGCAGGGACATGACTTGCCTAAGGTCATGAAGGGAAAGTTGCCGAGGGTCAGCAATCAGTTTAATCCTGAAGTCCACCAGCTGGGACAAATCGTGCTTGGGAATACCTGAGAAACCTAAGACCTAGTTGGAGCAGAGGAAAGGAACTGGGAAAATAATAGAAGAGAGGGTGAGGGAAAGATTAGAGTGGTCTCCATGGTGGCCCTTGAGGCACCATTGCCAAACCAGTGCAGCCTTTAGCTAGATATCCTTTAGTACGAGAGCTTAAAAAAAATAGCCTTGACTAATTAGAGCAATCAGAGTAAGAACAATTTTTCTCCTTTTTTTAACAGCTTAATTGAGATATGATTCATACACCATACAATGCATCCATTTAGGTGTGCAATTCAGTGGCTTTTAGTGTATTCACAGAATTGTGCATTCATCATCACAGTCGATTTTAGAACATTTTCATTACCCCTCTCTTTTGAATACATAGAGATGGTACAAGCATTGGAAGGGTGATAGGTGTAGGACAGTTGCTTCCTGATGTATCTCATCTGGGCAGTTAGGGGCTGGATGGCAGCTCTGACTTTGCTCTAACTGTGAGATTCTTTCATATATCTGGTTGCTTAATGGGTTGAACCCATAATGAAGATAGGAACCTTGTCTATCTATTTAAACTTTGTATTGTGCCTAAGCATGGGTGCTTTACAAATATTTGTATGATGAAGCTTTGGAAAATATTAAAATAGATATAGAAGTGCCAAATGATAAACTACTACAGTGAGAGATGCTGTTTAATAGTTTCACTCCTGATTGCTCCAAACTGTTGTGGACACAGCAATCCTACCTATTTAGCTAAAAATAGCATGATGTTCTTGGGCATGTATAATCCTGCTTAAAATTCAAATTGAAAATTGAAACAACTGGCTCTTGGCAGAGGCTCTCTTCCAATCTATTCTAAAATGAAAAATATTTTTCTGTGACTTGTGGAATTGCTCCACCAAGGGAAGGATGGTTTTCATGTTATAACATTTTGATTTAGAAACTATCTCCTACATTTTCCTCCCTAGTTGCTTTGTGTCAGCCTCTGTTTATAAACTCAGCTAGTATTTTTCTGGAAAGCCCTTTTGTTTTTAGCATAGATTCTGAACCCCAAATCAGGAGGTGAGCCAGAAATTGGTCACTAAGGTAGCTAAACTGGGAACTGATCCTTTGTGACTAGTCTTTTCAACTGGAATATAAATCCATACAGGCTGGGGGTACAGGGAATGAGAAAGAACTAGGGTTTTCCATACTTATTTTAAAGTGCTGAAGAAGCACACTTTTCACCATGGAAACACCTTCAGTAAGGCCTGGAAGAGTGTAAGGATAAGTGTTGGTAATAACTTGAAAGCATAAAAGGGATATTTTCCCCATAACATTTAAGTTTACCACCCCATCTCCCCTGTTTGAGAATGAGAGGTGTAAACATAGGTGCCACCCTATCAGCATGATCTCTTTTGAGAGCACAGAGGTGAAAGTTTATCAAGGCAAAGAATCAAAGTTCTGAAACTCCTGTTGCCATCCTAAAAGAAGGCTAATGTAGGGAGGGAAGAAAATGAATTCCTGTTAACAGCATTTCTACACTGAACAATTTGAAGGCAGCTACCATTGTATTTTTCTTTGTGCCCCAGCACCTAGTCCAGAGCTTGGCACATGTTTTGTTGAATTATTGAGTATGTCTGCATTCTAGATGGCTTTGTAAGCATTAATCTTCAGGATATCCCTGTGGGATAGGTGGTATTATCCCTATTTTACAGATGAGGAAAGTGAGGATCAGAGAGATTGAGTGACTTGATCAAGATCCCACAGCCAGTAAGGGGCATAATCACAATTTGAAGTCAGAGTTCCTGAGAACTTCGTGTCCAGGGCTTTTGCCAAGAGACCACAACGACCTCTCTCCACAGCAGAGAAGCTGTGAGTCCCTTCTCTCTACCCAGAAGATACTGCTCTGAGACTCTTCAGGTGCCAGAAGCTGTTAACAGATGGACTAAAGCCAACTCCCAAATGTCAGCTTTTTTTTTTTAATAAATTTATTTATTTTGTTTATTTATTTTTCACTGCGTCGGGTCTTCGTTGCTGTGTGCAGGCTTTCTCTAGTTGCGGCGAGCAGGGGCTACTCTTCGTTACGGTGCGCAGGCTTCTCATTGCAGTGGCTTCTCTTGTTGAGGAGCACGGGCTTAGTTGCTCCGTGGCATGTGGGATCTTCCTGGACCAGGGATTGAACCCGTGTCCCCTGCATTGGCAGGCGGATTCTTAACCACTGCGCCAGCAGGTAAGGCCCCAAATGTCAGCTTTTTAAGTCTTGATGACCACAAACTGCTGTACCAAAGGAGGAGGTAACCTGGGGGTAGAGGGGCTGCTGGAAGCCTGAAGGAGACGCCCCCTCTCCTGCAAAAGGAACTTGGACTTGGGAAGACTACCATAGAATGATATTGTGGGGGGAACCTCAGGAGGAGCCAAAAGATGGGAATTGGTTGGCTTGACTTAACAGCAAATGTGTGCAGGCCTAAGAATACTAATGCAGTAAATAGGAATTTCCCATTTCTTCAAGTGAAATAGAGTTGTATTTGTCATTCATTTTTTTATGAACTTACAGTTCACTCATTTAAGGGTGTAATTCAGTGGTGTAAAATTCACAGAGTTGTGCAACCATCACAGCAGTCAATTTTAGAACATTTCACCACCTCAAAAAGAAAAATCCTTTAGCTGTCCCCCCAGCCTCTCCCCACCCCACTGCCCCACCAACCTCCCCATCCCCCTCAGTGCTACTAATCTACTTCCTGCTTCTATGGATTTGCCTGTTCTGGACATTTTGTATAAATGGATTCATATATGGTCTTTTATGACTGGCTACTCTCACTTGACATAGTGTTTTCAAGGTTCATCTGTGTTGTAGCATGTATCAGTACTTTATTTCTTTTCAGGACTGAATACTATTCTATTATATGAATATATCACATTTTGTTTATCCATTCATGAGTTGATGGGCATTTGGGTTATTTCCACTCTTTTGGCTATTATGAATGCTATCTTTGAACATCTGTATGCAGTTTTCTGCATGGGCATGTGTTTTTATTTCTCTTGGTTATATATACCTACTGGATCATATGGCAACTCTATGTTTAACCTTTTGAGGAATGGCCAGGCTGTTTTCCATTGTGGCTGCACCATTTCACATTCCCACCAGCAGTGTGAAGGTTACAGTTTCTCCACATCCTTGCCAACCCTTATTAATATCAGTTTTTTTGATTCTAGCCATTCTGGTGGGTGTGAAGTGATATCTCATTGTGATTTTCTTTTCTTTCTTTTTTTAAAATTTTTATTTATTTACTTTTGGCTGCATCGGGTCTTTGTTGCTGCACGCAGGCTTTCTCTAGTTACGCCAAGTGGGGGCTACTCTTCGTTGCGGTGCGCAGACTTCTCTTGTTGCGGTGGCTTCCCTTGTTGTGGAGCATGGGCCCTAGGCACGCGGGCTTCAGTAGTTGTGGCTCGCAGGCTCTAGAGTGCAGGCTCAGTAGTTGTGGCACATGGGCCTAGCTGCTCAGCGGCATGTGGAGTCTTCCCGGACCAGGGCTCAAACCCGTGTCCCCTGCATTGGCAGGCAGACTGTTAACCACTGCACCACCAGGGAAGTCCTCATTGTGCTTCTCATTTGCATTTACCGAATGGCTAATGATGTTGAGCATCTTTTCTTGTGCTTATTGTTTTGCTTTGCTTAGTCCTCTGATTCTCACGTTGTTTATAAATTGACTTGAGACCCGAGCAAGCCAACTGTTATTACTCAGGTGATTAGAGGGAACCAGGAGGATAAGGGACTACCTTTCCACTCTTATCACTGTGTGCTGGAGGGCGTGGGTACGGATAATTTTATCTAGGAATGCTGACCTGATAAAAATGATAGGGCCCACCTTAAAAAAAAAAACAGAAAACCCTCCAGCTTATTCACATACCATACAATTCACCCATTTAAAGTGTACAACTCAGTGGTTTCTAGAATGTTCAAAGTGGTGCAACAGTCAATTTTAGAACATTTTCCTCACCCCAAAAAGAAGTCCTGTCCCATTAGCAGTCACTTCCCATTTCCCCCAAACTCCTCCCCTCGCCTTCCCTCGCCCAAGGCAACCACTGATCTACTTTCTGTTTCTGTAAAGTGTCCTTTTCTGGCTGGTTCGTATAAATGGAATCATACAACATGTAGTCTTTTGTGTCTGTCTTCTTTCTTTCAGCATAGTGCTTTCAAGGTTCATCATGTTGTAGCATGTAACACTTCATTCCTTTTTAAGGCTAAATGATATTCCATCCTATGGTTATACCATAAGTTGTTTATCCATTCTTCTGTTGATGGACTTTTGGGTTGTTTCCACCTTTCAACTACTGTGAATACTGCTGCTATGAACCTCACAGGAGGTTTTTGTGCGGTCAAATATATACCCAATTCTTTTGGGTATATATGCCTAGGAGTGGAATTGCTGGGTCATAAGGTAACAACATTGAACATTTTTGAGGAACTGCCAGACTTTCCCAAAGTGGCTGCACCCTTTTAGGCCCACCCTGTTTTGCAGACTTAGAAGAGAGAAATATGTTAGCTTTCTTTTCAGTTTTGCCTCCTGGGGCTGAACTTTATATACAGGGGTGTGTGTGTGTGTGTGTGTGTGTGTGTGTGTGTGTGTGTGTGTGTGTGTGTGTACTCGTGTGCACTGTGTTTTTTTTGTCTTCCATGTAGCCTAAGGACATGGTAGCTAGAGCTGGCAAAGAATTCTGAACCTAGCTAGACAGGTGCTTTCTTGTCCTTGTTACATGGTTTGAGGCAAAATCCTAGGAGCTTTGGTGTCTGTAAAACATCGGTTCTTCTGATGGGGTAGAGTGATTAGAATGATATAGAGAATGAATTATTTCTTATTTATAGCTTTTTAGGATTTCTTTTTAATTTAATGTGCTGCTTGTTGAAACCTTGACCCTGGTATTTACACTGTTGCTTTGTTTGTTTGAAGATTTAGACTTATATTCCACAATAGGGTAATTGTTTTATTGGTTTTTTTAAAAAATTATTTTATTATATTTTATTTTTGGGTGTGTTGGGTTTTCATTGCTGCACGCGGGCTTTCTCTAGTTGCAGCGGGGGGGGGCTACTCTTCGTTGTGGTGCATGGGCTTCTCATTGCAGTGGCTTCCCTTGTTACGGAGCATGGGCTTCAGTAGTTGTGGTGCACAGGCTTAGTTGCTCCGCGGCATGTGGGGTCTTCCCGGACCAGGGCTTGAACCCTTGTCCCCTGCATTGGCAGGCGGATTCTCAGCCACTGTGCCACCAGGGAAGTCCCCATGGGCCCCAGTTTTCTGATCTGTAAAATGAGGGGACTGTGCAAAATGATCTCACATGTTTCTTCTAACTCAAATCCTGTGTTAGATAAGTGTAAGTGAGTTGTGAATTCAATTCACAAGTTCCTGTTTGTACCTAGACTGTTGTTGAATCACAGTCTTGAGATTTTGTTTGGTTGGTTGGTTGGTTGGTTTTTTTTGCGGTACGCGGGCCTCTCACTGCTGTGGCCTCTCCCGTTGCGGAGCACAAGCTCCGGACGCGCAGGCTCAGTGGCCACGGCTCACGGGCCCAGCTGCTCCGCGGCATGCGGGATCCTCCCGGACCGGGGCACGAACCCGTGTCCCGTGCATCGGCAGGCGGACCCCCAACCACTGCGCCACCAGGGAAGCCCGAATCACAGTCTTGAGTTAATAACAGTCTTATTTTAATAAAGGTCTTGTCTTCCCCTCTTCTTTCCTGTGATAAGGCTTTCATCCTCTTGAAATAGATCTTTGTTTACTTTTCACCACTTTTCACTGAATTTAGATATCTTAAAAAAACAAAGACCCTAGAGATTTGGGGATTTTTCAACTTGATGAAATTAACACATTTTGTATAAATATGTGCATTGGGGATCTGGATACACATGTGTCCTTCAGATTTTCAAAAAGGAGAAAGAGAATTTTGTAAATCTTGAGTTAAATTCCAAACTAGATTATTAAGAGTTGTTTTTTTTTTGAATGTTGAGCCTTCTTTTAATTTATCTATTTTTATTTTTGGCTGTGTTGGGTTTTTGTTTCTGTGCGAGGGCTTTCTCTAGTTGTGGCAAGCGGGGGCCACTCTTCATCGCGGTGCGCGGGCCTCTCACTGTCTTGGGCTCTCTTGTTGCAGAGCACAGGCTCCAGACACGCAGGCTTGTGGTTGTGGCTCACGGGCCAGTTGCTCCGCGGCATGTGGGATCTTCCCAGACCAGGGCTTGAACCCGTGTCCCCTGTGTCGGCAGGCATATTCTCAACCACTGCACCACCAGGGAAGCCCAAGAGTTGTTTTATAAACACTCAGAAAAAAGAAGTGGTGAGCACTGGAACCAGTATTGGTTCACTAAAGTCAAACGAATCATGTCAGACTGCCAAATTGCCTTGATGGACAGGGTTACTGGACTGGTAGACCAAGGAAATAGGGTAAATGTGGTATATCTAGATTTTAGCAATGCATTGGCAGGGCTTCTTTGGTCTACTCTTGGATAAGATGGCAAGGTGATAATAGTGATAATACATTTAAGTGGATTTGTCTGCAACTGGTTGGGTGATCCGTCCCAGAGGAAAATGATGAAGGAGTCAAGAGCAGTGAGGAGGGGAATTTCTAGTGCACATGTGTCCTGGCTTCATCCTTGGGCCTGTCTTTTTCAGTCTGCCTCCCCATCCCCCTCAAATTATTTTATATTATAATATATATAATTTTAAAATATATAATTTTTAAAATTATATTTTTCCTGGATATATAAATATTACATTCAGATTTGTAGAAAATTGGAACATAACAAAATACAAAGTAAAAAAAGTTCAAATCACCTGTAAAACTACCTCCAGAAATAACCTCGTGTTTGTGTATCTTTCCCTCCAAACTTTTATATATCATATAGTATGTATGTATCTCTTTCAAGACTCGGATCATTGTATTTAAGCAGTCTTATATCCATTCTTTTAACTTGGCATCATGCATATTTTATTAAAATGGTTTTTAATAATTAAACAATATTCCATCATGTGTGTGCCATAATTCATGTAATCATTCCCTTATTGGAGGACTTGTAGATTGTTTGCAATTTTTTGATCTTATAAATAACACTTTGATGGATATCCTTGTATGAGGCTTTTTGTGAATCTGTGATTGTGCCTTCAGAATGAATTCTTTGGAGTGGAATTATTGGGCCAAAGGATATGAACATGTTTAAGACTTTTGATATATTTGATATATTTTGGTATATTTCTCCACCTCCACCAACCTTGCTAACATGGAGTATTATTTTTTAAAAATCTCTGCAAATTGGGCTTCCCTGGTGGCGCAGTGGTTGAGAGTCCGCCTGCCGAGGCAGGGGACACGGGTTCGTGCCTCGGTCCGGGAAGATCCCACATGCCGCGGAGCGGCTGGGCCCGTGAGCCATGGCCGCGGAGCCTGTGCGTCCGGAGCCTATGCTCCGCAATGGGAGAGGCCACAACAGTGAGAGGCCCGTGTACTGCAAAAAAAAAAACAAAAAACAAAAAAAAAAATCTCTGCAAATTGGATAGGTAAAAATGTTACTTAATTCATATCTTAATTTGTATTTCTTTTTCATAATAGAATTGAACATTTGTGTGTGTGTTTGTTTGTTCATCATTTTCTTTTTTTGTGTGTGGATTGCCTGTTCATACCCTTTCCCCATTTCCCTGTTGACGTATGTTCATTAGTTCTCACTGATACGTAAAAGCTTTAAAGTAGTTAGAATATTAGTTCTTTGTCATATATATTGCAGCGGTTTTCCCCATTTTGCTTTATTATTTTATTTTATTTTGATGTACAGATATTTTGTTTTTATGTAGTCAAGTCTATCAGTGTTTTCTTTTGTGTATTTCACCTCTGCCCCTAGGTTTGGAAGGGCCTTTCCTACCCTGAGATAAAATAAATGTCTGCCTTTGTTTTATTGTAGTTATTTAATGTTTTTCTTTTTGCATTTAAAACTTTAACCTGCCTGGACTTTATTTATGAGGTAAGATAGGACACTACCTTATTTTTGCTCCAAATATTTAAGGAATACCTTGGTACCATTTATTAGATAATCCATCATTTTCGTGCTGTTTTGAAGTGCCACCTTTATTACACACGCACACACACAACCACACACACATGCTCATAATTTGGATTTGGGGTTTCTTAATTCTGTTCTGTAATATTTTACTCTGGGATTATCAGAGTAAAATATGAAAAATGACCACAGATGTTTTGACAAATAACCAGAAGGGTCTTTCTCTAGGTCTCAGTTTCTGGGTTCCTTCCACAGAAACTTGACCCAAAAGAGATTCAGTTGATACCCCAATAACTATTGTGAGAGAATTCGTGATCCTATTGGAGTGACTACTGTGAAGAACATTTGAATCTAGATTCTCAATTGACATAGTAAAACATAGAAATCAGGGAATTCCCTGGTGGTCCAGTGGTTACGCTTCCGTGCTTCCACTGCAGGGGGCCCGGGTTCGATCCCTGGTGGGGGGAAAGCCGCCGGCTGCGGCCAAAAAAAATAAAAAACAAAACAAAACATAGAAATCAGTTATATTATCTCAAGTTAGCAAGCTTAGTCATAAAATGTTGTGTGTTTCAGTCACTGTGTTGCAGCATTTCTGTTAAGTGGAAAAGATTGTTGTGAACAAGAGTACCTGCTACCTTCAGGGCAAGGTATTCATTCTCATGTTTTCTAGATGAGGTGTTTTGTCTTGGGGTGGTTCTTACATAGACTTTGACTTATGGGTTAAAGGAGCTAAAGGCTTTGTTAATCTTGCATTTGAATATACTATATGAAATTCTTTTGAATTAGAGAAAAGGCCCTATTTGAAGCTTTTACCCTGATCTGTTGGGTGATCTAGAACAGGGTGAGGAGAACCAATGGCCAGGTCCTATGAAAAACTTTTTCTTAGCTTGATGCGAGATCAAAGCATTTTTTATTCTACTCGTTTCAGACCAGGTGGCTGAATGTCATGGCACATTTATATAGTATAGCACTTTTGCTCAGTGGCCCTTCCTGCATAATCACTAAGCTCTTTAGGGGACAGAAACATCCAGTCAGTAGGGATAATCTGGATTTTTTTTATGGCATGCTGATATGGCTTGTCTTGTTTTCTGTTTTATTCCCAGTATCAGGACCCTGGTAATGTGTGTGTATGGGTGAGGAAGCACATTGTGACAGTGCAGGGACCAGAATACAATGACACTGAAGTTTCTGTTCTGGGTTAGTCATAGTTCCGAGCCCATTGTTCTAAAAGTAGAGCTGCAATTATTTTTCTTCAAGCAGCATTTGCCCATATGGTGGTCTGTTTGCAACTTTTCTGTCCTCTCATATAGCCTTAAATTCTTTTTATTGCAATTTATACTCCTTAAATTGGTATTTTTTTGACCCAAAGAGTTTAGGATTATTTGCAGATGTGAAGATTTCCTTCTTGTAGATCATATTAAAATTTTTTATTAGACTAGTCCTAGGTTTGATTTCTTATGGCCCTCATTGATTTGGTTCTAAAATCATAATTATGTCAAAATTAGAAGGGAACTGAGAAATTGTCTAGTTTTAGAGGTGTCAGATTCTTTTTTTTGAACATAAAACTTTATTGACCACTGTTCACCAGTATTTACAATAAAGTAAACAATATACAGTTGAATAACATTCTGATTACTACAAAGTTATTGTTTTTCCTGGCTTCTGCTGAACCAGTAACCCCAAATACTGAGAAGATTGAGCCTACATGTAAGGAATGGGTTGGGGTAAAGTTTGAAAAAACATGCAGGTCAAGTTTAGATTAGTAAAGTTTGTTCACTCATTTATTCCTGCAGATCCTAAATTGCCAACATCTCTAACCATCTGATTAGGTTTCCATTAACAAGTCTGAGACATTCCATGTATCACAGTCTTTCAGTAAATACAGCACAGGGATTTCAACTTCTTATAAAAGAATGGTTTGCCAAAAGGAAGCTTTAAATGTCCATTTAACTAAGTCTTGCTTGGCTAATTAACACATACCAGAATTTTTCTAGTTTTTTCATTTGGGTTGACAGAGATAAAATTTTCCTTTCAGGGGTTTTTACATATAAAACTGCATTTATATGATGGTAGATATGGATGAAGATTCTGGTAGGGCTGCTTTAAAAAATTATCCAATTTAAATTGTTTACAGTAATTTGTCTAATTAATTACAAAATTATTTAATTTGAAAGGTTAAGACTTAAATTTTCAATTTAAGTTGAAGTGATTTCTTATATTGCTCAAAATGATAGAATCCCAGAAACATGGGCCTATCCATGGTTGTGAAAGGCTGTTTTTGTTTTGGTAAATGTGTTTAAACAATAACCAGAAAACCCCCAACCATTTACATATGTATACACATACAAAAAACCCAGAATGGTCCTTAGGCATATATGAGTTAAATGCAAATTCTAAATTCTGATTGAGTAATGACTATGGAGATTTTCCCGCACATTTAGAAAAGCTGTTCTCTAATGCAGAGGAAATAATATACCGTGGTATCAAACGTTCTTTTCTGCTAAAGGAAGCAACTACAGAAAGCTTTTATTTGTTCAAAGTAACCAGTGCTACAGATGCAAAACAAAAACAAACAAAACCCCCCAAAACCCAACAACTTCCCCAGTACTACTTCAAAACGAACATATCAAACTTGATTTTCATTAGAATGTAGTTATTTCTTCACACTAATAAATCAAAAAAATCAAGACCCAGATTTTTGATAAAAAATATATAAAAAGCAATGCAGACAGTTATTGAGCTTCATCTTCTGGACAAGAATGCCAAGTTAGTCTCTCTTCATAAAAAACAATTACAAATAAAAACCACAGGGCTTCCCTGGTGGCGCAGTGGTTGAGAGTCCGCCTGCCGATGCAGGGGACACGGGTTTGTGCCCTGGTCCGGGAAGATCCCACATGCCACGGAGCGGCTGGGCCCGTGAGCCACGGCCGCTGAGCCTGCGCGTCCAGAGCCTGTGCTCTGCAACGGGAGAGGCCACAACAGTGAGAGGCCCGTGTACCACAAAACACACACACACACACACACACACACACACACACACACACACACACACACACTCACACACACACAAGCAATTACAATTTGAGGACACTTCATATTTGCCTCTTTTGCCAGCACCAAGTCCGCCTCATCTGAATGTTTCCATTTCCTGAGAAACATGAATTCTCTACTGCTGTCTGTGGCACCAATTATTCGCTCTGGGTTGAGACCTCTGGCAAAAACCTCTTGGTTTATCAGCAGCATCTCTTTTCTTCTTTGATTTGCTATCATCAGATTCACTGTCAGATAAAGATTTTCTTTTTGTTCCATCTTTTTCTTTACCAGCTTTTTGAGAATTAAGAAATGCTTCAATTAGCTCTGGACAATCTAAATTTCCCTCGGGTTCCCAAGTATTGTCTGCATCTGTAAATCCCTTCCGCTTCAGGAGATACTCCACCTTCCCATTCACTACACGTCGGTCCGGTACTTTTTCTACCACAAATTCTTCAGGTTCTGCCTCTTCGACGTTTTTACTCTCTCCATTCTGTTTCTTTCCCATTTTTTGCAATGTAGTTTTATTGGAGGCCATTTTTTACTGCAGACTTGAAGAGCTATTATTCACCGCCTCCGAGCTGCTCCGGTCCGGGTCTGCGGCTTCCGTTAGAGGTGTCAGATTCTTTAAATAGTATGCCCCATAATTAGAAACTAACCCAAGTAATAGGCTTCATATTATTTTATAGAGACAAGTTTGTGATTCCAAGAAATGTTGTGCTGTTTGACGATTCATGTACTTATCACCACACTGACAGGTATCTTCTTGATGGGCTTATTTTACTTTTGGCTCCATCCATTTCTTTTGAAAACATGAGCTATGTTGTTGGGACAGATGCTTGTAATTCATACAAATCCTGAGGGTTTGCACTCCAAAGGCAACTGTAGAAACCTAAAACACAATTCATACTCATCAAAATCTGTGACTCTCACGAGTTCTGTACATTTGCACAACGAGTGATTCCTCTGAGCTCAGGGCAGCTCAGCAATGGCGAATGAGGGCTGTATGAGTTTGAGATTGGAACACCTTCACTTCCATAGGAACAAACGAGCCTTTGGGCAGCTATTGCCTTGTTTTGTGTTGATAGCCAACCAAGACACATGCTGTTATTCAGCCCTGTCTTCCCTACTCAGTATTTGTGTGGGGACTCAAGGTCAGGAAGTTACATTTCTCTTTTGCATTCTATTTGTATTCCTGTCTTTCCATTGTTCCTACCTGTCACAATCTGTGTGTCTGAAGTCTGTCATCCAGTTGTCTCCCCAGCTTCATTGTCACTTCCAAATTTGGTAGGCATGGTTTTTATTTTATTTTGGAGCATTTACCTTTTATATCTTCATTCAAACCATAGGTAGTCAGTGCTTCATGCAGAGTAAGTACCCTTTTTTGCTTCCCATTGTTTCCTGTCTCTACAACATTTTCCTACCCATAATCAAATAGAACCACATAAGTCTTCTATGGGTTGAGAAACTGAGCCCCTTTCTGCTTTTCCAAATTACTAACAAATGTCATTTTTTATCCTGAGAAGACAGTTTTTCTGTCATTAGGAACGTAGATGCATTTGAGATCAAAGTCTTATAGGGGAGATGGATTTGGAGGCTTGGTTATGTGTCCATTTCATATTAGTGAATATTGTAGTTTCAGTCCTCTTTGATGCTTTATTAGGCTATTAAGTAGGTCTTGAAACCTCTGATATGTTAGTGTTTTGCAGAAGTGGTTTGTGGTTTTGTTGTTCAGTTTTTACCATTTTGGGGTCAGTGGAAGGAGAAAGTTTTGTATTCTTTTTTCTTACATTAGTTCCTGAGGAGTCAGAATTTGAGAATTACAGTGTCTAGGTTTGTCCTGTTGGATCTTTATAGTGAGTTAGCACGTTCAGTAAAGATCGTTGACTCAACAGGGTGCAGATTGCCACGCTAAACTTTGAGAAGGAAACAAAAACCACATCAAGGAGCTTACAGTTTTGTAAAGAAAATGACATCACCACAAGTTCTGGGCACTAGATTTTAAAAAGGGAGAGGTAGTGGAGGGCCTGGAAACCACGTTAGATGAAGAATGGTTAAGGAAGTAACAATATTTAGCCTGGAGAATAGAGAACTTACTTGGAGTACATGATGGCCAGTTTCTATTATGGCTGATATTATCCCACCTTTTCCTGGTCTTTCAGGAAGAAATTCAGAAGCTACCTTTGATCCTTTCTCACCCTACATCCAGTCAGATGTCAGATTTTCTCTCCTCTAGCTCCAGCATATTTCCTGATTCTTGCCTCTTCTTTCTGTCCTCAGTTGCCCCCACACTATGTCAAGCCTTTGAAGTCATTGTCTATACTAGTAGAACAGGTCTCTGTTATCTTTGTGCTGTTTTCCCTTCTGTATTATGTTCTCAGAATAATCTTCCCCCAAACCGAGTTCTAATTGTATCACTTTCCTATTTAAACACTTAACAGTGGTTCCCAAAGCCTAGTAAGAAAAGTCCTATCTCAAACTCTTATAATCTGGCCCCCTAACCTTCCATCACTTCTCCTTCCCCTGTTCACACTCTACCTTCTCTTCAGTCTTATTCAGTAGTCTTGGAACCTGCTCCAGGCTTTCCCAGCTCTTTGATTTTCTTTAAACTGTTCCTTCATACAGTTATGCAGAAGAGAATCCATCATGTTTTATACTGTTTTAGACACCAAAGTAGGACCAGCTAGCGAAAGAGATGGCCCTCAATCCAAGAATTTTCTCTTGAATAGTGTTGTCTAATAATTAAGGAATACAGAGCTTCCCAACATTGGATATATTTGAGCAGAGGCTAGGGGGCTAGCTGGTTTGGATGCTGTAAAGCAGGCCCCCCTAGGGGCTGTAGGGCCTAGACAAAAAGAGAAAGCATGGTCCTCTGCTGTCAAGAAACTTAAATCTACATGTGAGGCACCACACTTATTCTCCCCACAATAGCCATAGTGATACACATACAAGCATGTTCCAGTCATTCCTTTGCTTAAAATCTTTCAGTGACTTCTTTCTGTTAGTCTTAGGATGAAAGCAGAAATCTTTACTGTAGTCCACAAGGTCATGTATAATCTGACCTCTGTCTACCTTACAAGTCTGATCTCCTGCCAGTATTCCCTTACTTCCCTGTGATCCAGATATTTTGTACCCTCACATATGCTGTTCCTTCTGTCTGGAATGCTTTCTTTACCCCTTTTCCGCGGGCTAACTCTTCATCCTTAAAGTCTCAGCTTAAATGTCGCATCCTCATGGAAACCTTTGTTAACCTCCCATCCCCCACTCAGTAGATTGGGTCACCCTGTTCGTCTTGTAGCATTTTCTTCATAGCAGTTGTCACAATCGTAATTAAAATTGTAATTAAATAGTTGTTCTTTTCATTATTGTAATTTCTAGGAACTGTTTGATTACCATTATATCCCCATCAGCTCTCATAATGCCTGGCACACTGTAGACATTTAGTTAATATTTGAATAAATAAATGAATGAATAAAACTTCTGGGTGGTGAAGGACATAAAGGATGTTCAGTGTCAGGCAGGGAGGAAAATTTCAGGACAAGGGAATAATAGGTAGGAATGAACAAATTGTGTTCAAGAGTTCCAGGCAGGTTAGATCAAAAGAGGATATGTCTAATAAAACATGGGATAGATCGGCTGAGAGTGACAAGATGATGGTTTTAGCAGTCTTTGAAATTTTAGTTGAGATATTAAAGTTCTGTAGTTGCTGTTGAGTTATTATAGATACCTGGACAGAGGGCTACAAGTTGGCGTTTTAGGAAGGCTTTTCAAATAAGAATCTTAAGCTGGATTGGAGTTTGGAGAGCCTGGGGGCAGACCACCAGCTAGAGCAATACAGCAGTGGTCCAGAGAAGAGATAACACAGTGTGACCTAAATCCAGGCAAGAGATAAAAATAATCATGAGAAAAGGAAAAGGCAACGACAATGGAAGTTAGAAAGAAAGATGGATTGAGGAAGCAGTTAGGAAGAACATCAGCAAAACACTGAGGAAACACTGGTTGTGCACAGGAGGAAACACTGGTTGTGCACAGGAGGAAGGGGGCTGTCATTTACTGTACCAGGGAGGTTTGGCATGAAATTACTAAGTAGGAGGAGGCAGGGTGGTCAAGTCTAGAGGTAGATATTTCTAGAGGTAGATAAAGTATCATATAGGTGGTAGGACAAGCCCTTTGAATCAGCAGCTCCACCCACAGGAGGACCTTTTCTGTGATTATGCAGAGAACGTTTGAGGTTCCTCTTTGTCTATTCCAGAATGCAGTCTTGGCTTTACTTTTTCATAACCAAAAGGCTTATTAGAGTTTTTTCCCCCAAACAAAAAGATCAATCTGTCCTTAAAGGTAAATTCTGCCTCTACTTCTTCAGGAACAGAAGAGCTGCTGGAAGCTTTAGACTAGCAGTTTATCCTCACTTCCAGTCATGAAGGTTTCAGAATATTGGGGTTCATTTTGGTAGTGCCAATCAAATTTTTTCATGTGCATGTAATTTGACCCTGCATTTTCACTTCTAGGAATCTATGCTATCGAAATGCTCATACAAATATACAGAGCAGCATTGATTGTAATATAAAAAATTATAAACAATTTAAATGTATGTCTGTTGGGATATGACTGAATAAATTATGGTCTGTCCATAATATGCAATACTGTGCAGCTATTATAAAGGACGAGGTAGATCACTGTGTACTGACATGAATAGGTTTCCATTATATATCAGAATGAAAAAAGCATGTGAATCTATGTGAGTTGTGAGTGTATGTATATAAACGATATATACATGGAAGTAAGTCTGGAAGGATACATACTAAAAATCCTAACTGGTTACTTCTGGGTAGTGCGATGGGGAAATGATACAGGAATGTCCAAAGAAAAAAGTTAAAGATTTTAAAAAATCATGTGCTACTTTTATAATTTAAAAAAGTGTAAACTCATTAGATTTCTTTGCAGGC
Organism: Leucopleurus acutus; assembly: GCF_964270905.1. Classification (NCBI taxonomy): domain Eukaryota; kingdom Metazoa; phylum Chordata; class Mammalia; order Artiodactyla; family Delphinidae; genus Leucopleurus; species Leucopleurus acutus. The sequence goes on from NC_139148.1 coordinate 60,039,851, forward strand.
ACATTGGACAGAGGTTTCTTTTTTTTCTTTTTTTCTTTTTTTGCGGTATGTGGGCCTCTCACTGTTGTGGCCTCTCCCGTTGCGGAGCACAGACTCCGGACGCGCAGGCTCAGCGGCCATGGCTTACGGGCCTAGCCGCTCCGCGGCATGTGGGATCTTCCCGGACCGGGGCACGAACCCGTGTCCCCTGCATCGGCAGGTGGACTCTCAACCACTGCGCCACCACGGAAGCCCTCTTTTTTCTTTTTAAACATCTTTATTGGAGTATAATTGCTTTACAATGGTGTGTTAGTTTCTGCTTTATAACAAAGTGAATCAGTTATACATATACATATGTTCCCGTATCTCTTCCCTCTTGCGTCTCCCTCCCTCCTACCCTCCCTATCCCACCCCTCTAGGTGGTCACAAAGCACCGAGCTGATCTCCCTGTGCTATGCGGCTGCTTCCCACTAGCTATCTATTTTACGTTTGGTAGTGTATATATTGGACAGAGGCTTCTTTAGCACTTTCCTTTCCCGTGGAATTTGCAGTTGTATTGCCAATTTTTTTTTTTTTTTTTTTTGGAGAGCTTTCCAACCCTCTTGTCCTAACTTCCTTTTGAGACAGGCTGCAGGATACTTACCTTATCTTTTCCCTGAACTAACAAAACAAAACAAAACTCAATTCTGTAATCAAGACCAGCAGCTTCAAATTTTATTTGGCATCGGAATTACCTTGATGCTTGTTAAAAATACAGATTCCTTGGCCCACTCAGTAGGTTCTGAGTCAGTGTATCAGGGGGTAGGGTCCCAAATCCTGATCTTTCAGAGGCACCCCAGATGGTCAGTGAGAAATCCTGTTTTGGGGAATGATGTCTGATTGTCCCCTACCCCACTCCCTTTTCTCTCTGTGATTAGTAAAGAGAATGAGGGAGCAGTGACTGACTCACTGTGGATATCTTTGTGGATCACAAATGGTTGGGTTCATATGAATGGGAAAAAAATGAATATAACACAGTTCAGTAGACTTGAGATTTTAGTAATAAGTGTTGTTTCTTTAAAATAACCTGTTAGAAGTAGGCCTTTTGGATTAAAGAGGCTGGTCTGGTGGGCTTCTTAGGCAAAGACTTAGGTCTAGGAGATGCCTTTCAGCAACGGCTTTGTTATGAGTGGAAGGGGAAGAGAGGGACCTTGGCAAATTGTAAGGTCTTAGAATTCAGATGCTTTTTAGGTGAAGCTTTTGTCCTTGGAAAATGAGGCCTCTAATATTAAGATGAGGTACTATCTAAAGACTATTCTAAACAGCTTTTTGTTAGAATTATTTTTTTCTTTGTTATAAACAAAGTTTGTTAATCAGATGCCCACTGTGGGTTATTAACATCTCAAAAAGGTGTTTAAAAAACATATACTCCAGTTGCTCCCAACAATTAACCTTGGGAACAAAAGCAAATGGGAATACTTCTTAACTACTTTTCCAAGCCCTCAGTGAAGCTGGCAGCCATGAGTTAAATAAACCATTAGTTTTATTAGTTTGAGAACAGAAGCATCGACTTGGGCAGAGTTTTTTAATCTGCTCCTCGTTTACCCAACAATCATTTATTCGGAGCCTACTTTGTGCCTACTGGACATTAGATAACTCTACAAATAAAAGGCAGAGACCGATGAGCAGCTAGAACTCTAAGGGGATCATCTGAATGGGGAAAAAGTGAATAAAACACTATTTAATAGACTTGAAAGCTTAGTAGCACATAGAAAACAGAAAGTGGCTTCCTTAAAGCAATAGCCTTGTTCTCTTTCTATAGTCTATTTTAAGTGGGCTCTCTGGCCCAGCGTTATCAACCTTGGATTAGGAGCTTTGAGGAAATGGTGGTTTGGCGGTTGTTTTTAAAGGGTTATTTAAGAAATGTAGTTACTAAGCAACTGCCATGACCGGCTGCTAAGTTGGAGTTCAGTGGGCAAGCCAATTCCAAAGAAGAGAATATATAAACAAGTTGGGAGAGGGGGAATATGGCTTAAGGATAGATTGGGTGGTGGGGTTTTTTTTCTTTTTTTTTTCTGTGTTCAACGCATATTTCTGCCTTTTACTTATCTTGCTCAAGAAGGGGTTGCTTGGTCAGAAATCTCTTTGTCTCACCCAGTCTCCTTTTAGCCGGTGAGTGGGGAGGAGGGCCAGAAAGGAGCCAACTGGAGAGGGCTGGGCTGGAGGGCTGAGCCTTGGGGCGGGACCCGCGCCTGGGCGGCTCTAGAGGTAGATAGCCCTGCTGCTGCGCGCTTGGGCCATCCAGGGCTGCCATGACAGATCGGTCACCACCTTCTACCTTTAGATTGGGAAGCCTCATTGATATTGATATGTTGCCTTCTAACCCTCAGAATAGGAACATTGTCCAGCTGCTGTCTCTCTTTTTTTCTTTCCCCAACGTTTAATGGGTGAGTCAGTGACTTAACTGCTTCCTGCAGGATTTCAGGGACAGGAGTAAGTAATGAGGACAAATCACCATAACACCAGTGCGTGCTGAATGAAAGAGCACATGAGTTTAACCAGTTGGCTTCATTGGTACCAGAGTGAACAAAAAGAAACTTTGTTGAGAAGAGGATATTTGTATGAGTTAGAACCCTATTCCCTCCTGTTTAGGCTTTTTACTGTTTCCCTTTATACCCAGCTGAAGGTCAGGTTGCTTTGCTGAGGGAAGGGGAGTGTCAGGTGTTAGAACAGGTGTTTTGTTTTCTGCCTGTAGAGTCTTACAGCCTAGATGGGGATGCTTCTTGCCAGCCCTCTGTGGTGCATGAAAATGCTTTTGTGGAATTCTTTTTTCCTGGAAATGTGTTTGTTTTTTAAAGCAGTTCCCCAACCTTCAACCCCCAGTATAAATTGTGACTTCCTTTAAAATCAGCTTGTCATAATGAAGTATGCCTGTTTTCTACCGTTTTCACAGTCTGTGCCTTAGATATATCCCATTTTATGTGGCAATTATAGACTGGCAATTATAGACCTGAAAAATGTGCGGGGTGTGTGTGTGTGTGTTTGTGGTAAATGTGAACATCATATTTAAAATGTGCTAGGAGAGTGTCACAGCAAAGTAGCCCTGTAAAAAGCCTTTTATAATAATTGTATGGATAGAGTTAATTTTCCTATGTCAGGTTTTCTTACATTGGGTGTAAACCTGTAGTCACCTTTCCAGAATGATGAGACTTTTTCAGACTGTTGTAATGGTGTCAGTGGGCTACAAAGTTGGGCATGGACTTATGACCCCCCTGGCTAGATGGTTTTGGAGGAGAAAGATGTCAGCAGACTTCTGGGTTTGGGAGAATTTCTATTGTAATGTTCAATTGTTACTGAAGCCAAAGACCCTGTTTGTTAAAAGGGAAATAATTCAGGAGAGCTTTGTGATCTTCTCTTCTGATTGTGAGGTTTGTTTTTACCTTTGTACTGCATTCCAATGTCCCCCCTCAAAAAAACAAGTCATCTAGAAACAGATCATCTTTGCCTAACAGTGATATAATGGCCTCAGGTCCTTCGCTGCCCCACCACCCTGCATCTCAGGGCCATCTGTTCTCTGCAATCCACTTTTCGGGAAAGTCTCTTTTCCCATCTGCTCTCCTTGGGCCTTAGTGCCTGCTCTAAAGATTAATGAAGGCTGCACTGGAACCTCTTTCCAGTTGTTATTTTTTTTAAGGATCAGTGAGTTTTTCCATTCGATATGTCCAAATGTTACTCCTTTTTCAGGTGTATTCTTTCATTCTACTAGTCTGGGGGTGGAGAGAAATCTTTCTGTGCATTGAGGAGGTACTTTGCTTATCAAAGCAAAGATTGACTGGGCTGGCTCTGGCTGCCTTGAAGCCAAGGGTCCTCCTGGCTCTTTGGCCGCTGGCACACAGGCTTGGTGCAACTCCTTGGGTTCATTCTTTTCTTGTCCTTTCCCTTGTCTCTCTGACAGAATACAGTCGCTTTGAATCGAAGATACATGACTTGCGAGAACAAATGATGAACAGCAGTATGAGCTCTGGGTCTGGGTCCCTGCGAACGAGTGAGAAGAGGTCCTTGTACGTCAGGTAAGTCTCACCTCTGAGCACCAGGCCTTGTGCTGCACAAGGGGAGTTCCGTGCCAACCCAGCCCTTCTTGTTTAACTAGTGGGGTAGGGAGTGTGTACTCCCAGTACTAAAACAACACGTTGCACTGTATGCTCAGGTTGTGTGCTTTATGGTCAGTATCTCCTCCCTTTTGTGAGCTGGCTTCTTCCTTTTTGCTCCTGAATGACTCAGTATGGGAAATTTTCAGTTTGCTCTAATTGTAAAAGACTGTTGGGTGATTGTTGCTATTCAGCATTCAGAGAGCACTCAAATGTTCAAAGTACTTTGCTTGCAATCTGTGATTTGAGGGGAAACTTGGCATTCCCCCCTTCTACATATGCATAATAGACATCAGAATTTGTATCCGAGCATATCAGCTATCACTGTGTTCTGGTACAGGGTCTCTTTTAAGAAACCAAAGAACTGACAGGTTGCTGCTTTCTGGGTTTTTTTTTTTAATTGTGTTCCCTCACTCCCTGTGCACTGGTCTGCTGTATCTGAATCATGGGACATGGGATGGGATGGTGTATCTTCCACAGGAAGGGTGGGTGGAACGGATATATAGCATTGAGTGTATTGCTGCTGAAAGCTGTTCTGAGATACTGTCCAAGGCTGAGCTTTTGACCCTTGAGTCACATTATAATACTTTGTCAGGTCAAAGTACAAACCTCTTAGAGAGTTGGATTGCTAAATGAACACTATGGACTCCTCCTAGAATTAGGGATAGTTTCCTTCTTCCTGCTTGGGCTTCTTGGCAAAACTCCAACAGTCTGGGGCAAGCATATTGTACCTCTCCAAGGATAAAATCCTCGGAGAAAGAGGTGGTAGGATTACTCCTCTGAGCCGTGTGTGTGTGTGTGTGTGTGTGTGTGTGTGTGTGTGTGTGTGTGTGTGTGTTTAATGCTTGTATCAGACTCTTGGGTTAAACTTTTTCTAGTGGCCTCTGATACCAGCTGGAAGGTGGGGAGGGGAGGCTACAGTTGCTAGTTGCCTGGCAACGTGACATCTACTCTGTCCTTGGGGTTTGAGATGACATAGCCAACCGATATAAATGCTAATTGCAGTTTTTCTCTCAGGTGCTTGATTTTCTTTTTCCTCAGTTGCTAGTTCCTGACCCTCCTGCAGGGAGAAGAGCCAAGGGAGCCCAGATTTGAGCCTCAAGCCCACTAGAACCCTTCATGGTTCTTTTCTAAAATGAACCCTCAGCTCTACTCCCTCTGTGTTGAGAGCAGCTTTCTTCACATTTGTTGTGAAGAGAGGAGAGCAGGAGGAGGGCTGGACTAGTCACTGGTGATCTTTTCAGTCTCCTGTTTTCTGTCCTTAAGCCCTTGCTCTGGATCTGCAGCCTAGACACTGGGGTGCCAATGGGGGGACTCAGAAATATGCTGTCGCCTCCCGCAAAAGGGTAATAGTTATGTGACTCGGTCAGGATTGTTCCATTCCCGTGCTTCCAGCCCCCGCAGATGTGGCACTCCAGTGTGTGTGGGAAGCTGATCTTTAGGCAAGACAGTTTCTTTGGAGAGCTTTATTTCTAAATTTCCCCTCTCTGCCTATCCTGTGCTAGAGCTCTCCCTGCCTGGGCAGGGGGAGTGGGGCATCAGCTCTCAACCTGGAAGACCTGGAACACCCTTCTCTGGTCCTGGCAAGGGATGCATTCCATCTGACTCTGGGGAGGAGGGTGGAGACTGCACTCTGTTTCTAGTGAATCAGTTTATACAGTTTATATCATCTGCCCTTAACCTTATGTAGATAATATCTGTATCCTCAGAGGAAAGTAAATATGGTTTAGAATAGTGAACATTTTTAATCACTAGAGTTCATCAAGGGAAATAATATTTTATGGCTAGATTAGCGAGCTGAGGTATTTCGCTAAGCTAACCCTCTACCAAAGCCTGAAGCCTGGCTTGCTCTATTGCTTTTTGTGCCTGTTTTTGGCCTTTTTTTACTCTACAGTAGCTTCCTTTTGTTCAGCATTTAAGTATATTCAAGGTTCTTCCATTCGTAATAAGGAAAGAAAAGAAATTCCCTTGATTACCAATAGTCCCTTAAACTATTGTCTTGTTTCTCTTCTTCTCACCACATTTGCCACATTATGTGCCAGGAAACACTAGCTCCTCAAGATGTTATTAAGTATTGTGTGAAAAATCAGTGGTTCAGTAAGTTGGGCAAATGCAGGATTAAACAGAGGAAAATAGGGTTCTTTACTGTGATCAATCTCCAGGAGGGACTGTACTAGGCAGTGTTTCCCCCTAAAGATAGGAGCATGGGAGCCTTATTTGGAGAAACTGGTCTTAGCATCCAGGCTTGGAAATATTGCAGTCGTCTGTACTTGCTGCTGCTATTGCTTCAAATTGCTTCTCTTTCAATAGGAAAGGAAGTGTGCATCTGCTTATCAGCATGGTGGTATGGTTCCAAGCAACTCTGAAAGGCTCCAGAGGGGCAGAAGCCCAACTCTGTCAGTAGTGACTGCTTCGCTGATTCTCTGCCATTGGTCTGATCTCTTCATATTTGTTTCCGTGTATTACCGGCTTTCTTCTTTAAAGGCTCTCTTTCTACCTTGCTGACCATTCCTCAATACGTTTCATTAGCTCTGCCCCATAAATGGCAATGTCATTTATGTTCACAGCTTCAAATCCTGTTGTGTAAATGACAACTCTGATCTCTTTACTGAACTCCAGACCCACATATCAACCACTTGTTGCACACGTGACTGGAGCTGCCCTCCCAGTGCCTCAGACAAGCAGTGTGTTCCAAATGGACCCCCACACCTACTCATCCTCCTTACTTTCCTTATCTAAACTAATTGTGTCACCCTATCATGTGGAAAAGGGATTAGATTTGTTCTGTCACCCAAGGCAGATCTCAACTCAACATAAGGAAGATAGAGCTTATGATTAAAACTGTCTGAAAGTGGAATGAACTGCTTCTGGAGATAGTAAATTTTATTCTTTGTCACTGGAGGTGTTACCAAAGAGGCTGGGCAGCCATTTGTCTGAGTGTTGCAGAGCGGGTTGAAGCTAAAGATCTGCTCAGAGGCTTTTAGTAGTTCCCAGTGTCTTCAGGATGAAGGGGAACAAACAAACATTTTAAACAAACATTTACGGGAACAAACATTTAAACATTCTCTTTAAATTGCTTTTAAAATCCTTTTAATAATGCTACGAAGTAGGCATTATTATTCTTATTTTTCAGGTGAGAAAACTGAGATTCCAGTTAGACAGCTAAGAAGTTCCAAAACTGGAATTTGAACCTGGCTCTGACTAGAGCTCTCTCATCATTTCCCAAACTTGCTGATAGGAATCAGCTGGCATGCTAGTAAAAGTACAGATTCCCAGGCTCTTCTTCTATCGATTTAGATTCACCAGGTTTGGGGAAATGTATGTTTTTAACAAGCAGTCATAATGCTTAGGAATGACCACTTGTTTGTCACAATAGACATTTATTTCTGTTTCACTCGAACAACTGAACATTACACTTACTTTAGCTCCTGCCACGTGGAAAGCAGTAAAGCACGGGCCTGAGAAATTGGGCGTGGTTGTGGCGGTAGATTCAAGGAAGCGGTAGACGTGGTTCCCGCCCTCCAGCAGCTTGCCATCCACACAGATGATACTACGCAGCAGGTGGTTAAAGTGAAGGAACCCTTTACAGTGGGATTTCACCTCTAATTCTGTTTGCTGTTGTTTCCCCTTCTGACATGCTCCTCCTCCCTTCCCTTCCCCTGAATCTCTATCCTCCTCTCGTGTGCATGGGGTTGCAAAGCTGTTTTGAAGCAAATAACACCCTCTTGCAGCTGCACCGAGGCTGTAGCAGGTGAAGCCTTAGGAAGCTGCAGCCGCACTAACCACAGGGGAGATGGGATTTGTGGAGCGGGGAGCAGGAGGAAGAAGGAAAGATAGCAGTGTTTGGAAAATGAAACTTGGTTTTAAAGTCACTAGTGACTTAATGGAAAGGCCTTCCCCACCCTTCACCATACTATAGAAACATCTCTTAAATAGTATAGGCAGGGTGAACAGAGCCCCTCTTTCTGCCCAGTCTAGGGCCTTTGCTCTGCTGGTTAATTTGCCTTCCACACTAGAAAAGTCCACAAAATATGCCTCTCTTGAGCCTTTTGCTCAGGGTCAGGGTGATTAGATGTTTAACTCAGGCCATTCTGATGTGAAGGTAGTAAAAAGACACAGGGTAGGTTAGAGTTCCAGAGACCTCCAAGTTCTACACTTGTATTTAGTTTATTTATTTATTTCATGAATGAACAAAAGACCTTATCCTCCAAAGCTTGCCAAGAGGCTTGATAGTACATTTGTAGAAATAGCTTTTGAAAGTCTGTTCCGGCTAGCCTGGCTACATTCTTTGCAGTCACAGGACAGCATCAGGCATTTTGGGAGTCCTGGCCTGCTGGCTGGCCATCTGCCATCCCAGTTTTCTTCCCACTCTAGGAAGGAAGTCATGCCCCATCTGTAGTCCTGATTCAAGAAACAATGTCAAAAAAAAATGTCAGAAATATTGGCTTGGTCATCAAAGAAGGCTGGAAGGTGCTCCTTCTTCTTCACAAGCAGACATTAATTGTACACTGCTCTGTGCTTAGCCCAGGGTGGTGCTCGGGGGAGCCCAACTTTGTCTTGCTCATTAGTGAGTTTCAGTAGTGGATTAAGATGCCAGCGAGGTAATATTGGCAGGCTTCACTATCTGACAGAATTTGGGAGTGATGATAATCCGCATCTTAAAAAGCAACCACAATTTATGTAGTGTTCAGGGCTACCAGAGGATGGGATAGTTTCCTGTATCAGTGATTCTGGAACTGCCTGTTGCTGGATCATATACAGATACCAGTCCTGGACTTGTAATCCCCTCAGCTGATCCAACAGGTGCTGTGAACCCTGAATATTCACACACTGTGGGTCTGTGAATGCCCCTCTAACTTCATAATTGCTCTCTAAAGCCTGAGACTCTGAGGTAGACTAAGGAGAAGAGTGCCCTCCCCTGTTCTCCATGTTCCCTTCTTCGAGGTGTGCAAGGGACTCCTGACTTGCTGCCAGCTGCACTTGCTTCTCCTGTGATGACCCACCTTGTGTCTATCTGAGTACTCAAGTTTGGACTTTTGAGTTGCTCTTCAGGAGCTGCGAGAAATTTTAACTCTTGCACTAAGGTCAAGGGCCGATTTACAGCTCTCTGTGCATCCTTTAGATGGACCAGGCAAGGGAGGGGCTGCTGAATTTTTAAGTAATATGTGCCCTTTATCTGGTACTTTCTGTCTCAGGCAGCTTGGGCTGCTGTAACAAAATACTATAGGCTGAGTGCTTGAACAATAGACATTTATTCCTCACAGTTCTGGAGGCTGGGAAGTCCAAGTTCTAGGTGCTGGCAAATTCAGGTTATGGTGAGCCCCCTCCCCCCTTCCTGGCTTGTAGATGACCACCTTCTTGCTGTGTCCTCGTGTGGCCTTTCCTGGGTGTGTTCTGAGGAGAAACAGGTCTCTTTGTCTCCTCCTCTTCTCATAAAGGACTAATGTTAGGATGAGGGCCCCTCCCTCATGACCTAATCTAAACCTAATTGCCTTCCAAAGGCCCCACCTCCAATTACCATTACATTGGGGGTTAGGGCCTCAACAAATGAACTTGGAGGGGGGAACCCAAACATTCAGCCCATAACACTGACCAAAGGAAGAAATCGATGTCTCCCAACTGGTATGGGAGGGATATACAGTGGAAGAACACTGCAGGATAGTAACTGGGAGGGTGTTCTGTGCTCCCTGCCCCAGCTTGGTCTCATCCACCATTCACGAGCATCATACGTGGCCTCAGTCCTCAAAGGGCTTTCCCCAAAGGGATATAATATGAAAGATTAGAAAACTGCAAGAGTTAAATAGCAATAAACAGAAAATATAAAGAAAGATCACTGCTAAATACGTAGTATGAATTTGGAAGAAGGAAATTTGGAGTGGGCAGGGTCACAGAGAAGGGTGGAACTTGGGTTGGGCCTCAGAGGAGCTGCTGATGGCGCAAGGGGACAGGCAGAGCCTCCCAGGCCAGACAGATGGCTGGGTCCACAGGCAAAGAGGTGGGCACACTACTAGGTGAGTACATGGAAGCAGCTACTTGCCTTTGAGGCTGTAGTGCTGAAGTGCTGTTGTTTACTTTGCTTTGAGAAACCTGCCTGACCGGTTTCCTCGGTATTTGCCATTTTCTTTGCATTCCTGTTCACTAAGACACCAGGGTGTCTGGGCCAGATGCGTATGATTTCTCTGAATCTTTCAGACCCTAAACTTTAAATTTTAGGACCCGAACTGCAGAGACTTTGGGCCTGGTAATCTGTTTACTTTGAGCTGATTATATTCCTGCTTTCCTACTTGGCAGTGAGGTCCCAGCTGAAAGGAAGATTAGGCAAAGTCCTCTGGAGCGTGTGCATCATCCCTGTGGGCAGCTCTTAGGGGATACTATTTGAAAGGTCACCACTTAAACAACATATCTTTCAAGACTTTTGACAACACCTTCTCCTTAGGAAAGACAGGAAGCGGCATTTAAAGCTGCCGCGCTGAAACTTAGCTTGGGAACTCCAACATGCAGACCCTGGGAAGTGAGCATCTGCTTTTCGTGCTGCTGTGACTTGGCTCCAGAAGGTGGCTTCATCGCCCACTTTCTGTTTTTACGTGCCACATTTTACCTGGGACATGCTCTTTACCCTGCTCTCAAGATAAATCAGTATTTTCTGGCCTGGCCATGATGTTTGAGAAGTTGTGGGAAAACCCAAGATCTGGCTCTCCTTTGCTTCACAGAGGCACATGGCCATAACCAAGGAGAACATATTCAGGGTTGAAGTCAATAATCTTCTATGTAGACCACTCACTGTGATCTTAGGCTGTGGATGGTAATATTTCCATAAGCTTTGTTCTTTCCCGACATAGTGTTTCCTTCTGACCTGACCAGTCCTTAACTTGGAGGCCCCCATGAGATTCTTTATATTTACACCCAGGAAGGATAAGGAGTTTCTGAGGCTTCTAGTCTCCCAACACACCATCTTGTCAATAAGCTCACACACATGAGGTGGGACCAAGGTGACGGAGTAGTTAATTATGGTCTTTTTTTAGGTGTCCGGAGAAAACAGGTGTTGCTTTTTTTCTTTCTGCTCACTCTTGGTTTGAGTCAGAGGTTGAAAAGGTTGGTTGCTGTGTCATCTGGGCCCTGCATGTGTAGGATTTTGGCTCCAGGACAGTTGTTCAGTCTGATTTAAAAGGGGAGGTATGTTACTGCCTTGACTTTCCTTAGTGCTTGCCCTAAGGATAAAAAGGGGCGGGCAGGAGGATATATTCATGTTGTGGAGAAAGGTGTTCTTTGATCCTCTTATTCAAGCCTGACTAGAGGCATTTGTAACAAGGTGCCAATCCCTGTCACTTCCTTAGGCTTCTAGGCTGTTCCTAAGAGAGACTGTTATTGCTAGAAGGGCACAGTTTAGCATGCCTCTTAAAGATCTTAGGTAGGTAGTCAATATTTTTTCAAAATTTATTAAGGTCTAATTTGCATACTTTTTCCTATTACATGAAATACATGTCATTTGAAAGGTGGTTTGACTTTACTACTCAGGCTTGTTCTCTTTTACTGGATTACTTCCCACGTGAAAGTTTAGCCTGGTAATGATTTTTTTTTTTAATTTATTTGGTTGCACCAGGTGTTAGTTGCAGCACGTGGGCTCCTTAGTTGCGGCACATGGGCTTCTTAGTCGTGGCACGGGAACTCTTAGTTGCAGCATGCGTGTGGGATCTAGTTCCCTGACCAGGGATCGAACCCGGGCCCCCTGCATTGGGAGCGTGGAGTCTTAACCACTGCGTCACCAGCCTGGTAATGATTTAAAAAAAAAAAAAAAAAAGTGAGGCAATGAAGTCGGTCACACAAGGCCTCCTAAATGAATGCCAGACTCCTTAGCTGGACTCCAGGCTGTCCACAGGCAGGCCCTGGCCAACCGCTCTCCCGAGTGCCCTGCGGTGAGGCCAAACGTGGGTGCTGCTGACCCCGGTACACACCCTGGGCTGCTTGCCTCCGAGCTTCTGCTCATGCTGTTCCTTCTAGCCGGAAGGGCCTCTCCCCATCTCTGTCTTTGAAATCTGAACCGTCATCGAGGAGGCCCAGTTCAAAGTTAACACCTCCCCATAGATTCCCCAAGCTCGCTGTGACCTATGCTCCCTCTGAAGGCTTTTAGGCCTTGGTTTGTCCTGCCCTTGTGCCTCTCGCTATGACACACTGTCAGATAGCATACTCCACAAGGCCAAGAATCATTTTGCTTCTGTATCTCCCTTCTGTCAAACACAGTGCCCCAAAGTAGACTCAGTGAGTATGTAAATAATGGAAGAAAGATATTTTCCAGATATAGCCAAGTGGACAGTTAGCTTTTTTTTTTCTTTTTTAAAAATGTGACCGTGACTTAGACCTCACAAAATTTTTCTGAGATTTAAGAGCCCTGGTCTGAGAGTTAACCATCATACAACTCTAAGATGAGGCCCTGTGCATCTCTGGGACTGGTTTTCATTGTCTATGAGGTACTTTTCAAGCTCTTAGTCAGACAAAATTTCAGCAGGAAGAGATTTGGAAAACAAATCAAGATCACGACAATGGAAGAAGGACTGTTGAAGGAATTAGGAATGTTTAGCCTGGTAGAGAAGACCTAGGAAGGACTCAGACTCATTAAATGTTTGCACTGGAAAGAAATTTAGAGAATATCAAAGGAATTTCCTTTATTAGATAGGAAGTGGGGTGAAATGACCCTTGAGGTTTCAGTGTTCTACAGAGCTCTTCTCATTTGCTGTTCCAATTGATAGAAAAGGAAATTCTTGTCAATTCACCTTTTACGTTCTCAACTGGGAATGATATTGTAGTTCAGAATTTCAAATTCAAGTTTTAGGCTGCTATGTTTTTAACAAAATCATCGTTTAAAAAAAGCATTGTCCATTCTGTTGTTCACTATTGCTCATTCACAAATTCATCAGATAGAATGTAGGTAAACTTAGGTACTACATTTTATTGGGAAATTGCCTTTTTTTGCCAGGGAACTTAGAGCCAAACAGGTTCCTCATCTGAAGTAAATGACTCAAGGCAGGTGCCTGGTTTATTGACTCCCCCAGCCCTTTTTATTTTCTTTTTTTTAAAGTGCCTAGAACAGCGGTGTCTGTTCATATTAGATGCTGATAAATATTTGCTTAATTAATGAATATCCTTAAGAACAGACTATTGTATCATCATTTAATATATTAGTTTTGAAGAATAGTCAATGATATGGGAAATATTAATGATACAATTTCAAGTGACAAGTAAGGTTGCAAAATTGTGTATACACACCATGTTTGTAACTTAGAGAAATATGTACTTTTTGATTTGTGTGTTTATTACGCAATATTATACAATACCACAACAGTATGAAGAATTACTTCTAAGTTACATTAAATGTGATTTTTCTATTTTTAGGCTTTATATTTTTCAAATATTCTATAATGAGCTTTTATTAATTTAATTTTTCATGAAACTAATGCATATGGATAGTTTAAAATGTCAAATATTACAATAGCATATGCAAAAAATTTAATCCCTTGCCTATTCACCCCCTTTCTTGCTACACAAAGGTAACTGCTTTCGAATATTTTAACTGTAACAAAAAGAAATAGTAAATCTAAATAGCCTTCTATGTGTTAAATAAGGGAGTTACAAAATAATAGGGATGTAGAAATATAGTCAAATGAAAAATCAGGCATTTATTTCCACCAGGAAAAAAAACAATAGAGGACTTCCCTGGTGGTGCAGTGGTTAAGAATACGCCTGCCAATGCAGGGGACACGGGTTCAAGCTCTGGTCTGGGAAGATCCCACATACTGTGGCACAACTAAGCCTGTGCGCCACAGCTACTGAGCTTGCGCTCTAGAGCCTGTGAGCCACAACTGCTGAGCCCGTGTGCCACAGCTACTGAAGCCCACACGCCTAGAGCTCGTGGTCCGCAACAAGAGAAGCCACCACAATGAGGAGCCCACATACCAGCACAAAGAGTAGCCCCCCTCTCGCGGCAACTAGAGAAAGCCCACACGCAGCAACGAAGACCCAACGCAGCCAAACATAAATAAACAAATTTGTTTTTAAAAAAAACAACAATAGAAAAAGTTTATAGGAAAGGAGGGGTAGTCATCTATGAACACCACTTACATAATGATGTAAAATTAAATATTGTTTAACCAAAAAAATGTGATGTAACTAAATTGGGAGGGCAGGGGAAAAAGAATGGGTGAGTGCTATAGAAGACCGATACATAATGTCTAAAATGTAAAAAACAAAGCAAGAAGAAGCAGTTGTTTAGAAATATGTTAGAAAAGAAAAAGAAACAGCTAAAATATTTGAAAGCAGTTCCTTTTTAAATTGAGTTACATTTTTTGAAAGTCGTAAAAGGAACACATGCCTGTGGTTTAAAAACAAACCAAACAGTTCCATTCCTGACAGGCAGTGGGAACTGCTGGCATTCTTGTTGCCTTGGATCTGTGCTTATTTTGTTTTTACTTAGCTCGTGTTATGTGTTTTAATATTGTAAAGTATCCAAAATTCATCTTGGAAGTAAACTGACCTATTAGTTTTATTTAAATCTCAGATGTTTAATCAATCACCAATAATTGGATTCCTCATCCAGAAAATGTTTACATCAACTTTACTGTATGTACTCCAGCTTCTTACTGCTGTTGCCAAAGGTCAATATGGTTCTTTGAGGTGCTAAAATATATATTGGATTGTCCCTTTTATGTTTTAAACTTGTAACCAGTAAACTCTCCCTTCTAATCTTCTACAGCCTCATCCTAATCTCTCCTAACTCATTTCAACATCTTCTTCCTTCCCTCCCCAAACTAATTTGTGCAGAATCCAAGCTCTGTTCTTTTCCTTACTATATTTGTTTTAATCTTTGAAGCCCATAATGACATTTAGTGTTTCTCATTGTCATTAAGATAAGGTCTTCACCATGC
The DNA here is from genome assembly GCF_964270905.1 of Leucopleurus acutus. Lineage (NCBI taxonomy): Eukaryota > Metazoa > Chordata > Mammalia > Artiodactyla > Delphinidae > Leucopleurus > Leucopleurus acutus. The sequence goes on from NC_139148.1 coordinate 60,054,873, forward strand.
ACGCGTTCGTAGGAAGCTCTGACGGAATAGCTTCCTTGCTTTAGGACACTCAGTTTCGAATGCAGTGCAGACGTGTTCAGATTTGATTCTATCACACAAAGCCCAGAAAGAACCTTGGGGATGGAGGGCCTCCTTAATCTGCTGACCTCAGCCTCTCTCCTTATTGCTTTGAGTGTGTAAATTGAGGGAGATAAAGGGTTTTTGGTCAGAATTTGGGTATTTTCATTTTCAAATACTCTGACAGTGACTTCTTAAGGATTCCATTTTAAGAAGTTTAAGATGTAGATGGGTGTTTCACGCTCCACAGTTTTATGACCTTCTGCATTTCATTTGGGCCGGCCTGCACATGGGGAAATAGTATGTTTTACTTTGCAGCTTCCCTCTGAGCCACAGACCACTGTATTGCAGGTAGAAGTCTAAGTCTTGGAACTAGTTCTGGGAAATCTGCTGGGCTGTATGTACAAAGGTGTTAACAGAGAATATGAAGAAGACAGAGCCTAGATTACAAGTAGAAAAATACAAACTTTTCGCTGAAATCACCCATTTGTGGTGACTGCGTATGAGGAGAGATCCAGTGGATGAGAAAAGTAGACACTTTCATGTAGATGTGTCTGTTCCCTGAGCAGGGGAGCTCTGCTGTCAAGTACCAGCTTCACCAGAGCCGAAGTCAGCAGTCTATCCTGAAGGATTGAGCTTGCAGCTTTGGTTTAAATGTTCCTTCAAATCCACCCCCTTTCCCTGCTGTCTCATCATATATGAGGTCAGATTAATGTTCCTAAGTCTCTTTGGATGTGTCACTTCCTTACTCCCAAATCTTCAGGGGTCACTAGATCAGGTCTATTCAAGACCTTCCAAAATTGGCACCAGACCTTTATTTCCAGCCTCATTTTCCATGACTCTCAGCTGCAACCAGGCTGGTCTCCTCCTTTTTTTCAAGCCTAGATGGAATAGCTCTCTCCCCACCTTCTCCTACCCTCCCCTTTAATCTTTACTCTGCATGTCTTATCAGAGGACCTGGCTTCTGTCCCAGTTAGTTTGGTGTGTGACCTCAGTCAACTTATTCTTCCTCCTTGAGCCTCCGTTTCCCCGTATATGAGAGAGAGAGACTGAACTGCGAGACTTCTTTAGAGGGGCCCCTTCAACTTTATCCTTGTGCGGGGTCAACATCAGCCTCAGCTTTTTCTTTCGCTGCCCCAGGATGCACGGCCCTTTTCTCTTTTGTATTTCTACAGCATTTACCATTCATTGTTTGGGATTGTAGTTAACAGTTTTGTGTCCTATCTTCAACTACTTTTTAAAGATTTGTTGTAAACTGAGACAGCCCATTGGCAGAACTAACTTGTTTCCCTAGGACGTGGCTGAGGGAGAAGACTAGCGAGGGTGTTCTGCTTTGGACTCACACTTCATGTCCAGAAGCTGGGAGGAGATGGGACTCGTGAAAGATTGTTTTCCCTTAGGCCCCTTGTTGGGAGAATGGGATATTTACAATGTCAAGACTGAAAGAAGGATGCAGTCTCCCACAGAATTCCTTCTGGTCTGCTGTAAGGCTGCTGGGTGTGTGCTGGCTCTTTGGGTTGACCTTCCTCTGCCATCCTTCCACCTATTTAGGGTTGAGATGACCATTTCATCTTTCACTGTTTGTTTCCAGGGCCTTGTTTGATTATGACCGGACTCGGGACAGCTGCCTGCCGAGCCAAGGCCTCAGCTTCTCCTATGGTGACATTCTACATGTCATTAACGCCTCTGATGATGAGTGGTGGCAGGCGAGACTGGTGACCCCCCATGGAGAAAGTGAGCAAATTGGTGTGATCCCCAGTAAGAAGAGGTGAGTCGTCATGGTCATGAGAGAGGTTTTCCTTACCCTGTTCCTGGTATTGATTTCTTTTTTACCTATTATACTATAAGTTGCTTGAGAGCAGTGGATGTGCTTTATTACTCCTTTTTGGTAGAGAGCTGGTGCTCAGGACATGGTTACGATTCAGTGAGTCAAAGACGGCTGCTGTGCCCACTGCAGCCCACTGCTGAGACCATGCACTGGCAGTAACAGGACTTCTTTCTGACTCCAAAACAGGGTGGAAAAGAAAGAAAGGGCTCGATTGAAAACCGTGAAGTTTCATGCCAGGACGGGGATGATTGAGTCTAACAGGGTAAGTGGGGATCCCCAAGGAAGTCAGCCATATGTGAAGAGGCATAAGAAGCTTGAAGTCTGTCTGGTGGATAAGAAAACTGGCGAGCACAAAAGAATATCTCTTTTTCAGGGCGCTGGCTCTGTCCTATCAGAATACTGACTGCTTTTCACAAAGCAGAGAGAGCGGGCACCCAACCTCTACAGCCAGTGTATACTCCTTCCCCCTGGGTAACTGGCTCTTGAAGATGCGTTGGAGTTGGACTGTTTGGAAGGCTGACTTTCTTGGGGCACATGAAACCACTTGTGGGTGTCTCCCTGGCTGTAGACCCTTTCGGAGCTGTGGGGACCCTGAACAGAGCCTGGCCTTGTCATCTAGCCAGCAAGGCCAGCCCCAGAGCTCCGACCGCCCTTCAGACCGAACGAGGCATGAGGGCTCTGTCCATTCACCCCTTTTCTTCTGTGAGCTTCACAGGCCAAAGAACTTCTGGAGCGGTAGAGGGAAGAGAGACACGGAGTAGATGACTCTGTGTGTATCAGTGGCACCTTAGGGCATGTGTCCAGGAGGCTACAGTGACCTTTATCCTTTAGGAAGTACCAGTGAGTGCTGTGAGTCTGGATTAGGTAGAAACCTCTAACATCCCTACAACATTTTCCTGTAAACATAATTTTCCTCTTACATCAACTTTCATTTAATCTCATAGACTCCATTTGTGAGAGATGGTCTTTTGTTTAGCTCACCATTGTCTCCATTTTAGTTTTTCTTGCATGCTTTAAAATCCATTGTTCTGTTTTTTTTTCTTCTGTCCTTCCCCTCCATGTTCATGTTCTTTCACAGTCGATCAAAACGAAACGTAAAAAGAGTTTCCGCCTCTCTCGAAAGTTTCCATTTTACAAGAGCAAAGAAAACATGGCCCAGGAGAGCAGCGTACAGGAACGTAAGTAGCAGCAGGGAACAGAGAGCAGGCCACCCACAGCCCCGCCCTCTCTTCCTCATTTGCACCGAAGACTGGGAAAGTGTGTGTGGGTATGGGTGTGGGTGTGTATGTGTCCGTGTGTGTCGGTCCCCCGTCTATCCGCCATGTGTGCATGCGTGTGAGTGTGTGTGTGTGTGTGTGTGTGTACCTGCTTATTTGCAGAGTCAGGGTAGAAATTGGTCTGCACAGGGAGACGTTGGGTCTCTTTTGTCCAGCTCCTCGCTCTGAAAGAATGTTGGAGGCTCTGAGGTAGAACTGGTTCCAGGGCTTGCCCACCAGAAAGTCGCTGGCACTGGCATTGGGAGTGCATGGCTGAGCTCTGCTGTGGTGGTGATGAGCGGTTATCAGCTATAGGGTCAAGTTCAGAAAAATGGTTTTTCAAGAAAACCAAGTCTAGGGACTCGGTGTTGCTCTCCTGGCTTCTTCCTCTTGTGTTTTCTTTCCCTTATCTTCACTCATCTATGTCAAGAGAAGAGCCTTTTCTTCCCTGGACACCTGGAGTTGGGCCTACTTCTTGAATTACATGCACGTGCATATGCGTGTAATGCCTAGGGACATTCACACAGCTCTAACAGACTCACTGTCTTCCCAGAGTGTTACAGAGCCAGCTTTCAAAATAAAATCCTTCTTGCTTAAACGAATTGACACCGAACGGGGTTTACTAAACACGGTCCAAATAAAGGTTTATTGAGCAACACAAAGCTGGTTTGATAGAAAAGGCCATAAAGCTGGGCTGAATGAACTTGCCATCCTGAGAAATATTCTCTTTCTACCATGTGCCTCAGAAATTAACTGCTCTCACCCTAACCTTAAATACCAGGTCAGGCTGCTAAAGTATTTCTCGCATGGCTCATGGTGAATTGTAAACCTCTCCTCTTCTGCCTCACAAGGCGGGGTCTTGGGGTCCTGAGCTGTTGGGACAGCAGGAGACTGACTAGTTCCGATAGGGAATGTCCTTTTTCTAGGCCAGCGTGTTTCATGGTCATGGGACATAGGTCATCAGTGTCTGGGGTGGCAGCTAGTAGATTACAAGGGTGCCCTCATCCAGATGCAGGTTAGTGCTCACAGTTCTGGGTAGCTCAATAAGGAGCACTAGGTGCAGTAGGAGACGGTCTGAGACAGAGGCCTGAGGTGAGGTCACCATAGTTCGTTCACCAGACAATTCCAGAACTTCCGTGCTGAGCCCAGCCTGGGGAGGCTTCGCTGTTGGGCGGCCCAGCTGAACGGGGGAGGGGAGTGGCTGCTGGATAGAGTTGAAACTGCCTAGTGCTTATTCTCCAGAAGCTGAGCTCACCCCCTGTGGTCTGCAGAACTCAGGTCAGCTTGGAAGCCCACACCTCAGACTGCACGAAGCTTTCCCTGAAGGGTTTGGACAGAGTGAGTCAGTATTGGACGAAAGCTCCTTGGGATGATGATAATTCTGCCAGCCTGTCTGCCACACATAGATGTTTGACTTTTCATTCACCCTCAGAGGGAAATGGTGATTTCAGGGGCAAAGCAGAGATGGCTGTGTAACTACACATTTAGTCAAAGCAGGTGTTCCAAGCCTTGGTAAGTCACCTGTCTGTCCTGTCGGCCTGTAGGCTATATATAGACCACCTCAAAAAGGTCGTCCGCTCCAGGGCCTTTTGGCAGCAAATTGGGCAGCATGAAGTCCAGGTATCATATATGACCTGGGATGTTCTTTCTGTAGCAAAGTTCTTAACCTGGCTATATTTATAGGTCTTCATAGTATTTCATACTTCTGTCACTGATGCTCACCTGGCTCTGTATTCTTCCTTCCCCTTGTCTTTTTTCTCTATTTTCTGTCTTCTCCCCAATTCTTTCCCTCCCTCCCTCCTTCCCTCCCTCCCTCCCTCCCTTCCTCCCTCCCTCCCTCCCTCCCTTCCTCCCTCCCTCCCTCCCTCCCTCCCTTCCTCCCTCCCTCCCTCCCACTTTGTCCTGCTGTCTGTGAAATTAGGACTTCCCTGGGTTAAGTGACGATTATTATGGAGCAAAGAACCTGAGTAAGTCAAACTTACATACTGTTAACTGTATTTCTGGCATGAGTGGAGTTGCTGGGGTTGGGGTATAGGGGACATGGGTGAGGGCAAAGGGCGGAGGGGAGGGCAGTGAGAGAATTTGTGAGAACTGGTACCACAGCAGGAGGAATTAGAAGTGGCTCTGAATGTCACACTTTTGCTCTGGATCCCTGGTACCCTAATAAAAGCCTACCATTCATGTCTCTTTTTTTCCTTTTGTACCTTGACATGGTGTGGAGCCGTCTTGGCATCCCACCTTATAAGTGAGGGGGGGGCAAGAAGTGCTTCTCCAGAGGTGGCCACTCAGCTCACCTCTAACCTATTGTTGAGGTGAGGGGTGCCCGCCTGTTGTATTCTTCTTCCAGTGACGCAGCACTAAAGAATTGGACTTAAGAATTAGCTGTTTCAGTCTCTCTAAACAGGGGGTAAGAGTACCGTGAAGCCCTTTACCCAGCGTACATCTGGGATGTCCCAGAAGGTTCAGGGGCCTCAGCAGATGGCTGTGGGCTGGCTCCCCACAGAGCATCTCTAAGGGGCTGAGCAGGTGGGAGCCTCGACAGCATCTTCTGGACTATATATATTTAGTGCTTTAGCTTGGGAAAACCCTGACCAACCTCTCCCCTCTGGAAAATAATCCTAGACTTGAAAAAGGAAGGGACCTAGATGACAGGGCCTTAGCCTCCCTGCTGTGCACACAGGCACGTGCACACACATGCGGCCGTGCCGGGCAGGTTCTGTTAGTGGATACTCTGCTTCCATAAGTAATAAAGGCGTGAGGGTAAAGGAGCTTCATCGGGGGGTTGCTCAGGAACTAGCATGGGTGGTGACTCAGCCAGTCCTTCCTGGGGGCCACAGCATATCACGGTCTGGAATAGTGTCATCTTGGCTGAAACGAGCAGTGTCTCACTCCATAGTTCGTTGTTTCCATGTTCCATCTTCATTCGACTGTCGTCTTGGGAGCGATGGGCTTTCTTTGGGCCAAACTGTGCTCTGTGCCTCCTGCAAGTGCGGCTGCTGGGCCCGCTCAGATGCGGGGAGGCCCCAACAGTCTGAGGCAGGAGGATCGTCTTGTCTTCCCCGTGTTCTTCTTCATTTGTTGTCTCTGTGTTGTGACGTGTCTGTCTTCTCCTGGACGGAGGAGCATCCCCTTTCACCGCTGGGGCCAAGCCCTCTTTCCAGGTAGCAGCAGCAGGAGGGCTCTTGGTTCCACCCATTGGCCAACACATCATTCCCTGCTGATTGCTCGACCAACCCAGTGCTTAGCCTCTTAGTCGTGCACAATTCTGTACTTCAGGGGTTCTATGTGGGGAGGAAATTCGAGAGCAGCCTGGTCGCTGGGCTTCTCTTTGCTACTGTCACTGCCTGTCTAGCATTGGGAGGTGCATTTTGGGATAGGATTTGGAAACCATCCAAGTCAGTTCTTCTGATTCAGATGAAGAGGATGCTGCCAAAGATTGGAAGCTGGTAGTCTGTAGGGAGGGCCTTGGCAGCCCCAGAGGGCCCTGGGGACAAGTGCGAGGTGGCCGGGGCTCAGGATTGGAGCTGTGCCTCCCAGCTGGTAGCCTGATGTGGCAGGCCTCCCGTGGCCTGACTTGGTTGGCAGCTCAGTGTCTGGCTCTTGGAGCATTTGAGTTTTCTGCCGCGTGTGACCTCTCAGTGGTGTGTTCTGAATCGGAGTCTCTTTCTTGTTGGCTTGCAGAGGGAGTGACATCCAACACCAGTGACAGCGAAAGCAGTTCCAGTAAGTGTGTGTCATTCTCCCCCATGTCATGTAGCTCTACCATGTGTCCCAGCCATCCTCATTCCAGCGTTGCACGGCTGCCATTTCTGTTCAGAGGCTACTGCTTCTTTTAGCCATGTACACTTGGAGATCCTGGAAATGCTGTGGCCAGTTTGTCCTTATGGGATGGGATTTAGGCTGTGTATTAAAGGGGAGAGCATAAGCCCTGCAGTTCTGGCCAGGACCTGACTTAAAAGCTTCCCTGGGCCCTGGGAAGGCTGAGCAGCCAGTGAGCAAATCCCTGCCGTAGCCACGATGGGCTCTAGGTGCTGCCAGTTTTACAGATTTGCTCAGAGACCAAAAGAAGAATGGCTCCTGTGGGATACTGTTCTGAATTGCCTTTCCAGGTCACTAGTACTCCCTGGGTTAAGGCTTGGTGTCCTTACCTTTTAGCTGGGCTAAATGACCAGATGACTGCCCAGTTTTCCTTCAGAGATCCTGTGACCAGGCCAGAGAAGCCACAATTCAAGCCGCATGAACTTTGGGACTACTGGCCTCTCAGGAGTTGTGGCTGGAGGCCCTGAGAATGCATCCTGGGGCTTGATGCAGATATCGCTGCCTTCCCCGGCACTGCCGTCGGCCACTTTGGGACCTCCTAGCGCCCAGTACCACGTCTCTTGGTGACTGTTTTAGGAAGAGCTCATCACTGCTAGGATAGATGGAGCTCTACCGTGAGGGGAGAGCAGTGCTCAGCACTGCTCTTAAAGGGCACTGAGGACCTTAGCCCAGCCTTGTGCCACTTTTCTGGTTGCTTCTTGCAGTGAAGGGGATATAGGTAGACCCTTAAAAGGGGCAAAGTTTAGCTGCATCTTTGGGGACCTGCATGAGTGCCCTGACTCCCTTGCCTGCAGATGAGGGGACACAGGCAGTGTGTCTCTACCAGTTGACGCTTTCCTGTGATTCTCACCAGAGCAAGAAGGCAACTGAGCACAGTAGAATATTACCTATAAGAAGAGTTCCGAGAAATTGAGGTGGCTTTTGGTGGAGGCTTCATGGCTTCTGGGTCATGTCCCTTTGCTCAGCTATATTTCACTGAACAAGAGGACTCCTGACTCCTGTCCCAGGGGCGGTGAAGGTCTTCCTGTGCTTTCTTGCCAATGGGAAGTAGATAGGCCCAAGGGCAGGTGTTAGCAAGTACCAGCTGACAAGGCTGTTTTCTGGCAGAGGTGGGGGTGAAGTGAACGTTGTAGGGAGATGAGGACACAGGGAGGCAGATGATAAAGTGCTAACATGTCTCCCTTTTTTGTTGCAGAAGGACAAGAGGATGCTATTTTGTCATATGAGCCAGTGACACGGCAAGAAAGTAAGCCCCCTTCTGAGAGCCTTGCCTTTGAGCCAGTCTGGTGGTCATGGGGCCCAGCCCAGTGGTTGGCCGTGGCGGCAGAGGGGTGAAGGTGGGGGAGTAGGAGGGCAGCCAGTCCCTGGATGCCTCCTTCTCATCTGCTTCTTCCTAGCGTTAGAACAGGGAAGGCCACCCAGTGTGCATCCCTCACTATACCATTGCTTGCTGCCGGGATGCTTTCCGAAGGATAGGACAGATTGAAAAGGATGACAGAGGTCGCTTTCAGTGGATGTGGCCACTGCTAAAAGAGAGGCTTCGGTCCCTCCCTTCCGTGGCTGCTCTGAAAACCCTTGCTCAGCTGTTGGTGCCCATGCAGAGATTTCTCCTGAATCTGTTGGAAAGGGAGATGCTTCTGGTTTCATACTTGCCTTGGACTTAGATATTCTCAAATTAAAGGCTCTTTGATGTCTTTGTAGTTAAAAGGCAGAATGGCTGAAGATGTGCTCTCCCGTCTGAGCAGTGGCTCCAGAGCCTCAGTGCTGCAGGCATACGGGGAGGGACAGCAGGCCGTCTGGTGGGGGCCTCACTGACTGTCTCTGTGCTTGCTCTGCAGTTCACTATGCAAGGCCTGTCATCATCCTGGGCCCAATGAAGGACAGAGTCAACGATGACCTGATTTCGGAGTTCCCGCATAAATTTGGATCCTGTGTACCACGTAAAAGCCCAGGGCATCTTTGGGAGGGAGGCGTTGGTGCCCTGGGAATTGTTGCTCTGATGTTTTATGGAAAGGGCCTGCGGCCAGGTTCTAGGGTTCTCTGGGAACAGGGTGCATCTAACACCCTGGAAGAGGGACTTCCCTGGTGGTCCAGTGGCTAAGACTCCATGCTCCCAATGCAGGGAGCCCAGGTTCGATCCCTGGTCAGGGAAGTAGATCCCACATGCCGCCACGAAGATGCCGCATGCCACAAGTAAGACCCGGCACAGCTGAAAAAATAGTTTCAAAAAATGTAAAAAGAAAAAACCCACCCTGGAAGAGATTAGGCAGCAACGCATTCCCCCAAAGCTGATGTGGGGAGGATTAAGACATCAGGCCGGCCTGCTCACTCCCTTGGAGAGGAGTTTGAGTCGTGGTGGTTGGGAACGATTGGGCGCTTGGGGGTGCCCAGCCCACGAGGTGTGGGTGCAGCCCTCTGGTCGGCTTGTGAGGCTTGCTGGCTCCTGTACCACGTTTGGCACCCTCTGTCTGCCAGACCTTGGCCCAGGAAACCCCACCTTTCTGGTCCGGTTGAAGCTAAAGCAGATAGCTCCCAGCTTCTAACCTGGCTGTTAGAAGAGATGTAGGCAAGACAAACTTCTTCCCAGCCTCTTTCCCCCGACTCATCTGAAAAGCACTGGAGTGGCCCTGGGGCCCGGCGGTGGTTGGGGGGAACAAGTCAGCTCTCCGGGGCTTGGGGCAGGTCGTTGTCCTTGCACCACAGAGCGTTTCCTCTCTTCCTGCAGATACTACCCGGCCTCGGCGTGATAATGAAGTGGATGGGCAAGACTACCACTTTGTGGTCTCCCGAGAACAGATGGAGAAGGATATTCAGGACAACAAGTTCATCGAGGCAGGCCAATTCAACGATAATCTCTATGGGACCAGCATCCAGTCAGTGAGGGCAGTTGCAGAGAGGGTAAGGAGAGAGGCGGAGGCGGTGGCCCTACGAAATTACCCTCAAAGGGAGCACAGAAATGCTGCAGCCAGAGTTCTGCGTGGATCCTCATCCTTCCAGCACATGGCCCTACCCAGTGGCAGTGCTGACCAACGCCACGCCCACTCCGCGTGTTCCCAGCCCCAGGTTGGAGGCATCTGTCTCCTCTGCGCAACTCACCCCAGAGCGTCACCCACCTGCAGCTTCACATGTGGCCTTGTCTGGGTAGTAGGAGCAAAATGTGGAGCCTGGGTACCTCAGAAGTAGAATCTTCCAGGCCTCTCTGGGTGGCCCCATGTTTCCTGCAGGTGGATGTTTGGGCTAGCACAGGGCGTAGACAGGGACTGGGTGGACTGATGCCAGTCTTTGCTTTTTCAGGGCAAGCACTGCATCTTAGATGTTTCTGGCAATGCTATCAAGAGGCTGCAGCAGTCACAACTTTACCCCATTGCCATTTTCATCAAGCCCAAGTCCATTGAAGCGCTTATGTAAGTATTTGCTGAGACTCTCGGCTAGGAGAGGGCCCTGGAAAGGAAAGGAAAAATCAGGTGGTTTGTTGGGCAGGGGTAAGACCCAATGGGTGCTCAGTGGAATGTCTGCGCCGCACCCTGTTCACTGGGGGCTCCTTTGGATTCGAGTGCACTTGCGTGTATTCCTGGTTGAGCTTTCAAACCTGGAAGGTTTGAGGAATGTTGAGCCTTGGGCCGCTGCTGCTCTCAGAGGGCAGCTGAGCAGCTCTTCAGGGAGCCTGGAACAATCCTTTATGTTAATCAAAACATAGAACCTAGTTTTGGGTACTGTTTTCTTCCGTGTCTTTGGCAGGGAAATGAACCGACGGCAGACATATGAACAAGCAAATAAGATCTATGACAAAGCCATGAAACTGGAGCAGGAGTTTGGAGAATACTTCACAGGTAAGTCTCCCCATTGCACAGCTGGGGTAACATGGGAGCAGCTGGACACCTATTCTGTGAGTGTTTCCAAGAGGCCCAGACACCTTGCACAGAGTTTCTGGGTGCTTTTGAGCTCAAGCATTGCCAAAGTACTCAAGTGCCCTCCAGCCAGAGGAGTTGAGCCAGTTTCTGGTATCAACCACCATCACCAAATGCTGCTTTTGATCGTTTTTGTTCGTCTTCATGTCCCTCCTAGATTGTAGGCTCCCTGTTTTAGTTTGTTTCCCTCCCTCCCAGGCTCCCCCATCCAGCACTTGTCCTTGCATGTTTTATGTACTGAGTGAATGTTTGTTGATGAGGATGATTCCCTGGCGTGGTGTTCAGGCTGTCGTCTGTCAGTGTGTGTGTTTATATGGTCACCTACTTTAGAAGGGTCAGTTCCTAAAAGGTTGGGAAGGTTTCTGTGTAATATGTTGCTTACCTTTTGAAGTACAGGGACATATGTGTGCAAGGTGGTGCTGAGTGAACTCTAGCTGGTGGTGCTACAAGGTTACCGGGGGACAGGATTCATAACTGTCCTCGCATACCTTGGGTCTTGGAGCTCCCTTTTCTGTTAGCATCCATGTCCTTGTTTGTCGGGTTGACCTCTGACATGGAGCAGATGTGACGGCCCCAGGAGCACGACACCTTGCCAGAAATTGTGGCTTTTTCAGCTCTTGCTCTGGATAACCAGGATTTTCCACATCTTCTGGTAAGGCTGTGTTAGAATTACCAGCTGCCGGCCTCATGGCAGCCAAGAGGGGCATGATCTACAAGGTCTGGCATCTAATGGGTGCTCAATAAACATTTCTGAAGAACACATTTTCCTACTAATTGCTGCTCAGTCTCACTGTCTTAGCAAGTTGACATCAAGCCCCGGGCCTGCAGTGCCCGCCAGTTTCCCCAGCGACCTGGGCTCCCAGACGGCCGCCTAGTGAATGAGTGGGGCTGAGCTGTGGGACGGTTGGGATGGGCCAGACTGTCAGGGTTTGGGGCAGGGGGTTGCTGTGGACCACAGTAATAATTCTGTTTTCCTCTTCAGCCATTGTACAGGGTGACTCACTGGAAGAGATTTATAACAAAATCAAACAAATCATTGAGGACCAGTCTGGGCACTACATTTGGGTCCCATCCCCTGAAAAACTCTGAAGAATCCCCTCCAACCATTCTATTGTGAACAGAAGAAACCAAGTCCCTCTTCCCTCCTCCCTCTTCATTCCTGTCCCCATGGGGAGAACAGATGACTACTGTTCTTGTCCCCTTTTTTAGATATGTCCAAAAAATTGAGTTTTCTAGTCCTGTTCTGTTTTTTTAAATTTTTGTTTTGTTTTAGTTTATTTTTTGGGATGATGCCATCTCACTCATCATGTGACTGCGCCCATTCCTGCATGGACCTTTCCCAAGCACTAGCACAGGTGCAAATCCATCAGAGTCATTGTTTTCATAAAACCAAGCAGAAGCGAAGAGAAGAGAGGAGGACTGATGGAAAGACAGACTGGACAGCTGCGCGGCTTATGAAGCGAGCCCCGCGCACCCCGCGAGGAGAGGCTCCCAGGCTTTGCTACGATCTGTACACTGCCTCGCGGCTTGGGACAGCGCGGTCATGGTGACAGAAAGTATCTTATTTATATATAGATATATATATGTAATTTATATAAAATATATAGAAATTATTATATATATATATATTATACACTCTCATATAATATATATATATATTCACACGCATTTGGACTAGAAAATCTATGGAGACTTCATCAATGGTACTGTGTTATTAGAGAAATGCTTTAATTTTCATATTCCAATCAGATGGCATCTTATATCCCAACTGGTTGGGGAGGGAGTGAAAGTGGTAGTAAGTGCTGTACCGAGGGCACCCGCATTGGTCATTCTCTTGAGAGCTGGGCTTTTCTTTAGGAGGGGTCAGGTCAGCCAGAGAACGGTGAGAAAGGGCTTCGGCCCGGGGGCCAGAGGCTTGGAGCTGTGACCCTAGAGCCGATGCTGCCCTTGGGGCACAGTCAGGCCCGCGTGTGGGGAGCGAGAGAATGGCTAACGGTGCTCCCAACGTATTAAATTGCCAATTGTTTTATGCCACCTGATGTGTCTGCATGAGAGGTTTCCTTTTTGTTCATTTTTAAGCTGCTGTTAAACCAAAACCATGTTGTGCTACTGTGTCAGCCTTTTCATTCTTCCAAATTTTACTTTTACTATTTAAGTGAATGTGTAGAATCCAATTTGACCGTGTTCTAAAGGCTCATGATGTTCTGGAGGAGCCGGGCCTTGTGATAGACTAGGCGACCCGGGCTTGGCCATCCCGTCAGCGGAAAGGGAAGTGGGGGCAGGTGAGAACCGACAGGAGCTGGGCCTCCTACTGTAACGTGTCCCTTCACTCACCTGCCAGGGACATGCTGGGCTCAGCTGAGGCTCTGTCATGGGGCCCACTGGCAGGGACGGGGAGTCACTTGCCGTCCAGCTCTGCGCTGGGACAGTGGGACGGCCCTGAGCTTGGCCAGCCGCGTAATGAAAAGTTTGATTTGGGTTTTTTTCGCAGCTGCTTCATATGCCCTACCTACCCCAATCCCTCACCAACAGCTGGTAGCTTACTGTTTCTTCAAGAAGAAAGTAGACTTTAATGCTGTCAATTTGAGCTGTAGAGCTACAATTCACTTACTGTTGAGATGTGAAACCCTGTTGCTTTTTCCCAGAGTCAGACGGCAGTGTTTGTGGTCAAGGGGGTTTTTCTCTGACCAGAAATGCAGGCGGCAGGTGTGGCCCAGGCCCCGCCCCACCATGCTCCTTTGAAGCCACCATGCCTCCCTCAGCTCCACGCTGGAGGCACAACCCAGGGGAGAAGAGCGTGGACATGCTTGGCCCCAGGGTTGAGCCTGTTGTTTCCTAGCCCACCGTGTTACAACCGGTGCAAAGCATACATGTCGAAGATGCTTTGAGCGCTAGCAGGCAGATTTAGGAAGTCTGTTAACAGTTCTCCTACCGGCCTGATGAGGCTAACTGTAAAGTGTGGGGCCCAGAATGTGGGTAAAGTAAGGGCAGCAGCTTTACCTGCGCAGTACACTGGATTGGAGGCAAGAGGGGTAAAGTGGTGTCCGATTATGACTCTGGGGAGGAGGGGGTGAGCTGGGAGTGTTTTGATTTCTCTGATGTTAAGTGATGTAGTCTGAGTGATGCTCAACCCTCTACCCCTCCCAGGGAAGAAAAGCAGAGATTCAAAGCAAGCATGACACTAGTTGGTTTACCAGTGTTCCTTCCAAGGAGACATATATTTTTTAATAAATGATAGTTGCAATGAACTGTGGCTCAGAGACCTTCTTGAAGTAGTTGAGAGGGGAGGGTGGGGGCACAGCAGTGGGAAACGTGTCCCAAACCTTTGGGGGCCAAAAGGCTCTCTGCTTAGTGACCATCAGCTGACCGAGTCAGGTGTTCCTCTGGATGGCTCTAGACTCCTGTGGTCATAACAGGTCCTTTGTGAAAGCTTTGCGCTCAGTCTTCTACCCCACCCCCAAAAAACTGCCTCAGGTAGTGCTGGCCAGGTGTGTGTGGAGGGCATCCACGGCCTTCAGGGCAAAATGGCAAAGGTACACAAAGACAGGCGGTGCCTAATGCAGCACAGGCGTGTGTTAGAGACAGCGGGAGCCAAGGCAGGAGCAGAGAGCCGAGTAATAAACATGGTAAGAAAAAGCTGGGCTCCCAGCTACCAGAAAGCATTAGAGCCCAGGGGGAATGAGGGTGAGATGGGCCCAGTTTGCAGAGCAGGGTGGCAGTCATCCCGGCAGCCCTGTGATGAGAGGAGGAGCGCTTAGAGCAGGCGCCTGTGACGTGGCTGATGTCCCTGTAGCTTGTGTGAAGAAGCCTGAGGACGTCCTGCTGTGGTTCAGCTCAAGAGCGATGACTGTGTGGGGGCCGAACCACAGCAAGGACAACAGTGCTTAGCTGTTTGCAGGGTGCTTCTTTTCACACGTTCTCTCATTTGCTAGAAGGCAGCCTAACAAAAAGGAGTCCCCAAAGTGCTCTGTGGGGTTTTAAGGAAATCCACCTCCTAAGTGTAAAGGGCACAAAGAACTGGCCTCTGATCCCGCTGTGCTGAGACTCTGGCTCCACAGCTGCTGTCCCTCCTAGAGGCGGCGCGGCTGAAGAAAACGCAGCCCCGGGGGGAAGATGCTGAGCAACTTGGAAAGAGCGGAGGTGGACACCCTGACCCTGAACTCTACCGCCGCCTTCTCCACTGGGAGGCAACGCTGTGCTCTCTCCCCGGCTCTGCTGCTGACAACGCAGCCAGTCCCACCCCAGCCTCTTCGTCTCTAACAGACCTTAAATTAAAACATTCCTAGGATGATGCTGACTACATAAAGTATTTGTTCAGATGCAAATGACCAACTTTGTCTTAAGGTGAAAGTGGTTCTAGAAATTAGCTAATGAAAGCGAAATCTTTACCAAAACTAGCGTGGAAGTTATGCTCAAGGATGAAGCTAATACAGATAGATACAGAGGAAGGTAGGGGTTGAGCTGCAGGACTGGGAAGGGACTACAGGGAGAGTATCCTGAGCAGGTCCAAGTCAAGCTAAAAAGGATGGGACTGCAAAGGGACACTGGGCTCCTTGAGCAGAAAGGTCAGTACTAAAGGACAACGGAGCCCTCTCCACGGGGACAGCACTTGCCTGGTGCCAACCACTGGAGGCCCACGGTGTCAGAGTGGCTGCTGAGAGAGAGAGCCTTAGCTTTCTCAAGACAGCCCCACGAGCGAGCGCCCGCGGGAGACGCTCACCTCAGTGCTCCCACGTTTTGCCCTTCATCCCTGTTCCCAACTAGGGTTTCATGGCCTTGATGCCACTAATCCTCTTACCCATTCAGTCAGTTCCGTGGCACCTCTAGGACATTCTATTATTACTGCAAGTAACTTTCTGAAGCTCAAATTCCAATTTCCTCCAAAGCCTCTCTTCCTCATCACTTCCCAGAAACAGCAGAACTGGCACCCCCCCCTTCCCCCCACTCCCCGCACACCTTGGTTCCTGGGGGTCTTGGTTCCAGTGGGGTCTTGGTAGCAAGAGCTTTCGCAGAGGATAGTCTGTTTCAGCTGTGAAGCCCCAACTAGATTTTATCTGAAGCACTGAGCCTGTTGTCGCAGGGGGATACCCACTGGTGGTTTCCACATTAGACCTAATGGACTCCCTCTGCGTCCTGTCCCTCCCCCGGCACTCACACTGTCACCAGAAGCATCTAGCACACGGCAGAGGACTGGAAAGTGGGTGGTTTGAGAAGAAGGAGTCAGACCTGCCTGCTGGTGGTGAAGAACACGTGCAAGCGGATGCTCTCCTGACTGGCCTTCCTGTCACCACAGCCGTCCTCCCTGTAGCTGATAGAATCGGCCTACTAAAGTGCCCTCCCTCCCCATGGGGGCTCTGTTGCCTACAGGGAAGAAGAGTCCAAGCTCCTTGTCATGGCGTCCCTGCCCTTTCCCTCCTGCCTCGTCTTGCTGTGGCCCCGTCTGCCCCAGCCATGAGTTCTCTGAATGCAGCACAACCCTGTGTCTTTGCTGACTTTTTTTTTTCTGCCCATAAATGCCCTCGCTGCCACCCCCTTGATCACCTGCAAAACTCCTGTCAACATTTTAAGACTCCATTCAAGAATTCCCCTCGTTCTATGCTGCCTTTCCTGAAGTACGTCTTCTGCCCCCATGCCGTGGGTCACAATGACCCTTCCTTCCTTTGTGCTGTTGTTAGACCCTGTAAGAACTTTCACCATCATCGTAACCGCTAACACTTATTTCACGCTTACTATGTGACAGGCACCGTGCTCAGTGCTTTGTGCGTTTTAAATCATTTATTGCCAAAAACAGCCCTATGAGGTTGGTGCTCTTATCCTTATTTTCCCGTTGAAACTGAGGCACACGGAGGTCATGCAGCTAATACGCGGCAGTGAGTCAAGCGCAGGCCAGCTGCAGTGGCTGTGCTCTCAAGCGCTGCGCTGCTTCTTCCTCTGCCACACGTTTTCTGGCCCTTCTCTCTTGACATCTGGCTTCCTCTCCTTGACTGCTCTTTGCGAGCAGAGACTGTCCTATTTCCCTTCCCATTTCCAGCATTCGGCACAGTATCTGTCGCATAGCAGGTACTCAGTAAGAGAGAAGATGTCCTAGTCTTTGGCTCAAGCTTGGAGGGAAGAGATTTGACGAGGCCCAAACCTGTGGTTGAATGTGAATTTTGTTTTCTGTTTTACAGAGAACCTCCATTCTGGAGTTCCTGCTACTTCCTTTGGGATCTTGCTCCAATTATGACTCCTTTCCATCTCCAACCACTTCCTCTCCTTTAGCTCCTTCCCCTTCTTTTCACTCTGCTGCCTGTTCACCAGGAACTGAACAGTCCCCCAGCTCTGCTCCCACTTACTGACCATTTGTTCGTTCAGCACAAGTTTATCCAGTGCCCAGAAGCTCTCAGGGTCAGCCAGGACCTCCCAAGCATGACTTTCAAAGACTCCTCTCTCAGCCATAGCGTCAGAGAAAGATGAACATGCCACATCCCCCGCTCCTCACGGTGACTCCATTCCTCCCTGGAGCCCTATGGCTGCAAGGAAGACTGCTTCACCCACTCTTCTCCCCCATCCTAAGTGCTACCATTTTCCTAGTCACCTAAGCTCAAAATCTGATTTCTCTCCTTTGGTCATCATAGCCAGTCTCCTACCAAAACTTGATTCTTTAGTGTCTGTTCAATTTAGTGCTTTGTTTTCATTATCACTGCCCCTACCCTTGCAATAACAAGAGCCACAAATCAAACAAAGACAGTCCCCGCCCTCAGGGAGCTTCTAGTCTAGTGGGGGGAGGCAACAAACAAGTAACTAAGTATATATAATTACGTGTTATACTAAACGCTGTGAAAGAAATAAATAGGATGCAGCAATAGAGGGTAATATAGCGAGGGGCCCTGCTTAGAGACGGCTTCTCTGAGGAGGTAGACGTTCAGGTCAGACCTATAAGGTCAGCAGGGCTAGCCTGGTGGGGGAGGGGTGTGGGATGTAGGCAAGCGAAGTACTGAACACCCTCTGCGGGCCCCGATCTGCTTTTCCCCATTATCTCCTGTATTTCTCTATAAACCAATCTAGACTACTTGCCTTTTCACCTGTGAGCAAAGCCTCTGTCTGGAATGTTTCCAGTCCCGATCGCTATGAAACCCTTCAGGTTTCGGCTTCAATGGCATTTTTCATGATGACGTCACTGGTCTCTCCAGAAGAGCTTCCCCCTCCCTTCCTTTGCACCACTTTAGCAGTTTATACGAACTTACTCTGTTCTTCCTCGTCCATAACATACTTCAACTAGACAAAAAGCTTCTAGAAGGCTGGGATTGCATCTGGTGTATCTTTGTAGCCGTCACAGCAGCTACTACAATGCTACATGCTCAATATAGGACTGTTGAATGAGCTCCCTCTCTCTGGGCCTCACTATCTAAAACAGGAGGAAGTTGCACAGATGATCTCTACGGCCTCTTCTGGCCCTTAACGCTTATTGACGATGATGATAAAATAGAATTCTAAAGGACATGTACTGTGCGGAATCCCTCACAAAAAGGAAGTTCATGCCTTGTGTGGACTTACAGTTGGAAAAAAACAAATGAACAGTGATGCAGGTGACGTGAACGGCTTAAATACAGCTGCCAAAGAACATGGCCCAAGGTTTATACATGATCACATGTTACACACAGAGGCTAGGTGCCTGCTGGAAAGGAGGGGGCAAAAGGAGCCACAGATGTGTGGACTAGGACATGGGAAATTTCCTTTTCCCAGTTGGGTGGAGGCACACGATCCCAGGACAGCTTAAAATAATAGAAAACTGTGGTAGAAGAGGGCGCTGCTTCTCATTACTTACCGTTATACAAAGAAATGGCGCTAGGGAAATATGGGAATGGAGGTGTCAAACGTGCCACTAGATGCCCTCCTAAGGAGAGTGTAGGTGCCCCACGGTGGCAAATAGTAGTTCCTGGTGGTGGTTCCCACGAGAGCATGAGGGCCGTCAGCTGTGAGACGCCAACTTGTTCCGAGGCCCCTGCAGGCAGTGATGCACCAGGTTTGGCTTTTAGTCAGAGCAATTGCTGGCTTTGTGTTTGTTAAATTAAATGTGAGCTTATCAACTTTCAACTTTTCTTGAGGCATTAAAAATGTTCCCAGGGGGCTTCCCTGGTGGCGCAGTGGTTGAGAGTCCGCCTGCCGATGCAGGGGACACGGGCTCGTGCCCCGGTCCGGGAGGATGCAACATAACGCGGAGCGGCTGGGCCCGTGAGCCATGGCCGCTGAGCCTGCGCGTCCGGAGCCTGTGCTCCGCAACGGGAGAGGCCACAACAGTGAGAGGCCCGTGTACCGCAAAAAAAAAAAAAGAAAAAAGGTTCCCAGGCCTTTGCCTTATCAGAGAGGTTGAAGTTTCCTAGGCCGAATGAGGGGAAAACTGAAAAAAAAAAAAAAAAGAACTCAAAAGGTAAAGGTAAAAAGATCCTAAAAAAGCCAAGGGGGAACCCACCCTCCTTATTGTTAAGCAGAGGAGACAAAAATGGTGCTTGCTCTCCGGGGTCTGCTAGAGTTCACCGCACTATTTCTAGAGAAGAAATAACAACAGGCAATAGAGAAAGTAAAGGGGAATAAAAACCAGAGTCGAGACTCCGATGAGCAGAAGACTGCAAAACAACAGAAAAGAGTTAAAAACCCCACATCACTCTAGCTGCCCCATAAAGGTAGGAAGCCTTTCCTGGGGCTGGAAAATTCAGATCTCCTGGAGAAACAGAATGACAAGAGGGTATCAAGAGTTAGTGGGTGGAGGGAAACACGTGACCCTGCTAGAGAGCAAGAGCGGAATAATAATTGCAAACCTTCAGAAGCACTTACTGGGTGTCAGGCATCGCTCTACCAGCTTTGCATGTATTTACTTATTTACTCTTTACAACAACTCTAGGATTGTTATGGAAGCGTTATAGACAAGAACCTGAGGCCTGGAGAGAGGTTAAGTACCTCACCAAAAGCCATCCAGCTAGTAAGTGGGAGAGCAAGGATTCGAACCTGGGCAGTTTGGTCCCGGGTTACGCCACCATGCTGTGCTGCTTCGTCTATTTCTTACCACTTCCCACCTCTGTATTTCTTTGCAGTCTGGCTTTTGCCCTCACCACTCCACTGAAAGTGCTCTCAAAAGTCATCCAAGTCACCAGATTTGATACCTTCATAGAGGTATACAAAGCTCTCAGCCATATTTGATGCTGTTGAAACATCCTCTCCACCCAGACCTGAAAGCTTTGCATCATCTCTATGTCTCTCTAATAGTCCTCACGTCCACCATCACTGTTTTCACTGCTGTTATCCCAATTTGATTCTTCATTATTTTCATTCATTCGACAAACACATAATTCCACATGTCAGACCCTGGGGATACAACGGTGAGCAAAGCAGATAAGTCTCTGCCCTTATAGAGCTTACTGTGGAGGAGACAGGCATCAGACAATCACGCAAATAGATATTTACAAAGTGATAAGTGCTGTTCACAAAAAGTATGGGGCTTTATAAAAGGGTGAAATAGAGAAGTTACAATGACCTCCAAATTAGTCTACCTCTAGACTCTCCCTTCTCCAATCCACTGCACCCACTGTTGCCCTGATTAATGTTCCCAGAGTCTGTCTCTGACCACACCACTCCCCAGCTCAATTTCCTTCCATGGCTTACAGAATAAAGTTCAAACACCTTAGCCAGGTATTGGAGATGCTCCATAACCTGGTTCCAACCCACCTTTTAAAGCTTTCCCCCAATACTCACCTTCAAGTACTCTATGCTGCAAATAAACATTCATCGTTCCTTGTATGGAAAGACTACATGCCTTTGCCATGCTGTTTTTTTGTTTGTTTGGTTTGGTTTGTTTTTTTGCCTAGAATACCCTTCCCCTTGTCCCCTTATGTTCAAATACTATACATCTTTGAAGTCCAGTTCAACCTTCTCCACAAAGCAATTCCTGATCCCCTCCTTTGAAATCTCAGCACGTTTCCCCTACTTTTATAGCATTCACGTTCTGTCTTTAATATTATAATCACTGTAATATAATAAATGTAAGCCTACCCAGTTCCTTTCTTGTAAGCTCACTGAGGGTAGGATCTGGGTCTAAACCACAATTACTCATTGGCTGGATGGACAGATGAATGAATGAATGAATGAATGAATGAATAGTTGGTGGCTTCATGATTGACAATGTGGAGGGGGCCATAAGTACGCAGACATAATACGAATATTTTCTTTGATCATGTATTTTCATTGCAGTTTAGCAGAGAGCCATGGGAAAGCTATCAAATCAAACAAATGCTGCCCATTTCCACCTTCCTCCACCTCTTGATCTAACAGGTGGATCTCCTGTAGGGATGAGTGGCCCCACCAAAGGAGACATAGAAACCATCTCCAAGGACTATGAAGTTGTGCCCAGAAAATCCAAGGATGTGACGGACCAGGTGGTGTTTTGGGTTTTTTTTTTCTTGCAAAAGAAAACCGGTACTTTAGAAAAGAATAGATGGGTGGTGAAATAGTTGCCTGTAGAGATGGAACTGTAGAATAGGATTTGCTTTGTCTGAACCATTGTTTAAAATACTGGATTGCTGGGCTCTTGGCTAGGGACAGAGTTCTCTATGATAACTGGGAAAAATGTGTTTACCCAGAGCCTTGCTGATCTGATACAGAGAACTGTAAATTGAAAATGGAGGGGAAAGGAGAAAAATGACCTGATGATATTATAAAATCAATGACGATGGATGATATCAGATATGACAACAAGAACAGCACTGGGAGAGATGCCTGTTCAGTCATAGGAGAATACATCTGGGAAGAGTCATAAATAGAACTTACGGCTTAAGCTGTTTTCTGTATCAATACACAGCATGTGCATTGGGTTGAACCACATGAAATTGCCAATATTCCATGGTTTTGACCTACAAAAATGGCAACTTCATATGGTTCAACCTAAGATTATGAGGGAAACTTGAAGTTTTAACTCAAGGAAGTAAATATCACCTAAGAGATATCATTAAGACTTGGAGGAATGAAACTTACAACTGGAATTTGGTATCAGGAGGAGCACATTGTAAAGAAGACAGGTGCCCTTGAGAATGGGAGGTGGTATTGTGCTGTGTGCATAGATATCCACAAACGTGAGGACAGAGTCCTCTACAGAGTTTTGGTGAAGTTGAAAGGAGAAAGGACCAGGAGTAATATAGTGTAAGTACATCACACAGCACTTTACAAAATGGGAGAAATGGATGATGTATTCCTGATGCAGATCACAAAAATGGCATTGGACAAGATCTAGCAGCAATGAGGGACTTTGTCCAGGGCTTCTCTTGCTTCATTTGCTTAAAAGAAAAACATTTCAAAATTTTTTACTTGTCTTGCTGACAATATTGCCCCTTAGAAAGTAAAGAAATCCACAAGAGAACTGTTTGTTCTCCATGACCTAATTCTGACCAATAACAAAGAACTGATTGGCGAAGTGGAAACTTAAAGAGCAACCGTATTAGCTCAGGGCTTGTGAGAGCATAAGGCTGGACATAGTAAGGTATTTTGCCCTAGAATTTAAGAGGGCAGACTTCAGATGTTTCAGAGAAAAGAAAGGTATCATGAGGGCAAAGAAAGAGCAGGGGTCCCATAGATCTAGCTTTAAATCATGGCTCTGCCATTTACCTGCTGTGTGACCTTGACTAAGTGACGTAAACTCTCTGAGCCTCAGTTTCCCACAGGAATGACAGGGAAGGGAGGGAGGAAGAAAGGAAAGAAGGAAGGAAGGAATGGCAACAATAGAATGACACCACCTCCTTCCTGGGGTTGTGACGACAGTTAGAGGGGATGGCACACATGAAGGGCTCAGCTCTTAGTAGGGGTGCATCAACTGTTAGTTTTCTTGCACTTTCTACTTAACCACCCTCCCAAAAGGGTTGAAAAGCTCTTAGAAACTAAATTCTGACCATATAATTGTGAAGTATTTTAATGAAGAAGTAACAGTATGGAAAGAAAATGATGTAAGTGAGGGAGTTCTTTGATGATGAGACATTAAAAAGGTGGAGAGAGGGCATCTGACCACAGATGAATATAAAGTAGTAACACGGAGCTGTCAGAATCATATCGGGGAGGCCTGACCCCAAATGAGCTAATTCTAAGAGTAAGAAAAAGAGGCTGTTTTCAGTTTTGTTTATGCCAAGCAGCAGATCAAGGAGGCCTTAAAAAGTCTGCAAGTTGGGGCAGATAGTATGTTTCGTTTTAATTAGAATTAGTTTTTAAGGACTTCCCTGGTGGCACAGTGGTTAAGAATCCACCTGCCAATACAGGGGACACGGGTTCGAGCCCTGGTCCAGGAAGATCCCACATGCCATGGAGCAACTAAGTCCGTGTGCCACAACTACTGAGCCTGCGCTCCAGAGCCCACAAGCCACAACTACTGAAGCCCGCGTGCTGCAACTACTGAAGTCGTGTGCCTAGAGCCCATGCTCCGCAACAGAAGTCGCCTCAATAAGTCTGTGCACCGCAACGAAGAGTAGGCCCCGCTCGCCACAACTAGAGAAAGCCCGTGCACAGCAACAAAGACCCAACGCAGCCAAAAATAAAAATAAAATATAAATTTTTAAAAATAATTAGTTTTTAAAATTATAAATGTTATATAAGCACATGTAAAAATAATTCCAATAGTACCACAGGGTATAAAATGAAAAATGAAATGGTGTAATGTTGCCAGACAACAAAGATACAGAGGACCTCTTTAATTCCTCCTTTGCTCTGGTCTTCTCTGCCATACAAACTCTGTCCATTAGACTGGAAAGGGTCAAGCAGACATTGGTAAGAGGGACCTGAGGATCACAGTAAATACGAAAATTGTAAGAAAGCCTCAGGGTGCTTTAAATGATTTTGAGTCTCCTGGCCCAAATTGTATTTCACGATGTTGAGAGAACCTGTTGATGAGATCACTGCACTGGTGTTTGTAACCATGGGGAATAAGAAAGATGCTGGAAGCCTAGAGAGAAGGACATATGCTCCTTTTTAAAGGGAGGATGATAGGTTTCACAAGCTTTAGACAGGTAGATTTCCTCTTAATCCCAGGCAAATTTCTATACGTTATGGGAAAGGATGGTTTGCGTGAGACCTGGAAGGGAACTAGTGATCACAAAGGATTTATAAAACCCTCTACCTAATAGCACAAGATAGACTAAGCTCATTTTCTTTTCTGAAATGAGGTGAGTATATGTAAGTGGGTAAAGCAGGGGAACATTGTAGACACAGTGTATCAGGATCCTAGCAAGGCATTGACAAAATCATTCATGTGTGACTTGTTCCTTGTGAAAAAGTTGGGAAAATGTAGACAGTACAATTATGGAATGGGTGAATGATCATCCCAAAGTCTGCTAGTTAAAAGAACAAAGTTCATTTATATACTAATTTATTATCTGACACACCCACTCGGATGTAAGCTCCTCAAAGGAGAGACTTCATCCTCTATTTTGCTCATGACTTTATCCCCAGTACCTATAACCGTGCCCAGTACATAGTAGAAAGTGCTCAGAAAGTGTTTGTTTGTTGCATGAATGCATGAAGCTGTGGGTGGGACTGCAAGGCCTGTCACCAAGCTTTGTCTCAGCCCTCCCCTATTCAGTACGTCTTATCACCTATTTGGATAAAGACATTAGATGGCGCACTGATCAAATATGCAGATAATGTGGGTCTGAGTGGGATAACACTGTAATAAAGATAGACACTGTATCCAAAAAGAACTGGCAAGAGCAATTTAATAGTGATAAATGCACTTAAACAGACTGGAAGTAAAAGCTGAGACATCAGTTAATAGCAGGATGTATGAAAAGAAGACTTCGAAGTTTTCATTCATTCTTTTAACCAATATTTGTTGAAAGTGCCAGGCACTGTGCTAGACACTGGGATATACAGTGGTGAGGAAACATACTGTCTGCCCTTCTGCAGCTTAAAGACTATTGAGGGAGACAGATGTTAATCAAATCAGTCCACAGGGAAATATATGTTTATAAACTATGAAGAATAAAACAGAGCACTAAGAGAGCACATGACAAGAGAACCTGACCTTGTGGAGGAAGGTTTCTCTGAGGAACTGACCCTTGAGCTGACTTCTCAAAACTAAATAGGAAAAACACCAAGGTGAAAGCAGGGGAGAGTAAACAGTAAGTCCCATGAGTCAACAATATGAAATGCCTGCTTGAATGGAATGTGGTTCCTTGGCCTTCCCCTTGGTGGGGGCTCAGCGAGGGACTCAGCTTGCTCACTCCCTGGGCTGGAAGCTCGGCTGATGACTTGGCCAGTGTTTGCCAGGGCTTCTCGGCTGAAGGGGTGGCCCTCATGGTCAGGATGGTGGGGTCAGGACTGAGGCATGACTGGGAGATTATTCTCAAGCAGGGAGATGATTGAGCAAATAAGTGAATATTTGAGGTTAATAGGAGCCAGATTTCTCAATGTTGGAAGAGATAGTTGCAAATATGGAAAGGGAGGAAGGCTAGAATGAACCCTCTGGTGTTGGATTGAAAATGGAGGTATCAGTATGAACTCGGCTTTATGTATACATATATGCACATATAGATATATACACATCCACACATTTCCTAACTCTGTCCACTGAGAGGCTCTAGAAACAATGGCACCCCAGTAATAATGAGTACACCTAGCACCCAAATCTTGGATACTACCATTCTCCATTAAAAGGAATGAGGGCTCCTTGGAGAAATAACTGATTCCAGTGCAGGAGCAGGGAAAGTACAAGATGAGCCTGGAACATCTTACTATGTCACAAAGGAAGGAAGTGTTCAAAGAATGATGGGGACCTGTCAAAAGGACATAGGAGCCAGCTTTGAGCAGCAAAATAGTGGATTATAACTCATTGAATAAGATCCATTAGTCTGTACTAAAACATATTTTTAAAATATGAATAAGTAGGGGAGAAGAAAATGCTCTCCCTAACAAACGCCAACTAATAAATGAAGACAGAATGATGCAAATTTAAAAATCAACATTTAGCAACCATCACAGTAAAAAGGGATTCCAGCAAGAGTCATCAATGGATGCTAAAACTAGTGAGTGGGAGTTCAATGAGGAACAGGATATTTGGTCTCAA
Organism: Leucopleurus acutus; assembly: GCF_964270905.1. NCBI lineage: Eukaryota > Metazoa > Chordata > Mammalia > Artiodactyla > Delphinidae > Leucopleurus > Leucopleurus acutus. Next base: position 60,080,811 of record NC_139148.1, read on the forward strand.
GGTGTCTTCCACAAAATACTTCCTAATTACTTATGAATTACTAATATGGTAGACACCGTCTTAACTTGAACCATCAGTGGGACAAACTGACATTGTCTGTCTGTTGGTATGATGCACTGAGAAGAACACATCTCTTCTGTGGTGTGCCTACCAAAAATGCGTAAATTAATCATTAGGAAACACCAGAAACACAGAAGTTGAGGTTCATGTTACAAAGTAACTGGCCGGTACTCTTAAAAAATGTCAAGGTCATGAAAGATCAGGAAAGACTGAGAAACTGTTTCCATTTGCAGGGGACGAAAGAGACATGACATCTAAATGCAACTTATGATCCTGAACTTATGAAAGACTTTATTAGGACAATCAATGAAATTGGAATGGAGCCTGTGGATTAGATGGTAGACTTGTATCGTTATTTTCTAATTTTGATGGTTGTACTGTGGTCGTTTAGGACAGCGGTCCCCGACCTTTTTGGCACCAGGGACCGGTTTCATGGAAGACAATTTTTCCACGGATGGCGGTGGGGGGCGGTGGGCGGGGAATGTGAGCAATGGGGAACGGCAGATGAAGCTTCGCTTGCTCGCCCACTGCTCACCTACTGTTGTGCAGCCCGGCTCCTAACAGGCCGCGGACCAGTTGTGGTCTGCAGCCCGGGGATTGGGGACCCCTGACTTAGGAGAATAGTATCCTTGCTTTTAGGAAATACACAATGCGGCATTAAGGGGTAATGGAGCAAGAAGTCTGTAAATTAATCTCAAATGGTTCAGAAAGAAATACACAAAGAGAGAATGATAAGGCAATGTGGTAAAATGTTAACAAATGGGGAATCTGGGTAAAGGGTATGTGGCAATTTGCACCTTTTCTGTAAGTATGAAACTATTTCAAAATCAAAAGTTAAAAAATGTTAATACAAATCAACAGGGAAAAAGAAGCCAGTGTCATCTTACGGTACACTAATGCAAGTCTAGCCAGAATGAGGCTGCTGAACTCTGTGTGGGTCAGATCTCACTGGAACATGGGCCTTGGCTCTGGGAAAGGTGAGGTGACTACATCATATGAGGAACAGCTGAGGGGGTCTGAGGATGTTTAACCGGAAGACAAAAAAGTCAGCAGGATGGGGGAAAGAGGAAACAAACTTGTTACAGGGAGACACATTTCTGTTCAGTATGAGGAAGGGTATTTTACCAATTAGCAAAAAAAAGGCAGATTGCGTTGTCTCGGGAGTTTGTCACAGGCTATGTTCTGATACAGACTGCACAACCAAGTCTCAAGGATGTCATCGATTTCATGAAATCTGATCGATGCTGGGCCCGAAGACCACTAAGGTCCTTCCGATGAAGAGTCTATGGTTCTCTGTTATCTTCAGGTATTGCGAATTTCAGCACTTCTCTAATAAAATGCAACCTGTGTGGGACTGGGATGAACATCCCCTTTTGGTCACATGGGGCATGAATCAGCTTGCTCTCACATGGGCTATTTCTGTGTGTGTGTGTGTGTGTGTGTATATATATATATATATATATATATATGTATATAAAATGTTCCTTAGCTCCTTAGCACTTTGGAAAAAATCATTTGTCCCCCAGAAATTAGCTGGTCACAGCACTAAAAGTCAAAATGCTTTTATTTTAGAAAATGTCATTTAACAACATGAAAATAGGGCAGGAGAAAACAGAAACAAAAACTCAAGAGTAAGTTTGGTAAGAATTTAAACATTCAACATCTCAGGAACACACATCTTCAAGTCACTGGCAGCTTGCTCTGTTCCAGCAGTTCTCACTCTTCATTAACAAGTGGGCCCTTTTTTATTATTTAATGTTTCCAGAAGCTCACTGTACAGAACATGAATCTGGGAAAGAGAACAGCAAATAGATTTCTTGAGAGGAAAGGAAATGTGGGAAATCTTCCCAGATCCATGGTGATGGCATGAGAGACCTGAGGCACCACTCTGGGAAGAACATACAGTACTCACCTGGGGAAAAGGGATCCCATGACACTAGGTCTGTTCACTAGAGATAGGCAGAAGAAGGGAGGAAGTACTTAAAACATAAAAGATCCTTTGCTCTTATGTGATACAAAACCTTTTTCTCTATCAAGCCTCTCCTCGTTAGCTAAGGGCCCAGAAGTCTGCTACTCAGAATAGTTCCTGGGCTTCTCTGGTGGTGCAGTGGTTGGGAGTCTGCCTGCCGATGCGGTGGACGCGGGTTCGTGCCCCGGTCTGGGAGGATCCCACATGCCGCGGAGCGGCTGGGCCCGTGAGCCATGGCCGCTGAGCCTGCGTGTCCAGAGCCTGTGCTCCGCAACGGGAGAGGCCACAGCAGTGAGAAGCCCGCGTACCGCAAAAAAAAAAAAAAGTTCCTGCAGAAAATGTCTTTTTAAACACTCATTGTTTGCACAGAGGCTGGTCCTTCCCTACGTGCACTGGCATTGACAGGGATGCATCTTTCCAGAGCCCACTCTTGGCATTCTTCTTAATTAGATTCCATTTTCTATTCCTAAGTTTGCCTTGTTCACCATTCTTCCTGGTTTTCACTATAAAAAATTACTGTTTATAGTCCCATAACTCTTGCACTTTTGTGGAACCACTGAGAGGAACAATGGTCAAGATCCTTTCCTAGCCAAGGAAGGTAGGGTTGTGTCCTTAACGAGAGCTATGTAGAACCTCTCTGTCCCTGAGTCATGCCATCCACCCGTAGCCCTCTCCCTCCTCACCTGAGTTTCATAGCTTCTCTTAAGGGAGCCAAGGTGGTCAAGGAAACGCAGTGCCAGGCCACACCACTTTTCACTAGACGTATACTTGTTGCTGCTGTACATAAATATTCCAATATTCCAGGACTTGATCATCAGCCAGAGAATCTCCATTTCTGGGTAGCCTTCCTGAAATCCGAGAACAGTGGGTTTACAGTTATTACTGTCACAATCACTGTAGCCCTGACTCTATAAGGGCTGCATCCCAGTATTATTAAACAATGGGTGCTCTGCTGACACTGAGGAAGGAGCCCGCGGCCCCCACGAGCAATCCTGTGCTCCTGGAGAGTAGGAGGAGACCACCTTGAAGGTCTGTCAGCTGTAGGATGCTCCATAGCAAGACCTCATGAAGTGATATATACACTAAAAAAGCAATGAAGCCCTCTTGCACTGAGTTCTGTCTTTCTGAAGCAGGAGAAAAACCTGTATCCTGTTTGGGGCTTCCCTTGTTGCTGTCCTCAGTCGATTATCTCCCCAGTACCTATCTCTAATTTTCAGAGAAGGTTGTGAAGCAGCAGTTTTATTGAATCTCTTAATCTCCTTGACCTGAATCAGTCTGTGTTTGGAATAGAAATTATATTAATCTTTATTTTTTGCATATGTATAAAGAGATTTATTTTAAGGAACTGGCTCACACAATGTAGGGGCTGGCAAGTTTGAAATCTGTAGGGTAGGCCAGCAGGCTGTAAAATCAGGTAAGACTTGATGTTGTGATCTTGAGTCTGAAATTTGTAGGGCAGGCCAGCAGGCTGGAAACTCAGGCAGAATTTCTGTTAGAATCTTGAGGCAGAATTCCTTCTCCGGGAAACCTCAGATTCCACTTTGAAGGCAAAAACTGATTATGGAGTGTAATCTGTTTTATTGTACTTCAAGTCAACTGATTACAATTTAAAAATGATCTTTAGTGTTGACAGTATCTACCTTGCTATGAACACAGGGCACATTTCTAAGATGGTCCCTTTGTCTTTTAACATGGCTGATCACAAGATTTTGCAATAGCAAAAAGGATTAGTCTAAGGACCTACTTTTGTCGTTCTTGTATAGGAGATGGACCACAGAGGGAGCACTTGTGTGCTCATTCCATGTTAAAGTCCTTCATCTACACAAGAGGTCTCAGGCCCTTGAAGGCGGATATGTGACAGAAGACCTGGGCAGCAGGTTGTTGAGAGTGTCAATGACATTGTCTCAGCTGTCCTTTCACCCATGTGGATCTATAAAAAATTACTATGCATAAAACACTATGAGAATGAGGGTGCTAAGAGTGACAAGACAAAGCTCTTATCCTAAATGATACATAATGCCTCTGGGGAGACAAGGCATCCACGTATAAAGAGGACCACACCAGGAATGTGATTAAGGGCTAGTCAGAGTGACACAGGCATTAGGTGCTCCAGCTCAGTCAAACAAATGAGCACTGGGCTGGCACAGTCAGAGGTCTAGTCTCTCTGCTTGAAATGCCAGTCCCCCACCCAATCTTTATCCACTTGGTAAACTTCTACCTTTTCTTCAAATTAACAAACGGAGTTAGTTATTCCTTTCTCTCTGTTGCCACAGCAAGCTTTACATTCCTCTAATACAACTTATATCACATTGTTTTGAAACTGTGTATATATATATCTCCTCCAGGCTGAGCTCCTTGAGTACAGGGAATTTTTCTTCTTCATTTTTGTATCCTCAGAGTCCAACACTGTGCCTGACACATAATAAGGGTCCAACAGATATTTGCTGAATGAATGAATTTATGAATGAATGAACAAATGAATTAATATCCAGTTATTAAAATGCTACCTCCTCATTCAGGCTTTGCCTGACTCTCCACAATTTGTTATCTGTACCACTTTGTTCCTATGGCACTTTGTTCATGGCACCTATTGTCTGTCTCCTTCACTAGGCTGGGAGTTCCTTAAAGGCAGAATGTCATCTACCTTTGCGTATTCACAGCCTGACACATGACCGTGTTGTGATTTTAACTGAATGACTTAACAAATGACTGAACAAATAGACATGATCTTAGAGTAGATGAGCAGGATATCTAGCTATAGAGAGGTTATATGAAATGTCCAGAACAGGCAATTCCAGAGAGACAGAAGATTGGTAGTTGCCAGGGGCTGGGGGAGAGGGGAATGGGGAGTGACTGCTAATGGTTATGGGGTTTCTTTTTGGGGTGATGAAAATGTTCTGGATTTGGATACTGGTGATAGTTGCAGAATTTTGTGAATATACTAAAAACCACTGAATTGTATACCTTAAAATTGTGAATTTTATATATGAATTGTATCTCAACTTAAAAAATATAGAGAGAGAAAGAGAAGGGCATTCCATGTGGGCAGAACAGAATCAATAAAGACTCAGATTGTGCTTGAGACTAAGCACGTCTCAGGGGAACTAACAGTCATTTGGCCCAAGCAGACAACTGATGTAGGGAAATTAATGGGAAATAGGACTGGAAATGTAGGATGGGGCTACCTAAGCACTTCCTAGATGCTTTTCCTTAGAACATTAGTGTCATGAAAAATGTTAACAGATGGTGTATAAAAATAGGGTTCTTTAGTCAAATACATTTTGGAAATGCTGCATTCTATATACAACCTCTTGGAGAGTTTTAATGCACATTAGTTCATTAAAAGTTTTAGGAACTTTTACAGTGAAGAAACCATGTAACTTTGTTTAATCCAGAGTATGTAGATCATTTACTAACATCTTGTGGAATGTAATTTGTGAAACATCGGGCTGGAGTGTTAAGGGTTTTGCATAACAGGCCACAGATTTTGGGACTTATTCTGCTGGCAATGAGAAGTTCCTGAAACTTTTTGAGAAGGAAAGTTATATGATGAAACTGGAGTTTTAGTAAGATTGAAATGCCAGTGGTGTTTAGAACAGACGTGAGTGTGAGAAAACACATACAGCGAGAACTGTTTAAATGGGCTTGTTAAGAGATGAAGAATGAAGTGGATGAGGGTCAGAAATAGTGACAATGGAAATGGAAAGATGTAAGAAACACTCTAAAGGAAGAATCAGTAGAACATGGTAACTGATTTGATATGGGGAATGGAAGATAGGTCAATTAAAAATGGCTCTGAAGTACATAGTTTGAATGGCTGAGAGAATGCTGATACCACTGAAAGAAGAAATTGGAAGGAAATGTTTCTGGGGATAAAGGATCAAAATAATGTTAACTTCTATTTTAATCATGTTGAGATTGAGGTAACTTTGGCGATATCATGTGGGCTGTTGCAGATATGGACTGGAACTCAGGTAATAGTTGAAAAATATCAATCCACTTAAAGGACAGAGTATAGAATATGGAGAAGGAAAGAGTAGAGAATATTGTAAATGTTCATAGTTGGGTGGCAAGAGGGAAAAGATAACACAGAAGAGTGATGAGAACATAAAGGACAAAAGAAAAGACAATTTCAATAAGGAGGCAGTGGTCAATAATGAAGGCCAGGGTAAAGAAAGAGGCCATCAAATTTGTCTAGGAGGTGGTAATTAGTGGAGTACTGTGTGGCTAGCAGTACAGAGAGTGACGGAAAGAGTGGCTCAAGATGAGGACAGACAGGTACGCAGGACCTTGTAGGCCATGTTTAGGATTTTGGTTTTTAAGAGCAATGAGAAACTACTGAAGAAGATTAAGCAAGGTCACATATATTCTAAAATTTAAAAGATCACTCTGGTTGCTGGATGGAGAAATGAAGAAAGCAAGAGATGCAAGAAGACCAGCTAAAAGGTTCCTGCAGTAGCTGAGGTAAGAGATGATAACCTGAACTAGGTTGGTGATGGTGGAAGATGGGGAAAAGTAAATGAATATACGATATTTAGGAGGCAGAATTGACAGGACTTAGTGATAGATTAGAAATGGGAGTGAGGGAGGAATTGAGGATGACTCCGAGATGTTTGGCTTGGGCAACTGGAGGAATGATGGTGCCATTCAATGAGTTAGGGAACTGGAGGAGTTTTATTTTCATTTGCGTTAGCTACTCTCATGTCCAGCACTGCTCAGGAGAATCATTCATCTTCAACGAAGAAATGCAACCGTGCAGCTACTCACCCCAGTGCAACATAGGCTTGCCTGTGGTAACATACAAATCAATGCCAGCAAGTAGAGATGTTTGCGCTTATGATTTTCTGGGGCTCATACTTGAAGCCAGTTTTCTCTGCCTTCAACATCTTAATAAACATGGCAGTCATATAACAGTCTAACAAAACTGTACGTGTTTTGGAACACAAATGCTGTCTTTTTAGGCTCTCTTCAGGGTTACTGAAGTGAATATTGTGTACATCAGCTTTACTGAGATATAATTCACATACCATACAATTTACCTACTTAAAAGTGTACAGGGCTTCCCTGGTGGCGCAGTGGTTGAGAGTCTGCCTGCCAATGCAGGGGATGCAGGTTTGAGCCCTGGTAAGGGAGGATCCCACATGCCGCGGAGCAACTATGCCCGTGAGCCACAACTACTGAGCCTGCGCGTCTGGAGCCTGTGCTCTGCAACAGGAGAGGCTGCGATAGTGAGAGGCCCATGCACCGCGATGAAGAGCGGCCCCTGCTTGCCACAACTAGAGAAAGCCCTTGCACAGAAACAAAGACCCAACACAGCCAAAAATAAATATAAATAAATAAATAAATTTGAAAAAAAAAAGCATCCAAACCATGAAAGTTGCTAAAAAAAAAAAAGTGTACAATTCAATGGCTTTTAGTACATTCACAGAGTTCTGCCACTGTCACCACAGTCAATTGTAGAATATTTTCATCCCCCTAAAAGGAAACCCCCATGCCCATTTGCAGTCACTCCCCATCTCCCCAAATAACCCCCATCTCTGTCTTTTATAGACTGGCTTATTCTGGACATTTCAGATAAATGTCCAGAGTCACACAGTATGTAGTCCTTTATGACCGGAATCTTTCACTTAGCATAATGTTTTCAAGGTCCATCCATGTTGTAGCATGTGTCAATACTTCATTCTTTGTTATGGCCAATTAATATTCCACTGTATGGAAATACCACATTTTGTTTATCCATTCATCAGTTGATAGACATCTGGGTTGCTCCCACTTTGGGCTGCTATGAACATCTGTGTACAAGTCTTTGTTTGGCATTTGTTTTCATTTCTTATGGGTATATACCTAGAAGTGAAATTGCTGGGTCATATGGTAACTTCACGTTTAACTTTCTAAGGAACTTAGCCAGACTGTTTTCCAAAGCAGCTGTACCACTGTACAGTAACATGGTGTATGAGGGCACCAATTTCTCCACATCCTTGTCAATACTTGTTATTATCTGTCTTTTTGACTACAGTCATCTTAGTGGGTGTCAAGTGGTAGATCACTGTGTTTCGATTTGCCTATCTCTGATGACTAATGATGTCAAGAATCTTTCCATATGCTTACTGGTCATTTGAATATTTTCTTTGGAGAACTGTCTACTCAGATCTTTGCCCATTAAAAAAAATTAGTTGTCTTTATATTATCAAGTTGTAAGAGCTCTTTATAGATTCTAAGTACAAGTTCTTTAACAAATATATGATTTCCAACATTTACTGCCATTCTGTGGGTTATCTTTTCACTTCTTTGTTGGTCCTTCACAGAAAAGTTTTAATTTTGCTGATATCTAATTAATTGATTTTTTATTTTATTGCTTGTGCTCTTGGTGTCATATCTAAGAAAACACTGTCTAACCCAAGGTTACAAAGATTTAAGCCTATACTTCTAAAAGTCTTATTATTTTAACTTATGTATAATTATAGTTTTATAATTTTAGCTCTTTCATTTAGGTCTCTGATCCATTTCGAGATAGGGGTCCAAACTTCATTCTTTTCCATGTGGCTACACACTTGTCCCAGAACCATTGTTAGAAAGACTACATTTTCACATTGAATAGTCTTCACAATCTGGTCAAAAATCAACTGACCATAAAGGTGAGGGTTTGTTTCCGGACTCTTAATTCTATTTCACTGATCTCTATGTCTATCCTTATGTCAGTACCACACTGTCTTGATTACTATAGCTTTGTGGTAAGTTTTTTTTTTTTTTTTTTTTTTTTTGGCGGTACGCGGGCCTCTCACTGCCGCGGCCTCCCCTGTTGCGGAGCGCAGGCTCCGGACGCGCAGGCCCAGCAGCCATGGCTCACGGGCCCAGCCGCTCCGCAGCATGTGGGATCCTCCCGGACTGGGGCACGAACCCTGTCCCCTGCATCGGCAGGCAGACTCCCAACCACCGCACCACCAGGGAAGCCCTGTGGTAAGTTTTGAAATAGACAATGCAACAATAAAAGTTTTAATTACTTCATATAATTTTATGTGTTTCAAAGAAGCTAAGAGAAGTAAAGAATGAAAGTATATATTTATAATTTGTTATATTAACTTTCTTTCTTTCTTTCTTTTTTTTTTTTTGCAGTACGCGGGCCTCTCACCATTGTGGCCTCTCCCGTTGCGGAGCACAGGCTCCAGACGCGCAGGCCCAGCAGCCATGGCTCACGGGCCCAGCCACTCTGCGGCATGTGGGATCCTCCCGGACCAGGGCATGAACCCGTGTCCCCTGCATCGGCAGGCGGACTCTCAACCACTGCGCCACCAGGGAAGCCCCTATATTAACTTTCTTATTTACCATTTCTGGATCTTTTTGTTTCTCCCCATGGCTCAGAGTTATTCTCTAGTGTCATTCCTTATTCCCAAACTGGCTCCCACCTTCCTTCTTTGTGCTGTTATTTTTATATTACATTTTATACGATAAAAGCCCAACAAACAATTGTATGTTTTATACATTTGCTTTTTAAATAATACAAGAGAAGAAAGGAAAAGAAGTATGCATTTATACTGTTGTATAATTACCTAATTACCAATGCTTTTTGTTTCACTTGCTATCAACCTAAAGAACTTCCTTTAGTATTTCTTGCAGGCAGGTCAGCTAGCAAGAAATTCTCAGTTTTTCTTTATTTGTTAATATCTTCATTTTTGTGAGATAATTTTGCTGATTATAGGATTCCTGGTTAGCTGTTACTTTTTTCCTATCATTCTGAATATGCCACTGCCTTCTGGTCCCCACTGTTTCTGGTGAGAAGTCAACAGTCACTCTCTTTGGGGTTCCTTTTTTTTGTAACCATTTTTAAAAACTGAAGTGTAGTTAATTTACAATGTTGTGTTAGTTTCAGATGTACAGCAAAGTGATTCAGATTCTTTTAAGTTATTATCAGATTCTTTAAGTTATTACAAGATATTTATCTTTTTTTTTTTTTTTTTTTTTTTGCGTCACGCGGGCCTCTCACTGTTGTGGCCCCTCCCGCTGCGGAGCAGAGGCTCCGGACGCGCAGGTTCAGCGGCCATGGCTCACGGGCCCAGCCGCTCCGCGGCACGTGGGATCTTCCCGGACCGGGGCACGAACCCGTGTCCCCTGCATCGGCAGGCGGACTCGCAACCACTGCGCCACCAGGGAAGCCCTATTACAAGATATTGAATACAGTAAGTCCCCTACATATGAATGAGTTCCATTCCGAGTGTGTTCCTAAGTCCAACAAAGTTAACCTAGGTACTCAACTAACACAATCAGCTACATAGTACTGTACTATTATAGGTTTATAATACTTTTCACACAAAATAATACATAAAAAACAAAATAAAACATTTTTAATCTTACAGTACGGTACCTTGAAAAGTACAGTAGTACAGTACAACAGCTGGCATACAGGGATTGGCATCGAGTGAACAGGCAAGAAGAGTTACCGACTGGAGGAGGGAGAGGAGGTGGGAGACGGCAGAGCTGAAGGATCATCAGCAGTAGGAGACGGAGGGCAAGCTGCAATTTCACTCACGCCTTACATGATTGGACATGCAAATGCACATTTGCATCTTTGAAAGTTTGCAACTTGGAGGTTTGTATGTAGGGGACTTACTGTATAGTTCCCTGTGCTATATAGCAGGTCCTTGTTTATCTATTTCATACCTAGTAGTGTGTATTTGTTAATCCCAAGCTCCTAATTTATCTCCCCCCATCCTCCGCTATCCACTTTGGTAACCATAAGTTTGTTTTCTAGGTCTGTGAGTCTATCTCTGTTTTGTAAATAAGTTCATTTGTATCATTTTTTTAGATTCTACATATAAGTGATAACATTTGTCTTTCTCTATCTGACTTACTTCACTTAATATGATAATCTCTAGGTCCATCCATGTTGCTGCAAATGGCATTATTTCATTTTTTCTTATAGCTGAGTAATATTCCACTGAGTGTGTATATGTATGCAAATATATCACGCACACACACACACACACACACACACACACAAACACACCATATCTTCTTTATCCATTCATCTGTTGTTGAACATTTGGGTTGCTTCCATTTCTTGGCTATTGTAAATAGTGCTGCTATGAATACTGGGGTGCATGTATCTTTTAAAATTAGAATTTTCTCCAGATATATGCCTGGGGGTACGATTGGTGGATGATATGGTAACTCTTAGTTTTTTAAGGAACCCCCATACTGTTTTCCACAGTGGCTGCACCAATGTACATTCCCACCAACAGTGTAGGAGGATTCCATTTTCTCCATAGCCTCTCCTGTATTTATTATTTGTAGACTTTTTAATGATGGCCATTCTGACTGCTGTGAGTTGATACCCTGTTGCAGTTTTGATTTGAACTTTTTCCAATATTTAGTGATGTTGAGCATCTTTTCTTTTTTTTTTGCTTAATAAATATTTTGAATGATTTAATGCATGAATATGGAGGAATGAATATACAAGAAAGTAAACATGACATTTTAGTAAAGAAAAACGTGAAGAGACTGAAAAGAAAAACACACTAAAATAGCTATAAGTATAATATACTACCCTACTGAAAGACAATGATTTTTATATTAATAGAAAAAAGTTCACATCTGTTGTTTCCAAGACATGGCTCTTCAGACAAAATTGGAAAAGTAGTGCTATCCCATGCCATGAAAATCAACAAAAAAGAGAAAACATTAACTGGGAGAAAAGAATGTTACCTTTTTTCTTTTTCTTTTTATACAGCAGGTTCTCATTACTCATCAATTTTATACTCATCAGAGTATACATGTCAATCCCAATCTCCCAATTCATCACACCACCACCCCCACGCCCCCACGGCTTTCCCCCCTTGGTGTCCATACGTTTGTTCTCTACATCTGTGTCTCAATTTCTGCCCTGAAGACCAGTTCATCTGTACCATTATTCTAGGTTCCACATATATGCGTTAATATACGGTATTTGTTTTCCTCTTTCTGACTTACTTCACTCTGTATGACAGTCTCTAGATCCATCCACATCTCAAAAAATGACCCAATTTCGTTCCTTTTTATGGCTGAGTAATATTCCATTGTATATATGTATCATATCTTCCTTATCCATTCGTCTGAGGATGGGCATTTAGGTTGCTTCATGAACTGGCTATTGTAAATAGTGCTGCAATGAACAGTGGGGTGCATGTGTCTTTTTGAATTGTGGTTTTCTCTGGGTATATGCCCAGTAGTGGGATTGCTGGATCATATGGTATTTCTATTTTTAGTTTTGTAAGGAACCTCCATACTGTTCTCCATAGTGGCTGTATCAGTTTACATTCCCACCAACAGTGCAAGAGGGTTCCCTTTTCTCCACATCCTCTTCAGCATTTGTTGTTTGTAGATTTTCTAATGAAGCCCATTCTAACTGGTGTGAGGTGATACCTCATTGCAGGTTTGATTTGCATTTCTCTAATAATTAGTGATGTTGAGCAACTTTTCATGTGCTTCTTGGGCATCTGTATGTCTTGGAGAAATGTCTATTTAGGTCTTTGGCCCATTTTTGGATTGGGTTGTTTGTTTTTTTAACATCAAGCTGCATGAGCTGTTTATATATTTTGGAGATTAATCCTTTGTACATTGATTCGTTTGCAAATATTTTCTCCCCTTCTGATGGTTGTCTTTTCGTCTTGTTTATGGTTTCCTTGGCTGTGCAAAAGCTTTTAAGTTTCATTAGGACCCATTTGTTTATTTTTGTTTTTATTTCCATTACTCTAGGAGGTGGATCAAAAAAGATCTTGCTGTGATTTATGTCATGGAGTGTTCTGCCTATGTTTTCCTCTAAGAGTTTTATAGAGTCTGGTCTTACATTTAGGTCTCTAATCCATTTTGAGTTTATTTTTGTGTATGGTGTTAGGGAGTATTCTATTTTCATTCTTTTACATGTAGCTGCCCAGTTTTCCCAGCACCACTTACTGAAGAGACTGTCTTTTCTCCATTGTATATCCTTGCCTCCTTTGTCATAGATTACTTGACCATAGGAGCGTGGGTTTATCACTGGGCTTTCTATCCTGTTCCATTGATCTGTATTTCTGTTTTTATGGCAGTACCATATTGTCTTTTGATTACTGTGGCTTTGTAGTATACTCTGAAGTCAGGGAGTCTGATTCCTCCAGCTCCAGTTTTTTTCCCTCAAGACTTCTTTGGCTATTCGGGGTCTTCTGTGTTACCATACAAATTGTGAAATTTTTTGTTCTAGTTCTGTGAGAAATGCCAGTGGTAGTTTGATAGGGATTGCACTGAATCTGTAGATTGCTTTGGGTAGTACAGTCATTTTCACAATATTGATTCTTCCAATCGAAGAACATGGTATATCTCTCCATCTGTTGGTATCGTCTTTAATTTCTTTCAACAGTGTCTTACAGTTTTCTGCATACAGGTCTTTTGTCTCCCTAGGTAGGTTCATTCCTAGGTATATTATTCTTTTTGTTGCAATGGTAAATGGGAGTGTTTCCTTAATTTCTCTTTCAGATATTTCATCATTAGTGTATAGGAATGCAAAAGATTTCTGTGCATTAATTTTGTATCCTGCAACTTCACCAAATTCATTGATTAACTCTAGTCGTTTTCTGGTGGCATCTTTAGGATTCTCTAAGTATAGTATCATGTCATCTACAAACAGTGACAGTTTTACTACTTCTTTTCCAATTTGTATTCATTTCTTTTTCTTCTCTGATTGCAGAGGCTAGGACTTCCAAAACTATGTTGAATAACAGCGATGAGAGTGGACATCCTTGTCTTGTTCCTGAGCTTAGAGGAATGGTTTCAGTTTTTCACCACTGAGAATGATGTTTGCTGTGGGTTTGTCGTATATGGCCTTTATTATGTTGAGGTAGGTTCCCTCTATGCCCACTTTGTGGAGAGTTTTTATCACAAATGAGTGTTGAATTTCATCCAAAGCTTTTTCTGCATCTACTGAGATGATCATATGGTTTTTATTCTTCAGTTTGTTAATATGGTGTATCACACTGATTGCTTTGCATACACTGAAGAATCCTTGCATCCCTGGGATAAATCGCACTTGATCATGGTGTATGATCCTTTCAATATGTTGTTGGATTCTGTTTGCTAGTATTTTGTTGAGGCTTTTTGAATCTATATTAATCAGTGATATTGGACTGTAATTTTATTTTTTAGTAGTATTTTTGTATGGTTTTGGTATCAGGGTGATTGTGGCCTCATAGAAGGACTTTGGGAGTGTTCCTTCCTCTGCAATTGTTTGGAAGAGTTCGAGAAGGAAGGGTGTTAGCTCTTCTCTAAATGTTTGACAGAATTCGCCTGTGAAGCCATCTGGTCCTGGACTTTTGTTTGTTGGAAGATTTTTTTTTTTTTTGCGGTACGCGGGCCTCTCACTGTTGAGGCCTCTCCCATTGCGGAACACAGGCTCCGGACGCGCAGGCTCAGCGGTCATGGCTCACAGGCCTAGCCGCTCTGTGGCATGTGGGATCTTTTCAGACTGGTGCACGAACCTGTGTCCCCTGCACCGGCAGGCGGACTCTCAAACACTGCACCACCAGGGAAGCCCTGTTGGAAGATTTTTAATCACAGTTTCAATTTCATTACTTGTGATTGGTCTGTTCATATTTTCTATTTCTTCCTGTTTCAGTCTCAGCAGGTTGTGCATTTCTAAGAATTTGTCCATTTCTTCCAGGTTGTCCATCTTATTGGCATAGAGTTGCTTGTAGTAGTCTCTTAGGATGCTTTGTATTTCTGTGGTGTCTGTTGTAACTTCTCCTTCTTCATTTCTAATTTTATTGATTTGAGTCCTCTCCCTCTTTTTCTTGATGAGTCTGGCTAATGGTTTATCAATTTTGTTTATCTTCCCAAAGAATCAGCTTTTAGTTTTATTGATGTTTGCTATTGTTTTCTTTGTTTCTATGTCATTTATTTCTGCTCTGATCTTTATGATTTCTTTCCTTCTGCTAACTTTGGGTTTTCTTTGTTCTTCCTTCTCTAGTTCCTTTAGGTGTAAGGTTAGATTATTTATTTGAGATTTTTCTTGTTTCTTGAGGTAGGCTTGTATAGCTATAAACTTCCCTCTTAGAACTGCTTTTGCTGCATCCCATAGATTTTGGATTGTCGTCTATTCATTGTCATTTGTCTCTAAGTATTTCTTGATTTCCTCTTTGATTTCTTCAGTGATCTCTTGGTTATTTAGTAAAGTAGTGTTTAGCCTCCATGTGTTTGTGTTTTTTACGTTTTTTTCCCCTATAATTCATTTCTAATCTCATAGCGCTGTGGTCAGAAAAGATGCTTGATATGATTTCAATTTTCTTAAAATTACTGAGGCTTGATTTGTGACCCAAGATGTGATCTATCCTGGAGAATGTTCCGTGCACACTTGAGAAGAAATTGTAATCTGCTGTTTTTGGATGGAGTGTCATATAAATATCAATTAAATCTATCTGGTCTATCGTGTCATTTAAAGCTTGTGTTTCCTTATTTATTTTCATTTTGGATGATCTGTCCATTGGTGTAAGTGAGGTGTTAAAGTCCACCACTATTACTGTGTTTCTGTCAATTTCCTCTTTTACAGCTGTTAGCAGTTGCCTTATGTATTGAGGTGCTCCTATGTTGGGTGCATATATATTAATAACTGTTATATCTTTTTCTCGGATTGATCCCTTGATCAATATGTAGTGTCCTTCCTTGTCTCTTGTAATAGTCTTTGTTTTAAAGTCTGTTTTGTCTGATATGAGTATTGCTACTCCAGCTTTCTTTTAATTTCCATTTGCATGGAATATCTTTTTCCACCCCCTCACTTTCAGTCTGTATGTGTCCCTAGGTCTGAGGTGGGTCTCTTGTAGATAGCATATATATGGGCCTTGTTTTTGTATACATTCAGCAAGCCTGTGTCTTTTTTTTTTTTTTTTGATCTTTATAATCTATTTTTTTTTAACATCTTTATTGGAGTATAATTGCTTTACAATGGTATGTTAGTTTCAGCTTCACAACAAAATGAATCAGTTATATATATACATATATTCCCATATCTCTTCCCGCTTGCGTCTCCCTCCCTCCCACCCTCCCTATCCCACCCCTCCAGGCGGTCACAAAGCACCGAGCTGATCTCCCTGTGCTATGCGGCTGCTTCCCACTAGCTATCTACCTTACGTTTGGTAGTGTATATATGTCCATGCCTCTTTATCGCTTTGTCACCGTTTACCCTTCCCCCTCCCCATAGCCTCAAGTCCATTCTCTAGTAAGTCTGTGTCTTTATTCCTGTTTCACCCCTAGGTTTTTCATGACATTTTTTTTTTTAAATTCCATATATATGTGTTAGCATACGGTATTTGTCTCTCTCTTTCTGACTTACTTCACTCTGTATGACAGACTCTAGGTCTATCCACCTCATTACAAATAGCTCAATTTCGTCTCTTTTTATGGCTGAGTAATATTCCATTGTATATATGTGCCACATCTTCTTTATCCATTCATCCGATGATGGACACTTAGGTTGTTTCCATCTCTGGGCTATTGTAAATAGAGCTGCAATGAACATTTTGGAACATGACTCTTTTTGAATTATGGTTTTCTCAGGGTATATGCCCAGTAGTGGGATTGCTGGGTCATATGGTAGTTCTATTTGTAGCTTTTTAAGGAACCTCCATACTGTTCTCCACAGTGGCTGTATCAATTTACATTCCCACCAACAGTGTAAGAGGGTTCCCTTTTCTCCACACCCTCTCCAGCATTTATTGTTTGTAGATTTTTTGATGATGGCCATTCTGACTGGTGTGAGATGATATCTCATTGTAGTTTTGATTTGCATTTCTCTCATGATTAGTGATGTTGAGCATTCTTTCATGTGTTTGTTGGCACTCTGTATATCTTCTTTGGAGAAATGTCTATTTAGGTCTTCTGCCCATTTTTGGATTGGGTTGTTTGTTTTTTTGTTATTAAGCTGCATGAGCTGCTTATAAATTTTGGAAATCAATCCTTTGTCAGTTGCTTCATTTGCAAATATTTTCTCCCATTCTGAGGGTTGTCTTTTGGTCTTCTTTATGGTTTCCTTTGCTGCGCAAAAGCTTTTAAGTTTCATTAGGTCCCATTTGTTTACTCTTGTTTTTATTTCCATTTCTCTAGGAGGTGGGTCAAAAAGGACCTTGCTGTGATTTATGTCATAGAGTGTTCTGCCTATGTTTTCCTCTAAGAGTTTGATAGTTTCTGGCCTTACATTTAGGTCTTTAATCCATTTTGAGCTTATTTTTGTGTACGGTGTTAGGGAGTGATCTAATTTCATACTTTTACATGTAGCTGTCCAGTTTTCCCAGCACCACTTATTGAATAGGCTGTCCTTTCTCCACTGTACATTTCTGCCTCCTTTGTCAAAGATAAGGTGACCATATGTGCGTGGGTTTATCTCTGGGCTTTCTATCCTGTTCCATTGATCTATCTTTCTGTTTTTGTGCCAGTACCATACCGTCTTGATAACTGTAGCTTTGTAGTATAGTCTGAAGTCTGGGAGCCTGATTCCTCCAGTTCCTTCTTTTGTTCTCAAGATTGCTTTGGCTATTCGGGGTCTTTTGTGTTTCCATACAAATTGCAAAATTTTTTGTTCTAGTTCTGTGAAAAATGCCAGTGGTAGTTTGATAGGGATTGCATTGAATCTATAGATTGCTTTCGGTAGTAGAGTCATTTTCACAATGTTGATTCTTCCAATCCAAGAACATGGTATATCTCTCCATCTATTTGTATCATCTTTAATTTCTTTCATCAGTGTCTTATAATTTTCTGCATACAGATCTTTTGTCTCCTTAGGTAGGTTTATTCCTAGATATTTTATTCTTTTTGTTGCAATGGTAAATGGGAGTGTTTTCTTGATTTCACTTTCAGATTTTTCATCATTAGTATATAGGAATGCCAGAGATTTCTGTGCATTAATTTTGTATCCTGCCACTTTACCAAATTCATTGATTAGCTCTAGTAGTTTTCTGGTAGCATCTTTAGGGTTCTCTATGTATAGGATCATGTCATCTGCAAACAGTGACAGTTTTACTTCTTCTTTTCCGATTTGGATTCCTTGTATTTCCTTTTCTTCTCTGATTGCTGTGGCTAAAACTTCCAAAACTATGTTGAATAAGAGTGGTGAGAGTGGGCAACCTTGTCTTGTTCCTGATCTTAGTGGAAATGCTTTCAGTTTTTCACCATTGAGGATGATGTTTGCTGTGGGCTTGTCATATATGGCCTTTATTATGTTGAGGAAAGTTCCCTCTATGCCTACTTTCTGCAGGGTTTTTATCATAAATGGGTGTTGAATTTTGTCAAAAGCTTTCTCTGCATCTATTGAGATGATCATATGGTTTTTCTCCTTCAGTTTGTTAATATGGTTTATCACATTGATAGATTTGCGTATATTGAAGAATCCTTGCATTCCTGGAATAAACCCCACTTGATCATGGTGTATGATCTTTTTAATGTGCTGTTGGATTCTGTTTGCTAGTATTTTGTTGAGGATTTTTGCATCTATGTTCATCAGTGATATTGGCCTGTAGTTTTCTTTCTTTGTGACATCCTTGTCTGGTTTTGGTATCAAGGTGATGGTGGCCTCGTAGAAGGAGTTTGGGAGTGTTCCTCCCTCTGCTATATTTTGGAAGAGTTTGAGAAGGATAGGTGTTAGCTCTTCTCTAAATGTTTGATAGAATTCGCCTGTGAAGCCATCTGGTCCTGGGCTTTTCTTTGTTGGAAGATTTTTAATCACAGTTTCAATTTCAGTGCTTGTGATTGGTCTGTTCATATTTTCTATTTCTTCCTGATTCAGTCTTGGCAGGTTGTGCCTTTCTAAGAATTTGTCCATTTCTTCCAGATTGTCCATTTTATTGGCATAGAGTTGCTTGTAGTAATCTCTCATGATCTCTTTTATTTCTGCAGTGTCAGTTGTTACCTCTGCTTTTTCATTTCTAATTCTATTGATTTGGGTCTTCTCCCTTTTTTTCTTGATGAGTCTGGCTAGTGGTTTATCTATTTTGTTTATCTTCTCAAAGAACCAGCTTTTAGTTTTATTGATCTTTGCTATTGTTTCCTTCATTTCTTTTTCATTTATTTCTGATCTGATTTTTATGATTTCTTTCCTTCTGCTAGCTTTGGGTTTTTTTTGTTCTTCTTTCTCTAATTGCTTGAGGTGCAAGGTTAGGTTGTTTATTCGAGATGCTTCCTGCTTCTTAAGGTGGGCTTGTATTGCTATAAACTTCCCCCTTAGAACTGCTTTTGCTGCATCCCACAGGTTTTGGGTCGTTGTGTCTCCATTGTCATTTGTTTCTAGGTATTTTTTGATTTCCTCTTTGATTTCTTCAGTGATATCTTCATTATTAAGTAGTGTATTGTTTAGCCTCCATGTGTTTGTATTTTTTACAGATCTTTTCCTGTAATTGATATCTAGTCTCATGGCGTTGTGGTCAGAAAAGATACTTGATACAATTTCAATTTTCTTAAATTTACCAAGGCTTGATTTGTGACCCAAGATATGATCTATCCTGGAGAATGTTCCATGAGCACTTGAGAAAAATGTGTATTCTGTTGTTTTTGGATGGAATGTCCTATAAATATCAATTAACTCCATCTCGTTTAATGTATCATTTAAAGCTTGTGTTTCCTTATTTATTTTCATTTTGGATGATCTGTCCATTGGTGAAAGTGGGGTGTTAAAGTCCCCTACTATGAATGTGTTACTGTCGATTTCCCCTTTTATGGTTGTCAGTATTTGCCTTATGTATTGAGGTGCACCTATGTTGGGTGCATAAATATTTACAATTGTTATATCTTCCTCTTGGATTGATCCCTTGATCATTATGTAGTGTCCTTCTTTGTCTCTTCTAATAGTCTTTGTTTTAAAGTCTATTTTGTCTGATATGAGAATTGCTACTCCAGCTTTCTTTTGGTTTCCACCTGCATGAAATACCTTTTTCCATCCCCTTACTTTCAGTCTGTATGTGTCTCTAGGTCTGAAGTGGGTCTCTTGTAGACAGCAAATATATGGGTCTTGTTTTTGTATCCATTCAGCCAATCTGTGTCTTTTGGTGGGAGCATTTAGTCCATTTACATTTAAGGTAATTATCGATATGTGTGTTCCTATTCCCATTTTCTTCATTGTTTTGGGTTTGTTATTGTAGGTCCTTTCCTTCTTTTGTGTTTCTTGTCTAGAGAAGTTCCTTTAGCAGTTGTTGTAGAGCTGGTTTGGTGGTGCTGAACTCTCTCAGCTTTTGCTTGTCTGTAAAGGTTTTAATTTCTCCATCAAATCTGAATGAGATCCTTGCTGGGTAGAGTAATCTTGGTTGCAGGTTTTTCTCCTTCAACACTTTCAATATGTCCTGCCACTCCCTTCTGGCTTGCAGAGTTTCTGCTGAAAGATCAGCTGTTAACCTTATGGGGATTCCCTTGTGTGTTATTTGTTGTTTTTCCCTTGCTGCTTTTAATATGTTTTCTTTGTATTTAATTTTTGACAGTTTGATTAATATGTGTCTTGGCGTATTTCTCCTTGGATTTATCCTGTATGGGACTCTCTGTGCTTCCTGGACTTGATTAACTATTTCCTTTCCCATATTAGGGAAGTTTTCAACTATAATCTCTTCAAATATTTTCTCAGTCCCTTTCTTTTTCTCTTCTTCTTCTGGAACCCCTATAATTCGAATGTTGGTGCGTTTAATGTTGTCCCAGAGGTCTCTGAGACTGTCCTCAGTTCTTTTCATTCTTTTTTCTTTATTCTGCTCTGCAGTAGTTATTTCCACTATTTTATCTTCCAGGTCACTTATCCGTTCTTCTGCCTCAGTTATTCTGCTATTGATCCCATCTAGAGTACTTTTAATTTCATTTATTGTGTTGTTCATCGTTGCTTGTTTCATCTTTAGTTCTTCTAGGTCCTTGTTAACTGATTCTTGCAATTTGTCCATTCTATTGTCCATTCTATCTCCAAGATTTCGGATCAACCTTACTATCATTATTCTGAATTCTTTTTCAGGTAGACTGCCTATTTCCTCTTCATTTGTTAGGTCTGGTGGGTTTTTATCTTGCTCCTTCATCTGCTGTGTGTTTTTCTGTCTTTTCATTTTGCTTATCTTACTGTGTTTGGGGTCTCCTTTTTTTTTTTTTTTTTTTGCAGGCTGAAGGTTCGTAGTTCCTGTTGTTTTTTGAGTCTGTCCCCAGTGGCTAAGGTTGGTTCAGTGGGTTGTGTAGGCTTCCTGGTGGAGGGGACTAGTGCCTGTGTTCTGGTGTATGAGGCTGGATCTTGTCTTTCTGGTGGGCAGGTCCACGTCTGGTGGTGTGTTTTGGGGTGTCTGTAGACTTATTATGATTTTGGGCAGGCTCTCTGCTAATGGGTGGGGTTGTGTTCCTGTCTTGCTAGTTGTTTGGCATAGGATGTCCAGCACTGTAGCTTGCTGGTCGTTGAGTGAAGCTGGGTGCTGGCGTTGAGATGGAGATCTCTTGGAGATTTTTGCTGTTTGATATTATGTGCAGCTGGGAGGCCTCTTGTGGACCAGTGTCCTGAAGTTGGCTCTCCCACCTCAGAGGCACAGCACTGAGTCCTGGCTGCAGCACCAAGAGCCTTTCATCCACAGGGCTCCTTAATTTGGGATGATTCGTTGTCTATTCAGGTATTCCACAGATGCAGGGTATATCAAGCCTGTGTCTTTTGAAGTATTTAATCCATTCACATTTAACGTAACTAACGATATGTATGTTCCTATGACCATTTTCTTAATTGTTTTGGGTTTGTGTTTGTAGGTCCTTTTCTTCTCTTGTGTTTCCCACTTAGAGAAGTTCCTTTAGCTTTTGTTGTAGAGCTGGTTTGGTGGTGCTGAATTCCCTTAGCTTTTGCTTGTCTGTAAAGCTTTTGATTTCTCCATAGAATCTGAATGAGATCCTTGCCAGGTAGAGTAATCTTGGTTGTAGGTTCTTCCCTTTCATCACTTTAAGTATATCATGCCACTCCTGGCTCGTAGAGTTTCTGCTGAGAAATCAGCTGTTAACCTTATGGGAGTTCCCTTGTATGTTATTTGTCGTTTTTCCCTTGCTGCTTTCAATAATTTTTCTTTGTCTTTAATTTTTGACAGTTTGATTACCATGTGTCTCGGCATATTTCTCCTTGGGTTTATCCTGTATGGGACTTGCTGCACTTCCTGGACTTGCGTGGCTATTTCCTTTCCCATGTTAGGGAAGTTTTGACTATAATCTCTTCAAATATTTTCTCTGATCCTTTCTCTCTCCCTTCTCCTTCTGGGAACCCTATAATGCAAATGTTGTTGCGTTTAATGTTGTCCCAGAGGTCTGTTAGGCTGTCTTCATTTCTTTTCATTCTCTTTTCTTTACTCTGTTCTGCAGCACTGAATTCCACCATTCTGTCTTCCAGGTCACTTATCCGTTCTTCTGCCTCAGTTATTCTGCTATGGATTCCTTCTAGTGTAGTTTTCATTTCAGTTATTGTATTGTTCATCTCTGTTTGTTCTTTACTTCTTCTAGGTCTTTGTTAAACATTTCTTGCATCTTCTCAATCTTTGCCTCCATTCTTTTTCTGAGGTCCTGGATCATCTTCACTATCTGAATTCTTTTTCTGGAAGGTTGCCTATCTCCACTTCATTTAGTTGTTTTTCTGGGGTTTTATCTTCTTCCTTCATCTGGTACATAGCCCTCTGCCTTTTCATCTTGTCTATCTTTCTGTGAATGTGGTTTTTGTTCCACAGGCTGCAGGATTGTAGTTCTTATTTTTCTGCTGTCTGTCCTCTGATGCATGAGGCTATCTAAGAGGCTTGTGCAGGTTTCCTGATGGGAGGGACTGGTGGTGGGTAGATCTGGGTGCTGCTTTGGTGGGAAGAGCTCAGTAAAACTTTAATCCACTTGACTGCTGATGGGTGGGGCTGGGTTCCTTCCCTGTTGGTTCTTTGGCCTTAGGTGACCCAACACTGGAGCCTACCTGGGCTATTTGGTGGGGCTAATGGCAGACTCTGGGAGGGCTCACTCCAAGGAGTACTTCCCAGAACTTCTGCTGCCAGTGTCCCCATCCCCACGGTGAGCCACAGCCACTACCCGCCTCTGCAGGAGACCCTCCAACACTAGCAGGTAGGTCTGGTTCAGTCTCCCCTGGGGTCACTGCTCCTTCCCCTGGGCCCCTATGCACTCACTACTTTGTGTGTGCCCTCCAAGAGTGGAGTCTCTGTTTCCCCCAGTCCTGTCAAAGTCCTGCCATCAAATCCCACTAGCCTCCAAAGTCTGATCCTCTAGGAATTCCTCCTCCCGCTGCCGGACCCCCAGGTTGGGAAGCCTGACATGGGGCTCAGAACCTTCACTCCAGTGGGTGGACTTCTGTGGTGTAAGTGTTTTCCAGTCTGTGAGTCACCCACCCAACAGTTATGGGATTTGATTTTACTGTGATTGCACCCCTCCTACTGTCTCATTGTGGCTTCTCCTTTGTCCTTGGATGTGGGGTATCTTATTTGGTGAGTTCCAGTGTCTTCCTGTCAATGACTGTCCAGCAGCTAGTTGTGATTCTGGTGTTCTCACAAGAGGGAGTGAAAGCATGTCCTTCTACTCCGCCATCTTGGTTCAGCAAAGAATGTTATCTGCTAGTGTTGGAGCATCTTTTCATGTGCCTAATGGCCATCTGTATGTCTTCTTTGGAGAAATGTCTATTTAGATCTTCTGCCCATTTCTTGATTGAGTTGTCTGGGTTTTTTGATATTAAACTATATGAGCTGTTTGTATATTTTGGAAATTAATCCCTTTTTGGTAACATGGTTTGCAAATATTTTCTCCCATTCGGTAGGTTGTCTTTTCATTTTGTTTTATGGTTTCCTTTGCTGTGCAAAAGCTTTTAAGTTTGATTAGGTCCCATTTGTTTACTTTTTCTTTTCTTTCCATTACTCTAGGAGAGTGAGCCAAGAAAATATTACTGTGGTTTATGTCAAAGAGTGTTCTGCCTATGTTTTCCTCTAGGAGTTTTATAGCATCCAGTCTTACATTTAGGTCTTTAATCCATTTTGTGTATGGTGTTAAAGAATGTTCTAATTTCATTCCTTTACATGTAGCTGTCCAGTTTTTCCAGCACCACTTATTGAAGAGACTATCTTTTCTCCATTGTGTATCGTTGCCTCCTTTGTCACAGATTAACTGACCATAAGTGCATGCGTTTATTTCTGGGCTTCCTATCCTGTTCCACTGATCTATATGTCTGTTTTTCTATCCTGTTCCATTGATCTATGTCTGTTTTAACAGTACCATACTCTTTTGATGACTGTAGCTTTGTAGTATAGTCTGACATCAGCAAGCACGATTCTTCCAGCTCTGTTCTTCTTTCTCAAGACTGTTTTGGCTATTTGGGGTCTTTTGTGTTTCTGTACAAATTAAAATTTTTTTGTTCTAGTTCTGTGAAAAATGCCATTGGTAACTTGACAGGGATTGCACTGAATCTGCAGATTGCCTTGGGTAGTAAGGTCATTTTAACAATATTGATCCTTCCAATCCTAGAACATGGTCTATCTTTCCATCTGTTTGTGTGGTCTTCAATTTTTTTTCATGAGCACCTTCTAGTTTTTGGAGTACAGATCTTTTGCCTCCTTAGGTAGGTTTATTCCTAGGGATTTTAATGTTTTTGATGTGACGGTAAATGGGATTGATTCCTTAATTTCTCTTTTTGATAGTTCTTTTTTAGTGTATAGAAATGCAACAGATTTCTGTATATTAATTTTCTATCCAGCGACTTTACCAGATTCATTGATGAGCTATAGTAGTTTTCTGGTAGTGCCTTTAGGATTTTCTATGTATAGTATCATGTCATCTGCAAACAGTGATGGTTTTACTTCTTCTTTTCCAATTTGGATTCCTTTTATTTCTTTTTTTTCTCTGATTGCTCTGGATAGGACTTCCAAAACTATGTTGAATGAAAGTGGTGAGAGTGGGCATCCTTGTCTTGTTCCTGATCTTAGAGGAAATGCTTTCAGCTTTTCACCATTGAGTATGTTGTTAGCCGTAGGTTTGTTGTATATGGCCTTTATTATGTTAAGGTATGTTCTCTCTGTGCCCACTTTCTGAAGAGTTTTTTTTAATCATAAATGGATGTTGAATTTTATCAAGCTTTTTCTGCATCTATTAAGATGATCATATGGTTTTTCTTCTTCAATTTGTTAATGTGGTATATCACATTGATTGATTTGGGGATTATGAAAAACCTCTGCATCCCTGGGATAAATCCTACTTGCTCACGGTGTATGATCCTTTTAATATAAAGTTGCATTTGGTTTGCTAGTTTCTTTAAATTTTTAAATTTTATTTATTTTTTATACAGCAGGTCCTTATTAGTCATCAATTTTATACACATCAGCATATACATGTCAATCCCAATCACCCAATTCATCACACCACCAAGTTTGCTAGTATTTTGTTGAGGATTTTTGCACCTATGTTCATCAGTGATATTGGCCTACAATTTTCTTTTTTGTAATATCTTTGTCTGGTTTTGGTATCAGGGTAATGGCAGCCTCATATAATGAATTTGGAAGTGTTCCTTCCTCTGCAATTTTTTGGAATAGTTTCAGAAGGATAGGTGTTAACTCTTCTCTAAATGTTTAGTGGAATTCACCTGTGAAGCCACCTGGTCCTGGACTTTTGTTTATTGGGAGTTTTTAAATTACTGATTCGATTTCAGTACTGATAATTGGGGTTCCTTTCTAAGTGATAAATCATTTTTTCTCACTCCTTTCAGATATTCTCTTTGTAGTTGGCTTTCAGTATTTTTAGTATTATGTTTCTGTGTGTGGATCACTTTGTGTATTTGATTTGAAGTTTGCTGACCTTCTTGGATGTGTAGATTAATATTTTTTGTCAAATTTGGGAAGCTTTCAGCCATTATTTCTTTGAATATTTTTTCCTGTTCTTCTCTCTCCCATTCTTGATACTCCCATTATGTGTATGTTGGTGTATTTAATGATGTTCCACTTTTCTTTGAGGCATTTTTAAAATTCTTTTTTCTCCCTTATCTTCAGATTGCATAATCTATCAATCTATCTTCAAATTTGGTGATTTGAAACAGCTAGGTTCTGCAAGTTAAAATCTACTGTTCAGCCCCTCTAGTGAATTTTTAATTTCACTGATTGTAGTTTACACTTCCAGATTTTTCATATAATTCTTGAAAACAATATTCTATGTCTTTATTGATATTCTCTATTTGTTAAGACATTGTTATCACACCTTCCTTTATTTCTTTTAGCTTCATTTAGTTCTGTGAACATATTTGTAATGGTTACTTTGACATCTTTGTTAAGTCTGATATCTGGGTCATGTCACAGAGTTAGTGTTACTTGCTTTTTTTCCTGTGTATGGGTCACACTTTCTTGTTTCTTTGTATGTCTCATATTTTTTTTGAAAACTGAGTATTTTATGTAATATATTAGAAACATTTTAGGTGGCAACTCTAGAGACTGATTCCCTCAACCCTGGGGCTTGTTTTTGTTGTTGTTTGTGTATTTATTTGTGTAGTAACTCTACTGGACTATTTTAGGAAAGTCTAGTTTCCTCACATGTGAAGCTTCTTATGTTGCTTCTCAGAGGACACAGACTTGGTTACGTGCAGTAGTCACCATGGGCTGACAGTGTTGAGTAGGGCTCTCTTTAACTTTCTCTTTCTCTGATGTCTCTATTAAGCTGGCTGAATGCTGGTATCACATCCAGCTGTTATGCTCCTCTAATTGCATGATGATTGCTCTATTGTTTTCAACAATGCCTGGAGGTGTAAACTGCTCTACAGTCTAAACCAGTTATATTCAGACAACTTTGTAGGGATGGTCTTTAATGCAAATCTTTGAGGTTTGTTCTGACGCCAGTAAGGCTCTTCTGAGCTGTCTTTTTCCATAGCTCTCTATGGTAATATAGCTGGTCTGTGAGTTACTTGTTCAAACAGAGCTACTATCCTCCTCTTAATTGCTTACCACCAAAATCTCCATTATTTTCAAGACTACTCTTTGGCTTGAACTTTCCCACACCCTGTTTCAAGTGAAGTAAGTTCCTTTAGAGAGACGTTTGAAGCTCTCTGTTCTTATGGACTGCCTTTCTCCCTGAGGAAAATCTCTGAGCCTCTGCTCCAGACCTTTGAGGGGTGGGGGGGGGCAGTGGACTCCTTTCCTCTGAGTGATACCTCTTGTTTAACAGAAGGGTGCTGGGTAGGGTAGTAGTAGTAGTCTCTGGTTTTCTTGGATTGCCTCTTTGGGTATGGAACCACTGCCCTAAGAGTTAGCTGGGAAAAGGAAAACCAGGGCTCTAATATTCTTGGTCTGACTTGCCTGAGGTACATAATCTGCCCTATAAGTGGAGGCTGGGTGAAGGAAGGGAGGCTCATTCTCTTGGCCATACTTGCCAGGAACTGAGGCTTTGCAACTTGCATCTCAAGGTGGAATGAGAAGTGTTGGCAGCCTGCTGCTCTTTGTGGCATACCATATCACTTGCTGGGAGCTGAGGGGGGTGTGAGCATTGTTTTCCTGGCCATACTTGCCTGGAATGGAGCTTCCCTCATGCTAATCTGGGGGAGAGACAGGAAGGAAGTAGGTCATGGCTCAAGTACCACAGACTCACGTTTCTTTCCAAGATTTAGTAGATATTCTATAGAACTTTCTTCATTTTATGTATGCTCTAAGGACAATTTCCAGAGACTTTAAATGTTTTTTTCTGTATTTTTTTTTGCCCATTTCTTCCAATGTTGGTAATATTTCTCTTACTGATTACTAATTTAAATAGGTTTAAAATATTTTATCCAAGTTTGTGGTTGTTTTGCTGGGCAGCTGGTCCTATCAGGTTCTCATGCTGCCACTCCAAAAGTGGAAATCTCTAGAAAACTCATTTTATTGATAAGAAAACAGACCAAGAGAGGTGGTGCCATCTGCCTAGAGCCACAGTGTGTTTGTGGCACAGATGAGACTAGAAGCCAGGGGCACTCACTCTTGGTTGAGTGCTCCTTTGACTGGTTACCCTGTATATATATATATATTTTTTTAATTTTTAATTTATTTTTTTGCGGTATGTGGGCCTCTCACTGTTGTGGCCTCTCCCATTGCGGAGTACAGGCTCCAGACGAGCAGGCTCAGCGGCCATGGCTCACGGGCCCAGCTGCTCCGTGGCATGTGGGGTCTTCCCGGACCGGGACACAAAGCCGTGTCCCCTGCATCAGCAGGCGGACTCTCAACCACTGCGTCACCAGGGAAGCCCAAGATATTTTTTTAAAAAATAGAAAAAATCAGTAAAACCGAGAGCTAGTTTTTTAAGAAGATAAACAAAATTGACAAACCACTATCCAGGATCACCAAGGAAAGAGATAGTACCCAAATAAACAAAATAAGAAATGGAGGCAGAAAAATAATGACCAATACCACAGAAATACAAAATATTATAAGAGATTACTATGAACAGTTATACGCCAACAAATTGGAGAACCTAAAAGAAGTGGACAAGTTTCTAGAAACATAGCCTGCCAAAACTGAGTTAAGAAGAAACAGATAATTTTTTTCCTTTTCCATTATGGTTAATCACAAGATATTGAATATAGTTCACTGTGCTATACAGTAGGACCTTGTTGTTTATCTATTTTATACAGAGTAGTTTGTATCTGCTAATCCCAAACCCCTAATTTATCCCTCTCCCACCCCCTTTCCATTTTGGTAACCGTAAGTTTGTTTTCCGTGTCTGTGAGTGAGTCTCTTTCTGTTCTGTAAATACGTTTATTCGTATCATATTTTAGATTCCACATATACGTGACATCAAATGATATTTGTCTTTGTCGGACTTACTTGACTTAATATGGTAATCTCTAGGTCCATCCACGTTGCTGCAAATGG
The DNA here is from genome assembly GCF_964270905.1 of Leucopleurus acutus. Classification (NCBI taxonomy): domain Eukaryota; kingdom Metazoa; phylum Chordata; class Mammalia; order Artiodactyla; family Delphinidae; genus Leucopleurus; species Leucopleurus acutus. The sequence continues at coordinate 60,109,656 of NC_139148.1, forward strand.
CATTATTTTGTTCTTTTTTATGGTTGAGTAGTATTTGTGTGTGCATGTATATCTATCTATCTATCTATCTATCTATCTATCTATCTATCTATCTATCTATCTATCATATCTTCTTTATCCGTTCATCTGCTGACAGACATTTAGGTTGCTTCCACGTCTTGGCTATTGTAAATAGTGCTGATATGAACATTGGGTGCATGTATCTTTTTCAATTAGAGTTTGCTCCGGATACATGCCCAGAACTGCAGGATGATATGGTAACTATATTTTTAGTTTTATAAGGAACCTCCATACTGTTCTCCATATTGGCTGTATCAATTTACATTCCCACCAACAGCGCAAGAGTATTCCCTTTTCTCCACACCCTCTCCAGCATTTGTTGTTTGTAGATTTCTCTGATCATGCCCATTCTAACCGGTGTGAGGTGACACCTCATTGTAGTTTTGATTTGCATTTCTCTATTAGTGATGTTGAGCATATTTTCATGTACCATCTGTATGTCTTCTTTGGAGAAATGTCTGTTTAGGTCTTCTGCCCATTTTTTGATGGGGTTGTTTGTTTTTGTTATTGAGTTGTATGAGCTGTTTGTATATTTTGGAAATTAAGCCCTTGTTGGTCACATCATTTGTAAATATTTTCTCCCAGTCTGTAGGCTATCTTTTCATTTCATTGATGGTTTCATTTGCTGTGCAAAAGCTTTTGATTAGGTCCCATTTGTTTATTTTTGCTTTTATTTCTATTGCCTTGTGAGGTTGACCTAAGAAAACATTGGTACGATTTATGTCAGAGGATGTTTTGCCTATGTTCACTTCTAGGAGTTCTTTGGTGTCATGTTTTATATTTAAGTCTTTAAGACATTCTGAGTTTATTTTTATGTATGGTGTTAGGGGGTATATCCAGTTTTCCCAGCACAACTTGCTGAAGAAACTGTCTTCTCCATTGTATATTCTTGCCTCCTTTTTCATAGAGTAATTGACTGGAGATTTGTGGGTTTCTTTCTTTTTTTTACTTTTTATTTTTTGCGGTACACGGGACTCTCACTGCTGTGGCCTCTCCCGTTGTGGAGCACAGGCTCTGGACGCGCAGGCTCAGCAGCCACGGCTCACGGGCCCAGCCGCTCCGTGGCATGTGGGATCCTCCCGGACCAGGGCACGAACCCATGTCCCCTGCATCAGCAGGCGGACTCCCAACCACTGCACCACCAGGGAAGCCCTTGTGGGTTTATTTCTGAGCTCTCTATTCTGCTCCATTGATCCATGTGTGCTTTTGTGTCGATATGATGCCATTTTGATTACTGGAGCTTTGTAGTATTATCTGAAGTCTGGGAGGGTTATGCCTCCAGCTTTGTTCTTCTTCCTCAGGACTGCTTTGTCAATTCTGGATCTTTTATGGTTCTATATAAATTTTAGGATTATTTCTTCTAGTTCTGTGAAAAGTATCATGGGTAATTTGATAGGGGTTGCATTGAATCTGTAGATTGTTTTGGGTAGTATGGACATTTTTTTTTTTGTGGTACGTGGGCCTCTCACTGTTGTGGCCTCTCCCGATGCGGAGCACAGTCTCTGGACGCGCAGGCTCAGCGGCCACGGCTCACGGGACCAGCCGCTCCGCGGCATGTGGGATACTCCCGGACCGGGGCACAAACCCACGTCCCCTGCATCGGCAGGCGGACGGACCCTCAACCACTGCGCCACCAGGGAAGCTCAGTATGGACATTTTAACATTATTAATTCTTCCAATCCAAGAGCATGGGATATCTTTCCATGAAGAAACAGATAATTTGAACAGACCAATCACTAGAAGTGAAAATAGAATCTGTAATAATAATAAAAAGTCCCTGCAAAAAAAAAAGTCCAGGACTGGATGGCTTCACTGGGGAATTCTACCAAATATACAAAGAACTTATACCTATCCTTCTCAAACTATTCCAAAAAACTGAGGAGGAGGGAACACTCCCAAAAATTCATTCTATGAAGCCACTATCACCCTGATACCAAAACCAAAGACACTACAAAAAAAAGAAAATTATAAGCCAATATCTTTGACAACTATAGAGGCAAATATTCTCAAAAAATATTTTTAGCATACCGAATACAATAATACATAAAAAGGATCATACACCATGTTCAAGTTGGATTCAATCCAGGGTCACCATGATGTTTCAATATATGCAACTCAATCAATGTGATACACCACATTAATAAAACACAAAAGCCATACGATTATCTCAATAGATGCAGAAAAAGTGCTTGATAAAATTCAACATCCATTCATGACAAAAACTCTCATCCATCAAGGTGTGTATAGAGGGAACATATCTCAACACAATAAAAGCCATTTACGACAAACCGACAGCCACATAATACTCAATGGTGAAAAGATGAAAGCCTTCCCAATAAATTCAGGAACAAGACAAGGATGCCCACTCTCACCACTTCTATTCACCATAGTATTTGAAGTCCTAACCATAGCCATCAGAGAAGAAAAATAAATAAAAGGTATCCAAATTGGAAGGGAAGAATTAAAACTGTGACTATTTGTAGGTAACATGATACTCTATATAGAGCACCCTAAAGACTTCACACAAAAACTATTAAAAGTGATAAATGAATTCAGAAAGGTAGCAGGCTACAAGATTAATATAGAGAAATCTGTTGCATTTCTTTGCACTAACAATAAAATATCAGAAAAAGAAAGTTTAAAATAATTCCCATTTACCCCAATAAAGATGTTAAAAAAATAATAATTCCCATTTAAAATTGCATCAAAAATACCTAGGGATAAACTTAATCAAGGAGGTGAAAGACCTATATGCTGAAAATGATAAAACACTGATAAAGAAAACTGAATATGATTTAAAGAAATGGAAATATATCCCATGCTCTTGGACCAGAAGAGTTAATATTGTTGAAATGGCCATACTGCCCAGAGCAATCTACAGATTTAATGTCATCCCTATCAAAATACCCATGACATTTTCCACAGAACTAGAACAAATAATCCTAAAATTTATATGGAACCACAAAAGACCCAGAATTGCCAAAGCAAGCCTGAAGAAAAAGAACAAAGCTGGAGGCATAACCCTCCCAGACTTCAGATACTACTACAAAGTTACAGTAATAAAAATGGCATGGTACTGACAGAAAAACAGACATATGGATCAATGGAACAGAATAGAGAGCTCAGAAATAAACCCACACACTAACGTTTAATTGACAAAGGAGGCAAGAATATACAATAGAGAAAAGACAGTCTCTTCAGCAAGTGGTGTTGGGAATGCTGGACAGTTACATGTAATAAAATTAGAACACTCCCTCACACCATATACAAAAATAAACTCAATATGGTTTAAAGACGTAAATATAATATAAGACATGATGCCAAAAAACTCCTAGAAGTGAACATAGGCAAAACATTCCCTGACATAAATCATAGCAATAGTTTCTTAGGTCAGTCTCCCAGGGCAAAAGAAATAAAAGCAAATTATAAGCTTTTGCACAGCAAAGGAAACAATCAACAAAACAAAAAGACAACCTACAGAATGGGAGAAAATATTTGCAAATGATGCAACCAACAGGGGTTTAATATCCAAAATATAAAAACAGCTGATACAACTCAATATCAAAAAAAATCAATCAAAAAATGGGCAGAAGACTTAAACAGACATTTCTCCAAAGAAGACAGACAGATGGCCAATAGGCACAATGAAAAGATGCTCAAGATCGTTATTAGAGAAACACAAATCAAAACCACAATGAGTTATCATTGGTCAGAATGGCCATCATCAAAGAGTCTACAAATAATAAATTCTAGAAAGGGTGTGGAGAAGAGGACCCTCCTACACTGTTGGTGGGAATGTAAATTGGTGGAGCCACTATGGAAAACAGTATGGAGGTTCCTTAAAAAACTAAAAATAGAGCTACCATATGATCCAGCAATCCCACTCCTAGGTATGTATCTGGAAAAGATGAAAACTCTATTTTGAAAAGATACATGTACCCCAATGTTCATAACAACATTATTTACAATAGCCAAAACATGGAAACAACTCAAATGCCCATCAACAGACAATTGGCTTAAGGAGATGTGGTATATATATATATATATACACACACACATACACACACACACACACACACACACACACACACACACATATACACACAATGAAATATTAGCCATAAAAAAGAACGAAATATTGCATTTGCAGCAACATGGATGGACCTAGGGAATATCATACTAAGTGAAGTAAGACAGAGAAAGACAAATATTCTATGTGGAAGGTAAAAAATAACACAAGTGAATCTACATACAAAATATAAACAGACTCACAGACATAGAAAACAAACTTATGGTTACCAAAGGGGAAGGGAAAGGGGAGGATAGATAAATTAGGAGTACTGGATTAACAGATACAAACTACTATACATAAAATAGATAAGTAACAAGGTCCTACTGTATAGCACAGGGAATGATATTCAGTATCTTATAATAACCTATAATGGAAATAATCTGAAAAAAACATATATATAAAATAATCACTTTGATGTATACCTGAAACTAACACAATATTTTAAGTCAATTAAACTTTAATTAAAAAAAAAAAGACAGAGACTGAAGGTTGAGGTTCAAAATGGCAGCACAGGAAGACCATGAACACAGTTCCTCTCACAGACACAACAAATTTTCAGCTATATTTGGAACGATTTTCCTTTGAAAAAGACCTGAAAACTAGATGAATAGCACCTCCACAAACAAAAGCTAAAAGATAAACTTTGAGACAGATAGGAGAGGCAGAGACATGGTCTTGCCATGGATTCCACTCTAGGAGCAGTGACCCAAAGTGAGGAGGGATACCACAATATGGTATTTTCCCTTGAGATGTGAAGGGATTGAACCCCACATCAAGCACCGCAATCCCTGGGTCCAGCACCAGAAAGACAAGCTCCCAAAATGTCTGGTTTTGAAAATCAATGGGGATTAAGAGGTCAGAAGAACCACAGAACTACAGGGAACAAGAAACCTGCTCTTAAACAGTTCATGCACAATCCATTTCACATGGAGATCCAGAGAAAAAGCAACAGTTTGAAAAGCACCTAAACTATAAGTAAGGGAGACCCACTTACTAATCTTAAAGTAGCTGCTGGGGAGGCAGGAACCTCCTGAGACTTTTCCCAGGGACGGAAGCATTGGCTGACACCATTTTTCTTTGCTTATTTTTTTCCTTCGGTATGCAGGCCTCTCACTGTTGTGGCCTCTCCCGTTGCAGAGCACAGGCTCCGGACGCGCAGGCTCAGCGGCCATGGCTCACAGGCCCAGCTGCTCCGCGGCATGTGGGATCTTCCCAGACCGGGGCACAAACCTGTGTCCCCTGCATTGGCAGGCGGACTCTCAACCACTGCGCCACCAGGGAAGCCTCTCTTTTCTTTTTTTAAATTTATTTTTTTATACAGCAGGTTCTTATTAGTTATCCATTTTATACATATTAGTGTATATATGTCAATCCCAATCTCCCAATTCATCACACCACCCCTCCCCCCACCACTTTCCCCCCTTGGTGTCCATACGTTTGTTCTCTACATCTGTGTCTCTATTTCTGCCCTGCAAACTGGTTCATCTGTACCATTTTTCTAGGTTCCATATATATGCGTTAATATACGATATTTGTTTTTCTTTTTCTGACTTACTTCACTCTGTATGACAGTCTCTAGATCCATCCACGTCTCTACAATGACCCGATTTCGTTCCTTTTTATGGCTGAGTAATATTTCATTGTATATATGTACCATATCTTCTTTATCCATTCGTCTGTCAATGGGCATTTAGGTTGCTTCCATGACCTGGCTATTGTAAATAGTGCTGCAATGAACATTGGGGTGCATGTGTCTTTTAGAATTGTGGTTTTCTCTGGGTATATGCCCAGTAGTGGGATTGCTGGGTCATATGGTAATTCTATCTTTAGTTTTTTAAGGAACCTCCATACTGTTCTCCACAGTGGCTGTATCAATTTACATTCCCACCAACAGTGCAAGAGGGCTCCCTTTTCTCCACACCCTCTCCAGCATTTATTGTTTGTAGATATTCTGATGATGCCCATTCTAACTGGTGTGAGGTGATACCTCATTGTAGTTTTGATTTGCATTTCTCTAATAATTAGTGATGTTGAGCAGCTCTTCATGTGCTTCTTGGCCATCTGTATGTCTTCTTTGGAGAAGTGTCTATTTAGGTCTTCTGCCCATTTTTTAATGGGGTTGTTTGTTTTTTTAATATTGAGCTGCATGAGCTGTTTATATATTTTGGAGATGAACCCTTTGTCCATTGATTCATTTGCAAATACCTTCTCCCATTCTGAGGGTTGTCTTTTTGTGGCTGACAACATTTTGCAATCATATCCTAACTTGGTGATGACAGAGCTGGCAGGTGTCATTTTTGGTGCCCTCCCTCTAGCCTGGTTACACCATTGGGCATGCTCTGCACACCCTGCAAAACAGCCCGACTGGGTGAGCACCTTGAGCACCCACCCACTTCACACACAGCTGCACCACACCTGGGCCAGGTGAGAGCACTACCCCCCCTCCCCCGCCTAAGCGCAGCAGTTGCGATGCAATCAGACCAGGCGGGTACCCTGTGTACTGTCCACCTGTGCAGCAATCTCACCACAACTGGGCCATGAGAGCACCCTGAGTCCACCCCCACACCATGCAACAATTGTTCTGCAACCAGGCCAGGCATGTGCCTCATCCCCAACCTTCCATGAAACAGCTATGCTACAATCAAGGGGGTGAGCACACACACCTTGCCTCACCCTCCCCATTAGCAGCTATGGCCCCACAAGAGCCCACACAAGGGACACCTCTTGAGTGTCTGGCTCTGATGTCCAGGGGAGAATGTGTTTCCAGGCCCCATGGATCATCTGCTACACTAGAACCCTCCTTCAAGACCTGGGGAGGTAGCTGTTTCGCCTAATATACATAGAGAAACAAAGAGTCAGACAAAATGAAGAGACAGAAGAATATGTTCCAAACCTAAGAACAAATCCCCAGAAAAAAGACCTTAATGAAATGGACATAAACAACCTGCCTTATAAAGTGTTCAAAGTAATGGTCACAAAGATGCTCACCAAACTTGGGAGGATACTGGAAGAGAAAATATAAGAAAGAAGCAAACAGAAGTAATATCTGAGCTAAAAAATACACTTGAGGGGTTTAACAGCAGACTGGATGAAGTAGAAGAACAAATTAGTGAGCTGGAAGATAAAGCAATAGAAATCACTCAGAGCAGCAAAATGAAAAAAGAATTTTAAAAAAGTGAAGATATTTTAAGGGACCTCTTGGATAACATCAAGAGTATTAATATGCACATCAAAGGTGTCCCAGAAGGAGAAGAGAGAGAAGAAGGGCTGGAAAAATTATTTGAAGAAATAATGGCTGCAAACATCCTCCATCTGGGGAAGGAAACAGACATCCAGGTCCAGGAAACCCAGAGAGTTCCAAATAAGATGAACCCCCCAAAAAACACACCAAGATATATTATACTTAAAATGGTAAAAGTTAAAAATAAAGAGAGAACCTTAAAAGCAGCAAGAGAAAAACAACTTACTACATAACAAGGGAAACCGCATAAGACTGTCAGCAGATATTTCAGCAGAAAAATTTACAGGTCAGAAGAGAGTGGCATGACATATTCAAAGTGCTGAAAAGAAAAAACTTCCAATCATGAATTCTCTACCCAGCAAGGTTATCACTCAGAATTGAAGGAGTGATTAAGAGTTTTCCAGATAAGCAAAAGCTTTAACTCCTTTAGGAGTTCATACCACTAAGAAGGCCCTACAAGAAATGTTAAAGGGATTCTCTAAGCTGAAAAAACAGGCAGTAATTAATAATAAGAAAACAGGGACTTCCCTAGTGGCACAGTGGTTAAGAATCCGCCTGCCAATGCAGGGGACACAGGTTCAATCCCTGGTCTGGGAAGATCCCACAAGCCGTGGAGCAACTAAGCCCATGCACCACAACTACTCAGCCTGTGCTCTAGAGCCCGCGAGCCACAACTAGTGAGCCTGCATGCCACAAGTACTGAAGCCCGTGTGCCTAGAGCCCAAGCTCCGCAACAAGAGAAGCCAGTGCAATGAGAAGCCCACGCTCACTGCAACTAGACAAAAGCCCGCGTGCAGCAACGAAGACCCAATGTAGCCATAAATAAATAAATAAATTTATAAAAAAAAAAGATGGGCAGAGGACCTGAGTAGACATTTTTCCAAAGAATACATAGAGATGCCCAAGAGGCACATACATGAAGTGATGCTCAACGTCATTAATTATTAGAGAAATGAAAATCAATATCACAATGAGATACCACCTTACACCTGTTAGAATGGTTATTTTCAAAAAGACAAATAAGTGTTGACGAGCACGTGGAGAAAGGAAAACCCTTGTGCACTGTTGTTTGGAATGTAAATTGGTACAGCCAGTATGGAAAACATTATGGAGATTCTTTTAAAAATTTAGACTAGGACTACCATATTATCCAACTATTCCACTTTTGGGTATTTATCCAAAGAATATGAAACACTAATTCAAAAAGATATATGCACCCTTATGTTCGTTGCAGCATTATTTATAATAGCTGAGATATGGGGAAATCTAAGCGTCCATGGATGGATAAATGGATAAAGATGTGGCATATATGTGTATATGTGTGTGTACACACACACACACACACACACAGTGGAATGCTACTCAGTCATAAAAATGAATAAATCTTGCCATTTGTGACAACATGGATTGAGGGCATTATGCTAAATGAGTCTGAAGAAAAAAGATAAATAGGCTATGATTTCACTCATATGTAGAATCTAAAAAATAAAAACAAAACAAATGAAAAACAAAAGAAATTGAAAACAAACTCATAGATACAGAGACTAGATTGGTGTTTACCAGAGGGGAAGAATGCTGGGGATTGGGCAAAAGTGGTAAAGGGAGCCAATTATATGGTGACAGATGGTAACTAGACTTTTTGAGGTGATCACTTTGTAGTGTATACCAGTGTTGAATTATAATGTTGTACACCTGAAACTTTTAACATAATTAAAAAAGAGAGAAAATTAAAAAAGAGAGATTGGCAAAGTGGATTAAAAAATGTGTTGTCTATATGCTGGCTACAAGAAATTTCCTTCAAATATAACATTATAGGCAGACTGAAAATAAAAGGATGGAAATAGGTATATTATATAAACAGTAATCAAAGGATAGCAAGAGTAGCAATATTATATTAGTTATTGTAATTTCAGAGCAAAGAAAATTACTTGAGACACACAGGAACATTATACAATGATAAAAGGTGAAATCCACAAAGAAGACATAGCAATCATAAATGTGCATGCATCCAATAAGTGTTATAAAATATGAAGCAAAAACCAATAGGAGTGAGAAGAGCTAGATAACTCCACAGTTATAGTTGAAGATTTTAATGTGCCTGCTCAACAAATAATAGAACAATTAGCCAGAAAATAAGGAAAAGTATACAAGAACTTGGCAACACCATGAACCAGTGAGATCTAATCAACATTTATAGACTACTCCTCCCAACAACAGCAGAATACACATTCTTTTCAAGTGCCCATGGAACATTTACTAAGATCATATCCTGGGCCATAAAATAAATCTCAAAAAGTTTAAATAACTGAAATTATACAAGTTGTGTTCTCTGACCACAATGGAATAAAACTAGAATTCAGTAACAGAAAGGTAACAGGAAAATCTGTAAACACTTAGAAACTAAACAACACACTACGAAGTAATCTATGGGTCAAAGAGGAAGTCTCAAAGGAAATAAAAAAATACATTGAAGTAAATGAAAATGAAAATACAATATAGCAAAATTTGTGGGCTACAGCTAAAGCAGCTCAGTGAGGGAAATTTACAGCACTAAATACATACATTAGAAAAGAGGAAAGGTCTCAATAATTTAAGTTCCCATCTCAAGAACCTAGAAAAGAAGAGCAAACTAAATGCAAAGCAAGCAGAATGAAGTGAATAATAAAGAGCAGAAATCAACAACACTGAAAATACAAAGGCAATAAAGAAAATCAATGGAGGAGATGGTTCTTTGAAAAGGTGGATAAAATCTACTAACTCTTGGCAAGAATGACAGAGAGAAAAGAAGGGAAGATGTAAATTATCAATATCAGGAATAAAACAGTAAATATCACTACAGACCCTGCACACATCAAAAGAATAATAAGGGAATAATAATACAAAGAACTCTATACATATAAATCTGACAACTTAGGGGACCTCCCTGGTGGTGCAGTGGTTAAGAATCCGCTTGCCAATGCAGGGGTCATGGGTTCAAGCTCTGGTCTGGGAAGATGCCACATGCCATGGAGCAACTAAGCCCGTGCACCACAACTACTGAGCCTGCCCTCTATAGAGCCTGCATGCCACAACTACTGAAGCCCACGTGCCTAGAGCCCGTGCTCTGCAACAAGAGAAGCCACCACAGTAAGAAGCCTATGCACCACAACGAAGAGTAGCCCCTGCTCAGTAGCCCCCTACTTGCTGCAACTAGAGAAAGCCCGCATGAAGCAATAAAAACCCAATGCAGACAAAAATAAATAAATAAAATAAATTTTAAAAAATAAAATGCTGATGTTGTCAGCCTTGGTCATACCAATTTATATATAAAAAATTTTTTGACAACTTAGACGAAATGGGTCACTTCACTGAAAAACACAAATTATCAGAAATCACCCAATATAAAATAGATAATGTGAACAGTCTATAACTATTAAGGAAATAGAATATGTAGTTTTAAACTCTTGAAAAAAATCTCCAGGCCCAGTTACACTGCAGAATTCTACCAAACATTAAGAAAAGAACTGACATAAATTCTACACAATCTTTTCCAAAAATATGAGGAAACACGTTGCAATTCATTTTATGAATCTAGTATTACCCTGATACCAAAACCAAAGACTGTACAGAAAAAAAACTACTGACCAATGAATCTAGATAAAAAATCTTTAACAATATGCTAGCAAACAGAGTTCAGCAATATATAAAAAGAATTATGGGAGGGAGGGAGACGCAAGAGGGAAGGGATATGGGGATATATGTATATGTATAACTGATTCACTGTGTTATAAAGCAGAAACTAACACACCATTGTAAAGCAATTATACTCCAATAAAAATGCTAAGAAAAAAAAAGAATTATACACTATGACCCTGTGGGGTTTATTCTAACGATGCAAGGCTGGTTCAATATTTGAAATCAGTCAATGTAATCCCCCATATTAACAGGTTAAAGAAGAAAAATCACATGATCATATCAATTGATGCAGGAGAAGCATGTGACAAAATTCAATACTCATTCATGAAACTAGCAGAGAAAAGGAATAGTGGGAACTTCCTCAACTTGATAAAGAGCTTCTACAAAAATCCTATGGCTAACATTATACTTAATGGTGAAAGACTGAATGTTTTCCCCCTAAGAGAGTGAACAAGGCAAGAATATCCACTCTCATTACTCTTAACTAATATGGTGCTGAAAGTTCTAGTCTGTGCAGTAAGGCAAGAAAAGGAAAGAGAAGGCACATAGATTGGAAAGGAAGAAATAAAACTGTCTCTATTTGCAGATGACATGGTTGTTTACATAGGAAATCCTAAGGAATCTTCAAAGAAAATTCCTGAAATGAGTGAGTTCAGCAAGGTTGTGGGATACAAAATAAACACAGAAATATCAACTGCATTTCTTCATACTAGAAATTAACACAGGACACCACTTACGATCACTCAAAAAAAAAAAACAAACCCACAGCACTTAGATATAAATCTAACAATACATGTACAGGAATTGTATGCTGAAAACTACATAATGCTGATGAAAGAAATAAAAAATCTAAATAAATGAAGAGATATACCCTGTTCATGGATTGGAAGATTCGGTATAATAAAGATGTCAATTCTATTTTTAAATTGAGATATAATTAAAGATGTCAATTCTTGATATAAAGTGTACTAGGTTCGATGGAGTCCTCCCCCAAAATTCATGTCCTTCCTGGTACTTCATCATGTGACCATATTTGGAAATAGGGGCACTGCAGATGTAACTAAGTTGAGATCATACTGAAGTAGAGTGGACCCTTAATCCAATAATGGCTGTGTGCTTATAAGAAAAAGAGAAAGACAGAGGGAGAATGCCATGTGGTGACAGAGACTGGAGTTATGAATCTATAAGCCAAGGAATACCAAGGTTTGCCAACAACCATAAAAAGACAGGACGAGGCAAAGAAGGATCCTCCCCATAGAGCCTTCAGAAAGAGTATGGCCTACTGACACCTTGATTTCAGACTTCTGGCCTCCAGAACTGTGAGAGAATAAATTTCTCTTGTTATAAGTCACCCAGTTTGTGCTAATTTGTTATCACAGTTCTAGGAAACAAATACAGTTTAATGCAATTCCTATCAAAATCCCAGGAGGAATTTTTGTAGATTTAGACAAGATTATTCTAAAATGAATATAGAAGGGCAAAGGAACTAGATAGCTAATAACAATAAAGTGGGTACAATCACTCTACTTGCTTTTAAGACTTATTGTGTAGCTATAGTAATCAGGTACTCGCAGAGGGACTGACACATAGAGAAAATAGAGAACTCAGTAAGAGACTCACAAATATGCCCAACTGATTTTTTGTCAAAAGTACAAAAGCAATTTAATGGAGGAAAGACAGCCTTGTCAATAAATGGTGCTAGAGCAACTGGATAGCACAGCAAAAATGAACCTCAACCTAAATCTCACACCTCATACAAAAATTAACGTAAAATGTATTATGAACTTAAATGTAAAATATAAAACTATAAAACTTAAAAAAAGAGGAGAAAATCTTTGGGATATAGGGCTAGGCAAAAAGTGTACTAGATACCAACTTGAGCCTCTCCTTTGAACTGAAATTCCTAGCAAAAGCAGGTAAATAAGACGTGTGTTCTGGTGGAAAGAGCCCTGGAACTGAGGTCAGACGGTTCTAGTTCTGATTTTCATTCATTAGCCATATGAACTTAGGCAAATTGGTAACTTGACTTTTCTGAATCTTAAAAATTTCCTTATTTGTATATCAAGGATAACACCAGCATTTCCTACTTCATAGAATTACTGGGGGGCGGACTGTCAAATGAAATAATGGATGTAAGAATGCTCTGTAAAATGTAAAGTATGATAGTGTGGGCTTGAGGTTTTATATTTGTGCAATAGCCATTTTGCCACTGTATGGAGGCACTTGATAAAGGTTATCTGCTTAATAAATAATGAATGAGTGACTGGTCATCAGAAAAGTCAAATAAGGGCAAATTTTTTTTCCAAGTATTTAAAACAAAAGGGATGCATAGCACATTCAATCAAACAGTAAAAAGCAACATATACTATGTAAAGAGCCAAGAGGGTTATTAAATTAATCTCTGTATAGAAAAGCTAACTATCCCATCATATTTCAGGGAATTAGCAATAATGGATGGGAGGCTGGTCAAAAAACTAAAAAAATATTAACCTCTCTAACAGGCAACCCAAGATTCGGAGAGATGGAACAGTAATACATTAGACAGAATAAAAGTGGCAAAATGCTCAGAGCAGTTTTGGCCTTATATAGCAACTATGGAAATTGATCAATTTGAATTTATAGTACAATTTAATTTTAGTTTGTATTTGTTACTATGGCAAACACATCTGAAGGTCCAGATGAGGCTCATGGCTTAGAAATTTAATTTTCTCTTCTTCCCAAAAGAAAGTTAAGATGAGGGGAAAAAAAAGATGTATATATCTCCAAAATGTTCAATGCTAAAGTTTTTTTTTAAACTTAAATTTACACAGGCCATAATTACATAGCTCCAGAATTCTGGGTTTCTGTAAGATGATGCTAGTTTGTACCAGGTTGTCACCCTGCTATATTGTTCCACCATCTGTTGTGGTTTGCAGACGTTTGTATATGAAGAAGCAGTTGGGCAAGTCAGGAGCCCTGGATATTAACATGGACTCAAGTAATGACTTTTGTGTGACTTTAAGCAAGCCATTTGACCTTCTTAATATTTTACAGCTCCCTTATAATAACAATACTACCTTACCTTACCTGTGTATGAGTTGTTAAAGTTCACAACACATATTATTATTTTAATTGATCCTTAAAACCTCAGTATGGGAGTCAGAAAAGGTATTATTTCCATTTTACAAATGAGAAAACTGAAGTCAAACAGCAGAGGAGGAATATCCATATGCAAAAACAAACAAATGAGAAACCATTTAGACCCTTACCTCATACACCATAAACAAAAATTAACTCAAAATGAATCACAGACCTATATGTAAGAAATAAAACTATAAAAGCTACAAGAAAACATAGAAGAAAATCTTTGTAAATTTGGAATAGGCAAAGACTTCTTATCATGACTAAAAACATGACCCATAAAAGAAAAAATAATAAATTGGTCTTCATCAAAATTCAGAATATTTGCTTTTTAAATGCTGCCATTAAGAAAATGAAAAGACAAACCAGAGACTGGAAGAAAATATTTACAAATAGTATATTTGATAAAGGATTTGTATCTAGAATACATAAAGAACACATAACTTACTGAGAATCTAATTTAAAAAATGGGAAAATAATTGAATAGATATCTTTCCAAAAAAGATAAACAAATGGTCAATAAGCACATGAAAAAATGATCAACAGTGTTAGCTATCACGGAAATTCAAATCAAAACCACAATGAACTACCATTACATACCCACTAGAATGGCTATAATAAAAAAGATGGACAATAACAAGTGTTAATAAGGATGTGGAGAAGTTGGAACCCTCATACACTGCTGGGAGGAATGTAAAAGGTGCAGCAACTTTGGAAAACAGATCGCAGTTCTTCAAAAAGTTTAGAGCGTTACCATATGAGCCATTAATTCATGTACTCAAGAAAATTGAAAACAAACCTTTGAAAACGAAGACTTAGACACAACTGTTCATAGCAGCATTATTTGTAATAGCCAAAAAGTGGAAACAAATAAAATGTTTATCAACTAGTGAGTGGATAAACAAAATGTGACATACTAATTCAATAGCCTATAAAAATATTCTATTTATTCAGCAATAAAAAGGAATGAAAGAGTGATACATGCTACAGCATGGGTGAACCTCAAAAACAGTAGGCTAAACTGAAAGAAACCAGACACAAGAGGTCACAAATATGACTCCATTTATATGAAGTGTCTAGAATGAGAAAATCTATAGAGCTAGAAAGCAGATCAGTGGTTCCCTGGGCCTGAAAATGGGAGCAGGGATTGACTGCAAATGGGCAATGGGAAAATTTTTGGAGTAATGAAAATATTCTAAAACTGGATTATGGTGTCAGTTGCATAACCATACATTTACTAAAAATCACTGAATTATATACATATAATGGGTGAATATTACAGTATATAAATTACATCTTAATAAAGCTGATCTAAAAATTACTGAATAAACCTGCACTGAAAAGAAAAACAAGCAGCAGAGGAGGGACTAAAACACAGGTCTTCATTGTTCCTTCTACTCTATTATCATCTGTCTCAGAAGTGGCAGAATAATAATAAACTTTTTCAAAGGGTTAGTCTCATCACAGGGAAATAATTCTACCAGGTTTTGAAAATACAAAGTAATTCAAAATGCCAGATGGTACTGCTACTTCGACCTAATCCATAGTATACCTGTATTAGAAATTTTCTACTTTTAACTATTTACATTTCACAAACCCAGGGAAATTTTATAGTGTGTAACCACATTTTAATACAAATTTATTTACATTAAAACTCATATCGAAAAGCATTATTCTATGTAATTTCTAATACATAAGATCATTTAGTTCTTTAAAATTAGCTTAAAGTTTAGTATCATTGTTTGACTTACAGTGTGGCTAATAAGGCTCAGAGCATCTTCACAGCAGCCCCAAATTTCTTCCAGGGGACAGAGTTCTTCATTCGGCACCCCATCTGGCACGAAGAGGTTAATCAAGCTGTGCATACATTTGCTGAAAATCAAAAAGAGAAAACGCATCCCATAAGGAAAGAAATCATTGACTTCATGGCTAAGATAAGTAAAATCTGGATCTCATCCCAGACTAAGAGCTTCAAAACACGTCTGTTCTTCCTTCAATTTTATCTGGCCTCCAAGCTCAGAAGACAGATTTTTGAAGATATAAAGGGGGCTGACCAATCCTTCCTTTTATTATGCCTATGGTTGTCTTTCACTATATATTTTTTTTTTTTAGTTTCCTGAACTAAGGAGTTGTGTCTGTTTACTATATTTTATGAGCTGGTTTAATCTACAGATACTTTAAAGCATCTCGTTACATCCTCAAATGCAGAAGGGAATTGGGATTTAAATTGGGAGTAATTCCAGGAGAACTCTCTCATGTCTCAGAAAAGGAAGACTGTAATGAAGTTTTCCAGAGAAAAATCACACAATATCTATTTTTCCCCCATGTCTAGGCGTAGAGAACATAAAATCTTCAATAAATACTATTTTATATTACGTACAGCACTTATTGGTCCTTAAAGAAAGGTGCTTAGAAAAAAATATATGAGGCAAATGTAGCAAAATGTTAACATCTGTTAAATTTGAGTGGTGGATACACTCGTGTTTGTTATATTAATCTACTTTTCTGTATATTTGGCATATTCAGTAATGAATGAAAGAAAGGTACTTAATTAGTAATTTTATTATATATACAGGCTCACACAAAGAAGCAACTTTCTCCCTCTTTTCTCCTTTGGGAAAACCAGACTCCTTTACCTTGCCTTGGTCTATCACACAACTCTAAATATGGAGCTATTCTGAGGGCTTTTTAGTCCAGGAGTTACAGGAGTGGCCCAATCATCTTTTGAGTCAGTTGAGTATGATTGTTGACTTATGGGACATTGACTATAGCACTTTTGGCTATCAAAAACTAGGATTCGGGCTTCCCTGGTGGCGCAGTGGTTGAGAGTCCGCCTGCTGATGCAGGGGACATGGGTTCGTGCCCCGGTCCGGGAAGATCCCACATGCTGCGGAGCGGCTAGGCCCGTGAGCCATGGTCGCTGAGCCTGCGTGACCGGAGCCTGTGCTCCGCAGTGGGAGAGGCCACAACAGTGAGAGGCCCTTGTACCGCAAAGAAAAAAAAACAACAACAAAAAAATAAAACTAGGATTCAGTGTTGAATTATATTTACTAACCTGTATCTCAAAACATCAACTGATTCTTTCTTTTTGTGGAGAAATAAAGCCTTTTTCAAGGCCTTTAGAGCAATAGAAGGATAGTGTGCAGGCATTTCCATTGCTAATGCTACATGAAGGGAAGCAAAAAGATTGTGAATACCATAATCTCATCCATCACAGTTTTCATCCCACGTTACAACTGACTTTCTCTAATGAAACTGACCTGAGACAGATGAACAAAAACAAATAAATAAACAAAGACAAAAACCCAAAAATGAATTTTATAAAATGATGAATCCATGGTGGCTTTCAGAGATAGCTTCTACTTTCTGGGCAGAGTAACATGGTAGGATCACCAGGTTATATTTTTTCTTCAGCAAACATCAACAGAGAACCTACTGTTTCTGTAAGCCTGCGCATAGTCATACAGGTGAAGCAATAATCTTAGGAACCAAAGTGAAGGAGGGGCACACTAAGAAGGAAACAGAAAGCAGATAAGTAAAAGGGTACTAATCAAAAACAGATTTATACTAAATATACTGTTTCTGCCTAACATTAAAAACAGGAAACACTTGACATAAGAGTAAGTATCAGAGGTAAAACCCCTAAAACTTCTAGACGCATTTACCAGGCCTCTAGAATTGGAGTTCCATTATACAAGGAACAGTGGTCACCATCACATGTCTATAAAGTATACGCCACCAGCTCCACAGGTCTAGAAATTCTGTCTTGGCAAGACAAGGAAAGGTAAATGTGACTCTTGTGCACTTGGGGCTACCTAATACCTTTATTAGCCACACATAGGCTCCTGAGGAGGGTGAAAGATATAAAGGGAACATAATGAGGCCATTTCTTGCAGTATATCCTCATAGAGGCTCTGAGCCCCCCAATACTACTTATAGCCCAATGACAAATTTGAGGTTGGCAATTGTGTTAAAAATATCACCAATATTTCTCTGTACACTTTCATAAACGGCTAAGAGTGTATTACTTTTGATTAGTGAAGCAGCTGATTGCCTATTTCTAACTAGCTGAGCAAAACTAACTTTCTGAAGTTTGAGCTACCTCTATTGTGTAGTTATATTATTCGATTCTACACATAAAATAAATATGAGCAATGCACTTTGCTAGGGTTTATAAGTACAACAAATACAAGTAATTATTACTCATGACCCTAAGGAGCCTAAAGAAAAAGATAAATGCACAAACGATTATAATACAAAATAGTTCGAGAATGCCATTAGAGAAGGAGAAACAAAGTGCTATGAGGATACATTGCTTCCCACCTGGAGGAAAGAGAGAAGAGAGAGAAGAAAGAAAAAAGTAGTACGACTTAAATGGGTACCAGCCTTCCAAAAACATAAATACAGCTCTTACATGCGATTGTTTCCAATGTTTTACTTTCTAAATGAGGCAGTTCCCACACTGATTCCAGGAAGCTGTCCAGTAATGGGTCATTCATTTTGGCTTTAACTTCAAACTCATACAGCAGAAGCAATGTCTCACATGGATCACTTGAGAAGTCCCCTAAGAAAGAGGCAAAAATGCAACATTCTCTGTGATTACATTTTATCATTCTCTTCTATTCTAATCTCTCTTCTGGGGAGATTTTCCTATTGAGGAAAATTAATTTTACTTATAATTTGAAGGTTATCCCAGCTCCTGTAGACAGATCTTTTACATTTTAAAATATATAAACTCACCAATACTTTCACACCCTGAAATGCATTCACTAGAGTTGTCTACATTTCCTGAAATTATTACGATGATATTCCTAAATAGCCTGGAAAAGTCTTGTTGCTATCTAATTCAAATACGTTTACCTGCCTTACTTTAATGACTGAGTTAACCAGAAAATACAGTGCAATATAAACCAACTGTGGTTTTATTTTAAACAAAGCAAGGGGAAGTTTCCAAACTGCTTCATTTAGTCAGTCAACAATATTTCTTGGTTATCGCCATGGGCAGAATCTTGTATCAGGTAGCATCTACCATACTATGTGAGATGGTTTCCAATCACCCTTGTTAGACTTAACGTTTTCAAAAGTTTGGAGGTATAGCATACATACAATAAACTGAGGGAAGTGCATTAATCTTAAACAAACAGGGTGATGAATTTTTATATACGTTCAAACCACTACCCAGATCATGATATAGAACACTTCCAACACTCGTGCTCCTTTCCAGTCAATACCACCTTTGCAGAGTTAACAACTATTTTGACTTCTGTCACTACTGATGTGTATTTTTTGTTATTGAACTTCAGTGACAGCATGTATAACTATAATCAACTTTTGAATATTGACCTGTATACTGTGACTTGCTTAACTCATTTATTAGTTCACATAACTTTTTTGTAGATTCTTTGGACTTTCTATATAGAGAATCATGTGTCCTCTGCAAATACAGATAGTTTTATTTGATCTTTTTCACTCTATGTATGTCTTTTCCCACTCTTTCGCTTGCCTTATTGCATTGGCTAGGACCACCAGGATGATGATGACCAGGAGTGGTGAGAGTAGACATCCTTGACTTATGTCCTTAGAGGGAAAGCGTTCAGTCTTTCATCATTTAAAATGACATTAGCTGTAGGTTTCATTTTTGTGGATGGTCTTTATCAGCTTGAGGAACTTCCTTCCCTACTATTCCTGTTTAGCTGAGAGTTTCTATAATAAATGGATGTTGAGTCTTGTCACTTAATCTGTTGATATGGTGAATTAAATGATTGAGTTTACAATGCTGAACCCAGGATAAAACTTACTTGGTTATAATCTATTATCCTTTTCATGTTTTACTAGATTTTAAACTATGAATTCAATGGGTGTAGGACAATTCAGGTTATCTATTTCTTTTTGTGGGAGCTTTGGTAGTTTGACTTTCAAGGAATTTGTCAATCTCATCTAACCCTTCAAATTAATGGGCATAAATTTCTTCAGAATATTCCCTTGTTATCTTTTTTTTAATGTCTGCAGCATCTGTAGTGATGTCTACACTATCATTCTTGATATTGTTAATTTGTGTCTTGATCTGCCTGGCCAGAGTTTTCTCAACTGCACTGATCTTTTCAAACAAAAACAACAATACAGCTTTTGGTTTCATCAATTTTATCTATTATTTTCTGTTTTAAATCTTATTGACTTCTGCTCTTATATTACTCCTTTCATTCTGCTTGATTTGGTTCAATTTGCTAATTTTTTCCCTAAGGTGGAGGCTTATTTAAGATCTTTCTTTTTCTAAAAGAGGCATTTATTTCTACAAAGTTTTGTCTAAACACTGCTTTAGCTGTATCCTCCAAATTTTTTTTGTTTTGTTTTTTTGCGGTACACGGGCCTCTCACTGTTGTGGCCTCTCCTGTTGTGAAGCACAGGCTCCGGACGCGCAGGCTCAGCGGCCATGGCTCACGGGCCCAGCCGCTCCACGGCATGTGGGATCTTCCCAGACCGGGGCAAGAACCCGTGTCCCCTGCATCGGCAGGTGGACTCTCAACCACTGCACCACCAGGGAAGCCCCCTCCAAATTTTTATATGCTGTGTTTTCATTTACTTCCATTCAAACTATTTCTAATTTCCCTGCGAATTTCTCTTCAACCCATTTGATTATTTAAAAAGTATGTTTTTTAAATTGAAGTATAGTTGATTTACGATATTATATTAGTTTTGGGTATACAACATAGTGATACAATATTTTTATAGCTTACACTCAGTTTAAAGTTATTACAAAACAATGGCTATATTTCACTGTGCTGTACAATATATCCTTGTTGCTTATCTATTTTTTTTGTTGTTGTTGTTGTTGCGGTATGCGGGCCTCTCACTGTTGTGGCCTCTCCCGTTGCAGAGCACAGGCTCCGGACGCGCAGGCCCAGCGGCCACGGCTCACAGGCACAGCCACTCCGCGGCATGTGGGATCCTCCCGGACCGGAGCACGAACCTGTGTCCCCTGCACTGGCAGGCAGACTCTCAACCACTGCGCCACCAGGGAAGCCCCGCTTATCTATTTTATACATAGTAGTTTGCATCTCTTAATCCCATACTCCTGTCCTGCCCCCTCCCCACTTCACTCTCCCCAGTGGCAACCACTAGTTTGTCCTCTGTATCTGTGAATCTGTTTCTGCTTTGTTATGTACATTGGTTTGTTTCATTTTTTAGATTCCACATATACGGGATAACATAGAGTATTTGTCTTTCTTGGTCTTACTTATTTCACTAAGGGTAATATTCTCTAAGTCCATCCAAGTTGTTGCAAATGGCAGAATTTCATTCTTTTTTATGGCTGAGTAATATTCCATTTTATATATTACACCACATCTTCTTTACCCATTCATCTGTTGATAGACACTTAGGTTGCTTCCGTATCTTTGCTATTGTAAATAATCCTGCTATGAACATTGGGGTACATATATCTTTTTGAATTATTGTCTTCTTTTTTTGTAGATATATACCCAGGAGGGAATTGCATGATCACATGGTAGTTCTATTTTTAGGTTTTTGAGGAACCTTATACTGTTTTCCACAGTGGCTGCACCAATTTACATTCCCACCAACATTGTACAAGGGTTCCCTTTTCTCCACATCCCCACCAACATTTGTTATTTGTAGACATTCTAACAGGTGTGAGATGATATCTCATTGTGGTTTTGATTTGCATTTCTCTAATGATTAGTGATGCTGAGCATCTTTTCATGTGCCTGTTAGCCATCTGTATGTCTTCTTGGGAAAAATGTCTATTTAAGACTTCTGCCCTTTTTTTTTTTTTTTCCGGTACATGGGCCTCCCACTGCTGAGGCCTCTCCCATCGCAGAGCACAGGCCCTGGATGCGCAGGCTCAGCAGCCATGACTCACGGGCCCAGCTGCTCTGCGGCATGTGGGATCCTCCCGGACTGGGGCACGAACCTGCATCCCCTGCATCGGCAGGCGGACTCCCAACCACTGCGCCACCAGGGAAGCCCTTCTGCCCATTTTTAATTGGTTTGTTGGTTTTTTTCTTGATGCTGAGTTGTATGAGCTCTTTATATATTTTGGATATCAACCCCTTATTGATCATATCATTTGCAAATATTTTCTCCCATTCCATAGTCTGTCTCTTCGTTTTGTCAATGGTTTCCTTTGCTGTGCAAAAGTTTTTATGTTTAATTAGGTCCCATTTGTTTATTTTGCTTTTATTTCTTTTGCTGTAGGAGACAGATCCAAAAAATATTGCTATGACTTATGTCAAAGAGTGTTCTGCCTATGTTCTCTTCTAGAAGTTTTATGGTTTCAGGTCTTACATTTAGGTCTTTAATCCATTTTTAGTTTATTTTTGTGTATGGTGTGAGGAAATGTTCTAATCTCATTCTTTTACATGTGGCTGTACAGTTTTCCCAGCACCACTTATTGAAGAGACTGTCTTTTCTCCATTGTATATTCTTGCCTCCTTTGTCATAGATCAATTGACCGTAGGTGCATGGGTTTATTTCTGGGTTCTCTATTCTGTTCCACTGATCTATGTGTCTATTTTTTTGCCAGTACCATGTTGTTTTCATTACAAATAAATGTGTTGTTTTGATTACAATAAATGTGTATTCTGGTGTTGTTGGGTAGAGCATTCTATAAATATCCATTAGATCAAGTTGGTTGATAGTGTCATTTATGTCTTCTATACACTTGTTGAGTATCAGTAGCTTTGTAGTACAGTCTGAAGTCAGGGAGCATGATACCCCAGCTTTGTTCTTTTTTCTCAAGATTTCTTTGGCAGTTCGGGGTTTCTTGTGGTTCCATAAAAATTTTAGGATTATTTGTTCAAGTTCTGTGAAAAATGTCATGGGTTATTTTGATAAGGATTGCCTTAAATCTGTAGATCACTTTGGGTAGTATGGACATTTTAAACAATATTAATTCTCCCAATCCAAGAACATGGGATATCTTTCCATTTCTTTGTATCATTTTCAAATTCCTTCATCAATGTTTTACAGTTTTCAGAGTATAGGTCTTTCACCTCCTTGGTTAAGTTTATTCCTAGGTATTTTATTCTTTTTGATGTGATTTTATTCACGATTGTTTTCTTGCTTTATCTTTCTGATAGTCCATTATTAGTGTATAGAAAAGCAACAGATTTCTATATATTAATCTTGTATCTTGCAACTTTACTGAATTCATTTATTAGTTCCAATACTTTTTTGGTGGAGACTTTAGGGTTTCTTATATATAGTATCATGTCATCTGGAAATAGAGTTTTATTTCTTCCCTTCCAATTTGGATGCACTTTATTTCTTTGTCTTGTCTGATTGCAGTGGCTAGAACTTCCATTGCTATGTTAAATATAAGTAGCAAGAGAGGGCATCCTTGTTGTCTTCCTGATCTTAAAGACTTTCAGTATTTCACCATTGAGTATGATGGTAGCTGTGAGTTCATCATAAATGGCCTTTAATATGTTGATATATGTTCCCTCTATATCAACTAGAAGTATGTTGTTTAGTTTCCAAATATATATTTGGAAAAATATAACTGTAAAATATATTTTACATATACTTTATAAATTTATCATTTAACTCCATTATGGTAAGAGAAAATACTTTGCATGATTTCAATACTTTTAACTCTTTTCAGGTTTGTTTTATGGTTCAGCATATGGCCTATGTTGAATGATCCACGTGCATTTGAAAATAAATGTGTATTCTGGTGGTGTTGGGTAGAGCATTTTATAAATGTCAATTAGATCAAGTTGGTTGATAGTGTTAGTTATGTCTTCTATATCCTTGTTGAGTATCTGTTGACTTATTCTATTGACTCCTGTATTGGAGTCTCTCTCCAACCATAGGGTGGATTTGTCTATTCCTCCTTTCAGTTCTATCAGTTTTTGTTTCATGTATTTTGAAGCTCTGTTGTTTGGTACATTACAAATTTAGGATAGTTATGTTGTCACGTTTAATTGACCACTTTTTCATTATATCCCTCTTTATCCTTAGTAATATTCCTTGCTTTAAAGTGTCTTCTCTGATAATATAGCCATTCCAGCTCTCTTTGGATTAGTGTTTGCATAGTGTACCTTTTTCAATTCCTTTTATTTTTAACCTACCTATGTATTCATATATAAGTGGGTTTCTTATAGACAGCATGTAGTTTTGGGTGTTGATTTTTTAGCCAATCTGACATTCTTTATTTCTTTTCTTGATCTTTTAATTGGTGTGTTTAGACCAGGGGTGAGCAAACTACAATCTATGGGCTGGCCGCTTGTTTGGCAATAAAGTTTTCTGGGAATCCAGTCATGTTCATTTGTTTAAATATTATCTATGTCTATTTTCCTGCCTATAATGGCACAGTGGAGTAGTTGTGCCTGAGACCCTATGGCCTGTTAGCTGAAAATATTTACTATTGGGTCTTTAAGAAACATGTCCTGACCTCTGATTTAGATGATTTATATTTAATGCAATTATTGATATAGTTGGGTGTTCTTGAACTTTATTAAATTGAATTATACTTAGAACAATTAGAAGATCAAGAAGGAAACATGTCTTGAAAAACACTGTAAGCCAACTAGAACTACCAGACCTTTAGAGAACACTCAACAGCAGCAGAATAGACATTCTTCTCAAATGCATATAGAATATTCTCTAGAATTAATGATATGCTAGGTCATAAAACAAACCTCCATAAATTTCAAAATATAAAATGATACAATGTATGTTCTGTGACCACAGTGGAATGAAATTAGAATAAGAAAAAAGAAATTGGGAAACTCACAAATATATTGAAAGTAAACAAGACACTTTTAAACAACCAATGGGTGAAAAAACAAATCAACAGAGAAATTAGAAAATATTTTGAAAATGAAGACACAATATAATAAAACTAATGGGATGCAGCTAAAGTGCTTAGATGGAAAATTATATTCATAAACATATAATTAGATTGGTAAACATATACACATATAATTAATTATATCTTTACAGAAAATATGCTGTACACCTTAAACTTATATAGTGCTGTATGTTAATTATACCTCAATAAACTTGGAAAAAAATAAAATGAAACTTAAAAGAAGGAAAAATTGATTTCAAATCAATAATATAACCCTCCACATTAGTTAAGAGCAAACTAAACCCAAAGAAGTAGAAGGTAGAGAATAATAAAAATTGGAGTGGAAATGAATGAGAGAATAGGAAAACAATAGAGAAAATTAATGAAACCAGAAGCTGATTCTTTAAAAAGACAAACAAAATTGACAAAACTTTAGCTAGATTGACTAAGAAAAAAAGGAGAGAAGCCTCATTGCTAGAATCAGAAACAAAAAAAGAGACATCATTACCAACCTTAGAGAAATAAAAAGGATTACAAAGGAATGCAATGAAAAATGTATGCCAAGGGTCTTCCCTGGTGGCGCAGTGGTTGAGAGTCCGCCTGCTGGTGCAGGGGACGCGGGTTCGTGCCCCGGTCTGGGAGGATCCCACATGCTGCGGAGCAGCTGGGCCCATGAGCCATGGCCGCTGGGCCTGCGTGTCCGGAGCCTGTGCTCTGCAACGGGAGAGGCCACAACAGTGAGAGGCCCGCGTACAGCAAAAAAAAAAGAAAAAAAAGAAAATGTATGCCAATAAATTGGACAATCTGGATAAAATGAACAATTTCCTAGAAAGACAAACTACTGAAACTGACTCAAGAAGAAACAGACATCTGTATAGATGTATAATGAAGGAAGACATTGAATTAGTAATTTTAAAAACTACAGGGACTTCCCTAGTGGTCCAGTGGGTAAGACTCCACACTCCCAATGCAGGGGGCCTGGGTTTGATCCCTGGTTGGGGAACTAGATCCCACATACATGCCGCAACTAAGAGTTCGCATGCCACAACTATGAGCCTGCATGCCGCAACTAAAGATTCTGCATGCCACAAGTAAAAGATCCCACATGCCACAACTAAGACCCGGCACAGCCAAAATAAATAAATAAATAAATATTTTTTAAAAAAACTACAGAAAAAGAAAAGTCCAGGCCTATACAGCTTCACCACAGGACTGGAGCAAACATTTAAAGAATAATTAATACTAAGTATTTACTAATTCTTTCAAAAATTGAAAGGGATGGAACATTTCACAACTTATGTTATAAGGCCAGGATTACTATGATACCAAAACCAGACAAAGATATCACAAGTAAAGAAAATTAGACAAAGGTCTCTTATGAATATAGACACAAAAATACCCAACAAAATACTAGTATTCTGCATCCAGAAACATATAAAAGAATTATACAGTGTGATCAAGTGGGATTTTTCCCAGGAATGTAAGGTTGCTTTAACAAGTGAAAACCAATTAATATAATATACCATATCAACAAAACAGAGACTACATGATGATCTCAATAGAGGTGGAAAGCATTTTACAGAATCCAATAAACCTGATAAAACACTGTCATGATAAAAACAATTAACAAACTAGGAGTGGAAGGGAACCTCCTCAACCAGATAAAGGGCATCTATGAAAAAATCACAGCTAAAAACATACTTAATGGTGAAAGACTGGATTCTTTCCCTCTAAGATGAAGAAAGAGACACATATGCCCACCCCTACCATTGCTATTCAACACTGTACTGTAAGTACTACCTAAAGAAATTAGGCAAGAAAAAGAAATAATAAACATCAAGACTGGAAAAGAAGTAGTGAAACTATTAATACACAATGTGATCTTGTAAATAAAATTCCTAGGCATTCCAGTAAAATACCATTAGAACTAATAAAGAAGTTTAATAATATTAATGTACAAAAATCAATTCTATTTCTATACAATAGCCATGAGCAAAATGAGAATAAGATTAAGAAAACAATTCCATTTATAATACCATCAAAAATAAACTATTTAGGATTAAATTAAAGAAGTGCAGGACTTGTACACTGAAAACTTTAAAACATCATTGAAAGAAATTAAGGAAGATGTAAATAAATGGAAAAATATTCCATGTTCATGGATTAGAAGGCTTGACATTGTTAAAATAGCAATACCCCTCAAAATGATCTATATATTCAACAGAATCCCTACCAGAATCCCAGCTGGCTTTTTTCTTTTTTCAGAAACTAACAGGCTGATCCTAAAATTCATGTGGAAATTCAAGGGATCCAGAATAGCCAAAACAATCTTGAAAAAGAAGAGCGCACACACACACACACACACACACACACACACACACACACACACAAAGAAGAAAAAGAACATATTTGGAGACTAACATTTCCATGGGTCTATGGTCAACAATTTTCTACAAGGAGACAAAGACCATCCAATGGGGAAACAATAACTTATTTTCTTTCCTTTTTGGCTGTGCCGCATGGCTTTCAGGATCTTAGTTCCCTGACCAGGGATTAAACCCGCAACCTCAGAAGTAAAAGCACAGAGTTCCAACCAATGGACCACCATGGAATTCCCAAGAATAGCTTTTTCAAAAAAATGGATCTGTATAGCCACATGGAAAATAAGGAAACTGGACCCTACTTCATACCACATACAAAAGTTAACTAAAAATGGATCAAAGACCTACATGTAAGAACTAAAACTATAAAACTGTTTAGAAGAAAACATAGGAGTAAACCTTTATGACTTTGGATTGGCAGTTATTAGATATGACACCAGAAGCAGGAACAAGAAAAGAAAAATACATAAATTGTACCTCATAAAAGTTAAAAAAAAAAAGTGCTTCAAAGGATGCTACTGAGAAAAGGAAAAAACCCACAGAATGGGAGAAAATATTTGCAAGTCATATATCTGATCACGGACCTGCATCTAGAATATATAAAGGACTCTTATGACTTAATAATTTAAAAAACAATTAACAATTGGGCAAACGATCTAAACAGACATTCCTCCAAAAAATACGTGCAAATCGCCAATAGGCATATGAAAAAATGCTCAATACCATTAGTTGTCAAGAAAATCAGTCATTGGGACTTCCTTGCTGGTGCAGTGGTTAAGAATGCACCTGCCAATGCAGGGAACAGGGGTTTGAGCCCTGCTCCGGGAAGATCCCACATGCCACAGAG
Organism: Leucopleurus acutus; assembly: GCF_964270905.1. Lineage (NCBI taxonomy): Eukaryota > Metazoa > Chordata > Mammalia > Artiodactyla > Delphinidae > Leucopleurus > Leucopleurus acutus. Next base: position 60,137,865 of record NC_139148.1, read on the forward strand.
CAACTCAGCCCGTGCACCACAACTACTGAGCCTGTGTTCTAGAGCTCCCGAGCCACAATTACTGAAGCCCGAGTGTCTAGAGCCCATGCTCTGCAACAAGAGAAGCCACCACAATGAGAAGCCCGCACACCGCAACGAACAGTAGCCCTCGTGTGCCACAAGTACAGAAAGCCCACGTGCAGCAACGAAGACCCAACAAGGCCAAAAATAACTAATAAATAAATTAATTTTTTAAAAAAGAAAATCAGTCATCAGGAAATCAAAACCACAATGGGATATCACTCTACACTCAGAAGGATGGCTAGAATCAAAAAGTCAGATAATACAAGTGTTGGCAAGCTGGTGGTGAAATCAGAAGCCTTACACAACTGGTGACAATATAAAATGGTGCAGCCACTTAGGAAAATGGTCTGGCAGGTCCTCAAACAATTAAACAGAGTCACGGAGAGGGGAGCTTAAAGATGGTGGAAGAGTAAGACGTGGAGATCACCTTACTCCCCACAAATACATCAGAAATACATCTACATGTGGAACAACTCCTACAGAACACCTACTGAATGCTGGCAGAAGACCTCAGATCTACAAAAGGCAAGAAACCCCCCACGTACTTGGGTAGGGCAAAACAAAAAAGAAAAAACAGAGACAAAAGGATACAGATGGGACCTGCACCAGTAGGAGGGAGCTGTGACGGAGGAAAAGGTTCCACACACTAGGAAGCCCCTTTGCGGGTAGAGACGGGAGTGGACACGGTGTGGGGGCGGTGAACTTTGGAGGCACGGAAGAGAGCACAGCAACAGGGGTGCGGAGGGCAAAGTGGAGGGATTCCCGCACAGAGGATCAGTGCTGACCAGCACTCACCAGCCCGAGAGGCTTGTCTGCTCACCCGCCAGGACCAGTGGGGGCTGGGAGCTGAGGCTCCGGCTTTGGTCGGATCCCAGGGAAAAGACTGCAGTTGGTTGCGGGAACACAGCCTGAAGGGGGCTAGTGCGCCACGGCTAGCCGGGAGGGAGTCCGGGAAAATGTCTGGAGCTGCCGTAGAGGCAACAGACTTTTTCTTGCCTCTTTGTTTCCTGGTGCGCAAGGAGAGGGAATTAAGAGTGCCGCTTAAAGGAGCTCTAGGGACGGGGGCGAGCTGCGGCTATCAGCGCGGACCCCAGATACGGGCATGAGATGCTGAGGCTGCTGTTGCCGCCACCAAGAAGCCTGTGTGCAAGCACAGGTCACTATCCACACCTCCCCTCCCAGGAGCCTGTGCAGCCCGCCACTGCCAGGGTCCCGTGATCCAGGGACAAAGTGCCCAGGAGAACACACGGTGCCTCAGGCTGGTTCAACATCACACAAGCCTCTGCCGCGGCAGGCTTGCCCCGAACTCCGTACCCCTCCCTCCCCCAAGCGTGAGTGAGCCAGAGCCCCAGAATAAGCTGCTGCTTTAACCCTGTCCTGTCTGAAAAAAGAACAGACGCCCTCAGGAGGCCTACACGAAGAGGCGGGTCCAAGTCCAAAGATGAACCCCAGGAGTTGTGTGAACAAAGAAGACAAAGGGAAATTTCTCCCAGCAGCCTCAGGAGCAGCGGATTAAATCTCCGCAATCAACCTGATGTACCCTGCATCTGTGGAATACCTGAATAGACAATGAATCATCCCAAATTGAGGAGGTGGACTTTGGGAGCAATGATATACATATATTATTCCCTTTTTCTCTTTTTGTGAGTGCGTATATGTATGCTTCTGTGTGTGTTTTTGTCAGTATAGCTTTGCTTTTACCATCTGTTCTAGGGTTCTGTCTGTATTTTATTTTTATTATAGGTTTTTAAACTTTTTTATGTTATTATTATTATATTTCTGCGGTACGCAGGCCTCTCACTGTTGTGGCTTCTCCCATTGTGGAGCACAAGCTCCGGACACACAGGCTCAGCAGCCACGGCTCACAGGCCTAGCCGCTCCACGGCATGTGGGATCTTCCTGGACCGGGACACAAACCCGTGTCCCCTGCATTGGCAGGAGAACGCTCAACCACTGCGCCACCAGGGAAGCCCTTTTATTATAGTTTTTAGCACTCTTATCATTGGTGGATTTGCTTTTTGGTTTGGTTGCTCTCATCTTCCTCTCTTTTTTTTAATAAAAAATTTATTAATTTTTTAAAATAATTGTTTTAATAATTATTCTTTATTTTTATTTTAATAACTTTATTTTATTTTCCTTTTTTAATTTTACCTTCTTCTTTCTTTCTTCCCCTTTTCTCCCTTTTATTCTGAGCCGTGTGGATGACAGGCTCTTGGTGCTCCAGCCAGGCATCAGGGCTGTGCCTCTGAGGTGGGAGAGCCAAGTTCAGTACACTGCTCCACAAGAGACCTCCCAGCTCCATGTAACATCAAACGGCAAAAATATCCCAGAGATCTCCATCTCAGCGCCAAGACCCAGCTCCACTCAACGACCAGCAAGCCCTATGCCAAACAACTAGCAAGACACGAACACAACCCCGTCCATTAGCAGAGAGGATGCCTAAAACCATAATAAGGCCACAGACACCCCAAAACACACCAGCAGACATGGACCTGCCCATCAGAAAGACAAGATCCAGTGTCATCCACCAGAACGCAGGAACCAGTCCCCTCCACCAGGAAGCCTACACAATGCACTGAACCAACCTTAGGCACTGGGGACAGACACCAAAAACAACAGGAACTACAAACCTGTAGCCTGTGAAAAGGAGACCCCAATCACCGTTAAGTTAAGCAAAATGAGAAGACAAAGAACCACACAGCAGATGAAGGAGCAATGCAAAAACTCACCAGACCTGAAAAAAGAAGAGGAAATAGGCAGTCTAACTGAAAAAGAATTCAGAATAATGATAGTAAAGATGATCCAAAATCATGGAAATAGAATGGAGAACATATAAGAAACCTTTAACATGGACCTAGAAGAACTAAAGAACAAACAAACAGTGACGAACAAAACAATAAATGAAATTAAAACTGCTCTAGAAGGGATCAATAGCAGAATAACTGAAGCAAAAGAACGGAAAACTGACCTGGAAGATAAAATAGTGGAAAAAACTACTGCAGAGCAGAATTAAGAGAAAAGAATTAAAAAAATTGAGGACAGTCTCAGAGACCTCTGGGACAACATTAAATGCACCAACATTCGAATTACAGGGGTCCCAGAAGAGAAAAAGAAAGGGACTGAGAAAATATTTGAAGAGATTATAGTTGAAAACTTCCCTAATATGGGAAAGGAAATAGTTAATCAAGTCCAGAAAGCAGAGAGAGTCCCATACAGGATAATTCCACGGAGAAACACACCAAGACACATATTAATCAAACTATCAAAAATTAAATAAAAAGAATATTAAAAGCAGCAAGGGGAAAACAACACATAAGGGAATCCCCATAAGGTTAACAGCTGATCTTTCAGCAGAAACTCTGCAAGACAGACGGGAGTGGCAGGATATATTTAAAGTGATGAAGGGCAAAAACCTATAACCAAGATTACTCTACCCAGCAAGGATCTCATTCAGATTTGACGGTGAAATTAGAACCTTTACAGACAAGCAAAAGCTAAGAGAATTCAGCACCACCAAACCAGCTTTACAACAAATGCTAAAGGAATTTCTCTAGGCAGGAAACACAACAGAAGGAAAAGACCTACAATAACAAACCCAAAACAATTAAGAAAATGGTAATAGGAACATACATATCGATAATTACCTTACATGTAAATGGATTAAATGCTCCAACCAAAAGACATAGACTGGCTGAATGGATACAAAAACAAGACCCGTATATATGCCATCTACAAGAGACCCACTTCAGACCTAGGGACACATACAGACAGAAAGTGAGGGAATGGAAAAAGATATCCATGCAAATGGAAATCAAAAGAAAGCTAGAGTAGCAATTCTCATATCAGACAAAATAGACTTTAAAAACAAAAGATTATTACAAGAGACAAAGAAGGACACTACATAATGATCAAGGGATCAATCCAAGAAGAAGATATAACAATTATAAATATTTATGTACCCAACATAGGAGCACCTCAATACATAAGGCAAATACTAACAGCCATAAAAGGGGAAATCGACAGTAACAAAATCATAGTAGGGGACTTTAACACCCCACTTTCACCAATGCACAGATCATCCAAAATGAAAACACATAAGGAAACACAAGCTTTAAATGATACATTAAACAAGATGGCCTTAATTGATATTTATAGGACATTCCATCCAAAAACAACAGAATACACATTCTTCTCAAGGGCTCATGGAACATTCTCCAGGATAGATCATATCTTGGGTCATAAATCAAGCGTTGGTAAATTTAAGAAAATTGAAATCATATCACATATCTTTTCTGACCACAACACTATGAGACTAGATATCAATTACAGGAAAAAATCTGTAAAAATTACAAACACATGGAGGCTAAACAATACACTACTTAATAGCCAAGAGATCACTGAAGAAATCAGAGAGGAAATCAAGAAATACCTAGAAACAAATGACAATGAAAACACGACGACCCAAAACCTATGGGATGCAGCAAAAGCAGTTCTAAGAGGGAAGTTTATAGCAATACAATCCTACCTTAAGAAACAAGAAACATCTGAAATAAACAACCTAACCTTACACCTAAAGCAGTTACAGAAAGAAGAACAAAAATCCCCAAAGTTAGCAGAAGGAAATAAATCATAAAGATGAGATCAGAAATGAATGAAAAAGAAATGAAGGAAACAAGAGCAAAGATCAATAAAACTAAAAGGTGGTTCTTTGATATGATAAACAAAATTGATAAACCATTAGCCAGACTCATCAAGAAAAAAATGGAGAAGACTGAAATCAATAGAATTTGAAATGAAAAAGGAGAAGCAACAAATGACACTGCAGAAATACAAAGGGTCATGAGAGATTACTACAAGCAACTCTATGCCAATAAAATGGACAACCTGGAAAAAATGGGCAAATTCTTAGAAATGCACCACCTTCCGAGACTGAACCAGGAAGAAACAGAAAATATGAACAGACCAATCACAAGCACTGAAATTGAAACCGTGATTAAAAATCTTCCAACAAACAAAAGTCCAGGACCAGATGGCTTCACAGGCGAATTGTATCAAACATTTAGAGAAGAGCTAACCTCTATCCTTCTCAAACTCTTCCAAAATATAGCAGAGGTAGGAACACTCCCAAACTCATTCTACGAGGCCACCATCACCCTGATACCAAAACCAAAGATGTCACAAAGAAAGAAAACTACAGGCCAATATCACTGATAAACACAGATGCAAAAACGCACAACAAAATACTAGCAAACAGAACCCAACAGCCAGCACATTAAAAGGATCATACACCATAAACAAGTGGTAATCATACCAGGAACGCAGGGATTCTTCAATATACGCAAATCAATCAATGTGATACACCATATTAACAAACTGAAGGACAAAAACCATATGATCATCACAATAGATGCAGAGAAAGCTTTTGACAAAATTCAACACCTATTTATGATTAAAAAAAAAAACCAGAAAGTAGGCATAGAGGGAACTTTCCTCAACATAACAAAGGCCATATATGACAAACCCACAGCCAACATCATCCTCAACGGTGACAAACTGAAACCATTTTCACTAAGATCACGAACAAGACAAGGTTGCCCACTCGCACCACTATTATTCAACATACTTTTGGAAGTTTTAGCCACAGCAATCAGAGAAGAAAAAGAAATAAAAGGAATCCAAATGGGAAAAGAAGAAGTAAAGCTGTCATTGTTTGTAGATGACAACTGTTTGTAGATGTAGATGAAATACACAGAGAATCCTAAAGATGCTACCAGAAGACTACTAGAACTAATCAATGAATCTGGTAAAGTAGCAGAGTACAAAGGTAATGCAGAGAAATCTCTTGCATTCCTATACACTGATGATGAAAAATCTGAAAGTGAAATTAAGAAAACACTCCTATTTCCCATGGCAACGAAGAGAATAAAATATCTCGGAATAAACCTACCTAAGGAGACAAAAGACCTGTATGCAGAAAATTATAGGACACTGATGAAAGAAATTAAAGATGATACAAATACATGGAGAAATATACCATGTTTTGGATTGGAAGAATCAACATTGTGAAAATGACTCTACTACCCAAAGCAATCTACAGATTCAGTGCAATCCCTAACAAACTACCACTGGCATTTTTCACAGAACTAGAACAAAAAATCTCACTATTTGTATGGAAACACAAAAGACCCCGAATAGTCAAAGCAATCTGGAGAATGAAAAACGGAGCTGGAGGAATCAGGCTCCCTGACTTCAGACTATACTACAAAGCTACAGTAACCAAGACAGTATAGTACTGGCACAAAAACAGAAATATAGATCAATGGAACAGGATAGAAAGCCCAGAGATAAACCCATGCACATATGGTCATCTTATCTTTGATAAAGGAGGCAGGAATGTACAGAAAGGACAGCCTCTTCAATAAGTGGTGCTGGGGAAACTGGACAGGTACATGTAAATGTTTGAGATTAGATCACTCCCTAACACCATACACAAAAATAAGCTCAAAATGGATTAAAGACCTAAATGTAAGGCCAGAAACTATCAAACTCTTAGAGGAAAACAGGCAGAACACTCTATGACATAAATCACAGAAAGATCCTTTTTGACCCACCTCCTAGAGAAATGGAAATAAAATGAAAATAAACAAATGGGACCTAATGAAACTTAAAAAGTTTTTGCACAGTAAAGGAAACCATAAACAAGACGAAAGGACAACCCTCAGAATGGGAGAACATATTTGCAAATGAAGCAACTGACAGAGGATTAATCTCCAAAATTTACAAGCAGCTCATGGAGCTCAGTATCAAAAAAACCAAACAACCCAACCCAAAAATGGGCAGAAGACCTAAATAGACATTTCTCCAAAGAAGATATACAGATTGCCAATAGACACATGAAAGAATGCTCAGAATCATTAATCATTAGAGAAATGCAAATCAAAACTACAATGAGATATCCTCTCACACCGGTCAGAATGGCCACCATCAAAAAATCTACAAACAATAAATGCTGGAGATGGTGTGGAGAAAAGGGAACCCTCCTGCACTGTTGGTGGGAATGTAAATTGATACAGCCACTATGGAGAACAGTATGGAGGTTCCTTAAAAAACTACAAATAGAACTACCATATGACACAGCAATCCCACTACTGGGCATATACCCTGAGAAAACCATAATTCAAAAAGAGTCATGTATCAAAATGTTCACTGCAGCTCTATTTACAATAGCCAGGACATGGAAGCACTCTAAGTGTCCATCGACAGATGAATGGATAAAGAAGTGGCACATATATACAATGGAATATTACTCAGCCCTAAAAAGAAACGAAATTGAGCTATTTGTAATGAGGTGGATAGACCTAGAGTCTGTCAAAAAGAGTGAAGTAAGTCAGAAAGAGAAAGACAAATACTGTATGCTAACACATATATATGGAATTTAAGAAAAAAAATGTCATGAAGAACCTAGGGGTAAGACAGGAATAAAGACACAGACCTACTGGAGAATGGACTTGAGGATATGGGGAGGGGGAAGGGTGAGCTGTGACAAAGCGAGAGAGAGGCATGGACACATATACACTACCAAACGTAAGGTAGATAGCTAGTGGGAAGCAGCCGCATAGCACAGGGAGATCAGCTCGGTGCTTTGTGACCACCTGGAGGGGTGGGATAGGGAGGGTGGGAGGGAGGGCGACACAAAAGGGAAGAGATATGGGAACATAGGTATATGTATAACTGATTCACTTTGTTATAAAGAATAAACTAACACACCATCGTAAAGCAATTATACGCCAATAAAGATGTTAAAAAAAACAATTTAGTAGATGCTGCTTCTGTAAACTAAATTAAAATATTTTAAAATGATATGATTCTCACTTACCTCCTCCCCATCCTACCCCTCCCTTATGAATTCAGAAACTGTTCCTAAGTCTCCTTATTGTTCATGGCAATATAGTTATTTGCATTGGTTCTATAAAAATCTTCCACTTTTTAAACCAGGATATAAATGGACTCATTGTGCAACCAGGATATATATGCACTCATTGTGCAACAAAGGCCTTGCATGAACTATCCATATTTAAGAAAGACAGCCACTTAATAAGGTATGATAAGATACTTTTAAGGAATAAGGTTGATCTTACCTCAGCTGTATGGAGTAAATGCCTACAAAGTCCTCTCAGGGAACTGTCCTGGTACCTGACTTATAGGGAGGGTTCCCAGTCTAAATGTGATAAAAAGTTCACTTTCCATAAGGCCAGGAACCTTAGTAAATTTGAAGGACCTTGAAAAAAGATGATTTTCCTCAAATTTACAAGTACTACAGGTAAATCTGGTGGAGAGAGTTTCTTGGCCTTTGTGTCCTAGCAAATGATAACATACCCATGCACATTCACACACACCTATGGGCAATTCAGTTTTTTTTTTGGGGGGGGGGGGTTTGCGGGCCTCTCACTGCTGTGGCCCCTCCCGTTGCGGAGCACAGGCTCCGGACACGCAGGCTCAGCGGGCATGGCTCACGGGCCCAGCCGCTCCACGGCATGTGGGATCTTCCCAGACCGGGGCACGAACCCGTGTCCCCTGCATCGGCAGGCGGACTCTCAACCACTGCGCCACCAGGGAAGCCCGGCAATTCAGTTTTGAATATACTTGTAAATCCATCTCCTAATTGCCTGTGTGTGTGTGTGTTTTACTCATCTTTTGAAACAGCTATAACATCATACTGCTTCCCTTATTAATTAACAAGTTAAATATTTAACGTGTTCAAAAAATGAGAAAGGAAATTAAAACGCTAAAAAGAGAGAAGATGGTAGATTTGGAAACAAGCAAAGGAGATCCAAAACATACCTAGAGTTCCTGAAGAAGAAAATGGAAGAAAATAAAACCAAATGTTTAAAAACCGTTCTAGAAAAATTTCTAGAAAAAGAGGAACACTTGAATTTACAAATTGAAAAAGCATACTATATTCCAGAAAAACTAAGACTCGCCAACACTCAGAAATTTCTTATTATAGTCTTTTCTGTTACCACATTTATTTTTTAATTAATAGATTTACTTTATTTTTTTTACACTGAAATAAAATCCGTTTTTAATAACATTTACAACCCATCATCCTTGGAGCTGTACCTAATGGTACATACAGACATACATATATACGTGTATGTATGTCACATTTTCTTTATCCATTCATCCTTCAATGGATACTTAGACTATTTCCATGTCTTGGCTATTGTGAATAATGCTGCAGTGAACATGGTGCTGCAGATATCTCTTTGCAATAGTGACTTCATTTCCTTCGGATATATACGCAGTAGTGGGATTTCTGGATCATATGGTGGTTCTATTTTTAATTTTTTGAGAAACCTCCACATTGTTTTCCATAGTAGCTGTAAGAATTTACAGTCCCATCAACAGTACACAAGGATTCCCTTTTCTCCACATCCTGCCTTGCCTTTTTAAATTAAAAAAAAAATTAATTTATTTTTGGCTGCACTGGGTCATCGTTGCTGCATGCTGGCTTTTCTCTACTTGCGGAGAGCGGGGGCTACTCTTTGCTGTGGTGCACGGTGTTCTCATTGTGGTGGCTTCTCCTGCTGCGGAAGACAGGCTCTAGGCACGCGGGCTTCAGTAGTTGTGGAATGCAGGCTTAGTTGCTCTGTGGCATGAAGGATCTTCCCGGACTAGGGCTCAAACCCATGTCCCCTGCATTGGCAGGCGGATTCTCAATCACTACGCCACCAGGGAAGCCTTCTCCCTTGCCTTTTTGATGACAGCCATTCTGGTTTTTTTTTGTTTAACATCTTTATTGGAGTATAATTGCTTTACAATGGTGTGTTAGTTTCTGCTTTATAAAAAAGTGAATCATTTACACATATACATATGTTCCCACACCTCTGCCCTCTTGCATCTCCCTCCCGCGCACCCTCCCTAACCCACCCCTCTAGGTGGTCACAAACCACTGAGCTGATCTCCCTGTGCTATACGGCTGATTCCCACTAGCTATCGATTTTACGTTTGGTAGTGTATATATGTCCGTGCCACTCTCTCACTTTGTCCCAGCTTACCCCTCCCCCTCCCCGTATCCTCAAGTCCATTCTCTAGTACGTCTGCATCTTTATTCCTGTCTTGCCCCTACGTTCTTCATGATCTTTCTTTTTTAGATTCCATATATATGTGTTAGCATACAGTATTTGTTTTTCTCCTTCTGACTTACTTCACTCTGTATGACAGTCTCTAGGCCCCATCCACCTCACTACAAATAACTCAGTTTCATTCCTTTTTATGGCTGAGTAATATTCCATTGTATATATGTGACACATCTCCTTTATCCATTCATCTGTCGAAGGACAATTAGGTTGCTTCCATGTCCTGGCTTTTGTAAACAGGGCTGCAATGAACGTTTTGGTACATGATTCTTTTTGAATTATGGTTTTCTCAGTGTATATGCCCAGTAGCGGGATTGCTGGGTCATATGGTAGTTCTATTTGTAGTTTTTTAACCAATGTCCATACTGTTTTCCATAGTGGATGTATCAATTTACATTCCCACCAACAGTGCAAGAGGGTTCCCTTTGCTCCACACCCTCTCCAGCATTTAATGTTTGTAGATTTTTTGATGATGGCCATTCTGACCAGTGTGACATGATATCTCATTGTAGTTTTGATTTGCATTTCTCTAATGATTAATGATGTTGAGCATTCTTTTGTGTGTCTGTTGGCAATCTATACATCTTCTTTGGAGAAATGTCTATTTAGGTCTTCTGCCCAGTTTTGGATTGGGTTGTTTTTTTTTAAATATTGAGCTGCAGCTCAGCTGCTTGTGAATTTTTGAGATTATTCCTTTGTCAGTTGCTTCATTTGCAAATATATTCTCCCATTCTGAGAGTTGTCTTTTCGTCTTGTTTATGGTTTCCTTTGCTGTGCAAAAGATTTTAAGTTTCATTAGGTCCCATTTGTTTATTTTTGGATTTATTTCCATTTCTCTAGGAGGTGGGTCAAAGGATCTTGCTGTGATTTATGTCACAGTGTTCTGCCTATGTTTTCCTCTAAGAGTTTGATGGTGTCTGGTTTACATTTAGGTCTTTAATCCATTTTGAGTTTATTTTTGTGTATGATGTTAGCGAATGTTCTAATTTCATTCTTTTACATGTAGCTGCCCAGTTTACCCAGCACCACTTATTGAAGAGGCTGTCTTTTCCCCACTGTATATTCTTGACTCCTTTATCAAAGATAAGGTGACCATACATGCGTGGGTTTATCTCTGGGCTTTCTATCCTGTTCCATTGATCTATGTTTCTGTTTCTGTGCCAGTACCATACTGGCTTGATTACTGTAGCTTTGTAGTATAGTCTGAAGTCACGGAGCCTGATACCCCCAGCTCCATTATTCTTTCTCAAGATTGCTTTGGCTATTCGGGGTCTTTTGTGTTTCCATACAAATTGTGAAATTTTTTGTTCTAGTTCTGTGAAAAATGCCAGTTGTAGTTTGGCAGGGATTGCATTGAATCTGTAGATTCCTTTGGGTAGTAGAGTCATTTTCACAATGTTGATTCTTCCTACCCAAGAACATGGTATATCTCTCCAGCTATTTGTATCATCTTTAATTTCTTTCATCAGTGTCTTATAATTTTCTGCATACAGATCTTTTGCCTCTTTAGGTAGATTTTCCTAGGTATTTTATTCTTTTTGTTGCAATGGTAAATGGGAGTGTTTTCTTAATTTCACTTTCAGATTTTTCATCTTCACTGTATAGGAATGCAAGAGATTTCCGTGCATTAATTTTGTATCCTGCTACTTTGCCAAATTCATTGATTAGCTCTAATAGTTTTCTGGTAGCATCTTTAGGATTCTCTATGTATAGTATCATGTCATCTACAAACAATGACAGCTTTACTTTTTCTTTTCCAACTTGGACTCCTTTTATTTCTTTTTCTTCTCTGATTGCTGTGGCTAAAACTTTCAAAACTATGTTGAATAACAGTGGTGAGAGTGGGCAACCTTGTCTTTTTCCTGATCTTAGTGGAAATGGTTTCAGTTTTTCACCATTTAGGATGATGTTGGCTGTGGGTCTGTCATATATGGCCTTTATTATGTTGAAGAAAGTTCCCTCTATGCCTATATTCTGGAGGGATTTTATCATAAATAGGTGGTGAATTTTGTCGAAAGCTTTCTCTGCATCTATTGAGATGATCATATGGTTTTTGACCTTCAATTTGTTAATATGGTGTATCACGTTGATTGATTTGCATATACTGAAGAAGCCTTGCATTCCTGGGATAAACCCCACTTGATCATAGTGTATGATCCTTTTAATGTGTTGCTGGATTCTGCTTGCGAATATTTTGTTGAGGATTTTTGAATTTATGTTCATCAGTGATGTTGGCCTGTAGTTTTCTTTCTTTGTGACATCTTTGCCTGGTTTTGGTATCAGACTGATGGTGGCCTCATAGAAGGAGTTTCGGAGTGTTCCTCCCTCTGCTATATTTTGGAAGAGTTTGAGAAGGATAGGTGCTAGCTCTTCTCTAAATGTTTGATAGAATTCGCCTGTGAAGCCATCTGGTCCTGGGCTTTTGTTTGTTGGAAGATTTTTTTTAAATTAATTATTTATTTTTGGCTGTGTTGGGTCTTCGTTTCTGTGCAAGGGCTCTCTCTAGTTGCGGCGAGCGGGGGCCGCTCTACATTGAGGTGTGTGGGCCTCTCACTATCGCGGCCTCTCTTGTTGTGGAGCACAGGCTCCAGACACGCAGGCTCAGTAGTTGTGGCTCACCAGCCCAGTTGCTCCGCAGCATGTGGGATCTTCCCAGACCAGGGCTCGAACCCATGTCCCCTGCATTGGCATGCAGATTCTCAACCACTGCGCCACCAGGGAAGGCCCCTGTTGGAAGATTTTGAATCACAGCTTCAATTTCAGGGCTTGTGATTGGTCTGTTCATATTATCTATTTCTTCCTGGTTCAGTCACGGAAGGTTGTGCATTTCTAAGAATTTGTCCATTTCTTCCAGGTTGTCCATTTTATTGGCATATAGCTGCTTGTAGTAATCTCTCATGATCCTTTGTATTTCTGCAGGGTTAGTTGTTACTTCTTTTTCATTTTTAATTCTATTGATTTGAGTCTTCTCCCTTTTTTTCTTGATAAGTCTGGCTAATGGTTTATCAATATTGTTTATGTTCTCAAAGAACCACCTTTCAGTTTTATTGATCTTTGCTATCATATCCTTCATTTCTTTTTCATTTATTTCTGATCTGATCTTTATGATTTATTTCCTTCTGCTAACTCTGGGTTTTTTTTGTTCTTTCTGTAATTGCTTTAGGTGTAAGGTTTGGTTGTTTATTTGAGATGTTTCTTGTTTCTTGAGGATTGTATTACTATAAACTTCCTTCTTAGAACTGCTTTTGCTGCATCCCATAGGTTTTGGGTCATCATGTTTTCATTGTCATTTGTTTCTAGGTATTTCTTGATTTCCTCTTTGATTTCTTCAGTGATCTGTTCGTTATTAAGTAGTGTATTGTTTAGCCTCCATGTGTTTGTATTTCTTACAGATATTTTCCTGTAATTGATATCTAGTCTCATAGCATTGTGGTCAGAAAAGATACTTGATACGATTTCAATTTTTTAAAATTTATCAAGGCTTGATTTGTGACCCAAGATATGATCTATCCTGGAGAATGTTCCATGAGCCCTTGAGAAGAATGTGTATTCTGTTGTTTTTGGATGGAATGTCCTATAAATATCAATTAAGGCCATCTTGTTTAATGTATCATTTAAAGCTTGTCTTTCCTTATTTTCGTTTTGGATGATCTATCCATTGGTGAAAGTGGGGTGTTAAAGTCCCCTACTGTGATGGTGTTACTGTCAATTTCCCCTTTTATGGCTGTTAGTGTTTGCCTTATGTATTGAGGTGCTCCTATTTTGAGTGCATAAATATTTACAGTTGTTATATCTTCTTCTTGGATTGATCCCTTGATCATTATGTAGTATCCTTCTTTGTCTCTTGTAATAGTCTTTGTTTTAAAGTCTATTTCATCTGATATGAGAATAGCTACTCCAGCATTATTTTGATTTCCATTTGTATGGAATATCTTTTTCCACCCCTTCACTTTCAGTCTGTATGCATCCCTAGGTCTGAAGTGGGTCTCTTGTAAACAGCATATATACGGGTCTTGTTTTTGCATCCATTCAGTCTATGTCTTTTGGTTGGAGCATTTAATCCATTTACATGTAAGGTAATTATCGATATGTATGTTCCTATTACCATCTTCTTAGTTGTTTTGGGTTTGTTATTGTAGGTCTTTTCCTTCTTTTGTGTTTCCTGCCTAGAGAAGTTCCTTTAGCATTTGTTTTAAAGCTGGTTTGGTGGTGCTGAATTCTCTTAGCTTTTGCTTGTCTGTAAAGGTTCTAATTTCTCCGTCAAATCTGAATGAGATCCTTGCTGGGTAGAGTAATCTTGGTGTAGGTTTTCCCCTCTCATCACTTTAAATATGTCCTGCCACTCCCTTCTGGTTTGCAGAGTTTCTGCTGAAAGTTCAGCTGTTAACCTTATGGGGATTCCCTTATGTATTATGTGTTGTTTTTCCCTTGCTGCTTTTAATATTTGTTGTTTGTATTTAATTTTTGATAGCTTGATTAATATGTGTCTTGGCATGTTTCTCCTTGGATTTATCCTGTATGGGACTCTCTGTGCTTCCTGGACTTGATTAACTATTTCCTTTCCCATATTAGGGATGTTTTCAACTATAATCTCTTCAAATATTTTCTCAGTCCCTTTCTTTTTCTCTTCTTCTTCTGGGACCCCTATCATTCGAATGTTGGTGCATTTAATGTTGTCCCAGTGGTCTCTGAGACTGTCCTCAGTTCTTTTCATTCTTTTTTTCTTTATTCTGCTCTGCAGTAGTTTTTTCCACTGTTTTATCTTCCAGGTCACTTATTCGTTCTCCTGCCTTAGTTATTCTGCTATTGATCCCTTCTAGAGAATTTAAAATTTCATTTATTGTGTTGTTCATCACTGTTTGTTTGCTCTTTAGTTCTTCTAGGTCCTTGTTAAACGTTTCTTGTATCTTCTCCCTTCTATTTCCAAGATTTTGGATCTTTACTGGCATTATTCTGAATTCTTTTTCAAGTAGGCTGCCTATTTCGTCTTCATTTATTAGGTCTGGTGGGTTTTTGCCTTGCTCCTTCATCTGCTGTGTGTTTCTGTGTCTCCTCATTTTGCTTAACTTACTGTGTTTGGGGTCTCCTTCTTTCAGCCTGCAGGTTCATAACTCCCGTTGTTTTTGGTGTCTGTCCCCAGTGGCTAAGCTTGGTTCAGTGGGTTGTGTAGGCTTCCTGGTGGAGGGGACTAGTGCCTGTGTTCTGGTGGATGATGCTGGATCTTGTCTTTCTGGTGGGCAAGTCCACGTCTGGTGGTGTGTTTTGGGGTGTCTGTGGCCTTATTATGGTTTTAGGCAGCCTCTCTGCTAATGGATGGGGTTGTGTTCCTGTCTTGGTAGTTGTTTGGCATGGGGTGTCCAGCACTGTAGCTTGCTGGTCGTTGAGTGGAGCTGGATCTTGGAGCTGAGATGGAGATCTCTGGGAGATTTTCGCCACTTGATGTTATGTTGAGCTGGGAGGTCTCTTGTGGACCAGTGTCCTGAAGTTGGCTCTCCCACCTCAGTGGCACAGCCCTGACACCTGGCTGGAGCACCAAGAGCCTGTCCTCCACACGGCTTTTGCAGTTTGAAGTTCTTTATCACCCTGTAAGTCACCCAACAGCAAAGATTAATTTCTCCCAGGTTGGTCTGTGGGTTGGCTGCAGTGGAATTTAGACATGCGTTTCATTTCCAGGTGCCAGGTGGAAGAGCATCAGCACAGGGGCACGCTTTTATCCTGGTGCAGGAAGGAGCACCAATGATAGCCATTCTTTAAAGCAGTTTTAGGTTCACAGCAAAATTGAGTGGAACGTACTGAGTGCTCCCATATATACCCTATCCCCCACTGTATACAACCTCCCCCACTATTGACATCCTGTACCATAGTGGTACATTTTTTACAATCAATGCATCTACAGTGACGTATCATTTTTATTGAAATTCCATAGGTTACATTAGGATTCACTCTTGGTGTTGTACATTCTATGGATTTTGTCAAATGTATAATAACATGTATCTACCATTGTAGTATCATACATAATAGTTTCACTGCCCTAAAAATTTTCTGTGTTCTACCTATTCAACCCTCCTTCCACAACTCACCCCTGGCAACCAATGATCCTTTTATTGTCTCCATAGTTTTGTCTTTTCTGGAATGTCATATAGTTGGAATCATATAGTATGTGGCGTTTTCAGATTGGCTTCCTTCACTTAGTAATATGCATTTAAGTTTCCTTCATGTCTTTTCATGGCTTAATAGTTCATTTCTTCATAATCCTGAATAATATTTCATTGTTTGGACATTCCACAGTTTATCCATTCACCTACTTAAGGACATCTTGGTTGCTTCCAAATTTTAGCAATTGTGAATAAAGCTGCTATAAACATCCATGTACAGGTCCTTTCATGGACATAAGTTTTCAGTTTATTTGGGTAAATACCAGGGAGCACAGCTGCTGGATTGTATAGCAAGAGAACGCTTAGTTTTGTAAGAAATTGCCAAGCTGTCTTTCAATGTGGCGAAACCATTTTGCATTCCTGTCAGCAATGAATGAGCATACCTGTTGCTGCACATACTTACCAGCATTTGGTGTTTTCAGTGTTTTAAATTTTTCCATTCTAACAGGTGTGTAGTGGCATTTCATTGTTGTTTAAGTTTGCACGTCTCTAATGATACAGATAGATAGATGACAGACAGATATATAGATACATATAGATAGATAGATAAGAGTCTAGCTGTGTTCCTAGAAAGAAGAAATTGATTTTTCATTAGACAGCTAGCATTCTGATATACTTTTACTCTTTTTGTTTTTTTTTTGCGGTACGACGGCGTCTCACTGTTGTGGCTTCTTCCGTTGCGGAGCACAGCCTCTGGACGCACAGGCTCAGCGGCCATGGCTCACGGGCCCAGCTGCTCCACGGCATGTGGGATCTTTCCGGACCGGGGCACAAACCCGTGTCCCCTGCATCGGCAGGCGGACTCTCAACCACTGCGCCACCAGGGAAGCCCTGATATACTTTTTAAATAAAAGGCACTGACGGTATGAATTTCATGCTGGGCACTGCTTTAGTAATTCAGATTCTGTTATGAGGTATTCTTGTTATCATGATTTTCTTGATTTTCCATTATTACTGTTGTTTAAAATTTCCAACTGGTCAAGGGTTTTGTTTCCTGATTCCATTATTAATTTCTAGTTTTACTGCATTGTGATCAGATAATGTTGTCTGTTTTATTTCTATGTCTTAGAATTGTATTCACGTTTTTCTTTTTTTATTCAAGTTTTTCTTGTGATCAATTTTGTAAATGTTGAAAGGGCACATGAAAAGAAAATGAGTTTTCTATTCTCAGGCTATAAAGTATGTTTTCAGGTTATACAGTACATTTCTATTAAATCTTCCATACTAAGAATGTTATTTAGGTATTCTCTGTCCTTTCTTTTTATTGTTTGTATTCTTTTAAATTCCTGCCATAGATTGAGAGAGGTGAACTAAATTTCATGTGTTTATGTTCTTCCTTATAATTCCTATAGTTTGATATCAAAATCCATCAAAGATATCATGCATGAACACACACAAAATGACAGACCAATAATTTCTAAATATTAGGAAGCCAAATTCATCAGCCTTTTAAAAAATAATAATACACCATGACCAAATAGGGGTTATTCCAGAAATGCAACAATGACTCAATTTTAGGAAATATATTATTATAATTCAATATATTAATACTTCAAAAGAGAAAAACCATATGATTATCTCTATAGAAGCTTAAAAGACATGTAATTCAATTTAATATCTATTGAGTTTTTTAAAAATTCTAACTAAAACAGAAACAGATGGACATAATAAAGTCTATCTAATAATACCATCCTTAATCAGGGAACAGTAGCAAACTACCATGTAAGTTGAAAAGGTTTACTATTATTTTGATTATTTCATAACAAAATGTTAGCAGTATCCGATATTGTAATTTTGGTTTGGAAAACTCTGTACCCTACATTTAGTCAAAGTTAAAACTTGATTAAATTAAGACATCAAATCTAGTGACCTAAGAGCAATAAAGTTATGTTGAACAATTATGGTCCTATTTTTATACTCAATACTATACTTCAATAAAAATCAAGGTAAAAAATGTTCTTACTCTAAGTAGTATGCCAAAGAGTCAAAATACAGACATACAACGGGGAAAATCTAGCTCTTAAAGAATCATTTGACTGGTTATCAAGTATTGCATTGGGACAAATTTCTGGTGATAAAGACTAGGTTAGTAAGATTTGAAACCCCTTTTATAACTGTGTTACCAAACTCCCAGTCCCACTGTACCTGTTTCTTTCAGGAGATTCCAGATGTCTCTGCATTTATGGATCTGATCAAGTGCACGATTCAGTAACATGGTCTATTTGGTAAGAAAGCCATGAGAAAATTAGTCTCAACCAAACCAAACTTTAAGCAAATAAAAATATCATTTTCACTAAAAACAGTTAAAAATAAAACTATAGAAAAATGAAAGTATAAAGTGAATATTTGGAATTTATATATAAATATTAGCCTCTCTCTATATTTTTTTACTTTTCCTTAATGTTCCAGGAAAATGAGGATTATATAGAAAATCTTGAACATTATCAATTTCTTTAATAATCTAGGATAGACGAGAAGCACTTCCAGAATGGTGGTATAAGGAGAGCCATGGATCCTCTCTCCCCAGCAAAACTACCATAACTGGTGAGAATTTTAAAACACAATCATATAAAGTCTCAGGAAATTGCCCTGAGGGCATATAGCAAATGGGGAAACATCTATTCCAGGAAATCTAAGAAGTCTCAGTAAGAAGAGTGAATACCTGTAGCAGTTGAGCCATGATCTGCTCACTCTCCCCCAAGCTCAGTGTGATGTAAGTGCACTTTAGGTGGGTGTGGCCAAGAAGATGGGGCTCACTCTATCCTTAGTTTCCAGGCTAGGGATGACCAGAATGGGCATGCTGCCAGTACTTCTCATCCCCCTCCCCAAGATCTGTATTGCATGAGTTCTATTATAAATAGGCACAACTGAGAAGACTTGAGCTCTCTTTTTCTACCCACTCCCCATACCAGACATTGCAAATTGAGAATACTGGGTCTCAATCGCCCTCACCTCAGCTTGCTTATAAGATAGAGTTTCCATGCTGGAAGAGGCAAGCCAAGAATGCTAGGGACTACGACTTTTGCCTAGCCCTGACTCATAGAGCTGTATTGTCACTCTGATATAAATGGGTCACTGTCCCTGCCTCTAGTTTCAAAGCAGTGGTATAGAGTTTCTGCTCAGGAGGAGAGGAAGGCCATTAGAAGAGTGAGCTCTGTAATCACCCTAAGGAGACTGACTTTTATTGACATAGAATTTGAGGAAGTTCGAGTCTACGGGCACTATAAAAAAGTGGAGATTTTGGTGTGGGCAATTAACAGGAGGTTGGTAACTAATGATATCGACAAGCCAAACAGTAGACCAGCTAGAAGTTTACAGAGAGAACCAGGGGAAGAGAAAGCTAAGAAGATTCCCTATCCCTTCAAAGGGGCATTACTTTAATTGGATCAGACTGTGGAGCAATTTATGCCAAAGAGCATTTCCAAACACTCACATGAACGTACACACACACACACACACACACACACACACACACACAGCAGTCACCTAGTAATTAGTCAAGATTTACATCTGTGTGTGATACCAATAAAAGAAGCCCATTCAGAAGCTTAACAGGGAGATCACAGAAAGAGATAGTCAAAAATAACCCTGCTAAAACTTCTTTCATCCCTTTTCAGGGGAGGGGTCAGGGTGACTGCAAAGGCAAAGACTGTAATCTCTGACAAGTAATATCAGAAGCTTTATACTACTATACAGCTGTGGGAAATAGACTGCACTGAACTAGCCCAGCCAAATCACTAAACAAATAAACAAGCAAATATTAACAGCAAGTCCCAGATGGGGGGGAATCAGTATCCAAAGATGTTCCAATATATTATGCAAAATGTCCAGTTTTCAACCAAAAATTATAAGATATGCAAAGAAACAAGAAGTATGACCCATACACAGGAATACACAGGAATAAAGTAGGCAACAGGAACTGACTTTGGAAAGGTCCAATGTTGGAATTTAGCAGACGTAGATTTCAAAGTAGCTATTCTAAATATGTTCAAACAACTAAAGGAAACCACACTTAAAGAAGGAAGGTATGATGACAATGTCAGGAAATGCAGAATCTTGATTAAAAAGGCAGTGGGATAACATATTCAATGTAATGAAATAAAATATCAGTCATCCAAGAATCTAATATCCAGCAAAACTATCTTTCAGAGCTGAAAGCAAAATAAATTCTCAGATTAAAAAAAGCTGAGAGAATCTTTTTGCTAGCAGAACCATTTTATAAAAATGCTAAGAGAGATTCTTCAGGCTGAAAGCAAGTGACACCAGACAGTAATCTGAATCTAAAGGAAAAAACAAAGTGTACTGATAAAAGTAATTATGTAACTGTAAAAGAAAGTATAAATATATATTTCTTCTTTCTTCTCGTTTTAAAAAAACAACTGTATAAAACTATATATAGGTTTTTAAATACCATTTCACCAACCCAAGAAGAAAATACATTCTTTCTCAAGCACACATGGCACTTTATCCAGGACAGACCATTTGTTAGGCCACAACACAGACTTCAAATAAATTTAAAATAACTTGAAGTCGGGCTTCCCTGGTGGCGCAGTGGTTGAGAGTCTGCCTGCCGATGCAGGGGACACGGGTTCGTGCCCCAGTCCGGGAAGATCCCACATGCCGCGGAGTGGCTAGGCCCATGAGTCATGGCCGCTGAGCCTGCGCATCCGGAGCCTGTGCTCCACAATGGGAGAGGCCACAACAGTGAGAGACCCGCGTACCACAAAAAAAAATAATAATAAAATAACTTGAAGTCACACAAAGTATGTACTCTGTCCACAGTGGAACAAGATTAGAAATCAGTAAGATAATAATAAATAATAATAAATTTGGGAAACAAACATGTGGATATTAAACAATAGATTCCTAAATAAACAATGGGTCAAAGAAGAAATCATAATGAAAATTAGAAAATATTTTGCGATGAATGAAAAGAGAAAAACAAACAAACCAATACTTACGGGACGCTGCTCAAGCTATGATGCTATGGTCTGAATGTATGCCCCCAAATTCATATGTTAAAATCATACCCCAGAGGTGAAGGTATTAGCAGGTGGGGCCTTTGAGAGATGCTAAAGTCATAAGGATGCAGCCCTCATACATGAGATTTGTGCTTTTTATAAGAAGGTTCCAAAGAGATCCTTGGCGCTTTCCATCATGGGAGGACACAGCGAAAAGGTGTCAGCTATAAAGGAGGAAGAGAGACCTCATCAAAGAACACAACCCTGCTGGCACCTTGATCTTGGGACTTCCAGCATCCAGAACTGTGAGAAATAAATTTCTGTTGTTTATAAGCTACCCAGTCTATTGTGTTTTGTTATAGCAGCTTGAATGGACTGAGACAGAAAATTGGTACTGATTGGTGGGGTGCTGCTGTAACAAATACCTAAAAATATGGAAGCAGCTTTGGAACTGGGTAATGGGCAGAGACTGGAAGAGTTTGGCGGTGCATGCTAGAAAGTCTACTTTGCCATGAATGGACTGTTAAGGGAAATTCTCTTGAGGACCAAGAAAGAGAGGAGGAGAGCTGTAGAGAAAGCCTCAGTCTTCTTAGAGAATATCTAAGTGGTTGTGAACCGAATGTTGGTAGAAATATGGATAGTAAATGTCATTCTGATGAGGTCTCAGATGGAAATGAGGAACACTGGAAACTAGAGGAAAGGAGGAAAGGCCATCCTTGCTATAAAGTGGCAAAGAGCTTGGCTGAATTGTGTTTGTGTTCCCAGTGTTTTATAGCAGGTAGTACTTGTGAGCGATGAAATTGATATTTGGCTGAAGAAATTTCTAAGCAAAGTGTTGAAGAGTGGCTTGGTTTCTCTTGAATGCTTATAGCAAAATGTGAGAAGAGAGAAATGATTTAAAGGTGGAATTGTTAATCAAAAATTAATCAGAGGGGCTTCCCTGGTGGCGCAGTGGTTGAGAGTCCGCCTGCCGATGCAGGGGACACGGGGTTCGTGCCCCGGTCCGTGAAGATCCCACATGCCGTGGAGCGGCTGGGCCCGTGAGCCACGGCCGCTGAGCCTGCATGTCCGGAGCCTGTGCTCCGCAACAGGAGAGGCCACAACAGTGAGAGGCCTGCGTACCGCAAAAAAAAAAAAAAAAATTAAGCAGAATTTTAAAATGTGGAAAATTCTCAGCCCATTAATATTGAAAGAAATAAGAAAGCATCAAAGGGAGAGAACACCAAGGGTGTGGCTGAATTGATAAGAGATTGCTGTGCATGAACCATCTCAACAGAAGCTAGGAGCTATTCATCAAGACAATGGGCAGATTGGTCAGCCATCTAAACAGAAGCCAGGACCTATTGTCCAAGGCAAAGGAAGAATAACCTCAACAGCAGATCAGAGATCTTTGGGGCTGGCCCTCCCATCAGGGGCCCAGAGTGCAAGGGCCTGCGGGGCGGAAGGATTTCAAAGGAGGGGCCCACTGCAGCCCAGAGCCATCTCATCTCCTGGGCTGTGCTCCTCAAGTTCCCACACCATGCTCCTCAGACACCCCAAGTGCAGTACAGGCTGCTGTGGTTGTCCCCCCAGAAGGCACAGGTTGCAAACCTCTGGAAGGCATCAGCTTGGTGTTTTCTCCCCGGTATTCAGAGTCCAAGAGCTGGGGGGCACTGCTGCCCTCTCCTAAATTTCAAAAGATGCCCCAGAGACCGTCAGGGCCCAGGCAAAGAACCTCTGTAGGGGAGAACCACTGCAGAAAGCCCTCACTAGGGCAATGCCCCACAGAGCCTCCTACCCCAGACCAGTAGAGCCACCTTGTGGAATTCCAGCCTGAACCCTAACTTGTGAGAGCTGCAGCATGTACTGCACCTGGCAGAGCCATGCAGGTGGGGTCTAGAGGCTTGGGGGCCCAACTGTAGCCCCAGTGGGTTCAAAATGTGGGGCACCAAGACAAGGAGGATTGTTTTGAAGCCTTGGGGTTTAATGTTGTTTTCCCCATTAGGTTTTGGGCTTACCTTTGTAAGCAGCTCTTTGTAGGAAACTGCCCTCAGCAGGAAACCCCTTTTCTTGTCAATTTAGCAAAGCTATATTGTAACTAACTTTTAAATCAGGCATCCCCATGCTCTACTCATCTTTGGCCCAAGCACACCTTTCAAATCTTTTGATCACACAATACCTTGCCTAACCTGTTGGTTCTTTCCTTAGATCAAAGAAGTAGAAATGAAGGATAAGTAGTTAACAGAAGACCAGATCTCTTCCCTAGCTTCCCCTTCAGTAACAAATTGTCCTGTTCTAGGATAAAGATGTGGTTCCTTGATGACTTACAATTACTATATATATTTTAAAGCATCCCTCACTTTCCCCAGCTCATACTCAGGAGACTAGATGCAATGTTGATAGGATTATGCAGTCTATATTGCTTCATAATATACTTATTTGGAAATACTTCAGTTGATGAGGATTTAGAGAACAAGGAACAGATGTAAATAATAGAATCCAACAAATCTTCATTAGAGAAAGAGCACCATGGTCTAACTCATAGGGGCCAGACTAACATGGGGCAAGGCAGAACTACATCTTCAATTATCTAAACAGATATCCTTTCAAAAGCAAAGAAGATTATAGAAAGGTTACTAGGTTAGAGAGTTCTTAGGAAACATAAGTGTGTGCAAGAGAAAGAACACAGGAAAAAAAGAACAGTGTTAGAAACAAACAAAATAATTAAGGATCATACTTAAGAGTTTGTGAAATTTCCCTCACGTCAATTTGATCTCTATTCACTGAGATACAAATTTAACAGACTCAGGACTACCAACTTAAGAGGGAAAGCTTTTAAAAAGTTAAAACTGCTATGTGAAAACAAGATGTTATTGTTTTCTTAGTAAAGCAAAAGACCTTATTGTGAGAATACCATTGAAACAGAGCACGACCCTGTGGGGCCCTCCTGGGGAATAAAAACCTTTCCGTTCCCCCATTTCTTGTTTGTAGAATAAAGGTTTTCAGCCTCCTAGACCTTCCCCGAGTTCCAAAGGGCAGATTCAAACAGTTACTAATTAGAAGAGTGAGGGAATGCAGAAAGAATACAATACTGCAGGATGGTGGTCCTGGTTCCTCCTTGGGGGATGTGGATAACAGTTTGATATATATCTCTGAGTTCTTCTACAGGAACTAAGGCCCCCACCCAGGTGGAGGATGATACCTTTAGGCTGAGCACAAACATGTGGACCCCAGACTGGTTGGAACCAGAAGGCTGATGATTGAGATTCCTGGAACACCATCCTGTTACCTCACCACCAACCAATCAGAGGAGGGTTACACACTCTGCACCACCTTCCCCCCAAATTTTGCATATAAAAACTTCTTCCCTGAAATCCATTGGGGAGTTTGGGTCTTTTGAGCATGAGCCACCCGTTCTCCTTGCATGGCCCTTGCAATAAGCCTTTCTCTGCTCCAAACTCTGACATTTCAGTTTGTTTGGCCTCACTGTGTGTGGGGCATATGAACTTGAGTTCGACAACACCCTTACTTGTTAAGAAGCAAAATGTTTGTTTTGGTTTTGCTCTGAGGCTCGTAGATTCTTTTTTTCATCTTCTTTTACGATGGAAAGGTTTCTAAAAAGAAGCCCCTTTACTCCTCAGGACAACGACTTTATCTTCTTTATCCCCAGTACCTAGCAGAGTGCTTGGTACTCATATGTTTTTCAAGTTGAACTCAACAAGGGAAGAGAAAGAAAACAAAATATGTTGGCAGAGATCTGCTAAGAGTTTGTTCCAGATGTGAAGAATCATATAAAAGAACAGATTAACAGAAGGAAGGGAATAAGCACCAAGAAGGATTTTATACCAACTGGAAAGAAAAGAAGCTGGTAGGTATGGGAGATTGTGACGTTTTCTTTGTCTAGGGAAGAGAAAAAAGCAGAGAGACCTAGAACTTAAAACCATACAAAAATGCTAGTGGTCCAACTTGGTGACAACTTTCTTAGCTTGAAAGAAGGAAGGTAAAGAACTAAAGACAAACCAAAGAATACTCTGGTAGATGGGAGAGCAAGATGTTCATGTTGGTATCTCCTAAAAGGGGTAAGGTTTAAGCTGAGAGTGGAATTCAGGTGAAAGTAGGAATTCTGTCTTCTTCTTGTTAAAACTGAGTTAATGATAAAATATTTAAGAATGTGGGCCAAAGAAAGCAAATGCAATTGAGTGACGAAAAACAAGCCAACTAAATAATTTCAGATGGGTATCAAAGCTGTTGAAGTAAATGAGTGCTTCCTTAGAGGATGTGTGAAAGGAAACAGAAATAGAGAAGACACTCCTATGGACCACATGTGATCACAGGGAGATGATTAAGATAAAGACTATTTCAAAACAGATTCAGAAATAATGATTCATGGCAAGGGGCATTTTAAAAGAAGAGGCCAAGCCAAATGTGACCTTTCCTTAGGAAGGAAGTAGTCATTACAAATCTTTGAAATCAACATGTTGCTAGAATGGAGGAACGGATTCTTTAAAGAGAATCAAAAACAATTGCATCAGGGAAAGCAAACATACCAAACAGCACACTGAATGCTTGTGTTTTTCCTGAAGGTTGCACATTACCTGTTCGGAAACTGTTGAAGCTTTTCTCCCTTTCTCTAGATCAACTGCAGATGCCACAAGTAAACATGTTTTCTGTGCAATCAGAACTGCTTGATCAGAAGGACAAAACTGGGACAGCTGATAAGAAATAACCAGAACATCAATGAATAGTGAGAATTCTGCCAGGTGAACACAAACAATCAGAATGAAAATCAGCAAAATCCTGTCTGAATGACAAAATTCAGCTGGAAAAGCACATCTCACCTTAAAAATGATATAGACTGTAACACTGATCTATGGTTTTAATTTTCTATTACTTTCTATTGTTTTTTTAGCACCTTTCTAGAGATTAAAAAGCTTCATTTCTTCACAATTTTCCTATCTTTCCCAATGACAAGTACTGTCATTTGGCCCTGTATTTCTATCTAGTGATTTACTTCTTGGTTTACGTTGTAATTTCTAAGTGATTTTCCCCCTGGCAAATAGATTTCCCCTTTGCACTGAATAGAGCTGAAATTAGTACCTATATTGTTCATGGTTGAAAGAGACAATGTCAAATCTTGACAGGCATTAGGCATAACCTCATCATTAAACCTTCTCCTCCAGCTTTAGAAAAAAAATCCCATGGGCTGTGCTCAGAGCAGGGGGCCTGAAGAAATGGCTCCTCAATTTACAACACACCCAACAGAAATTTGAGTTCACTGTGACAAGGGGCACAAACTTGTGGCCTTCCTATGAACAAATACCCAACACATGTCCCCCTGTAGCTCCACATGGCTTCTGGGTAGGACCAGTGGGACAGGTCTCAATATTGGAAGAAAAGCTACAGTATTTAGTGGGGAGGTTTGCCACCTAGAGCCAGTGAGGTCCACACACGAGTGGGCCATAAGTGGTCTTACAGACATAAAGACTTTGAATCTCTTTATTCAAGGGAAAAAAAATAGATTCCAACTATATGCCATTCTGGAAAGGCAAAACTATGCAGACAATAAAAAGATCAACGGTTGCCAGGAGTTTCGGGGGGAGAGGGGAGCTGAATACACAGAGTACAGAAGTTTTTATTGAGCAGTGAAATACTTTGTATGACATTATAATGATGGATATATGTCATTATACTTTTGTCCAAACCCACAGAACATGCAACAATACTCACTTCAGTAAAGTGAACCCTAAGGTGAACTGTGGACTGTGGTTTTATGATGTGTCAATGCAGTTTGTCATTGGTTTAAAAAAGAAAAGGGGGCTTCCCTGGTGGTGCAGTGGTTGAGAGTCCGCCTGCCGATGCGGGGTACACGGGTTCGTGCCCCGGTCCGGGAGGATCCCACATGCCGTGGAGCGGCTGGGCCCGTGTGCCACGGCCGCTGAGCCTGCGCGTCCGGAGCCTGTGCTCCGCAATGGGAGAGGCCACAGCAGTGAGAGGCCCGCATACCGCAAAAAAAAAAGAAAAGGTACGACTCTGTTGATAATGGCTACGCATGTGTCAGGACGGGGTATATGGGGGAATTTCTGTACCTTCCTGTCAATTTTGTGGTAAACCTAAAACTGCTTTAAAAAAAAAGTCTCAAAAAAAAAGAGAATTAACACTCAGGGTAGACATTTTTGGCAAAACTTTTGTTTTGCTTATATATGCATACATATTATATATGTGTGTGTGTTTGTTGGACTGTGATGTAAAAGGTATTTTTTAGATCAAAAGTTTGCAGGCCACTGTAGTTAAGTTATATTAGCAAATAAAAGCACAAATTAACCTCAAAAAAACCCAAACCTCCCAGCTTTGTAGTACAGTAAAATTCTAGGCTACTTGATTCTAACATGGAATCCGACTAGTGCTATCATGAATGTCAAAACTGAAGCTAATTTATTTCACCTAATTAAAATGGAAATTATACCTAAACTTTCAAACATTATTTCTTAATCTCCCCAAATATTTAGTGATCATAATCATCGCCATCATTTAACTAATAGCATTTCAAGACACCCAATCTCTGTACATCTCAGGTGACTCATATATAAAATGAGGGAGTTGTGCTAGATTATCTCTATAGTTCATTCCAGTTCTAAAATATTTAATCTACCTCAACATATCAGACCGCATACTCCAGAATGTGTATGAGGGATATTCTTTGCCATCTCTCCTTTCATCCTCTAATCAATACTTGATCCTCTTTCTGGCATTTAACCTCTACCTTGGAGGATAACACCTATTTTAAAAGGCTTATAACTGCAAAACAAGCTCACAAATTCTTACACACAAAACCTGCTCTCAGAAAAATTATAAAGCAGGTCCAAGCTTCTTAGCATCCTTTTAACCTCCTGTTGTCCCCAGATACCTATTCAATATTCCTATAGACTTATACCCATAACCCTTCCTAATGTTTTGGTAATTGACAACTTCTTAGAGTATTCCCTTCTAAAGATAGCTATATTTTGATATAGGTTCTGAGAGACTGAAATTCCTTCAAAGATAAAGGAGTAAGTCTCTTACGGTAGAACTTTAGGCTCCATGATGGTTGTTTGTGATACTTCAGTATGGGGAGACCTGCCTCATGTTCTCATATTATACCCTATAGAGATCAAATTCCCCTTAGGTCATTCCTGCTTAAACATATATTAAAAATTCCTAGATTAAAAGCCAATCTCACTCTATACTTAGTCATTGACTATACTCATAGTGGTCATATCCTTGTTGTGATCCATATGTGAGATACTTGTTGGAAGAGACTTACCTTGTAAGAAATTATGAAAAATTCTCTCATTGTCACTGGGTCTTTGTTACATTGCACAGCCAAGTTCCAAGCTGAAAGTTAACATGAAATAACATAATTATGAAAATTTACTGTTTAACCTGTACCATTATAATCTCCACTACCTACATCTTTAATATTAACACACTAATGAGGGGTTTCTCAGGGGTTAAAAAAAGCTAACTTTAGGTTTTTAGAGAAATTTTTTCCAGGTAAATTTAGAGACTTCCATCACTTCCAATCTTTAATTCTAGGACAATGGCCAATGGAGATAGTGTTGGATTTTTTAAAATTGGGGACATATGATAAATTCTTACTTGGCACAAATCCATCTAAAAAATGAGGATCACAGTGAGGAGTTCACCGACTGAGATTAAGCAAGTTATCCTTGTACCCATAGCTACAAATGGAAGATCCAGAATTTGAATCCACATCTGATTCTACCACCCCACAATGTTTCCCATAGCCACAGAATTTCCTTTTACCTGTTTTTCGAAACCAATGAGCTTCATTAGTCCTTGAGCCTGAAGTCGAGACTTCTCCATCAAAATACTGAGCAAGTTTCGGGAGTGCTGCAGTCAAACAGGAAAATCTGATATTGAGGTCTTTTACTTTATACTCTAGCAAAGCTGTTAATCCTGCTTTAAAAACAGTCAAACATGAGCTTGAATTTAGAAAGTTCTTTTTTTATGCGTGTGCATGGGTGCATACCAAAAGTAATTTAAATGACAAAAAGCATTACCAAGCTCCAAGGAACTGTTAACTCAAACTCTGGGGAACAAACACATCTTTGGAGAGATTTATAATTTTAATTAGAGCAATCATTCACCACCTGAGGTAGAAAGATATGATTTACGTGTAAGGAAACAAAGAAGAGGAATAATCATTTAAAACACTGAAAAGGAGATTGAGGATTGGAAGAGTATTGATAGGTTGGCATAATATTTACTGAGCTCCTACAGCAAGCACAGTATGGAACTAGAATGTGCCGTCATCATCAGAAAGCATTTATTACATACTCATGTGCCCTTCTGAGAGATAAGAATGCCAACAGAAAACTTTTTATCTTTTGAAAAGCTGTAGTTTCTAAACCACTTTGCTACATTTATACCCTGTTGACAGGTATTTGAGGTATAAAATTGAACTACTGCAATAAATGGAACTGAATTTCTAAGATATGGAGTTTTTGGTGTGTTTTAGACATAAGGAAATAGGTACATGGGCAGTAGAAACTGGAAGACCTATTAGGCAAAAGGGACACCAAGAAAGAAAGCATAGAGTTGGAAAAAGGAATGCAATGTAGCTAGGACGTTAGCTGAATGAAGCGGACAGGGAGCAATTAGTAGATAGAGGAGATGACACAGACTTGGATAGACAGATGGACAGCTTCAAAACAACAGAGTAAACAATCTGAATTTGATTCAGAGAACATGAAAATTAGCAGGGCTCAGAATATTTTTATTTGTCTTGACCCTTTTTCACCTGTTCAATTTCTAGGTTAGGACCAAGTGGCAATAGACATGGAAGGGAGGGAGGGAGGGAGAGAGAGAGAGGGAGGGAGGAGGGAAGGAGGGAGAGAGAGGGAGGGAGGGAGGGAGGGAGAGAGAGAGAGAGAGAGGGAGGGAGGGAGGGAGGGAGGGAGGGAGGGAGGGAGGGAAGGAAGGAAGGAAGGAAGGAAGGAAGGAAGGAAGGAAGGAAGGAAGGAAGGAAGGAAGGAAGGAAGGGAAATGTCTTTTAAAAAACTGGAATAAAAACAGAGGTGAAATCACATTTGGAGATGAATGCTAATGATGACAAACTTTTCTCTGCTTGTGAATAAATAAACAGGTATACTGCTGTGACGTATGTTAGTAAAAGCATGAAGCTTGACTCAAACACGAAGCCTGAGTCAGTGTGCTCAATGTACTTGGAGAATTTAATAGAGGATAGAGGCAAAATGAAGGAGTGAAAATAACCAAGGAGATATTTACCTGTATTCAAGCAAGTCAAAAGTCTATCCATTTGTTTCTTTCTAAAAAATAAAGAAAAGAGTATTTTCATACTGTTCCAAAGCTTTACTACAGAAAAGTATCAAAAAGAGACTCTATATTTGCCTGAGAGCAGCTCAAGGAAAATGTTAAATTGTGAAGTTTGTTGTTCAAGGCTCCAACCTATCATTTCAACACTCTTTTTCCTCATTATAGGACACTGTTCCTCATCTCCAATGTCCTCATATTTTTTTCTCTCTTCCCCTTCTACACCTACTCTCAAGCAAAGGATTTCAATGACTGATAAGGTTTTATATTACAGGGTCACAGAATTTGAGAGCAGGTAGTGATCTCTGTGATTTCAAGCTTTGGTTTTTTTTGAAGAGGGGGAACTGGAACCTGTGTTTCAAATAAAATTTTATAAAAGTCTAATATACAAGAAGAGACAAAAGTGTACCTGCTCTGGTTGAACCAGTGGTAGGTGGAGGCCTAGAGTCTCAGCTTCCTGGAAGTCCCTGAGGCAGTGCCACAGAATTTCCAGGTTTCTAAGGAATATAGTTTAAAAACCACTTATCCATACCCTTCATTTTACAGATGAGGAAACAGATCTGGAAATGCGGGATGATCTGTCTAAGGTCATGCAATGACAATGCCAAGACTACTACTACCTAGGTCTCTTGACCCTTAGTTAAGCTTCTTTAGGGGCAACATAAATTTTAACAGAGAAAAACATCCCATTATGCTTAAACAAAGGATTGAATATGGAAGTATCGGCAAACTCAACTAAGGAAGTTTATGGTAAGTAGGGTAGAACACACTATAAGACTGGCCTTATCAGGAGAATGTCTAGTATTATACAATACAGACTGTGCTTCAGGAAAAGTAGCAGCTTTCTTAGGGATAAACATTAAACATCTGCTTTATATAAAGTAACTTCTAACAGTAAATTTTATTAATCTGAATTTCAGCTGAGCTAAAGTTGACTTCACTATTTAACTTTTTTTTTTTTTTTGCGGTACGCGGGCCTCTCACTGTTGTGGCCTCTCCCATTGCGGAGCACAGGCTCCGGACCTGCAGGCTCAGCGGCCATGGCTCCCGGGCCCAGCCACTCCGCGGCATGTGGGATCCTCCCGGACCGGGGCACGAACCCGTTTCCCCTGCATCGGCAGGCGGACTCTCAACCACTGCGCCACCAGGGAAGCCCGACTTCATTACTTTTAATTCAGTGACTATATAAAATAATCTAGGGAGGGTCCATTAATGCAAATAAATAGTACAAGTAAGAATGAGCACATGGAAAGGGATGTATAGTCTATTTAAGAGACAAACTGCTTTCAAAAATTGTAGCACACGAATTGTTAATACTTAGGTAGATACTGTAATTGAAAAACATAAGATTTTTAGAAGAGGACAGAACTTTTCCAGTTCACCTTCTTTTATTTAATAGGTGAAGAAAATAAAGCTTAGAGAAGTTAATTAAGTTGTTATTGTCTAAGGTAAACCAGAAGTTAGTGAAACAGCTAAAACTAGAACTCAATTCTCTGACTCTTCCCATTGAATTAGGCATTTTTTTCTTTTATAAGTTAGTCTAATCTATTTGTTAAATCAGGTCCTGACCTCTACTTGAAAACACTGCTAGTAGATGTTCTTTATTACTATATTTACTTGAGAACAATAAAGGTATATTTACAAAATATTCTGTAATTAAAGTCTGTCATTAATTTGAACAAGATCCCTTTCCTTCTCCCCATCTTTAAATTAGTTTTAATGAGTGGGATTTGACTGTGCATCACAATTACATGGAATATGAAGCACCTTTTAAATCCAATATAAGATCTTCCTGTGAAGGACTGATATTCAGCCATTTAAGTAAATTGAGTGGCTATTATGTGCTAGATACTGTCCTAGGTTCCAGAGATACAAAGATAAATACAAATAGTACTAGCCTTTGAGAAGCTCTCACAATCTATTAGCTATCAAAATTTAGTCTCTGAGTTTATTTCATTTTTTAACTTTTTATCGTTGAAAATTTCAAAGATGTTTATATTTAACAGATGAATGAATCTCCATGTATCCATGGCCCAGCTTCAATAATTATTAACTCATCATCAATCTTATTTTAATGATACCTCCACCTACCCCCTCTTCTCCCATATTATTATTAAACATCTTTATTGGAGTATAATTGCTTTACAATGGTGTGTTAGTTTCTGCTTTATAACAAAGTGAATGAGTTATACATATACATATGTCCCCATATCTCTTCCCTCTTGCGTCTCCCTCCCTCCCACCCTCCCTATCTCACCCCTCTAGGTGGTCACAAAGCACCGAGCTGATCTCCCTGTGCTATGCGGCTGCTTCCCACTAGCTAGCTATTTTACTTTTGGTAGTGTATGTATGTCCATGCCACTCTCTCTCTTTGTCCCAGCTTACCCTTCCCCCCTCCCCGGATCCTCAAGTCCATTCTCTAGTAGGTCTGTGTCTTTATTCCCGTCTTGCCCCTAAGTTCTTCAGAACTTTTTAAAAAAAATATTCCATATATGTGTGTTAGCATACAGTATTTGTTTTTCTCTTTCTGACTTACTTCACTCTGTATGACAGGCTCTAGGTCCATCCACCTCACTACAAATAGCTCAATTTCGTTTCTTTTTATGGCTGAGTAATATTCCATTGTATATATGTGCCACATCTTCTTTATGCATTATCTGTTGATAGACACTTAGGTTGCTTCCATGTCCTGGCTATTGTAAATAGAGCTGCAGTGAACAGTTTGGTGCATGACTTTTTTGAATTATGGTTTTCTCAGGGTATATGCCCAGTAGTGGGATTGCTGGGTTGTATGGTAGTTCTATTTTTAGTTTTTTAAGGAACACCCATACTGTTCTCCATAGTGGCTGTATCAATTTATATTCCCACCAACAGTGCAAGAGAGTTCCCTTTTCTCCAAACCCTCTCCAGCATTTACTGTTTGTCGAAGCAAATTCCAGACATCACATCATTTCATCCATAAATATTTTAGGATGTGCCTATAAGATATAAGGATCCTTTTAAAAACATAGCTATACTACCATTATATGCCTAAAAGTTAATAATTTCTTAATATCAAATATTTGGTCATTACTCAAATTTTCAATTATCTCAATATGTTTTTTTTTTTTAGTTAGCTTGAGTGCCCTTCAAATGGATTCATAGAGCCTGTAAACAAGGGGCAAAACTTACCATATATGTCTGAGTAAAATTTGCATTATGAAAAAAGTTATGTCATCAATCTAATATTATCTCAGTCATAGATAGTTCCCAAAGAATTTAGCTAAAAAAAAATATTGCCTCCAGGTACAAATATACAAAGCAAAAATGAAGTAGTGATACATTATTACAGAGTTTTTGTCCAAGTAGAGAAAATAGAGATAGGTGGTATTTCTCTGAAAGTTATCCCTAGTCAAGACCTTGAATAGAGTTTTCTTTTAAATCATTAGGAGGAAGTGAATTTTGTGAATGAAATATGGGTGACCCAATTCTTCCATGTATTGTTAAGTTCTTTATATCTTATGCCATAGAAACTGTGAGCAGAAAGATATTTGAATACTCCCAGCTGAGCTGATACAGAATCAGAATCAACAAGCCAACCAGGTTATTTATGTTTCTGTGGGAAAGTAAGAGCTAAGAGCTATGTCTATATTTAAGTTTCCTGTTAAGAAAGGGGGAAACAGACACAATATCATAATGAAATCATAGCGAACATTACTGAGGGCATGGTAAATGCCTGGCACTATTCTAAGTGTTTTACACGTATTTATTCATCAGGTCATCACAGCAACCTCATAAGGTAGGTACTATTATTATACCCATTTTACAGATCAGGAAACAGAAGCCCAGGTTACATATTCTAATAAGTGGCAGAGCCAAAATATGAACCCAGGAAGACTGGCCCCAGAGCCTATATTGACCTTACTCAGTATACTATATATCTCTCAATACAAGGTTTCTAGTGAAAATTGTTATATTTTTTTCTAACGGTGAATACATCATTTCTGTTGAATTATAACTTACTTGTTTTCAGATTCTGGCATGTGAGAAACTTTTGGAAGAACAAGACGAAGCAAACACCTGTATGATAAAGTAATATAAAAAGTGATGCTTAGGAAGAAATATGTGAAAGAATATATACCAAGTTATTAATCTTGATTAGCCCAGGAGGCAGAAGTGAGAAAAGAGAGGTAAAAAAGGAGATTATTTTATTTATAGGTCTTTGTATGTCTTAATGGTTGCAATGAAAACATACCAACTTTGTAATTTTGGAAGAGTAATTTAATAAAATAATTTTAAAATGAAAATGTTGCTTGACAAATTCTTAAATAGTTCCACAGTTTATATAATTGCCCCAAATCACCTGCCAGAACATCAGATATAGTGTACAAGTCTTTTATATTTTTCTTTCTATAAAGGAACCTGGAACTGGCCTTTGGGTTCCACATAAACTAGGATGAATATTTTTTGAAGGGATCTGGCGGCATGATGACAAACTGACAAAATAAGGTAGTTTATAAAGTTTCAAATCCTAAAAATCTTTAAAAAGAAAAAACACCATCAATCATCCAGAATAATTTTAGATATTTATCTGACTAAACGTATGTATCTCAAGACTCCTTCTGATACTTTTGTATCTGTGACTCCATTTCCCTTCAGAAGTATGGCCTCAAGTATAGTTGACCAATGGGAGAATCACTATAGAACCCTTCTGGTTTATTTTTCCCACTGGCATATTCTCCGTTACATCAGTAGGAGTTACCATGTCCTAACCTCACCTTCCTCTGTCTCATTATTGTATGTAAAAGTTCCCTTTTGATAAACCATTTTCCTTCATACAAACAGAGAAAGGGGAAGATCAGTTTCAACTGATATCTTTTTTTACCTTAAGCATCCCTACCAAATTTCCAATAGCATTTTTCACATAAATAGAAAAAAAAATCCTAAAATTCAAATGAAACCACAAAAGACCCTGAACAACAAAAGCAAGTTTGAAAAAGAACAAAGCTAGAGCCATCACATTTCTTGTTTTCAAACTATACTACAAAGCTATAGTAATCAAAACAGCATGGTATTGGCATAAAAATAGTCACATAGACCGATAGAACAGAGAGCCCAGAAATAAACCCATATATATACTGTCAACTAATATACGACAAGGGAGACAAGAATATTTAATGGAGGAAAGATAACCTTTTCAATAAGTGGTACTGGGAAAACTGGATATCCACATACAAAAGAATGCAATTGGACCCCTATCTTTCACTACTCAGAAAAACTAACTCAAAATGGATTAAAGACTTAAATATAAGACTTGAAACCATAAATGTCCTAGAAGAAAACACAGGGAAAAAGCTCCTTGACAATGATTTTTTGGATATGACACCCAAAGCACAAGCAACAAAAGCAAAAATGAATAAGTGGGGCTACATCAAAGTAAAAAAGCTTCTGCACAGCAAAGGAAACTATCAAGAAAAATGAAAAGGCAACCTATGGAATGGGAGAAAATGTTTGCAAACAATATAACTGATAAGGGGTTAATATACAAAATATATAAGGAACTCCTACAACTCCACAGCAAAAAACAAATAATCTTATTAAAAAATGGGCAAAAAAAAAAAAAAAAAGGGCAGATGGGCTTCCCTGGTGGCGCAGTAGTTGAGAGTCCGCCTGCCGATGCAGGGGACACGGGTTTGTGCCCCGGTCCGGGAAGATCCCACATGCCACGGAGTGGCTGGGCCCGTGCGCCATGGCCGCTGAGCCTGCATGTCCGGAGCCTGTGCTCCGCAACGGGAGAGGCCACAACAGTGAGAGGCCCGCGTACCGCCAAAAAAAAAAAAAAGAAAAAAAGGGCAGAGCCCCTGAATAGGTATTTTACCAAAGAAGACATCCAAATGGCCAACAGGTACATGAAAAGATGCTGAACATTACTAATCATCAGAGAAATGCAAATCAAAACCACAATGAAATATCACCCCACACCTGTTAGGATGGCTATTATCAAAAAGACGAGACATAACAAGTGCTGTAGAGAAAAGGGAGCCCTAGTGCATTGTTGATGGGAATGCAAACTGGTACAGCCACTGTGGAAAACAGCATGGAGGTTCCTTAAAAAGTAAAAATAAAACTACTATACAATCCAGCAATCCCACTTCTGGGTATATATCCAAAGGAAAGGAAATCACTATCTTGAAGAGATAGCTGCACCCCCATGTTCACGGTAGCATTATCCACAATAGCCAAGACATGGAAACAACCTAAGTGTCCATCAGTGGAGGAATAAAGAAAATGTGGTATATGTACACACACACAAACAGGAATATTATTCAACCAAATAAAAGAAGAAAATCCTGCCTTTTGTGACAACACAGATGGACCTTGAAGGCATTGTACTAAGTGAAATAAGTCAGACAGAGAAAGACAAAAACTGTATTGTCCACTTATATGTGGGATCTCTAGAAAAAAAAAACAAAAGAAAAAAAAAAGAAAGAAAGAAAATCCAAACACATAGAAATAGAGTAGAATGATGTTTGCCAGGGCCTGTGGGTGGAGAAAATGGGGAGATGTTGGTCAAAGGGTATAAACTTCCAGTTATAAGATGAATACATTCCAAAGATCTAACGTACAGCATGGTGACTGTAGTTAACCATACTGTATTATACATTTGAAAGTTGCTAAGAGAGTCAATCTTAAATGTTCTCACCACACACAGTGTGTAATTTTGTGAGGTGATGGATGTATTAACTAATCTTACTGTGCTATTTCATAATACAAATGTGTATTAAATCACCAGGTTACATATCTTAACTTATACAATGCCACCATTTGTCAGTTACATCTCAATAAAGCTAGGAAAAAAACCACTTGGTATTGTAGGCATTGACTCAGCTTGATCCCATCAGTACTATTTTGGCAAAGTTTATAGACCAAGAGTAACATGTACAGAGGAGATCCTTTCACATCCACAGGATGTGGATTACTTACTTTAAAGCTATAATGACTTGTTGTCCGTCTTCTGAATATTGAGCTAAATATTCCAAAGCTTTTTCTGCCACGATTTGTTGTTCATTCTATAAAGAACAAATATAATATGTTAAATTACATCTCAAAGTGATACTTATAAAATGTTATCTATATTCCTGTCCATTAAGGGGAAGACAAAATCTGAACTTGTTTGTTTTGTATTCTAAAAAGAGCTACTGCAAGATGGTAGAATGAAGATATAACTCATTGACAAAAACAGAACAGGTTCATATTGGCCCCAGAAAG
Organism: Leucopleurus acutus; assembly: GCF_964270905.1. Taxonomy (NCBI): domain Eukaryota; kingdom Metazoa; phylum Chordata; class Mammalia; order Artiodactyla; family Delphinidae; genus Leucopleurus; species Leucopleurus acutus. The sequence continues at coordinate 60,175,743 of NC_139148.1, forward strand.
CCACTCCTCCCTATCCATAAACACTTACAGCCTTGCCAACACTGCCTTGAATTCACTAGGACTAATCTTACTGTGCTCTTTATTCCTGTTTGTCAGCAGTAGCCAAAAGAACCCTGGACTCTGAGGTCACCCTCATTTCCAGCACCCTCTGTAAATCCCTTTTGTCCTCTTTTCTCATTTCTCCCCAACTCCTCCAACCCTTCCACTATGCTTTCTGAAATTCAGTCCATTATCAGCAAAGTCTCCTCTATGAGCAACTTCTTCCCAGAAAGTTCCCTCTACATTCTTTCTCTAATGGAAATCTAGGTTTCTCCAAGGACACTGCTTCCAATAAAGCCCTCTCAAGTAGTGGCTGTTTTTCTTTCATCTCCCTAGACCTGGAGATGGAGTAGGCATCATTTTTGCTCTTCATTGCTGTTTTAGAATTATTCTCCCTCTTGCTCCCTAAAACCCCCAGCTTTGAATTTCCTGTCACCAGACTATATCACCCATTATCCCTCACTGTTATGGTGAACTGCTCTCAGACCATTTCTTCTCATTTCTTAATGATTTATCTACTCCTCACAGTTATTTTTTCCAAAATATACTCCTGTCAATTTTTGGCATTTTCATTATACAGATAGATGATCCTTTTAATATCCTAGTCTCTTATTTCCTTGAATTCCACTCTGCCAATTATCTTAGCCATTCACTAGCACAGTCATTCACTGGGCACTGTCATCACTAAAAGCCAGGTCATGCAAGTGAGGCTCCTAGGGTACACAATTTATGGACACACTCATTCTCGGGTTGTGCATGGACCAATTCTAGGTGCCTCACTCCCTCACTCTTGTCTTGTACCCTGCTCTATTTCATGTATTCTACCATCTCCTACCTTTCTAATTCACTCCCTCTACCACTCCAGCAATCCTTCAACTGCATTAAGATCTCCAATACATTGATACTACTACTATTTCACCATCCCTCATTCCCTTGAAGTCCTCCTCTGTATCCAGTTTAAATTCCATGGGGATTAATTATAATCACTCCCTTGTTCCTTGATTTTCCTGCCCCTCTTTTGCTTCATTGTATTCACCTGGAAAAACCATAAGCCTGGTTAAATTCAACTTTCTAGTGACTTTTGTGCCTGCATCCATGCAGCTGAAAGTAGCTGGGTAAAAACCTGTACAACTATTTGTTTTATTTTTAAAACTTCATCAAACGGACCTTACTGCCACAAGGCAAGCATACCACACTACCCTTGCCATTCACTTTCTTGATTTTCTGGATGATTAGTTGATATCTTATCCTTTTTTCTCAACACCTAACACCTCCTCTCCTATTCTCTCTCTCAGGTGATGACCTTGTTTCCTACTTCACTGAGAAAACTGAAGCAGAAAGAGAACTTCTACAGATTCCCACTACCACTTCTATTCACACACCAGGAACCACACCACATACTCTGCCTTCTCAACTGCTATCATAAATGAACTATCCATGTTTCTTCCTAGAGCCAAACCCTAAACTTATACACTTGCATCCATCACCTCTTGCCTATTTAATGACATTACTCTAACAATTTTCATTTTTCTCTCTCACATTGTCAATTTTTGTTCTCTTAACTGGGTCATTCCTATTAGCAAATAAACATTCTCACTCATCCCATTTCAAGCAAACAAACAAACCTCTTGATCCTACTTCTCTCACCAACTACTGCCCAACTTAAAAAAAAATTTTGTTTTCTTGCCCAACTTCTTTTCTTCCCTTTGTAGTAAACTCTTCTAAAGAATTGTCTATACTTACTGTATCCAATTCCTTTCCTTCAATTCTCTCGAGCCTACTATAATCAGGTGTTTGTCCTACCTCTACCAAAACTGCTCTTGTCAAACTCATCGATGACCTCCATATTATAAATTCCAATGGTCAGTTCTCAGTCCTCACTGTATTTGACCTATCAGCAACATTCAACATAGTTGATCACTCTTTCCTCCTTGAAACACATTTGGCTTCCAAGACACCACATCATCCTTGTTTTCCCCTACCTCATGGATTACTCCCTTTCATTATCCTTTACTGGTTCCTCTTCTTTTCTCCAAACCATTAATGTTTGAGGGTTTCAGGCTCAGTCTCTGGTCCTCATCTCTACTGCATATATACTCACTCCCTTGGTGATGACATCCCAGTCTCATAGCTTTATATACCATCTATATATTAATGACTCTTATTAAACTTTTCTCTTCAGCCCAGACCTCTTTCACAACTCCGGAGTCATATATACAACTGACTATTCAGATCTCTACTTGGATAGTCTAATAGACATCTCAAATGCATCATGTCCAAACTGAACTCCTGATTTTCACCCCAACCGTACTCTATTTGCAGCCTTTCCTAGTTCAACTGATGGCAACTCCACTTGATGACCCAGTCTCTTTCTCTTATACCCATCATCCAATCTGTCAGCAAATTCTGTTATCATTTACCTCCACTGTTATCTCCCTTATCTGAGTCACCTTAATCTTCCCTGGATTACTTCGAAAACTTCCTAACAGGTCTCCTTGCTTGGTTCTTTTATGGTCTATTTTCAATAAAACAGCCAAGAGTATTTCTGTCAAAATGAAAGTCAAATCATGTCACTGCTCTGTTAAAAACCTTCCAATGGTTCCCCATGTCATTCAGAGTAAAAGTCAAAGTCCTTTCACTGGCCTATAAGGATCTACATAATCCAAACTATCACCTCTCTGACTTCATCTCTCACTAATCCCACCCTTTATTCATTCTAGCCATACTTGCTTCCTTGATACATACCTTAGGGCCTTTGTATTGGCTGTTACCTCTGCCTGTATTACTCTTCCTCTTCACTCCCCCCATATATCTACAGGGCTAACTCCCTCAACAATTTCAAGTCTTTGTACAAATGTCATCTCCTCGATGAGACCTATCTTCACCACCCTATTTAAAAAAAATAACTCACACCAATCCCAGAGGATTGTTATCCTGCTCTATTTTTCTATATTATTATCATCTTCTAACATATTACATAATTTCTTATTTATTATGCCTATTATTATCTTCTCTTCTCCTGCTTGAATGTTAGCTCCAAGAAGGTGTATCACTGTTTTGTTTACTAATTTATCCCAAGAGACTATAACAGTGCCTGGCACTTAGTAGGTACTCAATAAATATTTGCTGAATGAATGATAGTTTCACTAGCACTTGAAATGCCTTTTGCAAAGCAATTGTAGTAAGTAAAAACTGGATTCCACCCTTGTTCTTTTGTAGAGATATATTCAGTTTCCTGGGTTTGGCTCATCCATCCTTCCTTCCATCTTCTAATTCAAACTACTTGAGGCTTTTTTTTTTCCTGATTCTTTCTCCTCTATTAAAATTATTTTCCTTTTCAGAAATATAGTTCTATAATTCTTCCATTGGCTTTCTTCTGCTTTCCATCAAATGTAACTTTATAAACCTTCCTTTAAAAAGATATTTGCCTTTGGGTTCCCCATTAGAGATTTTTCTCTCATTTCCTGCACAAGCACATCATGTATCTACATCTGCCAAATATTTTTCCTCTTCCAAGAGTTCTATTATCCTATTCATTAACATCAAAACATATCATTCAAAACTGTATTCAGCTACTACTTTGGGCAAGATATTGGGCAAGGGACTAGAAATATGGCCCTCAAGGACTTTATAAGTCAAGTTAGACAGACAATCCATGCATTAGCAATATAAGGCAGTATATATGATAAAGACCAAATAACTAGCATACACGTTAAAAATTACTGAAACTTAGAGTAGAAAGAGAGCAACTGAGGACTGGAATTGATTTGGGAAGTCTCTACAGCGGAAGGAAATCTTAAGTTGGACTTTGAAAAGGTGGCATTTAAATAAGAACATTTCTTAAAAGATGGGATGGTATGAACCAGACACAGAAGAAGGAATGTGACTGGCCTGTTTGACAGACACTGTATTTGCTTGGAGTTATAGAGGGCCTGTGCCTCCACCATTCTAGATCCTGTACCTAACGTAATGGTGGCTTACATCACTATAATGATGATACAGGGGAGTAATATGAGATAAAGTAGAAGAGACAGCTGTGGCCAGATTGTATATCGTTAATAAGAACAGAAACACTATATGCGTAGATCAAGCTTCTTTAATTACAAATCACATTTTCAGCCATCCTCTTAGTCAATTTTCACAGTAACACTGGAGTTAGGTATTATCTTTATTTTACAAATGATGAAATTAAGATTCAAAGAAGGGAAGCACTTAAGTGGCAGAGCCAGAATTCAAACCTAGTCTATCACCTAGTCCAAGAGCTCCACAGTTGCTACAATGCTTCTCCTAATCCTGTATATTACTAAGACCAGAATTTTGCAAGTAAACAAAGGAGGTGCAAGTATTTAATACTTCTAAACTAAAGTCGCTTTCTGGTTACAAACTAAAAAGGTCCATTAAGATTTAACCTGTGTTTTTTTTTTTTTGCAAACTGATGATAAAGATAAGTTTCCAAATAGATGACTATTTTTTTGCATGGTATAGTACTTCAAGTTTCTAATAAAAGTTAATGTTTTGCTATGCTTAGTTTTTCTGTTGTTTTAAGCTCAAAACTATTACCTCACTTTGTTTTATTTACTTTTCTCTATATCATAAAGCAATGAAGAGAAATAAAGCAATTCTGCAACAAAGCTTGGTGTGAAAACAATGAGGCAAAATAGAGGGTAAAGAAAGGCCTCTCCTGTGCCTAACTGATGATGATTCCATTCTAATTGTCTCTGAAAATGGAAAAGAGGTAAAAATCTCATAGATGGGTACATAAGAATTACCTGAAGAGCACACTGGGCAGCTAAACTGAAGAACATGGAAACTAAACTTCTATTTGTAACTACATCATTCTCTTCTTGTTCTTCAGCTCTTAATAAATTCTCTGAAGGAGCAATTGCCTGCAAAGCTGAAAAACAAGGAAACAATTAAAAAATGAGATACTCTTATCAAAGATAATAGCTATCTCTGGTTAATTATATCCCAATGACTTTGGAATTTGTTTTAAGAGCATTAATATCTTTAAAATATAAATTTTCATAAAGTCATCTAAATTGCTAAACTGTCAAGGAGGACTTGAATGTCACAAAAATGCCCAACTAGGCAATTCACCTCTATGAATTTATTGCATGGATACATCCGAAAAGTGAATAAAAACATACAAATATGTTCACACAGCAATTTTTTGTAAGAGTGAAATATGGAATGAACCTAAATTTCATCAATAATGTATGGGTTAAATACAATTTGGCACATCCACATAGTGGATTCTAATACAGAATAAAGTGAAAAAAAAGAATGGTGGTATTATATTTCCTTATATGTCTTAAAGTTAGACCATGATAAGTTAGATATATATGTACTATAGGCCTTAAGTAACAACTAAAATAACAAAACAAAAAGTTATACCTAATAAGCCAAAGAATGAGATAAACATAATTATAAAATATTAATTAATCTAAAAGAAGGGCAGAAAAAAGAAAAATGGCAACAAAGACCAGATAGGACAACTAGAAGACAAATAACAAGATGCTAAATTTAAACTTAGCCATATCAGTAATCACGTTAAAATATAAATGGTCTAGGGCTTCCCTGGTGGCGCAGTGGTTGAGAGTCCGCCTGCCGATGCAGGGGACACGGGTTCGTGCCCTGGTCTGGGAAGATCCCACATGCCACGGAGCGGCTAGGCCCGTGAGCCATGGCCACTGAGCCTGCGAGTCCAGAGCCTGTGCTCCGCAACGGGAGAGGCCACAACAGTGAGAGGCCCATGTACCGCAAAAAAAAAAAAAAAAAAAAAATATATATATATATATATATATATATATATATATATATGGTCTAGATGATCCAATTAAAAGACAGAGATAGAGAGACCTTTAAGATGGTGGAGGGGTAAGACGTGGAGATCACCTTCCACCCCACAAATACATCAGAAATACATCTACTTGTGAAACAACTCCTAGAGAACACCTACTGAACGCTGGAAGAAGACCTCAGACTTCCCAAAAGGCAAGAAAATACCCATGTACCTGGGTAGGGCAAAAGGAAAAAGAAAAAGCAGAGACAAAAGAATAGGGACAGGACATGCACCTCTGGGAGGGAGCTGTGAAGGAGGAAAAGTTTCTATACACTAGGAAGGCCCTTCACTGGCAGAGACTGGGGGCGGGGGGGTTGGAGGGGAAGCTTCAGAGCCATGGAGGAGAGTGCAGAAATAGGGGTGCAGAGGGCAAAGCGGAGAGATTCCCGCACAGAGGATCAGTGCCGACCAGCACTCACCAGCCTGAGAGGCTTGTCTGCTCACCCGCTGGGGTGGGCAGGGGCTGGGAGCTGAAGCTCCGGAGTCGGAGGTCAGGTCCCAGGGACAGGACTGGGGTTGGCTGGCTGAACACAGCCTGAAGGCGGCTAGTGCACCAAAGCTAGACGGGAGGGAGTCTGGGAGAAAGTCCGGAACTGCCTAAGAGGAAAGAGACCATTGTTTCAGGGTGTGCAAGGAGAGGCAATTCAGACCACTGCCTAAACAAGCTCCAAAGACAGATGAGAGCCGCGTTTATCAGCACAGACACCAGAGACGGGCATGAAACGTTAAGGCTGCTGCTGCAGGACCAAGAAGCCTGTGTGCAAGCACAGGTCACTATCCACACAGCCCCTCCCGAAAGTCTGTGCAGCCCACCACGGCCAGGGTCCCATGATCCAAGGACAACTTCCCCAGGAGAACATACGGCATGCCTCAGGCTGTTGCAACTTCACGCTGGGCTCTGCCGCCACAGGCTCGCCACACATTCCGTACCCCTCCCTCCCCCTGGCCTGAGTGAGCCAGAGCCCCTTAATCAGCTGCTACTTTTTTTCCCTGTCTGAGCGGAAAAACAGATGCCCTCAGGAGACCTACACGCAGAGGCGGAGCCAAATCCAAAGCTGAATCCCAGGAGCTGTGCGAACAAAGAAGAAAAAGGGAAGGTTCTCCCAGCAGCCTCAAGAGCAGCGGCTTAAATCTCCACATTCAACTTGATGTACCCTGCATCTCTGGAATACCTGAATAGACAACGAATCATCCCAAAATTGAGGCGGTAGATTTTGGGAGCAAATGTAGACTTGGGGTTTGCTTTCTGCATCTAATTTGTTTCTGGTTTTATGTTTATCGTATTTCAATATTTAGAGTTTATAATCACTGGTAGATTTGTGTATTGACTTGGTTGCTCTCTTCCTTTTTTTTAATATATAGATACATATACTTTTTCCTTTTTCACTTTTCATGCGTGTATATGTGTATGTGATTTTGTCTGTATAGGTTTGCTTTTACCATTTGTCCTAGGGTTCTGTCTGTCCATTGTTTTGTTTTGTTTTTTACTATAGTTTTTAGCACTTGTTATCATTGTAGGATTGGTATTTTGGTTTGGTTGCTCTCTTCTTTCTTTCTTTTTTTATTACTTTTTAATGTTTAATATTTTATTTTAATAATTCCATTTTATTTTATTTTTCTTTCTTTCTTTCCTTTTTTCTCCTTTTCCTCTGAGCTGTGTGGCTGACAGGGTGTTGGTGCTCCAGCTGGGTGTCAGGCCTGTGCCTCTGAGGTGGGAGACCCGAGTTCAGGACATTGGACCACAGGAGACCTCCCTGCTCCATGTATTATCAAACAGCGAAAGCTCTCCCAGAGATCTCCATCTCAACGCTACGACCAGCTCCACTCAATGACCAGCAAGCTACAGTGCTAGACACCTTATGCCAAACACCTAGCAAGACAGGAACAAAAAACGACCCACTAGTAGAAAGGCTGCCTAAAATCATAATAAGGTCACAGACACCCCAAAACACACCACCGGGCGCAGTCCTGCCCATCAGAAAGACAAGATCCAGCCTCATCCAACAGAACACAGGCACCAGTCAGCTCCACCAGGAAGCCTACACAATCCACTGAACCAAACTTACCCACTGGGAGCGGACACCAAAAACAACAAGAACTAAGAACCTGCAGCTTGCAAAAAGAAGACGGCAAACACGGTAAGTTAAGCAAAATGAGAAGACAGAGAAGCACACAGCAGATGAAGGAGGAAGGCAAAAACCCACCAGACCTAACAAGTGAAGATGAAATAGGCAGTCTACCTGAAAAAGAATTCAGAATAATGATAGTAAAGATGATCCAAAATTTTGGAAATAGAATGGAGAAAATACAAGAATCATTTAACAAGGATCAAAAGGAACTAAAGAGCAAACAAAGAATGATGAACAATACAATAATAAATGAAATTAAAATTCCCTAGAAGGAATCAATAGTAGAATAACTGAGGCAGAAGAACGGAGAAGTGACCTGGGAAATAAAATAGTGGAAATAACTACCACAGAGCAGAATAAAGAAAAGAGAATGAAAAGAATTCAGGACAGTCTCAGAGACCTTTGAGACAACATTAAATGCACCAACATTCGAATCATAGGGGTCCCAGAAGAAGAAGAGAAAAAGAAAGGGACTGAGAAAATATTTGAAGAGATTATAGTTGAAAACGTCCGTAACATGGGAAAGGAAATAGTCAATCAATTCCAGGAACCGCAGAGAGTCCCATACATGATAAATCCAAGGAGAAACATGTGAAGACAAATATTAATCAAACTATCAAAACTTAAATGAAAAGAAAAATTATTAAAAGCAGCAGGGGAAAAGCAACAAATAACATACAGGGGAATCCCCATTAGGTTAACAGCTGACCTTTCAGCAAAAACTCTGCAAGCCAGAAGGGAGTGGCAGGACATATTTAAAGTGATGAAAAGAAAAAACCTACAACCAAGATTACTCTACCCAGGAAGGATCTCATTCAGATTCAACAGAGAAATTAAAACCTTGACAGACACACAAAAGCTAAGAGAATTCAGCACGACCAACCCAGCTTTACAATAAATGCGAAGGCAACTTCTCTAGGCAGGAAACACAAGAGAAGGAAAAGACCTACAATAACAAACCCAAAACAATTAAGAAAATGGTAATAGGAACATACATATCGATAACTACCTTAAATGTAAATGGATTAAATGCTCCAACCAAAAGACACAGACTGGCTGAATGGATACAAAAATAAGACCCATATATATGCTGTCTACAAGAGACCCACTTCAGACCTAGGGACACATACAGACTGAAAGTGAGGGGATGGAAAAAGATACTCCACGCAATTGGAAATCAAAAGAAAGCTGGAGTAGCAATTCTCATATCCGACAAAATAGACTTTAAAATAAACACTATTAAAAGAGACAAAGAAGGACACTACATAATGATCAAGGGATCAATCCAAGAAAAACATATAACAATTGTAAATATTTATGCTCCTAACAGCAAATGCTAACAGCCATAAAAGGGGAAATCGACAGTAACACAGTCATAGCAGGGAACTTTAACACACCACTTTCACCAACGGACAGATTATCCAAAATGAAAATAAATAAGGAAACCAAGCTTTAAATAATATACTAAACAAGACGACTTAACTGATAATTAACTGATAATTTACAGAATTATTGCATCCAAAAACAACAGAATACATTTTCTTCTCAAGTGCTCATGCAACATTCTCCAGGACAGATCATACTGTGGGTCAGAAATCAAGCCTTGCTAAATTTAAGAAAACTGAAATTGTATCAAGTATCTTTTCTGACCACAAAGTTATGAATCTAGATATCAATTACAGGAAAAAATCTGTAAAAAGTACGAACATGTGGAAACTAAAAAATACACTATTATATAACCAAGAGGTCACTGAAGAAATCAAAGAGGAAATCAGAAAATACCTAGAGACAAATGACAATGAAAACATGATGACCCAAAACCCATGGGATGCAGCAAAAGCAGTTCTAAGAGGGAAGTTTACAACAATACAATCCTACCTCAAGAAATCAGAAACATCTCATATAAACAACCTAACTTTACACCTAATGCAGTTAGAGAAAAAAGAACCAAAAACCCCCAAAGTTAGCAGAAGGAAAAAAATCATAAAGATCAGATCAGAAATAAATGAAGAAATGAAGGAAACGACAGCAAAGATCAATAAAACTAAAAGCTGGTTCTTTGAGAAGACAGACAAAATTGATAAACCATTAGGTAGACTCATCAAGAAAAGAAGGGAGAAGACTCAAATCAGTAGATTTAAAAATGAAAAGAAAGTAACAACTGACACTGCAGAAATACAAAGGATCATGAGAGATTACTACAAGCAACTATATGCCAATAAAATGGACAACCTGGAAGAAATGGACAAATTCTCAGAAATGCACAACCTTCCGAGACTGAACCAGGAAGAAATAGAAAATATAAACAGACCAACATAAGCAGTGAAATTAAGACTGTGATTAAAATCTTCTAACATAAAAAGCCCAGGACCAGAAGGCTTCACAGGTGAACTCTAACATATATTTAGAGAAGAGCAATACCTATCCTACTCAAACTCTTCCAAAATATAGCAGAGGGAGGAACACTCCCAAACTCATACTATGAGGCCAACATCACCCTGATACCAAAACCAGGCAAAGATGTCACAGGGCTTTCCTGGTGGCACACTGGTTGAGAGTCCGCCTGCCGATGCAGGGTACACGGGTTCGTGTCCCGGTCCAGGAAGACCCCACATGCCGCAGACCGGCTGGGCCTGTGAGCCACGGCCACTGAGCCTGCGCGTCCGGAGCCTGTGCTCTGTGGCGGGAGAGGCCACGGCAGTGAGAGGCCCGCGTACCGCCAAAAAACAAAAACAAAGATGTCACAAGGAAAGAAAACTACAGGCCAATATCACTGATGAACATAGATGCAAAAATCCTCAACAAAATACTCGCAAGCAGAATCCAACAGCAAATTAAAAGGATCATACACCATGATCAAGTGGGGTTTATCTCAGGAATGCAAGAATTCTTCAATATATGTAAATCAATCAATGTGATAAACCATATTAACAAATTCAAGGAGAAAAACCATATGATCATCTCATTAGATGCAGAAAAAGCTTTTGACAAAATTCAACACACATTTATGATAAAAACCCTCCAGAATGCAGGCATAGAGGGAACTTACCTCAACATAATAAAGGCCATATATGACAAACCCACAGCCAACATCGTTCTCAATAGTGAAAAACTGAAACCATTTCCTCTACGATCAGGAACAAGACAAGGTTGTCCACTCTCACCATCAATATGCAACATAGTTTTAGAAGTTTTAGTCACAGCAATCAGAGAAGAAAAAGAAATAAAAGGAATCCAAATGGGAAAAGAAGAAGTAAAGCTGTCACTGTTTGCAGATGACATGATACTATACATAGAGAATCCTAAAGATTCTATCAGAAAACTACTAGAGCTAATGAATGAATTTGGTAAAGTAGCAGGACACAAAATTAATTAATGCACAGAAATCGCTTGCATTCCTATATACTAAAGATGAAAAATCTCAAAGAGAAATTAAGGAAACACTTCCATTTACCACTGCAACAAAAAGAATAAAATACCTAGGAATAAACCTACCTAAGGAGACAACAGACCTGTACGCGGAAAACTATAAGACACTGATGATAGAAATTAAAGATGATACACACAGATGGAGAGATATACCATGTTCTTGGATTGCAAGAATCAACACTGTGAAAATGACTATACTACCCAAAGCAATGTACAGATTGAATGCAATTCCTATCCAACTACCAATGGCATTTTTCGTAGAACTAGAAGAAAAAATTTCACAACTTGTAGGGAAACACAAAAGACCCCGAATAGCCAAAGCAATCTTGAGAAAGAAAAACGGAGCTAGAGGAATCAGGCTCTGGACTTGAGACTATACTACGAGGCTACAATAATCAAGACAGTATGGTACTGGCACAAAAACAGAAACATAGATCAATGGAACAGGATAGAAAGCCCAGAGATAAACCCATGTACATATGGTCACCTTATCTTTGATGAAGGAGGCAAGAACATACAATGGAGAAAAGACAGACTCTTCAATAAGTAGCACTGGGAAAACTGGACAGTACATGTAAAAGAATGAAATTCGAACACTCCCTAACACTATACACAAAAAAAACTCAAAATGGATCACCATACACAAAACTAAACTCAAAATGGATTAAAGACCTAAATGTAAGGCCAGACACTATCAAACTCTTAGAGGAAAACATAGGCAGAACACTCTATGACATAAATCACAGCAAGATCCTTTTTGACCCACCTCCTAGAGAAATGGTAATAAAAACAAAAATAAACAAATGGGACCTAATGAAACTTAAAATCTTTTGCATAGCAAAGGAAAACACAAACAAGATGGAAAGAGAACCCTCAGAATGGGAGGAAATGTTTGTAAATGAAGCAACTGACAAAGGATTAATCTCCAAAATATACAAGCAGCACATGCAGCTCAGTATAAAAAAAACACAAACAACCCAGTCCACAAATGGGCAGAAGACCTAAATAGACATTTCTCCAAAGAAGATATACAGATTGCCAAAAAACACATGAAAGGATGCTCAACATCACTAATCATGAGAGAAATGCAAATCAAAACTACAATGAGGTATCAGCTCCCACCAGTCAGAATGGCCAGTATCAAAAAATCTACAAACAGTAAATGTTGGAGAGGGTGCGGAGAAAAGTGAACCCTCTTGCACTGTTGGTGGGAATGTAAATTGATACAGCCACTATGGAGAACAGTATGGAAGTTCCTTATAAAACTAAAAATAGAACTACCATATGACCCAGCAATCCCACTACTGGGCATATACCCTGAGAAAACCATAATTTAAAAAGAGACATGTACCAAAATGTTCACTGCAGCTCTATCTACAGTAGCCCGGACATGCAAGCAACCTAAGTGTGCACTGACAGATGAATGCATAAAGAAGATGTGGCGCATATATACAATGGAATATTACTCATCCATAAAAAGAAACGAAATTGAGTTATTTGTAGTGAGGTGGATGGACCTAGAGTCTGTCATACAGAGTGAAATAAGTCAGAAAGAAAAACAAATACTGTATGCTAACACATATATATGGAATCTAAAAAAAAATACATGGTTCCGAAGATCCTAGGGGCAGGACAGGAATAAAGATGCAGATGTAGAGAATGGACTTGAGGACATGGGGATTGGGAAGGGTAAGCTGGGACGCAGTAAGAGAGTGGCATGGACATATATACACTACCAAATGTAAAATAGATAGCTAGTGGGAAGCAGCCACATAGCACAGGAAGATAAGCTTGGTGCTTTCTGACCCCCAGAGGGGTGGGAGGGAGACGCAAGAGGGCAGAGATATGGGGATATATGTGTATGTATAGCTGATTCATTTTGTTATAAAGCAGAAAGTAACACACCATTGTAAAGCAATTATACTCCAATAATGATGTAAAAAAAAAAAAGACAGGTAGATTGAATTGAAGAAAGCAACTTTAAACTATATGCTACCTACAAGAAACACACTTTAAATATAAAGCCAAAATTGGTTAAAAGAAAATGATGGGATAATATATATATAGTAGAGATAATCAAAAGAAAGCTGGAGGGGTTATATTAATATCAGACAAAATAGACTTCAGAGCAAAGATTATTACCAGTGGTAGTAGGTTATTTCATGATGATAAAGGAATCAATTCATTATGAGGACATAATCCTAAATGTTTATGCATCCAATAACAAAATTTCAAAATACAAGAAGCAAAAACTGATAGAACTATGAGGAGTAATAAACAAATCCATAATTATTGTCCAAGATTTCAATAACCTCTCTCAAATAACTGACAGGAGAAGTAGACAGAAAATCAGCAAGGATATTTAACACTATTAATCAACTTTACCTGACTGACATTTATAGAACACTTGACCTTACACCAGCAAAATACACATTCCTCTCTGGTGCACATGGAACATTTACCAAGAAAGAGAATATTCTGAGCCATATAAAAAGCATCAACATATTTTAAAAGATTCAAGTCATACAAACTTATGATCTTACACTAAAACAGAATTAAATTAATAGAAAAGTTCTCTGGAAATCTGCAAATGTTTGGAAAATAAATAGCATACTTCTAAATAATCCATGGGTTTACACTGGAGTCAATGGTCATATTGCAAAGTATTTTGAAATGAATTAAAATGAAAACACAATATATCAAAATTTGTGTATTGTCACTAAAGCAATACTTAGAAGGTAATTTAGAGCATTAACTGTTTATGTTAAACCAGAATAAAAGTCTTAAATCAATGACGTCAGCTTTCACCTTTGGAAACCAGAAAAGAAAGAGCAAATGAAACTCAAAGTAAGTAGAAGAATGGAAATGATAAAGATCAGAACATTAATAACTGAAATAGAAAACAGAAAAAAACAATAGAGAAAAATTAATGAAACCAAAAGCTGGTTCTTTGAGAGCAATAACATTGATCAACTTGTAGCCACTCTGACAGGGAGAAAAGAGAGAAGACACAAATTACAAATATCAGGAATGATAAAGGTGACATCACTAAAGATTTGACAGATGTCAGAAGGATAATGGATGATATAATGAATGACTTTAGGCCAATAATTTCAACAACTTAGATGAAACAGACAAATTTCTTGAAAGACACAAACTACCAAAGCTCAGTTTGGAAATAATAGATAACTTGAAGAAACCTTTTGTCTATTAAAGAAATTGAGTTTAATTAAAAACCTTCTCATAAAGAAAACTCCAGCCCCAGATGGCTTCACTTGTGAACTCTAGCAAACATTTAACAAAGAAATAATACCAACGGAGCAAAACAAATTCTTCTAGAAGATGGAAAAAGAGGGTGTATTTTCCAATTCATTCTATGTAGTAAGCATTACCCTAATTGCAAACCCGAAAACATTACAGGAAAACTAGAGACCAGTATCACTCATGGACACAGGTACAAATATCCTTAAACTGTTAGCAAATCAAATCTAACATTATATTTAAAAAAAGAACACATCATGACTAAGTGGAGCTTATCCCAGGAATGCAGCATTGGTTTATCTGTTGAAAAAAATCAATGTAACTGACCATATTAACAAACTTTAAAAAAAAATGATCATTTCATTTCCAAATGTTTTCTCCCATTCTGCGGATTGTCTTTTTGTTTTGTTTATGGTTTCCTTTGCTGGGCAAAAGTTTTTAAGTTTAATTAGGTCCCATTTGTTCATTTTTGGTTTTTACTTTCATTACTCTAGGAGGGGGATCAAAAAAGACGTTACTGTGGGGCTTCCCTGGTGGCACAGTGGCTGAGAGTCCGCCTGCCGATGCAGGGGACATGGGTTCGTGCCCCGGTCCGGGAGGATCCCACATGCTGCGGAGCGGCTGGGCCCGTGAGCCATGGCCACTGGGCCTGTGCGTCCGGAGCCTGTGCTCCGCAGTGGGAGAGGCCACAACAGTGAGAGGCCCACGTACCGCAAACAAACAAACAAACAAACAAAAAAGATGTTACAGTGAGTTATGTCAAAGAGTGTTTTGCCTATGTTTTACTCTAGGAGTTTTATAGTATCCAGTCTTATATTTAGGTCTTTAATACATTTTGAGTTTATTTTTCTGTATGGTTTAGGGAGTGTTCTAATTTCATTCTTTTACATATAGCCGTCCAGTTTTCCCAGCACCACTTACTGAAGAGATTGCCTTTTCTCCATTGTATATTCTTCCCTACTTTGTCATAGATTAGTTGACCATAGGTGTGTGGGTTTATCTCTGGACTTTCTATCCTGTTCCATTGATGTGTATTTCTGTTCTTGTGCCAGTACAAATTAATCTCTCCAAAATACACAAACAGCTCATGCAGGTCAATATCAAAAAAAAAAAAACAAACAAAAAAAACCCTGTCAAAAAATGGGCAGAAGGGCTTCCCTGGTGGCGCAGTGGTTGAGAATCCACCTGCCGATGCAGAGGACACGGGTTCATGCCCCTGTCTGGGAAGATCCCACATGCGGCGGAGTGGCTAGGCCCGTGAGCCATGGCCACTGAGCCTGCGCTTCGGGAGCCTGTGCTCCGCAACGGGAGAGGCCACAACAGTGAGAGGCCCGCATACCGCAAAAAAGAAAAAAAAAGGCAGAAGATCTAAATAAACATTTCTCCAAAGAAGACATACAGATGGCTAAAAAGCACATGAAAAGATGCTCAACATCACTAATTATCAGAGAAATGCAAATCAAAACTACAGTGAGGTATCACCTCACACTGGTCAGAATGGCCATCATCAAAAAGTCTACAAACTATAAATGCTGGAGAGGGTGTGGAGAAAAGGGAACACTATTAGACTCTTAGTGGGAATGTAAACTGGTACAGCCACTATGGAGGACAGTATGCAGGTTCCTTAAAAAACTAAAAATAGAGCTAACATATGATCCAGCAATCCCACTCCTGGGCATATATCTGGAGAAAATCGTAATTCGAAAAGATACATGCACCCCAATGTTCACTGCAGCACTATTTACGATAGCCAGGACATGGAAGCAACCTAAATTTCCATCAACAGAGGAATGGATAAAGAAGATGTGGTACATATATACAATGGAATATTACTCAGCCATAAAGAAGAATGAAATAATTCCACTGGCAGCAACATGGATGGACCTAGAGATTGTCATACTGAATGAAGTAAGTCAAAGACAAATATCATATGATATCGCTTATATGTGGAATCTAAAAAAAAGGTTACAAATGAACTTATCTACAAAACCAGAATAGAGTTACAGACGTAGAAAACAAACTTATGGTTCGGGGGTGGGGGGGATGGGTAAATTGGAAGACTGGGATTGACATACACACACTACTATATATAAAATAGATAACTAGTAAGGACCTGCTGTATAGCACAGGGAACTCTACTCAATACTCTGTTATGGCCTATATGGGAAAAGAATCTAAAAAGGAGTGGATATATGTATAGGTATAAGAGGTTCACTTTGCTGTACACCTGAAACTAACACAACATTGTAAATCAACTGTACTCCAAAAATATTTTTAAAAAGTTGATCATTTCAATAGATGTAGAAAAATCATATGACCAAATTCAACATCCACTCCTGATTAAAAACTCCCTGGAAACTGGAAACAGGAAACAGAAGGGAACTTCCTCAACCTGATAAAAGGTATCTATGAAAAACCTACAGCTAACATCATACTTAATAATTGAAAACTGGATGCTTTCCCTCTAAAATCAGGAAAAAGTCAAGGATGTCTGCTTTTTACCAATTTTACTGGAGATTCTAACAAGTACAATAAAGTATGAAAAACTGTACCCAGATTGGACAGGAAGAAGTAAAATTGTCTTTATTCACAGACAACATAATAATCTACAAGAAAGCCACTGGAACTAGTGAGTTTAGCAACTCTGTAGAATACAAATCAATATACAAAAGTCAATTCTGTTTCTACATACTTGCGATGAACAGTCAGAAACTGAAGGATTTTTAAAAATGCCATTTGAAATAGCATAAAATATGGTATACTTAGTGATAAATCTGACAAAAGGTGCACAAAACCTTATATGTTGAAAGACAGAAAAGATTGCTGAGAGAAATTAAAGACCTAAATATAACTTGTTCACAGGTTGGAAGATGTCAATTCTCTCCAAACTGATCTACAGAGTCAGTGTAATCCCAATCAATATTTACCTTTGTAGAAACTGAAAAACTTATTTAAAATTTAAAATTCACAGAGATATACAAAGGACTTAGAATAGCCCAAACAATTTAAAAGAGAAGAATAAAGTTGGAGGACTAACACTACATGATTTCAAATTTACTACATAGCTACATTAATCAAGACAGTGTGGGAATGGGGTAAAGAGGAGTAGTTCAGTGGAACAGAATGAAGAGTCCAGAAGAGACCCATGCACATATGACAACTGATTTTCATTAAAGGTACAAAGGCAATCACTTGGGAAAGGACAGAATTTTTAAATAAATGAAGCTGGAATGATTAGGTAACCATGTGCAAAAAAAAATGAACTTCAATCCACACCTTAAGTCAAATATAAAAAATTAATGCAAAATGGACCACAGAACTAACCACAAACTTAAACCTAAAACTGTAAAATTTCTTGAAGAAAACACAGGGAAAATTTTTTGTGACCATGGATTAGGTAACTATTTCTTAGATACAATACCAAAAAATCCATAAAAGAAGATAAATTAGACTTCATCATCTTGTCATGAAATGCACTGATAAGAAAATAAAAAGAAAAATTTGTAAAACACATATCTGATAAATAACTTGTATCTAGAATATATAAAGAACTTCGAAACTCAATAAGAACACAAAGCTTCTTATAGAAAACTGGGCAAAAGATGTGTACAAACACTCCACCAAAGAAGATATATGGATGTCAAATATTGGACACTGTGGAAATGCTAATTATAATCACAGTACTATATCTCTACCTCATTATTAGAATGGTTAAAGAAATTTATCAGTAGACAATTCCAAGTGCTGATGAGGCTGTAGATCAACTGGAACTTTCATACATAGCTAGTTAGAACATAAAACTGTATAGCCACTTTAGAAAAGAGTTTGGCAGTTTCTAACAAAGTTAAACATATACTTACAACCCAGCAAACCCATTCCTCGATATTTACCCTAGAGAAGTGAAATATTGTCATCACACAAAATCTGTAAACAGATGTTTATAGCACCTTTATTTATAATCACCCAAACCGGAAACCATCCAAATATCCTTCAACTGGTAAATGTATAAATTTTGGTACATCCATACTTACGAAATACTACTTAGCAATAAAAAAGAACAAACTATGGGAACACACAACAGTATGAATGAGTTTCAAATGTATTATGCTAAGTGAAAGAAGGCTCAAAAAGCTTCATACTATATGATTCCATTTATATGACATTCTGGAAAAGGCAAAATTATAGGGATAAAAATGAGATTAGTAGGAATCAGGGCTGGAAGTGGTGGGAAGGAGTGACAACAAAGGGGCCTGAGTTAATTTTTTGTTCTATATCTTGATTGTGGTGCTGGCTACATGACTGTAAGCAATTGTCAAAACTCAGAGAATTACTAATATAAATAAACCTTATAAAATCATACACTAGGCAAGAGTAAATTTTATTGTATGTATTTTCAATAAACATGACTAAAAAGTAGACACAGATAACTGCGGAAGAAATGAAAATACTGAGCTAATGCTATGCTTAAAAAGTAAAATAGGGCTTCCTTGGTGGCGCAGTGGTTGAGAGTCCACCTGCTGATGTAGGGGACACGGGCTCGTGCCCCAGTCCGGGAGGATCCCACATGCCACGGAGCGGCTGGGCCCGTGAGCCATGGCCGCTGAGCCTGCGCGTCCGGAGCCTGTGCTCCACAACGGGAGAGGCCACGGCAGTGAGAGGCCCGCGTACCGCAAAAAAAAAAAAAAAAAAAAAAAGTAAAATAATTTTATTTTAATAGAAGTTAAAAGAAAAGCCTTAATAGGAAATCTGCCTAAGTGCCCATCATCGGATGAATGGATAAAGAAGATGTGGCACATATATACAATGGAATATTACTCAGCCCTAAAAAGAAACGAAATTGAGCTATTTGTAATGAGGTGGATAGACCTAGAGTCTGTCATACAGAGTGAAGTAAGTCGGAAAGAAAAAGACAAATACCGTATGCTAACACATATATATGGAATTTAAGAAAAAAAATGTCATGAAGAACCTAGGGGTAAGACAGGAATAAAGACGCAGACCTACTGGAGAACGGACTTGAGGATATGGAGAGGGGGAAGGGTGAGCTGTGACAGGGCGAGAGAGAGTCATGGACATATACACACTAACAAACGTAAGGTAGATAGCTAGTGGGAAGCAGCCGCATGGCACAGGGATATTGGCTCGGTGCTTTGTGACAGCCTGGAGGGGTGGGATAGGGAGGGTGGGAGGGAGGGAGACGCAAGAGGGAAGACGTATGGGAACATATGTATATGTATAACTGATTCACTTTGTTATAAAGCAGAAACTAACACACCATTGTAAAGCAATTATACCCCAATAAAGATGTTAAAAAAAAAAAGGAAATCTGGTTGTGTGGGGTTATTTTTTTTGCCATTTCTACTGGCAAAAGATTCAAGTTTTTCTATACTTCAGCATAATATATCAAGAAAAACAAATGCCCAGAAGTCTCTAGTGAAAACCCTGATGATGGACATAACAGCAATATTAACCTTGATAAAGAGCTGATTCCAATTTGTTAGTCCTTAATTAACATACAGATATACTTTACTACCGTGGAATATTTCTTTTTCAAAGCAGAATAAATCATCTTTCTTTTTCTTACAGAGTGAATAACAGACTCCACTGCATATTTAGTAGGTATTCACAAATAGTTGCTTAATTGGACTAGTATAAATTCTGTTTGAACCCATTAACTCAAGCTTCTCAATTTCTCTACTTGTGCCCTTCACAAAGGGCAACCAGTCTGAAGCTCAAACAGCTCCAGGATTTGCTCAGCTACCCAGAGCTGAGCAGGAATAATATCACAGCACAGGTAAATCTGTGACCAAGTCAAGATACACCTGTGTGCAGACAACTAGCTAGGAAACTATGCTTAACTTAATGGAAAGGACAAAGCACTAATGGGATAAGGTTCATGTGAGCAACTGTACCACTGTCAACCCTGTGGAGAGAAACTACATTTCAGGGCCAGATCTCTCACCGATAACTTCCCAAATAAGTACAATCAAAAGGTATCCTGGAGACCTCTATTCTCTAATGACAATTCTTAAATGACTGCATTATAATTTCTCCCTGCTCTTACAGTTTTTTAAAGTTAATTTTTAATAGGCTGGTTCAAATGACAAAGTACAAAAAAGTATACAGGAACAAGACTTTCCCCCAATTCTTGCCCCACATCTGCCTAGTTCCTACTCCTTCAATAGGCAAACCCTGTTCTTTTATTTTTATGCAACCTTCCATAGTTTCTTTTTGTATGGTTGTATCATCTTTACATAGGAAAGCTAGCATATATATTCGACTCCATTGTCTTAAAAGCTATTTTTCTCTATTACGGCCAAAGAGAATTATTCTTTGTGTTAACAGTCAAATATAACTCATAAATAACATTTATACCTCTGTCAGAGTTGCCCTCTAGGATTGCAATCCTGAATACATAAAATTTAGTGAAAATATTTGTAGGATCACGTCGTTCAGCTTCTGTCACCGCCTCTTTAGCCTGAAAAAAGAAATATTGGGTTTCTTTTACAAAGCATATAAGGAAGACTTTACCATATTTTACTAATACTATTAACATAGTCACAATGGCTGAGGGATACTCATAATGAAAAGACATGAATCTGAGAAAAATCTTTGAAGAACTGTTCTATTAAAATGCTATGGAGAGAGTTCCGGGAAGATGGCGGAAGAGTAAGACGCGGAGATCACCTTCCTCTCCACAGATACACCAGAAATACATCTACGCGTGGAACAACTCCTACGGAGCACCTACTGAACGCTGGCAGAAGACCTCAGACCTCCCAAAAGGCAAGGAACCCCCCACGTACCTGGTTAGGGCAAAAGAAAAAACTAAACAGAGACAAAAGAATAGGGACGGGTCCTGCACCAGCGGGAGAGAGCTGTGAAGGAGGAAAAGTGTCCACACACTAGGAGCCCCTTCGCGGGTGGAGACTTCGGGAGGCGGAGTGGGGGAGCTTGGGAGCCGCGGAGGAGAGCACAGCAACAGGGGTGCGGAGGGCAAAGCGGAGAGATTCCAGCGCAGAGGATCGGGCCGACCGGCACTCACCAGCCGAGAGGCTTGTCTGCTCGCCCGCCGGGGCGGGCGGGACTGGGAGATGAGGCTCCGGCTTTTGTCGGAGCGCCGGGAGAGGACTGAGGTTGGCGGCGTGAACACAGCCTGCAGGGCGTTGGTGCGCCGCGGCTGGCCAGGAGAGAGTCTGGGGAGGGGTCTGGACCTGCCGAAGAGGCAAGAGACTTTTACGTCCCTCTTTGTTTCCTGGTGCACGAGGAGGGGGGATTGGGAACGCTGCTTGGGAGAGCTCCGGAGAGGGGCGCGAGCCGCGGCTAAGAGTGCGGAGCCCAGAGACGGACATGGGACGCTAAGGCAGCTGCTGCCGCCGCCAGGAGGCCTGTGTGCGAGCGCAGGTCACTAGCCACACGCCCTTCCGGGGAGCCTGTGCAGCCCGCCGCTGCCGGGGTCCCGGGATCCGGGGACGGCTCCCCCGGGAGAGCGCACGGCGCGCCTCAGGCTGCAGCGTCACGCCGGCCTCTGCCGCTGCAGGCCCGCCCTGCACTCCGTGACCCTCCCTACCCCCCGGCCTGGGTGAGCCAGAGCCTCCGAATCAGCGGCTCCTTTAACCCCGTCCTGTCTGAGCAAAGAACAGACGCCCTCCGGCGACCTACACGCACAGGCGGGGCCAAATCCAAAGCTGAGCCCCTGGGAGCTGTGAGAACAAAGAAGAGAAAAGGAAATCTCTTCCAGCAGCCTCAGAAGCAGCGGATTAAAGCTCCACAATCAACTTGATATACCCTGCATCTGTGGAATACCTGAATAGACAACGAATCATCCCAAATTAAGGAGCCCTGTGGATGAAAGGCTCTTGGTGCTGCAGCCAGGACTCAGTGCTGTGCCTCTGAGGTGGGAGATCCAACTTCAGGACACTGGTCCACAAGAGGCCTCCCAGCTGCACATAATATCAAACAGCAAAAATCTCCGAGACATCTCCATCTCAACGCCAGCACCCAGCTTCACTCAACGACCAGCAAGCTACAGTGCTGGACATCCTATGCCAAACAACTAGCAAGACAGGAACACAACCCCACCCATTAGCAGAGAGGCTGCCCAAAATCATAATAAGTCTACAGACACCCCAAAACACACCACCAGACGTGGACCTGCCCACCAGAAAGACAAGATCCAGCCTCATACACCAGAACACAGGCACTAGTACCCTCCACCAGGAAGCCTACACAACCCACTGAACCAACCTTAGCCACTGGGGACAGACTCAAAAAACAACAGGAACTACGAACCTTCAGCCTGCAAAAAAAAAAAAAAAGGAGACCCCAAACACAGTAAGATAAGCAAAATGAAAAGACAGAAAAACACACAGCAGATGAAGGAGCAAGATAAAAACCCACCAGACCTAACAAATGAAGAGGAAATAGGCAGTCTACCTGAAAAAGAATTCAGAATAATGATAGTAAGGTTGATCCGAAATCTTGGAGATAGAATGGACAATAGAATGGACAAATTGCAAGAATCAGTTAACAAGGACCTAGAAGAACTAAAGATGAAACAAGCAACGATGAACAACACAATAAATGAAATTAAAAGTACTCTAGATGGGATCAATAGCAGAATAACTGAGGCAGAAGAACGGATAAGTGACCTGGAAGATAAAATAGTGGAAATAACTACTGCAGAGCAGAATAAAAAAAAAAGAATGAAAAGAACTGAGGACAGTCTCAGAGACCTCTGGGACAACATTAAACGCACCAACATTCGAATTATAGGGGTTCCAGAAGAAGAAGAGAAAAAGAAAGGGACTGAGAAAATATTTGAAGAGATTATAGTTGAAAACTTCCCTAATATGGGAAAGGAAATAGTTAATCAAGTCCAGGAAGCACAGAGAGTCCCACACAGGATAAATCCAAGGAGAAATACGCCAAGACACATATTAATCAAACTGTCAAAAATTAAATACAAAGAAAACATATTAAAAGCAGCAAGGGAAAAACAACAAATAACACACAAGGGAATCCCCATAAGGTTAACAGCTGATCTTTCAGCAGAAACTCTGCAAGCCAGAAGGGAGTGGCAGGACATATTGAAAGTGTTGAAGGAGAAAAACCTGCAACCAAGATTACTCTACCCAGCAAGGATCTCATTCAGATTTGATGGAGAAATTAAAACCTTTACAGACAAGCAAAAGCTGAGAGAGTTCAGCACCACCAAACCAGCTCTACAACAACTGCTAAAGGAACTTCTCTAGACAAGAAACACAAAAGAAGGAAAGGACCTACAATAACAAACCCAAAACAATGAAGAAAATGGGAATAGGAACACACATATCGATAATTACCTTAAATGTAAATGGACTAAATGCTCCCACCAAAAGACACAGATTGGCTGAATGGATACAAAAACAAGACCCATATATTTGCTGTCTACAAGAGACCCACTTCAGACCTAGAGACACATACAGACTGAAAGTAAGGGGATGGAAAAAGGTATTTCATGCAGGTGGAAACCAAAAGAAAGCTGGAGTAGCAATTCTCATATCAGACAAAATAGACTTTAAAACAAAGACTATTAGAAGAGACAAAGAAGGACACTACATAATGATCAAGGGATCAATCCAAGAGGAAGATATAACAATTGTAAATATTTATGCACCCAACATAGGTGCACCTCAATACATAAGGCAAATACTGACAACCATAAAAGGGGAAATCGACAGTAACACATTCATAGTAGGGGACTTTAACACCCCACTTTCACCAATGGACAGATCATCCAAAATGAAAATAAATAAGGAAACACAAGCTTTAAATGATACATTAAACGAGATGGAGTTAATTGATATTTATAGGACATTCCATCCAAAAACAACAGAATACACATTTTTCTCAAGTGCTCATGGAACATTCTCCAGGATAGATCATATCTTGGGTCACAAATCAAGCCTTGGTAAATTTAAGAAAATTGAAATTGTATCAAGTATCTTTTCTGACCACAACGCCATGAGACTAGATATCAATTACAGGAAAAGATCTGTAAAAAATACAAACACATGGAGGCTAAACAATACACTACTTAATAATGAAGATATCACTGAAGAAATCAAAGAGGAAATCAAAAAATACCTAGAAACAAATGACAATGGAGACACAACGACCCAAAACCTGTGGGATGCAGCAAAAGCAGTTCTAAGGGGGAAGTTTATAGCAATACAAGCCCACCTTAAGAAGCAGGAAGCATCTCGAATAAACAACCTAACCTTGCACCTCAAGCAATTAGAGAAAGAAGAACAAAAAAAACCCAAAGCTAGCAGAAGGAAAGAAATCATAAAAATCAGATCAGAAATAAATGAAAAAGAAATGAAGGAAACAATAGCAAAGATCAATAAAACTAAAAGCTGGTTCTTTGAGAAGATAAACAAAATAGATAAACCACTAGCCAGACTCATCAAGAAAAAAAGGGAGAAGACCCAAATCAATAGAATTAGAAATGAAAAAGCAGAGGTAACAACTGACACTGCAGAAATAAAAGAGATCATGAGAGATTACTACAAGCAACTCTATGCCAATAAAATGGACAATCTGGAAGAAATGGACAAATTCTTAGAAAGGCACAACCTGCCAAGACTGAATCAGGAAGAAATAGAAAATATGAACAGACCAATCACAAGCACTGAAATTGAAACTGTGATTAAAAATCTTCCAACAAAGAAAAGCCCAGGACCAGATGGCTTCACAGGCGAATTCTATCAAACATTTAGAGAAGAGCTAACACCTATCCTTCTCAAACTCTTCCAAAATATAGCAGAGGGAGGAACACTCCCAAACTCCTTCTACGAGGCCACCATCACCTTGATACCAAAACCAGACAAGGATGTCACAAAGAAAGAAAACTACAGGCCAATATCACTGATGAACATAGATGCAAAAATCCTCAACAAAATACTAGCAAACAGAATCCAACAGCACATTCAAAAGATCATACACCATGATCAAGTGGGGTTTATTCCAGGAATGCAAGGATTCTTCAATATACGCAAATCTATCAATGTGATAAACCATATTAACAAACTGAAGGAGAAAAACCATATGATCATCTCAATAGATGCAGAGAAAGCTTTTCACAAAATTCAACACCCATTTATGATAAAAACCCTGCAGAAAGTAGGCATAGAGGGAACTTTCCTCAACATAATAAAGGCCATATATGACAAGCCCACAGCAAACATCATCCTCAATGGTGAAAAACTGAAAGCATTTCCACTAAGATCAGGAACAAGACAAGGTTGCCCACTCTCACCACTCTTATTCAACATAGTTTTGGAAGTTTTAGCCACAGCAATCAGAGAAGAAAAGGAAATAAAAGGAATCCAAATCGGAAAAGAAGAAGTAAAGCTGTCACTGTTTGCAGATGACATGATCCTATACATAGAGAACCCTAAAGATGCTACCAGAAAACTACTAGAGCTAATCAATGAATTTGGTAAAGTGGCAGGATACAAAATTAATGCACAGAAATCTCTGGCATTCCTATATACTAATGATGAAAAATCTGAAAGTGAAATCAAGAAAACACTCCCATTTACCATTGCAACAAAAAGAATAAAATATCTAGGAATAAACCTACCTAAGGAGACAAAAGATCTGTATGCAGAAAATTATAAGACACTGATGAAAGAAATTAAAGATGATACAAATAGATGGAGAGATATACCATGTTCTTGGATTGGAAGAATCAACATTGTGAAAATGACTCTACTACCGAAAGCAATCTATAGATTCAATGCAATCCCTATCAAACTACCACTGGCATTTTTCACAGAACTAGAACAAAAAATTTTGCAATTTGTATGGAAACACAAAAGACCCAGAATAGCCAAAGCAATCTTGAGAACGAAAGAAGGAACTGGAGGAATCAGGCTCCCAGACTTCAGACTATACTACAAAGCTACA
This sequence comes from Leucopleurus acutus, assembly GCF_964270905.1. Lineage (NCBI taxonomy): Eukaryota > Metazoa > Chordata > Mammalia > Artiodactyla > Delphinidae > Leucopleurus > Leucopleurus acutus. The sequence goes on from NC_139148.1 coordinate 60,202,398, forward strand.
GTTATCAAGACGGTATGGTACTGGCACAAAAACAGAAAGATAGATCAATGGAACAGGATAGAAAGCCCAGAGATAAACCCATGCACATATGGTCACCTTATCTTTGACAAAGGAGGCAGAAATGTACAGTGGAGAAAGGACAGCCTATTCAATAAGTGGTGCTGGGAAAACTGGACAGCTACATGTAAAAGTATGAAATTAGATCACTCCTTAACACCGTACACAAAAATAAGCTCAAAATGGATTAAAGACCTAAATGTAAGGCCAGAAACTATCAAACTCTTAGAGGAAAACATAGGCAGAACACTCTATGACATAAATCACAGCAAGGTCCTTTTTGACCCACCTCCTAGAGAAATGGAAATAAAAACAAGAGTAAACAAATGGGACCTAATGAAACTTAAAAGCTTTTGCGCAGCAAAGGAAACCATAAAGAAGACCAAAAGACAACCCTCAGAATGGGAGAAAATATTTGCAAATGAAGCAACTGACAAAGGATTGATCTCCAAAATTTATAAGCAGCTCATGCAGCTTAATAACAAAAAAACAAACAACCCAATCCAAAAATGGGCAGAAGACCTAAATAGACATTTCTCCAAAGAAGATATACAGAGTGCCAACAAACACATGAAAGAATGCTCAACATCACTAATCATGAGAGAAATGCAAATCAAAACTACAATGAGATATCATCTCACACCAGTCAGAATGGCCATCATCAAAAAATCTAGAAACAATAAATGCTGGAGAGGGTGTGGAGAAAAGGGAACCCTCTTACACTGTTGGTGGGAATGTAAATTGATACAGCCACTGTGGAGAACAGTATGGAGGTTCCTTAAAAAGCTACAAATAGAACTACCATATGACCCAGCAATCCCACTACTGGGCATATACCCTGAGAAAACCATAATTCAAAAAGAGTCATGTACCAAAATGTTCATTGCAGCTCTATTTACAATAGCCCAGAGATGGAAACAACCTAAGTGTCCATCATCGGATGAATGGATAAAGAAGATGTGGCACATATATACAATGGAATATTACTCAGCCATAAAAAGAGACGAAATTGAGCTATTTGTAATGAGGTGGATAGACCTAGAGTCTGTCATACAGAGTGAAGTAAGTCAGAAAGAGAGAGACAAATACCGTATGCTAACACATATATATGGAATTTAAAAAAAAAATGTCATGAAAAACCTAGGGGTGAAACAGGAATAAAGACACAGACTTACTAGAGAATGGACTTGAGGCTATGGGGAGGGGGAAGGGTAAACGGTGACAAAGCGATAAAGAGGCATGGACATATATACACTACCAAACGTAAGGTAGATAGCTAGTGGGAAGCAGCCGCATAGCACAGGGAGATCAGCTCGGTGCTTTGTGACCGCCTGGAGGGGTGGGATGGGGAGGGTGGGAGGGAGGGAGACGCAGGCGGGGGGAGATATGGGAATATATGTATATATATGACTGATTCATTTTGTTGTGAAGCTGAAACTAACATACCATTGTAAAGCAATTATACTCCAATAAAAAGGTTAAAAAAAATGCTATGGAAATACTGAACTCTGCTTCTGAAAATAGGGCACATTATATATGTCAAACCAACCCTCCTACTGAAAACAACCAAAAAATGTTGGATAACGTTTTTTTTTAAATTCCAAAAGCAAGTGACTAGTAAAGCAATTACCAAGCAATATCTAAGGAAAAGTGAGGTCCCAGAGAAGTAAATGGAGAATTAAAGCTACTTTTTTTTTCCTGCTGGGCATTTGTAAACCTAGGCAAATGTTAACTTTAGTTTTAATGTACCTTACTAGGTCAGGAAAATAGACATCAAGGCTCAAGGGATCACACTCTTAGGCTAAGGGAAAACCAGAAGTAAACCCACTTTCATCCACATCCTCAGGGGACTGCAATGAAAGATAGATACCTTGGTTCTGAGAAGAATCCAACAAAATGGGGTACGGAAAACCAGTCCCTAAGGTGTAATACAAACAGACTTTCTCATGTATTTACAGCCCCAAATTACATTATATGGGAGGCCAAAAGATGTCAAGCTATGAATTTAGTTTTCATTGGTCCCAAACATAGGAAGAAGCAAATGTAAATCCTCTCTGGGGGAAGACACCTTCATCTTAGGCTTCAAAATATTTCCATAAATAATTTTTCAAGAATCTTGAGTAGAAACATAAAAAAATCAAGCACAGTAGGAAACAAGACACCATAAATGAGAATCAGCAGAAACAGATTCTCAGGATGTAAATAAAAGAAGTAACAAAAACTGCCTATAAAACATCTCTGTTTTCAAAGTTTAAGGAAATAAAAGATATGCTCAAAAAGTATATAAGGAGGTTGATATTCAATAGTACATAATGATACAGTTACAGTGGTTGTTTCCAGCTGGTATCCATTCTGACTGATTATTGCCCAAGCCGTATCAGTTGTTAAACACTTTGCACATCACACAAGTTTATAAGAAACAGAAACTATAAAATGTGACCTTGCTGATTTGGGCAAAAAGAACTACTTGAAATGAAAGATACAATAACCCAAATGGCAACATAATGGATAGGCTTACTAATAGCAATTTATAAGCAGATGAAGAGAAAATTAGTGAACTGAAAGATAAGACATAATAAATATGCAGCTAAAGTGCAGCAGAGAGAGACTACAAACATGGTGGACAGTTAAGTAAGGATTCTATTCTTTTAGGACAATCATTAAAAGAATACAAACAGTAATTAATTTCTACACTAGTAGAAGGGGGAACCAGGAAGTACAAAAAAATGAGGATAGTCTTTTTAAAACAATTGGTGCTGGAACAACTGGACATTCACATGCAAAAAAGAAAAAAAATCTGAGCACAGACCTTAAACCTTTCACAAAAATTAATTCAAAAACAATTGTAAATCTAAATGTAAGACCTCAAACTACAGAACTCTCAGAGGTAACACAGGGGAAAACTACATGACATTTGGTTTACTGATGACTTTTTAAACAACACTGAAAGCACAATTCATGAAAGAAAAAAGAAGCTGGACTTCATTAAAATTAGAAACTTCTGCTCTGTAAAAGACACTATTAAGAGAATGAAAAGGCAAGCCACAAAATGGGAGAAAATATTTGCAAAACACATATATGATAAAGGAATTAGGACACACCATTATAAAAATAAATCAAAAAGGAAAAAAGCAAGAGAGGAAGAAAGGAACTAAAAACTCAAACAATTAACAAGATGGGACTAGTAAGCACTTAACTATCAATATTTAAATGTAAATGAACTAAACTATCCAATCAAAGACACAGAGTGGCTGAATGGATAAAAAACAAACAAAAACAAGATCCAACAATGTGCTATCTACAAGAGACTAACTTTAGCTTTAAGGACACACATAAGCTGAAAGTGAAGAGATGGAAAAAGATATTCCATGCAAATGGTAACAAAAAGAGAGCAAGAGTGGCTATAATTATCAGACAAAATAGACTTTACTCAAAATCAGTCACAAGAGACAAAGAAGGACACCATATAGTGACAAAGGGGTCAATTCATCAAGAGGATATCACAACCGTATATACATACACATTCAACACTAGAGCAACTAAATATTTAAAGCAAACATTAACTGAACTGAAGGGAGTAATAGAAATAAATAACAGTAGGGAACATTTCAAAACCCACTTTCAACAATACATAGGTATCCAAACAGAAAATTAATCAATAGTGGACCTAACACTACAGACAAAACTGACCGAACAGACACATACAGAACATTCCATTCAACAGCACCAGAATATATATTCCTCTCACATACACAAGGAACATATTCTAGGATAAATCATATATTGGGCCAGAAAGCAAGCCTTAAACAATTTTAAGAAGACTGTAATCATATCAAGTATCTTTTCCCACTGCAATGGCATGAAACTAGAAAAACATAACATGAAGAAAAATGAAAAATTTACAAATGCATGGAAATTAAACAACACACTCCTGAATAATCAACGGATCAAAGAAGAAATCAAAAGGCAAATCAGAAAGTATTTTGAGAACAAAAACAACAAAGAAAATATATCAAAGCTTAGGGAACGCAGCAAAGATAGTTCTAAGAAGGAAGTTTATAGCAATAAATGCCTATATTAAGAAAAGATCTCAAATAAACAACCTAACTTTACTTCTCAAGGAAGTATAAAGAAAAAACTAAGCCCAAATTTAGCAAGAGGGAATTAAAGATTAGAGCAGAAATAAATGAAATAGAGACTAGAAAGATAATAGAAAAAAATTAATGAAACAAAGTTAAACAGTCAACCCACTAAGACTGAGTCAGGAAGAAACAGAAAATCAGAACAGACCAATAATAAGGAGACTGAATCAGTAATCAAAAACGGCCCAACAAAGAAAATACCAGGACCAGATGGTTTTAGTGGTGATTTATATCAAACATTTGAAGAAGAATTAATGCCAATCTTTCTCAAACTCTTCCAATTGAAGACGGAACACTCCAAAACTCATATCACGAGGCCAGCATTACCCTGATACCAAAGTCAGATAAAAATACCACAAGAGGGGCTTCCCTGGTGGCGCAGCGGCTGAGAATCTGCCTGCCGATGCAGGGGACACGGGTTCGAGCCCTGGTCTGGGAAGATCCCACATGCCGCGGAGCAACTAGGCCCGTGAGCCACAACTACTGAGCCTGCGCGTCTGGAGCCTGTGCTCCGACAAGAGAGGCCACGATAGTGAGAGGCCCGTGCACCGCGATGAAGAGTGGCCCCCACTCACCGCAACTAGAGAAAGCCCACGCACAGAAACGAAGACCCAACACAGCCAAAAATAAATAAATAAACAAAATTAAAAAAAAAAATACCACAAGAAAAAAGCAACAGGCCAATATCCCTGATGAATATAGATGCAAACATTCTCAACAAAATACTAGCAAACAGGGGCTTCCCTGGTGGCGCAGTGGTTGAGAGTCCACCTGCCAATGCAGAGGACACGGGTTCGTGCCCCGGTCCGGGAGGATCCCACATGCCGCGGAGCAGCTAGGCCCGTGAGCCACGGCCACTGAGCCTGCGCATCCGGAGCCTGTGCTCCGGCAATGGGAGAGGGCACAACAGTGAGAGGCCCGCGTACCGTGCGCAAAAAAAAAAAAAAAAAAAAAACTAGCAAACAGAATTCAACAGCCCATTAAAAAGATCATTCACCATGATCAAGTGGAATTTATTCCTCGGATGCAAGGATGGTTCATACACAAATCAATAAAAATAATGCATTACAGTAAAAGAATGAAAGATAAAAATACTATGATTCTCTCAATAGATACAGATAAAGCATTTGACAAAAGTCAACACTCTTTCATAATAAAAGCTCTCAAAAAACTGGGTATAAAAGGAGCCTATCTCAAAATAACAAAGGCCATATGACAAAAAAACAGCTAACAACATACTCAGTGGTGAAATGTGAAAGGTTTTCCTCTAAATTCAGGAACAAGACAAGGATGTTCATTCTCACGACTTCTGTTCAACATAGTACTTTTTTTTAGACCTAAGTAATTTATTTTTAATTTTTTTTTTTTTTTTTTTGCGGTACGCAGGCCTCTCACTGTTGTGGCTTCTCCCGTTGCGGACCATAGGCTCCAGATGCGCAGGCTCAGCGGCCATGGCTCACGGGCCTAGCCGCTCCACGGCATGTGGGATCTTCCTGGACCAGGGCACGAACCCGTGTCCCCTGCATCGGCAGGCGGACTCTCAACCACTGCGCCACCAGGGAAGCCCTAAACTTTATTTTTAAGTTCTTTTTATTCAATTTAATTTTTATTTTATATTGGGGTATAGTTGATTTAAGTTCTTTTTATTCAGTTTAATTTTTATTTTATATTGGGGTATAGTTGATTTACAATGTGTTGTTAGTTTCAGGTGTACGGCAAAGTGGTTCAATTATACATATACATATATCCATTCTTCTTCAGAGTCTTTTCGCATATAGATGATTAGAGAATATTGAGTAGAGTTCCCTCTGCTATACAGGAGGTCCTTGTTGATTATCTATTTTATATATAGTAGTGTGCATATGTTGATCCCAAACTCCTAATTTATACCTCCCTCCACCTTTCCCCTTTGATAATCATAAGTTTGTTTTCAAAGTCTGTGAGTTGGTTTCTGTTTTGTAAATAAGTTCATTTGTATCATCTTTTTAGATTCCACATATAAGTGATCTCATATGATATTTGTCTTTCTCTGTCTTAGTTCACTTAGTATGATTACCTCTAGGTCCATCCATGTTGCTGCATTATGGATGGCATTATTTCACTCTTTTTATGGCCGAGTAATACTCCACTGTACATATGTACAACACCGTCTTTATCCATTCCTCTGTCAATGGACATTTAGGTTCTTTCCATGTCTTGGCTGTTGTAAATAGTGCTGCAATAAATATTGGGGTGCATGTATCTTTTCAAATTATGGTTTTATCCAGATATATGCCCAGGAGTGGGACTGCTAGACCATATGGTAGTTCTATTTTTAGCTTTTTACGAAAACTCCATACTGTTCTCCATAGTGGTTGTATCAATTTATATTCCCGCAAAGAGTGTAGGAGTCTTCCCTTTTCTCCACACTCTCTCCAGCATTTATTGTGGCTTTTTTTTTTTTTTTTTTTTTTGCGGTACGTGGGCCTCTCACTGCTGTGGCCTCTCCTGTTGCAGAGCACAGGCTCCAGACGTGCAGGCCCAGCGGCCATGGCTCACAGGCCTAGCTTCTCCACGGCATGCGGGATCCTCCCCGACCGGGGCACAAACCCGTGTCCCCTGCACTGGCAGGTGGACTTGCAACCACTGCGCCACCAGGGAAGCTCATGTTTGTGGCTTTTTGATGATGGCCATTCTGACAGGTGTGAGGAGATACCTCACTGTACTACTGATTTGCGTTTCTCTAATAATTAGTGATGCTGAGCATCTTTTCATGTGCTTTTTGGCCATCTGTATGTCTTCTCTGGAGACATGTCTATTTAGGTCTTCAGCCCCTTTTTTGATTGGGTTGTCTGGTTTTTTTTGTTATTGAGCTGCATGAGCTATTTATACATTTTGGAGATTAATCCCCTGTTGGTCACTTTGTTTGCAAATATTTTCTCCCATTCTGTGGTTGTCTTTTCATTTTGTTGATGGTTTCCTTTAGTGTGCAAAAGTTTTTAAGTTTAATTAGGTCCCGTTTATTTTTGTTTTTATTTTCATTACTCTAGGGGTGGATCCAAAAAGATATTGCTGCAATTTATGTCAACGAGTGTTCTGCCTATGTTTTCCTTTAAGAGTTTTATAGTATCTGCTCTTACATTTAGATCGTTACAGTAAGTCCCCTACACATGAACAAGTTCCACTGCAAGAGCGCGTTCCTAAGTCCAATTTGTTTCTAAGTCCAACAAAGTTAGCCTAGGTACCCAACTAACAAAATCGGCTATATAGTACTGTACTGTAATAGATTTATAATACTTTTCACACAAATAATACATAAAAACAAGCAAACACAAAAAATAAAACATTTTCATCTTATAGTACAGTACCCTGAAAAGTACAGTAGTACACTACAACAGCTGGCATACACGTGCTGGCATCAAGTGAACAGGAAAAAGAGTTACTGACTGGAGGAGGGAGGGGAGGTGGGAGATGGTATAGCTGAAGGATCATCAGCCATAGGTGACGGAGGGCAAGTTGCAATTTCACTCATGCCTGACGCTGATGGCACAGGTTCTGGTTCCTTGCTGGATTCAATTCTATCTACTCTCTTGAAAAAAACAATCCAGTGATGTCTGGGTAGTAGCTCTTTTCTTCTCGTCATATATGACATGGTAGCACTGGATGGCATTCTGAATGGCTGCTGCAACCTTTGGGTATTGCTCTACGTTCGGGTCCTGTGCCTCAAAAACTAACAGTACCTCCTCATATAAAGAAAACCCCCTTGCCATTTCCTGCATCATGAATTTCTTTGGTTCTTCAGTTACTTTTTCTTCTTCTTGTCTCTCCTCATCCTTTCTCTGGGCCTCCAATTCCATCAGGTCTTCATTAGTAAGCTCCTCATGTTGCACAGAAAGGAGTTCAGTGAAGCTGTCCTCTTGCAGATCTAGCTCCAGCTTCTCGCTGAGGGTCATGAAGTTGCTGAAGACCTCTTTGTACTCCTCATCCACATTCTCAAATCCACAAAAATCGTGAACAAACTGCGGCCAAAGGTTCTTCCAAACCCCATTCATGGTGACGGCCATAACCTTACGACAAGAAAAGTCAATGTTTTTTACAGCCTTACAGATGTTATAGTCCTTCCAAAATTGTCACAAGATTGTTCCTGACTGATCACTAACCTTTACTGTCTGATGAAAAGTGTGACATAAATGATATTTCTTGAAAGTCGCTATAACTCCCTGGTCCAAAGGTTGGATGAGCAACGTACTCAATAGCATTCAGTGGCAGATGCACTACTTTGACGTTGGGATGAAAGTCATCCATGAATGGGGAGTGGCCTGGAGCACTGTCAAGCAGCAAAAGAATGTTGAATGGGACGTCTTTCTCCAAGCAATATTTCTCTATCTCCAGGATAAAGTGGTGGAAAAACCAGTCCTGGAAAATGGCCTGTGTAATCCAGGCTTTGGGGTTACTCTTCCACACAACAGGAAGAGAGCCCTTGGCTATGTTTTTAAGGGCTCTTGGGTTCTCTGAATGATAAACTAAGGAAGGCTTCAGCTTCAGATCATCAGAAGCATTGCCAACAGAGTTAGCCTATCCTTTGCTGCTTTATAGCCGGGCATCAACTTTTCCTTCTTACTGATGTAACTTTGATCTGGCATCCTCTTCCAGTACAGTCTTATCTCATCCACATTAAAACCCTGCTCAGGTAAATACGTGCCTTCATCAATAATTTCTCAAAGCATTTCAGGAAATTCGCAGGCAGCTACCATATCTGCACTCACTGCCTTGCCACGTACTTTTATGTTGTGAAGGTTGGCTCTAGCCTTGAACCGACGAAACCACCCATGGCTGGTGTTAAAAGATGCTCCCTCTGATTCTTCGCCATGTTTCTTTCTCAAGTCTTTTAGGTTTCTCTTGAAGGCTTTTAGCTTTCTCTTGAATCAGCATTAAGCTGAACGGGACTCAACGCTGATGCTGATCCTGCATCCACACACTGAAAAGTTTCTTCATCTCCTCCACCACTTTTACACATTTCTTCGATATTACTGCCGACATCATCGGCACAGTAGACTTCACATGTTCCATGATCTTGTCCTTGTTCTTTAGAATTGTGCCGAAGGTTGAATGACTCATGTTATAAGAATGAGCGACGTCTACCATCTTTTCGCCTCGCTCCACTCTCTCAATTGTTTTCACTTTTGTTTCCATCGTTATTGCTTGGCACTTCTTAGCAGTTATCAGCTACATCACTGCTGCTTTTACACTTGCTTCCAGACATCCTGGGCTTGAAATAAAGACAGTGTACTACTGTACTCTATAGAGTATAGTACAGTAGAGTACACAAAAGCACAACTTATAGAGGATACACACATATGACAATGTATGCCAGACACGTGAACTAACTTAATGTGACTGGACATGCAAACGCATGTTCGCATCTTTGAAAGTTGGCAACTTGAAGGTTCATATGTAGGGGACTTACTGTAATCTATTCTGAGTTTATTTTTGTGTGTGGTGTTAGAGAATGTTCTAATTTCATTCTTTTCCATGTAGCTGTACAGTTTTCTCAGCACCACTTATTGAAGAGACTGTCTTTTCTCCATTGTATATTCTTGCCTCCTTTGTCATAGTTTAGGTGACCATAGGCGGGCGAGTTTATTTATGGGCTTTCTATCCTGTACCACTGATCTATATTTCTATTTTTGTGCCAGTACCATATTGTCTTGATTACTGTAGCTTTGTAGTATAGTCTGAAGTCAGGGAGCCTAATTCCTGCAGCTCTGTTTTTCTTTCTCAAGATTGCTTTGGCTATTCAGGGTCTTTTGTGTTTCCATACAAACTGTAAAATTCTTTTGTTCTAGTTCTGGTAAAAAGGCCATTGGTAATTTGATAGGGATTGCACTGAATCTGTAGATTGCTTTGGGTAGTACACTCATTTTCACAATGTTGATTCTTCCAATACAAAAACATGGTATATCTTTCCATCTGGTTCTGTCATCTTTGATTTCTTTTATCAGTCAGTGTCTTATAGTTTTCAGAGTACAGGTCTTTTGCCTCCTTAGGTACATTTATTCCTAGGTATTTTATTCTTTTTGTTGTGATGGTAAACGGGATTGTTTCCTTAATATCTCTTTATGAACTTTCGTTGTTACTGTATAGAAATGCAACAGGTTTCTGTGTATTAATTTTGCATTCTGCAACCTCACTGAATTCATTGATGAGCTCTAGTAGTTTTCCAGTAGCAACTTTAGGATTTTCTATGTATAGTATCATGTCATCTGCATACAGTGATGGTTCTACTTCTTCTTTTCCAATTTGGATTCCTTTTATTTCTTTTCCTTCTCTGACTGCCATGGCTAGGACTTCCAAAACTATGTGGAATAAAATTGGTGACAGTAGATATCCTTGTCTTGTTCCCGATCTTAGAGGAAATGCTTTCAGCTTTTCACTGTTGAGTATGTTATTAGCTGTGGGTTTTTCATAAAGGCCTTTATTATGTTGAGGTAGGTTCCCTCTATGCCCACTTTCTGGAGAGCTTTTATCAAGAATTGGTGTTGGATTTTGTCAAAAGCTTTTTCTGCATCTATTGAGATGATCATATGCTTTTTATTCTTCAATTTGTTAATGTGGTGTATCACACTGATTTGCAGATATTGAAATATCCTTGCATCCCTGGAATAAATCTCACTTGAAAGAGGTGTATGATCCTTTTAATGTATTGTTGGATTCAGTTTGCTAGTATTTTGTTGAGTATTTTTGCATCTATGTTCATCAGTGATATTGGCCTATAATTTTCTTTTTTTGTGGTATCTTTGTCTGGTTTTGGTATTAGGATGATGGTGGCCTCAGATAAAGAGTTTGGGAGTGTTCCTTCCTCTGCAATTTTTTGGACTAATTTCAGAAGAATAGGTGTTAATTTTTCTCTAAATGTGGAATAGAATTCACCTGTGAAGGCATCTGGTCCTGGATTTTTGTTTGTTGTAAGTTTTAAAATCACAGTTTCAATTTCAGTACTTGTGACTGGTCTGTTCATATTTTCTGTTTCTTCCGGGTTCAGTCTGGGAAGATTGTCCCTTTCTTAGAATTTTTCCATTTCTTCCAGGTTGTCCATTTTATCGGTGTATAGTTGCTTCTACTAGTTACTTATTATCCGTTGTGTTTCTGTGGTGTCAGTTGTAACTTTTCGTTTTCCACTTCTAATTTTATTGATTTGAGCCCTTTCCCATTGTTTCTTGATGAGTGTGGCTAAAGGTTTATCAATTTTGTTTATCTTCTCAAAGAACCAGATTTTAGTTTCATTGATCTTTGCTACTGTTTTCTTCGTCCCTATTTCATTTCTTTCTGCTCTGATCTTTATGGGGTTTTTTCCTTCTACTAACTTTGGGTTTTGTTTGTTCTTCTTTGTCTAGTTGCTTTAGATGTAAGGTTAGGTTGTTTGAGATTTTTCTTGTTTCCTGTGGTAAGACTGTATTGCTATAACCTTCTCTCCTAGAACTGCTTTTGCTGCATCCCAAAGATTTTGGATCGTCATGTTTCCATTTTCACTTGTCTCTAGGTAATTTTTTTAATTTCCTCTTTGATTTCTTCAGTGATCCATTGGTTGTTCCATAACATGTTGTTTAGCTTCCATGTGTTTGTGTTTTTTACAGTTTTTTTTCTTGTAGTTGATTTCTAATCTCATAGTGTTGTGCTCAGAAAAGATGCTTGATATGATTTCAATTTTCTTAAATTCACTGAGGTTTGCTTTGTGGCCCAGCATGTGATCTATCTTGGAGAAGGAGGTCCATGTGCTCTTGAGAAGAACATGTATTCTGCTGCTTTCGGATGGAATATTCTATAAATATGAATTAAGTCCCTCTGGTCTAATGTGTCATTTAAGGTTTGTGTTTCCTTATTGATTTTCTGTCTGGATGATCTGTTCACTGATGTAAGTCTGGTGTTAATGTCCCCCACTATTATTGCATTACTGTTGATTTCTCCTTTTATGGATGTTAACATTTGCCTTATATATTGAGATGTTCCTATATTGGGTGCATATATATTTACGATTGTTATATCTTCTTCTTGGATTGATCTCTTGATCATTATGTAGTGTCCTTCGTTGTCTCCTGTAACAGTCTTTATTTTAAAGTCTATTTTGTCTTATATGAGTATTGCTACTCCAGCTTTCTTTTGATTTCCATTTCCATGGAATGACTTTTTCCATCCCCTCACTATCAGTCTGTATGTGTCCCTAGATCTGAAGTGGGTCTCTTGCAGACAGCATATATACAGATCTTGTTTTTGTATCCATTCAGCCAGTCTATGTCTTTGGTTGGAGCATTTAATCCATTTATATCTAAGGTAATTATCAATATGTATGTTCTTACTGCCATTTTATTAATTGTTCAGAATTTGTTTTTGTAGATATTTTTTCTTCTCTTCCTCTTTTGTTCTCTTCTCTTCTGATTAGATGAGTATATTTAGAGTTCTGTTTAGATTGCTTTCTTTTTTTGTGTATGTATCTACTGTATATTTTTGGTTTGTGGTTACCATGAGGTTTTGATATACCAGTACACACAGACACACACACACACACACACACACACACACACACACAAAGATTGTTTTAAGTTGCTGGTCTCTTAATTTCAAATGCATTTCCAATATCCCTCCTCACAATTGCTGATTTTGATATCATATTTGTGTTGATGATTTCCTACCTTTACTGTATGTTTGTTGTTACCAGTGAGCTTTCCCTTTCATTAATTTTTTTTTCTAGTTGTGGCACTTTCTTTTCTGCCTAGAGAAGTTCCTTTAGCATTTGCTGTAAAGCTGGTTTGGTGGTGTTGAATTCTCTTAGCTTTTGCTTGTCTATAAAGCTTTTAATGTCTCCATCATATGTGAATGAGAGCATTGCAGGGTAGAGCATTCTTGGTTGTATGTTTGTCTCTTTCATCTCTTTAAATATATCATGCCACTCCCTTTTGGCCTGCAGAGTTTCTGCTGAAAAATCAGCATATAACCATATGAGCATTCCCTTGTATGTTATTTGTTGCTTTTTCCCTTGTTGCTTTTAATATTTCCTATTTGTCTTTAATTTTTGTCAATTTTATTAATATGTGTCTTGGCATGTTCCTCCTCGGGTTTATCCCGTATGGGACTCTCTGTGCTTCCTGGACTTTAGTGTTTCCTTTCCCATGTTAGGGAAGTTTTCAGCTATTATCTCTTCAAATAGTTTCTCAGGCTATTTCTCTCTCTCTTTTCCTTCTGGGAGCCCTATAATGCGAATGTTGGTGTGTTTAGTGTTGCCCCAGAGGTCTCAGACTGTCCTCATTTCTTTTCATTTTTTAAAAATTCTGTTTCACAGCAGTGATTTCCACAAATCTGTCTTCCAGCTCACTCATTCACTCTTCTGCCTCATTTATTCTGCTACTGATTCCTTCTCGTGTATTTTTCATTTCAGTTACTGTATCATTTATCTCTGTGTGTTCTTTGAATCTTATATCTTCTTGGTCTGTGCTGCCATTTTTTTTTAACATCTTTACTGGAGTATAATGGCTTTACAATGTTGTGTTAGTTTCTACTGTATAACAAAATGAATCAGCTGTATGTATACATATATACCCATATTCTCTCCCTCTAGTGTCTTCCTCCTATCCTCCCTATCCCACCCCTCCAGGTGGTCACAAAGCACCGAGCTGATCTCCCTGTGCCACCATTCTTTTTTTGAGATCCTGGATCATCTTTACTCTCATTACTCTGAATATTTTTTCAGGCAGATTGCCCATCTCCACTTCACTTAGTTGTTGTTCTGGGGTTTTGTCTTGTTTCTTCTTCTAGAACATATTCTCTGCCGTCTAATTTTCTCAACTTTCTGTGCTTGCGATCTCCCTTTCTCAGGCTAAAGGTCTGTAGTTCCTCTTACTTCTGGTGTTGCCTGCCATCCACTGAGTGAGTTTGGTCCAGGAGCTTGTGCAGGCTTCCTGGTGGGAGGGACTGGTGCCTGTCCACTGGTAGGTGGAGCTTGGTCTTGTCCCTCTGGTGGGCAGGGCCATGTCAAGGGGTGTGTATAGAGGCGGCTGTGAGCTCAGGATAATTTTAGGCAGCCTGTCTGCTGATGGGTGAAGCTTTATTCCCACTCTGTTGGTTGTTTGGCCTGAGGTGTACCACCACTGGAGCCTGCAGGCTGTTAGGTAGGGCCAGGCCTCGGTGACAAAATGGCGACCTCTGGGAGAGCTCACACCAATAAATATTCCCTGGGGCCTCTTCCACCAGTGTCCCTGCCCCCACAGTGAGCCACAACCGATCCCCGCCTTCCCAGGAGACCCTCCAAGATCCGCAAGTAGGTCTGGCCCAGGCTCCTGTGGAGTCACTGCTTTGCTCTGGATCCCAGCATACATGAAACCTTCTGTGTGCTCTCTCAGAGTGGAGTCTCTGTTTCTCCCAGTCCTGTGCAGCTCCTGCACTTAAGCCCTGCTGGCCTTAAAAGCCAAATGTTCTGGGCACTATTCCTCCCAATGCCAGACCCCCAGGCTGGGGAGCCTGATGTGGGGCTCAGAACTCTCACTCCTCTGGGAGAACCTCTGCAATATAATTATTTCCCAGTTTGTGGGTCGCCCACCCAGTAGGCATGGGATTTGATTATACAGCAACAGTGCCCCTCCTACTATCCCACTGTGGCTTCTTCTTTGTCCTTGGATGTAGAATATGTTTTTTGGTAGGTTTCAGTGTTTCTTGTTGATGGTTCTTCAGCAATTGATTGTGATTTTGATGTTTTCTTGAAAGGAGGTGAGTTTTCAACATAGTACTTTAAGTTCTAACCAGAGCAATTAGGCAAAAAAGAAAAAGAAAAGCATCTAAACTGGAAAGGACGAAGAAAAATTGCCTCTGTTTTCAGAGGACAGGATCTTATATATAGAAAACCCTAAAGACTCCACCAAAAAAACTGTTAAAATAAACAAATTCAGTGAGGTTGCAGGATATAAAATCTACATACAAAAATCGGTTGTGTTTCTATATACTAACAATGAATTATGTTAGAGAAATAAAGAAAACAATCCCATTTACAATAGCATTAAAAACAATAAATTTAAAGAAACAAATTTAACAAAGGAGGAGAAATTTCTCTACACTTAAAACTGCAAGAGATTGATAAAAGAAACTGAAGACACCTATAAATGGAAAGATACACATCATGCATGTGAAGAATTAATATTGTTAAATTGTCCATCTATCCAAAGATATCTAGAGATTCAACTCAAATCCTACCAAAATTCCAATGGCATATTTAACAGAAGTAGAAAACAACCATCTTGAAATTCCTGGGGAACCACAAATGACCCAAAAAGTCAATTTTGAGAAAGACAAAGAAAGATAAAGGCATCACTGATTTCAAACTACATTACAAAGCCACAGTAATCAAAACAGCATGGTATTGGTATAAAAACAGACACACAGACCAAAGGAACAGAATTGAAAGCCGATAAATAAACCCAGGCATATATGGTCAATTATTTGATAAGGGAGCCCTCTGTGGGGGAAAATAGTTTTCTTAACAAATGGTGTTCATCACTCCCAAAGTCATTCTATGAGGCCACCGTCACCCTGATACAAAAACGAGACAAAGATGTCACAAAAAAGAAAACTACATGCCAGTATCATTGATGAACATAGATGCAAAAATCCTCAACCAAATACTAGCAGACAGAACCCAACAGCACAATAAAAGAATCATACACCATGAGGAAGTGGGGTTTATCCCAGGAATGCAAGCATTCTTCAATATATGCAAATCAATCA
This sequence comes from Leucopleurus acutus, assembly GCF_964270905.1. Classification (NCBI taxonomy): domain Eukaryota; kingdom Metazoa; phylum Chordata; class Mammalia; order Artiodactyla; family Delphinidae; genus Leucopleurus; species Leucopleurus acutus. Next base: position 60,218,342 of record NC_139148.1, read on the forward strand.
ATGTGATACACCATATTAACAAACTGAAGGATAAAAAACATGATCATCTCGATAGATGCAGAAAAAGCTTTTGACAAAATTCAACACCCACTTATGATAAAAACTCTCCAGAAAGTAGGCATAGAGAGAACTTACATCAACATAATAAAGGCAATATATGACAAACCCACAGCCAACACTGTTCTCAATGGTGAAAAACTGAAAGCATTTCCTCTAAGACCAGACACAAGACAAGGTTGTCCACTCTCACCACTATTATTCAACACGGTTTTGGAAGTTTTAGCCACAGCACTCAGAGAAGAAAAAGAAATAAAAGGAACCTAAATCAGAAAAGAAGAAGTAACGCTGTCACTGTTGGCAGATGACATGATACTATACATAGAGAATCCTAAAGATGCTACCATTAAACTACTAGAGCTAATCAATGAATTTGGTAAAGTAGCGGGATACAAAAGTAATGCACAGAAATCTCTTGCATTCCTATACACTAAGGATGAAAAATATGAAAGAGAAATTAAGGAAACACTCTCATTTACCATTGCAACAAAAAGAATAAAATACCTAGGAATAAACCTACCTAAGAAGACAAAAGACCTGTATGCAGAAAACTGTAAGACACTGATAAAAGATATCAAAGATAATACAAACAGATGGAGAGATATACCACGTTCTTGGATTCGAAGAATCTACATTGTAAAAATGACTATACTACCCAAAGCAATCTACAGATTCAATGCAATCCCTATCAAACTACCAATGGCACTTTTCACAGAACTAGAACAAAAAATTTCACAATTTGTATGCAAACACAAAAGACCCCGAATAGACAAAGCAATCTTGAGAAAGAAAAACGGAGCTGGAGGAATCAAGACTCCGGACTTCAGATGATACTACAAAGCTACAGTAATCAAGACAGTACGGTATTGGCACAAAAACAGAAATATAGATCAGTGGAACAGGATAAAAGCCCAGAGATAAACCCATGCACATATGGTCACCTTATCTTTGATAAAGGAGGCAAGAATATACAATGGAGAAAAGACAGCCTCTTCAATAAGTGGTGCTGGGAAAACTGGACAGCTAAATGGAAAAGAATGAAATTAGAACACTTCCTAACACCATACACAAAAATAAACTCATAATGGATTAAAGATGTAAATGTAAGGCCAGACACTATAGAACTCTTAGAGGAAAACATAGGAAGAACACTCTGTGACATAAATCACAGCAAGATCCTTTTTGACCCACCTCCTAGAGAAATGGAAATAAAAACAAAAACAAACAAATGGGACCTAATGAAACTTAAAAGCTTTTGCACAGCAAAGGAAACCATAAACAAGATGAAAAGACAACCCTTAGAATGGGAGAAAATATTTTCAAGTGAATCAATGGACAAAGGATTAATCTCCAAAATATTCAAGCAGTTCATGCAGCCCAATATCAAAACAACAACCAACCCAATCCAAAAATGGGCAGAAGACCTAAATAGACATTTCTCCAAAGAAGATATACAGATTGCCAACAAACGCATGAAAGGATGCTCAACATCACTAATCTTTAGAGAAATGCAAATCAAAACTACAATGAGGTATCACCTCACACCGGTCAGAATGGCCATCATCAAAAAATCTACAAACAATAAATTCTGGAGAGGGTGTGGAGAAAAGGGAACCCTCTTGCACTGTTGGTGGGAAGGTAAATTGATACAGAACTATGGAGAACAGTATGGAGGTTCCTTAAAAAACTAAAAATAGAACTACCATATGACCCAGCAGTCCCACTCCTGGGCATATACCCTGGCAAAACCATAATTCAAAAAGAGACATGTACCACAATTTTTGTTGCAGTACTATTTACAATAGCCAGGGCATGGAAGCAACCTAAGCGTCCATCAAAATATGAATGGTAAGGAAGATGTGGCACATACATATAATGAAATATTACTCAGCCATAAAAAGAAACAAAATTGAGTTATCTGTAGTGAGGTGGATGGACGTAGAGTCTGTCATACAGAGTGAAGTAAGTCAGAAAGAGAAAAATAAATACCGTATGCTAACACATATATATGGAATCTAAAAAAAATGGTTCTGAAGAACCTAGAGGCAGGACAGAAATAAAGACGCAGACGTAGAGAATGGACTTGAGGACACGTGGAGGGGAAAGGGTAAGCTGGGACGAAGTGAGAGAGTAGCATGGACATACATACACTACCAAATGTAAAACAGATAGCTAGTGGGAAGCAGCTGCATAGCACAGGGAGATCAGCTCGGTGCTTTGTGACCACCTAGAGGGGTGGGACAGGGAGGGTGGGAGGGAGAAGCAAGAGGGAGGGGATATAGTAATATATGTATATGTATAGCTGATTCACTTTGTTATACAGCAGAAACTAACAGCATTGTAAAGCAATTATACTCCAATAATGGTGTTTAAAAAAATGGTGTTCACTCACAGAAGAATGAAATTGGATCCCTGTCTTATACCACTCAGAAAAATTAACACAAAATGGATTAAAGGTTTAAATGTAAGAGCTGAAATTGTAAAACTCCTAGAAGAAAACATAGGGGAAAAGCTCCTTGACATTGATCTTAACAATGACTTTTTAATATAACATCAAAAGCAGAAGCAACAAAAGCAAAAATAAACAAGTAGTACCATATCAAACTAAAAAGCTTCTGCACAGCAAAAGAATCAATTAACAAAATGAAGAAGTAACCTATTGAATGGGAGAAAATATTTTCAAACTATAAATCTGATAAAGGGCTACTATCCAAAATACATAAGGAACTTGTATAACTCAATAGCAAAAACCCAAATAATCAGAATAATGAATGGGCAGAGGACCTAACAGACATTTTTCCAAAGAAGATATCCAAATGACCAAAAAATACATGAAAAGATGCTCCACATCACTAATCATCAGGAAAATGAAAATCAAAACAACAATAAGGTATCATCTCACACCTGTCAGAATAGCTACTACCAAAAAGACAACAGATAACAAGTGTTAGGGAGGGTGTGGAGAAAAAAGAACTCTAGTACACTGCTGGTGGGAAGGTAAGTTGGTGCAGCCACTCTGAAAAACAGTATGGAGCTTCCTCAAAAAATTAAAAATAGAGCCACATATGATTCAGCAATTCCACGTCTGGGTATATATACAAAGGAAATGAAATCACTATCTTGAAGAGATATCTGCACCACCATGTTCATGGCAGCATTATTCACAATATTCAAGACATGGAAACAACAGATGAATGGATAAAGTGTGGTATATATACAATGAAATATTCTGCCATAAAGAAAGAAGGAAATCCTGCCATTTGTGGCAACATGGATGGACCTTGAGGGCATTGTGTTCAGTGAAATAAGTCAGACAGGGAAAGACAAATACTGTATGATCTCATTTACATGTGGAATCAACAAAAAGCTGAACTCATAGAAAAAGAGAGTAGAGTGGTGGTTGCCACAGGCTGGGGGATGAAGGAAATGAACTGTTGGTCAAACGTATAAACTTCCAGTTATAAAATGAATAGGTCCTGGAGATCTAATATATAGCATGGTGACTGTAGTTAACAATGCTGTATTATATATTTGAATGCTGCTAAGAGAGTAGGTCTTAAGTGTTTTTCACCACAATAAAAAGGTAATTATGTGAGGTGATGGATATATTATCTAACTTTATTGTGGTAATCATTTCACAGTATGTGTGTGTATCAAATTGAGTTGTACACCTTAAACTTATATAACATAATATGTTAATTATATTTCAATAAAGCTGGATAAAAAGAGATGCCCTTCAATAAGTGAATGGGCAAACAAACTGTAGTGATTCCTTACAATATTATTTGGTGATACAAGAAATGAGCTATGAAGCCATGAAGAGACATGGAGGAATCTTAAATGCTTATTGCTAGGGGAAAGAAACCAGTCTGCAAAGGCTACATCCTCTATGATTCCAACTATACGACATTCTGGAAAAATCAAAACTATGGCAAAAGTAAAACAACCTATGGTTGCCAGGAGTTCAGTGGGAGGGAACAAGGGATGAATAGGGAAGCATAGGGGATTGAAACTATTCTCTAAGATACAGTAATGGTACACGGATGTCATTATACATTTGTTAAGACCCATAGGACATACAATACAAAGAGCAAACCCTAATGTAATCTATGGACCTTAGTTCAAAATAAAATATCAGTATTGGCTCAATGTTTTAACAAATATACCACACTAATGCAGGATGTTAACATAGGAGAAACTGAGTATGTGCAGGGGTGGTGGTGGTGAGGAAGTATATGAGAACTCTACTTTCTACTCAGTTTTCCTATAAATCTAAAAGTAACGTCTATTAATTTTTTAAAATGTTTCTAAAGAAAGCAAGAAATGAGAAAGAAACAGGATGGAGGTGACAAGTATAAAGCACACAGATGTATATTTAACCTCAAATACATCAATTATCACATTAAATGTATAAGAAGTGCTCCAGTTAAAAAACAAAACTGGTGAAGACTGGATTAAAAATATTGAACTATATGCTATTCACAACTTGCATACCTAAAACATAAGGATACAGAAAAGTTAAAAGTAAAAGGATTAAGGAAGATATACCTGGAAAATACTAATCAAAGAAAGCTAGTGTGGATGTATTAATATCAGACAAAAATGACATTAAGGCAAAAAGCAATACTAGAAATAGGATTATTTCATACCAATAAAAACTGCAATTAATGAGAATATATTACAGTGCTAAATCTGTATGCATGAAAAGTACAGTCTTAGATATATAACACAAAAAAGACAAAATTAGATGGAGAAATGCAGAAATTCATAAGTTCAAGAGGACATTTTAACACTTCACCTCAGTAATTGATAGAGTAATCACACAAGATTTGGATATAGAAGATTCAAACGAAATGAACAATAAACTTTATCTTTCTATCTCCCCTATAACTGCAGAGAACACATTTCTATCAAGAATACACAGAATATTTTTTTAAAATGGAACATATTCATAGCAAATCTCAACCTATTTCAAAGGTCCAAAATCAATTACAATGCAATTAAAGTACAAAAGAATCACTAAGTAGCTACCAAGAAAATCCCCATGTTTTTCAAAATTTATATATACCATTTATCCATAATTCATGGGTTAAAGAAACTATAAGAACTGAAAAATACTTTCAATAGTAAAGCAAAGATACTACATATCAAAACTTGTAAACTAGGTATGAGCAATATTCAGGGATGCTGTTAATGTTCTAATTATTCTCTAGGTAGTGGCTACATGAGTTTGTTCACTTTGTGATAATTCATTAGGCCATACACTTATAATTTGTGTGTTTTTCTCTCTATAGGTTATACATCAATAAAAATTTACTTAAAATATCATGGGCTACAGCTAAAGCAGCACTTAGATGAAAATGTATTAAATACATTAGGTAATAAATATATTTTGAGAAGAACATTGGCTAAGGATCCATCTTAAGAAGTTAGAAAAAGAATTGCAAGATAAATCCAAAGAAAGTATAAAGAAGAAAACAATAAAGATACCAGCAGAAATTGCTGAAATATAAAGCAAACATACAATAGAAAGGATGTACAGGGCCAAAACTTTGTTCTTTCAAAATCCTAATAAAATGAACAAATCTCTGGTAAGACAACAAACAAAAAGAGAGAAGGTAGAAGTTACCAAGAAGATATCTGAACAACTTTATGCCAATAAAGTTGAGAATTTAGACAGCATAAATGCATTTCTAGAAAAATATAATTTACTAAAACTTAATGATTAAACAAGAACCATAAATACTTGAATACTCCTATAACTATTAATGTAAATAATTAAGTCTAAAATCTTCCCATAAAAAGTCAAATCCCAGATAGCATCCCATTTTAGGGAAGAAATAATTCAAGTCCTACAAACTTTTCTAGAGAATAGGAAAAAAAGGAACCCTCTGCAACTTTTTTTTAAAAATTATTATTTTTTTGGCTCCACCATGTGGATTGCAGGGAGCTTAGTTCTCCGACCAGCGATTAACCCGGGCCCTCAGCAGTGAAAGTGTGGCATCCTAACCACTGGACTGTCAGGGAATTCCCTGCAAGTTATTTTGTGAGGCTAGCATAACCTTCAATATCAAAATGTAACACAGACAAAATGAGAAAGAAATATTAAAGCTCAATTTCACCCACAAAGACTGATGCAAATATCCTCAACAAATACTGAAAAACAAAACCTAGTAAAATAGAAAAAGAATAACGTCATGACAGGGTTGGGTTTCTCCTGGGAATGCAAGGTTTATTTAACACTAGAAAATCCATTAATCCGGACATTAATGACATAAAGGAGAAAAAAATCTTATGACCGTCTTAAAACAAATCAGAAAATCTCTCTGCAAATGAGAGACAAGGAAGGATCCTCCACTAGAGACTTCAGAGAGCGCATGACTTTGGACATCTAACCCCGAGAAGAATAAATTTCTGTTGTTTTAAGCCAACCAGCTTGTGACCCTTTGCTATAGCAGCCCTGGGAAACCAATACCTATATTTATATTTAAATAACAAAAAAACAAGAAACACCCTAAAGCAAATATCATACTTAATGGCAATTTATGGCAACTTTCCATTTTAGATCAGGAACACCAGTTTTATTCCACATGATACTGGAAGCATTAGCCAACACAATAAGGCAAGAAATATACAAGGTATAAGGACTGAAAAGGAAGAAATATAACTGTCATTATTCACAGTTGATATAATTGGATATGTAGAAAACCCAAAAGAATTTATAAGTGAATTATTGTTAATTATTTAAAGAGTCTAGAAAGGTAACTGTATGGAAGGGGTCTGGAAATATGGTAGTGGTGGCAGTACAGTTTTTCAATTTCTCTGAATCCCCACATGATAAAAGACTGAGCAGGAATTCCCTGTGGTCCAGTGGTTAGGACTCTGTGCTTCTACTGGAGGGGGCACGGGTTCACTCCCTGGTTGGGCAACTAAGATCCCGCATGCTGCACAGTGCAGTGAAAACAAAAAAACAAGGAAAGAAAAAATACTGAGCATGTAGATGGCAAACCAAAACCTGATAGACAACATTTACAACAAAACTGGATAACGAAGTATCCCCAAGAATTCCTAAATAAAAACGGGTGGTAACAAAACACCAACAACTACAAGACCTGCATTATATCAGCATCTGTACAGGAAGAAGAAGAAAAGGAGGTAACATGCAAGCATCTAATAGACTATAGAAAAGGAGAACTCCAAATAGCTCACAGAAATTCACTAAAAGTACGATGGGGAAATTTAAGAACAGTAGTTCAAATTGGAAGGGAATTTGCCTTCCCCATTATTGAGTGAGTACAAGGGCTTCATATAAATAGACTAAAGAAGTTGAAGCAGTGCAGCCCCCATGAATCCTCAAACTTGACCCACCAGAGTTCTCTTCTAAGGCTCCACAGTGAGAAGAAACTGATAAGAGTACAATCAAAATTGAATAGGACAGAGACAATAGAGATGAAAGAAAGAAAAGGTATAGACCAGTGCTGCCCAACAGCACTTCTGTGATGATGGAAATATTCTACATCTGTGCTATTTAATGCAGTAACCACTAGCCACATGTGGCTATTTAGCATTTGAAATGTGACTAGTACAACTGAAGAACTAAATTTTTTGAATTTTAATTAATTTAAATTTAAACAGGCATAGCCGCATGTGGCTAGTGGCTATCATATTGAATAGTACAAGTCTACAACAAAAATGAAGTAGGCAGGGGGTGTAGAGCTGGGAAATCTCAAAAAGAAAGCTGCCTTATTTTAAAGCACTATAAAAACAAAAATCAAAACAACCACCACACACAGAAAAAGGAGCTTTGTGAAGTTAGTAACACTTTCCAAAACCCCACCTCACTGTAAAAGTTAAGAAAAACTAATTTCACATTAAAATGAGAAACAGTAAAGTTTCAAGATAAATACCCCAAAAGTTGTTTTTAAAAAAATAAAGAGCAGAAAAATACCTCCACAGAAAATGAAAGCGTGCAAGAAAAATGTGCCCACAAAACAGATCAAAACTGTAACTATTTCAAAATGAGCTAAAAGACATCAAGAAAAATGATACACGATATGAAAGAATAGCATAAAACAGAAAAACTCAGAAATGAGGTGCTAGAGCTCAGGAAAAAAGAACATAGAATTACCATATGATCCAACAAGTCTACTCCTAGGTATATACCCCCAAAAATTGAAAGTAGGGACTCAGATACTTGCACACCCTTATTCATAGCAACATTATTCACAACAGCCTAAAGGTGGAAGCAACCCAAGTGTCCATCAACAGATAAATGGATAAACAAAAAGTGGTATATAAATTCAATGGAGTATTATTCAGTCTTAAAAAGGTAGGGAATTCTGACACATGCTATGTATGACATGGATAAAAATTGAGGACATTATGCTATATGGAATAAGCCAGTCACAAATAGACAAACTGCATAATTCTATTTCTATGAGGTACTTAAAGCAGTCAAAGTCACAGAGACAGAACATAGAATTGTGTTGCCAGGGGCTGAGGAATGGGGGGAGTGGGGAGTTATTGTTTAATGGGCACAGAGTTTCAGTTTTGTGTGATGAAGAGTTCTAGAAATGGGTAGTGGTGGTGGTTGCACAATACTGTGTACAGTATGTACTTAATGCCAGTGAACTGTACACTTAAAAATGGTTAAGATGGTAAATTTTACCATAATCTTAAAAAATCAATTTTATTTCTAGATGCTAGCAATGAACAACTGGAAATTAAAATTAACAGAGTAATACCATTTGCAACTTCATCAAAACATGAATTCTTTGGGATAAAGTTAACAAAATATGTGCGAGATTTTTATGCTGAAAAGTATAAGCTATTGATGAGAGAAATTAAAGACGACCTAAATAGAGAGCTACGCTGTGTTAATGGGTTAGAACACAAAAGTATTATGATGTTAACTGTTCTCAAAATGACCTATAGATTCAATGTAATCCCAGTAAAAACCCCACCAGGCACTTTTGGAGTAATTAACAGGCTGCTTTTACAATTCGTGTAAAAATATAAAGGACTTAGAGCTAAGCCAAAAGATTCTGAAAAAGAACAAAGTCAGGAACTTACACAGCTTGATTTTAAGACTTACTATAAAACTACAATAATCAAAAAAGTGAGGTATTAGCATAAGGACAGACACGTAGAAGCAACAGAACAGAGTACAGAAGCAGAGCCAAATACTTATGATCAATTACTGATTTTTGACCTAAGTACCAAGTAATTCAACTGGGTAAGAATAGTCTTTCAACACTGGGGCTAGAACAACATATCTATATGGGAAAAAATGAACCTTGATCTTTTTCTTTCTCTCTCTCTGTCACACACACACACTCAAAATGGATCATAGGCCAAAACATAAAAGCTAAAAACTGTAAAATTTATAGAAGAAAGCATAGAAGAAAAAATTTGCCATCTCGGACAGGCAAAGATTTCTTAGGACACAATAAACATAAACCATAAAAGTACAATAAATTTGATTTTATTAAAAGAAATCCCACAACACACCTACTAAGATTCTTAAGGTAAGACAAAAGATACCATACATTGACAAAGATGTGGATGAACTGGAACTCTCATTCATTGCTGGCAGGAATGTAAAATGGCATAACTCCTTTGGAAAACAGCTGGATGGCTTCTTATAAACTTAGAAATATACTTACCATATGACGCAGCAACTCTACTTCTAGATATTTCCCCAAGAGAAATCAAAACAAATATCCATACAAAGACTTTTACCTTGAAAGTTCATAGTAGTTTCATTCATAATAGCCTCAAAGTGGGAACAATCAAAATGTCCATCAACAGATGAGTGACTCTCCAAAACATTATCTTGAGTGAAAGCAGCCAGATCCCCACTCCCAGAAAAACCCTACATACTGTATGATTCCATTTATATGAAAATCTAGAAAATATAATCTAATCGATAGTAATAGAAAGCATATCAGTCAATGCCTGGGGCTGGGAGTAGAGATGGGGATTGACTGGGAAGGAGCACAAGGAAATCTTTTAGGGTAATGAAAGTATTCTATATATAGATTGGTGAACTGTGTCCACTGGGATATATATATATGTCAAAATCATCTAGCAGTATATTTAACATTAGTGTTTTAAATGTAAATTATACTTCAATAAATACGGTTTTTAAAAGAAATTAATAATGATTTGTAAAGGTCTCTTTAGTTCTAAAATTCAATGATCTATGAACTTATAAACCTATAAAATCTTCTTTGACTATTAGAGATTTTTATCATATTATCTGATATCTTAAGGCAATATGGTTGGAAAAGACCTCAAAGTCCTCTTAGTCAAAAATTCTTCTGATGCCTGAATCGTCTCTCTAACATTCACACCAAGTAGTCATTCAGTCTCTGCTTAAATACCTTGAGCCCATTTCAGTTTTTGGACAGGTCTAATTATTAGACAGAGTTTCCTTATAATTACCTGAAATCTCACTCCCTGTAGGTCTCACCTATGGAAACATGCATGGAATAAATCGAATTCTTTTCTCCCTGACAGCCATTCAAATATTAGGAGGAAGCTATCATGTTCTTCCTAAATTTTCCAAGTTTAACATCCATATTTCCTTTAACTATTCTTCAAATAAGATGGTTTTGGGTGTTCTCACCATCCTGAGTGCCTTCCCCCTGACACATTAGGGTTTGCCAACATCCTCCTTCAAGAGTGTTGCCCCCCAGTCCAACACAATACTTCAGGTATGCTGTAACCAGAGCAGAATACAGGGTGATGACCACTCTTCTATATATTATATTTCTATTGATGCTACTTAATTTCAATGAACGTTCTTAGCATTATTGGCTTATGTTGAGCTTACAGTCAACCAACAAACCCAAATGTTCCACGTATGCTGCTATTAAGCCACATTTCATCTATTCTGTTCTTATACAGTTGGTTTTAGGGATCCAAGTATAAGGTGTTTTGTTGTTCCCTGTTGGTCTTCATCTTTTTAAAATGGGCTCATCATTTCAGCCTGTTGAGGTGCCTTCAGATCTGACTTTGTCTTCTAACACATTACTTACTCAGTTTTAGGTCATATGTACATTCAATCAATATTCACAAAAGGTGAATATTGGTCATATGTACATTCAATCAATATTTACAAAAGGTCCTCATCTACATATTATTATTCTAAATTCATATGGTATATACCACACAATTTGATATTCAATTGCAAACTTCTTAATTTCTAACTATTTCATACGTGTAAATCTTGTTTTAACAAAAATATTTTAAGCTTATCTATAGAAAGGATCATGTCTTCTACTTGTTCTATAGTACGAGGCATAGATTAGGTATTCAATAAATATTTGTTGACTTAAAAGCTAAATTAGAGTGTTTTTACACTATGGCTGTACCAAGAATGAGTCACAACTGACCTTCATCTCATGGTTACGTAAGGGCTAACTTTCTTTTACATCCATACAGATACATTTGTGGGAAAGGCTATACCAGCCAAAGCATCACAAAATCACTTCAAAATCATCAATGAGCTATTATAGTACAAACAGAGGCCACAGTGCCATCTAGTGAACATTACTAGTTTACTTCTGCTGATCACAAGCTCATTTTCACTCCTGTAATGTAAAGGCATGATTTTTAGAACTTCATACAGCAAATAGAACCAGTATAAAACCAGCACATGAGTCGCGGTTGTTTTCATTTTAAGTCATATAAATATTCTATTAAATAGTCTCATCTTAGGGCTGTTGTAGATCTTATGACCATACTGTGCTTTGAGATTATGCTTTAGTTTTATCAATCTATAGTAATACCAATGACATTCATGTACCTAAACTGCAGTTGCAAGCTGAGGATGGAATTTCTGTACTGAGTTAAAGAGTACCCCATTATGTATTACTATTAACTTACAGACTATCACCAAAACAATCCATTATCTCTCTCTTAACAAAAATTAAACTTTATTATGATTTGCAGCAAAACCCATTATATCAAGTAGTGATAAATTGCTCCTATACTTGTAACCCAAGTTCATTTCCTCCATACTAAGTCTGTCCATGCAAACCTATGACTTTCACAAATGAAACACTTTAAATTCTTCAAAAATAATATAATAAAATTAGGTTATTGGCCTTAAGGTGCTATAAATTCCCCAAAGGCAGAGTTGATGTCTATGAAACTACGTAGTCTAATATTGCCTCATAAAACGTACTGGAGATACTCAAGAGGTGGGATACTCTGAGGTGGGATACTCAACAGATAATGGCAATTAAAATTTACATTTATACAAATCAGAAAATAAAGAAATTAGCTAAATTTAGCACTGTTATCTCAAAATGATGTCACCAAATGCATGAACTGATGAATCTGTAACATAATCTACTAAGAGTTCAGAGGAATATATTCTCCAAATTCTTTAACCCACCCAAATTAACTTCTCACCTATGATTCAATATTTCATGTTGAAAAGAAAGGAACTGAGCTAGTGAAAGGAATAACGGGGTGATTTTTTAAATAACATAATCTCATTCAGTTCTGGGAATCAAAGGCACTCACAGATCTTGATCACTTTTAATTTCCAATTATCCACAGTAGCAAGAATAGAAATAGCATGAACAAATGGAATTCCTGTATTAGGGAACCTGATTCACAGGTATTTATGGAATCTCCATGACTATTTTTTTAATGTAATGAGTGCTTACTATGCATTAGGCTCTATGCTAGACATAAAGATAAGACATGGTCCCATCTTCAAGGAGAAAGAGATTTAATAGGGAGCTAAGACAGGTATAAAAACAACTAGAATACAAGGAAGAACATAAGTACCAAGGTATAAATAGAAGTGTTACAAATTCTTAGAGGAAGACCAAGACTCAGTAATTTCCTTAGACTGTCATTAGGATCTAAGCTTTCAAAAAGGAATTTCAAAAGGTAGGGATGCACGGAAGAGGTAATTTGCAACAGAGAAGAATGGATGAGGTTACAGAGGTAGAAAAGCATAGATCATGGTTAGGAAGCAGCAGGTACTCCAGGTGGGAACAAACATAGTACATGTGTAGAGGAAATAAAAGAGGATTATTTTATTTAAAGATTATGGAGGGGGGTACCTTCAAGATGGCAGAGGAGTAAGATGTGGAGATCACCCTCCTCCTCACAAATACATCAAAAATACATCGACATGTGGAACAGCTCCCACAGAACACCTATTGAATGCTGGTAGAAGACCTCAGACTTCTCAAAAGGCAAGAAAATCCCCACATACCTGGGTACGGCAAAAGAAAAAAGAAATGACAAAGACAAAAGAATAGGGACAGGACCTGCACCTCTGGGAGGGAGCTGTGAAGGAGGAAAAGTTTCCACACACTAGGAAGCCCCTTCGCTGGCGGAGATGGGGGATGGGCGGGGGGGAAGCTTCAGAGCCACAGAGGAGAACACAGCAACAGGGGTGCAGAGGGCAAAGCAGAGAGATTCCTGCACAGAGCATCAGTGCCGACCAGCACTCATCAGCCTGACAGGCTTGTATGCTCACCCACCAGGGCTGGGTGGGGCGGGTGGGGGCTGGGAGCTAAGGCTCAGGCTTTGGAGGTCAGACCCCAGGGAGAGGACTGCGGATGGCTGCGTGAACACAGCCTGAAGGGGGCTAGTGCGCCACAGCTAGCCAGGAGGGAATCTGGGAAAAACTCCGGTCCTGACTAAGGGACAAGAGACCATTGTTTCGGGGAGCATGAGGAGAAGGGATTCCTTCCTGGTCTGCCCACAGAAGGAAGAGCACCACCTAAATGAGCTCCAGAGACAGGAGCGAGCTGCAGCTATCAGCTCAGACACCAGACATGGGCATGAAACGCTAACACTGCTGCTGCAGCCACCAAGAAGCCTGTGTGCAAGCACAGGTCACATCCACACCGCCCCCCAAGAGCCTGTGCAACCCACCACTGCCAGTGTCCCATGATCCAGGGACAACTTCCCCGGGAGAACACACGGCAGGCTTCAGGCTGTTGTAACGACACACTGGCCTCTGCTGCCACAGGCTCGCCCTGCATTCCAATTATAACTACTGTACCCTTCCCTCCCCCACCATAAGTGAGCCAGAGCCCCTTAATCCGCTGCTTTAACCCCGTCCTGTCTGGGCGGGAAGAGAAGCCTGAGGACAACTTACATGCAGAGGTGGGGCCAAAACCAAAGCTAAACTCAAGGAACTGTGTGAACAAAGAAGAAAAAGGGAAATTTCTCCATGCAGCATCAGGAACAGCAGATTAAATCCCCACAATCAACTTGAGGTACCTTGCATCTGTGGAACACCTGAAGAGACAACGAATCAACCCAAAACTGAGGCAGTAGACTTTGGGAGCAACTGTAGACTTGGGGTTTGCTGTCTGCAGCTGACGTGTTTCTGACTTTTACATTTATGTTAGTATAGTTTTTAGCATTTCTCTTCATTGACAGATTTGTTTATTGGTTTGGCTGCTCCTTTTTTAAAAAAAAATTTATTTTAATAATTTTATTTTTTTCTTTCTTTTTTTCCCTCAGTTTTCTTCTGAGCTGTGTGGCTGACAGGGCGTTGGTACTCTGGCCTGGTGTCAGGCCTGAGCCTCTGAGGTGGGAGAGCCGAGTTCAGGACACTGGACAACCAGAGACCTACCGGGCCCACATAATATCAATTGGTGAGAGCTCTCCCAGAGATCTCCGTCTCAATGCTAAGGCCCAGCTCCACCCAGCATCGAGGAAGCTCCAGTGCTGGATGCCCCATGCCAAACAACTAGCAAGACAGGAACACAACCCCACCCATTAGCAGACAGGCTGTTTAAAATCATACAAAGTTCACAGACAGCCCAAAACATACCACCGGATGCAGCCCTACCCACTGGAAAGACAAGAGCTAGCCCCACCCAGCAGAACACAGGCACGAGTCCCCTCAGCAGGAAGCCTAGAGAAGCCACTGAACAAACCTTACCCACTAGAGGCAGACACCAAAAACAACAGGAACTACGAACCTTCAGCCTCCGAAAAGGAGACCCCAAACACAGTAAGTTAAACAAAATAAGATGACAGAGAAACACACAGCAGATGAAGAAGCAATGTAAAAACCCACCAGACCAAACAAATGAAGAGGAAATAGGCAGTCTACCTGAAGAAGAATTCAGAGCAATGATAGTAAAGTTGATCCAAGATCTTGGATATAGAATGGAGAAAATAAAAAATATGTTTAACAAGAACCTAAAAGAACCAAAGACCAAACAAACAGTGATGAACAACACAATAAATGAAATTTAAAATTCTCTAGAAGGAAGCAATACCAGAATAACTGAGGCAGAAGAACAGATAAGTGACCTGGAAGACAAAATAGTGGAAATACCTACCACAGAGCAGAACAAAGAAAAAAGAATGAAAAGAATTGAGGACAGTCTTAGAGACTTCTGGGACAACATTAAACGTACGAACATTTGAATAATACAGGTCCCAGAAGAAGAAGAGCAAAAGAAAGGGACTGAGAAAATATTTGAAAAGATTACAGTTGAAAACTTCCCTAACATGAGAAAGGAAATAGTCAACCAAGTTCTGGAAGTGCAGAAATCCCATACATGATAAATCCAAGGAGAAATACGCCAAGACACATATTAACCAAACTATCAAAAATTAAATACAAGGTAAAAATATTAAAAGCAGCAAGGGAAAAGCAACAAATAATATACAAAGGAATCTCCATAAGGTTAAAAGCTGATTTTTCAGCAGAAACTCTGCAAGCCAGAAGGGAGTGGCAGGACATATTTAAAGTGATGAGAGGGAAAAACCTACAACCAAGATTACTCTACCCAGCAAGGATCTCATTCAGCTTTGACAGAGAAATTGAAACACTTACAGACAAAGCAAAAGTTAAGAGAATTCAGCACCACCAAACGACCTTTACAACAAATCTCAAAGGAACTTCTCTAGGCAGGAAACACAAGAGAAGGAAAAGGCCTACAAAAACAAACCCAAAACACTAAAGAAAATGGTAACAGGAACATACATATCAATAATTACCTTAAATGTAAATGGATCAAATACTCCAACCAAAACACACAGACTGGCTGAATGGATAAAAAACAAGGCCTGTATACATGCTGTCTACAAGAGACCTACTTCAGACCTAGGGACACATGCAGACTGAAAGTGAGGGGATGGAAAAAGATATTCAATGCAGATGGAAATCAAAAGAAAGCTGGAGTAGCAATTCTCATATCAGACAAAATAGACTTTAAAATAAAGACTATTACAACAGACAAAGAAGGACACTACATAATGATCAAGGGATCAATCCAAGAAGAAGATATAACAATTGTAAATATTTATGCATCCAACATAGGAGCACCTCGATACATAAGGCAAATGCTAGAAGCCAAAAAAGGGGAAATCGACAGTAACACAATAATCGTAGGGGACATTAACACCTCACTTTCACCAACGAATAGATCATCCAAAATGAAAAAAAACTAAGGAAACAAAAACTTTAAATGACACATTAAACAAAATGGACTTAATTGATATTTATAGGACATTCCATCAAAAACAACAGAACACACTTTCTTCTCAACTGCTCATGGAACATTCTCCAGGATAGATCACATCTTGGGTCACAAATCAAGCCTTGGTAAATTTTTAAAAACTGAAATTGTATCAAGCATCTTTTCTGACCACAAAGCAATGAAACTAGATATCAATTACAGTAAAAACAAATCTGTAAAAAATACAAACACATGGAGGCTAAACATTACACTACTAAATAACCAAGAGATAACTGAAGAAATCAAAGAGGAAATCAAACAATACCTAGAAACAAATGACAATGAAAACACAACTACCCAAAACCTACGGGATGCAGCCAAAGCAGTTCTAAGAGGGAAGTTTATAGCAACATAATCCTACCTCAAGAAACAAGAAACATCTCAAGTAAACAACCTAACCTTACACCTAAAGCAATTACAGAAAGAAAAAAAAAAAACCCAAAGTAGGCAGAAGGAAAGAAATCATAAAGATCCGAACAGAAAGAAATGAAAAAGAAATGAAGGACACTATAGCAAAGATCAATAAAACTAAAAGCTGGTTCTTTGAGAATTTAAACAAAATTGATAAATCATTAGGCAGACTCATGAAGAAAAGAAGGGAGAAGACTCAAATCAATAGAATGACAAATGAAAAGGGAGAAGTAACAACTGATACTGCAGAAATACAAAGGATCATGAGAGATTACTACAAGCAACAATATGCCAATAAAATGGACAACCTTAAAGAAATGGACAAATTCTTAGAAATGCACAACCTGCCGAGACTGAACCAGGAAGAAATCGAAAATATGAACAGACCAATCACAAGCACTGAAATTGAAACTGTGATTAAAAAATCTTCCAGCAAACAAAAGCCCAGGACCAGATGGCTTCACAGGTGAATTCTATCAAACATTTATAGAAGAGCTAACACCTATCCTTCTCAAACTCTACAAAATATAGCAGAGGGAGGAGCACTCCTAAATTCATTCTACGAGGCCACCATCACCCTGATATCAAAACCAGACAAAGATGTCACAATAAAAGAAATCTTCAGACCAATATCACTGATGAACATAGATGAAAATATCCTCAACAAAATACTAGGAAACAGAATCCAACAGCACATTAAAAGGATCATACACCATGATCAAGTGGGGTTTATCTGAGGAATGCAAAGATTCTTCAGTAAATAGAAATCAATCAATGTGATACACCA
The DNA here is from genome assembly GCF_964270905.1 of Leucopleurus acutus. Lineage (NCBI taxonomy): Eukaryota > Metazoa > Chordata > Mammalia > Artiodactyla > Delphinidae > Leucopleurus > Leucopleurus acutus. Next base: position 60,236,120 of record NC_139148.1, read on the forward strand.
TATTAACAAAGTGAAGGACAAATCCATATGTTAATCTCAATAGATGCAGAAAAAGCTTTTGACAAAATTCAACACCCATTTATGATAAAAAAAACTCTCCAGAAAGTAGGCATAGAGGGAACCTACCTCAACATAATAAAGGCAGTATATGACAAACCCACAGCCAACATCGTCCTCAATGGTGAAAAATTGAAACCACTTCCTCTAAAATCAGGGACAAGACAAGGATGCCCACTCTCACCACTATTATTCAACATAGCTTTGGAAGTTTTAGCCACAGCAATCAGAGAAGAAAAAGAAATTAAAGGAATCCAAATCAGAAAAGAAGAAGTAAAGCTGTCACTGTTTGCAGATGACATGATACTATACATAGAGAATTCTAAAGATGCGACCAGAAAACTACTAGAGCTAATCAATGAGTTTGGTAAAGTAGCAGGATACAAAATTAATGCACAGAAATCTCTTGCATTTCTATACTCTTAAGGATGAAAAACCTGCAAGAGTAAATAAGGAAACACTCCCATTTGCCACTGCAACGAAAAGAATAAAATACCTAGGAACAAACCTACCTAAGGAGACAAAAGACCTGTATGCAGAAAATTATAAGACTGATGAAAGAAATCAAAGATGATACAAACAGATGTAGAGATTATACCATGCTTCTGGATTGGAAGAATCAACATTGTGAAAATGACTCTACTACCCAAAGCAATCTACAGATTCAATGGAATCCCTATCAAACTACCACGGGCATTTTTCACAGAACTAGAAGAAAAAATTTCACAATTTGTTGGAAACACAAAAGACCCCAAATAGCCAGAGCAATCCTGAGAAACAAAAACGGAGCTGGAGGAATCAGACTCCCAGACATCAGACTATACTACAAAGCTACAGTAATCAAGACAGTACGGTACTGGCAAATAACCAGAAATATAGATCAATGAAACAGGATAGAAAGCCCAGGATAGGAAGCCCAGAGCCCACGCACATATGGTCACCTTATCTTTGATACAGGTAGCAAGAATATACAATGGAGAATAGACAGCATCTTCAGTAAGTGGTGCTTGGAAAACTGGACAGCCACTTGTAAAGAATGAAATTAGAACACTTCCTAACACCATACAAAAAATAAACACAATATGGATAAAGACCTAAATGTAAGGCCAGACACTATAAAACTCTTGGAGTAAAACAAAGGAAGAACACTCTTTGACATAAATCACAGCAAGATCCTTTTTGACTCACCTCCTAGAGAAATGGAAATAAAAATAAACAACTGTGACCTAATGAAACTTAAAACCTTTGGCACAGCAAAGGAAACCATAAACAAGATGAAAAGACAACCCTCAGAATGGGAGAAAATATTTGCAAATGAGGCAACTGACAAAGGATTAATTTCCAAAATATACAAGCAGCTCATGTACCTCAATATCAAAACAACAAACAACCCAATCCAAAAATGGACAGAAGACCTAAATAGACATTTCTCCAAAGAAGATATACATATTGTCAACAAACACATGAAAGGATGCTGAACATCACTAATCATTAGAGAAATGCAAATCAAAACTACAATGAGGTATCACCTCACACTGGTCAAAATGGCCACCACCAAAAAATCTACAAATAATAAATCCTGGAGAGGGTGTGGAGAAAAGGGAACACTCTTGCACTGCTGGTGGGAATGTGAATTGGTACAGCCACTATGGAGAACAGTATGGAGGTTCCTTAAAAAACTACAAATAGAACTACCATATGACCCAGCAATCCCACTACTGGGCATATACCCTGAGAAAACCATAATTCAAAAAGAGTCATGTACCAAAATGTTCACTGCAGCTCTATTCACAATAGCCCAGAGATGGAAACAACCTAAGTGTCCATCATCGGATGAATGGATAAAGAAGATGTGGCACATATATACAATGGAATATTACTCAGCCCTAAAAAGCAACAAAATTGAGCTATTTGTAATGAGGTGGATGGACCTGGAGTCTGTCATACAGAGTGAAGTAAGTCAGAAAGAGAGAGACAGGTACCATATGCTAACACATATATATGGAATTTAAGAAAAAAAATGTCATGAAGAACCTAGGGGTAAGACAGGAATAAAGACACAGACCTACTAGAGAATGGACTTGAGGATATGGGGAGGGGGAAGGGTAAGCTGTGACGAAGTGAGAGAGTGGCATGGACATATATACACTACCAAGTGTAAGACAGATAGCTAGTGGGAGGCAGCCGCATAGCACAGGGAGATCAGCTCAGTGCTTTGTGACCGCCTGGAGGGGTGGGATAGGGAGGGTGGGAGGGAGGGAGATGCAGGAGGGAGGAGATATGGGAACATATGTATATGTATAACTGATTCACTTTGTTATACAGCAGAAACACACCATTGTAAAGCAATTATACTCCAATAAAGATGTAAAAATAAATAAATAAACTAATGGGACCTAATGAAACTCAAAAGCTTTTGAAGAGCAACGGAAACCATAAACAAGACGAAAGACAACTCTCAGAATGGGAGAAAATATTTGCAAATGAAGCAACTGATAAAGGATCCATCTCCAAAATTTACATGCAGGTCATGCGGCTCAGTATCAAAAAAACAAACAACTCAATCCAAAAATGGGAAGAAGACCTATATAGACATTTCTCCAAAGAAGATATATAGATTGCCAACACACACATGAAAGAATGGTCAACATCACTAATCATTAGATAAATGCAAATCAAAACTAGCGTTCAGTATCACCTCACAGCAGTCAGAATGGCCATCATCAAAAAGTCTACAAACAATAAATGCTGGAGAGGGTGTGGAGAAAAGGGAACACTCTTGCACTGTTGGTGCGAACGTAAATTGATACAGCCACTATGGAGAACAATATGGAGGTTCCTTGAAAAACTAAAGATAGAACCCTCATACGACCCAGGAATCCCACTACTTGTCATATACCCTGAGAAACCATAATTCAAAAAGAGTCATGTACTGCAATGTTCATTGCAGCTCTATTTACAATATCCAGGACATGAAAGCCACCTAAGTGTCCACTGACAGATGAATGGATAAAGAAGATGTGCCACATATATATAGTGCAATATTTCTCAGCCATAAAAAGAAACGAAATTGAGTTATTTGTAGTGAGGTGGATGGACCTAAAGTCTGTCATACCGAGTGAAGTAAGTCAGAAAGAGAAAACAAATATCGTATATTAACGCATATATGGAATCTAAGAAAAAAAATGTCATGAAGAACCTAGGGGTAAGACAGGAATGAAGACACAGACCTACTAGAGAATGGACTTGAGGATATGGGGAGGGGGAAGGGTAAGCTGAGACAAAGCGAGAGAGTGGCATGGACATATATACACTACCAAATGTAAAATAGATAGCTAGTGGGAAGCAGCTGCATCGCACGGGGAGATCAGCTCAGTGCTTTGTGACCACCTAGAGGGGTGGGATAGGGAGTTTGGGTGGGAGACGCAAGAGGGAGGGCATATGGGGATATATGCATACATATAGCTGATTCACTTTGTTATACCGCAGAAACTAACACAACCTTGTAAAGCAATTATATTAGAACAGATTTTTTTTTAATTTTAAAAATAAAGATTATGGAGGACCTTAAGTCTAAGAAATTTGGTCTTTATTTACAGGGTGCCACTGAAAATTATTGAGCAAGATACAATAATCAGTTAGATTATTCCAGTAGTCTTAGAGGTAATGAGGGCTTGGACTAGGGTAGTGAGGTAAAGATGGAAGGGGAGACAGCTGGCAAAAATATTGCAGAGGTAGAAATGACCAGATGTGGCACACGACTGAATATAGGGGGAGAAGAAGGAATCCATGAATCTAAGATTTCAGTCTTAGATAGCTGTATATACCCAAAGAAAGTAGAAAAGTGGATGTGGGCTATGAGAAACATCAGGGCTATAGATATAGATTTGCATATGGAGAGCTGAACCTAAGAAAACAGTTGATGAATTTCTGCAGGGATAGTGTACAACAGAAACAAAAGAAGGGAGCAGAGAATAAACTCAACAAATGTTTACTGAAAACTTACCATGTACCAAGCATGCTCATGAGTGTTGAGGATAAATGGAGAATGAGATAAACAGTACCTGCCCTCATCCAACATTTATTTGGGAAAAGAGACTACCAATAACATAAATAAAAAAGGAACGGTCAGAGCAATAGGATTAAGAGAGTATGTCATAAACAGAAAACAAATTAACAATTACCAAAGAGGAAGGGAGGTGGGGGAGGGATAAATTAGGAGTCTGAGATTAGCAGATACAAACTACTATACATAGAACAGATAAAACAACAAGGTCCTACTGTACAACACAGGAACTATATTCAATATCTTGTAATAAACCATAATGGGAAAGAATATGATAAAGATATATACAGATATATCTGAATCACTTTGCTGTACAGCAGAAACTAACAACACAACACTGTAAATCATCTACACTTCAATAAAAAAAAGCGAGTATGTCATTAGAAGCCAAAGAGAAAGTTTCTGGAAGGAAAAAGTAGTATTATATTCTCTCGTGCTAGAGAGACCAGAGGACAAAATGGACTGAGGGAAAAAATCATTAGACTTTATCATTAAAAGGTCGCTAGCGGGGCTTCCCTGGCGGTACAGTGGTCAAGAATCCGCCTGCCAATGCAGGGGACACGGGTTCGAGCCCTAGTCCAGGAAGATCCCACATGCTGTGGGGCAACTAAGCCCGAGCGCCACAACTACTGACCCTGCGCTCTAGAGCCCGTTAGCCACAACTACTGAAGCACACATGCCTAGCGCCCATGCTCCGCAACAAGAGAAGCCACCGCAATGAGAAGCCCGCGCACTGCAATGAAGAGTAGCCCCTGCTCGCCGAAACTAGAGAAAGCCGGTGCCCAGCAACAAAGACCCAATGCAGCCAAAAATAAATACGTTTATTAAAAAAAAGGTCACTAGTGATATTCAAAAGAGCAGTTTATAGAATCAGATGCAAAAATCATCAAAAGGGAAGTAGGTGGTGAGGCCAAAAACCTTAGAGTCATTCTTGTCTCTTTTTTTCTCTCTTATCCTACATCTGGTTTGTCAGAGAATTCTGTCAGCTTTATTTTCATATTCTATACAGAATCTGACCACTTCTCACCATCCATACTTCCTTCATCCTGGTCCATGCCACCATCATCTCTTGCCTAGATTATTTCAGTGGCCTCCTAACTGGTCTCCCTGCTTCCACCCTTGCATCCAGCTCAGTCTATTCAACACGGTGGCCAAGTGATTTTATTAAAATGCAAGTCAGATCTTGACACTCTTGTGCCCCCAAACCCTCCCACCGGCTCCCCATCTCACTTAGACTTAATGACACAAATCTTTACAATGAACTACAATGTCTTTCTTACATGATCTGTTTCCCCACTACTTCCTTGATCACATTTCCTGTTTTCCCTAATATTCCCTCTGCTCCAGCCACACTAGTCTCTTTGCTGTTCCTCAAACACCACATATATGCTCCTACCCCACACACCAGAGCCTTTCCATTTGCTGCTCCCTCTGTCTGGAATGCTCTTTTTAAAGGTATCCTCATAGCCATATCCCTCATTTCCTCAGGTCTCTACTAAAAAACTACCTTCTCACTGAGGCCCCCTCTGGCCACCTTGCCTAGAATTCCAACCCTTCACTCCTCCTCTAAAACATTTAATACTACCCTTTCCTACTTAGTTTTCTCTTTAGCACTTATCACTATCTAATATAACAGGGTCAGAAAACTGTGGCCTTTGGGCTCCATCCAGCCTACCATCTATGAAGCTAAGTTTTACTTTTTTAAAAGGCTAAAAAAAATCAAAAAAAGAATACTTTACGACACAAAAAATTATATGAAATTCAAATTTCAGTGTTCCTAAATATAAAGTTTTGTTGGAACAAAGCCATGCCAATTTGTTTACATATGGTCTACGCCTACTTTCATGGTACAACAGCAGAGTTGAGTAGCTGCAAGAGAGACTGTATGGCCTAGAAAACCTAAAATATTTACTGTGTGGTTCTGCATAGAAAATTTACTGACCTCTCTAATATACCATAATATTTATCTTTTTATTGTCTGTGTCTCCTAGTAGAATATAAACTCTGTGGGGGTAGGGGGTTTTGTCTATTTGCCTAGGACAGTATTTAACATATAGTAGACAGTTAATAAATATTTTTTGAATGAATGAATACTAAAAAAATATAGGCAGTAATTTTAGGTTATAAAGTTTGGTGATGAAAGGAAGGACAAACTATAATTTGGGGAGGATGACAAGGTTGAAGAAAGGTTTTTGAATAAAGAAGACCTAAAAATAATTGTAGTGACAGGGGAAAGAAACAGTAGAGAGAGAAAGATAAAAGAGTTAGGGTTGAGATTTGTAGGGAAGGTCCCCTGAGAAAGTAACTTCTTTCTCAGAGATAAGGGAGAAGAAAGAATGGATAAAGAGAGAAGGTGATGAAGTTCATGTCAGTGGCTACAAGCCCAGGAAATTAGAAGATAAGGTTTTCTGCTAAAAGGAAGGATAAGGCATAGGGGCTTAGGGATAAAAAAAATGTTTTGGAATCTCCAAGGATTGGTGAGGAGTATGACAGAAAGTCAACAAGAGTCAGTTTTACTTAGTGCCTATATGAAAACTATGAAATTTTAGCAGATGCAATAAATATGCTTTCACAAAATTTCTGAACAGTACTCAAGAAGATCAAGGGAAGGAGTGAAAAAAGCAGACAATAAAAATTAACAAGACTAGGTGGCAATAGCAAAATAGTAAAATATGATGAACTGCGTAACTGTTTCACCTTTCTTCATCTGTCTTAGTGCACAGTAGAGTATTCCTTACATATGGAGGTATCAAATCAATTTCTGCTAAGTTTAAGACAGGAAGGATGAAATGGAGAAATATACTAACAGTAATCAACAAGGCAATCTGGCCTTAAATGACATAATCACAAACTGAGTATACATATTAGGACCTGCCTGGTTTCCTGCTCTCTTCTTCTTCCCCTCCTTACTACTACTATCATTTGAACTCCCAATTATAGGTTCAGTCCTACACTAGGCTCTAGGAGCAAACTTGACATTAGTTAGAGGAAATTTAAGAAGCAGTGCTTCAAGTCTTAGAAGACTGTATCATCTATTCACTTTGTATTCTTTTTCCGGTAATTGCATCCCAGTCTGGCTCCCTATGCCTGAGCTCCACTCTTAAAAAGAGCCTCATGTTCCTTTTACTTTAGGTTTGGAGCTCGACCTTGCTCTTTCTAGTCTATCTACACATACCCCCAGTGATGCAAAGATTTGAGTCCTGCATCTGAGTCCAAATCTCTATGATTGAAGACCTGTTCCCTGCTGATATGCTTATGTGATGCCAACTACCTATGTGTCTAACTTATGGAATCTTTCCAACACTTAAATTTCCCCCATTGCCATAATCTGATCTGCCCATTAGGATACCCTCATGCCAGCTGCTTGGCTGAGTCAAAGGCAACTTGTTCATCTCTGTAACTTCAGAGACTATCACAGTATCTCATACTATGTTCTTTCTATCTTGACTAGGTGATGAGATATCCTTCCTTGGCCTGCAGATGTATCCATCCCCCCAGTTGGCATGTCTAGCTCCAGGTCCAGGTCCATCCCAATCTGCCAGGTTAATATAAATCATAGAGTTACAAAAGCCTTGTGATTACCTTCTTTACAGGTCTTTAAGTAAGCAGTAGGAAACTACCTTTCTGAAATAGGTAACAGTATTCTGAGCAGAAATATAATGAATTAAGTAACAAAATCTATGTGACATCTTCTTTTCAGGTCTTTAAGTAAACAGTAGTCAACCATCTTTCTGAAACACTTAAATGCTAGCCTGTGTAGAAAAACGATGAATTAAGTAAACTTTCAACTTCTCTTTCAGGACCGTGAATTTATAACAAACAAACTAAATGGTAAATATTCTTTTGAAAGAAAATCTGAAGTATTTATTAAGGTAAACAACCCTTCAAAGTAAACAAATCTTCAAAGAAAATGTCTAAAATTACAACCCTTAATCACATATTTCCCCCTAAATTTGTTATTAAAACTTAAAAAGCAACAAAAACCTTCATATTTTACCTGGATCCATACTTGTACTTCTTGTTTTTTCTCTTACCACAAGACAATACGCCCCACCCCATTATGTGCATACTATATGATAACCAAAGGAAGAAATGTCCCAAATGCTTTGGGGGAGTATGAACGGCTCTATCCTCAAGCAAGTTTTATCCCTTTTACCTTCTAGAATTTTGTTCTGATAAGAAATCAAATGCTGAACATTTTTTTAGATTGGTTGGAAAGGCAAAAGATAACCCAGAAAGTAAAAGAACGAATTTCATCCCAGTGTTTGCTCTCACTGAATGCTTGACCCAAAAAAATGTGTAACTTAAAATTTATTCTGCTTCAAAGGACAATACTGCAGATGGTTAGCAGCAGATAACTTTGTTCATGAATTGCAATGATATATTACCTTTCAGAACAGGGTGTTAAAAATAAACAGTAAGTAATGGAATTAAGAGTCTCCAAATTTTCTCTCCTTTTGGGAAGTTCCATTCATTAATGTTTATAGTGTGCAAGTCAGGAAAATATCAATTTGACTTTGTTCTGTATGAAGTAACTCTCAGACATCCTAACCTAATAGCCAAGAAGTCACACCACTACAACCATCTCTCTGCCATTGCACATAACAACATTTGCTGCCTTTGAAAAACAAATAAATCAAAAGACCTTATCAAATTGTCCCAAATGCAGGTAACAAGCAGCCATGTTCCTCTGTAGCCTGGCAAAGTCCAGGAACGTTTGATCACATGCATAAAATCTCAGAGAACAGCAGTACCAGTGTAGGGCATCAGCATAATCTTCTACCTAAAGTTTAAAAAGAAATAACAAAATCACACAGATATTTCTATATTTGACCCTAATTGTTCCAAGTCACCTTTAGAAACAAAAAAATGGCACTGTTTACATTTTTAGGCAACCAAAACACAACATCCTCTTTAGTTGAATGCTGAATGCATTTTACTATCAGCCTTGATCAATATAAAGTTATAGATAAAGTGGTAATCGATATTCTCTCTTCTTCCCTCACATTAGAGGTTTCACGGAAACCAACAAAATTAAAAGGCAACCTATGAAATCAGAGAAAATATTTGCAGTATTTTGGGGGGGTAATATCCAAAATATATAAGAAAATACTACAACTCAGTAGCAAAAAATAAAAACAAGAACAAAAACAAAACCCGATTAAAAATGGGCAAAGGATCTAGACAGACTTTCCCAAAGAAGACATACAAATGGCCAACAGGTACATGACAAGGTGCTCAACATCATTATCATCAGGAAAATGCAAATCAAAACCACAATGAGATATCACTTCACATCTGCTACCATGGCTAACATCAGAAAGACAAGAGATAACAAATGGTGGTGAGGATGTACAGAAAAGGGAAACCTTGTACACTGTTGGTGGGAATGTAAACTGGTATAGCCACTATGGAAAACAGTTGGAGGTTTCCTAAGAAATTAAAAATAGAACTACCATACAATCCAGTAATCCCACTTCTGTGTGGGATACCCAAAGAAAATGAAATCATTATCTCAAAGAGATAATTGTACTGCCATGTCCACTGCAGCAAGCCAAGGTATGGAAACAACCTAAGTTGTTGTTTACTGATGAATGTGGGTAAAGAAAGTACAGTACATGTATACAATGGAATATTAGCCTTAAAAAAGAACGAAATCCTGCCATTTGTGACAACATGGATGAATTTGGAGGACATTATGCTAAATGATATAAGCCAGAAAGAGAAAGACAAACACTGCATGGTATCACTTATATGTAGAATCTGAAGTAAAGAAAAAAAAGTCAAACTCATAGAAACACAGAGTAGAATGGTGTTTTCCAGGGGTTTGAGGGTGGGGGAAATGGAGAATGGTTGGTAAAAGGGTACAAACTTTCAGTTATAAGATGAAAAAGGTCCGAGGATCTAATACATACATTAGATATATGGTGACTACAGTTGGTAATACTGGATTGTATAACTGAATTTTGCTAAGAGAGCAGAACTTAAATGTTCTCACCAAAAAGAAAAAAGGTAAATATGTGAGGTGATGGACGTGTTAAATAAGTCATTAGGCCCCTTTCACAATGTATATGTATATCAAATTAAATCATCACATTGTACACTTTAATCATAATTTTGTCAATTATACTTCAATAAAGCCAAAAAAAATGAAATTTCACATATGGGATGAAGAGTCGGAGAGGGTGGTGAGCCACCCTAGAAAACTCAGAATACGATTTAAAAGTTATTAATACAACAATGATAAAAATGTTAAAAGAGAACACCCATAATTTACCATTCGAATACAGCTATTTTCATTTTTCCACATTCCATTTTAATTTTACCCTTTTGTATTTTTATATAGTTGTAATCACACTTTATATTACAATTTCATTTTCTATTCTTTCCATTTAACTTCATTTTGTAAATATTAATCTATGTTGCTACGTAGGATAAGAAAATGTAAGATATTTTAGTAAATTTCCAGGTTTTTCACTATTTTAATTAAATGCTATGGGTGTTTTTTTTGTGTGTGTAGTTTTTTGTTTTTTTTTTTGCAGTACGCAGGCCTCTCACTGTTGTGGCCTCTCCCGTTGCAGAGCACAGGCTCCGGACGCGCAGGCTCAGCGGCCATGGCTCACAGGCCCAGCCACTCCGCAGCATGTGGGATCTTCCTGGACTGGGGCACGAACCTGTGTCCCCTGCATCGGCAGGCGGACTCTCAACCACTGCGCCCCCAGGGAAGCCCTAAATGCTATGTTTTTGTACAAAAATATTTTCTTACTTTTGAGGCACTTTAAAATTTTCAATGGTAAGAAGCTATTACAAAAAATCTAATAGAAATGACCTGGATAACTTTTTTTAAGATAAGAAAATTAAGATTGCTCATGCACACCAAGGTAACATAGATGAGTCCCCTGTACCCTACCAAGAAACTTCACATTTTTCAATGAAAGACAGGAGTCATTAGTACCTAAAAGGAATAAAACTCACTCCCTACTAGAAACAACTGTGCTGAGGAGGTATAACACTGCCTTTGACTATTTAGAATTAAGATTACATTCTTCTACAGTTTTGGAAGTGGGAGTTAAAAAAATTATCCTGCAAGACTGGAAAATGAGAGAAAAAAAGATTCAATACGAGAAGGGAATTCTGAAATAATTTTTTACTTGCTCAGTAAAGAAACAGAGACCCTCTAAAAGAAAATAAGAATATCATTCTATTTTGCAGCACCTTAATGTATAAAACAAGATGTTTTGATATATGTATACACTGTGAAATGACGACCACAATTAACATATCCATCCTTCTACAATGTCTAATCTGATGTTAATACTATGCAGTATATTTTTGATCCTAGACATACTTTTCATCTCTGGAAGTTTGATTTGGGTCTTTTATATCTTCCATGTCTCTACCTAACTTCTTGAATATATAGAATACAATTATAAGAGCTATTTTAATGTCCTCTGCTAATGTTAACTTCTATGTTAGTTTCAATTGTTGCTTCTTTTCTTCATTATAGGTTGTATTTTCCTGCCTGTTTGTATGCTTGGTAATTTATTTATTTTGCAGTATGCGGGCCTCTCACTGTTGTAGCCTCTCCCATTGCGGAGCACAGGCTCCGGACACACAGGCTCAGCAGCCATGGCTCACGGGCCCAGCCGCTCCACAGCATGTGGGATCTTCCCAGACCGGGGCATGAACCCGTGTCCCCTGCATCGGCAGGTGGACTCTCAACCACTGTGCCACCAGGGAAGCCCGGTAATTTATTATTAGATGCCAGACGTTATAAACTTTACCTTGTCGGGTGCTGGATAGTTCTGCATTCTGGTAAATATCCTTGACCTCTACTCTGGCAAGCACTTAAATTCCTTGGGACCAATTTGATCCTTTCAGGTCATACTTTTATGATTTTTCAGGTTGGTCTGGAACAGTGCTCAGTTTAGGACTAATTACTCCCCACTAGCAAAACAAGACCTTTCTGAATTCTCTACCCAATGCCCCATGAATTAGAAGTTTTCCAGTCTGGCTGGTATGAACAGGTTCTATTCCCAGACCTGTGTGAGTGCCAGGCACTGTTCTAATACTTTTAGATGGTGACTCATCTGGCTTTAGGTATTTTCATCCCATATTATCTTGATCAGTACTCCACTAAACACTTGAGAAGGATTCTCTGATTGTGGAGTTCTCTTTCTTGCTCTGTTCTCCTCTCTGATACTCTGTCCTATGAATTCTAGCTACATCAGTCTTCCCAGACTCTCAGCTCCAACTCCTCAAATTAGGAAGCCTGCTAGGATCCACTTCAGTTTCTTTCCTTTTTTTTTTCCAACATCTTTATTGGAGTATAATTGCTTTACAATAGTTAGTTTCTGATGTATAACAAAGTGAATCAGCTATATGTATACATATATCCCCATATCCCCTCCCTCTTGCAACTCCCTCCCACCCTCCCTATCCCACTCCTCTCAGTGGTTACATAGCACCAAGCTGATCTCCCCGAGTGATGTAGCTCCTTCCCACTAGCTATCTATTTTACATTTAGTAGTGTATATATGTCAATGCCACTCTCTCACTTCGCCCCAGCTTACCCTTCCCTGTCCCCGTGTCCTCAAGTCCACATTCTCTACATCTGTGTCTTTATTCCTGTCCTGCCCCTAGGTTCTTCAGAACCATTTTTTTTTTAGATTCCATATATATGTGTTAGCATATGGTATTTGTTATTCTCTTTGACTTACGTCACTCTGTATGACAGACTCCAGGTCCATCCACCTCACTACAAATAACTCAACTTTCTTTTTATGGCTGAGTAATATTACATTCTATATATGAGCCATATCTTCTTTATCCATTCATCTGTCAATGGACACTTAGGTTGTTTCCATGTCCTGGCCACTGTAAATAGACCTGCAACGAACACTGTGGTACATGACTCTTTTTGAATTATGGTTTTCTCAGCGTATATGCCCTCGAGTGGGACTGCTGCGTCATATGGTAGTTCTATTTTTAGTTTAAGCAACCTCCATACGGTTCTCCATAGTGGCTGTATCAATTTACATTCCCACCAACAGTGCAAGAGGGTTCCCTTTTCTCCACACCCTCTCCAACATTTATTGTTTGTAGATTTTTTGATGATGGCCATTCTGACTGGTGTGAGGTGATACCTCATTGTAGCTTTCATTGGCATTTCTCTAATGATTAGTGATGTTGAGCATCCTTTCATGTATTTGTTGGCAATCTGTACATCTTCTTTGGAGAAATGTCTATTTAGGTCTTCTGCCCCTTTTTGGATTGGGCTGTTTGTGTTTTTGATATTGAGGTGCATGAGCTGCTTGTATATTTTGGAGATTAATCCTTTGTCAGTTGCTTCATTTGCAAATATTTTCTCCCATTCTAAGGGTTGTCTTTTCATCTTGTTTATGCTTTCCTTTGCTGTGCAAAAGCTTCGAAGTTTCATTAGGTTCTATTTGTTTATTTTTGTTTTTATTTCCATTTCTCTAGGAGGTGGGTCAAAAATGATCTTACTGTGATTTATGTCATAGTCCACTTCAGTTTCTATTCCTATGCTACAGCCTGGAAACTCAAGGTAGTAAGCTGAACAACTGCAGTGCTCACCTTGTTTATTTCCTATCTACCAGAGATCACTCACCATTGCCTAATGTCCAGTGTCTTGAAAACCATTTTTTCATGTGTTTTGTCTTGATTTTTTGGAGGTAGGGAGAGGGAGCAAGGTGTTATTCAGGCAAGGACATCAACCAGGTCTCTTACATTTTGGTTGGAAGTGGAAATCCACTAAAACAGTACGTCCTTTCTTACACATACACACACAAATGCATATGGATTAGAAGGCAATATATAAAATTTTAAGAGTGATTGGATTAAGAATAACTATTCTTTTTAAAAAACTTATCTGTGGTTTCAAATTTTCTACAGTAAACCTGGACTGTTTTGTATAAAGAAAAAATATTACTACATTTGTTTCCATTTTTATTACACCACAATGTTTTTAAAAGGTTTTTTTTAAGAGCAGTTTTGGGATCACAGCAAAAGTGAGAGGAATGTACAGATATCTGCTAGATACCTCCTGACCCAACACATGTACAGCCTCCCCCATCATCAACATCCTCTACCAGAATGGTGTATTTGTTACAACTGATGAACTTACATTAGGGTTCACTCTTGGTGTTGTACATTCTATGGATTTAGACAAATGGATAATGACATGCGTCCATCATTATAGTATCATTCAAAGTATTTTCACTGCCCTAAAAATCCTCTGTGCTCCATACCTCAATTTTTAAAGGAAATAAAACCCTCTTTCTTGCTCCTCATGTTAAAATAAATTATACTTTCCTATATCTTAATATCAGTGATGTCATTTCCCTACACTGTAAACTCCCAATGGGGATGAATCACATCTTAGTATCTTTATTTTTAGTTTATTTTTTAAAAAATAAATAAGTTACTTTATTTATTTTTGGCTGCAGTGAGTCTTTGTTGCTGCATGTGGGCTTTCTCTAGTTGCGGCGAGTGGGGGCTACTCTTCATTGTGGCGTGCGGGCTTCTCATTGTGGTGGCTTCTCTTGTTGCAGAGCACGGGCTCTAGGCACGTGGGCTCAGCAGTTGTGGCTCGTGGGCTCTAGAGTGCAGGCTCAGTAGTTGAGGAGCATGGGCTTAGTTGCTTCCGCGGCACGTGGGATTTTCCTGGACCAGGGATCAAACCCATGTCCCCTCCATCGGCAGGCGGATTCTTAACCACTGCGCCACCAGGGAAGTCCACATCTTAGAATTTTTAAATAAATTCTTGTCCAATGCACATTAAAATTCTACATTATAAATATTTAATAAATAGACAGTACCTAAGCAGAAAGAGATTATTAAAGTACTTAATGCTCTATGATTTTTATAGTGAATACATTGTTTTATTTGTTGGGGTGAAGAAAGAATATAAAGAATGAAAATAGATTATTCCCAAACCTGAAAACTTTGGGCAGCTTTTTTCCATAGAATGTTGTGTAAACAGCCTACTAATTCTGTTGTCAGTTGTCTTCCTGTTTGGTGACCTGAAAAAAAAAAAAAACCAAGTTCTAAAAACAAGAATCAAGATCTATTACATTAAATAAAGAGCACTAACTGTGCTCTTCAGAACCTATACTCTTTAAGTAATGGCTACAAACACAATCACATTCAGACAGGTTTTCATCATCAATTTTAGATTTACTAGCAAAATTGATTATGCAATACAATCAGAGTTTGCTAGAATCACTGTAGTAATTCACCCATCAATCTGTAATAGTTTTCCAGCCTAGTCTCTTTTTAACGTATTTTCTAAGTTCCAAATTTGATCATCATCTGGTGCCTTAATGTTATTATCAATGAACAGACAGCAATGCTAGAAATCATTAATAAGAAGTGTTTATACTATTACGTACTAACTAGATCAGATCAAGTTCCCAAGAAAGGCCAATTATACCTTAAAGCCTTTGTAAAATACTTTAAGACCACGTTTACACATAAACTCTATTACTTTAAATTGTAACTCATGTCTGATTGTTTCTGGTCTAGACATTTACAGGGTTCAAATACATTATCACACACTAAGGTGAAGTTTAAGCTATAATAGAATTCTATATCCCTTTCACTTCCACCCCTTTGGCACTATCAATTTCCATGAAAGTCTTGATTAGAAAACTGAGAGTCTCTGACCCCTCAGCAGACATAGTTTGTTCCACGACTTAGTTAAAAATACTCACATGAGAGTAAAAAGCCACATAAAGCTTGTGTGTTAAAATATTATCATACTTTGAAAGTGTAAGTGTATAATTAGATATAACAATATAACTTGGGTTAACTGTAATCTTAGAAAATTAGTTATTCTGGATAGCAAAGTTTTCTAGTTACCTGGCAGTTTACTTTCATTAAACATAAAATAATTTTTTATTTTAAAAAGTCTAAATCATTTAAAGTTCTTAATTTTTCTAAAAATTATGTTTTATGAATTATGTTTTTCTAAACATACATTCTAGTTTTCTGAAGCACAATTTAACTTTTGCTTGGCTATTCAAGGTCAACACTAACAACTATTGTATTTTACTGTACTGATAGTATATCATAATGATGCCTTCAGTAATTATTATGTAGTACAGATTATTATACTTTTTTAAATACTTGAAATTGTTTTATATAATTTATAAGGTTTTTCCCTCCCTTGTGATCGGGTTATCTGTATATTTCCCTGTAGGTCCTTTCTCCCTTTATAATATGCTACCATGAAAATGCTGAGGGTTGGAAAACCAGATAACCAAGCTTAACAACACTGGGTCTAAAAATAACTGGATTCTTAGTGAGGATATGGAGGAAGGGTGTCATCAGTAAAATACAGTTCATAGAATCTAGAGTTCAAAAGACCCTTAGAGATTATCTAGTCAAAAGATTTCCTTTAAAAAAATCAATGACTTTGTTTTTATAAAAACATGATACATACTTATAAAAATTCAAGCAATCTGGTAAAAAACAAAGAAAGCAATAAATCACCTAAACTGCCACCACTCAGAATAAATTCCAGTGTTAACATTAGTGACTATCATTCCAGTTATATCTCTATATATGTATAGAGTAGGAAAGACAGATCAGGGCAAGAATTTTCTAATAAAGGGATCATACTCTCTGTGTTCTTCAGGGTATAGGGTTCTACAGAGAGATGGGGGATTAATGGAATGCTGAGATCTGGCTCTACATCTCTGCTTTAACCACAGCAACTCTAGTCTATTTTATTGGGGACAGGGTTCATATACAATTGCATCACAAAAGGATGCTGCTGCTGCTGCTAAAAAGAAGTTAAAAAGTAGGAATGTAGTTCACAACCTTCATTTTATAGTTGGAAAAAGATCCAGAGATATTACTGACTTGCCTGAAGGTACACAGCTAATTTGAGATCAAACTGAAACATGAAATTAGGCTTATAATCTCACAATTTTCCATTACACATGAGGTTTAAGCTCAGAGGTTTGTCTGTTTTTGTTGATGTTTTGTTATCTTTGTTTAGCTTTCATTCTAGCTTGCCAAATATGTGGAATCTGGATAGGTGAGTTGTTATAGTCAAAGGGTATTAAGGAGAAAAAAAAAGGAAGTGAGAGAAAGGAAAAAATCTGTTGACCTGAGGATCTTGCTACTGTTCTGACCTCCATCTTAGAACTACATGCATATTAACACCTTTCTAAAACACCTGCAGAAATCCTACTGACCTATAATGATTTCTTCAATCTTCTCCGTGGCAAGCAATTCTTCCTTCCTTTGTAAAAGCATTTCAACATGGAACAGTAGAGCTTTACCAATATTTTCTGATGACTTAAAATGTTCACAGATAATCTTCAGGAAATAAGACCCAAGAGATTCTCTGTTCAATGAGACACAATTTTAAGTGGTGTGAATAAAATAACATTTTTAATTAACAAGGTGAAAGTTTGTTTGAGTATGAGCAAAACAGACAAGATAAAACTATATCTGAACTTAGTTAATATCATTAAATGTCTAAATAAGCCTATTGGTTAACAGTAAATAATTTAATTCAATTTGTTTAATTTATCAAGCCACAAACATTCTCTTTTTATGAACACATAGAGTCAGATAATCATTTCTCTACTAATATCTAATTGGTTCTTTTTCTCCAAAACTTATGTCAGTTTATAAATATTGGAACATGAGATCCATAAAGTGAAGATACATAAACTGACATTACAAATTTATCAGTCCCTGTTCATGAGAACTTTTATACTTTCTTAGCAACTTTCAAATATACCATACAGCACTGTTCACTATAGTCATCATGTACATTACATCCCCAGTATTTATTTATCTTATAACTGGAAGTTTCTACCTTTTGACCACCATTTCAAGTCATTATGCTGTATAGCTTAAATTTATACAGTGCTGAATGTCAATTATATCTCAATAAAACTGAAAGAAGAAAAAGAAATTTACCAATTCCCTCTGCCAACAATTCTTTTAAAAATTTATTTATGCTTATTACACAAATAATATACCAGTAGATAATGATTATTTTAAATGCAAACAGCTCATGGATTGGAAGACTTAATATTGTTAAGATGGCAATACTCCCAAAGTGATCTACAGATGTAATGTAATCCCTATGAAAATCCCACTGACATTTTTTGCAGAAATGAAAAACTCCATCCTAAAAATAAAACAGAATATCAAGGTACCCAGAAGAGCCAAAACAATCCTGAAACAGAAGAACAAAGCTGGAGGACTCATACTTCATGACATCAAAATTTACTACAAAGATACAGTAATCAAAATAATGTGGTACTGGCATAAAGACACAAATACACCAATGGAATAGAAGAGAGTCTAGAAATAAATTCTCACATATATGGTCAAATGATTTTCGACAAAGGTGCCAAGAGCATTCCATGGAGGAAAAAAAACCGTCTTGTCAATAAACGGTGCAGGGACAACTGGATATCCATAAGCAAAAGAATGAAATTGGACTTTTACCTTACACCATATACAAAAATGAACTCCAAACGGATCAAAGACCTAAATGGAAGAGCTAAAATATAAAACTTTTAGAAGAAAATATAAGGGAAAAATCTTTACAACACTGGATTTGGCAATGATTTCTTTGATATGACACCAAAAGCACAAGTAACAAAAGTAAAAATAAACTGGACTACGTCAAAATTTTAAAATTTTGTGTATAAAAGAACACAATCAACAGAGTTGAAAAGGCAACCTATGAAATGGGAGAAAATATTTGCAAATCATAGCCTGATACAGAGTTAATATCCAGATATATAAGGAACCCCTAAAACTCAACAATGAAAAATCAACTGACTTAAAAATGGGCAAAGGGCTTGAATAGACATTTTTCCAAAGAAGATTATACAACTGGCAAAAATCACATGAAATACTTCACATCACTAATCATTAGGGAAATGCAAATCAAAGCCACAATGAGATATACCTCACACCCATTAGGATGGCTACTGTCACAGAAACAAAAAATAACAAGTGTTGGCAAGAATGTGGGAATACTGGAAACCTGTGCATTGTTGCTGGGAATGCAAAATGGTGCAATTACTATGGAAAACAGTATGGTGATTCCTTTAAAAAATTAAAAACAGAATTTCCATATGATCTACTAATTCTACTTCTGGGTATAAACCCAAAATAACTGAACGCAGGGTCTCAAAGAAATATTTTTACACCCACTTGCATAGCAGTATTATTCACGATAGCCAAAAGGTGCAAGTAATACAAGTCTCCATCGATGGATGAATGGATTAAAAAAAATGCAGTATATACACACAGTGGAATGTTATTCAGCCTTTCAGAAGGAGGAAATTCTGACACATGCTACAACACTGATGAACCTTGAGGACACTATGCTAAATGAAATAGTAACAAAAGGAAAAATAGTGTATGATCTCACTAATATGAGGTACTTACAGTA
The DNA here is from genome assembly GCF_964270905.1 of Leucopleurus acutus. Classification (NCBI taxonomy): domain Eukaryota; kingdom Metazoa; phylum Chordata; class Mammalia; order Artiodactyla; family Delphinidae; genus Leucopleurus; species Leucopleurus acutus. Next base: position 60,255,700 of record NC_139148.1, read on the forward strand.
GTCAAATTAATAGAGACGGCAAGTAGAACGGTGTATGCCAGGGACTGGGAAAGGGGAGAATAGGGACTTGCTGCTTAACGGGTGCAAAGTTTTAAATGTGCAAGACGAAAATAGCTCTGGAGTTTGGTTAACATACTTAACACTATGAATGTTAATTGTAACAAACTTAACAATGTGAATGTACTTAACACTGATGAACTATACACTTAAAAACAGTTAACATGGTATGTTTTATGCTTTGTGTATTTTACCACAATTTAAAACTTCAAAAACATTTTAATTAAAAAATGAAAATATCACAAATCGGTGTTGAGCTTTTCTGCATCTACTGAAATGATCATATGGTTTTTATTCTTCAATTTGTTAATGTGGTGTATCACACTGATTGATTTGCATATACTGACGAATCCTTGCATCCCTGAGATAAATCCCACTTGATCAAGGTGTATGATCCTTTTAATGTGTTGTTGGATTCAGTGTGCTAGTATTTTGTTGAGGATTTTAGCATCTCTATTCATCAGTGATACTGGCCTGTAATTTCCATTTTTGGGGATATCTTTGTCTCATTTTGGTATCAGGGTGATGGTGGCCTCATAAAATGAGCTTGGGAGTGTTCCTTCCTCTGCAAATTTTTGGAAGAGTTTCAGAAGAGTAGGTGTTAACTCTTCTATAAATGTCTCATGGAATTCGCCTGTGAAGCCATCTGATCTTGGACTTTTGTTTAAGACTTTTAATCACAGCTTCAATTTCAGTACTTGTGACTGGTCTGTTCATATTTTCTATTTCTTCCTGGCTCAGACCTGGACGGTTGTATCTTTCTAAGAATTTGTCCATTTCTTCTGGTTGTCCATTTTATTGGCATATAGTTGCTTGTAGTAATCTCTCATGATCCTTTGTATTTCTGTGGTATCTGTTATAACATTTCCTTTTTCATTTCTAATTTTATTGATTTAATTCCTCTCCCTCTTTTTCTTGATGAGTCCAGCTAAAGGTTTAGAAATTTTGTTCATCTTCTCAAAGAACCAGCTTTCAGTTTCATTAATCTTTGCTGTTATTGTCTTCACCTCTATTTCATTTATTTCTGCTATGATCTTTATGATTTCTTTCCTTCTACTAACTTTGGGTTTTGTTTGTCTTCTTTCTCTGGTTGCTATAGGTGTGAAGACAGGTGGTTTATTTGAGATTTTTCTTGTTTCTTGAAGTAAGATTGTATTGCTATAAACTTCTCTCTTAGAACTGCTTTTGCAGTGTCCTATAGGTTTTGGATTGCTGTGTTTTCATTGTTGTTTGTCTCTAGGTATTTTTTGATATCCTCTTTGATTTCTTTCTTCAGTGATCCATTGAATACGCAGTAACATATTGTTAGCCTCCATGGGTTTGTGGTTTTTCACAGTTTTTTTTCCTGTAATTGATTTCTAATCTCATAGTGTTGTCCAGAAAGTGGGCTTAGAGGGAACCCACCTCAACATAATAAAGGACATACATGACAAATGTACAGCTAACATAATACTCAATGGTAAAAAGCTGAAAGCATTTCCTCTAAGATCAGTAATAAGGAGGTCCACTCTTGCCACTTCTATTCAACATAGTTTTGGAAGTCCTAGCCATGGCTATCAGAGAAGAAGAAGAAATAAAAGGAATCTAAATTGGAAAAGAAGAAGTAAAACTGTCACTGTTTGCAGATGACATGATACTATACATAGAAAAATCCTAAAGATGCTACTAGAAAACTACTAGAGTTCATTAATGAATTTGGCAAAGTTTCACAATAGAAAACTCATACACAGAAATCTCTTGCATTCCTATACACTAACAGTGAAAGATCAGAAAGAGAAATTAAGGAAACAACCCCATTTACCACTGCAACAAAAAGAATAAAATACCTATGAATAAACGTACTTAAAGAGGCAAAAGACCTGTACTCAGAAAACTATAAGATACTGATGAAAGAAATCAAGGTGACACAGATGGAGAAATATACCATGTTCTTGGATTGGAAGAATAACATTGTGAAAATGACTCTACTACCCAAAGCAATCTACAGATTCAATGCAATCCCTATCAAACTACCAATGGCATTTTTCACAGAAAGAGAACAAAAAATTTCACAATTTGTTGGAAACACAAAAGACCCCAAAGAGCCAAAGCAATCTTGAGAAAGAAAAACGGAGCTAGAGGAATCAGGCTCCCCGACTTCACACTACACTACAAAGCTACAGTAATCAAGACAGTATGGTACTGGCACAAAAACAGAGATATAAATTAATGGAATAGGATAAAAGTCCAGAGATAAATCCATGCACTTATGGTCACCAAATCTATGAAAGAGGAGATAAGAATATACAATGGAGAAAAGACAGTCTCTCCAATAAGTGGTGCTGGGAAAACTGGACAGCTATATGTAAAAGAATGAAATTAGAACACTTGCTAACACCGTACACAAAAATAAAATCAAAATGGATTAAAGACCTAAATGTAAGGCTGGATACTATAAAATTCTTAGAGGAAAACATAGGCAGAAGACTCTTTGACATAAATAGTAGCAAGATCTTTTTTGATCCACCTCCTAGAGTAATGAAAATAAAAACAAAAATAAACAAATGTGATCTTATTAAACTTAAAAGCTTTTGCACAGCAAAGGAAACCATAAACAAAACGAAAAGACAACCCTCAGAATGGGAGAAAATATTTGAAAACAAAGCAACTGACAAGGGATTCATCTCCAAAATATACAAACAGCTCACACAGCTCAACATAAGAAAAACAAACTACCCAATCAAAAAATGGGTGGAAGATCTAAATAGACATTTCTCCAAGTAAAACATACAGATGGCTAAAAACCACATGAAAAGATGCTCAACATCACTAATTATTAGAAAAATGAAAATCAAAACTACAATGAGGTATCACCTCACACCAGTCCAAATGGCCATCATCAAAAAGTCTACAAGTAATAAATGCTGGAGAGGATGTGCCTAAAAGGGAACCCTCCTACACTGCTAGTGGGAATGTAAACTGGTACAGCCACTATGGAGAACAGTATGGAGGATCCTTAAAAAACAGAAAACAGAGCTACCATATGATCCAGCAATCCCACTCCTGGGCATATAACCTGAGAAAACCATAATTCAAAAAGAGTCACGTAAGGCTTCCCTGGTGGTGCAGTGGTTGAGAGTCTGCCTGCCGATGCAGGGGACATGGGTTCGTGCCCTGGTCCGGGAGGATCCCATGTGCCGCGGAGCAGCTGGGCCCATGAGCCATGGCCGCTGAGCCTGCACATCCGGAGCCTGTGCTCCGCAACGGGAGAAAGCACAGCAGTGAGAGGCCCGCATACCGCAAAAAAAAAAAAAAAAGAGTCATGTACCACAATGTTCAAATAAAAAAGAGTCACGTACCACAATGTTCACTGCAGCACTATTTACAATAGCCAGGACATGGAAGCAATCTAACTGCCCACTGACAGATAAATGGATAAAGAAGATGTGGTACATATATATAATGGAATATTACTCAGCCATAAAAAGAAACAAAATTGAGTTATTTGTAATGAGGTGGATAGACCTAGAGTGTGTCATACAGAGTGAAGTAAGTCAGAAAGAGAAAAAACAATACCATATGCTAACACATATATATGGAATCTAAAAAAACAAACAAACATCATTTTGAAGAACCTAGAGGCGGGATAGGAATAAAGATGCAGATGTAGAGAATGGACTTGAGGACTCGGGGAGGGGAAGGGGAAGCTGGGATGAAGTGAGAGATTGGCATGGATATATAGAGACTACCTAATGTAAAACAGATAGCTAGTGGGAAACAGCTGCATAGCACAGGGAGATCAGCTCAGTGCTCTGTGCCCACCTAGAGGAGTGGGATAGGTAGGGTGGGAGGGAGATGCAAGAAGGAGGAGATATGGGGATGTATGTATACATATAGCTGATTCACTTTGTTATACAGCAGAAACTAACACACCATTGTAAAGCAATTATACTCCAATAAAGATGTTAAAACAAAAACCTGCCAGATATGTAATCAAGCTTTATTATTAACTGAATGATAGTACAAGCATGCTAACATAGTACAAACCTGTAAAAAATAGAAGCTATATTTTAAATTTGAAATCTAAAAATATAAACACTTAATTTATCAAATTTTCCTTTTGAAACTGATTATCTTCTTGATTTGGAAACAGAAAACTGAAACTTTTTCTTCTACACCAATATGTCAATGTCCATGCATACTGATAGGGAAGAAGTAGATACCTAAATGGAAATTTGGATAATGTTATCAATAAGAAAGTAGATGAATGAGTGATGACTGACCAAAAGCAGTAAATGTCTACTACATCTGATATTCCATATTTGTCTAATTAGAATTTTGTACCACAGTATAGTGAAGGTCAATTTGTAGTTCTTTATTCACATTAGTAATATTACTTGAGAAAGGCAAAATAAACAATATTTTTCACTATTATAATGTTGGAAATCAGAAAACATATTCTTAAGAATTCAATCTTCAAGTCTAAAACTTTGAGTATGTAGTTCAGGTAATCACTTCCATCTTTGGAAATCAATTTCAGCATAGAAAAGTGAGTCAGATTAGTCCCTGCTAAATGAGTTTCCCAAAGAAACGACTTCCCTAAGAACATGTGAATTTAAACTTACATTCATTTACTTACTGCATTTGTAGAGAGATTCAGAGTGTTTACATGAGTTGTCATATTCACCACAGAGGTCAAGTCTTTGAGCTGAGGCAGGGGTGTTTCCCATAGATGACATAAGTTTAATTCTTTCAACAGTTCAAAAAGATCTCTTTAGCACCTGTCATGAATGCTGTGCTGCATCACCCAGATTTTCCCTTCAACACTAAAATATTTATTTCCAGGTTGCTCTTTAGGAATTACCTAGGCTGAAGAGAGCTACCTCATCCAAGGTTATGCTCCCTTCCCAAGGCAGCTGGCATCCAATGACTAGTAAACACTGGGCTAGACCTGGTTTTCTCACCCTAACTGAGGACAATTCTGAATGGCCATCCCAGCTTCAGAGCATCCCATGGGATAAAGCTGAAGCCTTATGGTGACTTTACATCAGCCCAACTTCTCCCTTTACCTAGCCCTGCCTCCTTTCCTTTCCCTCATAGGTGTTGATCCTGAGACCACCCCTTAATAAATTATCTGTACACTAATCTCCATCTTTAAAATCCACTTCTAGGGTAACCCAACATGTGACAGCACCACATCCAACTAAGCCCCTTAAGTTCCAAGAAGTAGAGGCAACTACTCTACTGTGCATCAAATTCACCCAGCAAAGCAATAATCTCTTTTGAAGCCACAGAAGAATATCCAGCATACATGTGTTATTACTACATCCACATGTTTCATTTTTAGCTTTTTAGCACAGTGTTTCCTGGTAAATTATACAATTAATAGACTTGTCTTATATTCTTAAAAAATACTTCCACCTTGAATTTAAGTTCCAAATCAAGATTTATCCTAATAACTAACCATTGCAGAAATATCTCCTGTAGTCACACACAAATTGTTTTGATCAATCTACATTAAACTTATACGACACAGGTACTAATGTTCAAAAGTTCTGTCTTATCAAAATTTTCATTGACACCACAATATACTTTACTGTGCAGTATTACATATGTCCATGCAACAGAAATACCACAAATAACTCTTTTAAAGCAACCTGTCTAATAAATTATCAGTCATACCTTCAACATGCCAAACAACAGCATTTCTGGTTAGATTTACACCTGAAACTTAAGAATACATTTTATGACTCACTCAGTAGACGCACTTTTGTAAACTTGTCATCTTTAAAAGGGTTTAATGCCTGGGCAATTGTTTTCCTTAATATAAAACTATATAACTGCATTTTACAATAGGATAGCTTATTTTATTAACTTTCCAAAATAAACCTGGTTGAAATTTCAGTCCTGTTATTGAATTTGATAAGTTTTCATTACATTGCTTTTGTGTATACTAGCCACAGTTTCTACTTTATTTCATTTCATAATGAGCTATTAAGTTGTACTCATTTGATACCAACACACTTCTTTGCATATTAAACACAGGAATATTTTTTAATTTCCTTTCAGTCTAGCTTTCATTCCCTCACTTTTGATAGAGATGTGGATGCCATGGACATTTATTTTCCTCTTATATCTGCTATAAGAGTAATGACACAAAGAAGATGATAAATGACAACCTGACACACAGGATATGGGAGAAAATAAGGCATTGTGGGGACTATGTCAAACTGGAGAATACATGTCCCACGTCTGAAGGTAACAACTGCCACTTGGTTCCAACTGATTATTGCTTAGTGGGAATATTAACCAAGTGTTTCCAGATTTTTTTCAAGTTTTTCAAGAGAACTCAAAAATCCAAATTTTTATGTGAAATTGTTAAATGCTGGCAATTAATGCATCCCTATGCAACACATCTGTGGTCATACCCAGGTCATAGGTCCACTGATTTGCAAACTCACTCTTATGTGATAAATTCCTTTTGAATGTAGTATTGGGGGGATAAGTTTCTCAGTCTTGAAGTCTGGAAAATTCAGAAACTGTAGAAATTAAACAAGCCTTAAGCAACCAATGAATCAAAGAAGAAATCACAAGGGAGATTAGAAAATACTTAGGGAAGAATAAAAATGGAAACACAACATACCAAGACTTATGGGACACAGAAAAAGCAGCGCTATGGGAGAAATTTATAACTATAAAAGCTTACATTAAAACAAGAAAAGTCTCAAATCAACCACCTAACTTTAGAACTTAGGGAATGAGGAGAAGAACTAACCCAAAAGCTAGCAGAAGGGAGGAAATAATAAAATTAGAGCAGAAATAAATGAAATAGAGGCCAGAAAAAAACAATAAAATACTCAATGAAACTAAGAGTTGGGTTTTTTAAATGATAAAACTGACAAACCTTTAGCTAGATAGTTAACTAAGAAAAAAAGCAAGAAGACTCAAATAAATAAAATCAGAGATGAAAGAGGAGACATTAGGACTGATGCCACAGAAATCAAAAGGATTATAAAAGACCACTACCAAAACTTATACACTAATAAATTAGATAATCTAGAAGAAATAAATGCATGAATTCCTAGAAATATATCATGTACCAAGCCTGAATCATGAAGAAATAGAAAACCTGACAGACGTATAACTAGTAAAGAGATTGAAGCAGTAATCAAAAACCTTCTAACATAGAAAAGCCCAGGATCTGATGGCTTCACTCATAAATTCTACCAAATATTTAAAGAAAAATTAATGGCAATTCTTCTCAAACTCTTCCAAAAAATTGAAGAGGAAGGAACACTTCCATACTTATTTTATGATGCCAGCATTACCCTGATACAAAAACAGAAAAAGACACTATGAGAAAAGAAAACAACAGGCCAATATCACTGATGAATATAGTGTAAAAATCCTCAACAAAATACCACCAAACCAAATTCAACAGCATATTAAAAAGATCATACACCATGACCAAGTGGGACTTATTCCTGGGATGTAAAGATGGTTCAAAATACAAAAATCAGTAAATGTTATATACCACATTAACAGGATGAAAGATAAAAATCACATGATCATCTCAACAAATGCAGAAGAATCATCTGAAAAATTCAACACCCTTTCATAATAAACACACACAACAAGCTAAGGGTAGGAAACTACCTCAACATAATAAAAGCCATATGTGGAAATTCCCTGGTGGTCCAGTGGTAAAGAATCCGCCTTCCAATGCAGGGAACACAGGTTCAACCCCTGGTCAGTGAACTAAGATCCCACGTGCCACAGGGCAACTAAGCCCACGTGCCACAACTACTGAGCTCGCACACCTCAACGAGAGAGCCCACGTGCCACAAACTACAGAGCCCATGAGCTCTGAAGCCCGCACTAGAGACAGAAAAACCCGCACCCCACAACTAGAGAGAAGCTCTGCACACCACAACAAACTGCCCATGTGCCGCAACAAAAGGATCTCGCGTGCCTCAACGCAGATCCTGCATGCCACAACTAAGACCCAATGCAGCCAAGAAAGAAAGAGAGAGAAAGGGAGGGAGGGAGGGAGGGAGGGAGGGAGGGAGGAAGGAAGGAAGGAAGGAAGGAAATAAACTTTTTTTTAAAAAGCCATATTGGAAAAACCCATAGTGAACATCATACTCAACAGTGAAAGGCTGAAACTTTTTCCTCTAAGATCAGGAACAAGGCAAGGAGGCCTGCCTTAGCCACTTTTGTTCAACATAGTATTGGACATCCTAGCCAGAGAAATAAAGCAAGGAAAAGAAATAAAAGCCATCCATTCAAATTGGAAGGGAAGAAGTAAAATTATCTTTGTTCATAGATGATTATGATCTTATATGTAAAAAACCCTAAAGATTCCACAAAAAAACCTATTAAAACTACTAAGTGAATTCAACGAAGTAGCAGGACACAAAGTCAACATGCAAAAATCAGTTGCATTTCTATATACAGATGATAAACAATCTGAAAAGAAAATTAAGAAAACAATTTCATATACAATAGCATAAAAAATACTTAAGCATTAACTTAACCAAGGAAGTGAAGGACTTGTATGATAAAATCTGCAAGACATTTCTAAACAAAATTAGAGGACACATAAATAAAAGGAAAGAAATTCCACGTTCATGAATTGGAAGACAGTATTGTTAAGATGCCAATACTATCCAAAGTGATCTACAGATTAAATGAAGTCCCTATCAAAATCCCAATGATTTTTTTGAAGAAATAGAACAATTCATCCTAAAATTCATATGTAATCTCAAGGAACTGTGAAGAATCAAAATGATTCTGAAAAAGAACAAAGCTGGAGAACTCATATTAACTGATTTCAAGACTTACTACAAAATAACAGTTTAAAAAAAAAGCAATGGAAGAGAACAGAATACACAGAAATAAACTCACATACATATTCAAATGATTTTTGACAAGAGTGCCAAGACCATTCAATGGGGAAAAGACAGTCTTCTCAACAAATGATACTGAGAAAACCAGTATCACATGCAAAAGAATGAAGTTGGACCCTTACTTTACACCATGTACAAAAATTAACTCAAAATAGATTCACGACCTAAATGTTAAGACCTAAAACTATAAAACTCCTAGAAGAAAACAAAGGGGAAAATCTTCATGTCATTGGATTTGTTAATGATTTCTTAGATATGACAACAAAAGAACAGGAAACAAACAAAACCCACAAATTGGATTTTATGAAAAATTTTAAGTATTTTGCATCAGAAGGCACTATCAATAGAGTAAAAAGGCAACCCAAAGAATGGAAGAAAATATTTGCAAATGATTTATATGATAAGGGATTGATATCCAGAATACATAGAGAACTCCTAAAACTCAACATTAAACACCAAACGACTTGATTAAAAAACAGGCAGAGGACTAAAACAGACATTTCTCCAAAGAAGATATGCAAATGGCCAAAAATGACATGAAAAGATGGTCAACATGACTAGTCATTAAGGAAATGCAAATCAAAACTACATGATACCACCTCACACTCATTAGGATGGCTACTAATATATTTTTTTTAAAAAGTTGATGAGAATGTAGAGAAATTAGAACTCTAGTGTACTGCTAGTGGGAATGCAAAATGGTACATCCACTGTGAAAACAGTATGACAGTTCCTCAAAAAATTAAAAATAGAATTACATTATCCAGCAGTTCCACTTCTGGGCATATAACCAAAAGAATCGAAAGCATGTTCTCAAAGAAATATTTTTACACCCACATTCACAGCAGCATTAGTCATAATAGCTAAAACATGGAAGTTTTATCTTCCATCTGTAAGTAAATGGATAAGCAAAATGTGGTATATACACACAATGGAATATTCTTAAGCCTTAGAATGGAACAAAATTCTGACACATGCTACAACATGGGTGAAACTCGAGGACATTATGTTAAGTGAAATGAGTCAGTCACAAAAAGACAAATACTGTATGATTCCACTTAAATAACGTACCTAGAGTAGTCAAATTCATAGAGATGAAAAGTAGAATGGTGGTTGCCAAGGACTGGGAGAAGTGGGGAACAGAGAATTTATTGTTTAATGGGTAAAGAGTTTCAGTTTTGCAAGATGAAAAGAGTTCTGGAGATGGACTGTGGTGATGTTTGCAGAATATGAATGTACTCGTTACCAATGAAGTGTACACTTTATGATTAGTATAGTAAGTTATGTGTATTTTACCACAATAAAAGAAACTGGGAAAGAGTTTTATTGGGACACAGCCACCCACATTTGTTTATATATTGTCTATGGCTGCTTTTGCACTATAATGGCAGAGTTGAAGAGTTGTGACAGAAACTCTGTGGCCCGCAAATCTAAAATATATACTATCTTGTCCTTTAAGAAAAAGTGTGCTAATCCGAATTAAATGAAGACAGGTGGGCATGCCTACCAAATCTGAGGATGACATAAACTGGGAGGAGTAGTTAATATACTGTGTGACAGAATCAAAATTCACAAAAATCAGAACTGAAAAAGAATAAGCTGTAACAATCAGGTTGAAACTTAACAGCTTATGAAATATGTATGAGATAACAGAAAATATATGTTGGTCTCTGCCCCCGATTCTTAGAACTGAGCCTCTACAGCCCTTATAATTTCCTAAAGTGATAAGAACACTAGGAGCATTGTTAAAATGTCCATACTGCCCAAAGCAATCTACAGATTTAATGCAATCCCTATCAAAATACCCGTGACATTTTTCACAGAACTAGAACAAAAAATCCTAAAATTTATATGGAACCACAAAAGACTGCAAACAGTCAAAACAATCTTGAGAAAAAAGAATAAAGTTGGAGGTATCACACTCCCTGACTTCAGGCTATACTACAAAGCTACAGTAATCGAAACAGTATGGTATTGGCACAAACAGACACACAGATCAATGCAACAGAATAGACAGCCCAGAAATAAACCCACGCACCTATGGTCAATTAATCTACAACAAAGGAGGCAAAAATATACAACAGAGAAAAGACAGTCTCTTCAACAACTGGTGCTGGGAAAACTGGATAGCTTACATGTAAAAGAATGGAATTAGAACATTTTCTCAGACAATATACAAAAATAAATTCAACATGGATTAAAGACCTAAACGTTAAGACTGGAAATTATAAAACTCCTAGAAGAAAATATAGGCAGAACACTCTTTGACATAAATAGTAGCAGTTATTTTTTTGGATCTGTCTCCTAAGGCAAAGGAAACAGAAGCAAAAATAAACAAATGGGACCTAATTAAGTAAAAGCTCTTGCACAGCAAAGGAAACCATCAACAAAATGAAAAGATAACCTACTGAACAGGAGAAAATATTTGCAAATGATATGACCAATAGGGGTTAAGATGCAAAATACATCAACAGCTCATACAACTCAATATCAAGAAAACAAACAACCTGATTAAAAAAAGGGCAGTGGACTTGAATAGACATTTTTCCAAAGAAGATATACAGATGGCCAACAGGCACATGAAATATGCTCAACATCACTAATCATCAGAGAAATGCAAATCAAAACCACACTGAGATGTCACCTCACACCCGTCAGAATGGCTATGATCAAAAAGACCACAAATAACAAATGTTGGTGACGATGTAGAAAAAAGGGAACCCTCTTGCACTGTTGGTGGGAATGTAAATTGGTGCAGCCACTGTGAAAAACAGTATGGAGGTTCCTCAAAAAACTAAAAATAGAACTACCATATGATCCAGCAATTCCACTCCTGGGTATATATTCAAAACAAACAAAAACACTAATTCGAAAAGATACATGCACCCCAATGTTCACAGCAGCATTATTTACAACTGTCAAGATACAGAAGCAACCCATCAACAGATAAATGGATAAAGAAGATGTGGTATATATATAAAATGGAATGTTACTCAGCCATAAAAAAGAATGAAATCTTGCCATTGCAACAACACAGATGGACTTAGAGGGTATTATGCTTAGTGAAATAGGTCAGACATAGAAAGACAAATACTGTATGTTATCACTTACATGTGGAATCTAAAAACTAGAATGAATGAATGTAACAAAACAGAAATAGACTCACACATATAGAAAACAGAGTAGTGGTTACCAATGAGGAGAGGGAAGGGGGTAGTGGCAAACAGGGGTAGGGGATTAAGAGGCACGAACTACTATGTATGAAATAAATAAGCTACAAGGATATATTGTACACCACAGGGAATATAGTCAGTATTTTATAATAACTTTAAATGGAGTATAATCTATAAAAATATTGAATCACTATGTTGTACACCTGACACTAATATAATATTGTAAATCAACTATACTTCAATTTTAAAAATTAAAAAATTAAACAAAACAGTGGTTCTCAGAACCACCTGGAGGACTAATATAGAATACAGAGGTCTGGGCTTGTTGGAGTAAGGTAGGGCCTGATCTCTCTGTTTTAACCACATTCACTAGTGATTATTTTTTAATAAGCTTTATTGAGGTATAATTCACATACCATACAATTCATCCATTTAAAGTATATGATTCAATGTTTTTTAGTATATTCCCAGAGTTGTGCAACCATCATACAATTTTAGAACATTTTCATTATGCCAAAGAGAGACCCCATGCCCATTAGTAGTTACTCCCCGTATCCCCCCAATTCTCAAAGCCCTAGGCAACCACAAATCTACTATCTGCTTCTATAAATGTGCCTGTTCTGGAAATATAAAAATGGAATGATACAATATGTGGTCTTTGTGACTGGCTTCTTTCACTTACCATGTTTTTAAGGTTCATCCACGTTATAACATGTATCAGTACTCTGTTTCTTTTTATTGCCAAATGAGTATACTACATTTTGTTTATCTTTTCATCAGTTGACAGACATTTTGGTTGTTTCCACATCTGATTATTAAAAATAATGCTGTTATGAACATTCATATACACGTGTTTGTATGGACACGTTTCCTGTTTAATTTAGGAGTGGAACTGCTGGGTCATATGGTAACTCTATTTAACTTATGGAGGAACTAACAGGCTGTTTCCAAAGTGGCTGCACCATTTCACATTCCCACCAGCAGTGTATGAGGGTTACAATTTTTCCACATCCTTGTCAATTTCTGTTATTATCTATCGTTTTGATTACAGCCATCCTAGTAGTGTGAAGCAGCTTCTCATTGTGGTTTTGATTTGCATTTCCCTGATGGCTAACGATGTTGAGCATCTTTTCAAGTGATTCCCCAGTAACTGTGATGAACACTGAAGTCTGAAAACCACTAAGAGGTCTGCAAGTACATTAAGGTCCCTTTTGACATTAATGATCCCATGAAGATAGAGCCAGAGAGGTATATCATTTGCAGAACTACACTTGCACATGCCTTCCTGTTCCACATGCCACTGGCCTACAAGTTAACCTAGTCAACTCCTGTTTTATAAAACCCTACCTTACTCCTTTCTCATTTTATTTTAAAAAATTTTAATATAAATTTTAAAATTGACTTGACTACGGATTGTTTAAATCATTTAAGCAAGCAGTTCCATCTTCTAATTTGATTAGCACAATGGCAAATATTGTGCTCTGTGAATATGGATGGAGGGAGGTAGATATATAGACAGATATAATTCAATATATGTTAATGGAAACCTTAGAAAAATGTTAGTCTTTAAAGAAAAAATCATTTCTTCTATACCTTTCATGATACATCAGCAGTTTAGCAATGCTCAGACAAAAGTCTAAAGACATGTCACGATGTAGTATTTCCATGATAGCTAACAAATAGAACAAAGGAAATAATCAAATTAGTTTCACTTTTTAGGAACCTTAGCTATTTTCAGTAATTTTCCTCTGTTCAAAATCTACTTTCTAAATGTTTGCCATATACCACGTCCTGCCTAACAATTTACCAAAGTCTTTTTATATAGCAATAATATCCAATGCTAGAGAGAGTACAGTAAAACAGGCAAAGTAACTTTTTGAAAAGCAATTTGACTACTATCTGCTAAGAACACAGTGGATAAAAACTTGGGATCTGAAGTCAGACAGATCCATATTTGAAACCACTTTCCACTTTCATGGCCATAAGCAAGTTACTTAGTTTTTCTGCACCTTAGTTTTGTCATCTGTAAAGTGGGGAACAAATCACCAATCTCTCAGGGCTGATGAAAGAGTTACGTGAGATAATGTATGTAAATTACATAGCAAAGGACCTAGCACTTAGTAAGCATTCAGTAAATGAAAGTTGCTGTTATTATTATTCCCTTTACTTCAGAAATTGTACTTCTGAAAATTCATCTGAAATAAATGTGGGGAAATGTAATGAACAGGATATTAAAAGCAATATAAATTATAACAACAATAAAAAGGACATATACTGAGTGTCCACTGTAGGGTAGTGATAAATTACTATGCAACCATTAAAATTGTTAAATATGAAATAAAACTGTTTTTCATTTAAAAAATGAATATGCACCAATATGAAAAATGGTTATAAGATTAGTAAAAAAACAAAATTGGAAAACAAAGGCTGTCTGTACTATATAGTCACAATTCTGTAAAACAAGCAAATTAATATAGAAAAATACTGTAAATAAATCATCAAATTTCTAAAAGTGCTTGTGTTTAGATTATTTATTCAAAAAATAACTGATGAGTGTATTCTCTGTGCCAGGAACTGTGCTTGGTGCTGGGAATCCAGCAGTGGACAAAACACACAAAAATCTCTGCTACCAAGGAGCTGATATTCCAATGGATGGTGGACAATGGATATTTTTACTATTTTCCAGAAACTTCCTTAATGGGTATGTTATACCTTTTCACAATAAAAAAATTATATATATTTTTTAATTTCTACTTTTCCTACTGTAAAAAATACCAGTGAAGTTCTAATGAAAAATACCACTTAGGTTGACCATTCTTTTTTTTTTTAAAAAAAAAAATAAATGTATTTATTTTATTTATTTATTTTTGGCTATGTTGGGTCTTTATTGTTGTGCATGGGCTTTCTCTAGTTGTGGCGAGTGGGTGCACAGGCTTCCCATTGCGGTGGCCTCTCTTGTTGCAGAGCATGAGCTCTAGGCGTGAGGGCTTCAGTAGTTGTGGCTCACAGGCTCTAGAGCGCAGGCTCAGTAGTTGTGGCACACGGGCTTAGTTACTCCACGGCATGTGGGATCTTCCCAGACCAGGGCTCGAATCCATGTCCCCTGCGCTGGCAGGTGGATTCTTTTTCTTTTTTTTTTTTTTTTTTTTTTGCGGTACGCGGGCCTCTCACTGTTGTGGCCTCTCCCGTTGCAGAGCACAGGCTTCCGGACGTGCAGGCTCAGGGGCCATGGCTCACGGGCCCAGCCGCTCTGCGGCATGCGGGATCTTCCCGGACCAGGGCACGAACCCGTGTCCCCTGCATCGGCAGGCGGACTCTCAACCACTGTGCCACCAGGGAAGCCCTGGCAGGTGGATTCTTAACCACTGTGCCACCAGGGAAGCCCAGGTTGACCATTCTTGAAGTATTTTCATTAGCAAAGAAATGAAGAGATTATAAAAATACAAGTTTCATATATACTTTTTTAAAATTAATTTTTGGCTGCATTGGGTCTTTGTAGCTGCGTGTGGGCTTTCTCTAGTTGCAGCAAGTGGGGGCTACTCTTCATTGTGATGTGTGGGCTTCTCATTGCAGTGGCTTCTCTTGTTGCGGAACACGGGCTCTAGGCGCGGGTTTCAGTAGCTCTGGCTTGTGGGCTCAACAGCTGTGGCTCACGGGCTCTAGAGCACAGGTTCAGTAGTTGTGGCACAGGGGCTTAGTTGCTTCAGGACATGTGGGATCTTCCCAGGCCAGGGCTCGAACCCGTGTCCTCTGCATTGGCAGGCAGATTCTTAACCACTGCACCACCAGGGAAGTCCCCATATATACTTTTAATACAAAGTGAAAGATAATTTTATTATTTTAAACTATAGAAAACTTAAATTCATGAAGTTTCCTAGTTTGTAATCTGATGTTGCAACTCTATCATGAGCATCTAGATTAAGTTAAGTAAAAACAATCTGGAAATAAAGAATAATTTCATTTTAAACTCTGTTTCTTTTCTACATTTTGATAAAAAACTGTAATGGGGAATTCTAGTCCAAAATTAATCAACTTCAAACTAGGTGACTCCAATAATCTCTGATCTTCCCATATTATATTAGCTTGAGTAAGACTATTCCCTTAATTGGTTTGTTGGTTTGTTTATTCCTGTACTGCAAAAAAAGAGGAGTTGTCTTTCTGGCTCCTAATAAATTTCAACCTGTGTATATCTGAGCTGATACTGTTACCTAGACATGCAGAATCCTCTATATATTTCAGCTTCTGAGGTCTCTTAGTGATTGGCTAATATTCTAGAAGTCACAGAAAGTTTCAGCAGTACTAAACTGGCACTAAATTTAGAGCAACTTCGAAATCTGATTACTGTCCTACTTATTATAAATTCTTATTGTTTACTGGATAATCAGTTATTATACTAACATATCATTTTATATAGTAAAAATAATGCAGCTCTATAATGCAATTAAATTTTTATGCAGTAAAAAAAAGCATGTATACATTAAAAAATTTAGAGTAAATTATTTTTATGACTAAACATAATTGAAATACTGTTAAGGGGCCAGTGTGCATAGAGATATTATGCCTCACTTAATTTATCTATATAGTAGTAATAACAACAATAATAATAACTACAATAATAGGTAATATTTATTGCACACTAACTATGTACCAGGCATGGAACTAAATGCTTTACATACTTTTTCTCATAGGATTCTCAAAACAACACAGTGAGGTAGACATTAATATTACATTTCTTTTAAAGATGAAGAAACTGAAGCACAGAAAAGTTGTCACTTGCCAAATGACCCACAGCTGTGTATCAGGACATTTATGTTGTGATGTGCACATTCTAGTCCCTTGAGAATTTTGAAAAACAAATAGCAATATTTATACAAGTAATTATAAATGGCACAGCATTACAAAGGCTTTTTCTATCAATAGGTTATCTTTCTTCATGGTGGGCAGGTTGGGCAGCTGCAATTTTCTGCTAGACTAAAGGAAAACTGATAGCTTTTATTCAGCTCTTTTTTACTACTTGTTAAATTTGCTACTATTCTTTCTTCCTTCTCCTTTTCTTCCTGACTGACAATCTTATGTGCTCAATTTCCTTCTCAGTCACCATCAAATTATACCTATGCTAGTATACTACAAAAAATCTTACATTCAACAAATTGGTGTTAATATTTCAAAATTGTGTACTCTTCACACACAGAGATGTTACTTACCTCCAAGAAATTCTTCTTTAGCTGTTTCATACTTCAAGAGGATTTTCATCTTTAAGGAAAGCCCACCTGGAGTTAAATGTTCCTATTTTAAACAAAGAAATCACAATGATATTAACACTGTGAAATGTAAAAGACAATTTTCAAGTAACTGCCTGTTTTTATTCAACCACAGCAAGATGTATCATGACCAAAGGAAATCAAAATTATAAAAAATCAAATCATAACATCCGGTCTATTCCTGAGGATATTTTCTGGTATTTTATTCAATCTAAATGAAATAGTAAAAGGAAAAGAACATGTAAACATTTCTGTTGAGTGGCAAGCATTTAATGGCAAGGCCAATACTTAAACTGTGAGAATGTTAAGACCATATTCTTGTCTTGGTAAGCAAAACCCCAAACATCAATTAGGTTTGTTTTCTTTTTAGACTTTAATAACAACGAAGGTCCTTTGCAAACAATGGCTGAATGAAATAGAAAACATATTGTCTTTCCTATAGGATACGCCTATCATATTTACTATTAATAACAATGTACTCTGAATGGTTTTTCCAAGTCCTTGCTAGTTGGACCTGCTACCACTTTTGCCTGACAGTGTACATCTTTACACAGCAGTCTACGATTAAAAGTGCAGTCTAGGTTCACAGAATAGAATTTTTCTCTCTACAATGTCAATTAATCTCTACATGAACACTGTACTCATTAGCTCCAAGCTCTGCAAAAAATTACTGCGATTCATGGGTGAGATGCCTGAAGAATGGAAAGTTAGGGGAAAAGTAACTACTGGTATTAAAAGCATTTGCAAATAAAGATAATATCAGTCCAAAGAATAAACTAAGATTGCATTATAATTATCACTTATTGCATTACCACCTTTCCTAACGGGCATGTTGGAATATCTCTTGGGCTCAAGACATATTCCACGTATTAGCAATGAACAATCCAAAAGTGAAGTTAAGAAAATAATTCCATTTATAATAGCATCAAAAAGAATAAAATACATAGGAATAAATTTTAAAAATATGGGCAAGACTTCTATACTGAAAACTACAAAACATTATTGAAAGAAATTAAAGACCTAAATAAATAAAAATACATCCCATATTCCTGATTGGAAAACTTAATATTGTTCAGATAGCAGTAATCCCCCAATTGATCTACAGATTCAATGCAATCAAATTTCCAGCTGGTTTCTTTGTAGAAATTGACAGGCTGACCCCAAAATTCACATGAAAGTGCAAGGGATGCTGAAAAAATCTTGAAATAGAACAAAGCAGGAAGACTCATGCTTGCAATTCCAAAGTGGTATACCACTTCACACTAACATCAGCTGTGGATGAGAATTCCCAGTGTTCCACATCCTTGTCAACACCTGGAATTATCGGACCTCTAAGTTTTTGCCAATCTACTGGGTATTTTACCTACTTTAAGGTGTTCTTATCTTCCTAGCCCCTTACTGTGAGGCTTTCCTAAGGCTCAGCTTCTATAAAACTACTCCTTTTCCTACATTCTCTCCTTCAGAAATCTTACCCATTTTTCAGGCTACAAATATCATTTTAGGTAAAAAAAAAATCTGTTGAAAGACTTTTTTGGGGGTTAACAGCTTTAATGAGCTATAATAAACATATCATACAATTCACCCATTTAAAGTACACAACTCAGAGGACTTCCCTGATGGCACAGTGGTTAAGAATCCACCTGCCAATGCAGGAGACACGGGTTTGAGCCCTGGTCTGGGAAGATCCCACATGGTGTGGAGCAACGAAGCCAGCGAGCCACAACTACTGAAGCCCGTGCACCTAGAACCTGTGCTCTGCAACAAAAGAAGTCACTGCAATGAGAGACCCACGCACCGCAATTAAGAGTGGCCCCCGCTCACTGCAACTAGAGAAAAGCCCGCACCCAGCAACGAAGACCCAACACAGCCCTAAATAAATAAATAAATTTTTAAAATACCCATGACATTAAAATAAATAAATAAAAATAATAAAGTACACAACTTGGGACTTTGCTGGTGGTCCAGTGGTTTAGAATCTGCCTTCCAATGTAGGGGACATGGGTTCGATCCCTGGCTGGGGAACTAAGATCCCACATGCTGCAGAGCATCTAGGCCCTCGTGCTACAACTACAGAGCCCATGTGCTCTGGAGCCCGCGCGCCACAACTAGAGAGCCCGCGTGCCGCAACTACTGAGCCCGCACACCATAACTAGAGAGAAGCCTGCATACTTCAACAAAAAGCCAGCATGCTGCAATGAAAGATCCTGCATTCCACAACTAAGATCCGATGCAATTATGAATAAAGCTGCTATAAACAACCATGTGTAGGTTTTGTGTGTACATAAGTTTTCAACTTCTTTGGGCAAATAGCATGGAGTGCAATTACTGGACTATATAGTAAAAGTATGTTTAGTTTTGTAAGAAATTGCCAAACTGTCTTCCAAAGTGGCTGTACCAGTTCATGTCTTTTTAATATCCAATATGATGAAATGAGAAGTATGCATAAAGCATTTTTCCTGCATGTTGAAGTACCGTGGTAGCTGTTTCCAGGAAAAAAACACTTGTGTGATTATTTGAACTGCAAGCTGAACAAGCCATATTTGTCACGGAATACCATTTTTAGACAAACCTCAGTTATTCCAACATGGGTATTTGGCAGACATTTTCACAAAAATGAAAGAAAAAGGAAAACAGCTGATGGTATTTTATTCATAATTGCCAAAACTTGGAAGCAACCAAGACATCCTTGAGTAGGTGAATAGATAAATAAACTGTGGAACATTCAGACAATGGAATATTGTTCAAAGTTACAAAGAAATGAGCTATCAAGCTATGAAAAGACATGGAGGAATCTTAAATGCATATTACTAACTGAAAGAAGCCAATCTGAAAAGGCTACATACTATAGGATTCCAATTATATAACACTGTGGAAAAGGCAAAACTACAGAGTCAGTAAAAAGATCAGTGGTTGGCAAGGGTTAGGGGAAAGGGAGGGATGAATAGGTGGAGCACAGAGGAGTTCTAGGGCAGTGAAACTACTCTGTATGACAAGTATAAATGGATACATGCCATTACACATTTTTCCAAACCCTGAGAACATACAACACTAAGAGTGAACTCTAATGTAAACAGTGGACTTCAGGTGATAATGACGTGTCAATGCAGGCTCATCAGTTGTAACCAACGCACTACTTTGGTGGGGACTTTGATAGCTAGGAAGGCTGTGCACGAGTAGGGGCAGGATGTGTATGGGAAATCTCTGTACCTTCTGCTTAATTTTGCTGTGAACTTAAACTGCTCTAAAAAGTTGTCTCTAAAAAAAAAGAACACTCCAATTAAAATCAAAACAAAATAAAGACATGCACTCAAGAGTTGATTTAAAAAACAACGATGCAGCCAAAAATAAATAAATAAATATTTTTTAAAAAATAAAGTACACAACTCAATGGGTTTTAGTATATACACCAAGTTGTTTATCAGTTTTAGAACAGTTTCATCACCACAAAAAGAAACCTTGTACCCTTTAATAGTCATTCTCTATTCCCTCCAGTGCCACCTCACCCCAACACCCAGGCAAACACTATTCTACTTTCTGTATCTATATATTTGCCTATTTGGGACATTTCATGTAAATGGAATGATACAATATGTGTTCTTTTGTGGCTGGTTTTCTTCAATTGGCATAATGTTTTCAGGGTTCATTAATGTTGTACCATGTATCAGCACTACATTCATTTTTATGGCCAAATAATATTCTTTAGTGTGGATATACCACATTTTATCTGTTCATCAATTGATGGACATATGGGCTGTTTCCATATTTTGGCTGTTGTAAATAGTGGTGCTATAAACATTCATGCACGAGTATTTATGTGGACACATGTTTTCAGTTCTCTTGAGTATACACCTAGGAGTGGAATTGCTGGGTCATATGGTATCTCTCTGTTTAACTTTTAGAGGAACTGCCAAACTGTCTTCCAAAGTGGTTGTACCATTCCCACCAGCAGTGTATAAATGTTTTAATTATTCCACATTCACACCAATAATTGTTTTTGTCCATTTAAAAAAATATAGTCATTTTAGTGAGTGTGAAGTGGTCCCTCATTGTGCTTCTGATTTGCATTTCCCTGATAATTAGTGATATTGAGCATCTTTCCATGTTCTTATTATTGGCCTATGGTATACCTTCTTTGGAGAAATACCTATTCAAATCCTTTGCTCATTTTTAATTGGGTTGTCTTCTTACTACTGAGTAGTAAGAGGTTTTTATAAAAATATATCCTGGATACCAGATACTTATACATAATTTGCAATTATTTTCTCCCATTCTTTTGGGAGGACCCCATGGGTTGTGTTTTTACTTTCCTGATGGTTTCATTTGAAGCAAAAATTTTAAATTTATTTATTTATTTATTTATTTATTTTTGGCTGTGTTGGGTCTTCGTTGCTGCACGCAGGCTTTCTCTAGTTGCGGCGAGCGGGGGCTACTCTTCGGTGTGGTGCACGGGCTTCTCACTGCGGTGGCTTCTCTTGTTGCGGAGCACAGGCTCTAGGCGCATGGGCTTCAGTAGTTGTGGCGCACAGGCTCAGTAGTTGTGGCTCGCAGGCTCTAGAGCACAGGCTCAGTAGTTGTGGTGCATGGGCTTAGTTGCTCTGTGGCACATGCGATCTTCCCAGACAGGGGCTCGAACCCATGTCCCCTGCATTGGCAGGCAGATTCTTAACCACTGTGCCACCAGGGAAGTCCCAAAAATTTTAACTTTAATGAAGCCCGACATCATCTAATTTTCCTTTTTCTCTTGTGCTTTTGGTGTCTTACCTAAGCAACCAAGACTTTTCCAATTTCACTGTACTGATAAATTTTCAAAAACAACTTTGTGGAATAACATAAGGCTACCAAATTTTAATTTCTCCTCAAAAACTAATTTTTAAAAATATTACTATCTGTTCCAGTTCCAGCCAAGATGGAGCATGACAACTATAGTCTATATCCTCCACTAATTACAACTAAAAGCCCTGAACAAGATCTACAAAGCAACAACCTGAGGACTCTGAAAAGTAAACAAAAGCAGAAAGATTCTAGTGAGTCATCAAAACATGGAGAAGTGGACTGTATGGGAATGGTGAGTATCCTGGGGGTTTTTTTCTCTTTTATCTAATGGTATTGGAAGTTTGTCTGTCTTGTGCCAAATCTCTGAATGAGGCCAAAAAGAAATGTTTGTCTGGATGATTGGCGCATGCGGGGGGAGGGGAGTCTGGAGGATTTTTTAACAGGCTCTACCTTCACATAGATATGGAGTTCAAATTTATACTACTCGGACTTCCCTGGTGGCGCAATGGTTAAGAATCCGCCTGCCAATGCTGGGGACACAGGTTTGAGCCTTGGTCCGGGAGGATCCCACATGCCGCGAAGCAGCTAAGCCCGTGTGCCACAACTACTAAGCCTGTGCTCTAGAGCCCACGAGCCGCAACTATGGAGCCCACGTGCCACAGCTACTGAAGCCCGCGTGCCTAGAGCCCGTGGTCCACAGCAAGAGAAGCCACTATGATGAGAAGCCTGCGCACCACAACAAAGAGTAGTCCCTGCTTGCCGCAACTAGAGAAAGCCCGCGTGCAGCAACGAAGACCCAAAACAGCCCAAAATAAATAAATAAATTTTATTTTAAAAATTTATACTACTCATGTGTAAAGCTGAAAAATCAAAATAGAAGTAGCCAAAAGAGTGATATCTCTTAGACATCTGGCTAAGGCAAATAGATGTAGGGCCATGGACTTCCCTGGTGGTCCAGTGGTTAAGACTTCGCCTTCCAATGCAGGGGGTGTGGGTTCAATCCTTGTTGGGGAGCTAAGATCCCACATGCCTCAGGGCCAAAAAACCAAAACATAAAACAGAAACAATATTGTAACAAATTCAATAAAGACTTTAAAAATGGTCCACATCAAAAAAAAATAGATATATGGCCATGTCCTCAATCCAGGTTGTAAAGGATTCTAAAAGATTAACACTAAAGATAAACTAACAATCCCAAATTACAAAGCACATGAGGAAATGTTTCATACCAAGCAAGAGTTAGGAGTACTACTAACTGCAGGATCAAACTGTTTCCAAGTACAGGAATACCTCATTTTACTGCACTTCACTTTATTGCACTTCACAGATACTGTGTTTTTTACATACATACATACATACATACTAAACACAGATACTGTGTTTTTTACAAACACAGATACTGTGTTTTTACATTTTGTGTTAATCCTGCGTCAAGCAACTCTATCAGTGCCATTTTTCTGATAGCATTTACTCACTTTGTGTTTCTGTGTCACATTTTGGTTTGCAACATTTCAAATTTTATATTATTATATTTGTTATGGTGATCTGTGCTCAGTGATTTTTGATGTTACTATCATAATTGTTCTGGGATGCCATGAACTGTGTCCATATAAGACGGCGAACTTAAACGTTGTCTGTATTCTGACTGCTCCACCAACTGGGCAGTCCCCCATCTCTCTCCCTCTCCTCAGGCCTCCCTAGTCCCAGAGACCCAACAGTATTGAAATTAACCAATTAATAACCCTACAAAGGCCTCTAAGTGTTCACATGAAGAGTCGTATGCCTCTCACTTTAAATCAAAAGCTAGAAATAATTAAGCTTAGTGAGGAAGCCATGCTGAAAGCCAAGATAAGCTGAAACCTAGGCCTCTTGTACCAGTTAGCCAAGTTCTGAATGCAAAGGAAAAATTCTTGAAGGAAATTAGAAGTGCAACTCCAGTGAACACATGAATGATAAGACAGTGAAACAGTCTTATTACCGATACAGAAAGTTTTAGTGGTCTGGAAAGAAGACCAAACCAGCCAAAACAGTCCCTTAAGCCAAAGCCTAATCCAGAGCAAGGTCCTATCTCTCTTCAATTGTTTGAAGGTTGAGAGAGGTGAGGAAGCTACAGAACAAAAGTTTAAAGCTAGCCGAGATTAGTTCCTGAGGTTTAAGGAAAGAAGCTGACTCCTTAACATATAAGTACAAGGTGAAGCAGCAAGTGCTAATGTAACAGCTACAGCAAGTTATCCACAATATCTAGCTAAGATAATCAATGAAGGTAGCTACATTAAACAACAGATTTTCACTGTAGGCAAAACAGCCTTCTAATGGAAGAGGATGCCATCTAGGACTTTCATAGCTAGAGAGAAGTCAATGCTTGGCTTCAAAGCTTCCAAGGCCAGGCTAACTCTCTTGTTAGAGACTAATGTAGCTGGTGACCTTCAGTTGAAGCCAATGCTCATTAACCACTCCTAAAATCCTAGGGCCCTTAAGAATTATGCTAAATCTACTCTTCTGTGCTCTGTAAATGGAACAACAAAGCCTGCATGACAGCACATCTGTTCACAACATGGTCTACTGAATATTTTAAGCCCACTGTTGAGGACTACTGCTCAGGAAAAAAGATTCCTTTCAAAATATTACTTTGACAATGCACTTGGTCACCCAAGAACTCTGATGGAGATGTACAATAAAATTAATGTTTTCATGCTTGCTAACACAACATCCATTCTGCAGCCTACGAATCAAGGAGGAATTTTAAATTTTGAGTTTTATTATTTAACAAATATATTTCATAACACTATAGCTGCCATGATAGTGATTCCTCTGATGGATCCAGGCAAAGTAAACAGAAAATCTTCTGGAAAGGATTCGCCATTCTAGATGCCATTATAAACATTTGTGATTCATGGGGAAAGGTCAAAATATCAGCATTAATAGGAGTTTGGAAGGAGCTGACTTCAACCCACATGGATGACTTTGAGTGGTTCAAGACTTTAGTGGAGGAAGTAACTGCAGATGTGGTAGAAAGAGCAAGAGAACTAGAATTGGAAGCAGTACCTAAAGATGGAACTGAACTGCTGCAATCTCATGATAAAAGTTTAATGAATGTGAAGAACCTAGGGGTAAGACAGGAATAAAGACACAGACCTACTAGAGAATGGACTTGAGGATATGGGGAGGGGGAAGGGTAAGCTGTGACAAAGCGAGAGAGAGGCATGAACGTAATACACTACCAAATGTAAGGTAGATAGCTAGTGGGAAGCAGCCGCATAGCACAGGGAGATCAGCTCAGTGCTTTGTGACCACCTAGAGGGGTGGGATAGGGAGGGTGGGAGGCAGGGAGACGCAAGAGGGAAGAGATATGGGAACATGTGTATATGTATAACTGATTCACTTTGTTATAAAGCAGAAACTAACACACCATTGTAAAGCAATTATACTCCAACAAAGATGTTAAAAAAAACTTTAATGAATGAAGAGTTGCTTCCTATAGATGAGCAAAGAAAGTGGTTTCTGGAGATGGAATCTACTCCTGGTGAAGATGCTGTGAAGACTGTTGAAATGACAACAAAAGATTTAGAATATTAAACTTAGTTGATAAAGCAGAAGTAGGGTTTGAGAGGATTGACTCCAAATTTGAAAGAAGTTTTACTGTGGGTAAAATGCTATCAAAATAGCATTGTATGCTAAAAACAAATCATCTGTAAAAGGAAGATTTGATTGATGGGACAAACTTCTTATCTTATTTTAAGAAAATGCCACAGCCACCCCAACCTTCAGCAACAACCTCCCTGATCAGTCCGGAGCCATCAAAATCGAGGCAGGACCCTCCACCAGCAAAAAGATTACTATGATTTGCTGAATGCTCAGACAATGGTTAGCATTTTTTAGCAATAAAGTATTTTTAATTAAGGTACTGATATTGTTTTTTAGACATAATGCTACTACACACTTAATAGACTACATTATAAACGTACTTTCATATGCACTAGGAAAACAAAAAATTCGTGTGACTCACGTTATTGTGATACTTTATTGTGGTGGTCTGGAACTAACTTACAATATCTCTGAGGTACGCCTATAACTTGCCTGCTTCCTGTAATAAAGCTCAACAAGATGTATACTATTACAAAAATATCTAGCACCCAACAATGTAAAATTCACAACACTTGACATCCAATGAAAGACGATGAGGCCTGGGAAGAGGCAGGAAAACATGATCCATACCGGGGAGATAACCAACGGAAACTGACCCAGAAGTGACACAGATAATAGAATTAGCAGAGAAGGACATTAAAAGAGTGAGTAAAATTATATTTCATATGCTCAAAAAGCTAATCAGAGACACGGAAGACATAAAAATGATCCAAATCAAACTTCCACAAATAAAAATTGCAAAATCTGACGTGAAAACTATATGAGACGGTATCAGTCCATTTGGGCTGCTATAACAAAAATAGCATAAACTGGGTGTCTTATAAACAACAAACATCTATTTCTCACAGTTCTGGAGGCTGGGAGGTCCAAAATCATAGCACCAGCATATCCAGTGTCTGGTAAGAGCCCACTTCCTCATAAATGTCTCCTTTATAACTGGAATCTTAAATGGCAAAAGGGGTGAGGGAGCTCTCTCTCAGGCATCCTATATAAAGGCACTAATCCCAATCATCAGGACTCTGCCCTCAGGATGTAATCACCTGCAAAGACCCCACCTCCTAATACCATCACCTTGGAGTTAGAATTTCAGTGTATGAATTTGGGGTCGGGGGACACAAATATTCAGCTTATAGCAGATGGGATTAACAGAAGTTCAGACACTGAAAAACAAAAATTAATGAACTTCAAGTCATAGCAATACAAAACATTCCAAAATGAAACACAGACGAAAAAAACCTTTTTATTTTTCAAATTTTTAAATTTTTTAACATCTTTATGGGAGTACAATTGCTTTACAATGGTGTGTTAGTATCTGTTTATAACAAAATGAATCAGTTATACATATACATATATCTTCATATCTCTTCCCTCTTGCATCTCCCTCCCTCCCACCCCTCTAGGTGGTCACAAAGCATCGAGCTGATCTCCATGTACTACGCGGCTGCCTCCCACTAGCTATCTATTTTACATTCGGTAGTGCATATATGTCCATGCCACTCTCTCACTTTGTCCCAGCTTATCCTTCCCCCTCCCCGCATCCTCAAGTCCATTCTCCAGTACGTCTGCATCTTGTTTTTTTTTAAAAACATCTTTATTGGAGTATAATTGCTTTTAAATCGTGTTAGTTTCTGCTTAATAACAAAGTGAATCAGTTATACATATATATATGTTCCCATATCTCTTCCCTCTTGCATCTCCCTCCCTCCCACCCTCCTTATCCCACCCCTCTAGGTGGTCACAAAGCACCGAGCTGATCTCCCTGTGCTATGCGGCTGCTTCACACTAGCTATCTATTTTACATTTGGTAGTGTGTATATATCCATGCCACTCTCTCGCTTTGTCACAGCTAACCCTTCCACCTCCCCGTATCCTCAAGTCCATTCTCTAGTAGCTCTGTGTCTTTATTCGCGTCTTGCCCTTAGGTTCTTCAGGAGCTTCTTTTTTTCTTTTCTTTTTTTCCTTAGATTCCATATATATGTGTTAGCATACGGTACTTCTTTTTCTCTTACTTACTTACTTCACTCTGTATGACAGACTCCAGGTCCATGCATTTTACCAGAAATAACTCAATTTCGTTTCTTTTTATGGCTGAGTAATATTCCATTGCATATATGTGCAACATCAACTTTATCCATCCATCTCTTGATGGACACTTAGGTGGCTTCCATGTCCTGGCTATTGTGAATACAGCTGCAATGAATATTTTGGTACATGACTCTTTTTGAATTATGGTTTTCTCAGGGTATATGACCAGTACTGGGTCGTACAGTAGTTCTACTGTTAGTTTTTTAAGGAACCTCCATACTGCTCTCCATAGTGGCTGTATCAATTTACATTCCCACCAACAGCGTAAATGTGTTCCCTTTTCTCCACACCATCTCCAGCATTTTTTGTTTGTAGATTTTTTGATGATGGCCATTCTGACCGGTGTGAGATGATATCTCATTGCAGTTCTGATTTGCATTTCTCTAATGATTAATGATGGTGAGCATTCTTTCATGTGTTTGTTGGTAATCTGTATGTCTTCTTTGGAGAAATGTCTATTTAGGTCTTCTGCCCATTTTTGGATTGGGTTGTTTGTGTTTTTGATATTGAGCTGCATGAACTGCTTGTAAATTTTGGAGATTAATCCTTTCTCAGTTGCTTCATTTGCAAATATTTTCTCCCATTCTAAGGGTTGTCGTTTGGTCTTGTTTATGTTTTCCTTTGCTGTGCAAAAGCTTTGAAGTTTCATTAGGTCCCATTTGTTTATTTTTGTTTTTATTTTCAATTCTCTAGGAGGTGGGTCAAAAAGGATCTTGCTGTGATTTATGTCACAGAGTGTTCTGCCTATGTTTTCCTCTTAAGAGTTTGATAGTGTCTGGCCTTACATTTAGGTCTTTAATCCATTTTGAGTTTACTTTTATGTACGGTGTTAGGGACTGTTCTAATTTCATTCTTTTACACGTAGCTGTCCAGTTTTCCCAGCACCACTTATTGAAGAGGCTGTCTTTTGTCCATTGTATATTCTTGCCTCCTTTATCAAACATAGGGTGACTGTATGTGTGTGGGTTTATTTCTGGGCTTTCTATCCTGTTCCAGTGATCTATATTTGTTTTTGTGTCAGTACCATACTGTCTCGACTGTAGCTTTGTAATATATTCTGAATTCAGGGAGCCTGATTCCTCCAGCTCCGTTTTTCCTTCTCAAGATTGTTTTGGCTATTTGGGGTCTTTTGTGTTTTAATGCAGATTGTGAAATTTTTTGTTCTAGTTCTGTGAAAAATCCCATTGGTAGTTTGATAGGGATTGCATAGAATCTGTAGATTGCTTTGGGTAGTAGAGTCATTTTCACAATGTTGATTCTTCTAATCCAAGAACATGGTATATCTCTCCATCTATTTGTATCATCTTTAATTTCTTTCATCAGTGTCTTAAAATTTTTTGCATACAGGTGTTTTGTCTCCTTAGGTAGCTTTATTCCTAGGTATTTTATTCCTTTTGTTGCAATGGTAAATGGGAGAGTTTTCTTAACTTCACTTTCAGATTTTTCATCATTAGTATATAGAAATGCAAGAGATTTCTCTGCATTAATTTTGTATCCTGCTACTTTACCAAATTCATTGACCAGCTCTAGTAGTTTTCTGGTAGCTTCTTCAGGATTCTCTATGTATAGTATATGTCATCTGCAAACAGTGACAACTTTACTTCTTTTCTGATTTGGATTCCTTTTATTTCTTTTTCTTCTCTGATTGCTGTGGCCAAAATTTCCAAAATTATGTTAAATACTAGTGGTGAGAGTGGGTAACCATGTCTTGTTCCTGATCTTATTGGAAATGATTTCAATTTTTCACCATTGAGGACGATGTTGGCTGTGGGTTTTTCATAATACAGCCTTTATTATGTTGAGGTAAGTTCCCTCTATGCCTATATTCTGGAGAGTTTTTATCATAAATGGGTGTTGAATTCTGTCAAAAGCTTTCTCTGCATCTATTGAGATGATCATATGGTTTTTCTCCTTCAATTTGTTAATATGGTGTATCACACTGATTGATTTGCATACGTTGAAGAGTCCTTGCATTCCTGGGATAAACCCCACTTGATCATGGTGTATGATCCTTTTAATGTGCTGTTGGATTCTGTTTCCTAGTATTTTGTTGAGGATTTTTGCATCTCTATTCATCAGTGATATTGGCCTGTAGTTTTCTTTCTTTGTAAAATCATTATCTGGTTTTGGTACCAGGGTGATGGTGGCCTCACAGAACGTGTTTGGCAGTGTTCCTCCCTCTGCTATATTTTGGAAGAGTTTGAGAAGGATAGGTGTTAGCTCTTCTCTAAATGTTTGATAGAATTCGCCTGTGAAGCCATCTGGTCCTGGGCTTTTTTTTGTTGGAAGATTTTTAATTACACTTTCAATTTCAGTGCTTGTGACTAGCCTGTTCATATTTTCTATTTCTTCCTGGTTCAGTCTCAGAAGGTTGTGCATTTCTACGAATTTCTCCATTTCTTCCAGGTTGTCCATTTTATTGGTATACAGTTGCTTGTAATCTCTCATGATCCTTTGTATTTCTGCAGTATCAGTTGTTACTTCTCCTTTTTCATTTCGAATTCAATTGATCTGAATGCTTTCTGGACTGGATTAACTATTTCCTTTCCCATATTAGGAAAATCTTCAACTATAATATCTTGGAATATTTTCTCAGTCCCTTTCTTTTTTTCTTCTTCTTCTGGGACCCGTATCATTCAAATGTTGGTGCATTTAATGTTGTCCCAGAGGTCTCTGAGACTGTCCTCAATTCTTTTCATTCTTTTTTCTTTATTCTGCTCTGCTGTAGTTATTTCCACTATTTTATCTTCCAGGTCACTTATCTGTTCTTTTGCCTCAGTTATTCTGCTATTGATCCCTTCTAGAGAATTTTATATTTATTGTGTTGTTCATCATTGTTTGTTTGCTCTTTAGTTCTTCTATGTCCTTGTTAAATGTTTCTTGTATTTTCTCCAATCTATTTCCAAGCTTTTGCATCACCTTTACTATCATTATTCTGAGTTCTTTTTCAGGTAGACTGCCTATTTCCTCTTCATTTGTTAGGTCTGGTGGGTTTTTACCTTGCTCCTTCATCTGCTGTGTGTTTCTCTGTCTTCTCATTTTGCTTAACTTGCCATGTTTGGGTTCTCCTTTTTGCAGGCTGCAGGTTCGTAGTTCCCATTGTTTTTGGTGTCTCCCCCAGTGGCTAAGGTTGGTTCCGTGGGTTGTGTAGGCTTCCTGGTGGAGAGGACTAATGCCTGTGTTCTGGTGGATGAGGCTGCATCTTGTCTTTCTGGTGGGCAAGTCCACATCTGGTGGTGTTTTTAGGTTGTCTGTGACCTTAATATGATTTTAGCCAGCCTCTCTGCTAATGGGTGGGGTTGTGTTCCTGTCTTGCTAGTTGTTTGGCATAGTGTGTCCAGCACTGTAACTTGCTGTTCATTGAGTGGAGCTGGGTGTTGGAATTGAGATGGAGATCTCTGAGAGATTTTCGCTGTTTGATATTACATGGAGCTGGGAGGTCTCTTGTGGACCAATGTCCTGAACTTGGCTCTCCCACCTCAGAGGCACAGCCCTGACGCCTGGTTGAAGCACCAAGAGCCTGTCATCCACATGGCTCAGAATAAAAGGGAGAAAAAAAATAAATAATGAAAGAAAAAAATAAAATAAAATAAAATAATGTAAAGTTATTAAAAAAAATTATTAAAAAAATTTTAAGTAATAAAAAAAGAAAGAAGAGAGCAACCTTACGAAAAAACAAATCCATGAATGATAACAAGCACTAAAAACTATATCTAAAAAAAAACGGACAGCACAACCCTAAGACAAATGTTAAAAGTAAAGCTATACAGACAAAATAACACGCAGAAGCACACACATACACACTCACAAAAAGAGGAAAAGGGAAAAAATATATATATATATTGTTGCTCCCGAAGTCCACCTCCTCAATTTGGGATGATTTGTTGTCTATTCAGATATTCCACAGATGCAGGGTACATCAAGTTGATTGTGGAGATTTAATCCGCTGTTCCTGAGGCTGCTGGGAGAAATTTCCCTTTCTCTTCTTTGTTCGCACAGTTCCTAGAGTTCAGCTTTGGATTTGGACCCGCCTATGCGTGTAGGTCGCCTGAGGGCGTCTGTTCTTCACTCAGACAGGACAGGGTTAAAGGAGCAGCTGATTGGGCAGCTGATTGGCCTGAGCTGACTCACTCAGGCCAGGTGGAGGGAGGAGTATGGAATGCAGGGCAAGCCTGCAGTGGCAGAGGCCAGTGTGACGTTGCACCAGCCTGAGGTGTGCTGTGTGTTCTCCCGGGGAAGTTGTGCCTGGATGACGGGACCCTGGCAGTGGCGGGCTGCACAGGCTCCTGGGAAGGTAGGTGTGGAGAATGACATGTGCTTGCACACAGGCTTCTTAGTGTCTCATCCCCGTCTCTGGGATCTGCACTGACAGCCGTGGCTCACGCCCGTCTCTGGAGCTCTTATAAGCGGTGCTCTTAATCCTGTCTCCTCGCGCAGCAGGAAACAAAGAGGCAAGAAAAAGTCTCTTGCCTCTTCAGCAGCTCCAGACGTTTTCCTAGACTCCCTCCCAGCTAGCTCTGGCACACTATTCCCCTTCAGGCTGTGTTCACGCAGCCAACCCCAGTCTTCTCCCTGGGATCCGACCAAAGCCGCCTCAGCTCGCAGCCCCCACTTGCCCTGGTGGGTGAGCAGACAAGCCTCTCGAGCTGGTGAGTGCTGGTCAGCACCGATCCTCTGTGTGGGAATCTCTCCGCTTTGCCCCCCGCACTACTTGCTGCGCTCTCCTCCATGGCTCCAAAGCTTCCCCCCTCCGCCACCCGCAGTCTCCACCCGCGAAGGGTCTTCCAAGTGTGTGGAAACCTTTCCTCCTTCACAGCTCCCTCCCACTGGTGCAGGTCCCGTCCCTATTCTTTTGTCTCTCTTTTTTCTTTTGCCCTACCCAGGTACATGGGGAGTTTCTTGCCTTTTGGGAGGTCTGAGGCCTACCAGCGTTCAGTAGGTGTTCTGTAGGAGTTGTTCCACATGTAGATGTATTTCTGATGTATTTGTGGGAAGGAAGGTGATCTCCACCTCTTACTCTTCTGCCATCTTGAAGCCTGCCCCCAAAAATCTTTTTAAATGTCAACAGCATAAGTGAACTGTGGGAACGACTTCAAACAACCTAATATATGAGTAATTAGTGTCTGAGGGTGAAGCAGAAAAAAATATTTCAAAAAATACTGTAACTTTCCAAACATAATGAAAGCCATGATCCCAGAGATTCAAGATGCTCAAAGAGCCCCAAGCACAAGAAACAAAGAAAATTACTTCAAAGTACATTATCAACAAACTGCTCAAAACCAGTGACAAACAGAAAATCCAAATATTAGCCAGAGAAAAAGGGCATGTTACATAAAGAACAAAAATAAGGACTGTGTCATATTTCTTATCAGAAACAATGTAACATGCAAACTGTAAACAATATCTTTAAAATTCTCAAAAAACAAAAGCTCTCCATTTCAAATTCTATACCCAGAAACAGTATCATTCAAAAACAAATGGAGGGGCTTCCCTGGTGGCGCAGTGGTTGAGAGTCCGCCTGCCGATGCAGGGGACACGGGATTGTGCCCTGGTCTGGGAGGATCCCACATGCCGTGGAGCAGCTGGGCCCATGAGCCGTGGCCACTGAGCCTGTGCGTCCAGAGCCTGTGCTCCGCAACGGGCAAGGCAACAACAGTGAGACGCCCGGGTACCGCAAAAAAAAAAAAACAAATGGGGGACTTCCCTAGTGGCGCAGTGGTTAAGAATCCGCCTGCCAATGAAGGGGACACGGGTTTGAGCCCTGACCCAGGAAGATCCCACATGCCACGGAGCAACTAAGCCCATGTGCCACAACTACTGAGCCTGCACTCTAGAGCCCACGAGCCACAACTGCTGCAGCCCGCATGCCTAGAGCCTTTGCTCCACAACCAAGAGAAGCCACTTCAATGAGAAGGCTGCACACTGAAACAAAGTGTAGCCCCCGCTCGCCACAACACACGAAAGCCCACACACAGCAACGAAGACCGAACGCAGACAAAAAAAAAAAAAAAAAATCAAATGGTGCATCCTACACCCATTAGCATGTCTACTATCAAAAAATAATAATAACAGTGTTTGCAGGGATGTGGAGAAATTGAAACCCTTGTATACTTTTGGCTGAAATTTAAAATGGTGCAGCTGTTACGGAAAAAACAGTAGTGTGTTTCCTCAAAAAAATTAAAAATAGAATTGCAATATGATCTAGAAGTTCCACTTCTGGGTTTATACCCCCAAAAAATTGAAATCAGGGAACCAAACAGCTATTTGTATACCCACATTCACAGCAGCATTATTCACAATAGCCAAAGGTGAAAACAACCAACATGTGCATAAATGGATGAATGTATAAGCAAAATGTGGTATATACATACAGTGGAATATTATTCAGTCTTAAAAAGAAAGGAAATTCTGACACATGTTACAACGTGGATGAACCTCAAGGACATTATGCTACGTGAAATACACCAGTCACAAAAGGACAAATACTGTTTTTTTTTAACTTATATGAGATATCTAGAGTAGTCAAATTCATAGAGACTGAAAGTAGAATGGTGGTTTCCAGGAACTGGAAGAGAGAGGAATAGGGAGTTATTATATATTGGGTACAGAGTTTACATTTTACAAGATGAAGAGTTCTGGAGAAGAATGTTGGTGATGGTTTCACAATATGAATGTACTCAAGGCCACTATACTGTATAATTAAAAACAGTTAAGATGGCAAATTATATGCTGTGAAAAATTTAACAATATGAAAGTAGGAATAGCTATATTCATATCAGATGAAGTAGACCGTACATCAAAAAAATAATTACCAGGGACAGAAAGAGACATTATAGAATGATAAAAGGCTCAATCTACCATGAAGAAATAGCAACTCTAAATACATATGCACCAAACAAAAGAGCTGTAAAATATCTGAAGTAAAAATTTACAGAAATAAAAGAGGAAATAGACAAATCCACAATTATAGTTGGAAATTTAAACATCCCTACCTTCAAAATTCATAGAACTAGACAAAATTCATAGAACTAGACAAAAACTCAGCAAAGATATAGAAGATCTCAACATCATCAATCAACAGTATCTACAGCTGACCCTTGAACAACAAGGGTTTGAATTGTGCAGGTCCACTTATATGTGGATTTTTTTCAATAAATACTACAGTACTACATGATCCATGCATATGGAACTACAGATACGACTGGCCCACTATAAAGTTATACATGGCTTTTCAACTGTACAGGGTGTCGACCCATGTTGTTCAAGGGTCAACTGTAATTGACATTTATACAACATTCCACCCCAAAAGAGCTGAATACACTTTTTTTCCCCCAAGTGTCCACAGGACATTTACCAAGATATACTATATCCTGGGCCATAAATCACACCCTGTTAAGAAGATGAAAAGACAGCTTACAGACAGGGAGAAAATATTTGCAATCCACATATGTGACAAACAACTCTTATCTAGAATATCTTATCTTATCAAACTCAACAGTAAAATTTGAGCAATCCAAGTATGAAATGCACAAGCGTTACGAAGAGACATTTCACCAAAGAGGAGCACCTGCAAAGGTGTTCAACATCATTAGCCAGTAAGAAAGTATAAATTAAAATCACTACATACCTATTAGAACAGCTAAAATATAAAAACAGGGACAATGACAAATGCCAGCAAGAAGGAAAAGAAACTAAAACTCTCATACATTGTTGGTAGGAATGCAACATGGTACAGCCACTCTGGTAAAGTTTGACAATTTCTTAAAAACAAAATAGCCCAACAATTGTACACCTAGTCATTTATCCAGGAAAATGAAAACTTACATCCCACACAAAAACCTATACACAAATACCATAGCAGCTTTACTCATAATAGCCAAAATCTGAAAACAACCAATATTTCCGTTAGTAGGTGAATGGTTAAACACACTGTGATACCATCCATACCATGCACCACTCAGTGATAAAAGAAACCAAGTATTAATACACACAGAAACTTGAATGGATTTCAAGGGCATTATGCTAAGTAAAAAAAGCTAATCTTCTAAAAGTCATAAACTGTATGATTACATTTATATAATATTCTTGGAATGACAAAATTATAGAGATGAAGAATAGTGTTTGCAAGGGCTTAGGGATG
The DNA here is from genome assembly GCF_964270905.1 of Leucopleurus acutus. Classification (NCBI taxonomy): domain Eukaryota; kingdom Metazoa; phylum Chordata; class Mammalia; order Artiodactyla; family Delphinidae; genus Leucopleurus; species Leucopleurus acutus. The sequence goes on from NC_139148.1 coordinate 60,291,722, forward strand.
GTGGGGGGTGGAGCAGGTATGGGTGTGCATATGAAGGGGTAGTATGAGGAAAATCTTTGGGGTGATGGGATAGTTCTGTATATTACTGCAGTGGTACTTACATGCATCTACACATGGGATAAAATGGCATAAAACTATACACGTACAATGTACCAATGACAATCTGCTGTTTTTGATGTATTGTAGTAATGCAGCAGTTAACCATCAGAGGAAACTTGGTAAAGGGTACATGGGACTTCTTTGTACTATTTGGGGGGGGGGTGTTAAAATTTTCTTCTGAATCTATTGCTTTTATTTTAATTATTTTTCTTTGTACCATTTTTGCAACTTCCTGTTACTCTATAAGTATTAAAAATAAAAAGATTTTTTAAAAATAATGTGAAATAGGGACTTCCCTGGTGGTCCAGTGGTTGAGCCTCCGCACTCCCAATGCAGGGGGCCCTGGTTCAATCCCTGGTTGGGAAACTAGATCCCACATGCATGCTGCAACTAAGAGTTTGCATGCCACAACTTAAGAACCCACATGCTGCAACACAGATTGAAGATCCCACATGCCACAACTAAGACCGACTGCAGCCAAATAAATAAATATATTTTTAATAATGTGACATAAAGACATTTTCAAAGGCACAAATGCTGAAATAAGTCATCACCAATAGACCAGCACTACAAGAAATGTTAAAAGGTGTCAATGATGGTTAATTTTATATGTCAACTTGACTGTGCCACAGGGTACCCAGATATTTTGTCAAACATTATTCTGGTCTTTCTGTGAGAGTGCTTCTGGATGAGATTAACATTTAAATCAATAGACTGGGGCTTCCCTGGTGGTGCAGTGGTTAAGAATCCACCTGCCAATGCAGGGGAAACGGTTTCGAGCCCTGGTCCGGGAAGATCCCACATGCCGCAGGGCAAATAAGCCCGTGCCCCACAGCTACTGAGCCTGTGCTCTAGAGTCCGTGAGCCACAGCAAGAGTAGCCACCACAATGAGAAGCCCACACACCACAACGAAAAGTAGCCCCCACTCGCCACAACTAGAGAAAGCCTGCGTGCAGCAACGAAGACCCAATGCAGCCAAAAATAAATAAGTAAATAAATTTATAAATAAATAAATAGATAGGGCTTCCCTGGTGGCACAGTGGTTGAGAGTCCGCCTGCCGATGCAGGGGACACGGGTTCGTGCCCCGGTCCGGGAAGATCCCACATGCCGTGGAGCGGCTGGGCCCGTGAGCCATGGCCACTGAGCCTGCGCATCCAGAGCCTGTGCTCCACAATGAGAGAGGCCACAACAGTGAGAGGCCCGCATACCGAAAAAAAAAAAATAGACAGACAGACAGATAGATAAACAGACTGGGTAAAGCAGATTTCCCAGCATGTGGGTGCGCCTTATCCAATGAGTTGAAGGCCTGAACAGAACAAAAAAGCTGACCCTCTCCCGAGTAACAGAGAACTCTTCCTGACTGACTGCTTTTGAACTGGACATCAGCTTTTTCCTGCATTCGGACTGGAACTGAAACACTGGTCCTTCTTGCGTTTCAGGCCTGCCAGCCTTTGGACTGAAACTACATCATTGGCTCTCCTGGTTCTCAGGCCTTTGGACTCAGACTGGAAGCATACCATCAGACTTCCTGAGTCTCTGTCTTGCCAACTAATCCTGCAGATCTTGAGACCCACCAGCCTCCATAACTGCATGAGCCAATTCTTTATAAAGTCTCTTTGGAGAATCCCAAAACAATGTTCTTCAGGCAGAAGAAAAATAACAAATGGAAATTTGGATGTATACAAAGGAATAACGATTACTTGAAATGGTAACTACATGTGTAAATGCATAAGTTTTTTTCTTATTTGTATCTCTTTTAAAATAAAATTGACAATTTAAACAAAAATAACAACATAGTATTGTGGATTTTATAACATATGTAAAAGTAAAACATATGACAACAGTAGCATAAAGGCCAGGCTGGGAGATATAAAAGTACACTATTATGACATATGAAGGTAGACCAAGATAAGATATATAGTATAAGCCCTAAAGAAACCAGTAGAAAAGCAAAACAAAGAGTTACAACTAATAAGCCAACAGAAGAAATAAAACTGAATCTAAAAAATTATTCAAATATGTAATGTGACAAAGCCTCTATGATCACTCTCCTTTTTCAGTATTTCCCTGAGTAGTCTCACTGTTTATTCCTCCAGATGATCCTGCAAATATTTTCATAATACTCCTCTTTTTTTAAATAAATAAATTATTTATTTATTTATCTTTAGCTGCATTGGGTCTTTGTTGCTGCATGCGGGCTTTTCTCTTGTTGCGGAGAGTGGGGGCTACTCTTTGTTGTGGTGTGCAGTCTTACTGCAGTGGCTTCTCTTGTTGTGGAGCACGGGCTCTAGGCATGTGGGCTTCAGTAGTCGTGGCTCGCAGGCTCTGTAGTTGTGTCACAGGGCTTATTTGCTCCACGGCATGTGGGATCTTCCCAGACCAGAGCTCAAACCCTTGTCCCCTGTGTTGGCAGGTGTATTCTTAACCACTGTGCCACCAGGGAAATCCGTATTTTCATAATATTTCAACATGGATTCTTCAGGAGGTTGGAATAAAAACTACATTGGACTCATAAATTGTTTTGAAGAAAAACTTACTTGAATACAAACTTACAAAAGAAAGCAGAAAAAAAAAGAAGAAAAGGAATAAAGAATATGCAGGACAAATAAACAATTACACGGTGATAGACTCAAACTTAACCACATCAATAATCACATCAAATGTAAATATTCTAAACACCCCAGTCAAAAGACTGAGATTGTCAGAGTGGATAAAAAGGCAAAACCCAACTGTATACAGCTTACAAGAGATGCATTTTAAACATAAAGACATAAATAGGAAAACAAATAGAACAAGATACACCATGCTAACGCTAGTCAAAAAAAAGCTAAAGTAACTATATCAATAAAAGATAAAGTAGATTTAAGAGCAAATATGGTATATATCCATACAATAAGATATTACGGAACCCTGGGAATAAACTATGCACACACACAACATCTCAGAATAACTGTACTGAATGCAAGAAGCCATTCAAAACTAGAGTACATTCTCTATGATTCCATTGGTATAAAACTCTAGAAAATGCAAACTAATCTATGAAAGCAGATCAGTTGTTACCTAGGGAAGAGTGGGAAAGAGGGGTGACAAAAGGGTGTGAAGAAACTTTGAGGAATGATGTACATATTCAGTATCCGGATTGTGGTGATTGTTTCATAGATATACACACATGTCAAAACTCATCAAATTTTTTACTTTAAATATGGGCAGTTTACTGTATGTTAATTATACCTAAATAAAACTGTTAAAAGATAATTAAGAGTAATGAATTATGTCAGTGGAAAAATAGGAATACAAAAACCCTGATAAATCCTGATAACAAATGAATAAATCAATAAGTAAATAAATAAATATTAAATAAATGGGAGAAGGGAGAGCTCTTGCTTACAGTAGAATGCTGAGTGCCAACTGGTAAATAAGAAGGGAATGCTACAGTTAGAAAATGATTATTTGGCAACCATCATAAGATTGATTCAGGCAAGAACACTAATTCTTAAGGATTTTTTTTTTTTTTGGCGGTACGCGGGCCTCTCACTGTTGTGGCCTCTCCCGCTGCGGAGCACAGGCTCCGAACGCGCAGGCTCAGCGTCCATGGCTCACGGGCCCAGCCGCTCCGCGGCATGTGGGATCTTCCTGGACCGGGGCACGAACCCGTGTCCCCTGCATCGGCACGCGGACTCTCAACCACTGCCCCACCAGGGAAGCCCTTAAGGAAATTTTTAATAAAAAGCAGGGTATATGCATAATTTTAAAGTGTTTATTGGTTGCAAGGGAAAAATGGTTAATATACAGTGAAGATACACACTTTTGAACAGGTGATCAGTATTATCACCAATGAGGAGCAGATGGACATCAGGGGCCTCCAAATGTGATGCCCTGAGAAGGGACACAATATCACTCATGCAGTATTCCAGTCACAAATGCATAATATGAGTCTAATCACAAGAAAACATCAGATAAATCTCAAATGAATTTTCATTTAAAACAAGGTAGGAAGCTAATGTATTCTTCCAAAATATCAGTGACACAAAAGTCAAAAGAAAGGCTACAGAAATGTTCCAGATTACAGGGTACTAAAGAGACATGTCTCATAAATGCAATACCTAATCCTAGATTGATTAGTCCTATGTTGGAGAGAAAAACATGCTATACAGTTCACTACTGAGTGTACATAACATATATTATTATTATAGATATCAATATATATTACCCTCAATAAGATGAATGTATGAATTATATTTCCTCAATAATACAGAGAAGAGAGAATGCACAAAATGTTAATAACAGGTGATTCTGGGTAAAGTAAATAGATGGGTATTCTTTGAACTATTCTTATCCTTTCAATCTTTCTCTAGGTTTGAAATTGTTTACAAATAAAACTCTTTTAAGTGTATATTGCCACTGAAATCCTAATGCACCCAGTTCATCAATGTCCAGGGTCAATAATTAGGCTATTAAATGTGATGTCAGGAGTAATGCAGATGGACGATTATTGTAATAAAAACTGCAACTTCTGTATCCAGTGAACAAAGAGACATGCTGACAAGAAGCCATGTAGCTAGTATGCAGCCTCCTCCGTTGTCTTGGATCCTATTTTTTATTTAGATTTGCATCTTAGCAAATGCAAAAAAAAAAAGGATGCAGCTTTTGAATATGTTCATGTATATTAATATTTTTAAATTTAAAAATATTAATATAAAATAAGTTTTTCAGCATTAAATAACCCCAACCACGTTGACAAATTTCAGGAAAATATAATTCAAGTAAATGGTTTCTTTGGGCAATTTAATATTCTGATAAATTCAACTATTCACTTTCATGCTTCCCATCTTGTCGAAAAAATCTTTTGAAAATGTATCAGGGACTTCCTTGGTGGTGCAGTGGTTAAGAATCCGCCTGCCAATGCAGGGGACAAGTGTTCCATCCCTGGTCTGGGAAGATCCCACATGCCATGGAGCAATAAGCCCGTGTGCCACAACTACTGAGCCCGCGCTCTAGAGCCCACGTGCTACAACGACTGAGCCCATGTGCTACAACTACTGAAGCTGCGTGCCTATAGCCCATGCTCTACAACAAGAGAAGCCACCGCAATGAGAAGCCCGTGCACCGCACCAAAGAGTAGCCCCTGCTCACCGCAACTAGAGAAAGCCCGCGCCCAGCAACGAAGATCCAATGCAGCCAAAATAAATAAAAATTTTTAAAAATGTATCAGTATATTTAATCGCCTTATGGAGTAAAACACATTGATCCTAATTGAATCTCTTTAAACAGGCATCAGCCTATCAATATTCCTTATCCAGGAGTATAGAGGTATTGTATGTATGTATGTATGTATGAGCATCAGCTGAAAGTGAAAGACTGATGTTGGTTTTCTTAAACTAAATCCCATTATCTGCCTATTTTATCATTTCCTTCTTTATCCTAAAATTTACTCACATCGGAGAACCTTTTCTGTTTTGTGCAAAAGAAAATTTTTTTCAAAACTATCTGTTGTCAGAGGTATATTTTATTCTTCCTTTCTGTGCTGCAGAAGAGATTGCAACAATCTGTTGTTTTAAAAAAAAAACAGGAATACTGGAGCAAATGTCTACACTGGATTTCAAAATGTGAATCAATGCTTTCAAAATTTCATTAAGTTAATTTTCAAAAGTAAAAAACCTCTTATACCTTGTTTGCTAGGTTTACAGCGCTGAGAGCCTTATAATATTCTTTGCCGTCCCAATCCATATAAGCAGTGGCTAGTAACCGTAGAACTTTACCCTATAATTAAAAATAGAAAAAAAACACACAGCTGAGGGTTTAACTGCAATACAACAGCTGACTAGCACTTACACAGTGACAGGCATTTCTCAAACCTCAGTCATAATTATGAAATAGCATTTCCTTAAGCAACCACATAGTCTTGGGATATGTCTCATCATTATGCTACCCACACCAAATACCATCTGAGAATTTTACAGTAATAGCTTATTTAAATTTAATATAATTGTGTTAATATAATTATTTTCTTAACACTGTTTTAGTGGTAAAGTACTTAATCATCCCCACTTTAAAAATAAGGAAATTAAAGCACAGCAATATTTAATGTAATCATCTTACCACCTACTGTTTAGGTAACATTATATTAGGCCTCCATCAAAAGAAATAAATAGAAAGACATAATCCCTCTCTCAAAGACTTTATAGCCTAGTTGAGATTAACCAACTGGACCAAGGGCTCATATACCACCATTTCACTAGGAGCAGATATACTTTCCTATAGACAAGATTTTTCCCAACTCAACCAAGTTTTAAAATTAATAAAGTATTTCATAATTCAGTTTCTCCAGCCAGATCTACACTGACAAGGGGAATAACTCTACTTAGCACAGACTTATTTAACTATAGATTCACATTTTGAAAGTAGGAGGCCTATTTCAATGATTCTATTCTGCCTCTAAGTGTAATGAGGACAGTAGGATCAGGCAAAGGTGTTCTTCTAATTTAAAAAAAAAATGTTAAGCACATTAGGGCTCTGCGAACCCTAGAAAAATGACTTTTAGGGTGTGATACCTTTCAGTTTTTTAATTCAAAAACCAAGATGGATATAATGTACTTAATATCATTATTATTATTGTGGAGCAACTCTCAACTTATAAACTTCCCCAGAGGACTCTGATGGAGTAAATATGGCATCTCTGAGAAAGACTGTAGCTATTTCGTAATAGTAAAAGGGTCAAATAATCAGAAAGATAAAACAAAATGGATGAACCTCAAAACTATTATGTTAAGCAAAAGAAGCCAGACATAAAACAGTACATACTGTATGCTTTCATTTATACACAGTACAAGATAAGCCAAAAATATTCTACAGCAATAAAAGTAAGAATAGTGGTTTTATCATGGGGGTATGAATGGCTATTAACTGGAAAGGGGCCAAGGTAACTTTTGAGGGTGATGGAAAGTTCTGTATCTTGATCTGTGTAGTAGTTACAAAACTATATAGATAAACTGAAACTCATCAGGCTGTACAACTTTAAAATTTGTGCAATTTAGTGTATATATTTATTTAAGTTATACCACAATAAAATACTGCTAGCATGAAAGAAAAACTATTTTATAATCTTACTTCTCCATACCTTGCAATATGAATATTAGATTTCAATCACACTTAAATCCTACCTTCCATCCTCATTTCCTCCTCCAGACGTCTTCTCACCTAGATCCCTTGCCTCATATTCCCTTCTCCCTCCCTTTTAACTACATGAACCCCATCTGCTTTTCGAGGCCTATCTCCTACCAAAAGGCTTCTTCAACTATTCTAGTCAACATTAATATTCCCCTTTTCTGCATGCCTTTGCGTATACTTCAGGTTAGTACCACACAGTTTATCACTTATTTTTCCCAAATTGTTTCACTTGTACTCATTTTTATAAATCTTTTTTTGAAATTTTAATTGAAGTATAAAATACATACAAAAAAGTTCCAAAATCTCAATGGTACAACTCTGAATTTTCACAAAGTGAGCACACATATGTTAACAACACAGAAATCAAGAAACAGAACATTAGTCTCATCTCATATCTCTTTTCAGACACTATTCCAAACAAGGGTAACCAATTATCTGACTTCCAACACCATGTATTAGTTCTACCTGCTTTTGGCATTCACATTTATGGAATCATACAGTATGTACTACTTTGTATTTTGCTCCGTTTGTTCAACATTATATGTGAGAACATCCATACTGTTACAATTATTGTAGTCTATTCTCGTTGTTATATGATATTCTATTATATGACACTATCATAATATATTTTCATTATTTTTAATTGTGATGAAATACACATAACATAAAATTGACCATTTTAACCAATTTTAAGTGTACAGTTCAGTAGCATTAAGTATACTCGCACTGCTGTGCAACCAGCACCACCATATATCTCCAGAACTCTTTTAATCTCACAAAATTGAACTCTCTACCCATTAAACAATAGCTCCCCATGTTCTCCTCCCTCCAAACCTCTGCAACCACCATTCTATTTTCCACCTCTATGAATTTGACTACCCAACATATCTCACTGAACTGGAATCATACAGTATGTCTTTTTGATAATGGCTTATTTCACTTAGCATAATGTCCTCAAGGTTCATCTATGTTGTAGCATGTGTCAGAATTTCCTTCCTTTTCGTGGCTGAATAATATTCCATTGTATTCACCTGTATTAGTTTCATCCTTTAAACATAAGCTATTTAAGGGCAGAGGCCACGTTTTATACTTCTCTTTTTTTCCCATCTACCACATTGTTAGATATATTGATATATATATGTGTGTGTGTGTGTGTGTATATACATATAAATATATGTATAGATATATATGTGTGTGTATGTATTCAGTTACATTTTGTGGGATATACTGTAATAATGGTAAGAAGCAGAGACGGATATTCAAAAAAATTCCATTTGCTATGGCATGTATTAAATTAGTTTTAAATCAGATTTATTTAAATAATCACATTTTACTTGATAAAATATTAAAATTAACTTCCATACCAATCATGTTCTATCTGGGTGGTTAAAGAAACCTAGAATTTTTGAACATGCAAACAAAAACTAAAACTTATATAGCCAAACATTGTCCTAAGCACTTTACATGTATTAATTAATTCATGGGTACAAGAATTTACCTGGAGGGTAATTCTATATCAACTTTACAGAAACTAATGCACTGAGATATTAAATGATGTGCCCAGTGAATAATCTACTCACAAATGGAGGGACAGCCTATCATAATTTTCTTACAATAACATAAACTGTATTTCTTGAACCTACTTCTGCAATATTTAACATAATCCTTACCAGCATTTCCTGTGGAACAGAAAGCTTATCCATCTTCCCAGTATCATAGCTTTGTCTATCATTAGAAAAGGAAAAAAATACATATAAATACATATTTATTTCAAATTATATATATTTTTTCAAGACTACATATTACTAAGAAGACGTGTTATAATTATACTTAATTACAACTTTTCTATTTTGCACTACAACAGATGATTAGCCAATTGATACATAAAAATCAATTACATAAAGCAATACTTTGTAACTTTAGAAAACCACAGAGATAGCCTCATTCACCAGAGGGCAGACAGCTGAAGCAAGAAGAACTACAATCCTGCAGCCTGTGGAACAAAAACCACATTCACAGACAGATACACAAGATGAAAAGGCAGAGGGCTATGTCCCAGATGAAGGAACAAGATAAAACCCCAGAAAAGCAACTAAATGAAGTGGAGATAGGCAACCTTCCATAAAAAGAATTCAGAATAAAGACGGTGAAGATGATCCAGGACCTCGGAAAAACAATGGAGGTAAAGATCGAGAAGATGCAAGAATGTTTAACAAAGACCTAGAAGAATTAAAGAACAAACAGAGATAAACAATACAATAACTGAAATGACAACTACACTAGAAGGAATCAATAGCAGAATGACTGAGGCAGAAGAACGGATAAGTGACCTGGAAGACAGAATGGTGGAATTCAGTGCTGTGGAACAGAATAAAGAAAAGAGAATGAAAAGAAATGAAGACAGCCTAAAAGACCTCTGGGACAACATTAAACGTAACAACATTCGCATTATAGGGGTCCCAGAAGGAGAAGAGAGAGAGAAAGGACCAGAGAAAATATCTGAAGAGATTATAGTCTAAACTTCCCTAACATGGGAAAGGAAATAGCCACCCAAGTCCAGGAAGTGCAGCGAGTCCCATACAGGATAAACCCAAGGAGAAACATGCCAAGACACACAGTAATCAAACTGGCAAAACTTGAAGACAAAGAAAAATTATAGAAAGCAGCAAGGGAAAAACGACAAATAACATACAAGGGAACTCCCATAAGGTTAACAGCTGATTTCTCAGCAGAAACTCTACAAGCCAGAAGGGAGCGGCATGATATACTTAAAGTGATGAAAGGGAAGAACCTACAACCAAGATTACTCTACCTGGCAAGGATCTCATTCAGATTCGATGGAGAATCAAAAGCTTTACAGACAAGCAAAAGCTAAGAGAATTCAGCACCACCAAACCAGCTCTACAACAAATGCTAAAGGAACTTCTCTAAGTGGGAAACACAAGAGAAGAAAAGGACCTACAAAAACAAACCAAAAACAATTAAGAAAATGGTCACAGGAACATACATATCAATAATTACCTTAAACGTGAATGGATTAAATGCTCCAACCAAAAGACACAGGCTTGCTGAATGTATACAAAAACAAGACCCATCTATATGCTATCTACAAGAGACCCACTTCAGACCTAGGGACACATACAGACTGAAAGTGAGGGGATGGAAAAAGATATTCCATGAAAATGGAAATCAAAAGAAAGCTGGAGTAGCAATACTCGTATCAGATAAAATAGACTTTAAAATAAAGAATGTTACAAGAGACAAGAAAGGACACTATATAATAATGATCAAGGGATCAATCCAAGAAGAAGATATAACAATTATAAATATATATGCACCCAACATAGAAGCACCTCAATACATAAGGCAACTGCTAACAGCTATAAAAGAGGAAACTGACAGTAACACAATAATAGTGGGGGACATTAACACCTCACTTACACCAATGGACAGATCATCCAAAATGAAAATAAATAAGGAAACACAAGCTTTAAATGACACGATAGACCAGATAGATGTAACTGATATTTATAGGACATTCCATTCAAAAACAGTAGATTACACTTTCTTCTCAAGTACGCACGGAACATTCTCCAGGACAGTTCACATCTTGGGTCACAAATCTAGCCTCAGCAACTTTAAGAAAACTGAAATCATATCAAGCATCTTTTCTGACCACAATGCTATGAGATTAGAAATGAACTACAGGGAGAAAAATGTAAAAAACACAAACACATGGACGCTAAACAATACGTTACTAAATAACTAAGAGATCACTGAAGAAATCAAAGAGGAAATCAAAAAATACCTAGAGACAAATGACAATGAAAACACGACAATCCAAAACCAATGGGATGTAGCAAAAGCAGTTCTAAGAGGGAAGTTTATAGCTATACAAGGCTACCTCAAGAAACAAGAAAAATCTCAAATAAATAATCTAACCTTACACCTAAAGGAACTAGAGAAAGAAGAACCAAACCCAAAGTTAGCAGAAGGAAAGAAATCATGAAGATCAGAGCAGAAATAAATGACATAGATACAAAGAAAACAACAGCACAGATCAATAAAACTAAAAGCTGGTTCTTTGAGAAGATAAAATTGATAAACCATTAGCAGACTCATCAAGAAAAAGAGGGAGAGGACTCAAATCAATAAAATTAGAAATGAAAAAGGAGAAGTTACAGCAGACACTTCAGAAATACAAAGCATCCTAAGAGACTACTACAAGCAACTCTATGCCAATAAAATGGACAACCTGGAAGAAATGGACAAATCTTAGAAAGGTATAACCTTCCAAGCCTGAACCAGGAAGAAATAGAAAATATGAAAAGAACAATCACAAGTAATGAAATTGAAACTGTGATTAAAAATCTTCCAACAAACAAAAGTCTAGGACCAGATGGCTTCACAGGCGAATTCTATCAAACATTTAGAGAAGAGCTAACACCCATCTTTCTCAAACTCTTCCAAAAAACTGCGGAGCAAGGAACACTCCCAAACTCATTCTATGAGGCTACCATCACCAGACAAAGATACTACAAAAAAAGAAAATTACAGACCAATACCACTGATGAACATGGATGCAAAAATCCTCAACAAAATACTAGCAAACAGAATCCTACAACACATTAAAAGGATCATACACCATGATCAAGTGGCATTTTTCCCAGGGATGCAAGGATTCTTTGATATACACAAATCAATCAATGTGATACACCATATTAACAAACTGAAGAATAAAAACCATATGATCATCTCAATAGATGCAGAAAAAGCTTTTGACAAAATTCAACACCCATTTAAAAAAAAAGAAAAGAAAACCACAACTTCCTCAGGATATATATCCAATAAATCAGCACTATAATTATATTACTGCTCTTTTCCATTTGGCTATATATACACTAGATTAAACTATTTTACATGTGTGTACAAGCCCTTACTTTATGGGCACATTTTAAAGTGTAAGAAATATATTTTTAAAATAAAACAAATACAGGAGTTTTCATGGAAACAAATGCTTTAGCAATATTTATTAAGCTTCACAACACCCTTGTGACGCACAATATTAGTTCCATTTTGCAGCTGAATGAACCAATTTAGCAGTTAAGTGATTTCTAGTATTTCCTAGATTGGTATTAAAAATGAGAGTAAGGGGATGGGGAGAAAAGAAATTTGACTTTCAGTTCTCTGCTTTAGTTACCATACCATATTACCTATGGGACATTCTAATAACCACAAATAATGTATTAATATGAGCCTCAGGTTTTCTAAAAAAAGCTTTAAAGTAAAACAAAGATCACTCACCATAAAATTGGTATTCCAAGGGAGGAAGTCAATAAAATTTTGGTGAACTGGAGTAAATTGAAGCCATTACTTTGAAGTATTCCTTTTACTTTTACTTTTTAAAAGACCCATAGCTACCAAACTGAGTTTTCAGCTTGCTAACAAGGATATAATGCTGGCCTACATTATAATGGCCTCATTGTAAGCCCTATCTCACAGAGGTCTCTGTTGGTACATTAAACCTCCTACTTCCAGTTTTCAAAATAATCAATGAAAATGGAACTTCTGCAACAGTGGTATTAAGGAGCTCTTGGACCCCCTCTCCCCAGTGAAACAACCACTTGCCTGGAAAAATCATTAAAACAACCATTTAAGGTCTCTGGAAAGTGTCCTAAGGGCATACAGCAAATGGAAAAACATTTATTTTTAAAAAATCAACTGAATCTCAGTAACAACAGTGGGAGTCTGTGGCATTTGAGCCATGACCTGCTCCTATCCACACCACCTCCATGTCATGGAGGCTACACCAGATGAGTGCTGTCAAGAAAATAGGAATTCAGGAGTGGGGTAGGGAGATGAGTGAAATAGGTGACGGAGATAGAGAGGCACAAACTTCCAGGTATAAAATAAATAAGTCACGGGGACATAATGTACAGTATAGGGAATATAGGCAATAATACTATAATAACTTTGTATGGTGAAAAGTGGTAACGACTTATCGTGGTATCATTTTGTAATATACAAAAATATCAAATCACTATGCTGTACACCGGAAACTGATATAATGTTGAAAATCAACTTCAATTTAAAACAGAAAGAAAGTGGGAATTACCTCTCCCTCCAGGTCCTAGACTCAGGCTGCCAGCCACTCTCATCATTCCCAGATCTGTGTTGCAGAAGTGCTATTATTGGCAGGCACAACGAGAGGACTGGGTCTTCCTTTCCCCACTCAGTTCTCACTCTTAGGGTAAGGGCTCTACCCCAGGGGTAACAGCTGAAGAATACTGGGACCCTAATCCCCTTCACCCAGGCTGGCTCATTTGGCAGAGGATGCAGGACAGGAGGGCATGCTAAGTAGATTAGGGGCTACCATCTCCCCAACATCTACTCATATAGTAGGGGTGTCACTGCAAGAGTAGCTGCCATGCTCCTGCCCCCAGCTGCAGCAGTGTGCCAGTTTCTACCCAGGGGAAGAAGTGGGCAACAAAGAGGAAGAGCTCAGCATTTCTGCCTAAGGGGAATGACTTTATTTGGAACAGAGCAAGGAGAGATTCCTACCTAAGGGCATAGTCAAAAACAATGGAGATCTTGCTGGTAAGCAATTAAGAAGGGGCTGGTACCTCCAAGATAGTAGTAGCAACAAGTGAAATAGCAGACAAGCCAGAAGTTTGAACAGAGAGAACCAGGGAGAGACAAGAAGAATAATCCTAGGGTCACACTCATCCCTGGGGATACAAAAGGCTATGCATATGTTCTAGGCTGCACCCGCTCAGGAACAATCAGAGGGAAATGTGGGACCAGAAAGCATTCCTCAAGGCATACACAGATCCATCAGCAAAGAGACTTGAGCCTGAGTGGCTCAAGGAGCTTATCAGAACCTCTGACCAAACACAGACTGAAAATTAAGGTATTCTGATCCAGGGGTGATGGTAAGGAAGCCAAGCTTAAAAATCAAATCACACTTCCAGTTTATGGCTCCACATGTAAGGATCTTGGAAGGCACAACTCCATCCTAACAAGTAAAAAACTGGAAAGACTTTTAAAAATCAACAACTCTTCTTGGATCCAAAAGAGAGGTGAGGACACAGGGCAAACCACTACCCCCAAGATTTGGGAGACTGGCAAAAATACAAGGAGTTGACGCTTAGCACAAGACAGATTCACAAGTAAAAACTACCAAGGGCACCACTGCTAGGGCAGGAAATTGAGAACTGTAGTTGACAGACTGCTGGAGGTTCAGTGTGGACAAGTCTGAGAGTTAAAACTCCAAGAGGACATAGTTACAGGGGGATACCCACAATATCGTAAGATTAATCTCCAGGAGCTCAACCAGATTCCCACAGTAAATATCATAGAAAAATCCACTTGGGCTTTGGCAGGAAAAGGTAAAAAGGAACCATTTTGAAACAGCTTAAAGCAATCTGTTCTTAACAAGGCCTGCCCTCATGGGAAACTAGTGAACCAGGGCCTAACCTACTGGGGTATTATCAGAGACTAACTGACCTGGGGAAGAGAAATACTCAACCCCAGTGTACGCTAGCCATTCTGTACCACGTTAAGAGGGGAGGAAAAAAAAGAGAAACGTGTGAAGTTCACAGTTCAGAGGCAGAGACTCACAAAAAGACTGAAAACTAGTCATAGGACTATAGGCCTCTCCCTCTTCCACACCTAACCACCACATTACTAAAGGCCTATTTACAGTAGTTCCGTTTACCAAGTATGTCAAATCCCACTACCAAGAAAAAAGTACAAGGCATACCAAAAGGCAAAAAACACAATTTGAAGAGACAGTAAGCATCAGAACCAGACATGGCAGTGATGTTGGAATTATCAGGCCAGGAATTTAAAATAACTATGATTAATATGCTAAGGGTTCCAATGAATAAAGTAGACAGGCAACATAAGCAGAGAGCTGGATAGGCTAAGAAAGAAGCAAAAAGAAATGCCAGAGATAAAAAACACTGTAACAAACATGAAGATTGTCTTTGATGGACTTTTTAATAAACTTGACATGGCTGAGGAAAGAATCTATGAGCTAGAGAATCCTTGAAAACAGAAAAGCAAAGAGAACAAAGACTGAAAAAAAAAAAAAGAAGAGAATGTCAACGGACTGTGGGACAACTGCAAAAGGTATAATGTAAGTGTAATGGGAATACCAAAAGAAAAAAGAAAGGAACAGAAGACACATTTGAAACAATAATGACTGAAAATTTCCCCAAATTAATGTCCAATACCAAACCACAGACCCAGGAAGCTCTGAGAACACCAAGCAGGATAAATACCAAAAACTACACCTATGCATATAATTTTCCAATTACAGAAAATCAAAGATAAAGAAAAAAGTCCTGCAACAAGCCAGAGGAAAAAAACACCTTATCTTAAAATTTAGGTGCAAAGATAAGAATTATATCCAACTTCTTAGAAGCCATACAAGCAAGAAGAGAGTGGAGTGAAATATTTAGTACTGAGATAAAAACAGCATCAACTTACAATTCTATACCCTGTGAAAATATCATTCAAAAGTAAAGGAGACATAAAGACTTTCTCAGACAAACAAAAATTGAGGCAATTTGTTGCCAACCGTCTGACCTTGCAAGAAATGGTAAAAGAAGTTCTCCAGAGAGAAGAGAAATAATACAGGTCAGAAACTTGGATGTACATAAAGTAAGAGCATGGAAGATGGGATAAGTGAAGGTAAAATAAAAATTTTTTTCTTGCCCTTAACTGATCTAACAGATAACTGTTCAAAATAATAACAATAAAAATGTGTTCAATACTGTGTGCATATTTATATATCTTCTCTCTGTGTATATATATGTATATATAGAGAGAATAAAGTGAAATAAATAACACTTAGAATAAAGTGAAATAAATGACAGCAATGATACAAGGGGTGGGAGGGAGGAATTTTGATATTATAAGGTACTCACACTACTCATGAAGTGGTACAGTGTTATTTGAAAGTGTACTTGGATTAGTGGTACATGTATATTGCAAACTCTAGAGCAACCACTAAGAAAAGTTTTTTAAAGTATAACCTATATGCTAAGAAAAGAGCGAAAATGGAATCTCATAAAATACTCAACTAAAACCACAAAAGGCAGAAGAAGAGTGGAAGACAACCACAGGAAAAAAGAACAAGAAAAACAAATAGAAGACTGTAACAGTACAATATTGTAGATATTAATCCAACTGTATCTATCATCATTTTGAATTTCAATGGCCTAAGTGCACCAATTAAAAAGAGATTGTCCGAACGGATTTTTTTAAATGCCTGAACTATACATTGTCTACAAGAAACCCACTTTAAATATAAAGACACATAGAGATAAAAAGTAAATGGATGGAGAAAAATATACCATGCTAACACTATCCTAAGGAAAGCAGGAGTAGCTATATTAATTTCAGATAGAGCACATTTCAATGTAAGGAAAATTATCAGGGATAAAGAAGGGCATTACATAATGATAAAGAGGTCAGTTCTCCAAGAAAACAAAACAATTCTTAACATGTATGAGCCTAACAACAGAGCATCAAACTATGTTAGGCAAAAACTGATAGAACAGCAAGGAGAAACAGATGAATCTACTATCATTTTTGAAGATTTCAACACCTCTCTCTCAGAAATGGACAGACAGAGCAGGCACAAAATCAGTAAGAACATAGTCGAATGCAGCAACACCATCAATCAATTGGATATAACTGAAATGTACAGACTACTAGATCCATTCTTACCAAATTCAAATGGAATATTCACCAAGATAGACCACATTCTGAGCCATAAAACATACTTTAACAAATCTGAAGTATAGAAATCATATAATATCTGCTGTCAGTCCACAATGGAATTAAAATAGAAATCAGTAATAGAAAGATAACATGAAAATTCCAAAATATGTAGAGATTAAACAATACTGTAAATAAAACATGGGTCAAAGCAGAAATTTCAACAGAAACTTTAAAATAATTTAAATGAAAATGAAAACACAACTTATCAAAATGTGTGGGATGCAGCAAAAGCAGTACATAGAAGGAAATTTATAACATTCAATGCATATATTAGAAAATAAGAAATATCTAAAATCAGTAAGTTTCCACCTTAAGTAACTGGAAAAAAGAGGAAAATAAATCAAAAGCAAGCAGAAAGAAGAGGAATAATAAGAATTAGAGCAGAAATCAATGAAATTTAAAAAAGGAAATTAATAGAGAAAATAAATGAAAACAAAAGCTGGTATTTAAACAACTGATAAAATTAATAAGCCTGTTAACCAGGCTAAGAAAAAAACAAGACACAAATTATTTTTCTTAGTTCTTTTTTTTTTTTACCTCTTTTCTGGAGTATAATTGCTTTACAATGGTGTGTTAGTTTCTGCTTTATAACAAAGTGAATCAGTTATACATATACATATGTTCCCATATCTCTTCCCTCTTGCATCTCCCTCCCTCCCACCCTCCCTATCCCACCCCTCTAGGTGGTCACAAAGCACAGAGCTGATCTCCCTGTGCTATGTGGCTGCTTCCCACTAGCTATCTATTTTACGTTCGGTAGTGTATATATATCCATGCCACTCTCTCACTTTGTCACAGCTTACCCTTCCCCTTCGCCATATCCTCAAGTCCATTCTCTAGTAGGTCTGTGTCTTTATTCCTGTCTTACCCCTAGGTTCTTCATGACATTTTTTCTTAAATTCCATATATATGTGTTAGCATACGGTATTTGCCTTTCTCTTTCTGACTTACTTCACTCTGTATGACAGACTCTAGGTCCATCCACCTCATTACAAATAGCTCAATTTCATTTCTTTTTAGGGCTGAGTAATATTCCATTGTACATATGTTCCACGTCTTCTTTATTCATTCATCCGATGATGGACACTTAGGTTGTTTCCATCACCTGGCTATTGTAAATAGAGCTGCAATGAACATTTTGGTACATGACTCTTTTTGAATTATGGTTTTCTCAGGGTATATGCCCAGTAGTGGGATTGCTGGGTCATATGGTAGTTCTATTTGTAGTTTTTTAAGGAACCTCCATACTGTTCTCCATAGTGGCTGTACCAATTCACATTCCCACCAGCAGTGCAAGAGTGTTGCCTTTTCTCCACACCCTCTCCAGCATATATTGTTTCTAGATTTTTTGATGATGGCCATTCTGACTGGTGTGAGATGATATCTCATTGTAGTTTTGATTTGCATTTCTCTAATGATTAATGATGTTGAGCATTCTTTCATGTGTTTGTTGGCAGTCTGTATATCTTCTTTGGAGAAATGTCTATTTAGGGCTTCTGCCCATTTTTGGATTGGGTTGTTTGTTTTTTTGTTATTGAGCTGCATGACCTGCTTATAAATTTTAGAGATTAATCCTTTGTCAGTTACTTCATTTGAAAATATTTTCTCCCATTCTGAGGGTTGTCTTTTGGTCTTGTTTATGGTTTCCTTTGCTGTGCAAAAGCTTTGAAGTTTCATTAGGTCCCATTTGTTTATTTTTGTTTTTATTTCCATTTCTCTAGGAAGTGGATCACAAAGGATCTTGCTGTGATTTATGTCATAGAGTGTTCTGCCTATGTTTTCCTCTAAGAGTTTGATAGTTTCTGGCCTTACATTTAGGTCTTTAATCCATTTTGAGCTTATTTTTGTGTATGCTGTTAAGGAGTGATCTAATTTCATACTTTTACATGTACCTGTCCAGTTTTCCCAGCACCACTTATTGAAGAGGCTGTCCTTTCTCCACTGTACATTCCTGCCTCCTTTATCAAAGATAAGGCGACCATATGTTCATGGGTTTATCTCTGAGCTTTCTACCCTGTTCCATTGATCTACCTTTCTGTTTTTGTGCCAGTACCATACTGTCTTGATTACTGTAGCTTTGTAGTATGGTCTGAAGTCAGGGAGCCTGACTCCTCCAGCTCCGTTTTTCGTTCTCAAGATTGCTTTGGCTATTCGGGGTCTTTTGTGTTTCCATACAAATTGGGAAATTTTTTGTTCTAATTATATCAAAAATTCCAGTGGTAGTTTGATAGGGATTGCACTGAATCTGTAGATTGCTTTGGGTAGTAGAATCATTTTCACAATGTTGATTCTTCCAACGCAAGAACATGGTATATCTCTCCATCTATTTGTATCATCTTTAATTTCTTTCACCAGTGTCTTATAATTTTCTCTATACCAGTCTTTTGTCTCCTTAGGTAGGTTTATTCCTAGATATTTTATTCTTTTTGTTGCAGTGGTAAATGGGAATGTTTTCTTGATTTCACTTTCAGATTTTTCATCATTAGTGTATAGGAATGCCAGAGATTTCTGTGCATTAATTTTGTATCCCGCTACTTTATCAAATTCATTGATTAGCTCTAGTAGTTTTCTGGTAGCATCTTTAGGATTCTCTATGTATAGTATCATGTCATCTGAAAGCAGTGACAGCTTTACTTCTTCTTTTCTGATTTGGATTCCTTTTATTTCCTTTTCTTCTCTGATTGCTGTGGCTAAAACTTCCAAAACTATGTTGAATAAGAGTGGTGAGAGTGGGTAACCTTGTCTTGTTCCTGATCTTAGTGGTAATGCTTTCAGTTTTTCACCATTGAGGACGATGTTGGCTGTGGGTTTGTCATAATATGGCCTTTATTGTGTTGAGGAAAGTTCCCTCTATGCCTACTTGCTGCAGGGTTTTTATCATAAATGGGTGTTGAATTTTGTCGAAAGCTTTCTCTGCATCTATTGAGATGATCATATGGTTTTTCTCCTTCAATTTGTTAATATGGTGTATCATGTTGATTGATTTGCGTATATTGAAGAATCCTTGCATTCCTGGAATAAAGCCCACTTGATCATGGTGTATGATCCTTTTAACGTGCTGTTGGATTCTGTTTGCTAGTATTTTGCTGAGGATTTTTGCATCTGTGTTCATCAGTGATATTGGCCTGTAGTTTTCTTTCTTTGTGACATCCTTGTCTGGTTTTGGTATCAGGGTGATGATGGCCTCGTAAAATAAGTTTGGGAGTGTTCCTGCCTCTGCTATATTTTGCAAGAGTTTGAGAAGGATAGGTGTTAGCTCTTCTCTAAATGTTGAAGACACAAATTATTAACATCAGAAATGAAAGAGGGAACATCACTATAGAACCCTTGAAAATTTAAAGAGCATTAAAAGGAATACTATGAACAACTCTATGTCCACAAATTTGAGGACCTGGATTAAATGGCCCAATTCTTTGAAAGACCCAAGCAGCCAAAACTCACATGAAAAGAAATGACAGTCTGATTAGACCTTTATCTATTTTATAAATTGAATCAAAAATTATTAACCTTCCAGCTCTAGTCAAGTAAGAAGCAGGCATGGGGGAAGGTGCAGGATGGAGGCTGGAGGGTGATGGAGACAAGCCACATGTTGCTCTAAGGAGTTTGCACTTGACCCTACAGGTCAGTGTTTCTGAACTTCTATGGATCAACATTAAAAGAAAGAGCTGATCAAAAAAAAAATTATTAACCTTCCAAAATAGAAAGCACCAGGCCCAGATGGGTTCATGGCTGAATTCTATCAAATTTTTCTTCCAGTTTTATTGAGATATAATTGACAAACAGCACTGTACAAGTTTAAGGTGTACAGCATAATGATTTGACTTACATACATCGTGAAATGATTATCACAATGATTTAGTGAGCATCCATCATCTCATATGGATACAAAATTAAATCAATAGAAAAAATTGTTTCCTTGTGATGAGAACTCTTAGGATTTATTAACTCAACAACTTTCATATATAACACACAGCACTGTTAGTCATATTTATCATGTTGTACATTAAAATCCTAGTACTTACTTATCTTATAACTGCAAGTTTGCACCTTTTGACTGCCTTCATCCAATCCTCCCTCTCCCTACTCCCCACCTCTAGTAACCACAAATCTGATCTCTTTTCCTATGAGTTTGTTTCTGAAGTATAATTGACCTGCAACACTATGTTAGTTCCTGTTACAAAACACAGTCATTGGACATTCTCTATACATTTCAAAATGTTCACAATGATAAGTCTAGTTATGATATGTCACCATGCAGAGATATTAGATAGTTATTGACTGACTATATTCCCCATACCATTCACTTCATACCTCTGACATTTATTTTGCAACTGGAGGTTTGTACCTCTTAATCTCCCTCACCTATTTCTCTCCTCCCCACCAACCCCTCCCCTTTGGCAACCACTCATTTGTTCTCTGTATCTATAACTTTTGTTATATTTATTCATTTGTTTTCTTTCTAGATTCCACATAAAAGTGAAATCTTACAGTATTTATCTTTCTCTAACTTTATTTCACTTGGCATAATACTCTCTAGGTTCATCCATGTTGTTGCAAATGAGAATATTTCATTCTTTTTACGGGTGAGTAATATTCCACTGTGTGTGTGTGTTTGTGTATGAATGCAAATCTTTTACCTCCTTAGATTTATTCCTAGATATTTTTTGATGTGATTGATAGGATAGTTTTCTTAATTTCTCTTTCTGATAAGTTCATTGTTAAAGTATAGAAATGTAACAGAATTCAGAAATACAACTTTTCTGAATTCACTGATGAATTCTAGTAGTTTTTTGGAATTCTACAAAATATTTAAGGATGAAATTATATAAATTCTCTATAATCTCTTTCAGAGGACAGAAGCAGAAGGAAAGCTTCCTAATTCATTCTATGAGGCCAACATTACCCTAATACCCAAACCGGACAGACATTAAAAGAAAATGAATAGACCAATATCTGTCACGAACATAGATGCAAAAATCCTCAAAATCCTCAACAAAATATTAGCAAATTGAATCCAAAAACAAATTTTTAAAAATTATACACAACAAAGTGGGATTTATCCCAAATATGCAAGGCTGGTTCAACATTCAAAAATCAGTTAATGTAATCTATGACATCAACAGACTAAAATAATCACATAATCATATCAGTAGATGCAGGAAAAGCATTTGAAAAAAATCAAATACCCATTCATGATCAAAAAATAAAAAACCTTTCATTAAACTAGTAACAACTTGATAAAGACTACCTACAAATAATATACAGCTAACATCATACTTAATGGTGAGAAGATTGAAACTTTTCCAGTAATTCAGGAAAAAGACAAGGATGTCCCTTCTCACAACTCCTTTTCAACATCATACTGGAAGTCCTTGCAAATGCAGTAAGGCAAAAATGAGAAATCAAAGATATGCAGATTGAGAAAGAAGATATAAAACTATCTTTGCTCACAAATGACATGATAATCTATGTAGAAAACTGACAAAGAGCTTCCCTGGTGGCGCAGTGGTTGAGAATCCACCTGCCAATGCAGGGGACACAGGTTCGAGCCCTGGTCCGGAAAGATCACACATGCCACGGGGCAACCAAGCCCGTGCGCCACAACTACTGAGCCTGCACTCTAGAGCCTGCAAGCCACAACTACTGAAGCCCGTGTGCCTATAGCCCGTACTCTGCAACAAGAGAAGCCAGCCACCGCAATGAGAAGCCCATGCACTGCAACAAAGAGTAGCCTCTGCTCGCCACAACTAGAGAAAAGCCCGTGTGCAGCAACAAAGACCCAACACAGACAAAAATTAATTAATTAATTTTTTAAAAAGAGAAAATTTACAGGGCTTCCCTGGTGGCGCAGCAGTTGAGAGTCCACCTGCTGATGCAGGCGACATGGGTTTGTGTGCCAGTCCGGGAAGATCCCACATGCCGCGGAGCAGCTGGGCCTGTGAGCCATGGCCGCTGAGCCTGCGCGTCCGGAGCCTGTGCTCCGCAGCGGGAGAGGCCACAACAGTGAGAGGCCTGCGTACCACCACAAAAAAAAAAAAAAGAGAAAATTTACAAAAAATGAAAGAATCAACAAAAAAACTCCTGGAACTAATAAGTGATTATAGTAAGGTTTCAGGATACAAGGTTAACATACAAAATCAATAGCTTTCGTATGTACCAGTAATGAACATGTGGAATTTAAAATTAAAAACACAATACTATTTATATTAGCACCCAAAAGATGAAATACTTAGATATAAATCTAACAAAATAGGTACAAGATTTATTTCAATATATGAGGAAAACTATAAAACTCTGATAAATGAAATCAAAGAAAAGCTAAACAAGTTGAGAAAATTCCATGTTCATGGATAGAAAAATTCAAGATATCAATTCTTCCCAGCTTGATCTATATAGATCAGATGCAATCCCAATCAAAATCCTAGCAAGTTATATTAGAGACTGACAAAATGATCCTAAAGTTTCTATGAAGAGGCAGAAGACCAAACAGCCAACACAATATGGAAGGAAAAGAAATTGACAAATATAGGACTGCTGCTACTTGACTTCAATACTTACTATAAAGCTATAGCTCACAAAGACAGTTCCTTATTAATCAAGATATTGGCAAAAGAAAACACAAATAGATCAGTGGAACAGAATAGAGAGCCCACCATAAATATAGTCAACTGATCTTTGGCAAAGGAGCATAAGCAATACAGTGGAGCAAAGTTAGTCTCTTCAACAAATGGTGCAGGAACAACTGGACATCTACATGCAAAAAAAAAAGGAATCTAGATACAGACCTTACATCTTTCACAAAAATTTTAAATTAGCTCAAAATGGATCATAGCCTGAAATGCAAAGTGCAAAACTATAAAACTTCTAGAAGATAACATAGGAGAAAACCTACATGACCTTGGGTATGGTGATGCCTTTTTAGATATAACACCAAAGGACTTCCTGGGTGGCGCAGTGATTAAGAATCTGCCTGCCAATGCAGGGGACACAGTTTCGATCCCTAGTCTGGGAAGATCCCACATGCCATGGAGCAACTAAGCCTGTGAGCCACAACTACTAAGCCCCCGTGCCACAACCATTGAAGCCCGTGTGCCTAGAGCCCATGCTCTGCAACAGAGAAGCCACCACAATGAGAAGCCTGCAAACCACAACAAAGACTAGCCCCCACTCACCACAACTAGAGAAAGCCCACATGCAGCAATGAAGACCCAATGCAGCCAAAAATAAAATTAAAAATTAAAAGTAGTATATAACACCAAAGACACAGACACAATCCATGAAAGAACTCATTGATAAGCCAGACTTCGTTAAAAATTAAAAACATTTGCTTTGTGAAAGACAATATCAAGTGATTTAGAAGACAAGTCACAGAGTCAGAGGAAAGATTTGCAAAAGACACATCTGATAAAAGACTGATGTCCAAAATGTACAAAGACTCTTAACAAAAAACCAAATAACCCAATTTAAAAATGGGCCGAAGTTCTTAACAGATATCTCATGAAAAAAGATATACAGATGGTAAATAAGCCTGTGAAAAGATGCTCCATGCATCATATGTCATCAGGAAATGCAAATTAAAACAATCATAAAATACCACTACGCACCTATTAGAATGGCCAAAATCCAAAACACTGACAACACCAAATGCTGGTGAGAATGTGGGAGAACATAACTCATATACTGCTGGTGGGAATGCAAAATGGTACAGCCACTTTGCAAGACAGTTAGGTGGGTTCCTTATAAAACTAAACACACTCTTAACATATAACCCAGCAATCATGCTCTTTGGTATTTACCCAAAGAAACTGAAAACTTATATCAAAAGCTGCCCATGGATGCTTATAGCAGCTTTATTCATAACTGACAAAACTTGGAAACAACAAAGATGTTCTTCAGTAGGTGAATGTATAAACTGTGGTACATTCCAGATAATGTAATATTATTCAGCATGAAAAAGAAATGAGCTATCAAGCCAAGAAAAAACATGAAGGAACCCTAAATGTATTATTACTAAGTGAAAGAAGCCAAGCTGAAAAGGCTACATACTGTATGACTCCAACCTATATGACATTCCAGAAAAGGCAAAACTTTGGAGACTAAAAACATCAGTGGTTGACAGGGGTTGTGGGGAGGGAGATATGAATAGGCACAGCACAGAAGATTTTTAGGGCAGTCAAACTATTCTGTATGATACTAAAATGCTATACTGATGGATACATATCATTATACACTTGTCCAAACCCACAGAATGTACAACAGCAACAGTGAGCCCTAAGGTAAGCTATGGACTTAGGTGATTATGATGTGTCAATGTAGGTTTACCCTTAGTTAAAAAAAAAAGCACCATTCTGGTGAGTGATATTGATTATGGGGGAAGCTATGCATGTGGTAGGGAAGGGAGTATGTGGGAAATCTCTGTACCGTCCTCTCAATTTTGCTGTAAACCTAAAACTGCTCTAAAAAATTTTGTCTTAAAAATAATCAAATCACACTCATAACTGGGGAGGGGGGTGTCGGAGACTGTGAACATACTCAAGACTGCCTACTCAGGCATGACCAGAGAAAGGACCTACTAGCTACCACCCCCTGGATGAATACAGGGCAAAATGATAAATTCACTGAACTGTGAAGATAGTCTTTAAGCCAAACACACATCCAACAGGAAAGAGTGAAAGTTGAACTGGCTTAAAACAACCTTTGACCAACAAGGGGCTTGTGTATCCAGATGCAGGGGAAAACCATGAAAAGATAAAAACAGGAGAAAAAACTCTCAGCAGGGACATTAGAGGTCACATACTGTGAGAAAAATAGACTTCACAGAATTAGTCCAGTCAAGTGACCAAACAAATAGATGACCAAACAAGCAATAAAAAGAAAAATAAGTTCCTGAAAGTGGGGGAACTGGTATCCAAAATTGCTACAATATATTATCCAAAATGTCTAGTTTTCAACAAAATATTACATGACATGCAATAAAACAGTAAAATGTGACTCATACAGAAGAAAAGGAGCAGGCAATAGAAACTGCCTTTGAGAGGTCCCAGACATTACACTTAGTAGAAAAATACTTCAAAGAAGCTACTGGAGGGCTTCCCTGGTGGCGCAGTGGTTGAGAGTCCGCCTGCTGATGCAGGGGACACGGGTTCCTGCCCCGGTCCGGGAGGATCCCACATGCCACGGAGCGGCTGGGCCCATGAGCCATGGCCGCTGAGCCTGCGCGTCCGGAGCCTGTGCTCCACAGTGAGAGAGGCTGTGACAGTGAGAGGGCCACGAACTGCAAAAAAAAAAAAAAAAAAAACTTTAGGAAACCATGTTTAAATAATTAAAGGAAGGAAGAATAACAATGATTCATCAAATAGAGAGTAAGAATATATTAAATGATAGAAATCATTTTAAAAAAGTGGAAATTCTCAAGTTGAAAAGTACAATAACTGAAATGAAGAATTCACTAGAAGAGGCTCAAAGTCGATCTGAGCAGGCAAAAAGAGAATACATAAACTTGAAGATAGACTGATAGTGATTATACAAATCTAAAGAATAAAAAAAGATGAGGAAAAAGAACAGTGCCTAAGAGAAATGTGAGACATCATTAAGCACACCAACATATGCACAATCAGAGTACCGAAAGGAGAGAAGTGAGAGAAAGGGATAGAAATAATGGTTGAAAATGTCCCAAATTTGATGAAAAACAATAATCTACACATCAAGAAGCTTAAAAGGCTCCATGCAGGATAACACAAAGAAATCCATAACCAGACACATTATGGTCAAAGTATTCAAAGTCAAAGAGAAAGTACTGAAAGCAATAAGAGAAAAATGTTTCCTCATGTAAAAGGGAATGATAGTAAGTAACAGCTGACTCCTCATCAGAAACAATGGGGGCCAGAAGGCAGGGATGACATATTCAAAAGGCTCAGAGAGAAAAAAAAACTATCAACTAAGAATCCTATATTAGGAAAAGTATTTTTCAAAATGAAGACTAAGTAAATTACATTCCCAGGCAAACAAAAACTGAGAATTTCTTGCTAGCCTCACATAAAAGACAAAAGGACAGTCTCCAGGCTGAAAGCATGTGGCATCAGGTATCAATTTGAATTCATGAGGAAAAAAAAAGTGTTAGTAAAGTAATTAAGTAGATAATTATTAAAAAACAGCATGATTACATATTTCTTCTTTTTCCTTTCTTATTTAAAAAGCACCTGTATAAAAGTCCATAAAATTTTATTGTTGAGGCATTACATATGTAATATATTTGACAATAACAACACAAAGAAGCACAGGTTGGAATGAAATTATAATTAGAGTAAGGAAATGACACCAGATGGTAATTCAAATCTACATGAATAAATGAAGAAAACCAAAACTGATAAGAAGGTCAATATATTTTAAAATTCTATAAATATATTTATGCTCTCCTTTTTTCTCTACTCTTTGGAATACATTAAGATTATATAAAGCAATAATTATAAGCATATATTCTTGAGTTTTAAAATATATACAGACATCATATGTATAAAAATAATAGCAAAGAAAAGAGAGAAGGGAATGGAGTTATATAGAAGTTCCTATATTTTACTGGAATAAAGTTAGCACACATCCGAAGTAACTTCTAATAAATTAAGATGTATGTTGTAAGCCCCAGAACAACCAGAAAGAAAATAACTCAAAGAATATATAATTTTTGAAATTGCTCAATAAATTTAAATGATACAGTATAAAATACCCACTTAAGACCCAGCAATTCCACTTCTAGGTATATACACAAAAGAATTGAAAGCAGGGACTCAAGCAGAGTTATATACCAATGTTCATAGCTGCATTATTCACGATAGCAAAAAAGATGGAAACAACCCAAATGTTCATCACTTGATGAATGGATAAACAAAATGGTAAATCCATAAAACAATATTATTCATCCATAAAAGGCAACGAAATACTAATACATGCTACAACATGGATGAACCTGAAAACATTATGCTAGGTAAAATAAGCCAATCAAAAAAGAAAAAATAATATATGACTCTACTTATATGATCAACCTAGAATATGCAAAGTCATAGAGACAAAGTAGAATAGAGGTTACCAGGGGCTGAGAGGAGTGGGAGGCGTTGAGTTATTGTTTAATGGGAACAGAATTTGATTGGAGTGATGAAAACATTCTGCAAATGGAGGGTGCTAATGGATGCACAACACTGTGAATGTACTTAAGTGCCACTGAATTGTACACTTCAAAATGGTTAAAATGGTAAACTTTATGTTATATACATTTTACCACAGTAAAATAAGGCATGAGTTAAAAGAAAAAAACAAAAGGAATGAAGTATCCATACATTATACAACATGGATGAAACTGGAAAATATCACGTTAAGTGAAATAAGCCAGACACAAAAGGACAAATATTGTGTGATTCCACTTATATGAAGTACACAGAATAGGCAAACTCATAGAGACAGAAAGCAGATTAGCTTTCTGCGGATGAGTGGGAGGAAGGAAGTAGGAGCTAATGTTTAACAGTTACAGAGTTTCTGTTTGGGTTGATGAAAAGGTTTTGGAAATAGTGATGAGAGGTGCATAACAGAGCTAATGTAATTAATGTCACTGAATTATACTTAGAATGATTAAAATAGCAAATTTTATGATATATACATAACCACAATAAAAAATAAATGCATTACTTTTCAAAAATATCCACTTTTAAGACAAAAGGAAGTAGTAAAGGTGAAAAAGAGGGGGAAAGTAGTTATGAAACAAAACATGAAAACAAAAAGCAAAATATCAGGTATAAATCCAAAAATAATATTACACATGAGGAGGGCAGACAGCAGAAGCAAGAAGAACTACAATCCTGAAGAATGTGGAATGAAAACCACATTCACGGAAAGAGAGACAAAATGAAAAGCCAGAGGACTATGTACCAGATAAATGAACAAGATAAAACCCCAGAAAAACAACTAAATGTAGTAGATAGGCAACCCTCCAGAAAAAGAATCAGAATACTGACAGTGAAGATGATCCAGGACCTCGGAAAAGAATGAAGGCAAAGATCAACAAGATGCAAGAAATACTTAACAGACACCTAGAAGAATTACAGAACAAACACCTAGAAGAATCAAAGAACAAACAAAGATGAAAAATAAAATAACTGAAATGAAAAATACACTAGAAGGAATCATAGCAGAATAACTGAGACAGAAGAACGGATAAGTGACCTGAAAGAGAGAATGGTGGAATTCACTGCTGCAGAACAGAATAAAGAAAAAAGAATTAAAAGAAATGAAGACACCCTAAGAGACCTCTGGGACAACATTAAACGCACCAACATTCGCATTATAGGGGTCGCAGAAGGAGAAGAGAGAGAGAAAGCACCAGAGAAAATATCTAAAGAGATTATAGTCTAAAATTCCCTAACATGGGAAAGGAAATAGCCACCCAAGTCCACGAACCACAGAGAATCCCAGGTCGGATAAATCCAAGGAGAAACACACTGAGACACACAGTAATCAAATTGACAAAAATTAAAGACAAAGAAAAATTACTGAAAGCAACAAGGGAAAAATGACAAATAACATACAAGGGAAATCCCATGAAGTTAACAGCTGATTTCTCAGCAGAAACTCTACAAGCAAGAAGGGAGTGACACGATATACTTAAAGTGATGAAAGGGAAGAACTGACAACCAAGATTACTCTACCCGGCAAGGATCTCATTCAGATTTGATGGAGAAATCAAAAGCTTTACAGACAAGCAAAAGCTAAGAGAATTCAGCACCACCAAACCAGCTCTACAACAAATGCTAAAGGAATGTCTCTAAGTGGGAAACACAAGAGAAGAAAAGGATCTACAAAAACAAACCAAAAACAATTAAGAAAATGTCAACAGGAAAATACATATTGATAATTGCCTTAAATGTGAATGGATTAAATGCTCCAACCAAAAGACACAGGCTCGCTGAATGGATACAAACACAAGACCCATATATATGCTGTCTACAGGAGACCCACTTCAGACCTAGGGACACAAACAGACTGAAAGTGAGGGGATGGAAAAAGATATTCCATGCAAATGGAAATCAAAAGAAAGCTGGAGTAGCAATATTCATCAGATAAAATGGAGTATAAAATAAAGAATGTTACAATAGACAAGGAAGGGCACTACATAATGATCAAGGGATCAACTCAAGAAGAAGATATAACAATTATAAATATATATGCACCCAAGACAGGAGCACCTCAATACATAAGGCAACTGCTAACAGCTATAAAAGAGGAAGTCAACAGTAACACAATAATACTGGGGGACTTCAACACCTCACTTACACCAATGGACAGATTAGCCAGACAGAAAATAAATAAGGAAACAGAAGCTTTAAATGACACAATAGACAAGGTAGATTTAATTGATATTTATAGGACATACCAACCAAAAACAGAAGATTACCCTTTCTTCTCAAGTGCACACAAAACACTGTCCAGGATAGATCACATATTGGGGGTCACAAATCAAGCCTTGGTAAATTTAAGAAAACTGAAAGCATATCAAGCATTTTTCTGACCACAATGCTATGAGATTAGAAATAATTTACAGGGGAAAAAATGTAAAAAACACAAACACATGGAGACTAAACGATGTTACTAAATAACCAAGAGATCACTGAAGAAGTCAAAGAGGAAATCAAAACATACCTAGACACAAATGACAATGAAAACACAATTATCCAAAACCTATGGGATGCAGCAAAAGCAGTTCTAAGAGAGAAGTTTATAGCAATACAAGCCTACCTCAAGAAACAAGAAAAATCTCAAATAAACAATCTAACCTTACACCTAAAGGAACTAGAGAAAGATGAACCAAAAAACCCCCAAAGTTAGCAGAAGGAAAGAAATCATAAAGATCACAGCAGAAATAAATGAAATAGAAAAAGAGAAAATATCAAAGATCAATAAAACTAAAAGCTGGTTCTTTGAGAAGATAAACAAAATTGATAAACCTTTAGCCAGACTCATCAAGAAAAAGAGGGAGAGGACTCAAATCAATAAAATTAGAAATGAAAAAGGAGAAGTTACAATGGACCTCGCAGAAATACAAAGCATAAGAGACTACGACAAGCAACTCTATGCCAATAAAATGGACAGCCTGGAAGAAATGGACAAATTCTTAGAAATGTATAACCTGCCAAGGCCGAACCAGGAATAAACAGAAAATATGAACAGACCAATCACAAGTAATGAAATTGAAACTGTGATTAAAAATATCCAAACAGGGCTTCTCTGGTGGCGCAGTGGTTGAGAGTCCGCCTGCCGATGCAGGGGACATGGGTTAATGCCCCGGTCTGGGAAGATCCCACATGCCGTGGAGCAGCTAGGCCCGTGAGCCATGGCCACTGAGCCTGCGCGTCGGGAGCCTGTGCTCCGCAACAGGAGAGGCCACAACAGTGAGAGGCCCACATACTGCAGAAAAAAAAAAAAAATGCTAACAAACAAAAGTCCAGGGCCAGATGGCTTAACAGGTGAATTCTATCAAACATTTCGAAAAGAGCTAACACCCATTCTTCTCAAACACTTCCACAAAATCGCAGAGGAAGGAACTCCAAACTCATTCTATGAGGCCACCATCACCCTGACACCAAAACCAGACAAAGATATGACAAAAAAAGAAAATTACTGATTAATATCACTGATGAAGATAGATGCAAAAATCCTCAACAAAATACTAGCAAACAGAATCCAACTACACATTAAAAGCATCATACACCATGATCAAGTAGAATTTATCCCAGGGATGCAAGGATTCTTCAATATATGCAAATCAATCGATGCGATACACCATATTAACAAACTGTAGAATAAAAACCCTATGATCATCTCAATAGATGCAGAAAAAGCTTTTGAGAAAATTCAACACCCACTTACGATAAAAACTCTCCAGAAAGTAGGCATAGAGGGAACCTACCTCAACATAATAAAGGTCATATAGGACAAACCCACAGCAAACATCATTCTCAATGGTGAAAAACTGAAAGCATTTCCTCTAAGATCAGGAAGAAGACAAGGATGTCCACTCTTGCCACTATTACTCAACACAGTTTTGGATATCCTAGCCACAGCAATCAGAGAAGGAAAAGAAATAAAATGAATCCAAATCGGAAAAGAAGAAGTAAAACTGTCACTGCAGATGACATGATACTATACATAGATAATCCTAAAGATACTACCAGAAAACTCCTAGAGCCAATCAGTGAATTTGGTAAAGTTGCAGGATACAAAATTAATGCACAGAAATCTCTGGCATTCATATACAGTAACAACAAAAGATCAGAATGAGAAATTAAGGAAATAATCCCATTCACCATTGCAACAGAAAGAATAAAATACATAGGAATAAACCTACCTAAGGAGACAAAAGACCTACACTCACAAAACTATAAGACACTGATGAAAGAAATCAAAGATGACACAAACAGATGGAGAAATATACCATGTTCTTGGACTGGAAGAATAAATACTGTCAAAAAGACTATTCTACCCAAAGCAATCTACAGATTCAATGCAATCCCTATCAAATTACTAATGCCATTTTTCACAGAACTAGAACAAAAAATTTCACAATTTGTATGGAAATGCAGAAGTCCCAGAATAGCCAAAGCAATCTTAAGGAAAAAAAACGGAGCTGGAGGAATCAGGCTCCCTGACTTCAAACTATACTACAAAGCTACAGTAATCAAATCAGCATGGTACTGGCACAAAAACAGAAACATAGATCAATGAAACAGGATAGAAAGCCCATAAATAAATGCACACACCAACGGTCAATTAATCTACAACAAACGAGGCAAGAATATACAATGGAGAAAAGACAGTCTCTTCAATAAGTGGTGCTGGGAAAATTGGACAGCTACATGTAAAAGAATGAAATTAGAACACTCCCTAACACCATACACAAAAATAAACTCAAAATGGATTAAAGACCTAAATGTAAAACTGGACACTATAAAACTCTTAAAGGAAAACATAGGAAGAACACTCTTTTACATAAATCACAACAAGATCTTTTTTGACCCCCCTCCTAGAGTAATGGAAATAAAAACAAAAATAAACAAGTGCGAACTAATGAATCTTTTTCACAGCAAAGCAAACCATAAACAAGACGAAAAGACAACTGTCAGAATGGGAGAAAATATTTGCAAAAGAATCAATGGACAAAGGATTAATCTCCAAAATATATAAACAGCTCATGGAGCTCAAAATCAAAAAAGCAAACAACCCAATCAAAAAATGGGATGAAGACCTAAACAGACATTTCTCCAAAGAAGACATACAGATGGCCAAGAGGCACATGAAAAGATACTCAACATCACTAATTATTAGAGAAATGCAAATCAAAACTACAATGAGGTATCACCTCACACCAGTTAGAATCATCAGAAAATCTACAAACAGAAAATGCTGGAGAGGGAGTGGAGAAAAGAGAACCCTCTTGCTTTCTTGGTGGGAATGTAAATTGATACAGCCACTATGGAGAATAGTATGGAGGTTCCTCAGAAAACTAAATAATGATCTACCAGATGACCCAGCAATCCCACTACTGGGCATATACCCAGAGAGAGCTATAATTTAAAAAGACACATGCACCCCAATATTCATTGCAGCACTATTTACACTAGCTAGGTCATGGAAGCAACCTAAATGCCCATCGATGAATGGATAAAGAAGATGTGGTACATATATACAATGGAGTATTACTCAGCCATTAAAAGGAATGAAATTGGGTCATTTGTAAAGACGTGGATGGATCTAGAGACTGTCATACACAGTGAAGTAAGTCAGAAAGAGAAAAACAAGTATCGTATATTAACACATATATGTGGAATCTAGAAAAATGGTACAGATGACCTGGTTTGCAAGGCAGAATAGAGACACAGATGTAGAGAACAAACGTATGTACACCAAGGGGGGAAAGTGGGAGGGGGTGGTGGTGGTTGGATGAATTGGGAGATTGGGATTGACATATATACACTAGTATGTATAAAACAGATAAATAAGCAAATTAAATTTTTAAAATATTAACATGAAATATGAATGGATTAAACAATACAGTCAGATGGCAGGGATTTTCAGACTAAATTCAAAAACGAGATCCAACTATATGCTGTTGATGAGAGACACACTTTAGATTCAAAGAAACAAAGAGGACGAAAGTAAAGGAATGGAAGAAGATATACCATGTAAATAACAACCATAAGAGCACTAGAATAGCTATACTAATATCAGACAAAACAGACTTCAAAACAAAAGAAAATGTTACTAGAGATAAAGAAGGATATTTTGTAATGATAAAAAAGGCTAATCCATCAGGAAGATACAACAATTATAAACATATATGGACCTAACAACAGAGCCCCAAAATACATGAAGCAAAAGTCAACAATATTGAATGGAGAGGTACATAATTAAACAATGATATTTGGGGATGTCAGTGTCCCACTTTCAATAATGCATATTACAACTAGGCAGAGCATCAAAAAGGATACAGAAGATTTGAACAACACTATGAACCTACTAACCTAACAGACAACTACACCACACTGCACCAGATAACAGCAGACTACACATTCTTCTAGAATGGAACACATTCTAGGCCTTAAAAAGCCTCAGTTGACTTAACAGGATTGAAATCATACAAAATATGTTCTCTCCTTACATGGAAATAAATTAGAAGTAAAGAACAAAAAGAAGTTATTTGGAAATTAAACAACACACTCCTAAATAACCAACGGGTCAAAGAATAAATCACAAGGGAAATTAGAAAATACCTTGAGCTGAATGAAAAAGGAAAACAAAACATACCAAAACTTACTGGATGGAACTAAAGCAATGGTTAGGGGAAATATCCTAGCCATAAACAGCAATATTAAAAAAGATCTCAACCTTTCATCTTAGGGGGAAAAAAAAGCCAGCACACTAAACCTAAAGCAAGCACAGAGGAGAAAAGTCATAAAGATTACAGTGGAAATAAATGGAATAGAATACTTAAAAAAACAATAGAGAAAATCACGAAAACCAAAAATTGGTTCACTGAAAAGATCCAACAAATTGACAAAACTTTAGCTAGGCTAGACTAACCAAGAAGAGAAAAGACTCAAATTACTAAAATCAGGAATCAAATAGGGGTGACATCACTACTGACATTTGGAGAAAGACTATTCGTAAATCTCTTGTATAAATCTCTTAATCTCTCCAAATTTCCATTTCCTTATCTGTACAAGATGAAGTTGATCGATATCATTTTTTAAACTCTAAGCAGATGAATCATTTTTTTCAAACAAAATCTTAAAAGGACATACTACATAGGAAACTGATTAAAGCCTAATTTCTCTGAAGCAAGATGGGGATCTTGGAGAAGTGTGAATAAGTCTCCTCCTGTTAAAGGAGATTCTGAAGCTCTTCTGGCAGAACCTAAGGGTACCACAGAACAGTTTCTTAATTTCTGAACTAGATGATCTGTAAGGGTTCTTACAGCTATAAAGTGTTATCTATAGTAAATTATCTTATTAAAATTTCTACTATACAATTTGTTATATTTCCACAAGATGGTGCTAATACATTCCATTTTCCATTAAAACATGTCTTCTATATGATCATTTTTACAGTTAATAATTTTATCATAGTCTATGATCATATAATACCCTTAACTTTTCAAAGTACTATTGTATTACTTATGTTATCTTCATTACAAGCCACCTACACAAATAATGTTGCACTAATTTTTCAGATGATGATATCACAGCACATAGTAGTTAGGTAAGTGACCCAAGGTCACACAGTTGATTAGTAACAGATTTTCTAATGCTAGCTCTGTGCTCTTTCCCTAGATCACACTGCCTGATTACAGATAATACTGTCAAAATCTCAAGGTCTCAGGCTGAGACAGAAGCAAAAATAAAGCAATGAATATTAAGTAGCATTAAAACTGATACAAACTGCCCTTGGGCTCATATACTGAACCATTAATATTTGTGCATATAAATCCATTTATGTATATTTCCTTTACTGTTTCCCTTCTTATTAGAAGACCTCTGGTGTCACATATTCCTATACAACCACAGTAAAAGCTAAATACTGATAAATAAAAATATCTCTTTAATACTGTCCTTATTGTAAACATAACTACTTTTTAAAACCATCATAGAAATTACATAATCTGGGTTTACTAACTCTAAGCACTATAAATTTAGAAACTAACACTATAATTTTTGTTAAATTCTCCTCTTTCGATTCCATAAGAGATACAAAAAGTTTTATAGAACAGGAAAGAAACACACTTCTCTTCCCACTTGAGGATACTACGTCTAACATAAAAACTATCCCCAACTACTAAGAAACAACTCACATTAGCTGCCAACTAAGACAGGCTTTAGATTCGTTTTAGAGAAATTTAAAATGGTGTTAGAAAAGGAGCTAAAAAATTACTCCTCCTCTAACATACTACTTACCCAATTATTTATTCACATCCAAAAGTCTAGCAACATTAAGTTTAGGTTGCGTGTGTGTGTGTGTGTGTGTGTGTGTGTGTGTGTGTGTGTGTGTGTGTGTGTGTGTGTGTGTGTGTGTGTGTGTGTTTTTAAGAAAATACGAAATGAGACCTTATGGTCTCAGAAGGATGCTAAAGAAATCATGCTTTCTTTGGATGCTGAGAGGAGAAAAGCAACCCAGGCCCCTCACACAAGGAGCTGAGAAATATTCTCATTTTTGGTAACCTACAAAGGCCTCTCCTCTTCAGAAATTTATAAGCACTTAGTCTCTGACGTGTAGGTTAAGGCAGCAGGGTCATTTAAATTTCAGTTATTAAGATCAATATTAGATTATTTTTTACAAAACACTTTGAGGGTTTTATCCAATTCTTCAGGATTCTATCCAATTCAAATGTTTTCTGTCATTTTCCCAATTTATTTCACTGTCTCTACTACAAGAGGTCACCAATTAGGAATTTTCCTGTGTATAGTTTTGGGCTCAGTTTCATTTCACTAACCTTCTTTATTTACTATACGTTTTGTAAAAACACAACTCCTTAAATCTTCCAAATACATGTCAAGGATTCTCACGTTTTCCTTGTCGTTTAATATATTAAGAGTTTTTAAAAACTATTTTTGAAAAAAAATAAAGAGAACAAAGTAAAATGTTAATACTGAGCATTTATGAGTGTGGGATTACAGGGGACTTTTACTTTCCGTATTACTTTTTCTGTGACATTTAAATTTTTATATTTAGCACATACAACTGCTTTAATCAGCAAAGCAGGTTTTTTTGTTGTTTTTTGTTTTTTTCTTTTGCGGTACGCGGGCCTCTCACTGCCGTGGCCTCTCCCGTTGCGGAGCACAGGCTCCGGACATGCAGGCTCAGCGGCCATGGCTCATGGGCCCAGCCGCTCCGCAGCATATGGGATCTTCCCGAAACAGGGCACGAACACGTGTCCCCTGCATCAGCAGGCAGACTCTCAACCACTGCGCCACCAGGGAAGCCCAGCAAATAAGTTTTTTTAAAAATTAATTCTATTTATTTATTTTTAATTTGGCCACTCAGCGTGCCATGTGAGATCTCAGTTCCTGACCAGGGATCGACCCCATGCTCACTGCACCGGAAGTGCAGAGTCTTAACCAATGGACCACCAGGGAAGTCCCCAATCAGCAAAGAAGTTTTAAACATTATTTTTACTATATCCATGGGTATTACCCTTTCATTTTGATTCTTCGCTCCCAAATTTAATTTGCCGTAATTAGAAAATAGGTCTTACAGCAAAAGGGGAAAAGTAAGGCTCCCCAAATGTTTACCAGCCAGCAGCTCCAAGGAACACAGGAGTGAATTAGAAAGAACTACTAGAAATCAAGGAAAAATCATCCTTGATAAAGAATATGATTAAGGTGGGACTTCCTGGTGGTGCAGTGGTTAAGAATCCGCCTGCCGGGCACTTAGGTTGTTTCCATCTCCGGGCTATTGTAAATAGAGCTGCAATGAATGGATAAAGAAGATGTGGCACATATATACAATGGAATATTACTCAGCCATAAAAAGAAACGAAATTGAGCTATTTGTAATGAGGTGGATAGACCTAGAGTCTGTCATACAGAGTGAAGTAAGTCAGAAAGAAAAAGACAAATACCGTATGCTAACACATATATATGGAATTTAAGAAAAAAAATGTCATGAAGAACCTAGGGGTAAAGCAGGAATAAAGACGCAGACCTCCTAGAGAACGGACTTGAGGTTATGGGGAGGGGGAAGGGTGAGCTGTGACAGGGCAAGAGAGAGTCATGGGCATATACACACTAACAAACGTAGTAAGGTAGATAGCTAGTGGGAAGCAGCCGCATGGCACAGGGATATTGGCTCGGTGCTTTGTGACAGCCTGGAGGGGTGGGATAGGGAGGGTGGGAGGGAGGGAGACGCAACAGGGAAGACATATGGGAACATATGTTTATGTATGACTGATTCACTTTGTTATAAAGCAGAAACTAACACACCATTGTAAAGCAATTATACCCCAATAAAGATGTTAAAAAAAAAAAAAAGAATCCACCTGCCAATGCAGGGGACACGGGTTTGAGCCCTGGTCCAGGAAGATCCTACATGTCGCGGAGCAACTAAGCCCGTGTGCCACAACTACTGAGCCCACGTGCCACAACTACTGAAGCTCACGTGCCTAGAGCCCGTGCTCCACAACAAAAGAAGCCAGTGCAATGAGAAGCCTACGCACCTCAAGGAAGAGTAGTCCCCGCTCACTGCAACTAGAGAAAGCCCACGTGCAGCAATGAAGACCCAACGCAGCCAAAAATAAATAAATAAAATAAATAAGTTTTTTAAAATAAATTAAAAATAAATAAACAAATTCTATCATGATAAAAAAAAGAATATGACTAAGATATGGGGATGAGGACATTTTTCTCCCAGGGGAAAAATAATCTCCAAAGTCTCTGCAGTAAATCAGTGTAATTGCAAAGCCTTTTGAGTTGGACTCATTTCTATTGTTTGGTTTACAGTACTTCTTGTATAATACTAATTAGTTAGAGCACAATTTCTGTAAACCTTTTCTAAAAAGCCAAGTTCAGCAAAATATATGTCCAAATTGTTAGACAGGACTTTAAAAGACTAAACACTAAATTTACATTCTACCAGGGCAACTGAGAGGCCACTAACAAATCCCCTAGAGCGCAGAAGAAAGTTCTATATCAAGAGTCTCTTCCCACCTACTTATTCTTGCCTTTGCCAGGAGCAGACAGAGGAGCTCAGTATAGCAAGAATTACAAAAGGGGAGAAAAAGAAAAACTGTACTTTATTAAACAAGAAAACCTCTTAAACATATTTCCAAAGCTCGTTTCAAAGATCTGAAATTTTATATTCTATGGCGTCCTAACTGAATTTGTCATTTGAATACACTGAGGCAGGTACCTTGACGCCAACAGTAAAGTAAGATTAAGGATTCCCAATTTCATTCAGAATTATAGCGACCTTTCTTAATCTGTGGCATCTCTAATAAGGGGACATAATCAAAAAAGTGTGTCAGAGGGACTTCCCTGGTGGCGCAATGGTTAAGAGTCCGCCTGCCAATGCAGGGGACACGGGTTCGATCCCCAGTCCAGGAAGATCCCACATGCCGCGGAGTAGCTAAGCCCGTGAGCCACAACTACTGAGCCTGTGCTCTAGAGCCCACAAGCCACAACTACTGAAGCCTGCGTGCCTAGAGCCCGTGCTCCGCAACAAGAGAAGCCACCACAATGTGAATCCTGCGCACCGCAACGAAGAGTAGCCCCTGCTGGCTGCAACTAGAGAAAGCCTGCATGCAGCAATGAAGACCCAAAGCAGCCAAAAATAAATAAATTTTTTAAAAATCCCCCCCGCAAAAAAATGTGGCAGAAATCAAGGAAAGCAGCAGCTGTTTATGAAGTTTTCTTAGCAAAAGAAAAGGCAAGAGGGAGACAAAGACTGATCAAGGTCCTAAACTGAGATCTGTTAACAAGAACTGAGAGAAAGAAAAGAGCTTTATAAGCAATACCCACTACCACCCTTTATGTTCTAGGCTTCTACTTCAACAAAATTCTAATATACTACAGCAATTTTGGTATCTTATCATTTGTGAAAAAATGAGGGGTTTCCCTTTTAGACTGAATGGGTATTTCCAAATTGTATGTAACCACTAGCTTAAGATATCCACTGTTCTCAAAAGAGTTAAGCCTGTAGAAAGTACACTCACCTTCCATGCCCTCCTTCTAGTACAAAACCTACAGAGAAAGGTGCTTAATTAGCAGCTATTCATTCCTGCTTGTATCACCAACTGCTCCCAACAGTTTTCTCAACACACAGATAATTAAAGCACAAAGAAGAACTGCCCCCAAGAATGGCAGTATATGATAAAAAGATGTGGGTGTCTGTCTTTATAATATTTTTACTTGGGAAGTCAACAAGTAATCTGTGTTTGATTTCACTGTGATAAATTTTAGAATATACTAGTGAAGCAGCCACATTAGTGCCCATTTGCGGTAAATAGCAAACACATCACCTAGCAATAGCAGCAGCTACTGCCATATATTGAGCAGTTTCTATTTCCCAAGCCATGTTACTAAATACTCTACAATATATGCATCATCGTATTTAATCTCTAGAATAATTCTAAAAAGTAGGTATCACAATGTTGATAATTATTTTTGCCT
Source organism: Leucopleurus acutus (assembly GCF_964270905.1). Classification (NCBI taxonomy): domain Eukaryota; kingdom Metazoa; phylum Chordata; class Mammalia; order Artiodactyla; family Delphinidae; genus Leucopleurus; species Leucopleurus acutus. The sequence continues at coordinate 60,332,481 of NC_139148.1, forward strand.
CTTTTTAAATACATTAAAATATAACCCTTTTCAAGGCATTTGACAATACTTCACTAAGTTATTTTTATATCCCCAAAAGATGTGGAAAAATAATCTGGCAGAAAGATTAAAATAATATATAATAACTAGGGCTAGAATTCAAGTCCTTCCTGTTTTTCCCAATCTCATTCTAGTGACAAGAATACAAAAAGAGTCAAAAATATAGTGGTGCTCTATAAATTTGTTATTATCTAAATATGACTGTGGGTCAAATAATGTTCCTAATAATACAGACACTAAACAGAGTAAAAATCTGATATAGTCAGCTTATGATATAAATATCAGTCATGCTCTGTCACTGTCATATTTTCCTTCTGTACGGTTTTCTAAAAAAGATGATGACAGATAAGAGATCAACAATCCATGGCATATACGATAATAACCTACATTTATGCCACTTCAAGCCTCAGCCTACTCTTATAAGCAGTTGCTAGAGAGCATTCATGTTTATGTTCATTCTGGCATAAACTACAGGCTCACCTCCATAGTCTTAAGCTTCCAGAAGCCATCCATGGCACCACAGTATCCTTTTTTTCTTTTTTTTTTGTCCTTCCCATTCCTGTCTCCTTGGCATACTAATCTTTTGATAGGTTGATGCCATAACCTTTGTGATTGCTGCTCCCCTAAATACTGCCAAATCCTGGAATAGAACTCATTCAATTCACTTTATAAAAAGGTTGTTCATTTAAAGGAAACTTGTTGTAAACCTATGCTAAACTAGCTAGCTCCTTTAGTATATTTTTAATAATTCAATTGATAAATGTGATTTATAATAAACATTTCAGGTATATTCCACTTGTATGAAACATTCTAAATTGAGACAAGTATATCTCTTGTAACTGCATAAGCCTGCTCTGTCAGGCATAGTTCGTTACAGAGTTTGATCAATCTTTGAGCTCTAAAAAGTCTTTTACATAAACAAGTTATTTGCATAAGTATTTTATTAGAGATATATACGCCTATGAGTACTATAATCTTAATGACCATATTTCTATTTATTTCATTAATGGTAAATGTAATTTTCACAATAGTTAGACTAATCAAGAGAATATCTCCAAATAACTAGAACTAACCCCATACTCAAAGAAGGGAAACATTTAGGAATTGATTTGCTATATTTTACTCCATAATCTTCTGATATTCAAAAGACTTGGGACTTCCCTGGTGGTGCAGTGGTTAAGAATCCACCTGCCAATGCAGGGGACACAGGTTCAAGCCCTGGTCCGGGAAGATCCCACATGCCGCAGAGCAACTAAGCCCATGCGCCACAACTACTGAGCCTGCACTCTAGAGCCCACGAGCCACAACTTACTGAAGCCCGCACACCTAGAGCCCGTGCTCTGCAACAAGAGAAGCCACTGCAATGAGAGGCCCGCGCACTGCAAAGAAGAGTAGCCCCCACTCGCCACAACTAGAGAAAGTCCATGCACAGCAACGAAGACCCAACATAGCCATTAATTAATTAATTAAAAAGGAAAAGAAAATGCGAAGCACTTTATGTGACATCTCCAGAAAAATAGATTTTTCACAGAAATTCACTAGCAATTACTGAGTATCTACTATTATGTCAGGACCTGTACTGGGCATAGGTATTCAGTGAAACACAGGATTCTTGCATATAGTTGCTATATTTTTGCACTATTCCCTGGTATTTCCAGATTCAACACAACAGTACAAATCTTAGTGTAGTTCTAAGCATATAGTAAGTGCTTAATATATACTTACTTAACTGATATTAAAATACCAAGATTCTCTTAAGACTAATAATTTTAGGTGATCCTACTATTTACCCACCTGCCCTTATACTCTGGGGTTAGCAGACAGCAATACATACCAAAGCAAAAAATAAGGATTTCCATATTCTTGATGAAGATACACAGGAGGAATGGAGGGAGAACATGCTTTTATGTTATTAACAATAGAATACATTTTTCTATCAACTGGCAACATATAAGAATAATAAACAATACATGTTAAAGGAGTAACTAAATTTAGCATGTTGACTTTTGAAATCAGAAAATGTTTAAACTGCCAAAGTACCCTATAGTAAGTATTAACTGAACTCTATGATAATAATCGTTAATTTATATTCATTATTTTTTTATATTACCTGAGCCAGAAAGAACTTTCTTCATATTTATTCTGCTTGTAGGTTTCTATTCCAAAGCTATAACAGAGAATATGAAGATATCCGCTCTACAATATTAAAAAAAAAAAAACAAGATACGTCAGATTCATGATTCTCTTAACGTTAAAAAAATCTATAGCATTTCAGAGTCTTTAAGACATACTTAGTGTTCTGTACATCAAAATAACCCACTCATCCTTATCAAAACCTCTCAATTTATATAAAGAGGAACTAAAAAATACTCAGGGTGTGGCATTAGTTACCTATGGAAAGGTAATACAATACATTACTAAAAGGTCCTTTGTAACAGGAAATGGGAAAACTAATCATTGCCCAGCAAAAGAGCACGCTAAAAATGCCTCTGTAGGTTGCCAGATTCAGTAAAAGGCGTTAGAAAAGAGTATATTCAAAGAAAACAAAATCACCACTGAGGGGGGCAAAAAAATGAATGAATACCTTTCAAAATTAAGACAACTTTAAAAAACGTGAAATGTGTCCAAAGCACTATCTAGTCATAAGACTTATTTAGAAAGTTAATTTAATGGATCTCTTGATAACAACAAAAATTTTCTTTACATAAATTACCACTGAGATGAAGGTAGGAACAAGTATGTGAATGATGCCATAGGAAAATACTCTTACAGATTAATCAGCATCTCAGTCGCTGTGTGAATGTCATATCATACAGAATTTTCATTCATCAAAATACTGGGAAATGGCATAAAAGAAAAAAAACTTAATTCTAATAATTTACCCAAATATCCCATCACTATTTATAGAAACCATCTATCCAGAAACTGATTATATCCATATAAAGGAGTCCTTTATAAGTTTAACCTGAGTAAGACTACAGAAGCAGATCCTCAATTAAGAATCCAAGATCTGAGGGAAGTTATTCATAAGTAATGTGTAAAGAGCTGTCTTGCTTCAAAAAAGTTTCCCTTTGAATTACAGTACAGTACATTCAGAAAGCAGAAGTTCAATATGCATGCCTGAGCACATCAGACCTACTGCATATTTGAATCTAAAATAAAGAACAGTCTTGGTAATGTGGGTCTGGCAAGAATCCAGAAGTATTTAAATGCGTTCTCGACATTTCAGCAGAAAAATTTCAGCAGAAAAAGCTTAACTCATTACATGCCCCAGATCCCATAGGTTCACACAGGGCTACACCAGTTATGTAGCTATACTGGAATAATGCAGCTTATACCCACTTGCTGTAGAGAGGCTTGCAACTAACTTACACAGAGAAAAATGGAAAGTAAAACTTTTGATGAACATTTAAATGTACTGAGTCTTTATTCAATTTCCTCAGTGTTTTTTTTTCTTCCCTCACAATCCCTTCAAGTGTACTTACATTATATACTACTTCCTAAGGGAGAAAAGAATACAAAACAATAAACTTATAAGACCAAAGCTACAAAATACTAAGATATCTTTCAAGAGACCTGCACAATATTTTCAATGTAATGACCGAAAAAAAATCTTTTAACTACCAGTACTGCTCCATTCACTCATTCATTTATATATTCAATGATTAATATTTACTAAGCATGTCTTATCTATTAGGTACTATTTTAGGCCTTAGAGACATATAAGTGAACAAAGCAGACAAAAATCTCTGTCCTCATGAAACATTTCTAATGGGGTATTTAGTACTAAGATTTATACAAATATCTCTTTAAAAAATACGTTCCTGGCCTTCCATGGAGTGGTAACATCTCATTTTGCAAGTAATACACAGTGGCAAAAAAACACAAAGAAAGTAGATCTGTAAGTCTGTTGTATATTGGTCATATAGAAACGGACTTATGGGACCAGAACTCATGGAATCTCTAGAAACTCCAGCCACTGCTACATCTACTGGCCCAGAAATAAAAGATCCAACCGAATACCTAATTTACAATGCCACGATGAGACTATATAGATGATTTTTAAAACTCAGTTAGATACTGCAGCTGAAAATGAGTTTGATCACTAACTTCTGAGTTCAGTATGAGGCTTCTTAAAAAAATATTTATTTATTTATTAGGCTGTGCTGGGTCTTAGCTACAGCACGCGGGATCTTCGTTGAGGTGTGCAGGACCTTTAGTTACAGCATGTGGGATCTTTTAGTTGCGGCATGCGGGCTCTTAGTTGTGGCATGAGGTATCTATTGATAGTTCCCTGACCAGGGATTGAACCCGTGCCCGCTGCATTGGGAGCACGGAATCTTAACCACTGGACCACCAGGGAAGTCCCCTTTTTATTTTTAATTAACTAGATAATTTCATTTTCTGTGAATTACTTTATAAATTAGGTTCTTAAAATTCAGAAAAAGCAAACCTATTATTTTTTTAGTTCCAAGTTATTTTTCTTTGTGATTTTGCTGTCTTTTAAACATTTATAGATCATGTATTTTTACATTTTGTTCAATTATAATTGTGCAACAATAACTGAATGATAATTGCCTGCCTTTCTTCCTTAATGGCTTTAAGACGTTTACCTTCCAATCCTCCCTTACTCAGCTTTCTCTAATCCTCAGATGTCTCAGTAATAATAAACAACAGGTCATTCGTTATTTCTCCTGGTGCTCTAAGATACAATTTTCCAAACACTTTATTTCTCTGCCTCTAAACAATACAGCATTACCTTCTGCCATCATGTCAACACCTTAAGTAATTCCTAATCTAGTTTTGGGATACAGGAAGGATGTCTCAGAAATAAGAGAGTTGGCTTATTTAATTCATTAATTCTTTTTAAGTGAATAACACTACAGTTAGCTCCTCTCCAACCTTTATCCGATCATTTCCTCTCATTATAAGATTTCTTGCCCTGGATTTTCAGGTCTTGTCTAAACCTTAAGCCCATCAAAAGCACACTAAATAATTTCATTGACCTTTAGAATGAAAATCATGAGTTTTCTAACAGTATAGTTTTATCAATCACCTTCTAAACAATATACAAACTCTCAACTCTGAACTTCAAGGTCCTTTACTGGTAGCCCCATCCTAACGAAGGCATAGTTAATAATTACTTTTCTGTTACATATCCTTGATCCTCTAATTCAGTCCTTTCCCCTCTCTTTACATTTGCTTTTCCCTTTATCATCTCTAACTCTGTGCAAGATACCAAACGTTTTCTTTCCCTAAACACCAGCTATGAGTCTCCTTTCATATCTTTCAATATGCAATTCAATGTCCATTTACTCTACAAAGCATATTAAAGAAAGGTGTCCGTCCTCTAGTAATTTATAATGTGAAATAGATAGCAACAGAGCTAGAGACAAAAGAAAGAGATGGTAAAAACATGCAAATGCAAACAATCCAAGAAACTTTACAGATGAAATTATTAGAATTAATAAAAGAGTTCAGAGAAGTTGCTGGATATTAAACATTTAAAAGCAACTACTTTGAAATGCAACCAATGACAAATAAAAATGTAAACTCTAAGATATCACTTATGACAGCAAGTTGACTGAAATATCTTTATACAGAAAATTACAAAACTATGTTGAAATACATTAAAGAAGACTATATAAATTAGGACATATCACATTCATTGATAAGAAGACTCAACATTATAAAGACAGTGATACCCTCCAAATTAATTATAAATCAAATGCCATTTCAATCAAAATTTCAATAGTTTTTCACCAAACTTGACAAGGTGACTCTATAAGGAATATAGAAGAGTAAAAGGCCCAGAACAGCTAAAACAACATTGAAGAAGAATAAAGTAAAAGGACTTATGCTATCAAGACTATACTGAGTTAAATAATGCCCTCCTCCCAAAATTCATGTCCATCTGGAACCAGTGAACTTTACCTTATTTGGAAATAGGGTCTTTGCAGTATAATCAAGGTGAGGTAATACTGGATTAGGGTGCATCCTAAATCCATCATGACTGTCCTTACAAAAACAGAACTCAAAAATAATATAGATAAAATGTAATTCTAAAAATGTTCATCTAACCCACAGGAAGGTGGGAAAAAGTAGACAGGAAACAAAAAGCAGAGAAAACAAACAAAAAAGCCAGCATCACATTCCTGTTAAAGATGTCAGACTGAGCACACACAACTACCTCTGCTCTCTCCTAACACCCCAGTAAAATGATAGTAAAAGAAGAAAAGTTTTTAATTGTGGTAAAAAGCATGTAACGAAATGTACCATCTTAACCATTTTTAAGTGTAGAATTCAGTAGTGTTAACTATATTCATATTGTTGTGCAAGAGATCTCCAGAACTTTTTCATCTTGTAAAACTGAAACTCTTTACCCATTGAACAATAACCCTTCATTTACCCCTCCCTAAACCACTGGCAATCACCATTCTACTTTGTTTCTGTGAGTTTGACTACTTTAAATACCTCATATAGCTTACCATTCCCCCTCCCCATATCCTCAAATCCATTCTCTAGTAGGTCTGTGTCTTTATTCCTGTCTTACCCCTAAGCTGTGACAAAGCGAGAGAGAGGCATGGACATATATACACTACCAAACATAAGGTAGATAGCTAGTGGGAAGCAGCTGCATAGCACAGCTTTCAACAAACTTGAAAGTAAGATCAATAGAAATTATTCAGTTTGAGAAGCAGAAAGAAAAAGGAATGAAGAACAATGAACAGAGCCTGAGACCCATGAGACAACAACAATGTATGTAAAATCAGAGTCCCTGAAGGAGAGAAGACAGAGAAAAAAGCAGAAAGAATACTCAAAGAAATATTGGCCCAAAACTTCCACATTTGATAAAAAGATACAAATCTGCAAGTCCAAGAAGCTAAACAAATTTTAAATAGAATAAACACAAAGATATCCAGGACTTCCCTGGTGGCTCAGTGGTTAAGAATCCACCTGCTAGGGCTTCCCTGATGGCGCAGTGGTTGAGAGTCCACCTGCCGATGCAGGGGACGCAGGTTCGTGCTCCAGTCCAGGAGGATCCCACATGCCGCAGAGCGGCTGGGCCTGTGAGCCATGGCCACTGAACCTGCGCATCCGGAGCCTGTGCTCTGCAACGGGAAGGGCCACAACAGTGAGAGGCCCATGTACCGCAAAAAAAAAAAAAAGAGAAAGAATCTGCCTGCCAATGCAGGGGACTCGGGTTCAAGCCCTGGTCCGGGAAGATCCCACATGCCGCAGAGCAACTAAGCCCATGTGTCACAACTACTGAGCCTGTGCTCTAGAGCCTGCAAGCCACAACTACTGAGCCCACGTGCCACAACTACTGAAGCCCTTGCGCCTAGAGCCCGTGTTCTACAACAAGAGAAGCCACCACAATGAGAAGCCCACGCACCACAATGAAGAGTAGCCCCTGCTCGCCGCAACTAGAGAAAGCCCACATGCAGCAATGAAGACCCAACGCAGCCAAAATTAAATAAATAAATTTATTAAAAACAAACAACAAAAAAAGATATCCACACTGAGACACATTATAATCAAACCATCAGAAGACAAAGAATCTTGAAGGCAACAAGCAAGATGCACTTAGTCATGTACAAGGGATCCTCAAACTTCAGCTGATTTCCCATACAAGCCAGAACGCAGTGAAATGACATATTTAAAGTGATGAAAAAACAACTTTCAACCAAAATTTCTCTATGTGGCAAAACTATCCTTTCAGAAATGAAGGAGAAATTAAGACATTCTCATATACACAAAAGTTGAGAGTTTGTCTCTAGTAGACCTGTTCTACAATGCTAAATAGAATTTTTCAGGCTGAAATAAAAGCATGCTAGGTAGTAATGCAAATAAATACAAATAAGGGTAAAGGTAACTAGGTAAATATAAAAGTCAGAGTTATTGTATTTTTGGTTCATAACTCCTCTTTTTTTTTTCCTATATGATTTAAAGGAAAAATACACTTAAAAATAAGCATAGGGCTTCCCTGGTGGCTCAGCGGTTGAGAGTCCGCCTGCCGATGCAGGGGACACGGGTTCGTGCCCCGGTCCGGGAAGATTCCCACATGCCGCGGAGCAGCTGGGCCCATGAGCCATGGCCGCTGAGCCTGCGCGTCTGGAGCCTGTGCTCCACAACGGGAGAGGCCACAACAGTGAGAGGCCCGCATACCGCAAAAAAAAAAAAAAAGTATAAGTCTATGCTAATGGGCACATAATATACAAATATGTAATTTGTAAATGGAGATGTATAGCAGCAGACTTTTTGTATAATGTTGAAGCTAATAGGTATTGATTCAAACTGGATTCTTACAAGTTTATGACGTTAATTATATTTTTCAGAATAACCAATAAGAAAGTAACTGAAACATATGGTGAAAAAGGTATGAGAAGGAAATCAAAATGGAATACTAGATAAAAGCAATTAAACAAAAAAGAAGGTAGTAGTGGAGGGAATGAGGAAGAAAAAGATATAAGACACATATATAGATATATAGAAAACAAACAGGAAAATGGCAGAAGACCTTTCTTATCAGTAATTACATGTAATTTAACTCTCCAATTAAAAGGCAGAGATTGGCAGATTGGCTAAATTTTTTTTAAAACACATCATGATCAAACTATATGCTGGTTACAAAATCTCAGTTTACATCCAAAGACAAAAATAGATTGAAAGTGAAAACATGAAAAAAAGATATTCTAAGCAAATAGGAACCAAAAGAGAGCTGAGTGCCTATACTAATATCAGACAAAATAGACTTTAAGTCAAAAATTGTTACAAAAGACAAAGAACATTACATATTGAAAAAAGGGTAAATTTATCAAGAAAATATAACAATTATAAACATATATACACCTAACAACAGACCCCTAAAATATATGCAGCTAAAACTGACACAAGTGAAAGGACAAACAGTTCTACAATTACAGTTGGAGATATCAACACCTCACTTTCAATCATGTACAAAGCCAGACAAAAGATCAAAAAGGAAATAGAAGACTTGAACAATACTATAAACCACCTAGACTTAATAAACATATATAGAACACTCAACCCCAAACCAGCACAATACTCATTCTCCTCAGGTACACATGGAACATTCTCCAGGACAGACCATATGTTATGCCACAAGTCTCAATAAATTTTACAACACTGAAATCATACAAAGCATCTTTTCCTACCACAATGGAATAAACTTGAAAACTGGAAAATTCAAAAATATGTGTAAATTAAACAACAAACTCTTAAACAACCAATGGGTCAAAGAAGAAATCACAAACGAAATTAGAAAATATATAGAGATGAATGCAAATAAAAACACAACATACTAAAACTTACGGGATTCAGCAAAGGCAATGCTCAGAAGGAAATTTATAGCTATATACACCTACATTAAAAAAACAGATCTTACAAAACTATAATTCAAAAAAGATACATAAACCCCTATGTTCACAGCACTATTCACAATAGCCAAGAGATGGAAGCAACCTAAATGTCCATCAAAAGATGAATGGATAAAGAAGATGTGGTGTATATATAAAGGAATATTAATTACTCAGCCACAAAAAATAATGAAATAATTCCATTTGCAAAAACATGGATGGACCTAGAGATTATCATACTAAGTGAAGTCAGAAAGAGAAAGACAAACACCATATGATACCACTTATATGCAGAATCTAAAATACAACACAAGTGAACTTATCTATGAAACAGAAACAGACTCACAGACATAGAGAACAGACTTGTGGTTGTCAAGGGGGAGGGGGTTGGGGGAGGGATGGATTGGGAATTTGGAATTAGGAGATGCAAACTAGTATATATAGAATGGATAAACAACAGTCCTACTGTATAGCACAGGGAACTATATTCAGTATCCTGTGATAAACCATAATGGAAAAGAATATGAAAAAGAATTATGTATAACTGAGTCACTTTGCTGTACAGCAGAAATTAACACAACACTGTAAATCAACTATACTTCAATAAAATAAATTTTAAAAATAAAGATCTCAAATCAACACGTAGGAAAAGAAGAGCAAACTAAACCAAAAGCTAGCAGAAGGAAGAAAATAATAAAAAAATGGAGATAAATAAAACAGAGAAAAGAAAATCAACAGAATTAATCAAACCAAGAGTTTGTTATTTGGAAGATCAATAAAACTGACAAACCTTTAGCTAGACTAACAAAAAAAGAAGTTTCTAAAAAGAATTACTAAAATCATAAATGAAAGTGGGAATATTTCTATGGACCTTACAGAAATAAAAAGGATTATAAGAAATTACCATGAACATAGTATGCCAAGAAGTAAGATAACCTAGATGGACAACTCCTAGAAACATATAAACTACCAAAACTGATTCAAGAAGAAACAGAAAATCTGAACAGATTTATAACAAGAGATTGAATCAGGAATCAAAAAACTCCTCTGAAAAAAGTCCAGGACCAAATGGATTCCCTGGTGAATTTTATCCATCAATTAAAGAAGATTTAACACCAATCTTTCTAAAACTCTTCCAAAAAAATACAATATGAGGGAACCCTTCCTAACTCATGCCATGAAGCCAACATTGCCCTAATCCCAAAGCCACATAAAGATATCACAAAATAAGGAAACTACAATGTCCTTTATGAATACAGATGCAAAATCTTCAACAAAATACAGTAAGTCCCCTACATACAAACGAGTTCCATTCCGACAGCGTATTCATAAGTCTGATTTGTTCATAAGTCCAACAAAGTTAGCCAAGTAACACAATCGGATATATAGTACTCTACTGTAATAGGTTTATAGTACTTTTTTACACAAATAATGCATAAAAAACACACACAAAGAAATTTTTAATCTTACAGTACAGTACCTTGAAAAGTAGAGTAGTACAACAGCTGGCATACAGGGGTTGGCACTGAGTGAAGTGAACAGGAGAGGAGGCGGGAGATGGTAGAGCTGAAGGATCATCAGCAATAGGTGACGGAGGGCAAGCTGCAATTTCACTCATGCCTGATGCTGGTGGCACAGGTTCTGGTTCCTTGCTGGATTCAATTCTATCTACTCTCTTGAAAAAACGGTCCAGTGATGTCTGGGTAGTAGCTCTTTTTTTCTCGTCATAGGTGACACCATACCACTGGATTGCTTTCTGAACGGCTGCTGCAACCTTCGCGCACTGTTCTACGTTTGGTCCTATGCCTCAAAAACTAACAGTGCCTCCTCAAATAAAGAAAATCCGCTGCCATTTCCTGCATCGTGAATCTCTTCAGTACTTCAGTTACTTCTTCCTCTTGTCTCTCTTCGTCCTTTCTCTGGGTCTCCAATTCCATCAGGTCTTCATTAGTAAGCTCCTCGTGTTGCACATCAAGGAGTTCAGTGCAGTCGTCCTCTTGCACATCTAGCTCCAGCTTCTCGCTGAGGGTCACTAAGTTGCTGAAGACCTCTTTGGACTCCTCATCTACCTTCTCAAATCCACAAAAATCGTGAACAAACTGCAGCCAAAGGTTCTTCCAAACCCCATTCATGGTGACAGCTGTAACCTCACAAAAAGCAAAGTCAATGTTTTTTATGGCCTTGTAGATATTATCATCCTTCCGAAATTGCTGCAAAGTTGTTCCTGATTCGTCACTAACCTTTACTGTCTGATGAAAAGTGTGACGTAAATAACATTTCTTGAAAGTCGCTATAAATCCCTGGTCCATAGGCTGGATGAGCAATGTATTCAGTAGTATTTGGTGGCAGATGCACTACTCTGACATTGGGATGAAAGTCGTCCATGAATGGGGGATGGCCTGGAGCACTGTCGAGCAGCAAAAGAATGTTGAATGGAATGTCCTTCTCCAAGCAATATTTCTCTACCTCCAGGATAAAGTGGTGGAAAAACCAGTCCTGGAAAATGGCCTGTGTAATCAGGCTTTGGGGTTACTCTTCCACACAACAGGAAGAGAGCCCTTGGCTATGCTTTTAAGGGCTCTTGGGTTCTCTGAATGATAAACTAAGGGAGGCTTCAGCTTCAGATTGCCAGAAGCATTGCCAACAAACAACAGAGTTAGCCTATTTTGCTGCTTTATAGCTGGGCATCAACTTTTCTTTCTTACTGATGTAACTTTGGTCTGGCATCCTCTTCCAGTACAGTCCTATCTCATCCACATTAAAAACCTGCTCAGGTAAATACGTGCCTTCATCAATAATTTCTCAAAGCGTTTCAGGAAATTCCCAAGCAGCTACCATATCTGCACTCGCTGCCTCACCACTTACTTTTATGTTGTGAAGGCTGGCTCTAGCCTTGAACCGATGAAACCACCCATGGCTGGCATTAAAAGATGCTCCCTCTGATTCTTCGCCATGTTTCTTTCTCAAGTCTTTTAGGTTTCTCTTGAAGGCTTTTAGCTTTCTCTTGAATCAGCATTAAACTGAGGAGGACTCGATGCTGATGCTGATGCTGATCCTGCATCCACACACTGAGAAGTTTCTCCATCTCCTCCATCACTTTTCCACACTTCTTCGATATTATTGTCGACATCATTGGCACAGCAGACCTCACATGTTCCATGATCTTGTCCTTGTTCTCTAGAATCGTGCCGATGCTTGAATGACTCATGTTATAATAACGAGCAACGTCTACCATCTTTTCGCCTTGCTCCACTCTCTCAATTATTTTCACTTTTGTTTCCACCATTATCGCTTGGCGCTTCTTAGCAGTACCAGCTACATCACCGCTGCTTTTACGTTTGCTTCCAGACATCCTGGGCTTGAAATAAAGTTACTGTACTACTATGCTCTATACAGTAATGTACATTAAAGCACAAAAAAGCACAACCACTTGTAGAGGACGCATGCACGTGACAATGTACACCAGACACGTGAACTAACTTACATGACTGGACATGCAAACACACGTTCGCATCTTTGAAAGTTCTAAACTTGAAGGTTCGTATGTAGGGGACTTACTGTACTAGCTAATAGAATCCTGGAATACACAAAAAGGATTAATTTATACATCATGTCCAAGTGGAATTTATCCCAGGAATACAAAGGTGGTCCAACATAAGAAAATAAATCAATGTACCACACCACATTAATAGGATGAAAGAAAAAAAAAAACACATGATAGCTCAACTGACACGGAAAAATGCATTTAACAATAACCCGACACTCTTCCATGAAAAAAAACTCTAAACAAACTAGAAATAAAAGAGAACTTCAAAAAAAAAAAGAGAACTTCATCCATCTAATAAAGGGCATTTGTGAAAAACCCTCAGCTAACATAATACTCAATGATAAAAGACCGAAAACTTTCCCCTTAAGATGAAGAACGAGGATGCCTGCCTTCACCACTTCATTCAACATTGTACTGGAAGTTCTAACTGGAGGAATTAGACAAGGAAAACAAATAAAAGGCCTCCAGATTAGAAAGGAAGAAGTAAAATTATCTCTTATTCACATATGACATGATCTCAAATGTAGAAAATACTGAGGAATACATGCAAGCTAAGTGCACACACACACACATTCTTACTAGAATAAGTGAATTTAGCACAGTTGCAGGATACAAAATCAACACACAAAAATCAGTTATATTTCTATATGTTAGTAACGAACAACTTGAAAAGGAAAGTAAGAAAACAATTCCATTTACGACACCATCAAAAAGATTAAAATACTTAGGAATAAATTTAATCAACAAGGTACGAGACTTGTACACTGAAAACTATAAAATATTGCTGAAAGAAACTAAAGAAAACATAAATAAATGTGAGGACATCCCATGTTCCTGGAATGGGAAAATTAACATTGTTAAGATGGCAATACTCCCCAAAATGATCTACAGATTCAATGGAATCCCTATCGAAATCCCAACAACCTTTTTTTGCAAAAATAGAAAAGCCAATCCTCTAACTGAGATGGAATTGCAATGAATCCTGAATAGTCAAAATAATCTTGAAAAAGAAAAACAATTTGGAAGTCTCAAACATCTGTTTTTCAGATGTACAATACAACAAAGCTACAGCAATGGAAACAATATGGTACTGTATATAACAGGGAACTCTACTCAGTATTCTGTAATAACCGATATGGAAAAAGAAACTGAAAAAGAATGGATATATGTAGAGGTACAACTGAATCACTTTGCTTCACACGTAAAACTAACACTATATTGTAAATCAACTATTTCAATATAAAATAAAATTTTAAAAATAAGTAAAATAAAAAAATTTAAAACACCAGTATGGTACTGGCATAATGAAAAGACACAGAGACCAATGGAATAGAACTGAGAACACAGAAATAAACTCTGACATCTAAGGTCAATTGATTTTTGACAAAAGTGCCAAAACCAATTAAGAGAAAAATTACTCTCTTCAACAAATGATAAACTGGATTTCTACATGAATTTGGACCCCTACCTAACACCATATACAAAAATTAAGTCAAAATGAGTCAAAGATTCTTACCATTTTAACTGCTAAAACTATAAAAAAAATCTTAGGAGAAACCACATGGGTAAACGATCATAACCTTGGATTTGGCAGTGGAATCCTAGATCTGACACCCCAAAGCACAAGCAACGGAAGAAAAAGTGAATAAGTTGGATTTCATCAAAATTTAAAACTTTTGGGGCTTCCCTGGTGGCGCAGTGGTTAAGAATCTGCCTGCCGATGCAGGGGACACGGGTTTGAGCCCTGGTCTGGGAAGATCCCACATGCCACAGAGCAGCTAAGCCCGTGCACCACAACTACTAAGCCTGCGCTCTAAAGCCCGTGCTATGCAACAAGAGAAGCCACCACAATGAGAAGCCCATGCACCACAACGAAGAGTAGCCCCCATTCTCCGCAACTAGAGAAAGCCCACGCACAGCAACGAAGACCCAATGCAGCCAAAAATAAATAAATTAAATAAATTTTAAAAAAAGAAAAGCATTAAAAAAACTTTAAAAAATTTTAAACTTTTGTACGTGAAAGGATACTATCAAGAGAATGAATATACAACACAGAATATACAGAAAATATCTGCAAATCATACGATATATCTGACACAGGTGTAGGAGCCAAAATACTACAACTCAGTCACCAAAAGATAATCCAATTTAAAAATGGGCAAATGGTAATTCCCTGGCAGTCCAGTGGTCAGGACTCCACGCTTCCATTGCACACTTCCATTGCAGGGAGGACAGGTTTAATCCCTGTTCGGGGAACTAAGATCCTGCAAGCTATGCGGTGCAGTCAAAAATTTTTTTAATTAAAAAAAATTTTTTTAATGCACAGACTTGAACACACATTCCTCCAAAGAACAGAAAATGGCCATACAAATGGTGAACATTTGTACAAGCACATGAAAAGATGTTCAACATTAAGTCATTCAACATTAAGTCATTAAGGAAATGCAAATCAAGATACCACTTCACACGCACTACGATGGCTTTAATTTTAAAAGTCGGAAAATAAGAAGCATTGGTGACGAAATGGAGAAATTGGAACCCTCATACATTGTTGATGGTAATGTAAAGTGGTATATATAGCCAATGTGGAAAACAATTTGACACTTCATCAAAAAGTTGAACACAGAATTATCATATGACCCAGCAATTCCAGTCCTAGGTATATATCTAAAAAAATTGAAAACAGGTACTCAGATACTTGTATTCAAATGTTCATAACTGCAATATTCACAATAGTCAAAAGGTGGAAACAACTCAGATGTCCATCAACCAATGATGGATAAAGAAACTGTGGTATATCCATACAATGGAATATCATTCAGTCACAAATTAAATCCATAGATATAGAAAGCAGACTGGTGTTTCCAACAGTATGGGATTTTACTTTGGGGTGCTAAAAATGTTTTGTAACTAGATAGAAGTGATGGTAGCATAACATTTTAAAGGTACTAAAAGAAGAGGGGTGTGGGACAGGTAATTTTGAAACATGAATTGTAGAATTATTTTTCTCTTTAAACTATGTACATATATACACTGATAAAAAATTAAAATTATGCATAAAAAGTAGGCATAAAAAGTAAACCAGGGCTTCCCTGGTGGTGCAGTGGTTGAGAGTCCGCCTGCCAATGCAGGGGACAGGGGTTCGTGCCCCGGTCCGGGAAGATCCCACATGCCGCGGAGCAGCTGGGCCCGTGAGCCATGGCCGCTGAGCCTGCGTGTCAGGAGCCTGTACTCCGCAACGGGAGAGGCCACAACAGTGAGAGGCCCGCATACCGCAAAAAAAAAAGAGTTAACCATATACATTTAAAAATAACAATGATAGCCTGAATTAAAAATAAACATCGATATTTGTTGGAAGCATTAATGTTCTAATGGCTACATAAAGAGCCTCACTGCAGCCAAGAACATAAACAAGTCTGACCAGGCTTTCCATATGCTATAGGTATTTAGTTAAGAAGTATATAACTCACTTAACATTTAATGGAACATGCCATTACAAAGATTCCAGTAAGTCATATTTAAGGCTCAAATGATTCTGAGTTTGTAATGAAGTTGATACCCTTAAGTGAGTTAACGCTCTCCCAGATACACGAAGCAGTGGGTGGGAAGGGTCAGAGAATGCAATCATATCCCACTAGCCACAACAGGCAGAAAACTGAATTTTACTTTCAGAGGAGTAATTCATTTGTGTGCTATAAGATTAGATTTTACTATGGAAGGAGAGACGTACACAATCTTAACACATATGTTTCAAATATTTGGCTATAAAATGGTAAGTTTAAGTAGGCAAGAGAATAAAATCACGGTAATAAAGTCCAGGCAGCCTAGACTTCACTTAAAAGCTTTGTGCCCCTACAGAATAGCAATGAAATCTAGCTGAATCTTGAATTAATTACTTCGAAGGGTTCCAGAGGCCCACTGGCCATTTTCCTTGTGTAAATGAAACTTTCATAATGAATTAGAACTCTACACTGAAAATAAATTCTAGAGCAAGCTAAGAATAGAAATGAAAGATAAAAGCAAGTCGAACACACAAATCAACTAATGAAAATAAAATTCTGATTAAAGTTTCAAACTTTGAGGAGAAATAGTTAAATAAGTAAACAACTCTGTTAAGAGATTTCTGCCATTAAAAATGCACACATAGGGCTTCCCTGGTGGCGCAGTGGTTGAGAGTCCGCCTGCCGATGCGGGGGACACGGGTTCGTGCCCCGGTCCGGGAAGATCCCACATGCCGCGGAGCAGCTGGGCCCGTGAGCCATGGCCGCTGAGCCTGCGCGTCCAGAGCCTGTGCTCCACAACGGGAGAGGCCACAACAGTGAGAGGCCCGCGAATCGCAAAAAAAAAAAAAAAAAAAATGCACACACAGACACATACATTCTAGGATCTGGCCCAGGGCTTCTCTAAATCAAGAAGTAGGAATTTTTGTACTGAAGGGACATTTGTGAACTTGTTGTCATGCAATCATTTTACAGATGAGGACAATGATTTTCAGAGCAGTGAAGTATCTTACCACTGGCCACACTAGTAAGTAGCCCCTTCTATAATATTCTACACAGATCATGAACCTTGTTTTGAGTAATTACAAGAGTCTCAAATATCAAAGAAAGTGTCTCTATGTTCTACTTACCAAGGTAAGTAAGTATATGCAAACTTTTAAATAAATGCTTAAATTACTAGAATTTTCTAACTCTCACAAAACGAAGTTCAGTTAAACAACATATCACTATGTCCCAATTAATCCAGTTAATTTTTTCACTATGCACCTACATAAGCTATACACCAAACCAATTATTTCCAACCATTTCATTATTTCGCATGATTCTCAATGATTTTGCAACACTTCCATCAAGCTCCTAGAAGTGTTGTGTGGCATACATGTACTTTAAAATAGAAGCTAATTAAGTTTTACTTTAGAGTAGGTATTTTGGTTTTTGGTTTTTTAGAACTTCATAAAATCCTATTCTAAGGAATAGAGACATGTTGACATCAAGTCAGCCATGTCTCATACCCAGTTTCTGTGTATACTTTCTCTTCTCTGTAACATAATCACTTGACTTACAGGATTTTTGGAATTTATTTTTATAGCTCTATAATTTTCCAGAGGGAGAGAGACTCTGGCGACTGCGTGGTTTCCTTGATAAGATTCTAGCAGTATAAGAATGTATTGTTCATTCACCCAGGGGATGAGCATAGAGAGTCAGAGCCCAGTAACAGAGCATCTACATGGAGTAATGGCCAGGCATACGGTGTTGGACCAGGGTGAGGAGAATGTACACCCAGAATAAAGATTCAGAGCATGAACAGGGAGAGTAGGGCACCCTCACACTGGAGAGGGTGGCAGAGGGGATGGGAGACTGGTTACATACAGAGGGACTGATTAAATAAGCAAATATATTAAGGCTAATAGAAGCCAGGTTCCTCATTACTGGAGAAGAGAATTAGAAACATGGAAAGGAAGAACACTAAGATGAATACTTTGGTGTTGGACTAGAATTGAAGGTATCATGGTTTTCAGTAGATTAGATAGATAGATAGATAGATGATAGACAGATAGATGACAGATAAATATGGGTAGAAATGTGTGTATATATTACATATGTATATATTATATATAAATATATATGTATATAAACAAAAGTGTAAGTGTATATAATATGCTCAGTTCACTGAGAGGATCTGACAGCAGTGACACCCCAAAACAATAAGCACACCTAGTGCCCAGATTTTGGCTTCTGAATAACATTTTCCACCAAAAGGAACCAAGGCTCCTGAGAGAAAAAGAGTTAATTCCATGGCTTGAGCAGCAGAGTACAGGATGAGCCTGGAACATTTTAGTGAGCCAGAAAGAAAGAAATGTTCACAAGTGATGGCAATATGTTAAAAAGACATAGAAGTCAGCTTAAAGGGGCTCCTAGTGGCCAAATCTGGGAAAATTTGAGTATCAAAATAAATGCAGTTACAGTTCTGAGTACGTAAGATGTAATAAACACATGCCACCCTTTCTCTCCCACTGAATGTTAACTATAAAACCTGAACTAACTTCATGGAGCTATTCAAAGTCTCGGAAGAGAAAAGAACAGAAAGCAGATAGGGGAAGAATACCAGAATTCAAAGCAACACCAACCTGGTAGTGAATTTACCATTCTTTTCCTCTGGTATACCCTAGTCTAAATTAATGCACAGCCAAAAACTAAGCAGTGAACATTGTGCTTCAGACTGAGAAAGCATCTCTAGTTCTGGCTTGAGTTATTCAGAGAGAGTACAGAAATCCTGTTTTGGTTTTTATTTTTTCTTTCCTCCATTCTCTGTGACTCAGTCCCCAGGCAATTCCATGGTGGCAACAATGCAGCCAGGGGAAACCACAAGAATTGAAACTTTGAGGAGAGAAACCTTTCTCTCCGTTCAGGGAGCTTCAGTTCCAAGAGGATGGGGAAAAAACATTGCTTTTTTCCTCTCTGACTTCCCACTGGTTGGCCCCAGATGTAGTCTGACTGCAGATATGGAGAGTCACTGGCTGGAGGACTGAAAAGGGTAGCTCAAGGGAACCAGAAACTACTAAAAAGATGATGGAGAGAGGAGTCCAGAAAAGCAACACCATCATGTTGTTTATAAACAGCCTGAGCAAGCATGGATCTGATCCTGATTAGCATACCAAAGACTGTGAGAACTGAACTAAGGGACAGACATTCACTAGTACCAGACTGACCAATGAGTGTCCTGCACATGCAGGACAAATCTGAATAGCACTGCACAGGCTTTGAAAACTAAATTGATATTGGAACCACAGCCCCCAGAATTTGAAAACTGTGGCATGAATTTAACCAGGTTGATTGACAGCTAAAATAAAAACATCAACATTTCTATAAAATTTAGACAAGACCCAGAGGCTCATAACATAATATTCAAAATATCTAGACACAATAAAAAACTAATCTATGAAGAACTTAAAAATCTCAACTCACATGAAAAAAGACAATCAAAAGAAGTTGACAATGAGATGACACAGAATTTGGAATTACCAAGTAAGAACTTTAAAGCAGCCATTATAAAACTGTTTGAACATGCAATTATGAACACTCTCAACAGAAACAGAAAAACAGAAACTCTCATCAAATAAACAGAACAGAGATCAGCAAACTGCAAGCTGTGGGCCAACGCAGACTATGAGCAAAAATTATTTTTACATTTTGAAAGATTGTTGAAAAAGAGTATGCAACATAGACTGTACGTGATTCACAAAGCCTAAAAGATACCTTGTCCTTTACAGAAAGTTTGCTAACACCTGAAATAGAAGCTATAAAGAACCAAATGGGAATGTTCAAACTGGAAAATATAATAAGCAAAATTAAAAAACAAAAAACCCAAACACCTCATTGGATGGACTCAATAGCAGAATGGATGTGAAAAAGGAGAGAGACAGTAAACTTCAAAATAGATCAATATAAATTATCCAGTCTAAAAAGCAGACAGGAAAAAAGACTGAAAAAAAAGAGAACAGAGCATCAAGTACCTATAAGATTATAATTTAAAAAACCCTAAATTCCCAACCATTGGTGTCCCAGGCACTTGGCTGATATGTACATGAAAATGTACTCAACATCACTAATCATCAGGAAATTGTAGATCAAAACCACAATGAGATATTACCTCACACCTTTTAGAATGGCTATTATCAAAAAGACAAGAGATAGCAAATGCTACTGAGGATGTGGAGAAAATGGAATCCTTGTAATGCAATGTAAATTGGTAAATTGGTACAGCCACTATGGAAAACACTATGGGTTCCTCAAAAAATTGAAAACATAACTACCACGTGATCCAACCAAAGGAACTGAAATCATAATCTCAAACTGATATCTGCACTGCCACGTTCACTGCAGCATTAGTCACAATGGCTAAGACATGGAAGCAACTTAAATGTCCACTGATGGAAGAATGGATAAAATGTGGTATAGGTATACACTGGAATATCATTCAGCCATAAAAAAAGAAGGAAAAACTGCCAGTTGTGACAGCACTGATGAACCTGGAGGACATTATGCTACATTAAAAAAGCAGGTGCAAAAGGACAAATATATTACATGATCTGACTTATATGAGGAATTTAAAATAGTCCAACTCATAGAAATAGAGTAAAATGGTAGCTTCCAGGGGTGGAGGAAGGAGAAAATGAGGAGATACTAGTCAAAAGGTACAAAGTTTCAGTTATGCAAGATGAATAAGTCCTAGAGATCTACTTTACAGCATATTGCCTGTGGTTAACAGTACTGTATTGTATACTTAAAATTTTTCTAAGAGGGTAGATCTTATATTTAAATGTTCTTATAAAAATAATAATAAATGGGCTTCCCTGGTGGCGCAGTGGTTGAGAGTCCGCCTGCCGATGCAGGGGACACGGGTTCGTGCCCTGGTCTGGGAAGATCCCACATGCCGCGGAGCGGCTGGGCCTGTGAGCCATGGCCGCTGAGCCTGCGCGTCCGGAGCCTGTGCTCCACAACAGGGGAGGCCACAACAGTGAGAGGCCCGCGGACCGCAAAAATAATAATAATAATAATAATAATAATAATAATAAATGAAGAGGGTGGTAGGAAACTTTTGGAGGTAATTAATATGTTTGTGGCACAGATTGGTGGTGATGGAATTCTCAGATGTATACTTACCTCTAAACTTGTCAAACTTTATATATTAATTATGCAGTTTTTGGTTTGTCAATCACACCTCAATAAAATTGTTTAAAAAAATGAAGCTCGGCAAATCCCTAACAGGATAAGTCCAAAAAATATCATGCTCAGACACACCATAAGCAAACTGCTGAAAACTAAAGACAAAGGAATAATCATGAAAACAAATAGAAAAACAATGCAGTTCTAATAAAGGAACAATAAAACCACTATATCACAACTCTAATAGGTAAAAGTAAAAGGACTGACCATACCAAGTGTTGGTAAGGATGTAAAGCAACCTGCACTCTCATACGCTGCTGGTGGGAGCATAAAATGGTTCAACCTCTTTGGAAAACACTGTACTATCTTCATAAAATGTTAAACATACATCTAACATATGACTCAGCCATTCCACTCCTACGATACCCAAGAGAAATAAAAACATATATCCAGACAGAAACTTATACTTGAATATTTAAAGCAGTTCTACTTGTATTAGATTTAAAAACAGCTAAAAACTGGCAATAATCTGCATATACATCAACAGGTGACTGGATAACCAAATTGTGGTATATCCATATAACAGAATTTTACTCTGCAATAAAAAAGAACAAACTATTGATATGAAAAAACACATGGATAAATCTCAAACTCATTATACTGAGTGAAAGAAGCCAAATCAAAAAAAGGATAGGGCTTCCCTGGTGGCGCAGTGGTTGAGAGTCCGCCTGCCGATGCAGGGGACATGGGTTCGTGCCCCGGTCCGGGAGGATCCCACATGCCGCGGAGCAGCTAGGCCCGTATGCCATGGCCGCTGAGCCTGCGCGTCCAGAGCCTGTGCTCTGCAAAGGGAGAGGCCACAACAGTGAGAGGCCCACGTACCACAAAAAAAAAAAAAAAGGATATATACTGTATGATTCCATTTACATAAAAATTCCAGAAAATGCAGACAAATTTGTAAAGACAGAAAATTAATCAGCGGTGCTTGGGTATGAAGGAGGTGGCAGGGGAGGGGGAAGAGGAGCGACAAAAGAAAACTTTTGGGGGTTATGGAAAGGCTCATAATCTTGACTGTAATGATGGTTTCATGGGTGTACACATATGCCAAAACTCATAAAACTGTACAATTTAAATGTATGTGATTTACTATACCTCAATAAACCTCTTCTGAAATGGCCAATTTCATAAAAGATAAAGGAAAATTACTAAGGATACTAAAGAGAGAGAACAACTAAATGCAAAGCATAACCCTGAACTGGATCCTGGACTGGAGGGGAAAAACATATGCTATAAAGTACAATTAGGACTTCCCTGGTGGCCCAGTGGTTAAGACACCGTGCCTCCAATGCAGGGGGCACCGGTTTGAACCCTGGTCAGGGAACTAAGATCCCACATGCTGCGTGGCCAAAAAAAAATTATTTAAAAAAATTAATAATAAAGTACAATTAACAAAATTAGAATATGGATTGTACATTAAAGAATTTATGGGACTTCCCTGGTGGTGCAGTGGTTAAGAATCCACCTGTCAATGCAGGGGCCACGGGTTCAATCCCTGGCCCAGGAAGATCCCGCATGCCGCAGAACAACTAAGCCCATGCGCCACAACTACTGAGCCTGCGCTCTAGAGCCCGCGAGCCACAACTACTGAAGCCCGCGCACCTAGAGCCTGTGCTCTGCAACAAGAGAAGCCACCGCAATAAGAAGCCCGTGCACTGAAACAAAGAGTAGCCCCCGCTCGCTGCAACTAGAGAAAGCCCGCATGCAGCAATGAAAACCCAAAGCAGCCAAAAAATAAATAAAATAAAATAAAACTTTAGGACATGCCCTTAAAAAAAAAGAACTTATGAATGTTAAATCTCTTGAATTTGATCACTGTACTGTGTTTATAAAGAGGGGCTATTCTATTCTTAAGAAATATACACTGAAGTACTAAGCAATAAAGCTGCCTGAGGAGTACAATCTTCTCTCAATAAAGAAAACAATATGATGTATCAAAATTTACAGAAAAAAACACACGCAAATCTCAATTGATTAAAAATAAAGCATTTCACAAAATCCAACAACCTTTCACAATAAAAACACACAAACTAGGAATAGAAGGTAACTTCTTCAACATGATGAAAGCTGTATATGAGAAGCAGCTAACATCATATTCAATGGTGAAAGACAGAAAGCTTGTCCTCTAAAATCAAGAATAAGACATGATGCCAGCTTTCATCACTTCTATTCAACATAGTACTGGAAGTTCTAGTCAGAGCAATTAAACAAGAAAAAGAAACAAAAGACATCCATATTGGAAAGGAAGAAGTAAAACTACCTCTATTCACAGGTGACATAATCTTGTATGTATAAAATCTTAAAGAACCTTTTAAAAATGTGGAAGTAATAAGTGAATTCAGCAAAACTGCAGGTTACAAAACCAACACACAAAACTCAGTTATATTTCTATACACCAGAAATGAGCAATCAATTAAGAAAATTTTTTTTAAAATCCCATTTACAATATCATCAAAAAGAATAAAATATTTAGGAATAAACTTAACCAAGGAGGTGTAGACTTGTACACTGAAAACTAGAAAACATTGCTGAAAGAAATTAAAGACCTAAATAAATGGAAAAACATCTCACTCTCATGGGTAGAAAGACAGTATTGTAAAAATGACACTACCCAAAGAGATACATAGATTCAACGTAACACCTACCAAAAGCCCAATGGCCCTTTGTGAAGAAATTTTGAAAACCTATCCTAAAATTCATATACATTCTCAAGGGACCCAGAGGAGCCAAAATAATTTTGGAAAAGAACCAAGTTGGAGGTCTCCCACTTCCCTTTTTCAAATGTATAGTACAACCAAGTTACAATAATCAGTGTGGTACTGGTATACAGATAGACATACAGACCAATACAATATAACAGAAAGCACAGAAATATAACTCTGATATCTATGGTCAATTGTTTTTTTTACATTAATTTATTTATTTTTGGCTGCATTGGGTCTTTGTTTCTGTGCGAGTACTTTCTCTAGTTGTGGCAAGCAGGGGCCACTCTTCATCACGGCGCCTGGGCCTCTCATTATCGCGGCCTCTCTTGCTGCGGAGCACAGGCTCCAGACGCGCAGGCTCAGTAGTTGTGGCTCACGGGCCTAGTTGCTCCGCGGCATGTGGGATCCTCCCAGACCAGGGCTTGAACCCGTGTCCCCTGCACTAGCATGCAGATTCTCAACCACTGCACCACCAGGGAAGCCCCTGGTCAATTGATTTTTGACAAGGATGCAAGACCATTCAATTGGGAAAGAATAATCTCTTCAACAAATTTTACTAGAATAATTGGATATGCACATGTAAAATAACGAAGTTAGGCCCTTACCTTACACCACACACAAAATTAACTCAAAATGGATCAAATACCTGAATTTAAGAGCTAAAGCTGTAAAACTCTCAGAGAAAAACATAGGGGAAAACCTTCATGACCCTGAATTTGGTCACAGTTTCTTAAATATGACACGAAAAGCACAGGCAACAAAAGAAACCGATAAATTGTACTTCATCAAAATGAAAAAAATTTTGTTCATCAAAGGACACTATCAAAAAAAGTGAAAAGACAACCCACAAAATGGGCAAAAATACTTGCAAATCATATAAGGGTTTAATATCCAGACTATATAAAGAAGTCTTACAACTCAACAACCAAAAGAAAAACAACCCTATTTTTCCTGAAGTATAGTTGATTTACAATGTCATCCTATCAGGTGTACAGCACAGTGATTCAGATATATATATATACATATATATGTATATATATACATGTATATATATACATGTATATGTATATATATACATGTTTATATATGTACATATATATGTATATTATATATACGTGTGTGTGTGTGTGTGTGTGTATATATATATATAGAGAGAGAGAGAGAGAGATTCTTTTCCCATATAGGTTATTACAGAGTATGAACTATAGTTCCCTGTGATATACAGTAGGTCCTTGTTAGTTATCTATTTTATATAAATAGTAGTGTGTATATGTTAATCCCAACCCCTAATTTATCCCTCCCCCGACTCTTCCCCTGTGGTAAACAAAAGTTTGTTTTCTATGTCTCTGAGTCTGTTTGTATATTGTAAATAAGCTCATTTGTATCTTTTTTGGGGGATTTCACATATAAGCAGTATCATATTTGTCTTTGGCTGGCTTACTTCACTTAGTATGATAACCTCTATGTCCACCCATGTTGCTGCAAATAGCATTATTTCATTCTTTCTTATGGCTGAATAATATTCCATTGTGTTTATATATATATAAATATATATACACACACACACCACATCTTCTTTATCCATTTATCTGTTGATGGACACTTAGGTTGCTTCCATGTCGTGGCTACTGTAAATAGTGCTGCAATAAACATTGGGGTGCAAGTATCTTTTTGAATTATAGCTTTCTCCAGATATATGCTCAGGAGTTGGATTGCAGGATCATATATGGTAACTCTATTTTTAGTTTTTTAAGGAACCTCCACACTGTTCTCCAGAGTGGCTGCATCAATTTACATTCCCTCTGACAGTGTAGGAGGGTTCCTTTTGCTCCACACACTCTCCAGCATTTATTATTTGTAGACTTTTCGATGACAGCCATTCCTTTTTTTAAATTTTTTTAAAATTTATTTATTTATTTATTTATGGCTGCACTGGATCTTCGTTGCTGCGCACAGGCTTTCTCTAGTTGTGGCGAGTAGGGGCTACTCTTCGTTGCAGTGCACAGGCTTCTCACTGTGGTGGCATCTCTTGTTGTGAAGCACGGGCTCTAGGTGCACGGGCTTCAGTAGTTGTGGCATGTGGTCTCAGTAGTTGTGGCTCGCAGGCTCTAGAGTTCAGGCTCAGTAGTTGTGGCACACAGGCTTAGTTGCTCTGCAGCATGTGGGATCTTCCCGGACCAGGGCTCGAACCCTTGTCCCCTGCACTGGCAGGCAGATTCTTAATCACTGCGCCACCAGAGAAGTCCCTCGATGATGGCCATTCTGACTGGAGTGAGGTGATACCTCACTATAGGAAAAACAACCCAATTTTATTTATTTATTTTTTATTTAAACAACAGAAGAATTTTTCTTACAGTTCTGAAGGCTAGAAAGTCCAAGATCAAGGTTTAGCCAACACTCTTCTATGGTGAAGGCTCTCTTCCTGGCTTGCAGACAGCTTCCTTCTTGCATGGTGGGGGCAGGGGGTGCGAGGAAAGCAAGTTCTCTGGTGCCTCTTCTTATAAGGGTACTAATCTCATCACGAGGGCCCTACCTCGTCTAAAGCTAATTACCTCCCAAAGGTGCTATCACCAAACACATTGAGAGTTTGGGCTTCAGCATCTGAACCTGGGGCAGAGGGGACACAGTTCAGTTCACAGCATTTTGTAAAAACTGGCACCAGCAGAAATGCTAATATTTTTAATGTTCATCAGCTTATAACACCATTTATAACAACATTTAACATGATATTAATACATTTGTAATCTTAAAAAAAAACCAATTTTAAAAGAGGCAAAGGACTTTAATAGACATTTCTCCAAAGAAGCTATATAAATAGCCAATAAGCACATGAAAAGATGCTCAATGTCATTAGGTATCAGGAAAATGCAAACCAAAGGCACAATGAGAAACCACTTCACACCTACTAAGATGGCTATAATAATATATATTTTTTAAGCCCAGAAAATAAAAAGTGTTGGTGAGGATGTGGAGAAACTAGAACCCTCATTCAACTGCTGGTGGAAATGTAAAATGGTACAGCCACTATGAAAAACATTTTGGTGGTTCTTCAAAAAGTTAAACATAAAATTACCATGTTACCAAACATTCCAGTCCCAGATATATATCCAAAAGAATTAAAAACAGGGATTCGAACAGATACTTGTACATCGATGTTCACAGCAGCACTATTCACAATAACCAAAAGGTGGCAACAACTCAAGCATCCATCAACTGATGAACAGATAAATAAAATGAGGTATATACATAAAATGAAATATTATTCAACCATAGGAAGGAATACAGTTCTGATACATGCCACAACATGGACCCTGAAAATATTAATGCTAAATGAAATAAGCCAGACACAAAAGGATAAATATTGTATGATTCCACTTATATGAAATATCTAGAACAAGCAAATTCACAGAGACAGAAAGTAAATTAGAGGTTACCAGGGGAGGCAGTAATGAGGGGTAATTGTGTAATGGGTACAGAATTTCTATGGGTACAGAGTGGTGATGGTTGTACAACACTGTGAATGTACTTAATGCCACTGAATTGTACACTTAAAATGGTTAAAATGGCAAATTTTATATATTTTAGCGCAGTAAAAATTATAGTAGAATGTCAGCAAATGAATATAAAAAGAAGGATGGAATTAGAAAAATAGCCAGTTGTCAACCTTCACAGTACTAATTTAGGCAAGAAGTCTCCATGGATGGTGAAAGTGGGATGAGAAATTGGATTTTACAGTCTCAAACTATCACCTCACAAAACACTTAGGAATAACAAAGGGAAAAAATACATAAGTTTATACTGGCAAAACCTGGAAGACACCATTTTAACCAAGAAATCAAAGTTAGCACCACCAACAATAGAGTAAATTGATCCTGCATGCCACCCAATAGAATCACTTCTGTGATTTTCTAGCCCCAAATTCATAACCTGGTCTAATCATGAGGAAACTTTGAACAAACCTTAATTTGGTTAGGATGGGGGAACTGGGAAGATATACTTTAAGGGTTCAAACTTGCAACTAGTAGATAAGTTCTGGAAATCTAATGTACAACATAGTGATTACAGTCAACAATACTGTTCTATAAATTTTAAAATTGCTAGAAGACTAGAGCTTAACTGTTCTCAACACAACAAAACGATATTACTGTGACATGATAAAGGTGTTAGCTAACACTACTGCAGTAATCATACTGCAACATATAAGTGTATCAAATCAACAGGTCATACACATCAAATTTACACAATATTATATGTCAATTTTATCTCAATAAAATTTCTTTTTAATTTTTAAAAAACAAATTAAGTCACATTCTACAAAATGACTGTTCTGTGATCTTCAAAAGTGTCAAGGTCATGAAAGTCAAGGCAAGAATGAGAAAGTGTTCCACTGAAAGAGACTGGTGACTAGATGAATCCTACGTTGAATCCATTTTGTGTAAAGAACAATACTGAGAAACTTGAACGGGGTCACTGGTAAAATGGTATACAAGAGTTCTTTGTACTATTCCTATAATAGTTTTGTAACCCCTGAGGGGTGGCTGAGAGGCGGGAGGGATTACCACACCTGGAGGGACCCTCGAGGGCTTGGATCAGGGGTGAGTGCACCCAGCATTTCCCTGCTCAAGGCTGGGGAAGTCTGTCTGGCTCTCGGGCAGGGTCTTACTCCATGAGAGGCCCCCTCTGGGCCGTGTTGGTCCTGGGAGTGCAGGGGGAGAACAGGAGAGGCCAGAGGTGGAGGGGAGAAGAGAGGCAGTCAGGAGGGCCCCTCCAGGACCAGAGGAGTGGGAGAGGAGTAGAGGGCGTTGGCCCTGCCAACCCAAGCCCGGGAGACCTGCTGGGCTCCCAGGTCGGGTCCCCTGCCCTCAATGGCCCCCTCGAGGCCACGTGGGTCCTGGGGGCATAGGAGGGAGGCCAGGGAGATCAGAGGTGGGGGACATGCTAGGACCCCTTCAGTTCCTTTGAGCCTAAGCCCTACCCCCTAAACGCCCCAAGGGCCTTTTCCAGCCCTGTGGGTCCTAAGCATAGGTCCCGCCCACCATCCATCCAAACCTTGCCCCTGCTTAGGCCCCACCGACCACAGCCAAGGCCTTTTCCACTTTTTCTTTTTTCTCCTCCTCTTTTTTACTATTGTGGTTCAGTTTTACCTTCCAGTTGTTTCATCTATATGTTTATTTTTATACTCTTTCTAACATATCTGTTAGTTTCCTAGTCTAATTTTATTTTTTACTTTGTTTTTGTTCTTTTTTCCTTTTCCACCCCATGTGGCTTGCAGGATCTTGGTTCACAAGTTGGGGGTTGGGCTGAAGCTCCTGCGGTGGGACCTCCAAGTCTGAACCACTGGATTAACAGAGAGCCTCAGACCCCAGGGAATATTCATAGGATGAGGTCTCACGGAGGTCCTCATCTCAGCACCAAGGCCCAGCTCTACCAAACAGCCTACAAATCCAGTATTGGAAGCCTCAGTCCAAACAACCAGTAAGACAGGAACACAATCTGACTCATCAAAAAATCAGAAACAAACAAAAAAAACACAGACAGCAAAAAAAATACATCACAGGGGCTTCCCTGGTGGCGCAGTGGTTGAGAATCTGCCTGCTAATGCAAGGGACATGAGTTCGAGCCCTGCTCTGGGAGGATCCCACATGCCGCGGAGCAACTAGGCCCGTGAGCCACAATTACTAAGCCTGCGCATCTGGAGCCTGTGCTCTGCAACAAGAGAGGCCATGATAGTGAGAGGCCCATGCACCACGATGAAGGGTGGCCCCCGCTTGCCACAACTAGAGAAAGCCCTCGCACAGAAACGAAGACCCAACACAGCAAAAATAAATAAATTAATAAACTCCTACCCCCAACACGTTCTTAAAAAAAATACACCACAGATGAAGAAGGTAAAAACCTACAAGACCAAATAAATTAGGAGGAAATAGGTAAGTAATCTACCTGAAAAAGGATCACAGTAATGATAGCAAAGATGATCCAGAATCTCAGAAATAGAATGGAGGCACAGATTGAAAAAATACAAGAAATGTTTAACAGAGATGAACAACACAATAACTGAAATGAAATATACACTAGAAGGAATCAATAACAGAAGAATTTAGGCAAAAGGAGGAATAAGTGAGGTGGAAGACAAAATGGTGGAAATAACTGCCAAGGAGCAGAATAAAGAAAAAAGAATGAAAACAATTGAAGACAATCTCAGAGACCTCTGTAACAACACTAAATGTACCAATATTCGAATTATAGGGGTCCCAGAAGAAGAGAAAAAGAAAGGGTCTGAGAAAATATGTGAAGAGGTTATAGTCAAAAACTTCCATAACATGGGAAATGAAATAGTCACTAAGCCCAGAAGTGCAGAGAGTCCCATAAGGATAAATTCTAGGAGAAACACATCAGGACATATATTAATCAAACTAACAAAAATTAAATTCAAAGAAAAAATATTAAAAGCAGCAAGGGAAAAACAAACAATAATATACACAGGAATCCCCATAAGGTTATCAGCTGATTTTTCAGCAGAAACTCTGCAGGCCACAAGGGAGTGGCAGGATATACTTAAAGTGAGGAAAGAGAAAAACCTACAACCAAGATTACTCTACCCAGCAAGGATCTCATTCAGATTCGACGGAGAAATCAGAAGCTTTTCAGACAAACAAAAGGTAAGAGAATTCAGCACCACCACACCAGCTTTACAGCAAATGCTAAAGAAACTTCTCTAGGGGGGAAACACAAGACAAGAAAAAGACCCACAAAAACAAACCCAAGACAATTAATAAAATGTCAATAGGAACATACATATCAATAATAACCTTGAATGTAAATGGATTAAATGCCCTAACCAAAAGACACAAACTGGCTGAATGGATACAAAAACAAGACCCATATATATGCTGTCTACAAGAGACCCACTTCAGACCTAGGGACACATACAGACTGAAAGCTAAGGGATGGAAAAAGATACTCCATGCAAAGGGAAATCAAAAGAAAGCTGGAATAGCATTACTCGTATCAGATAAAATAGACTTTAAAATAAAGACTCTTACAAGAAATAAGGAAGGACACTACATAATGATCAAGGGATCAATCCAAGAAGAAGATATAACAATTATAAATATGTATGCACCCAACAAAGGAGCACCTCAATACATAAGGCAAATGCTAACAACCATGAAAGCCAAAATCAACAGTAACATAATAATAGTAGGGGACTTTAACACCCCACTTACACCAATAGACAGTTCATCCAAACAGAAAATAAATAAGAAAACACAAGCTTTAAATGACACAATAGACACAGATAGATTTAACTGATATTTACAGAACACTCCACCCAAAACTGACAGAATACACTTTCTTCTCAAGTGCACATGGAATATTCTCCAGGATAGATCACATCTTGGGTCACAAATCAAGACTCAGAAAATTTAAGAAAATTGAAATCATATCAAGCATCTTTTCTGCCCAAAATGCTGTAAGACTGCCAATCAATTACAGGAAAATATCTGTAAAATACACAAATACAAGGAGGCTAAACAGTGCACTAATAAATAAGAAATTAAAGAAGATGTTTAATAAGATTTAATAAGAAATTAAATAAAATGTCAGAAATTGAAGAAATTAAAGAAGAAATTTTAAAAATACATAGAAACAAATGACAATGAAAACACAATGACCCAAAACCTATGGGACACAGCAAAAGCAGCTCTAAGAGGGAAGTTTATAGCAATTCAATCTCACCTCAAGAAACAAGAAAAATCTCAAATAAACAGTCTAACCCTATACCTAAAGCAACTAGAGAAAGAAGAACAAAGAAAACCCAAAGTCAGTAGAAGGAAAGAAATCATAAAGATCAGACCAGAAATAAATGAAACAGAAATGAAGAAAACAATAGCAAAGATCAATAAAACTAAAACTTGGTTCTTTGAAAAGATAAACAAAATTGATAAACCCTTAGCCAGGCTCATCAAGAAAAAAAAGGAGGGTATGCAAATCAATAAAATTAGAAATGAAAAAGGAGAAATCACAACTAACACTGCAGAAATACAAAGGATTATAAGAGACTACTACAAACAACTATAAGCCAATAAAATGGACAACCACGAAGAAAAGGACAAATTATTGG
Organism: Leucopleurus acutus; assembly: GCF_964270905.1. Classification (NCBI taxonomy): domain Eukaryota; kingdom Metazoa; phylum Chordata; class Mammalia; order Artiodactyla; family Delphinidae; genus Leucopleurus; species Leucopleurus acutus. The sequence continues at coordinate 60,364,997 of NC_139148.1, forward strand.
AAAAGTACAATTTTCCAAGACTGAACCAGGAAGAATTAGAAAATATAAACAGACCTATCACAAATAATGAAGTTGAAACTATAAGTAAAAATCTTCCAACAAACAAAAGTCAAAGACCAGATGGCTTCACAGCCTAATTCTATCAAACATACAGAGCAGAGCTAACACCAATCCTTCTCAAACTCTTCCGAAAAACTGCAGAGGAAGGAACACTCCCAAATTCATTCTACCAAGCCACCGTCACCCTGATACCAAAACCAAAAAAAAATCACAATAAAAGAAAAATATAGACCAATATCACTGATGAACATAGATGCAAAAATCCTGAACAAAATACTAGCAAACAGACTCCAACAACATACTAAAAGGATCATACCCCATGATCAAGTGGGATTTATCCCAGTGATGCAAGGATTCTTCAATATACGCAAACCAATGTGATACACCATATTAACAAATTAAGGAATAAAAACCATATGATCATCTCAATAGATGCAGAAAAAGCTTTTGACAACATTCAACACCAATTTATGATAAAATCTCTCCAGAAAATGGGCAGAGAGAGAACCTACCTCAACACAATAAAGGCGATATATGACAAACCAACAGCAAACATCATTCTCAATGGTGAAAAACTGAAAGCGTTTCCACTAAAATCAGGGACAGGACAAGGATGTCCACTCTCGCCACTCTTATTCAACATAGTTTTGGAAGTCTTAGCCATGGCAATCAGAGAAGAAAAAGATATAAAAGGAATACAAATTGGGAAAGAAGAAGTAAACCTGTCACAGTTTGCAGATGACATGATACTGTACATAGAAAATCCTGAAGATCTACCAGAAAACTGCTAGAACTAATCAAGGAATTTGGGAAGGTTGCAGGATACAAAATTAATGCACAGAAATCTCTGGCATTCCTATACACTAACAATGAAAAATCAGAAAGAGAAATTAAGGAAACAATCCCATTTACCATCACAACAAAAAGACGAATATACCTAGGAATAAACCTACCTAAGGAGGCAAAAGACTGGGACTCAGAAAACTATAAAACACTGATGAAAGAAATCAAAGATGACATAAACAGATGGAGAAATATACCATGTTCTTGGATTGGAAGAATCAATATTGTGAAAATGACTATACTACCCAAAGCAATCTACAGATTCCATGCAATCCCTATGGAACTACCAATGGCATTCTTCACAGAATTAGAACAAAAAATTTTACAACTGGTATGGAAACACAAAAGACCATGAATAGCCAAAGCAATCTTGAGAAAGAAAAACAGAGCTGGAGGAACAGGCTCCCCAACTTCAAACTATACTACAAAGCTACAATAATCAAGACAGTATGGTACTGGCACAAAAACAGAAATATAGACCAATGGTACAGGATAGAAAGCCCAGAGATAAACCCACACATATGTGGTCACCTAATTTATGACAAAGGAGGCAAGACCATAGAATGGAGGAAAGACAGCCTCTTCAGTAAGTTGTGCTGGGAAAACTGGACAGCTACATGGAAAAGAATGAAATTAGGACACTCCCTAACACCATATACAAAAATAAACTCAAAATGGATTAAAGACCTAAATGTAAGACCAGACACTATAAAACTCTTAGAGGAAAACATAGGAAAAACACTCTTTGACATAAACCACAGCAAGATCTTTTTTGACCCACCTCCTAGAGTAATGAAAATAAAAGCAAAAATAAAGAAATGGGACCTAATGAAACTGCGAAGCTTTCACACAGCAAAGGAAACCATAAACAAGAAGAAAAGACAACCCTCAGAATGGGAGAAAATATTTGCAAATGAAACAATGGACAAAAGATTAATCTCCAAAATATACAAACAGCTCATGGAGATCAAAATCAAAAAAACAAACAATCCAATTAAACAATGGGCTGAAGACCTAAATAGACATTTCTCCAAAGAAAACATACAGATGGCCAAGAGGCACATGATAAGATGCTCAACATCACTAATTATTAGAAAAATGCACATCAAAACTACAATGAGGTTAACACCTCAAACCGGTCAGAGTGGCCATTATCAAAAAATCTAGAGACAATAAATGCTGGAAAGGGTGTGGTGAAAAGGGAACCCTCCTGCACTGTTGGTGGGAATGTGAACTGATATAACCACTATGTAAAACAGTATGGAGGTTCCTTATAAAACTAAAAATAGAACTACTATATGACCCAGCAATCCCACTACTGGGCATATATCCTGAGAAAACCATAATTCAAAAACGTACATGTAGCACAATGTTCATTGCAGCACTATTTACAAATAGCCTGGACATGGAAGCAACCTAAGTGTCCATCAACAGACGAATGGATAAAGAAGATGTGGCACATATATACAATGGAATATTACTCAGCCATAAAAAGAAACAAAATTGATATATTTATAGTGAGGTGGATGGACCTAGAGTCTGTCATACAGAGTGAAGTTCAGTCAGAAAAAGAAAAACAAATACTGTATACTAACATATACATATGGAATCTAAAAAATAAAAAATGGTACTAATGAACCTAGTGGCAGGGCAGGAATACAGACATCGAGAATGGACTTGAGGACACAGGGTGAGGAAGGATAAGCTGGGATGAAGTGAGAGAGTAGCATGGACATATATATGCTACCAAATGTAAAACAGATAGCTAGTGGGAAGCTGCTGCATAGCACAGAGAGATCAGCTCGGTGCTTTGTGACCACCTAGATGGGTGGGATAGGGAGGGTGGGAGGGAGTCTCAAGAGGGAGGGGATATGGGGATATATGTATGCATATGACTGATACACTTTGTTGTACAACAGAAGCTAACACAGTATTATGAAGCAGTTATACTCCAATCAAATCTATTTAAAAAAAAGAAATAACCCGTATCACTTTTTCAGAAACCCTTTCTAGTAAAGAACAAAGGAAGCAAAATATTTCAAAGCTTGGCTAAGTAAGTATATCTGATCTAATATATAACCTCTAAAGGATCACATGAAGTAGTAATGATTCTTCTTAGAACTTGATATAGCATATTTTCAAATGCTTGGAGAATAAAGGCAGAGATTTCACTCACCATTTTTGGCAGCCTTATCAACATATCTTTACAGCGCAGTACACATGTAGATGCTCTTTGAAAATCCTGTTGAGCAACTGCCTGGGAAAGCAAAAAAATGTCAGTAACTGGTTAAAATGAAATAACAAGCTATTTGTCTATAAGTCAAATCTAACATATTTTTAACTGGTGTTAAAAAGTCTTAATTTCTTTTCTAATCTTCTTAGCAATGCTAACTGGTTGAGCTAAACATAATAGCCAGCTCAAAATACAGAGAAATAAGTGATAAGAATCTTGGGTAAGACAAAGTTGACACTGAATGACAGGAGTTATTTCATTTTTCTGGAAATATCAAAATTGGTGTATTATACAATCTTATGTTATTATATTATGATATAATGCCATGTCTGATAATGTTTCCCCAGCTTGAAGAGCTCTTGTATTTATCTCCACATTAGAGGAGTTTTTTACATTAAATAGCAGTCTTTTGTCCTAAAACAGGCTTATAGTAACTTCACAGTCTGAAATGCTGTGAGCATCTGCTATGAAAGGCAGTTTAGTGCAATCCTATCTTGGAGCTAGAAGAGCTACTCTGATATTCATTACGTATAACCTTGAACCTTATGCTCTCATGGCTTTAGCTTCCTCATCTATAAAACGAGGATACTGTACTAAATTATCTCTTAAGATTTCTTTCAGCTCTACCATTCTATGACACTTAAATGAACAAAAACATCAATCACACATTACTTCCACACCTGTAGAAGAGGCTTGTTTCAGTCATTAAAGAATTTAGCTGACGAGGCATATTAAAAGAAACGTGGACATACACAAAAAAATAATTTTCTGAAGTACTTTCTCGGGGGAAAAATCCCTACATTCACTATTTTCTTTTCTTTACGTGGTGTCAAATATTTTTGTGCTTTGGATAATAAAAGAATTGAGTATAGAGAAGAAAAGATGAAGAATGTAAGAAGCCAGCTTCTCTCTAGTTTTCTCCTCTATCTACTTGCTGAATCTTAAGCTTGACATTTTGCTGAGTAGATACCCTTCTCTAAGGCTTTAATACTAGATTTTGTTAAAGGAGAAAAAAAACTGTAAGCACAAGAACTTCAATAAGCCAAATCTCAATTACCTATAGAGATTACAAAATAATATTCCCATCTATACAAATAAATGTTTGATGAATACGTGCTAATTGATTCATTATTCAAGGTGATGAAAATATCATAAGAGAGATACACTGAGTGACAAACATCAATATCAGAGGAGGATGCTTTCTGTTCTTGAAAGATATAAAACAATACAAGCCTTTAACAGTCAAAGAATCCATAAAGTGTCTATCAATACTCAGATTTTACAAAGGTCCAAAGGTCTTTTCATGTTTTCCTAAAACTTATTGAGGTAGAAGGCAACTATTAAAAAACGTATTCAGGGCTTCCCTGGTGGGGCAGTGGTTGAGAATCTGCCTGCTAATGCAGCGGACACAGGTTCGTGCCCTGGTCTGGGAGGATCCCACATGCCGCTGAGCAACTAAGCCCGTGAGCCACAACTACTGAGCCTACGCTCCGCAACAAGAGAGGGCGCGATAGTGAGAGGCCCGCGCACTGCGATGAAGAGTGGCCCCCACTTGCCACAACTAGAGAAAGCCCTCACACAGAAATGAAGACACAACACAGCCCAAAATAAATAAATTAATTAATTTTAAAAAATCAGAGAGAACATTTCCTGGCTGTGGTCAGAGGAAGTCCTGACTACTGAATAAAGGCACAGAGAGATGCAACACTGGTGCCTTTGAAGATGGGAGAATGAGGCTAAGAGCCAGGGAAGGCAGGGCTTAAAAAAAAAAAAACTTATTCAATGAGAAATTGATAAAATACAATTTATTGGTTTTTTCTTGTTAAAAAAGAATATATGACTTTTACAGAGATCTTTAAAAATACAGAATGGGCTTTCCTGGTGGCGCAGTGGTTGAGAGTCTGCCTGCTGATGCAGGGGACACGGGTTCGTGCCCCGGTCCGGGAGGATCCCACATGCCACAGAGCGGCTGGGCCCGTGAGCCATGGCTGCTGAGCCTGCACGTCTGGAGTCTATGCTCCACAACGGGAAAGGCCACAACAGTGAGAGGCCCACGTACCGAAAAAAAAAAAGAATATTTTTAAAGAATAAAATCAACTGTAATCTCCAAACTCAGATGATCACTACTGATATTCGGGTGTATTTCCTTTCAAAACCATCTAGGTTTATATTTATAGAGTTTGGATCTTGTTTTATTTAATTTCTAAATTTGAATTGTTAAGTAAAGTATCTAAAATTAAACATCTTTTTCTTTCAATAACAAAAAATATACTGAGATTTTATCACAGAGGAAATAACAGGTCTAATAATTCAAGCTAGTTTTGAAAATTTATTCATCTTGTTGGGCCAGAAATCAATATTTCAAATCCAAACAATATAGAATTCCAGTAAAAGAAGTCTTAAGGAAGAGGCAGCATGATGTAATGCTGTAGAAACCTTTGGTGAGCATCATACTTACCAGTGGAGCTTTCTGAAAATCACACGCCCAGGTCCCACCACTTGGAGATTCTGAATCATTAGGTCTGGGACGATGCCCAGCCTATACTGATGTAGTAAAAAGAATATAGGATTTGGATTCCCAGCTTCCCCTCTTCTTTGCTCAGTGAACTTAGGCAAGTCACAATCTCTTTGAGCCTCAATTTCCTTAACCGTAAAATAGGGATAGTAATGTCTACCACACAGGATTGATCTTATGAGGATCAAATGAGACTACAGATATGAAGGCACTTTGTAAACTGTAAGGCAGTATACAAAAATGTTAACATATTTAACAGTCAAAACTACCACCAGTGCCAAGAATTGTAACAAAGGAAGTTATCTGTTCTTGTGTGGTACTCATTGTTTGTAAAATCATATGCTAGCAGGTCTATAAAGTATTATAGCTTATACTAATGGATCAAGGAATCTTAAGTTTCCCTTCCTTAGAAGAGAGAAGAAAAACTCCAAGGCTGGACCTGAACTGCTGCTGCAAAGGATTATTGCCATTATGCAAGAAACTAAATGTTAGACAGACTATCACCTAATATGCTACTAAGTGATGATGACAACACAATCAATCCAAAGACAGTAAACTATGCTGAATGGATCCACTAAAAATTTATGCTAACTTCAACTGGACCTTCACTTTAGCTCAGCAAACAAGAATGTTACAGCCCCTAGTACCATGTCAAGTATATAGTAAATGCTCAGTAAAAATTAGTTTCCTTCTTTGTTGATTTTCTTAGGTCATTTCCCACCCAGATGATCCAGCCCTTCTTTGTATTCTTCAACTGCTCCATAACATACCACAACCTCCTACTGCACCTCTCCCAAAAATTACTTCACCTGCCACCTTGTTAAAAAAACTCATGCGCTCCTCAACATCTAATTCTTCTTTGCAGTGTAGAATACCTAACTTATGTCCCTTTCCTAACCAGAGAAAATTCACAATCTTCTTAATTTTTCACAGCATAATTAGTTGTTCACCTTTTGTTTTACTGTGGAACTGGAACTTCATTCATATGAAAGCAATTATCCTAGTGTAATATATCTGCTTATACATCTGTATCTTCCACAAAACTTACCTTAAGCTCCTATAAGAGAGGAACCACACGTTAACATGATTATTTTTTTGGCCACACCACTCACGTGGCTTGCGGCAGGGGTCCCTAACCAGGCCACATAGCAGGAGGTGAGCAGCGGGCCACTGAGCGAAGCTTCATCTGTATTTACAGCCACTCCCCATCGCTCACATTACCACCTGAGCTCCACCTCCTGTCAGATCAGCAGCGTCATTAGATTCTCATAGGAGTGTGAACCCTACTGGGAACTGCACATGCGAGGGATCTAGGTTGTGCACTCCTTATGAGAATCCAATGCCTGATGATCTGAGGTGGAGCTGAGGCAGTGATGCAAGAGCTGGGGAGTGGCTACAAATACAGATTATCATTAGCAGAGAGATTTGACTGCACAGAGACCATAATAAATCAATCGCTTGCAGACTCATATCAAAACCCTATCAGTGAGTGGCGAGTGACAATTAAGCTCCATCTGGTGCCAGGCTTTATAGTGGCAAGTGAGTTGATGTACTTCAATTGTACAGTTGCATCTGGTGGCAGGCTTTAAGTCAGGATCCGACACTTATTTTAGAACCCGCGAGCCACAATTACTAAGCCCGCATGCCTAGAGCCCGTGCTCCGCAACGAGAAGTCAGCGCAATGAGAAGCACGTGCACAGCAACAAAGAGTAGCCCCCACTCACCACAGCTAGAGAAAGCCTGCACGCAGCAATGAAGACCCAACACAGCCAAAAATAAATAAATAAATAAATAAATTTTTATAAAAGAAAGTTTAAAATTTTGGTGAAGTCCAATTTAGCGATTTTTTCTTTGCTTGTGCTTGAGGTGTCATATCTAAGAAATCATTGCCCTTACCTAAGGTCACAAAGATTTATACCTATGTTTTATTCTAAGAGTTTTATATTTTCAACACTTACTTTTAGATATTTGACCATAAATATGGGGCTATATTTCTGGACTCTCAGTTCTTTTCAATTGATCTATATGTCTGTCTTCACGCCAGCAGCACACTATCTTGATACTATAGTTTTGCAGCAAGTTTTGAAATTAACAAATGTGAGTCCTCCGGGCTTCCCTGGTAGCGCAGTGGTTGAGAGTCTGCGTGCTGATGCAGGGGACACGGGTTCGTGCCCCAGTCCAGGAAGATCCCACATGCCGCAGAGCGGCTAGGCCCGTGAGCCATGGCTGCTGAGCCTGCACATCCAGAGCCTGTGCTCTGCAACGGGAGAGGCCACAACAGTGAGAGGCCCGCGTACCACAAAAAAAAAAAAAAAAAAATGTGAGTCCTCCAACTTTGTTCTTTTTCAAGATCGTTTTGCCTGTTTTACGTCTCATGAGTGCTGATATGAATTTTAGGATAAGGGTATCAATATCTGCAAAAAACAAGGAAGCTGGAATTTTGATAGGGATTGAATACAATCTGTAGATAAATTTGCGGGAATATTGCCATATTAACAATATTAAGCCTTCCAATCCATGAATATAGAATATTTTTCCATTTATTTTGATCTTCTTAACTTCTTTCAATAAAATTTTATGGCTTTCTTTCACTTCTTTTGTTAAATTTATTCATGAGTATAATCCCTAAATAAAATTCTCTATTCTCAAATGACATGATCTTATACAGACAATATCCCTAGAAATCCACACAAAAAAACTAGAAGAACTAATAAAGAAGTTCAGCCAGGTTACAGGGTTCAATAAACAAAAATCAGTTGTATTTCTATTCACTAACAATGAGTAAACCAAAAATGAAATTAAAAAATCAATTCCACTTAAATTACAACAAAAAATTAGAAATAAATTTAACAAAACAACTGCAAGACTTATATACTAAGAACTACAAAACATTGTTGAAAGAAATTAAAGAAGGCCTAAATAAACAGACAGATATCCCATGTTCACAGATCAGAAGACTTAATAGTCTTAAGATGGCAATGCTCCACAAATTGAACCAAAGATTCAATGTAATTCCCATCAAAATTCTAGCTGGCTTTTTCTGCAGACACTGATAATGCTGATCTTAAGATTCATCTAAAAATTTAAGGGACCCACAACAAGCAAAACCATTTTGAAAAACAAGAACAAAGTCGTAAGGCTCACACTTACTATTTCAAAACTTACTACAAAGCTACCACAGTCGAGACTATGGTATTGGCATAAGGAGAGACATATAAATCAACAGAATAAAACTAACAGTCCAGAAAGAAATGCTTAAATTTAGGGTCAATTGATTTTTGAAAAGGCTGCAAAGACAATTCAATGAGGAAAGAACAGTCTCTTTTAAAAAATGGTGCTAGGACTGAATACCCAATACAAAAGAATGAAACTGAATACCTACCTCATGTCATATGAAAAATTGACTCAAAGTAGATCAAAGGCTTAAATGTAAAGCTAAAAGCTATAAAATTCTTAGACTAAAATACAGGAGTAAATCTTCATGATCCTGGATTAGGCAATGGTTTCTCAGATATGACAACTAAAGCACAAGCAACAAATGAAAATAATAGACGTCAATTCTCCCCAAATTGATATATAGGCTGAACATAATTTCAATGAAAATTACAGCAAAAACTCTGTGTAAATGTGAACAACATTATTCTAAAATTTATATGTAAAGAAAACAGAATTAGAATAGCTAAAATAATTCTGAAAAATAATAATAAAATGGAAAGAATGACTACACATTTTCAAGACTTTATAGCTATAGTAACCAAGACAGTGTGGTACTGAAAGAAGGATACACCCATAGATCAAAAGGAAAGAATAGAGATCGCAGAAAGAGATCCATCCACACAAGTATGGCCAACTGATAATTAACAAATGAGCAAAAGCAATTCAATGGTGGAGGGATAGTCTTTTCAACTACAGGTGCTGGAGCAATTGGATATCCATAAACAAAAAAGGAACCTCAACCTAAACCTCACACCTTACACAAAAAAATAACTCAAAATCAATCACAGATTTAAATGTAAAAGGTAAAGCTATAAAACTTTTAGAAGAAAATATAGGGAAAAATCTTTCAGATCTAAGGCTTGGTGAAGAGTTTTGAGACAGAATACCAAAAGCATAATCCATAATAGAAAAAAATTAATTGCACTTCATCAAAATTACTTTTGTTCTGCAATCCTATTAAAAGACTGATCAGACAAGCTACAGACTAAGTGACAATATTTACAAACACATATTGGACAAAGGACTCAAATCTAGAATACATAATTCTCAAAATTCACAGTAAAAAATCAAATAATCCAATGACAAAATGGCCCAGAGACATGAAGAGACATCTCACCTAAGAGTATATACAAATGGCGGGACTTCCCTGGTAGTACAGTCATTAAGAATCCGCCTGCCAATGGAGGGGACATGGGTTCGAGCCCTGGTCCGAGAAGATCCCACATGCGGTGGAGCAACTAAGCCCGTGCGCCACAATTACTGGGCCTGCACTCTAGAGCCCACGAGCCACAACTACTGAGCCACAACTATTGCCACAACTACTGAAACCCGTGTGCCTAGACCCTGTGCTCCCCAACAAGAAAAGCCACCACAATGAGAAGCCCACACACCACAACGAAGAGTAGTCTCCGCTCACCGCAACTAGAGAAAGCCTGCACACAGCAACGAAGACCCAAAGCAGCCAAAAATAAATAACTAAACTTTTTAAAAAACAGAATATACAAACGGCAAATAAGTACATAAAAAAAATTCAACATCATTAGCCATTAGTGAAAGGCAAACTGAAAACGATGAGATATCACTACACATCTAATAGAACAGCTAAAATAAGTCACAATACCAAATGCTGGCATGGATGCAGAGAATGGGATCTCTAATATACTGCTGGTGGGAATTAAAATATCACAGCCACTCTAAAAAAACGTTTGAGAGTCTCTTTAAAAATAAATAGGTAGGGGCTTCCCTGGTGGCACAGTGGTTAAGAATCTGCCTGACAATGCAAGGGACATGCGAGCTGTGGCCTGGGAAGATCCCACATGCCGCGGAGCAACTAAGCCCGTGCGCTACAACTACTGAGCCTGAGCTCTAGAGCCCGCAAGCCACAACTACTGAGCCCATGTGCCACAACTAATGAAGCCTGCGCGCCTAGAGCCCATGCTCCACAACGAGAAGCCACGACAATATGAAGCCCACTCAGCACAACTAAAGAAAGCCTGTGCACAGCAACAAAGTCCCAACACAGCCATAAATAAATAAATAAATAAATAAATAAATAGGTAGAGGGGAGCTTCAAGATGGCAAAAGAGTAAGACGCGGAGATCACCTTCTTCCCCACAAATACCTCAGAAATACATCTGCAAGTGGAACAACTCCTACAGAACACCTACTGAACTCTGGCAGAAGACCTAAGACCTCCCAAAAGGCAAGAAACTCCCCACGTACCTGGGTAGGCCACAACAAAAAAGAAAAAAACAGAGACAAAACAATAGGGACGGGAGCCTCAACAGTGGGAGGGAGTTGTGAAGGAGGAAAGGTTTCCACACACTAGGAAGCCAAGTCGCAGGCAAAGACTGCAGGTGGTGGAGGGGGGAAGCTTCGGAGCCATGGAGGAGAGCGCAGCAACAGGGCTGCAGAGGGCAAAGCGGAGAGATTCCCACACAGATGATCAGTGCCGACCAGCACTTACCAGCCCGAGACGCTTCTCTGTTCACCCGCCAGGACAGGCAGGGGCTGGGAGCTGAGGCTCCGGCTTCGGAGGACAGATCCCAGGGACAGGACTAGGATTGGCTGCGTGAACACAGCCAGAAGGGGGCTAGTGTGCCACAGCTAGCCGGGATGGAGTCCGGGAAAAAGTCTGGAGCTGCCGAAGACGCAAGAGACTTTTTCTTGCCTCTTGGTTTCCTGGTGCATGAGGAGAGGGGATTAAGAGCGAGACGCTCAGGCTGCTTCTGCAGCCACCAAGAAGCCTGTATGCTAGCACAAGTCACTATCCACACCGCCCTTCCCAGGAGCATGTGCAGCCCGCCACTGCCAGGGTCCCGTGATGCATGGAAAACGTCCCCAGGAGAACACACAGCGCACCTCAGGCTGATGCTACGTCACGCCGACCTCTGCCGCCGCAGGCCTGCCCCGCATCCGCACCCCTCCCTCCCCCTGGCCTAACTAAGCCAGACCCCTGAATTAGCTGCTCCTTTAACCCCGTCCTGTCTAAGTAAGAACAGACTCCCTCAGGCAACCTACACACAGAGGCAGGGCCAAATCCAAAGCTGACCCAAGGAGCTGTGTGAACAAAGAAGAGAAAGGGAAATTTCTCCCAGCAGCCGCAGGAGCAACGGATTAAATGTTCACAACCAACTTGATATACCCTGCATCTGTGGAATACCTGGATAGACAACGAATCATCCCAAATTGAGGAGGTGGACTTTGGGATCAACGATATATATTTTTTTCTCCCTTTTTCCCTTTTTGTCAGTGTGTATGTGTACACTTCTGTGTGTGACTTTGTCTGTATAGCTTTGCTTTTACCATTTGTCCTACGGTTCTGTCTGTCCATTTTTGGGGGGTTTTTTTTAGTATACTTTACAGCGTTTGTTATCATTGGTGAACTTCTTTTTTTGTTTGGATCTTCTTTTCTTTCTTTCTTTCTTTTCAATTACTTTAGAAGAATTTTTAAATAACTATATTTTGTTTTTCAATGACATTTTTATTTTATTATATTTTATTTTACCTTTTTCTTTCTTTCCTTCTTTTTTCCTCCCTTTTATTCTGAGTCATATGGATAACAGGCTCTTCGTGATCCAGCCAGGGGTCAGGGCTGTGCCTCTGAGGTGAGACACCCAAGTTCCGGAGATTGGTCCACAAGAGACCTCCCAGCTCCACATAATATCAAACGGCGAAAATCTCCCAGAGATCTCCATCTCAACGCCAAGACCCAGCTCCACTCAACGAACAGCAAGCTACAGTGCTTGATGCCCTAGGTCAAACAACTAGAAAGACAGGAACACAACCCCACCCAGTAGCAGAGAGGCTGCCTAAAATCATAATAAGGTCACAGACACCCCAAAACACACCAGCAGACGTGGACCTGCCACAGAAAGACAATATCCAGTGTCATCCACCAGAACACAGGCACTAGTCCCCTCCACCAGGAAGCCTACACAACCCACTGAACCAACCTTAGCCACTGGGGGCAGACAACAAAAAAAACGGGAACTACGAACCTGCAGCCTGCAAAAAGGAGACCCCAAACAGAGTAAGTTAAGCAAAATGAGAAGACAGAGAAACACACAGCAGATGAAGGAGCAAGGCAAAAACCCATCAGACCAAACAAAGGAAGAGGAAATAGGCAGTCGACCTGAAAAAGAATTCAGAATAGTGATAGTAAATATGATCCAAAATCTTGAAAACAGAATGGAGAAAATACAAGAAACCTTTAACAAGGACCTAGATGAACTAAACGGCAAACAATCATGAACAACACTACAAATGAAATTTAAAATTCTCTGGAAGGAATCAATAGCAGAATAACTGAGGAAGAAGAAAACATAAGTGACCTGGAAAATAAAATCGTGGAAATAACTACTGCAGAGCAGAATAAAGAAAAAAGAATGAAAAGAATTGAGGAGAGTCTCAGAGAGCTCTGGGACAATATTAAACTTACCAACATTCGAATTACAGGGGTCCCAGAAGAAGAAGAGAAAAAGAAAGGGACTGAGAAAACATTTCAAGAGATTAGAGTTTAAAACTTCCCTAATATGGGAAAGGAAATAGTTAATCAACTCCAGGAGGCACACAGACTGCCATACAGGAAAAATCCAGGGAGAAACACACCAAGACACATATGAATCAAACTATCAAAAATTAAATACAAAGAAAAAATATTAAAAGCAGCAAGGGAAAAACAACAAATAACACACAAGGGAATCCCCATAAGGTTATTAACAGCTGATCTTTCAGCAGAAACTCTGCAATCCAGAAGGGAGGGGTAGGACATATTTAAAGTGATGAAAGGGGAAAACCTACAACCCAAGATTACTCTACCCAGCAAGGATCTCATTCAGATTTGATGAAGAAACTAAAACCTTTAGAGACAAGCAGAAGCAAAGAGAATTCAGCACCACCAAACCAGCTATACTACAAATGCTAAAGGAACATCTCTAGGCAGGAAACACAAGAGAAGGAAAAGACCTACAATAACAAACCCAAAACAATTAAGAAAATGGTAACAGGAACATACTTATCGATAATTACCTTAAATGTAAATGGATTAAATGCTCCAACCAAAAGACACAGACTTGCTGAATAGATACAAAAACAACACCAATATATATGCTGTCTACAAGAGACCCACTTCAGACCTAGGGACACATAAAGACTGAAAGTGAGGGAATAGAAAAAGATATTCCATGCAAATGGAAACCAAAAGAAAGCTGGAGTAGCAATTCTCATATCAGACAAAACAGACTTTAAAACAAAGCTATTACAAGAGACAAAGAAGGACACTACATAATGATCAAGGGAACAATCCAAGAAGAAGATATAACAATTGTAAATATTTATGCACCCAACACAGGAGCACCTTGATACATAAGGCAAATACTAACAGCCATAAAACAGGAAATCAACAGTAACACCATCACAGTAGCAGACATAAACACCCCACTTTCACCAATGGACAGATCATCCAAAATGAAAATAAATAAGGAAACACAAGCTTTAAATGATACATTAAACAAGATGGACTTAATTGATATTTATAGGACATTCCATCGGAAAACAACAGAATACACTTTCTTCTCAAGTGCTCATGGAACATTCTCCAGGATAGATCATATCCTGGGTCACAAATGAAGCCTTGGTAAATTTAAGAAAATTGAAATCGTATCAAGTATCTTTTCTGACCACAACACTATGAGACTAGATATCAATTAGAGGAAAAAATCTGTAAAAAATACAAACACATGGAGGCTAAACAATATACTACTTAATAACCAAGGGATCACTGAGGAAATCAGGAAATACCTAGAAGCAAATGACAATGAAAACACAATGACACAAAACCTATGGGATGCAACAAAAGTAGTTCTAAGAGGGAAGTTTATAGCAATACAATCCTACCTTAAGAAACAAGAAACATCTCAAATAAACAACCTAACCTTACACCTAAAGCAATTATAGAAAGGAGAACAAAAACACCCCAAAGTTAGCAGAAGGAAAGAAATCATAAAGATCACATCAGAAATAAATGAAAAAGAAATGAAGTAAACGATAGCAGAGATCAATAAAACTAAAAGCTGGTTCTTTGAGAAGATAAACAAAATTGATAAACCATTAGCCAGACTCATCAAGAAAAAAAGGAAGAAGACTCAAAGCAATAGAATTAGAAATGAAAAAAAAAATAGAATTAGAAATGAAAAAGGAGAAGTAACAACTGACCCTGCAGAAATACAAAGGATCATGAGAGATTACCACAAGCAACTATATGCCAATAAAATGGACAACCTGCAAGAAATGGACAAATTCTTAGAAATACACAACCTTGAGTGACTGAACCAGGAAGAAATAGAAAATATGAACAGACCAATCACAAGCACTGAAATTTAAACTGTGATTGAAAATCTTCCAACAAACAAAAGCCCAGGACCAGATGGCTTCACAGACGAATTCTATCAAACATTTACAGAAAAGCTAACACCTAACTTTCTCAAACTCCTCCAAAATACAGCAGAGGGAGGAACACACCCAAACTCATTCTACGAGGCCACCATCACCCTGATACCAAAACCAGACAAAGATGTCACAAAAAAAGAAAACTACAAACCAATATCACTGATGAACATATATGCAAAAATATTCAATAAAATATAAGCAAACGGAATCCAACAGCACGTTTGAAGGATCATAATCAACTGGGTTTTATCCCAGGTATGCAAGGATTCTTCAGTATATGCAAATCAATCAATGTGATACACCATATTAACAAACTGAACTATAAAAACCATAAAACTGGAAAAGTGGACAGCTACATGTAAAAGAATGAAAGTAGAACACTCCCTAACACCATACACAAAAATACACTCAAAATGGATTAAAGACCTAAATGTAAGGCCAGACACTATCAAACTCTTAGAGGAAAAAATAGGCAGAACACTCTATGACATAAATCACAGCAAGATCCTTTTTGACCCACCTCCTAGAGAAATGGAAATAAAAACAAAAATAAACAAATGGGACCTAATGAAACTTCAAAGCTTTTGCACAGCAAAGGAAACCATAAACAAGACCAAAAGACAACCCTCAGAATGGGAGAAAATATGTGCAAACGAAGCAACTGACAAAGGATTAATCTCCAAAATTTACAAGCAGCTCATGCAGCTCAATATCAAAAAAACCAAACAACCCAATCCAAACATGGGCAGAAGACCTAAACAGACATTTCTCCAAGATGATATACAGATTGAAAACAAACATATGAAAGAATGCTCAACATCATTAATCATTAGAGAAATGCAACTCAAAACTACAATGCAATATCATCTCACACTGGTCAGAATGGCCATCATCAAAATATCTACAAACAATAAAGGCTGCAGAGGGTGTGGAGAAAAAGGAACCCTCTTGCACTGTTGGTGGGAAGGTAAGTTGTTGATACAGCCACTATGGAGAACAGTATGGATGTTCCTTAAAAAACTAAAAATGGAAATACCATACGACCCAGCAATCCCACTACTGGGCATATACCCTGAGTAAGAAAACTATAATTCAAAAAGAGGCATGTACCACAATGTTCACTGAAGCTCTAATTACAAGACTCAGGACATGGAAGCAACCTAAGTGTCCATCAACAGATGAATGGATAAAGAAGATGTGGCACATATATACAATGGACTATTACTCAGCCATAAAAAGAAACGAAATTGAGTTATTTGTAGTGAGGATGGACCTAGAATCTGTCATACAGAGTGAAGTAAGTCAGAAAGAAAAACAAATACCGTATGCTAACACATATATATGGAATCAAAAAAAAAATGTTCATGAAGAACCTAGGGGCAAGATCGAATAAACACGAAGACCTACTAGAGAATGGACTTGAGGACACGGGGAGGAGGAAGGGTAAGCTGGGACAAAGTGAGAGAGTGATAGTGTATATATGGACATATATACACTACCAAATGTAAAATAGATAGCTAGTGGGAAGCAGTCGCATAGCACAGGGAGATCAGCTCGGCGCTTTGTGACCAGCTAAAGGGTGGGATAGGGAGAGTGGGAGGGAGGGAGATACAAGGGGAAAGAGATATGGCGATATATGTATATGTATAACTGTTTCATTTTGTTATAAAGCAGAAACTAACACACCATTGTAAAGCAATTATACTCCAATAAAAATGTTTAAAAAATTTAAAAGAAAAAGAAAGAGAAAAAGATACTACTATGTATAAAATAAGCTACAAGGATGTACTGTGTAACACAGGAATATAGCCAATATTTTATAATAACTGTAACTGGAGTATAACCTTAAAAATTGTCAATCATATTGTACACATGTAACATAATATTGTACATCAAATATATGTCAATAAAAAATTATATAAAGCACTCAGGTTTTTTTCTCACGTGAACTGCTATCAAGCCAAATGTACCAGTGACACAGTGTATTACACAGGGAGTTGGTTTCTTAAATATTGAAATTTTATAGGCTTGAGAAGTTTAAGTAACAGCCCAAGGTCATACAGCAAGTTCGTGTAATAGTTGAGATATAAGACCAAAACCTGCTGGACTTCATATCAGTTTTTTATAGCAGTTGCATTAAAGTAGCCCACAAAGGATATTAACATTACAAGGCAAGACAAAATTACCACAAGGGGTTCTCTTTTTAAATAGTCAACCTACGTTGTAGGGTAGGGAGCATTAGACTAAAAGTCAGAAAATCTTGGTTCTGGTCTTAGATCTTCAACTAACTCACACCTTCTCTCTGAACCTCAGTTTCATCATTTAAAAAATAAGAAGGAATTAAACAAAACCTAAATAAATGGGTAGATATCTCATATTCATGGATCAGAATACTTAACATTATTAAGATAGCAATACTCCTCAAACTGATCCAGATTGAACGCTATTCCTATCAGGATCCCAGCTGATTTGTTGCAATTATTGACAGGCATATCCTAAAATTCATATGGGAATGCAAGAGACCCAGAAGAGCTGAATAACCTTGAAAAATAACAAAGCTAGAAACTCACACTTCCTGATTTCAAAACTGACTACATAGCTACTGTAATCAAGACAGTGTGGCACTGGTAAAAGGACAAACATATAGATCAATGGAAGAGAATCAAGAGTCCAGAAATAAACCCTCACATTTAGGATCAATTAATGCTTTTTTTAAACACAAAGTCTTTTATTGAGAAGCTGCACAAATTAACTCCAAATTACTGCCACAGAGAAGAGGAGGCTTCAAGGCACAAAACTTGTTGCTGCACTCCATCTTACTTTATTGTAGTGTCTTCACTCAAGTACTAGAAGCTAAAAGCCATCCCTTTTACAGTATCACATCTTTTCATCTCTGCTCTTGCCCCCTGTAGTTTCATTAAAAGACAATGAACGTTTTAAGGTAGTCAAATGGAAAATATAAAATTGCACCATTTTAACAAAGCTTAAAGTATTTCCATTCTAAAGCATGAGAAGAATTCAAAATAACACACTTGGTATTTTATTACACTCCATTCCCTGTGTCATTTCCTCATCAAAAGGCTCTTGGTTGGAACAGCCTTTGGAATCGGAAAGGCAGTGCAATCCCAGACTGATAAATAGAGGTAAAATTTTTAAAAACAGTGGCCAAATTAGATCAATTTGATTTGTTCTCTAGATCATTAAACTTGATTTTTAGTTTCAAAGATAACATTATTGTAACTCTCTATTCCTCCTATGTTTAGTTGACACAGATCTAAAAATTATAGCCTTTTTTGGGGCTTTTTCTTTTTAACTTCTTTATTGGAGCATAATTGCTTTACAATGGTGTGTTACTTTCTGCTTTATAACAAAATGATTCAGCTATACATATATATTCCCATATCTCGTCCCTCTTGCGCTTCCCTCCCACCCTCCCTATCCCACCCCTCTAGGTGATCACAAAGCACCGAGCTGATCTCCCTGTGCCATGTAGCTGCTTCTCACTAGCTATCTATTTTACATTTTGTACTGTATATATGTCCGTGCCACTCTCTCACTTCCTCCCAGCTTACCGTTTCCCCTCCCTGTGTCCTAAGTCCATTCCCTATGTCTGCATCTTTATTCTTGCCCTGGCCCTAGGTTCTTCAGTCCTCTTTTTTTTTTTTAGATTCCATATATATGTGTAAGCATACAGTATTTGTTTTTCTCTTTCTGACTTACTTCACTCTGTATGACACACTCTACGTCCATCCACCTCACTACAAATAACTCAGTTTTCTTTCTTTTTATGACTGAATAATATTCCACTGTATATATCTGGCTGAATAATACTCCACTGTATATATCTGCCACATCTTCTTTATCATCTGTTGACTGACACTTAGGTTGCTTCAATGTCCTGGCTATTGTAAATAGAGCTGCAATGAACACTGTGGTACATGACATTTTCCGAATTATGATTTTCTCAGGGTATATGCCCAGTAGTGGGATTGCACGGTTGTAGTTTTAAGGAACCTCCATACTGTCCTCCATAGTGGCTATTATCAATTTACATTCCCACCAACAGTGCAAGAGGGATCCCTTTTCTCCACACCCTGTCCAGCATCTACTGTCTCTAGATTTTTTGATGCTGGTATTCTGAGTGGTGTGAGGTGATACCTCAGTGTAGTTTTGATTTGCATTTCTCTGATGATTAGTGATGTTCAGCATTCTTTCATGTGTCTGATGGAAATCTGTATATCTTCTTTGCAAAAATGTCTATTTACGTCTTCTGCTCATTTTTGGATTGGGTTGTTTGTTTTTTTGATATTGAGCTGCATGAGCTGCTTGTAAATTTTGGAGATTAATCCTTTCTCAGTTGCTTCGCTTGCAAATATTTTCTCCCATTCTGAGAGTTGTCTTTTGGTCTTGTTTATGGTTTCCTTTGCTGTGCAAAAGCTTTTAACTTTCATTAGGTACCCTTTGTTTATTTTTGTTTTTATTTCCATTTCTCAAGGAGGTGGGCCAAAGAGGATCTTGCTGTGATTTATGTCAGAGTGTTCTGCCTATGTTTTCCTCTAAGAGTTTGATAGTGCCTGGCCTTACATTTAGGTCTTTGATCCATTTTGAGCTGATTTTTGTGCGTGGTGTTGGGGAGTATTCTAATTTCATTCCTTTATATGTAGCTGTCCAGTTTTTCGAGCACCACATATTGAAGAGGCTGTCTTTTCTCCACTGTATATTCTTGCCTCCTTTATCAAAAATAAGGTGACCATATGTGCGTGGGTTTATCTCTGGGCTTTCTATCCTGTTCCATTGATCTATATTTCTGCTTGTGTGCCAGTACCATACTGTCTTGATTACTGTAGCTTTGTACTATAGTCTGAAGACCGGGAGCCTGATTCCTACAACTCTGTTTTTCTTTCTTAAGACTGCTTTGGCTAATCGGAGTCTTTTGTGTTTCCCTACAAATTGTGAAATTTTTTGTTCCAGTCCTGTGATAAATACCATTGGGAGGTTAAGAGGGATTGCATTGAATCTGTAGATTGCTTAGGGTAGTACAGTCATTTTTACAATGTTGATTCTTCCAATCCAAGAACGTAATATAGCTCTCCATCTGGTTGTATCATCTTTAATTTTTTTCATTAGTGTATTAACAGTTTTCTACATACATGTCTTTTGTCTCCTTAGGTAGGTTTACTCTTAGCTATTTTATTCTATTTGTTGCAGTGGTAAATGAGGGTGTTTCCTTAATCTCTATTTCAGATTTTTCTTCCTCAGTGTATAGGAATGCAAGAGATTTCTGTACATTAATTTTGTATCCTGCTACTTTACCAAATTCACTGATTAGCTCTAGTAGTTTTCTGGAAGCATCTTTTGGATTCTCTTTGCATAGTATCATGTCATCTGCAAACAGTGACAGCTTGACTTCTTCTCTTCCGATTTGGATTCATTTTCATTCTTTTTCTTCTCTGAGTGCTGTGGCTAAGACTTCCAAAACTATTTTGAGTTACAGTGGCGAGAGTGGACAACCTTGTCTTCTTCCTGATCTTAGTGGAAATCGTTTCAGTTTTTCACCACTGAGAACGACGTTGGCTGCGGGTTTGTCATATATGGCCTTTATTACGTTGAGGTAAGTTCCCACTATGCCTACTTTCTGGAGGGTTTTTATCATAAATGTGTGCTGAATTTTGTCAAAAGCTTTTTCTGCATCTATTGAGATGATCATATGGATTTTCTCCTTCCATTTGTTAATATGGTTTATCATACTGATTGATTTGCATATACTGAAGAATCCTTGCATTCCTGGGATAAACCCCACTTGATCATGGTGTATGATCCTTTTAATGTGCTGTTGGATTCTGTTTGCTAGTATTTTGTTAACGATTTTTGCATCTATGTTCATCAGTGATATTGGCCTGTAGTTTTCTTTCTTTGTGATGTCTTTGTCTGGTTTTGGTATCAGGGTGCTGGCGGACTCATAGAATGAGTTTGGGAGTGTCGTTCCCTATGCTATATTTTGGAAGAGCTTGAGAAGGATAGGTGTTTGCCCTTCTCTAAGTTTTTGATAGAATTCGCCTGTCAGGCCATCTCGTCCTGGGCTTTTGTTTGTTTGAAGATTTTTAATCAGTCTCGATTACAGTGCTTGTGATTGCTCTGTTTACGTTTTCTATTTCTTCCTCGTTCAGTCTCAGAAGGTTGTGCTTTTCTAAGAATTTGTCCCTTTCTTGCAGGTTGTCTATTTTACTGGCATATAGTTGCTTGTACTAATCTCTCATGATCCGTTGTACTTCTGGAGTGTCAGTTGTTACTTCTCCTTTTTCGTTTCTAATTTTATTGAGTCTTCTCCCTTTTTTTCTTGAAGAGTCTGGCTAATGGTTTATCAATTTTGTTTATCTTCTCAAAGAACCAGCTTTTAGTTTCATTGATCTTTGCTGTTTCCTTCATTTCTTTTTCATTTATTTCTGATCTAATCTTTATGATTTCTTTCCATCTGTTACATTTGGGTGTTTTTTCTTCTTCTTTCTCTAATTGATTTACGTGAAAGGTTAGGTTGTTTGAGATGTTTCTTGTTTCTTAAGGTAGGATTGTATTGCAATAAACTTCCCTCTTAGAACTGCTTTTGCTGCATGCAATACGTTTTGGGCCATCCTGTTTTCATTGTCATTTGTTTCTAGGTATTTCTTGATTTCCACAGTGATCCCTTGGTTATTAAATAGTGTATTGTTTAGCCTCCATGTGTCTGTAATTTTTACAGATTTTTCCCTGTAACTGATACCTACTCTCATAGCACTGTGGTCGGAAAAGACACTTGATACAAGTTCAATTTTCTTAAATTTACCAAGGCTTGATTTCTGACCCAAGATATGATCTATCCTGGAGAATGTTCCATGAGTACTGGAGAAGAAACTGTATTCTGTTGTTTTTGGTTGGAATTTCCTATAAACATCAAATAAGTCGATCTTGTTTAATATATCATTTAAAGCTTGTGTTTCCTTATTTATTTTCATTTTCGATAATCTGTCCATTGGTGAAAGTGGGGTGTCAAAGTCCCCTACTAAGAGTGTGTTACTGTCGATTTCCCATTATATGGCTGTTAGCATATCCCTTATGTATTGAGAGGCTCCTATTTTGGGTGCATACATATTTACAATTGTTATATCTTCTTCTTGGATTGATCCCTTGATCATTACACGGTGTCCTTCTTTGTTTCTTGTAATACTCTTTAAGTTTTCTTTTGTCTGATATGAGAATTGCTACTCCAGCTTTCCTCTGATTTCCCTTTGTATGGAATATGTTTTTCCATCCCCTCACTTTCTGTCTGTATGTGTCCCTAGGTCTGAAGTGACCCAGCATATATACGGGTCTTGCTTTTGTATCCATTCAGCCAGTCTATGTCTTTTGGTTGGAGCATTTAATCCATTTACATTTAAGGTAGTTATCAATATGTATGTTCCTATTTTCATTTTTAGTTGTCTTGGGTGTGTTACTGTAGGTCTTTTCCTTCTCTTGTATTTCCTACCTACAGAATTTCCTTTAGCATATGTTATAAAGCTGTCTTAGTGGTGCTGAATTCTCTTAGCTTTTGCTTGTCTGTAAAGGTTTTAATTTCTCCATCAAATCGGAATGAGATCCTTGCTGGCTAGAGTAATCTTGGCTGTAGGTCTTTCCCTTTCATCACTTTAAATATGTCCTGCCACTCCCTTCTGGCTTGCAGAGTTTCTGCTGAAACATCAGCTGTTAACCTTATGGGGATTCCCTTCCATGTTATTTGTTGTTTTTCCCTTGCTGCTTTTAATATTTTTTCTTTGTATTTAATTTTTGATAGTTTGATTAACATGTGCCTTGGCATGTTTCTCCTTGGATTTATTGTATATGGGATCCTCTGTGCTTCGTGGACTTGATTAACTATTTCCTTTCCCATATTAGGGAAGTTTTCAACTATAATCTCTTCGAATATTTTGTCAGTCCCTTTCTTTTTCTCTTCTTCTTCCGGGATATCTATTATTTGAATGTTGGTGCGTTTAATGTTGTCCCAGAGGTCTCTGAGACTCTCCTCAATTCTTTTCATTCTTTTTTCTTTATTCTGCTCTGCTGTAGTTATTTCCACTATTTTACCTTCCAGGTCACTTATCCATTCTTCTGCCTCAGTTATGCTCCTATTGATCCCTTCTAGAGAATTGTGAATTTCATTTATTGTGTTATTCATCATTGTTTACTCTTAGTTCTTCTAGGTCCTTGTTAAAGGTTTCTTATATCTTCTCCATTCTATTTCCAAGATTTTGGATCATCTTTACTGTTACTATTCTGAATTCTTGTTCAGGTAGACTGCCTATTTCCTCTTCATTTGTTTGGTCTCATGGGTTTTTGCCTTGCTCCTTCATCTGCTGTGTGTTTCTCTGTCTTCTCATTTTGCTTAACTTACTCTGTTTGGGGTCTCCTTTTCGCAAGCTGCAGGTTCATAGTTCCCGTTGTTTTTGTTGTCTGCCCCCAGTGGCTAAGGTTGGTTCAGTCGGTTCTGTAGGCTTCCTGGTGGAGGGGCCTGGTGTCTGTGTTCTGGTGGATGAGGCTGGATCTTGTCTTTCTGCTGGCCAGGACCGTGACCAGTGGTGTGTTTTGGGGTGTCTGTGACCTTATTATGATTTTAGGCAGCCTCTCTGCTAATGGGTGGGGTTGTGTTCCTGTCTTGCTAGTTGTTTGGCATAGGGTGTCCAGCACTGTAGCTTGCTGTTCGTTGAGTGGAGCTGGGTCTTATCATCAAGATGGAGATATCCAGGAGAGCTATCGCTGTTTGATATTGCGTGGAGCCGGGAGGTCTCTGGTGGACCAATGTCCTGAACTTGGCTCTCCCACCTCAGAGGCACAGGCATGACACCCTGCCATAACACCAAGACCCTGTCAGCTACACGGCTCAGAAGCAAAGCAAGAAAAAAAGAAAGAAGAGAGCAACCAAACCAAAAATATATCCACCAATGATAACATGCACTAAAATCTCTACTAAAAAAAAAAAAAGGACAAACAGAACCCTAGGACAAACGGTAAAAGCAAAGGTATATAGAAAAATATCACACAAAGAAGTGTACACATACACACTCACCAAAAGAGAAAAAGGAAAAAAGTATCTACCTACCTATCTATCCATCTATCTATCTATCTATCTATCTATATATATATATATATGGAAAAGGAAGAGAACAACCAAATCAATAAACAAATCTACCAATGATAATAAACTCTAAATACTAAACTAAGATAAACATAAAACCAGATACAAATTAGATGCAGAAAGCAAACCACAAGTCTACAGTTGCTCCCAAAGTCCACCGCCTCAATTTTGGGATGATTCGTTGTCTATTCAGGTATTCCACAGATGCAGGGTACATTAAGTTGACTGTGGAGATTTAATCCGCTGCTCCTGAGGCTGCTGGGAGAAATTTCCCTTTCTCTTCTTTGTTCACACAGCTCCTGGGGTTCAGCTTTGGATTTGGACCCGCCTCTGCGTGTAGGTCACCTGAGCGTGTCTGTTCTGCACTCAGACAGGACGGGGTTAAAGTAGCAGCTGATTAGGGGGCTCTGGCTCACTCAGGCTGGGGGGAGGGAGGGTTATGGAATGTGGGGCAAGCCTGCGGCAGCAGAGACCACCAACATGACGTTGCAACAGCCTGAGGCGTGCCGTGTCTTCTCCCAGGGAAGTTGTCCCTGGATCACAGGACCCAGGCAGTGGCAGGCTGCACGGGCTCCTGGAAATGGAGGTGTGGATAGTGACCTGTGCTTGCACACTGGCTTCTTGGTGGCTGCAGCAGCAGCCTTAGCGTTTCATGCCCGTCTCTGGTGCCCACGCTGATAGCCGCAGCTCACACCCGTCTCTCGAGCTTGTTTAGGTGGTGCTCTGAATCCACTCTCCTCGTGCACCCCAAAACAGTGGTCTCCTTCCTCTTAGGCAGTTCCAGACTTTTTCCTCCTGGCTAGCTGTGGCACACTAGCCCCCTTCAGGCTGTGTTCACACAGCCAACCCCGGTCCTCTCCCTGGGATCTGTCTTCCAAAGCCGGAGCCTCAGCTCCCAGCCCCCGCCCGTCCCAGCAGGTGAACAGACAAGCCTCTCAGGCTGGTGAGTGCTGGTCCGCACCGATCCTCTGTGTGAGAATCTCTCTGCTTTGCCCTCTGCACCTCTGTTGCTGCGCTGTCCTCCACAGCCCCAAACCTTCCCCCCTGACCACCTGCTGTCTCCACCAGGGAAGGGGCTTCCCAGTGTGTGGAAACTTTTCCTCCTTCACAGCTCATTCCCAGAGGTCCAGGTCCCATCCTTATTCTTTTGTCTCTGTTTTTTCTTTATTCTTCTGCCCTACCCAGGTACGTGGGGAGTTTCTCGCCTTTTGGGAAGTCTGAGGTCTTCTTCAGCATTCAGTAGGTGTTCTGTAGGAGTTGTTCCACATGTAGATGTATTTCTGATGTATGTGTGGGGAGGAAGGTGATCTCCACGTCTTACTCCGCTGCCATCCTGAAGTTCTCCTCTAGTAGCCTTCTTATTTAAGTATTATTTACTCAATGTGTTATTGGTTTTAGGGCATTCTATCTGAGCTTCAGGCTCCTCATTTGTAAAATCGGGATAACACCACCTCACAAACTCTCCACGCCACAAAGTCAAATAAGAGTTCCAGAGCCTCGCCAGAATCAATTTTTGACAAGACTGCTAAGACCATTCAATGGGGAAAGAATAGTCTTTTCAATAAATGGTGCTGGGACAACTGGATAGCTATATGCAAAAGAATGCAGCTGGACTCCCACCTCATGCCATACTCAAAAATTAACTTGAAATGGATCAAAGACCTAAATGTAAGTGCTAAATCTATAAAACTCAAAGATATGCAGAAATTGGAGCCCTCAGAGACTAGTGGCAGTGTAAAATGGTACAGCCACAGTGGAAAACAGTCTGGCAGTTTCACAAAAGGTTAAACATAGAGTAATAATGTTATTCAGCAATTCTACTCCAAGGTATATATCCAAGAGAAATGTAAAAATGTACACACAAAAATATGTACATGAATGTTCACAGTAGAGTTATTCATAATAGCCCCAAACTGGAAACAATCCAAATGTTCATCAATAGATGAATGGATAAACAAAATCTGGTATATCCATACAGTATAACATTATTTAGTAATAAAAATATTGATACATGCTACAACATAGATGAACCTTGAAAACATGCTAAGTAAAAGAAGCTAATCACAAAAGATCAAATATTGTATGATTTCATTTATATGAAATGCCCAGAACAGGTAAATCTATAAAGACAGAAAGTATATTAGTGGTTGCTAGTGCTGGGGTCAGGAGGAATAGGGAGTGACTGCTAATGGATAGGGGGTTTCTTTTGGGGTAATGAAAATGTTTTAAACTTAAGACTGTGGTGAAGGTTGTACAATTCTATGAATATACTAAAACCATTGAATTGTACATTTAAAATGTGTTAATTTTATAGTATACAAATTATAAATATCTCAATGAAGATGTTAAGAAATAAAACTAAGATTACGCTAGATGATTCTTAAGGTCTCTTTCATTTCTAGAATTACATAATTTCAGAGAGTAAACTCATCACAGCTTACATTTTTTCAACTGAAAATGCGCACCTAACTTCATGGTGACAAAAGAAGAAAACCCACAAGCCAAACTGAGGTAAAGTACAACTCTGAACACTCACACCAGCAGACTTTTAGAAAACATCAGCGAACAACCCAGAATAATTGCAAATGTGAAGGCTCTTTTTGGGCAAATATTTTAGGTAGACTGTGAATGTAAGATATCCACAGAGACAGGTATTTCAAGTAGAAGCCACTGCCACAAATGATAGGTATTACATGCAGTGGTTGAAAATGATGATTAGTTATATAAGTCTTTTCGATCTCACCCACCCCAATAGGTACCAATCACCATTAGTAATGTCACCTTCAGATATAAAACAGAGATTAAAAAGGCCAAATATAATATCCTATAAAAGACCAATGACACCTGACTTTCTTCTAATAGGTTATATGTCATCACTTTTGCATTTACGTATATAAAATGCCCCACTGTGAGGCCCTACTGACTATGATACCTACTGACTCTGCTTGGTAAGAAAGCACTCTGAAAAGGTCACTCTCCGTAGCAGTCTTCTGCATAGTCACATGGACCTCAGTGGAGCAACTCTGTATTAATTTGACATATAACTTCTCCAGACCCTGGAAAATAAACCACAATACAATGTAATGATGAGAATAACCACAATTGTTACTAATAACTGCCACAGCTAAAAATCAGTGGTAACTTACAGCCATGGCAGCTTGAAAAAATTCATCAGCGATCACAGCATTTCCACCATCCACCCATCCTTTTCCTGTTTTCATATTCAGCTGGAAGAAAGAAGTTAGAAAATAATTTTTAAAAACTCACACCTCTTCAAAACTGACTGAGGATTATATTGGAGAAAATATTTAATCCTCTGTTCATATTCAGTAGTGTAATCCACAGAAAACAAAAAACTAACAGCATTTATTAGACTTCTGTGCTCTGCTCAGAACTCCATAATTAAAGAGAAACGGTCTTAAGAAAAGCAATAATAAAAAATTAATATACTTGAAAACACATCTTCTAAGAAAATACTAAAAGAAAACATTGAGATAATTTAGACAGGAAGAGAAAGTTCTAAAACTTAATGCCTGGGGCTTCCCTGGTGGCGCGGGGCTTGAGAATCTGCCTGCTAATGCAGGGGACACGGGTTCGAGCCCTGGTCTGGGAGCATCCCACATGCCACGGAGCAACTAGGCCTGTGAGCCACAACTACTGAGCCTGCGCGTCTGGAGCCTGTGCTCCACAACAAGAGAGGCCGCGATAGCGAGAGGCCCACGCACCACCATGAAGAGTGGCCCCCGCTTGCCACAACTAGAGAAAGCCCACGCACAGAAACGAAGACACAACACAGCAAAAATAAATTAATAAACTCCTACCACCATCTTAAAAAGAAAAACTTAATGCCTCACATACTTGAAGAAAGTTATATGATAAGCACTAGACTGTAAGTCAACAAACCTCGGTTCTAGTTTTTAACTATGTCTCTAATAAAATTTTTCTTAGTCCAGCAAACGTTTATTATGTATCCTTTACATGCCAGGCACCCTGAAGAAGCTCACAGTATTATAACTGACAGACACCTAAATAAATAGTTAAGTAATATGCACAAATACTGTGGAAGCAAACAAGGACTGAATCAAGATAGAGGATTGAGCACACACTACAGCCACCCCTTCTATTATAAATCCCTAGAAATGATGTGTATATAGTACATACTATGATATATATATATAATATATACTATAAATTTTATATACTATGAACCCCTAGAAAGAATATATATATATATATATTTATATGATATAGTATATATATATATATATATCCTTTCTAGGGATTTATATATATTTTCTAGAAATAAAAGAAAAATATACATATTTTTCTTAATAATAGTCCTGAAAAATAAGGGGCATTTTCAGTTGATATGAAATTATGAAGAACCTCTGAAAAACAGCAAATGGAATGAGGCAAAATCCCATATCCTAAAATGCACGAAAATGCAAAATGTGGAAACATTCTGGATATGAACAGGAGGAGTATCAGGCAGTAGGCTTCATCCCCAACAGATATATTCTCCCCTCCTCCCCAGAAAGGAACAGTAAGTACAATCACTTAGGCTAGATAAAAACAGAGTTCCAGGTGGCTGACAACACAGGTCAATGCAAAACCTCTGGTCTTAATTCTCCATCAGTCACTGGATTCAGTTACAGTAAATAGTGTGACACAGAAGACTATCAAGGAATCTCAAATTAAATATAAGCAAGAATCACCAAATGTTTGAGGGTAACCAATAATATGAAAGGACATCACACTCAACAAACAGAATACCTAAGGAAATAGAATTAAGACAGCAAGTAGATGGAAACATAAAAAGAGAAATAACATTATTATCCACAGAATTAAACAGTAGTCATAATCGATAAAATGCTCCTTTTAGGTTCCATTCTTTGAAATCAATAAAGCCAAAAATGCAAATGTGAGAGGTAACAGAAGTTGGAAGGGTAATGGTGGGGAAAGGGAGAGAGAATGATAAAGGTACTAATATCTTCACAGAGTTGAAAGTAAAGATATACTCTCCAAAACTGATGGAGAAATAAAAACTTAAATATATTAAAATAAATAAATTTCAATTAAAATAATAATAAATAAAATAAATTAAAAACAGTATCATTAACAAAAACTGAAAGGAGTAGGGGAGGTAATATATGATGAGATAAATCTTCATCTATCATAACAGAAAGAAACAGATCATATACGGAGCTGATAAATCAAGATTTAATTATTGTAGGCTGAATTGTGTCGACCCCTCCCACCAAAAAATTCATAAGTTGAAGTCCCAGCTCCCAGTACCTCAGAATGTGACTGTATTTAAAGATAGGGCCTTTAACAAAATGATGACGTTAAAATGACACCATTAGGTGTGCCCCAATCCAATCTGACTGGTGTCCTTT
The DNA here is from genome assembly GCF_964270905.1 of Leucopleurus acutus. NCBI lineage: Eukaryota > Metazoa > Chordata > Mammalia > Artiodactyla > Delphinidae > Leucopleurus > Leucopleurus acutus. The sequence goes on from NC_139148.1 coordinate 60,394,855, forward strand.
TAAGAAGAAATTTGGACACACAAAGGGACACCAGGTGTGTGCCCACACAGAGGAAATGCCATATGAGGACACAGAGAAAAGGCAGCCATCTGCAAGCCAAGAAGAGAGGCCTCAGGAGAAAACAAACCTTCCAACACCTTGATCCTGGACTTGATTTTGGATCATGATCTTGGACACAATTGTGGGAAAATAAATTTCTACTGTTTAGACCACCCACTGTATAGTATTTTGTTATGGCACCCCTAGCAAACTAATACAGTGATACAACCATATGATTAAGATATATGAAAGTAAACGTGAGAAGTAAAAACAAAAATGGTTACAAGCAATAGCCTTAAAATAGGAAAAGATATATGCACAAGGCAATTCACTGCAACATCCAAATGTCCATCAAAGAGGTCTGCTTGAATATGACAAGTTACATGCACCAACTGAATGCTATGTAGCTAAAAAAAAACGAAAACGCATATCTCTATATACTGCTATGGAGTGATCTGTCAGATATAATGTTAAATTGGGTTAAAAAAAAAGGTGGAGAAAAGTATACATATGGAATACTACCAATTATCTAAGACACTCGGGGCAGGCAGAGATATGAATAAATACCTATTTGCTTATATTTAAAAAGCAAAAGTAGAGAGAGGAAACAAGATGGTGGAGCAGAAGGACGTGCTCTCACTCCCTCTTGTGAGAACACCAGAATCACAACGAGCTGCTGGAAATCATCGACAGGAAGACACTGGAACTCACCAAAAAAGATACCCCACATCCAAAGACAAAGGAGAAGCCACAATGAGACGGTAGGAGGGGCGCAATCACAGTAAAATCCAATCCAATAACTGCTGGGTGGGTGACTCACAGACTGGAGAACACTTATACAACAGAAGTCCACCCACTGGAATGAAGGTTCTGAACCGCATGTCAGGCTTCCCAACCTGGGGGTCCGGCAACGGAAGGAGGAATTCCTAGAGAATCAGACTTTGAAGCCAAGTGGGATTTGTACCACATGAAGGAACAAGATAACCCCCCAAAAGAAAATCTAAATGAAGTGGAGATAGGCAACCTTCCAGAAAAAGAATTCAGAATGAGAGTGAAGATGATCCAGGACCTCAGAAAAAGAATGGAGGCAAAGATCGAGAAGACGCAAGAAATATTTAACAAAGACCAAGAAGAATTAAAGAACAAACAAACAGAGATGAAGAATACAATAACTGAAATGAAAACTACATTAGAAAGAATCAATAACAGAATAAGTGAGGCAGAAGAACGGATAAGTGACCTGGAAGACAGAATGATGGAATTCACTGCTGCAGAACAGAATAAAGAAAAAAGAATGAAAAGAAATGAAGACAGCCTAAGAGACCTGTGGGACAACATTAAATGCAACAACTTTCGCATTATAGGGGTCCCAGAAGGAGAAGAGAGAGAGAGAGGACGAGAGAAAATATTTGAAGACATTATAGTCGAAAACTTCCCTAACATGGGAAAGGAAATAACCACCCAAGTCCAGGAAGCGCAACAAGTCCCATACAGTATAAACCCAAGCAGAAACACGCCGAGACACATAGTAATCAAATTGGCAAAAATTAAAGACAAAGAAAAAAAATTGAAAGCAGTAAGGGAAAAATGACAAATAACATACCAGAGAACTCCCATAAGGTTAACAGCTGATTTCTCAGCAGAAACTCCACAAGCCACAAGGGAGTGTCACGATATACTTTAAGTGATGAAAGTGAAGAACCTATAACCAAGATTACTCTACCAGGCAAGGATCTCATTCAGATTCTATGGAGAAATCAAAAGCTTTACAGACAAGCAAAAGCTAAGGGAATTCAGCACCACCAAACCAGCTCTACAACAAAAGCTAAAGGAACTTCTCTAAGTGGGAAACACAAGAGAAGAAAAGGACCTACAAACACAAACCCAAAACAATTAAGAAAATGGTCACAGGAACATACATATCGTTAATTACCTTAAACGTAAATGGATTAAATGCTCCAACCAAAAGACACAGGCTTGCTGAATGGATACAAACACAAGATCCATCTATAAGCTGTCTACAAGAGACCCACCTCAGACCTAGGGACACATACAGACTGAAAGTGAGGGGATGGAAAAAGATATTCCATGCAAATGGAAATCAAAAGAAAGCTGGAGTAACAATACTCATATCAGATAAAATAGACTTTAAAATAAAGAATATTACAAGAGACAAGGAAGGACACTACATAATGATCAAGGGATCAATCCAAGAAGAAGATATAACAATCATAAATATATATGCACCCAACACAGGAGCACCTCAATACATAAGGCAACTGTGAACAGCTATAAAAGAGGAAATTGACAGTAACACAATAATAGTGGGGGAATTTAACACCTCACTTACACCAATGGACAGATCATCCAAAATGAAAATAAACAAGGAAACACAAGCTTTAAATGACACAATAGACCACATAGATGTAATTGATATTTATAGGACATTCCATCCAAAAACAGCAGATTACACTTTCTTCTCAAGTGAGCACGGAACATTCTCCAGGATAGATCACATCTTGGGTCACAAATCAAGCCTCAGTAAATTTAAGAAAATTGAAATCACATCAAGCATCTTTTCTGACCTCAACGCTATGAGATTAGAAATGAACTACAGGGAGAAAAACGTAAAAAACACAAACACATGGAGGCTAAACAATACATTACTAAATAACCAAGAGATCACTGAAGAAATCAAAGAGGACATCAAAAAGTACATAGAGACAAATGACAATAAAAACACAATCCAAAACCTATGGGATGCAGCAAAAGCAGTTCTAAGAGGGAAGTTTATAGCTATACAAGCCTACCTCAAGAAACAAGAAAAGCCTCAAATAAACGATCTAACCTTACACCTAAAGGAACTGGAGAAAGAAGAACAAACACAACCCAAAGTTAGCAGAAGGAAAGAAATCACAAAGATCAGACCAGAAATAAATGAAATAGAAACAAAGAAAACAATAGCACAGATCAATAAAACCAAAAGCTGGTTCTTTGAGAAGATAAACAAAATTGATAAACCATTAGCCAAACTCATCAAGAAAAAGAGGGAGAGGACTCAATAAAATTAGAAATGAAAAAGGAGAAGTTACAACAGACACCGCAGAAATACAAAGCATACTAAGAGACTACTACAAGCAACTCTATGCCAATAAAATGGACAACCTGGAAGAAATGGACAAATTCTTAGAAAGGTATATAACCTTGCAAGACTGAACCAGGAAGAAACAGAAAATATGAACAGACAAATCACAAGTAATAAAATTGAAACTGTGATTAAAAATCTTCCAACAAACAAAAGTCCAGGACCAGATGGCTTCACAGGTGAATTCTATCAAACATTTAGCGAAGAGCTAACACCCATCCTTCTCAAACCCTTCCAAAAAACCACAGAGGAAGGAACACTCCCAAACTCACTCTATGAGGCCACCATCAACCAGATACCAAAACCAGGCAAAGATACTACAAAAAAAGAAAACTACAGACCAATATCACTGATGAATACAGATGCAAAAATACTAGCAAACAGAATCCAACAACACGTTAAAAGACTCATACACCATGATAAAGTGGGGTTTACCCCAGGGATGCAAGGATTCTTCAATATACACAAATCAATCAATGTGATACACCATATTAACAAACTGAAGAATAAAAACCATATGATCATCTCAATGGAAGCAGAAAAAGCTTTTGACAGAACTCAACACCCATTTATGATAAAAACTTCAGAAAGTGGGCAGAGAGGGAACCTACCTCAACATAATAGAGGCCATATATGACAAACCCACAGCAAACATCATTCTCAATGGTGAAAAACTGAAAGCATTTCCTCTAAGATCAGGAACAAGACAAGGATGTCCACTCTCACCACTATTATTCAACATAGTTTTCCAACTCCTAGCCACGGAAATCAGAGAAGAAAAAGAAATAAAAGGAATACAAATTGGAAAAGAAAAAGTAAAACTGTCACTGTTTGCAGATGACATGATACTATACATAGAGTACCCTAAAGATGCCACCAGAAAACTACTAGAGCTAATCAATGAATTTGGTAAAGTTCAGGATACAAAATTAATGCACAGAAATCTCTGGCATTCCTATACACTAATGATGAAAAATCTGAAAGAGAAATTAAGAGAACACTCCCATTTACCATTGCAACAAAAAGAATAAAATACCTAGGAATAAACATACCTAGGGAGTCAAAAGACCTGTATGCAAAAAACTATAAGACACTGATGAAGAAATTAAAGATGATACCAACAGATGGAGAGATATACCATGTTCTTGGATTTCAAGAATCAATACTGTGAAAATGACTATATTACCCAAAGCAATCTACAGATTCAAGGCAATCCATATCAAATTACAAATGGCATTTTTTACATAACTAGAACAAAAAATCTTAAAATTTGTATGGAGACACCAAAGACCCCGAATAGCCAAAGCAGTCCTGAGGGAATAAAACAGAGCTGGAGGAACCAGACTCCCTAACTTCAGACTATACTATAAAGCTACAGTAATCAAGACAATATGGTACTGGCACAAAAACAGAAACATAGATCAATGGAACAAGATAGAAAGCCCAGAGATAAATCCACGCACCTATGGTCAACTAATCTATGACAAAGGAGGCAAGGATACACAATGGAGAAAAGACAGTCTCTTCAATAAGTGGTGCTGGGAAAACTGGACAGCTACATGTAAAAGAATGAAATTAGAACACTCCCTAACATCATACACAAAAATAAACTCAAAATGGATTAGAGACATAAATGTAAGACCGGGCACTATAAAACTCTTAGAGGAAAACAGGCAGAACACACTTTGACATAAATCAGAGCAAGATCTCTTTTGATCCACCTCCTAGAGTAATGGAAATAAAAACAAAAATAAACAAATGGGACCTAATGAAACTTAAAAGCTTTTGCACAGCAAGGGAAACCATAAACAAGACGAAGAAACAACCGTCAGAATGGGAGAAAATATTTGCAAACGAATCAACGGACAAAGGATTAATCTCCAAAATATATAAACAGCTCATGCAGCTCAATATTAAAGAAACAAAGAACCCAATCCCAAAACTGTCAGAAGACCTAAATACACATTTCTCCAAAGAAGACATACAGATGGCCAAGAAGCACATGAAAAGCTGCTCAACATCACTAATTATTAGAGATATGCAAATCAAACCTGCAATGAGGTATCACCTCACACCAGTTAGAATGGGCATCATCAGCAAATCTACAAACAACAAATGCTGGAGAGGGTGTGGAGAAAAGGGAAACCTCTTGCACTGTTGGTGGGAATGTAAACTGATATAGCCACTATGGAGAACAGTATGGAGGTTCCTTAAAAAACTAAAAATAGAATTACCATATGATCCAGCAATGCCACTACTCGGCATATACCCAGAGAAAACCATAATTCAAAAAGACACATGCACCCCAATGTTCACTGCAGCACTATTTAAAGTAGCCAGGGCATGGAAGCAACCTAAATGCCCATAGACAGACAAATGGATAAAGAAGTTGTGGTACATATATACAATGGAATATTACTCAGCCATAAAAAGGAACGAAATTGAGTCATTTGCTGAGATGTGGATGGATCCAGAGACTGTCATAGAGAGTGAAGTAAGTCAGAAAAAGAAAAACAAATATTGTATATTAACGCATGTATGTGGAACCTAGAAAATGGTACATATGAACTGGTTTGCAAGGCAGAAGTTGAGACACAGATGTAGAAAACAAACGTATGGACACCAAGGGGGGAAAGTCGCGGTGGGGTGGGGATGGTGGTGTGCTGAATTGGGCGATTGGGATTGGCATATATACACTGATGTGTATAAAATTGATGACTAATAAGAAGCTATTTAAAAAAATAAAATTAAATTTAAAAAAACTAATACTAAACTTTCTTTGGGTTATTTGTATGGAAATATGTTAATATAAATGTTTCAGACATTACATGAAATTCCTAAAAATCTTATATGTTCTGGTATAATGTTATAAGTCATAATTCTAGTTATTACTTTAAAATGTATATGTCAGAAATAACTAGATTTCCTTGTCAATTGCATTATTATGAACTTCCATCAAATCTTTAACCGTGGTCATTTTTAAGTCTTTTGTCATTTACAGACAGTTCTGCCTGTACTCTGATTCTTTTGCAAAAATGTTCCTATAGGGCTTCCCTGGTGGCGCAGTGGTTGACAGTCCGCCTGCCGATGCAGGGGACACGGGTTCGTGCCCCAGTCCGGGAAGATCCCCCATGCTGCAGAGCGGCTGGGCCCATGAGCCATGGCCGCTGAGCCTGCGCGTCCGGAGCCTGTGCTCTGCAACAGGAGAGGCGACGACAGTGAGAAGCCCGCGTACCACACACACAAAAAAATTTTCCTATAAAAGGGTTTCATCTTCAAGGAATTCATGGAAAAGACTCTGATAAGTACAGGTTTCTGGTAACTGACTATACTGCTGAACTGAATGAATAAGCATTTTCTGAACTCTAATGGAAAACTGATGAATTCATAAAAGTGCTAACAACAGATCAAGATGAAATAAATATTAATTACATGGGAGTGAGTGAACTGATGAGGATGATGATAATTTTTGTGACTTTCTGTTTGAATAAAAAAATGTGATGTAACTTTATGTAAAAAGAACTTAATGCAAAACAATGTCACTCTTCTCACATAATTTCTCTTGCTTTGGAAAATATAGATATTTTCTGCTAAAAATGTGATTTATGCTGACACGTAATACCTTGATTATTGTTATTATAAATGAATTAATAAATATTTTTAAGTTTCAAACAAACAATAGGAGAGAAAGACAAATAATCTATGTTATCACTTATATGTGGAATCTAAAAGATAAGACAAACAAATATATATAACAAAACAGAAACAAACTCACAGATATAGAGAACAAACTAGTGGTTACCAGTGGGTAGAGGGAAGGAAGAAAGGACAAGAAAGGGGTTGGGGATTTAGAGATGCAAACTATTATGTATAAAATAAATAAGCAACAAGGGTATATTGCACAGCACAGGGAAATATAGCCATTATTTTGAAATAACTTTAAATGGAGTATAATCTATAAAAATATTGAATCACTATGTTGTACACATGAAACTCCTATTGTAAATTAACTATACTTCAATAAAATACATAAAGTCATACATACATGCATACATACACACATATCAAAAGGATAAACAATAAAATAAACAAAATAGTTACCGACAGGGGAAGGGAGGGAACAGAGTAAAGAGGACAGAGATAGAAGCTAGACTTCTGTGAATATACTTCCTTTAGATTTGACTTGACCTCAGAACCATGTCAGTATTTTACATAATTATAAAACAAAATTCAGGGACTTCCCTGGTGGTGCAGTGGTTAAGAATCCGCCTGCCAATTCAGGGGACATGGATTTGATCCCTGGTCTAGGAAGAGCGCACATGCTGCAGAGCAACTAAGCCCGTGCACCACAACTACTGAGCCCACACGCCACAACTACTGAAGCCCACGCACCCTAGGGCCCGCGTTCCGCAACTACTGAGCCCATGTGCTGCAACTACTGAAGCCCACGTGCGTAGAGCTAGTGCTCCATAACAAAGAGAAGCCACCGTGATGAGAAGCCCAGGCACGGCAACAAGAGTAGCCCCCGCTCGCCACAACCAGAGAAAGCCTGGGTGCAGCAACGAAGACCCAATGCAGCCATAAATAAATAAATAAAATAAAACAAAATTCAATCAAAATGGGTAAGTGGGAGCAATCACAAAAATCAAAAGCAAGCAGAAGCAAATAAACCTAGCTATATATCAAGTCGATAGCTTAATCATAGAGAAAGGAATTATTTCAGGTAATTTTAAGATATTTTAATAATATGAACACAATATTTTGACTGTACATCCCTAGTGAGGTATATCCTAAGAACAAAAGTGCAAAAAAATTCCTAAACGTTTTTAGAAATCATTCTTAGTAATAATATCGATATTGCTATATCCTGAAACTGTTTCAAAAATACATTTTCTAGGATAAAAGAGGTTATTCATTACTTTAATGTTAGGCACCAAGATTTTTAGCACCAAAGACACACAAATATAAAATCAAGAAGCTAAGTAAAACCCTATAATCCTAAATATCAATTGGAAATATCAGTATGAACTCATTATATACTTTCTCTCTTAAAAAATATATATGTCATAGCTCTGTCCACTAAAAAGGTCTAGAAACAATAATCAATGCAATAGTAATGAGCATTTGTGACGTCCAGACTGTGGGTTCTAAACAACGTTCTCCACTAAAAGAAAGCAGAGCTCCTTAGAGGAATGGCTGATTCCAGGTCTAGGGTAGGAACTATACAAGATAAGCCTGGATATCTTGCCATATCGGAAACCAAATGAAACTATTAAAGACTGCTGAGGTCGTGCCAAAAGGACTCAGAATCACTTAAAGAAGCTCCTTCCAGCCCAAAATAGGACATTGTGCTTCAATAAGAATAATAACTACAATGAACTGAAAGTCATTAAATATGTTAAAATCCATGAGTTCACAGTAATACTTTAAAAAAAAACCCACTCAGTCATCATTTAAGGATGTTACAGAATCAACTCATTATTCTGAAAACTGTTAAATAAAGGGGAAGAGTCAGGACTTTCGTATACAAAATATACTTCAGAGTAACCAAATAGTTGATGAAAGTTTCTCTCTATTCCAGTTAATAAACAAAATAACTACAGAATTAGAATATGCAGACCCCCACAGAAATAATGGATTTGGGGACAATAATCATCAAAGGACACTAACACAACAGAAAAGAGACAAGTAGACATTAGTGCCTCCTGATGGAAGTACACCATACCGCCTATGAATTATTCTTGACAAAAATGAACCTGAGGGCTTCCCTGGTGGCGCAGTGGTGGAGAGTCCGCCTGCCGATGCAGGGGACGTGGGTTCGTGCCCCGGTCTGGGAAGATCCCACATGCCGCGGAGCGGCTGGGCCCGTGAGCCATGGCCACTGAGCCTGTGCTCCGCAACGGGAGAGGCCACAGCAGTGAGAGGCCCGCGTACCGAATAAAAAAAAAAAAATGAACCTGAATCAGATCAAGCTTCTAAATCTAACTACCAGTTTACAGGAAAAACAGAGGACAAAGTACTACATTAAATGACACCATAAGGATGCAGTTATCAGAATCCAGAATTTAGGTAAACTATAGAACATATTAACAAAATACAAGGTGTGGACTTTAATCCTGATTCTAAAAAACCAACTGGAAAGAAGTGGGGGGAGGGAGGTGGGAAGAGTTGGGGGGAGGGAAGACTAGATATTTGATGATTTTAGAAAAATCTTTATTAAATTTTATCAGGTATGATAATGGATATTGGGTTTGAATAAAAAAGATATCCAGTCTTTTAGAGACATGTACTGAAATATTTATGGGAAAAATAATGCTTCTTTGGATTTATTTCAAAATAATCCATGGGGCCAGGGGTTTGCTGTTAGAGGAGATATAGAAGAAACAAGAGTGGTCATGAGTTGATGATTACTCTAGCTGAGTGATAGGTAAATAGGGGAATCATATTATCTTTTCTACTTCATGTGTACATTTGAGCTTTTCAATAAAATATTGTTTTAAAACACTAGGAAAAATACTTTCCACTAAAAAAACATACTTGCCTCTAGGAAGCAAGACAGGGGGTAGAAAGGGATGGAGCAGAAAACTATTACTTTTTATTATTTTCCTTACTTTTCATAAATCCTGAATTATAAGTTCAATATTTAGTCCACTAAATCACTGTAATAACAACTACAGTACTGCTGAGACCTTTAATTGTAATAGATATAATTATTATAAAAGTAACATTGCTAGAACTAAAGGATATAACCCCCTTCCAGGTTTACACTAACTTCAACCATCTACACAGGAATAATGACTCTCTCACTGAATCTGCACTTTCTCCTGATTTAATTAGGACTTACCAAAATTTGTCTTTGAATAGCTTCTTCTGAAGCAGCTGAGCCTTCACACATACACATCAACTTGCAAGCAACGTGCCGTACTGCAAAACAGTAATTAGATACCCATAAACACAAAACATTCATTCCCCTTTTATATACACATATAAAGAGAAAAGAGGAGTGAAGTGAAACCACTTTTGTTGTTAAAAATAAGAACTTTAAAGGTCTTTTTAAAAAATCAATTATCAAAAGTAAATGACCTGAAAATTACCAAATGAATCATGGGCTTAATGCTTTAGTCAGACAGATATCTAATTTTCAAATTTTAATTTCTGCCTGTCTTAAATCCCAAAGACTCACATGATGCTCTTGTATGTACCATGCTGGCAGCAAAATAATTCTTAGTAGAACTGGAATCTAAAGCTATTCAACATCTGACAAAATTCCTGAACATCAGAATAGTTTAAGATTATTCTCCTAAAATGTGAAACGGTCTAAATATATTATTTTCTGCAGATGAGGTAAAAGTTCTTGAAGCATAACTTAGAAAATACAGATATCGTCATTACACAGTTCATTTACCCTGAAAATAGGAAAGTTTGAATAATTGTAACCTCTTTAGTTGTGTGGTTTCTTTCATCATAAAACATACCCAATTTATTAAAGATGACTTCACATATAACTGAACTAGTTGTCTTGATGTTATTAAATCTCAGCAGCCATTCTACTTATGCTAACACCATTTTTAATTAATATTCCAATGAAAAAGAGAAGATTTGCCCAGCTTAAATTACGGGTAATTGAAGTAGTCAAATTTTTTTTTTTTTTTTTTTTGCGGTACGCGGGCCTCTCACTCTTGTGGCCTGTCGCGTTGTGGAGCACAGGCTCCAGACGTGCAGGCTCAGCAGCCATGGCTCATAGGCCCAGCCGCTCCGCGGCATATGGGATCTTCCCGGACCAGGGCACGAACATGTGTTCCCTGCATCAGCAGGCGGACTCTCAACCACTGCGCCACCAGGGAAGCCCCATGTAGTCAAATTTTTATTAACATTACAAAATGTAAAATTTATTCATCCCTCAACAAAATTTAATTTGTTTCTGGGAAAAAAACTTTCAGTAAAATAATTTCTAAACATATATTTACATTGTCCTGCATTTCCAGTTTTGTTTTGTTTTGTTTTTCTGAGGTACGCGGGCCTCTCACCGCTGCGGCCCCTCCCGCCACGGAGCACAGGCTCCGGACGCACAGGCCCAGCGGCCACGGCCCACGGGCCCAGCCGCTCCACGGCACGCGGGATCCTCCCGGACCAGGGCACAAACCCACGCCCCCCGCATCGGCAGGCGGACTCCCAACCACTGTGCCACCAGGGAAACCCACATTTCCAGTTTTGAAAATGTTTCCTTTATTGTTTTCAAAGTTTACTAATTCTTCTGTACTCTCAAGGACCCTGATCTCAATTATTTTCCCTCTCCAAAGATATCTTCAGTGCTTCCCTCTCAATTTACTCCTTTCCCTCTACCTTCAAATATATCCATCTCCCTTCCTTGAAAAAATTCAACTAACCCCACTGTGCTTCAAGCTTCCCTCCCATTTCTCCTCTTCCTCCCATTGTCAAACTTCTTGAACTGAATGTGCTACTATGTTTTATTGCTACTCCCTCGTCTCCTTAATGCCCTGCAACCTGTTTTGCATCTTTACCACTTTACTAAAGCTGCACTCCCAAAGATCACCTTCCCTGACTTCACAGCTACATTTCACAATGATCATAATAACCTTTTTGAAAAATACTACTTCCTATGCCTCACTCTATCCTGGTTCAGCATTGAGCAGTGTCCCTCTGTGGGAAATGTCTTAGTCTAAGAACTTTGCTCCAGCCCCACATTCTTGATCCAGCTGTGTATAGTTATCACCAATAAAGCCTTCAGGCCAAAGGCACCTGAGGCTCAGACAGAATGCTACTTCAGTATAAAGATGTTGTCTTTGTTGCTGTTGCTCTACCCTTGTCTTCTCATCAGCCTCTTCTTGGCCCCTCTATACTATAAACATCTTGGTTAGGTGCTTGCTGACTGACTCCTTGCATCTGCCTTACTCTGCTCCATCAGTGCCCACAGCTTGATATTTGAATTGACTTTAAACAACATATAAATTTGCATCCTCTGACATTTGTGAATTCTTTATTTTTACTGTTTATTTAGCTTTAACCCATTCCTTCCTAAATCCTCAAGCATAATGTATGCCTGGTATTTTTGCCCTGGAGTCTTACCTTGTCCCTTTCACCTACTGCCTGCCATAACATGGTTTGACAACCCTATAAAAGATTATGTACTCGGGCTTCCCTGGTGGCACAGTGGTTAAGAGTCCGCCTGCCGATGCAGGGGACACGGGTTCGTGCCCCGGTCCGGGAAGATCCCACATACCGCGGAGTGGCTGGGCTCGCGAGCCATGGCCGCTGAGCCTGCGCGTCCGGAGCCTGTGCTCCGCAACGGGAGAGGCCGCAGCAGTGAGAGGCCCGCGTACCAGAAAAAAAAAAAAAGAGAGAGAGACTATGTACTCAATAAGTGGGTAGCAAGTCTCCTCTAGAATATTTTGACTGTTACTTGTGGTCTCCTATCCTTGCTCTTTTTCTTCCCAGTCCGTAACTGGAAGAATTAAGGTTAAAATCTCAGTACTCTGTTCTCTCAACACCATTGGTTCTTAATATTTGGTATGCATGAGAATTCCTGAGAAATTTTTTCAAATTACAGACATGTCCAGGTTTCATCCTAAACCCCCCAGATCAAAACCTCCAATGGTGGAGGCTGGGCATCTGTATTTTAAAAGGCTCCACAGGTTACTCTCATTTATACCAGTATCTAAGAACCACTGCTCTTTATTTTCTCCCTCAGAGAACTCAACAATTCTTGTGGCTTCAACAGTCATCTCCATGTGAATAACCATCAAATCTACAGGCAGCCCGACCTTTCTCACAAGCTCCAGTCTCACATCTCCAACCTTATTGTCACCTCAAATACAACAGGTCTAAAACTAAAGTTTAAGAGTCATTCTTCTACTTCTGCCTTTCCTATTTCTGTTCATTGTTCCATAATTCTTCCCAATAATAATAAATTGTAGTGCATAAATCTTAATGACGTTTTGATCACAACACAATCCAGGCACACTGAATTTGTTTTTGAGACAAAGTATCTTCCAATCAACAGATTTTGAGAATAAAACTTTTTAAAATCAGAGGCTTCCTGCACTACACCCTGTTTTCCACTGTATCTTAAAAGTATTATACACGTAATAAGCACCCAAATATCTAAGAACTGCTACATACAGAGTAAGTACATTAGGAAAGGTCGGTCCTAGGGCTGCAGCTCCCACTTCATCTACCAAATCCCCACTATTTGACAAGCAGTGAAAAACAGCCAGAGCAATGTTCCTTGATATGCGGAATGGGAGAAGTTTAGAATTAAAGCATTTTAACATCGCACAGTTCACCTGTGTACTAAATTTCTCCCACAGATGAATTTCCAACTCTTCCCTCCTCACAACTATAAGATCTAAGGCTTCTAGGAGCAATGATATCAACATTTATCTGAGAGTTAAAGAGACAGAACTGTTCTCTAAACATCCTAATAGAGGAGTGGGCTAAAAAGTCAGTATATTATTGACTGTATCAACCACTAATTACCCTATACATACACTGAAGTCATATACAGTTTGGTTTATATTCATAAAGATAAATACTTAGTATTAAATTCTATTTGTTGCATACAGACAAAATTCATTTGTCTACAAGCCAAGCACTCCAGAGATTCACCTCTTGGTTTGTTGCCTCAATGTATCCTTTATAATGGGACATATACTTTCCATAAATGCATTAACTGTCCCTATCCTTGATGGAAATCAGTTAACTGTCAGCACACTAGACCCTGCCCATTTAGCTAAAGCACTCAAACTCTGCCAGACAGTAGATCACATTTAACACATCTAAGCAGCTGAATATGGTTTTGGGGTTTTGTTTTGTTGTTATTATTCTTGTTTGCTCTCACAAAAAACTTCTATAATTTTTCTCAGTAACTCAGTCCAATGTTCATTAACCCACCTCATGAAGACACTATTCTTTACAGACTTTTTAATCTGAATTCCTCACATAGCAACATTTTTCATTATTTTATTAATTAATGGAGAGGAAAAACTACTATTTGATGGTTCTTCAGAATCCTGAAGATTCTGATCATCTCTCCTCCAAGGAAATAATCCACGCCCTTTGAAATTTTTCAAGTTCTCATTTTCCTGCCTCATTTTTCACCAGCAGACTATTTCTTGCAGTTACGCTTTTAAATTTCTATTAATAAGGAGCTAAGCTCTGAAAAACCACAAAACCAGGGCAGGGTTTGCTTGAGAAACCACTGCTTATGGGTTGTTTTGTTTAGTTTTCTTTTAACAAATCTGCATCTAAGAACAGGTCAAAATATTATTTAAACTGCAGGAACACAATCTCATGTATAATAAGAATACTCCTCATAATATGAGTCACAAAACATATACGTACATTTAGCGCTCTGCTCTTCACTTAAACCCAAAGCTCCTTTCTTGATAATTGCCCAGTTCCACAGGTTTACTGCCATTTCTTCAATCTGTACAACAGAAACATTTTTTTAGCCACTTAAAATACTGTCCACCTCCAATAATATTTTCTTTCGTGCATGTTTCACGTTTATGTGACTACTGTGGGTCATTTACAGGTCCTCCATAATCTAGTCCCATTTTAACTTTTCTCCCAAAAACTTACCCACAGAATAATTATCTTATTGTCCCATGAACACAACTTGTTCATTCCTGCGTACCTTTATTCATACTGTTGGCTTCACCTGATATACCTCCTCCCATGATCTTTATGTAACTCAAATCCAAATTCACCCGCACCAAGAACATACATGAAGTTTTCAGCAACCATTACAGTCTTCATTGGTCTCTCTCTTCTTTGAATTCCTATATTAACTAAGTTTTACATAATTGAGCAATTAACTATGCTACTGTGTATCATTTATTCTTTGTTTTTATTGTTACTCTCATTTCCCAACTAGACTCCCTGAAATCAAAGATCATATCTCACTCAATTTATGTAGCACTTATACTACCTGCCAAAGTGCTAAATAAAGAATACATATTAAAATAATAAGATTTATTGTTTTATTATGTTCTGTTCTAGGGATTATGGGGGCAAAGATTCTAGTAGCTTCTTCTGGTTTTATCTATCAGATGGAACACAGTCAACTGGACGGAAAAATAAATCAAGCTCATAGTATCTCAGGAATAAAATTTGCAGTAGATTGGTTTCTGGCAAGAGATCTCTGAAGGCCAACAGTTGGTCCTGGGTGCTACTATTGCCTCAGACCAATATGCCATAGCTCTGGACTAAATCTGCTGGTGTGCTATAGTGACTATGATAGAAGCTATATACCATTATCTTATCATAAACATATTGGTAGTAATATGACTAAAAGGAATAACTGGAAAAAAATTAAACTCAGTTTGTGTACAATAACGGTGCACAATTGTATTTTAGTTTATTTCCTCAAGACCACTTTTTCCCCCTACAATTCATTTCCCTGATGAGCTTCCCTTTAAATGGATTATTTATGTAGCATGGCCATCATTTCACTACTATTCTGAGCTAATTATTATGCTCATCTCCATCTCTCTCACACAGTATCCCCACGCCACAGTTGACCTAATGATGACTTTCATATGAAATATTATTTGATTTGTTTCATCAGAAGCACATGGAGTTAATATTTGACTTAAAATTTCCCAGAGGAACAAATGGTATTTAGGTGGAAAAATAAACATGCACAGTAAAACACCTTAAAGCTGCCACTTTGGGTATTTTGGAAAGCAATTTCACAACATCAGCCAAAAAATGTTCATACCTTTTTTTTCCTAACATTTTTATTGGAGTATAATTGCTTTACAATGGTGTGTTACTTTCTGCTTTATTACAAAGTGAAACAGTTATACATGTACATATGTGCTGATATCTCTTCCCTCTTGCGCCTCCCTCCCTCCCACCCTCCCGATCCCACCCTTCTAGCTGGTCATATAGCACCAAGCTGATCTCCCCGTGCTATGTGACTGATTCTCACTAGCTATTTATTTTACATTTGGTAGTGTACATATGTCCATATATACACTACCACTCTCTCACTTTCTCCCAGCTTACCCTTCCCCCTCCCCACGTCCTCAAGTCCATTCTGTAGTAGGTCGGCCTCTTTATTCCCGTCTTGCCTCTAAGTCCTCTTTTTTTTCTTTTAATATATATATTTATTTATTTTTGGTTGCCTTAGGTCTTCACTGCTCCTCACGGGCTTTCTCTAGTTGCGGCGAGAAGGGGCTACTCTTCGTTGCAGTGCGCGGGCTTCTCATGTTGCAGGGCACAGGCTCTAGGCGTGTGGGCTTCAGTAGTTGTGGCACGCGGGCTCACTAGTTGTGGTGCACGGGCTTAGGTGCTCCGCGGCATGTGGAATCTTCCCAAACCAGGGCTCGAACCCATGTCCCCCGCATTGGCAGGCGGATTCTTAACCACTGCACCACCAGGGGAGTCCCTGCACCTAGGTACTTCAAGACAAATTTTTTGTTTGAATTCCATATATATGTGTTCTCATACGGTATTTGGTTTTCTCCTTCTGACTTACTTCACTCTGTATGAGACTCTAGGTCGATCCACCTCACTACAAGTAACTCAATTTTGTTGTTTTTTATGCCTGAGTAATATTCCACTGTATATATGTGCCACATCTTCTTTATCCATTCATCTATTGATGGACACTTAGGTTGCTTCCATGTCCTGGCTATTGTAAACAGAGCTGCAATGAACATTGTGGTACATGAGTCTTTTTGAATTATAGTTTTCTCAGGGTATATGCCCAGTAGTGGGATTGCTGGGTTGTATGGTAGTGCTATTTTTAGTTTTTTAAGGAACCTCCATACTGTTCTCCATAGTGGCTGTATCAATTTACATTCCAACCAACAGTGCAAGAGGGTTCCCTTTTCTCCACACCCTCTCCAGCATTTATTGTTTGTAGATTTTTTGATGATGGCCATTCTGACCGGTGTGAGATGATATCGCATTATTGTAGTTTTTTGTTTGTTTTTAATTAATTTATTTATTTGTATTTGTTTTTGTTTTTGGCTGTGTCGGGTCTTCGTTCTGTGCATGGGCTTTCTCTAGTTGCAGCGAGTGGTGTGTGGGCTTCTCATTGCCGTGGCTTCTCTTGTTACAGAGCATGGGCTCTAGAGCACAGTCTCAGTAGTTGTGGCACACAGCCTTAGTTGCTCTGTGGCATGTGGGAATCTTCCTGGGGCAGGGATCAAACCCATGTCCCCTGCATTAGCAGGCAGATTCCCACCCACTGCAACACCAGGGAAGCCCCTCATTGTAGTTTTGATTTGCATTTCTCTAATGATTAATGATGTTGAGCATTCTTTCACGTGTTTGTTGGCAATCTGTGTATCTTCTTTGGAGAAATGTCTACTTAGGTCTTCTGCCCACTTTTGGATTGGATTCTTTGGTTTTTTGATATTGAGCTGCATGAGCTCTTGTAAATTGTGGACATTAATCCTTTGTCAGTTGCTTCATTTGCAAATATCTTCTCCCATTCTCAAGGTTGTCTTTTCACCTTGTTTATGGTTTCCTTTGCTGTGCAAAAGCTTTTAAGTTTCATTAGGGCCCCTTGGTTTATTTGTTTTTACTTCCATTGCTCTAGGAGCTGGGTCATAAAGGATCTTGCTGTGATTTATATCATAGAGTGTTCTGCCTATGTTTTCCTCTAAGAGTTTGATAGTTTCTGGCCTTACATTTAGGTCTTTAATCCATTTGGAGCTTATTTTTATGTATGGTGTTAGGGACTGTTGAAATTTCATTCTTTTACATGTAGCTGTCCAGTTTCCCAGCACCACTTACTGAAGAGGCTGTCTTTTCTCCATTGTATATTCTTGCCTCCTTTATCAAAGATAAGGTGACCATATGTTCATGGGTTTATCTCTGGGCTTTCTATCCTGTTCCATTCATCTATATTTCTGTTTTTGTACCAGTGCCATATTGTCTTGATTACTGTAGCTTTGTAGTATAGTCTGAAGTCAGGGAGCCTGATTCCTCCAGCTCCGTTTTTCTTTCTCAAGATTGCTTTGGCTATTCAGGGTCTTTTGTGTTTCCCTACAAATTGTGAGATTTTTTGTTCTAGTTATATGAAAAATGCCAGTGATAGTTTGATAGGGATTGCATTGAATCTGTCGATTGCTTTGAGTAGTAGAGTCATTTTCACAATGTTGATTCTTCCAATCCAAGAACATGGTATATCTCTCCATCTATTAGTATCATCTTTAATTTCTTTCATCAGTGTCTTATAATTTTCTGCATACAGGTCTTTTGTCTCCTTAGGTAGGTTTATTCCTAGGTATTTTATTCTTTTTGTTGCAGTGGTAAATGGGAGTGTTTTCTTAATTTCACTTTCAGATATTTCATCATTAGTGTATAGGAATGCAAGAGATTTCTGTGCATTAATTTTGTTTCCTGCTACTTTACCAAATTCATTGATTAGCTCTAGTAGTTTTCTGGTAGCATCTTTAGGATTCTCTATGTATAGTATCATGTCATCTGCAAACAGTGACAGCTTTACTACTTCTTTTCTGATTTGGATTCCTTTTATTTCTTTTTCTTCTCTGATTTCTATGGCTAAAACTTCCAAAACTATGTTGAATAATAGTGGTGAGAATGGGCAACCTTGTCTTTTTCCTGATCTTAGTGGAAATGGTTTCAGTTTTTCACCGTTGAGCACGATGTAGGCTGTGGGTCTGTCATATATGGCCTTTATTATGTTAAGGTAACTTCCCTCTATGCCTACTTTCTGGAGGGTTTTTATCATAAATGGTTGTTGAATTTTGTCAAAAGCTTTCTCTGCATCTACTGAGATGACCATATGCTTTTTCTCCTTCAAGTTGTTAATATGGTGTATCACATTGACTGATTTGCATATATTGAAGAATCCTTACATTCCTGGGATAAACCCCACTTGATCGTGGTGTAAGATCCTTTTAATGTGCTGCTGGATTCTGTTTGCTAGTATTTTGTTGAGGATTTTTGCATCTATGTTCATCAGTGATATTGGCCTGTAGTTTTCTTTTTTTGTGACATCTTTGTCTGGTTTTGGTATCAGGGTGATGGTGGTCTCGCATAATGAGCTTGGGAGTGTTCCTCCCTCTGCTATATTTTGGAAGGGTTTGAGAAGGATAGGTGTTAGCTCTTCTCTAAACGTTTCATAGAATTTGCCTGTGAAGCCATCTGGTCCTGGACTTTTATTTGTTGGAAGATTTTTAATCACAGTTTCAGTGTCAGTGCTTGTGATGTTCGTATCTTTTGACACAGTAATTGCTTTTCTGAGACTCTATCCTTTGGAAATAATCCAAAATATGGAGGGGATAACCTCTGCACTGAATAGTGTTCCATAAATCATTATTTACAATAGAGAAAAGTTAAGAACAACATACGTGTCCAATAATAAAGAAATACACAGAAAAAATACGCTAAATCCACTAGAAGGAATATTATTCATCCATTTAAAATAGTGGTCACATTGGCACAACAATAGACATATAGATCAATGGAACACAATAGAGAGCCCAAAAATAAACCCATGTACCTATGGTCAATTAATCTATGCCAAAGACAAAGGAGGCAAGAATATACAATGGGGAAAAGACAGTCTCTTCAGCAACTGGTATTGGGAAAGCTGGACAGCCGCATGTAAATCCATGAAGTTAGAACACTCCCTCACACCATATGTAGAAATAAACTCAAAATGGCTTAAATGCTTAAATAGAAGACATGACACCATAAAACTCCTAGAAGAGAACATAGGCAAAACATTCTCAGACATAAATAATAGCAGTATCTTCTCAGATCTGTCTCCCAAGGCAAAAGAAATAGAAGCAAAAATAAACACATTAGGGACTTCCCTGGTGGCACAGTGATTAAGAATCCGCCTGCCAATGCAGGGGACACGGGTTCGAGCCCTGGTCCGGCAAGATCCCACATGCCACGGAGCAACTAAGCCCATGTGCCACAACTACTGAGCCTGCGCTCTAGAGCCTGCATTCCACATCTGTTGAAGCCCGCATGCCTAGAGCCCATGCTCCGCAACAAGAGAAGCCACCGCAATGAGAAGCACGCGCACCGCAATAAAGAGTAGTCCCTGCTCGCCGCAACTAGAGAAGGCCCGCGTGCAGCAATGAAGAACCAACGCAATCAAAAATAAATTAATTTTAAAAAATAAACAAATGGGACATAATTAAACTTAAAAGTTTTTCCACAGCAAAAAAAAAAAAAAAAAAAACCCATCAACAAAATGAAAAGACAACCTAAAGAATGGAAGAAAATATGTGCAAATTATGGAACTGATAAGGGCTTAATTGCCAAAATATACAAATAGCTCATAAAACTCAGTATCGAAAAAACAACCCAATCAAAAATTGGGCACACAGGGAGATCAACTCGGTGCTTTGTGACCACCTAGAGGGGTGGGATAGGGAGGGTGGGAGGGAGGGAAATGCAAGAGGGAAGAGATATGGGGACATATGTATATGTATAACTCATTCACTTTTTTATAAACCAGAAACTAACACACCATTGTAAAGCAATTATACTCCAATAAAGATGTTAAAAAATATATAAATAAAAAATAAACATTTTTTAAAAAATAAATAAATTGGGAAGAAAACCTAAATAGACATTTCTCCAAAGAAAACATACAGATGGCCAACAGGCACATGAAAAGATGCTCAACATCACTATTAGATAAATGCAAATCAAAACTACAGTGAGGTATCATCTCATACAAGTCAGAATGGCAACTACAAGTTATCAATAAGTTTACAAATAATAAATACTAAAGACAGTGTGGAGAAAACTGTTGGTGGGAATGTAAATTGATACAGCCACTATGGAGAACAGTATGGAAGTTCCTTAAAAAAACAAAAATAGAGTTACCATATGATCCAGCAATGTCACTCCTGGGCATATATCCAGAGAAGACAAAAAACTAATTCAAAAAGATATATATACCCCAATGCTCATAGCAGTGCTATTTACAATAGCCAAGGCATGGAGGCAACCTAAATGTCTATCAACAGATGAATGAATAAAGAATATGTGGTATATGTGTGTGTTTGTGTGTGTGTGTATATGTATACATACATACATACACAATGGAATGTTACTCAGCCATAAAAAAGAAAGAGAGAGCTCCCTGGTTGCCTAGTGGTTAGGACTCCAGGCTTTCACTACCATGGCCTGGGTTCAATCCCTGGTCAGGGAGTGGAGATCTCACAAGCCATGCAGCATGGCCAAAGGAAAAAGAATGAAATAATGCCATGTGCATAATGTGAAGTAAGTCAGACATAGAAAGACAAACATCATATGATATCACCTATTTGTGGAATCTAAAAAAAAAATGATACAACTGAACTTATTTACAAAACAGAAATAGACTCATAGACAGAAAACAAACTTATGGGGCTTCCCTGGTGGTCCAGTGGGTAAGACTCTGTGCTCCCAGTGCAGGTGGCCCGGGTTCAATTCCTGGTTAAGGAACTAGATCCCGCATTCATGCCGCAACTAAGGAGTCCACATGCTGTAACTAAGAAGTCGGCATGCCGCAACTAGATCCCACATGCTGCAGCCAAGATCCCAAGTGCTGCAACCAAGATCCAGCACAGCCAAAATAAAGAAACAAATAAATATTTAGAAACAAAAGAAATGTGGGGGAGGGATAAATTAGGAGTTTGGGATTAACAGATATACACTACTGTATATAAAACAGGTAAACAAGGACGAACTGTATAGCTCGGGGAACTATATTCAGTGTATCGTAATAACCTATAATGGAAAAGAATCTGAAAAAGAACATATATCTGAATCACTTTGCTGTACACCTGAAACTAACACAATATTATAAATCGACTATACTTCAATAAAATTCTTTTTAATTTTAAAAAAATGACATTGCAAAAAAATGAAAGAAAGGGTAAGATTAATTCTGACTATAAACACTGCATATTCACAAAATGCAGATTTATTCGGCTAATATATACTGAGCACCTAATATGTGGCAAGACTTGCAAAATAAGACCAGACTCTTACTCTGAACCTCATAACCTCTTTTCACTAACAACTTAACAGAGTAAAAAGAGGTTATAATCTAAAAAGAGACTTCCTTTTTTTTAACATCTTTATTGGATTATAATTGCTTTACAATGGTGTGTTAGTTTCTGCTTTATAACAAAGTGAATCAGTTATACATATACATATGTCCCCATATCTCTTCCCTCTTGCCTCTCCCTCCCTCCCACCCTCCCTATCCCACCCCTCTAGGTGGTCACAAAGCATCGAGCTGTTCTCCCTGTGCTATGTGGCTGCTTCCCACTAGCTATCTATTTTACATTCGGTAGTGTACATATGTCCATGCCACTCTCTCACTTTGTCCCAGCTTCCCCTTCCCCCTCCCCATACCTTCAAGTCCATTCTCTAGTAGGTCTGTGACTTTATTCCCGTCTCGCCCCTAGGTTCTTCATGAACTTTTTTTTTTTTAGATTCCATATATATGTGTTACCATATGGTATTTGTTTTTCTCTTTCTGACTTACTTCACTCTGTATGACAGACTCTAGGTCCACCCACCTCACTACAAATAACTCAATTTCTTTTCTTTTTACGGCTGAGTAATATTCCATTGTATATCTGTGCCACATCTTCTTTATCCACTCATCTGTTGATGGACACTTAGGTTGCTTCCATGTCCTGGCTATTGTAAATAGAGCTGCAATGAACATTGTGGTACATGAGTCTTTTTGAATTATGGTTTTCTCAGGGTATATGCCCAGTAGTGGGATTGCTGTGTCATATGGTAGTTCTATTTTTAGTTTTTTAAGGAACCTCCATAGTGGCTGTATCAATTTACATTCCTACCAACAGGCAAGAGGGTTCCCTTTTCTCCACACCCTCTCCAGCATTTATTGTTTGTAGATTTTTTAATGATGGCCATTCTGACCAGTGTGAGATGATATCTCATTGTAGTTTTGATTTGCATTTCTCTAATGATTAATGATGTTGAGCATTCTAAAAAGAGACTTCTATGTAAAAAAATACACTAACAACTTTAGAACTAATTAACAAATTTAACAAGGTTGCAGGATACAAGATCAATACACGAAAAACAATTACATTAGCAATGAATAATCTGAAAATTAAATTACGAAAACAGTACATCTATGATAACATCAAAAGAAATGAAACGTAGAAAATTTAACAAAAAACTACAAAACTTACACTCCAAACTAAAAACGCTGAAAAATTAAACAATAAATGGAAAGACACGCCATTTTATGGCTTAGAACACTTAATATTGTTAAGTTGGCAATACTCCCCAAATTGATCTATGGATTTATGCACTACCCATCAAAATTCCAGCTGTCTTCTTTGCAGAAATTGGCAAGCAGATCCTAAATTTCATATGGAAATTCAAGGGACCCCAGAATAGTCAAAAGAATCTTGAAAGAGAAGAACAAAGTTAAAGGACTCGCATTTCCAATTTCAAAACTTTCTACAAAGCTACAATAATCAGGAGAGTGTAGTATTGGCATAAGGACAGACATATAGATCAATGGAATAGACCTGAGAATCCAGAAATATACCCTCATATTTATGGTCAATTGATTTTTGATAAGGATACTAACACAAATTTAATGGGGAAAGAACAGTCAACAAACATACTGGGACAGCTTGATATCCACATGCAAAAGAATGAATTTGGATCCCTTCCTCATATGATATGCAAAAGTAAACTCAAAATGAATCATAAACCTAAAGGTAAGAACTAAAACTATAAAACTCTCAGAAGAAAACATAACAGTAAGTCTTCACGACCTTGGGTTAGGAAAAGCCTCCTTAGATATGACACCGAAAGTATAAACAATAAAAGAAAGACTTGATAAGTTAGACTTTTACAAAATTTTAAACTTTTTTGCTTCAGAGGATACAATCAAGAAAGTGAAAAGATAACTCACAGAATGGGAGAAAATATTTTGCAAGTCACGTATCTGATAAGTGACTTGTATCTGGAATATATAAAGAACTCCTACTACTCATAATAAAAAGACAACTCAGTTTAAAAATTGGCACAGGATCTTAATAGATATTTCTCCAAATAAAATATGCAAATGACCAATAAGCACATGAGAAGATGCTCAACATCATCAGCCATCAGGGAAACAAATTAACCACAATGAGATACCACCTCACACCCATTAGGATGACTACTATCAAAAAATAGAAATAACAAGTGTTGGTAAGGATGCAGAGAAACTGGAACCCTTGTGCACTACTGATGGGAATTTAAAATGGTGCAGCCACTATGGTAAACAGTATGGCAGTTCCTCAAAAAAAAAAAAATAGAATTACCAGATGATCCAGCAATTCCACTTCTGGGTATATACCCAAAAGAATTGAAAGCAAGGACTTGAACAGATACTTTTATACCCATGTTCATAGCTGCATTATTCACAAAAGCCAAAAGGTGGAAGCAGTTCAGGTATCTATGGACTGATATATAGATAAACAAAATGTGGTATGTACACATAAAGGAATATTATGAAGCCTTAAAAAGGACAGAAATTCTGGGGGAGGGGAAAAAAAGAAGGCAGAAATTCTGACACATACTGCACCATGGATAAATCTGAGGACATTATACTGAGTGAAATATGCCAGTCACAATGTGAGAAATACTGTATGATTCCACTTATATGAAGTACCAAGAGTAGTCAAACTTATAGAGATAGAAAGTAGAATTGTGGTTGCCAGGGTCTGGGGGAAAGGGAGAATGGGGAGTTGTTGTTTAATAGGTATAGAATTTCAGTTTTGCAAGATGAAAAGAGTTCTGGAGATTGGTTGCAAAACGATGTGAATGTACTCAATACTACTGAATTTTACATTTAAAAATAGTTAAGATGGTAAATTTTACATTATGTATACTTTACCACAATTAAAAATAAAACAAACACAATGAGATACTACTTCACACTCACTAGGATGGCTATAATCAAAAAGCTAATAATAAGTATTGGTGATGATGTGGAAAAACTGGGTCAATTTTTGACCCAATTTGATATGCTGCCGGTGGGAATGTAAAATGGTACAGTCACTTTGGAAAACAATCTGGCAGTTCCTCAAAATTTAAACAGAGTTACCATATGACCAGCAATGTCACTCCTAGGTATATACCTAAGAGAAATAAAAACCTGTACATGAATGTTCACAGCAGCATCATTCATAGTAGCCAAAAGGTGTAAACAACCCAAACGTTCATCAACAGATGAATGGATATACAAAACATGATATATCCAAAGAATGGAATATTATCAGCCATAAAAGGTAATGCAGTACATGGGACTTCCCTGGTGGCGCAGTGGTTAAGAATCTGCCTGCCAATGCAGGGGACATGGGTTCGAGCCCTGCTCTGGGAAGATCCTACATGCCGCAGAGTAACTAATCCCATGCGCCACAACTACTAAGCCTGTGCTCTAGAGCCCACGAGCCACAACTACTGAAGCCCGCGTGCCTAGAACCCGTGCTTTACAACTAGAGAAGTCACCGCAATGAGAAGCCTTCACACCGCAACAAAGAGTAGCCCCCCGCTCGCCACAACTAGAGAAAGCCCACGCTCATCAATGAAGACCCAACGCAGCCAATCAATCAATAAATAAAACTCAAGCTTTCAAATGGAAATTAGAATTAAAAATAAAAGTAATGAAGTACAGATACATGCTACAACATGGAAGAACCTTGAAAACATTATGCTAAGTGACAGAAGTCAGTCCCAAAAGACCACATACTGTATGATTCCATTTATATAACATGTCCAGGATAGGCAAATCCACAGAGATGGAAAGTAGACTAGAGGTTGCCTAGAGCTGGAGGAGAGAGGAGGAAATGGAGAGTGTCTGTGAATGGGTGCAAGGTTTCTTTTGGAGGTGATGAAAATGTTCTAAAGTTAACTGTGGTGATGGGTGCGCAACTCTGTGAAATACTAAAAATCACTGAATTGTACACTTCAAATGGGTAAATTATATGGCATATGAATTATATATAAAGTTATATATATAAAGTTATATATATGAGAGACGTATTTACAACAAACTTTATTCTCACCTTTCCATGTGTGCAATCACCAAAATGGAAGGATCTGCCCAAGGTAAACATTCCCAAAAGTATTTCAGAACCTCAAGGCAATTTCTAAATTAAGTGACAGACCTCCAATTAAACACTAGAAAAAAAAACCCAAAAAAGCACCACTGAAGCCTTATATTCAACTGAGTTCCCCACTACCAAGTACCACGTAGTTTCTTACTTTGCTGAAGAAGGAAGGAAAAGAGAACTATTATTATTTTTTTTATGTATTAATTTTATTTATTGGCTGTGTTGGGTCTTCACTGCTGTGCGCAGGCTTTCTCTAGTTGCAGCGAGCAGGGGCTACTCTTCGTTGTGGTGTGCAGGCTTCTCATCATAGTGGCTTATCTTATTGTGGCACACGGGCTTAGTTGCTCCGTGGCATGTGGGATCTTCCAGGACCAGGGCTCAAACCCATGTGCCCTGCGTTGGCAGGCATATTCTTAACCACTGCGCCACCAGAGAAGCCCAAGAACTATTATTAAGTGACTAACTGCTATGCACCCAGGACCTTAAATATGTTATTTTGTTTACTATTCACAACAACACTGGGAGGTGGGTTTTATTATGCTCCTTTTAACCGATGAGAAAACTGAAGCCTAGACAGATTAAATAGTACATATTAAATTTGAGGCATATTTTTCCATTGGTTTCTAAAACAGTATTTTCCCTAAATGTGCCATTAGGCTTGATTTCCATGTATTTAGATTTCATGTTAATCATGAAGTCTATTTTTTTACTTATACATTAATTAAAACAGTGAATCATCAAAACTTATAAACAAAATCATCAAAACTTATAAACAAAATACCAACCTGAGAGTCCTGCATTTCAGCCATAGACTCCCTGTTGATATTTGCTATGTCCGCGAAGAGTCTATCAATTGTCTCAGGTATCATAGATGAACCGTCTTTTATAAGCAGGTTTTCAACCATTTCTGAAATAACAATAAATGATAAAAGTGCTGTGAACTATCACCACTGGCTGAAAGTAGCAAATCATTCTGAAATCTGTTCCTAGACCTTTTGTCAAATGAATACAGCATGGAGAAACTTCAATACTCCTTAGAGTAAAACCAAACTGGAGATAAAGTTTATTCTAGCTAAAGGCAAAGTATAATTTTCAAATAACATTTGTATTTCCTGGGAGTCACTTGTTTATAACTTAATCATCATTACTCATTCTCAAAGTAAAATGCATTGACTTCACAAATAGTCATGTTATTATAGGTCATCTTAAAACTACAGAAGAGAAATTAACAATGTCTTCAAAATTACAAAATGTAGAAATTCTGAAGGGAGACTTAGATACATGCCCTGTAAAACTAAAATACTTATTAATACTTTAAAGCATTAGACAGACATACGCTGAAGTCTTGACCTTACTTTGAGAGACAAAAAATGACATGCTCAATTAGCAACAACATTAACCAGTTACTGAATCTGTACAAATGATGTCACCATTTTCTAAACGGTCTTGAGCTCCAGACCCGATATAGCTGAATCTTATTAGGCCATAGAATTCCTTAAAACCCAAACATGATGTAGAACCATAATTGATGCCTTTCATATTATCAAAATAGAGGTTTTTCCAAACTCGTGTAACAGAGGTCTCCATAACCTACATGTCTCTAATTTCTTGCAACATTTCTGAGCATTAACTAAAAAGAATGTTGTTAACATTCATAACAATACCATAAGAGCACCTTCTGGAAGATTTTTAATCTGCTACAATAAACAGGTTTTTAACCTGCTACAACGAACAATACATCTGCTAACTGAAAAATCTTCAGGACTTTGCTGGTGGCACAGTAGTTAAGAATCTGCCTAACAATGCAGGAGGTACGGGTTCGAGCCCTGGTCCAGGAAGATCCAACATTCTACGGAAGCAAATAAGCCCGTGCGCCCCAACTACTGAGCCTGCACTCCAGAGCCCGTAAGCCACAACTACTGAGCCCGCGTGCCCAGAGCCCATGCTCTGCAACAAGAGAAGTCACCACAATGAGAAACCCGCACACCACAACAAAAAGTAGCCCCCACTCGCCGCAACTAGAGAAAGCCCGCGAGCAGCAACAAAGACCCAACGCAGCCAAAAATAAATAAATAAATAAAATATTTCTTTAAAAAGAAAACTTTTCAGTTAAATATCAGAAAACAGATTCACATAGAGACTTCACAAAGAAACTTATTTTCAAATACACGCAAACATTTTTTAAAGCTCATAGACTCTTTAGTACCCACTGCATGATCAAAGATATTAGGGAAAATATACCATACATATTTCATATGCCTCAAGTAATGATACATATGAAAAGAAAAACCTCTAGCTTCCTTACTCCCATAAATTGGTTAACAGAAGGACTAATATTAAATATCTTGATTCATCTAAGATTAGGTAAGCATTAGGCTGAGAAATATATATATTATAGTCCTTGCTCAAAATATTGATAACAGAACTAGGAAAGTTTAGACTGGGAGAAAATATTTGCAAATCATATATCTGATAAGGGCTTAATATTCAAAATATATAAAGAAATCATACAACTTAATAGCAAAAGAAAATCCAATTTAAAAATGCCTGAATAGACCCTTTTCCAAAGAAAACACAGTGAAGGCCAACAGGTACATGAAAAAAAAGATGTTCAACATCATTAATCATCAAGGAAATGCAAAGCAAAACCATAATGAGATACCACCTCACACCTGTTAGAATGGCCATCACAAAAAGACAAGCAATAACAAGTGATGGTGGGGATGTGGAGAAAAGGGAACCCTCAACACTGTTCGTGGAAATGTAAATTGGTGCAGCCACTATGGAAAACAGTAGGCAGGTTCCTCAAAAAATTAAAAATAGGACTACCATATGATCCAGCAATTCCACTTCTGGGTATTTATCTGAAGAAAATGAAAACACTAACCTGAAAAGACCTGTGCAACCCCATGTTCATTGCAGCATTATTTACAATAGCCAAGATGTGCAAAGAACCTAAGTCTCCATCGATGAATGGATTAAAAAATGTGCTAAATATGTACAATAAAATGTTATTCAGCCATAAAAAAGAATGAAATCTTGCCATGTGCAACAGGTATGGACCTTAAAGGCATTATACTAAGTGAAATACGTCACACAGAGAAAGACAAATACCGTATGATCTCACTTACATGTGGAATCATTTTTTTTAAAAAAAGGCTCAGAGATACAGGAAACAGACTGGTGGTTGTCAGAAGCAGGAAGTGGAGGGGGGGCCAAATGGGTAAAGGAAGTCAAAAGGTACAAACTTCCAGTTATGAAATAAATAGGTCATAGGGATGCAATATACAGCATGGCAACCATAGTTATTACTATACTGTATATTTTAAAACTGTTATGAGTAAATCTTGGGAGAAGTTTCAAGATGGCAGAGGAGTTAAGACGTGGAGATCACCTTCCTCCCCACAAATACATCAGAAATACATCTACATGTGGAACAATTCCTACAGAACATCTACTGAATACTGGCAAAAGACCTCAGACTTCTCAAAAGGCAAGAAACTCCCCACCTACCTGGGTATGGCAAAAGAAAAAAGAAAAAACAGACACAAAAGAACAGGAGTGGGACCTGGACCTCTGGGAGGGAGCTGTGAAGGAGAAAAGGTTTCCACACACTAGGAAGCCCCTTCGCGGGCGGAGACAGCGGGTGGCGGAGGGGGGGAAGCTTCAGAGCCACAGAGGAGAGCACAGCAACAGGGGTGCAGAGGGCAAAGAGGACAGATTCCCGCACAGAAGATCGGTGCCGACCAGCACTCACCAGCCCGAGAGGCTTGTCTGCTCACCCGCTGGGGCAGGCGGGGTCTGCGAGCTGAGGCTCGGGCTTCGAAGGTAGGATCCCAGGGAGAGGGCTGGGGTTGCCTGCGTGAACACAGCCTGAAGGGGGCTAGTATGCCACAGGTAGCCAGGAGGGAGTCCAGGAAAGAATCTGGAGCTGCCAAAGAGGCAAAACACTTTTTCTTGCCTCTTTGTTTCCTGGTGCGCAAGGAGAGGGGTTCAGAGTGCACATAAAGGAGCTCCAGAGACAGGCGCAAGCCGCGGCTATGAGCGCGGACCCCAAAGACGGGCATGAGACGCTAAGGCTGCTGTTGCAGCCACCAAGAAGCCTGTGTGCAACCACAGTTCACTATCCACACCGCCCCTCCCGGGAGCCTGTGCACCCCGCCACTGCCAGGGTTTCGGGATCCAGGGATAACTTCCCCGGGGAGAACACATGGCGCGCCTCAGGATGCTGCAACGTCATGCTGGGCTCTGCCGCCGCAGGCTCACCCCAAACTCCGTACCCCTCCCTTCCCCCCCAGCCTGAGTGATCCAGAGCACCCGAATCAGCTGTTCCTTTAACCCCGTCCTGTCTGAGCGAAGAACAGATGCCCTCAGGCAACCTACACAGAGAGGTGGGTCCAACTCCAAAGCTGAAGCCCAGGAGCTGTGCTAACAAAGAAGAGAAGGGAAATTTCTCCCAGCAGCCTCAGGAGCAGCGGATTAAATCTTCACAATCAACTTGATGTACCCTGCATCTGTGAAATACCTAAATAGACAACGAATCATCCTAAATTGATGAGGTGGACTTTGGGAGAAATGATATATATTTTTTTCCCTTTTTCTCTTTTTGTGAGTGTGTATGTGTGTGCTTCTGTGTGTGATTTTCTCTGTATAGCTTTGCTTTTACCATTTGTCCTAGGGTTCTGTCTGTCCATTTTTTTTGTTGCTGTTGTTTTTAGTATAGTATTTAGCACTTGTTATCATTGATGGATTTGTTTTTTGGTTTGCTTTGGTTGCTCTCTGCTTTCTTTCCTCCTCTTTTTTTATTACTTAAAAAAATTTTATATTATTTTTTATTTTAATAACTTTATTTTATCTTCCCCTTTCTTTCTTTCTTTTTATTCTCCCTTTGATCCTGAGCCGTGTGAATGACAGGCTCTTGGTGCTCCAGCCAGGCATCAGGGCTATGTCTCTAAGGTGGGAGAGCCAAGTTCAGGACACTGGTCCACAGCAGACCTCCCAGCTCCACGTAATATCAAACGGCGAAAATCTCCAAGAGATCTCCATCTCAACACCAACACCCAGCTTCACTCCACGACCAGCAAGCTACAGTGCTGGACACCCTATGCCAAACAACTAAAAAGACAGGAACACAACCCCACCCAGGAGCAGAGAGGCTGCCTAAAATCATAATAAGGCCACAGACACAACAAAACACACCACCAGATGTGGACCTGCCCACCAGAAAGACAAGATCCAGTCTTATTCACCAGAACACAGGCACTACTCCCCTCCACCAGGAGGCCTACACAACCCACAGAACCAACCTTAGCCACTGGGGGAGACACCAAAAACAATGGGAACTACGAACCTGCAGCCTGCAAAAAGGAGAACCCAAACACGGTAAGTTAAGCAAAATGAGAAGACAGAGAAACACACAGCAGATGAAGGAGCAAGGCAAAAACCCACCACACCAAACAAATGAAGAGGAAATAGGCAGTCTACCTGAAAAAGAATTCAGAATAATGATAGTAAAGATGATCCAAATTCTTGGAAATAGAATGGAGAAAATACAAGAAACGTTTAACAAGGACCCAGAAGAACTAAAGAGCAAACAAACAGTGATGAACAACACAATAAATGAAATTAAAAATTCTCTAGAAGGGATCAATAGCAGAATAACTGAGGCAGAAGAACGGATAAGTGACCTGGGAGATAAAATAGTGGAAATAACTAGTGCAGAGCAGAATAAAGAAAAAAGAATGAAAAGAACTGAGGACAGTCTCAGAGACCTCTGGAACAATATTAAACGCACCAACATTCGAACTACAGAGGTCCCAGAAGAAGAAGACAAAAAGAAAGGGACTGAGGGGCTTCCCTGGTGGCACAGTGGTTGGGAGTCCGCCTGCCGATGCAGGGGGCGTGGGTTCATGCCCCAGTGCAGGAGGATCCCACGTGCCGCGGAGTGGCTGGGCCCGTGAGCCGTGGCCGCTGAGCCTGCGCGTCCGGAGCCTGTGCTCCGCAACGGGAGAGGCCACATCAGTGAGAGGCCCGCATACCGCAAAACAAAAACAAAAACAAAAAAGAGAAAAGAAAGGGACTGAGAAAATATTGCAAGATATTATAGTTCAAAACTTCCCTAATAGGGGAAAGGAAATAGTTAATCAAGTCCAGGAAGCACAGAGAGTCCCATACAGGATAAATCCAAGGAGAAATACGCCAAGACACATATTAATCAAACTATCAAAAATTAATTACAAAGAAAAATATTAAAATCAGCAAGGGAAAAACAACAAACAACAGGCAAGGGAATCCCCATAAGTTTGACAGATATCTTTCAACAAAAACTCTGCAAGCCATAAGGGAGGGGCAGAACATATTTAAAGTGATGAAGGAGAAAAACCTACAACCAAGATTACTCTACCCAGCAAGGATCTCATTCAGATTTGATGGAGAAATTAATACCTTTACAGACAAGCCAAAGCTAAGAGAATTCAGCACCACCAAACCAGCATTACAACAAATGCTAAAGGAACTTCTCTAGGCAGGAAACACAAGAGAAGAAAAAGACCTACAATAACAAACCCCAAACAATTAAGAAAATGGTAATAGAAACATACTTATCGATAATTACCTTAAATGTAAATGGATTAAATGCTACAACCAAAAGACATACACTGGCTGAATGGATACAAAAACAACAAACTGTATATATGCTGTATAAAAAGACCCACTTCAGACCTAGGAACACATACAGACTGAAAGTGAGGGGATGGAAAAAGATATTCCATGCAAAGGGAAATCAAAAGAACGCTGGAGTAGCAATTCTCATATCAGACAAAATAAGACTTTAAAACAAAGACTATTACAAGAGACAATGAAGGACACTACATAATGATCAATCCAAGAAGAAGATATAACAATTGTAAATAGTTATGCACCCAACAAAGGAGAACCTCAATATATAAGGCAAATACTAACAGCTATAAAAGGGCAAGTCAACAGTAACACCAGCATAGTAGGGGACTTTAACACCCCACTTTCACTAATGCACAGATCATCCAAAATGAAAATAAATAAGGAAACACAAGCTTCAAATGATACATTCAACAAGATGGACTTAACTGATATTTATAGGACATGGCATCCAAAAACAACAGAATACACATTCTTCTCAAGTGCTCATGGAACATTCTCCAGGATACATCATATCTTGGGGCACAAATCAAGGCTTGGTAAATTTAAGAAAATTGAAATCGTGTCAAATATCTTTTCGGACCACAACGCTATGAGACTAGATATCAATTACAGGAAAAGATCTGTAAAACATACAAACACATGGAGGCTAAACAATACACTACTTAATAACCAAGAGATCACTGAAGAAATCAAAGAGGAAATCAAGAAATACCTAGAAACAAATGACAGTGAAAACACGACAACCCAAAACCTATGGGATGCAGCAAGAACAGTTCTAAGAGGGAAGTTTATAGCAATACAATCCTACCTTAAGAAACAAGAAACATCTCAAACAACCTAACCGTACACCTAAAGCAATTAGAGAAAGGAGAACAAAAAAACCCCAAATTTAGCAGAAGGAAAGAAATCATAAAGATCAGATCAGAAATAAATGAAAAAGAAATGAAGGAAACGATAGCAGAGATCAGTAAAATAAAAGCTGGTTCTTCGAGAAGATAAACAAAATTGATAAACCATTAGCCAGACTCATCAAGAAAAAAAGGAAGAAGACTCAAATCAGTAGAATTAGAATTGAAAAAGGAGAAGTAACAACTAACACGGCAGAAATACAAAGGATCATGAGATTACTACAAGCAACTCTATGCCAATAAACTGAACAACCTGGAAAAAATGGACAAATTCTTAGAAATGCACCACCTTCCGAGACTGAACCAGGAAGAAATAGAAAATATGAACAGACCAATCACAAGCACTGAAATTGAGAC
The DNA here is from genome assembly GCF_964270905.1 of Leucopleurus acutus. Taxonomy (NCBI): domain Eukaryota; kingdom Metazoa; phylum Chordata; class Mammalia; order Artiodactyla; family Delphinidae; genus Leucopleurus; species Leucopleurus acutus. The sequence goes on from NC_139148.1 coordinate 60,429,096, forward strand.
TATGATTAAAAAACTTCCAACAAACAAAAGCCCAGGACCAGATGGCTTCACAGGAGAATTCTATGCAACATTTAGAGAAGAGCTAACACCTATCCTTCTCAAACTCTTCCAAAATATAGCAGAGGGAGGAACATTCCCAAACTCATTCTACGAGTCCACCATCACCCTGATACCAAAACCAGACAAAGATGTCACAAAAAAAGAAAACTACAGGCCAATATCACTGATGAACATAGATGCAAAAATCCTCAACAAAATACTAGCAAACAGAATCCAACAGCACATTAAAAGGATCATACAACACGATCAAGTGCGGTTTATCCCAGGAATGCAAGGATTCTTCAATATACGCAAATCAATCAATGTGATACACCATATTAACAAATTGAAGGAGAAAAACCATATGATCATCTCAATAGATGCAGAGAAAGCTTTCGACAAAATTCAACACCCATTTAAGATAAAAAACCCTGCAGAAAGTAGGCACAGACGGAATTTTCCTCAACATAATAAAGGCCATATATGACAGACCCACAGCCAACATCGTCCTCAATGGTGAAAAACTGAAAGCATTTCCACTAAGATCAGGAACAAGACAAGGTTGCCCATTCTCACCACTATTATTCAACATAGTTTTGGAAGTTTTAGTCACAGAAATCAGAGAAGAAAAAGAAATAAAAGGAATCCAAATCGGAAAAGAAAAAGTAAAGCTGTCACTGTTTGCAAATGACATGATACTATAGAGAATCCTAAAGATGCTACCAGAAAACTACTAGAGCTAATCAATGAATTTGGTAAAGTAGCAGCATACAAAATTAATGCACAGAAATCTCTGGCATTCCTATACACTAATGATGAAAAATCTGAAAGTGAAATCAAGGAAACGCTCCCATTTACCACTGCAACAAAAAGAATAAAATATCTAGGAATAAACCTACCTAAGGAGACAAAACACCTGTATGCAGAAAATTATAAGACACTGATGAAAGAAATTAAAGATGATACTAATAGATGGAGAGGTATAACCATGTTCTTGGATTGGAAGAATCAACATTGTGAAAATGACTATTCTACCCAAAGCAATGTACAGATTCAATGCAATCCCAATATACTGCCATTGGCATTTGTCACAGAACTAGAACAAAAAATCTCACAATTCGTATGGAAACACAAAAGACCCCGAAAAGCAATCCTGAGAAAGAAAAACAGAGCTGGAGGAATCAGGCTCCCTGACTTCAGACTATAGTACAAAGCTACAGTAATCAAGACAGTATGGTACTGGCACAAAAACAGAAATATAGATCAATGGAACAGGAGAGAAAGCCCAGAGATAAACCCAAGCACATATGGTCACCTTATCTTTGATAAAGGAGGCAAGAATATACAATGGAGAAAAGACAGCCTCTTCAATAAGTGGTGCTGGGAAAACTGGACAGCTACACATAAAACAATGAAGTTAGAACACTGCCTAACACAATACACAAAAATAAACTCAAAATGGATTAAAGACCTAAATGTAAGGCCAGACACTATCAAACTCTTAGAGGAAAAAATAGGCAGAACACTCTATGACATAAATCACAGCAAGATCCTTTTTGACCCACCTCCTAGAGAAATGGAAATAAAAACAAAAATAAACAAATGGGACCTAATGAAACTTCAAAGCTTTTGCACAGCAAAGGAAACCATAAACAAGACCAAAAGATAACCCTCAGAATGGGAGAAAATATTTGCAAATGAAACAACTGACAAAGGATTAATCTCCAAAATTTACAAGCAGCTCATGCAGCTCAATATCAAAAAAAACGAACAACCCTATCCAAAAATGGGCAGAAGACCTAAATGGATATTTCTCCAAAGAAGATATACAGATTGCCAACAAACACATGAAAGAATGCTCAACATCATTAATCATTAGAGAAACGTGAATCAAAACTACAATGAGATATCATCTCACACCAGTCAGAATGGCCATCATCAAAAAATCTACAAACAATAAATGCTGGAGACGGTGTGGAGAAAAGGAAACCCTAATTGCACTGTTGGTGGGAACGTAAATTCATACATCCACTGTGGAGAACAGTATGGAGGTTCCTTAAAAAACTAAAAATAGAACTACCATACAACCCAGTAATCCCACTACTGGGCATATACCCTGAGAAAACCACTATTCAAAAAGAGTCATGTACCAAAATGTTCATTGCAGCTCTATTTACAATAGATAGGACATGAAAGCAACCTAAGTGTCCATCAACAGATGAATGGATAAAGAAGATGTGGCACATATATACAATGGAATATTACTCAGCCATAAAAAGAAACGAAATTGAGTTATTTGTCATGAGGTGGATGGACCTAGAATCTGTCATACAGAGTGAAGTAAGTCAGAAAGAGAAAACCAAATACCGTATGCTCACACATATATATGGAATCTAAAAAAAAAAAATTGGTCATGAAGAACCTAGGGGCAAGATGGGAATAAAGACGCAGACCTATTAGAGAATGGACTTGTGGACACAGGGAGGGGGAAGGGGAAGCTAGGACAAAGTGAAAGAGTGGCATGGACATATATACACTACCAAACATAAAATAGCTAGCTAGTGGGAAGCAGCCCCATAGCACAGGGAGATCAGCTCGTTGCTTTGTGACCACGTAGATGGGTGGGATAGGGAGGGTGGGAGGGAGGGAGAGGCAAGAGGGAAGAGATATGGGGACATATGCATATGTATAACTGATTCACTTTGTTATAAAGCAGAAATTAACACACCTTTGTAAAGCAATTATACTCCAATAAAAATGTTTAAAAAAAAGAGTAAATATTAGAAGTTATCAACACAAGAAAAAAATTTTCTAACTATGTATGGTGATGGATGTTAAACTAGACTTATTGTGCTGATCATTTTGTAATATACACTAATATTGAATCATTATGTTGTACACCTGAAACTAATATAATGTACGTCAATTATACCTCAATTTAAAAAATAATTAGGAAAGTTTTTAAACAATGTTTTTAAAAATCCAAATATCTTTTAAAAACAGATTTCTTGAAATGTTTTTGAAAAGAAAAAATCCAATATAAATGTTTTAATTTGACTTCCTTTTAAAAAAAATCCAAATATATTTTATTAGAATACCAAGTATAAGTCCTAGTGACATAGTATATGAGACTGTGAAGGCGTTAATTTTGATTTGTGAATGTTCTCTTAATATTTTATATAATTCATTCTTTGTCAAAATAATTCTGGTCCTTTCCAAACATATTTTCAGTGTCATTCAGTTGAGCAACTTGACTAACACCAGCTGAGGCAATGAGAGCACTGCAGTTCTTGAGGATAAAATGCAGTCAGCAAAGCTGAGTAAGTAATAGAGATCACATAGCTGAATGGTTGAGAGTTACACTATGAAGGAGAGACTTGCTTCTGGGAGAAGCTCAGAAAAGAGCTTCTATAAATACAGCATATTCCTGAGATGTGAAAACAACACTCTGTATTAAGGTTATATCAGGCAATATTGTACATTTTGAAAAAAATGATTAAATTATCTTCCTGGCTACTGAAATAAACTATGATTTACAACATGATTGCAGTCAATTTTTTTTTTAATTTTTTTTGCGATCCGTGGGCCTCTCACTATTGTGGCCTCTCCCGTTGCGGAGCACAGGCTCCGGACGCGCGGGCTCAGCAGCCATGGCTTACGGGCACAGACACTCCGCGGCATGTGGGATCCTCCCGGACCGAGGCACGAACCCGTGCCCCCTGCATCAGCAGGTGGACTCTCAACCACTGCGCCACCAGGGAAGCCCCCAGTCTATTTAATTTAAATGAGATTCATCCTAGTTAAAACTGGGGAGTCACTCTATTGAGGCAGCCACGTTAATCTGTACCAATTAATTCTGATTAGATAGACAGCATTCTAGGTACAGTATAATAGAAAATAAACTTCTTCCCTTTCCTTGAGGAAGGGAGCTTCTGTTACAACATGGAAAAAAATCTATCAACAGTCCTGCCAAGTCTCTCCCAGTGACCTCCATCAACTCAACCAGTCATTCAAAAGCCAAAGCTGTTCAAAGACTTGCCAGGGTCAATTCAAGATTTTACTCCAAATCACAATGATTACTTGCAATTTCTTCAGTGAGAAAAGAACCAAAAATGACAATAAAATTAACATTTGCATAATGCTTTACAGTCTCAAAGCTTTTTCACATGCATTCTCATTTAATCATCAATCTACTCTGTAAAGGAGATACTTTTATAAGACGCAGGAACTGAGATATAACAAAGTATAGTGACTTCTCAAAGGTGACAGAAAGAGGAACTAGCAAACTAGAAGCTGAACTCAGGCTTTCTAATTTGAAATCCTGTCCTTCCACTATACTAGGCCTATTGGAAAAGGCCTGGAAGAACTGACTTGCCAGGACTCTGAGACAACTAAAAAACAGTAGAAAGAGAAAAAATGAGCCAACACCATTCAGAGTGTTGAGGATACTGGGAGAGGGAAGGGTAAGCTGGGACAAAGTGAGAGAGTGGCATGGACATATATACACTACCAAACGTAAAATAGCTATAATTCTGATTGTAAGCTAAGAAAAACTATTCCAGCAGAGGCTACTTTTAATGAGGACAGTCAAAATGTCCAAAACAGTATCAAAAGGGCATGGCAAAAAAACTCAAGCAAACTCAGGACAAACAGGTTTAGTGACAGATAAAACCACACTGTAAATCATACTTTCTATCTAATGGTCAGAGAGATGATCATTTTTCATATACAATGTTCCAGGAGGACCCAACTGACAAACTGGGTATGGCACAAGAGAATCCAAGCAGCGAATCATAATGCACAAGTCAGATGAAACTGCATGAACCATAGTTCCAAGAGAATTATTCACAGCAGTGTATTGTAGTTCAGAGCAGCATCTTGGTCCTGGAGAGCAACTAGGAAAGGATACAGGGCAGGCTAGCTCCATGAAAATCATGACAGTCAGTAAAGATAGAGTTCTAAAGCTCAACAGGTGCCTACAGTATGCCCCTAGCATGTTAAATCTCAAATCTGATGGCCAGTATGACTTCATTCCAAACCAGTCTCTTCCCTACAACATAATACTGTTATTCTTTCTTGCCCTGTACAGAACTGGCTCAGGGACTGAAACAAACCTAGACCTGGGCTCATTAGGAGATAAAGCTATGTAAAATTTTGGAGGGCAACTGGCTGGATGGTGGCGGGAGGTAAAAAGGCAAGAGCTGACTATATCATGCTAACCAAAAAAGGAATTTCCAACTTGATTCTGGTGAGGAAAGACATCCAGTCACATCCAGGGTAATAAACTTTAAAGACTAAAGGGTAGAATTATACTTACATTGAACAAACCATAGCAGTAGGAGGAATATCTCAAAAAAGCCACAACTCAGTCCTCTCAACCAAATGCACATTGTATAAATGTTGCAATGAATCTGGTATTTTATTTCTTTCACACTCCTATAAAATGCAAGGTCAATAACCAATCTCAATTTGCCAATTCATCCAATCCTACCCCTAAGCATCTGTATATGTTTACAAAGTATCTGTATGTATTACTCTTTTATTCTCATTACATCATCTTACCCATTGTAGCTGAACCCTACTGCTCTTGACTGAGTCTTCTGTTCAGCTAATATCTGCTTTGTTTTAGTTACCATGGTTACCAAAGGCTATTTCTGTCTATTTAACAACTTAATTAATTAACTTGTTTACTGAGTGTTAACAATGCACTAGGCACTGAAGACAGACTTATCCAAGACACCTTCCCAGTAGATTCACATCTAAATCAGACCAAAAACATACATGGAAACGTTGGGAATGCAGTAAGTAGACTATAACAACACAGTTGGAAGGTTGAAGTGGATTAGCTGAGTACATTATAGCAACTCTCACCAAAGAGGTCTTTGAAGGAAGAAAGAAACCTAAGTTGATTCAACTGTCTTTGTGATTTCTTATCTCTATACTATTGTAAACTACACATAATACACATAAAACTTGCTTGCAAAAGACGTCAAATATTTAATGAAACCAAATGCATGACGGCTAATCTTCCACACAAGATATCTTTAGCCTTTCCATTCCTAACAGAATGCACTAGTTATTTAGAGGATTGCTAAGCAAAATGTCATAAACAATTAAGCATCTTATGAACTGCTTTTTTTTTTTTTTTTTTTTTTTTTTTTTTGCGGTACGCGGGCCTCTCACTGTTGTGGCCTCTCCCGTTGTGGAGCACAGGCTCCGGACGCGCAGGCTCAGCGGCCACGGTTCACAGGCCCAGCCGCTCCGCGGCATGTGGGATCTTCCCGGGCCGGGGCACGAACCCGTGTCCCCTGCATCGGCAGGCGGACTCTCAACCACTGCGCCACCAGGGAAGCCCCATGAACTGCTTTTGATGGTGACAGAATAACACAGGAAAGTTTTATCTGAGCCCATGTGCATTTCCAAATCATCATCAGAAATATATAGCATCATTCCTGGTGACAGTGTTACTATCCTTGTGGGCAATATGAATGAATGAGACAAGAGTTATTTCATTCATTAATTCAATAAACATTTAATGATAATCAAGTATTCTGCTAAGCACCAAGAATAATGTAAACAAGACACAGTTCCCTCCCTTGAGGAGCTTACACACATTTCCACACAAGATGTATGGTATACACATGTATCAATCAACCAATTTTTTAGAGCTCTAAGTCACCTTAAAATTCTAGTAACCCACTCTAATTTTACAATTAATTAAAATAAGCTACAGGAAAGTTAATTAACTTGCCCAAGATCAAAGCTATTAGTAGTACAGCATGAACAAAATCCACAACTGTACTTTCTGCTTTGGCTGGTGTCTATATTTCTCCTTGTAAAAGTTAATACAACAAACATTTATTGAATGCTTGGTATCAGGCAGATACTAGGGATCTTACTTACTAGGAATACAAAGATGAGTGAAACAGTCTATACCATCAAGCAGATCACACAATATTAACAGAAATTAAAATGAGAAAACTTACAATATAATAAGTGCTGTGAGTGCAAGACACTACAGAAATATAAAGGAAGAATTAAGTAACTACCCGTTTGAGAGTTGGGATATAGGAATGGCAGAATAGGCTTCACTGAGTGCTATTTGAGGTGGGTCTTGATGGATCACTTAAGAGTTTGCCAGGCAACATACCAAACAGAAGGAAAAACATGCAGGTGTGGAAAGCACAATGGGTTCAAATAACCATAAGTAGTTATGTATGGCTGGAAAAAAGGGTAAAGGAAGATTACAGGAAATACCATTAGAAAGGTATGTAGGGGCCAGAGCTTGAAACACACTGTATGGTATACTAACAAAGTTCTACTTTGTTAGTTAACACTGTCTCTTTATTTCATAAACTATATTATTTCTACCTAATATGTGCATACCAGATGACTCCAACAAGTATATCAACAAGATTTCTGCACAGGCCAAACAGACGCTGTGCTTATGACTCTGAGCTACATGGCACACTCTTGGGACACTTCCTAATAATTCCATCACTCCTAATCTGAGGCATTTAAAGGAATGGGAAAAAATTGTTGAGGGAGGCTTTCAAATGAATAAAGTCCTTTGAGATTCAATGAAAGTCAATTATCTTGAGTGAGTTTTCCTACTAAACTTTTCAGTCTAGACCTGCAGTCTAACATGGCAGTCACATGTGATTACTGAGCACCTGAAATGTAGTTAGTCCAAATTGAGATGGGCTATAATTGTAAAGTACACACCAGATTTCAAAGATTTAGTATAAAAAATGTAAAATATCTCAGTAATTTTCTATATTGATTACATGTTGAAATAATATTCTGGATGTGTAGGGCTATAAACAGAGTATCAAAATTATTATTACTATTATTATTATTTAAAATAATTGTACCTGTTTCTCTCTGCTTTTTAAATGTGGCTACTAGAAATTTTTAAATTACACTGTAGCTCACATTATATTTCTATTGTACAGGGCTGGTCTAAAGTATATACTGTCATTGGCTTCTGAAGATTTAATGATACAAACTTGTTAATACCTACTTCCTTAACAGTTGTCACAGATTTAACAGAAAAAAGAAAGTAAAAACTTGGATTTTTTTTTTCGCCGGCCTCTCACTGCTTTGGCCTCTCCCGTTGCGGGGCACAGGCTCCGGACGCGCAGGCCCAAAGGCCATGGCTCATGGGCCCAGCCGCTCCGCGGCATGTGGGATCCTCCCGGACCAGGGCACAAACCCATGTCCCCTGCATCGGCAGGCAGACTCTCAACCACTGCGCCACCAGGGAAGCCCCAAAACTTGGTTATTTTAATAGACCATAAGGATATTTATATTAGAGCAAATACAAAGATGTTAGAAATCTAGAAAAAGGAGAATTGTCTTCAAATTAACAACAGGAAAGGGAGTTCCAAAGCTTGATAAACAGTTGCCATTCTTTAAGAAGAAATAACGCTCATGTTGAGGTGGAAAACTGGCCTGAATTATCTTGGTACTACTATTCAACAACACTCAACTTTTTGCTATTCCCATGTTAAGTCACCTTCTATTTTGTATGGTCCTGGTGCTTGTCAAGATGAGGAACTTTTTCTTTCTGAATCAAGCAGGACAGTTTTAGGAAACACCCCCAGCCCAGATGCTACTGTTTCTTAAATTAAGAATTTGGGCCTTTCAAAACCTGTCCTCCAAAAAGGAAATAATCTGTAAAACCTGGTTACAAAAGCACTTTACATCTCAGCAAATCCATTCCTAGATATTCTCCCCAAGAGAAATGAAAACCTAAATCACTTAAAACTTATACATGAATATTCATAGCAACTTTAGTCATGATAGTCGAAAATGTCCACCAACTGATGAATAAACAAATTGTGATCTAGTCATTCAGTGGAATGCTACTAAACAATAAAAAAGAATTAACTATTTATATATGAAACAATATGGATGACTCTCAAAACGATTATGCTTAGTGAAAGACACCATAGCGGGGCTTCCCTGGTGGCAGAGTGGTTAAGAGTCCGCCTCCTGATGCAGGGGACACAGGTTCACGCCCCAGTCCTGGAAGATCCCACCTGCCGCGGAGCAGCTAGGCCCATGAGCCATGGCCACAGAGCCTGTGCTCCGCAACCAGAGAGGCCACAAGAGTGAGAGGCCCATGTACCGCAAAAAAAAAAAAAAAAAAAAGGACACCATAGGAAAAAAGAGTATATACTGAATGATTTCATTTATAAACTAATCTGCAGTGACAGAAATCAGAACAGTGGTTGACTGGGGTAGAGGGTTGTGGGTAGATTGACAGCAAAGGGGTATGGTAGAATTCTCTGAGATGAAAATGTTCTATTTCTTGATTGTAATGGCGGTTATACAGGTTACATTTGCCCCCCCACACACACACACACACACACACACAAAAAAAGCATCAACCTATACACTTAAAGTGTGTGAATTTTGGACTTCCCTGGTGACACAGTGGTTAAGAATCCGCCTGCCAATGCAGGGGACACAAGTTCAATCCCTTGTCCGGGAAGATCCCACATGCCGTGGAGCAACTAAGCCTGTGTGCCACAACTACTGAGCCTGTGCTCTAGAGCCCGCAAGCCACAACTACGGAGCCCACGCACAACTACTGAAGCCCACGCACCCTAGAGTCCACACACCGCAACTACTGAAGCCCGCGTGCTCTAGGACCCATGTGCTGCAACTACGGAGCCTGCATGCTGCAACTACTGAAGCCCATATGCCTAGAGCCCATGCTCCACAACAAGAGAAGCCACTAAAATGAGAAGCCCGCACACTGCAACGAAGAGTAGCCCCCACTAGCCACAACTAGAGGAAGCCCGCATGCAGCAACGAAGACCCGATGCAGCCAAAGAATAAATAACTGTTTTTTAAAGTGTGTGAATTTTATTGTATGTAAAGTATATCTCAATAAAGTTAATTTCTAAGAAAGAAAGAATAAGAAAAGAAAAGGAAAAGGAAAGAGAAAGTTGAGGAGAGAGAAAGAAGGAAAAAGTACTACAGAGCTGAAATCCCTGGAGGCTGTAGGTCAGGAGCAGGATAGCATAGTGTGGCATCAAACTTTGTTCACCATCAAGAAGGCAGCCTCAATGGTGAACAGGAGGTTCGTCCACTTTCACCACCCTCACCCATTTCCCTCATCCCTCCCCAAAACTGTAACTATGTGAGGTGACAAATGTCTTAACATTATTTCCATAATCACTTTGCAGTACATACATATATAAAAATCACTATGCCATACACCTTAAACTTATACAATATTATATGTCAATTATATCTCAATAAAGCTGGGAGAAAACGTTGAATAGGAGTTGGTAACAGACATTCACGTACAGAGAGCCCCAAGAACCCTTCAAAGAGATGAACGAAAATTCTAAATCTAGAGATAAAGCCAAGTATAGAACAAGACAGTTGCCAGGCTTTGTCAGGCAGGTTGAATAGGCATTCTCAGAATACTAGAGCAAATCAGGCAGGTGGAATAAGCATACTCAGAGCACTAGAGCTCATCAATGAATTTGGTAAAGTTGCAGGATATAAAAATAATACACAGAAATCTCTTGCATTCCTATACACTAACAATGAAAGATCAGAAAGAGAAGTTAAGGAAACAATCCCATTTACCATCGCATTAAAAAGAAAAAAAATAACTAGGAATAAACCTACTGAAGGAGACAAAAGACCTGTACTCAGAAAACTATAACACACTGATGAAAGAAATCAAAGATGACACAAGCAGATGGAGAGCTATACCATATTCTTGGAAGGGAAGAATCAATATTATCAAAATGACTATACTACCCAAAGCAATCTACAGATTCCATGCAAACCCTATCAAATTACCAATGGCATTTTTCACATGACTAGAACAAAAAATTTTACCATTTGTATGGAAACACAAAAGACCATGAATAGCGAAGCAATCTTGAGAAAGAATAATGGAGCTGGAGGAATCAGGCTCCCTGACTTCAGACTATACTACACAGCTACAATAATCAAAACAGTATGGGGCTTCCCTGGTGGTGCAGTGGTTGAGAGTCCGCCTGCCGATGCAGGGGACACAGGTTCGTGCCCCAGTCCGGGAAGACCCCACATGCCACAGAGCGGCTAGGCCCGTGAGCCATGGCTGCTGAGCCTGTGCGTCCAGAGCATGTGCTCCACAATAGGAGAGGCCACAAAATTGAGAGGCCCGCATACCACAAAAAAAAAAAAAAAAAAAAAAGTATGGTACTGGCAGAAAAAAAGACAAATAGATCAATGGAACAGGATAGAAAGCCCAGAGATAAACCCACGCAACTACGGTCAACTGATCTATGACAAAGGAGGCAAGAATACACAATGGGGAAAAGAGAGTATCTTCAATAAATGGTGCTGGAAAAACTGGACAGCCCCATGTAAAAAAATAAAATTAGAACATTCTTTAACACCACACACAAAAATAAACTCAAAATGGATTAAAGACCTAAATATAAGACCGGATACTATAAAACTCTTAGAGGAAAACAGGCAGAACACACTCTGACATAAATCTCAGCAAGATCTTTTTTGATCTACCTCCTAGAGTAATGAAAATAAAAACAAAAATAAACAAATGGGACCTAATGAAACTTAAAAGCTTTTGTACAGCAAAGGAAACCATAAACAATACAAAAGGACAACCCACAGAATGGGAGAAAATATTTGCAAAGAAGAGACCAACAAGGAATTAATCTCCAAAATATACAAACAGCTCATGCAGTTCAGTATCAAAAAAACAAACAACCCAATCAAAAAATGGGCAGAAGACCTAAGTAGACGTTTCTCCATAGAAGGCTACAGATGGCCAACAGACACATGAAAAGATGCTTAACATCACTAATTATTAGAGAAATGCAAATCAAAACTACAAGTTATCACCTCACACCAGTCACAATGGCCATCAAAAAATCTACAAACGATAAATGCTGGAGAGGGTGTGGAGAAAAGGGAACCCTCCTCCTACACTGTTGGTGGGAATGTAAATTGGTGCAGCCACTATGGAGAACACTACGGAGGTTCCTTTAAAAAAGTAAAAATAGAGCTACCATATGATCCTGCAATCCCACTCCTGGGCATATACCGGGAGAAAACCATAATTCGAAAAGATACATGTACCCCAATGTTAACTACAGCACTATTTATAATACCTGGGACATGGAAGCAACCTAAATGTCCATCGACAGAGAAATGAAAGAAGAAGATGTGGTGTATATATATACAATGAAATATTACTCATCCATAAAAAAGAACAAAATAATGCCATTTGCATCAAAATGGATGGACCTAGAGACTGTCATACTGAGTGAAGTAGATCTCAAAGACAAATATCATGTGATATCACTTATATGTGGAATCTAAAAAAATGGTACAAATGAACCTATCTATAAAACAGAAATAGAGTCACAAATGTAGAAAACAAACTTATGGTTACCAAGGGGGAAAGAGGGGGGAGGGATAAATTGGGAGATTGGGATTGACATACACACACTACTATATATAAAATAGATAACTAGGGGGCTTCCCTGGTGGCGCAGTGGTTGAGAGTCCACCTGCCGATGCAGGGGACGCGGGTTCGTGCCCCAGTCCAGGAAGACCCCATGTGCCGCGGAGCGGCCAGGTCCGTGAGCCATGGCCCCTGAGCCTCCGCGTCCAGAGCCTGTGCTCCGCAACGGGAGAGGCCACAACAGTGAGAGGCCTGTGTACCGCAAAAAAAAAAAAAAAAAAAAAAAATAGATAACTAAGAATCTACTGTATAGCACAGGGAACTCTACTCAATACTCTGTACTGACCTATATGGCAATAGAATCTAAAAAAGAGTGGACATATGTATAACCGATTCACTTTGCTGTACAGCAGAAACAAACACAACATTGTAAATCAACTATACTCCAATGAAAATTAATTTTAAAATAAACAAATATTTTTTAAAAAGCATACTCGAGCTTGCTGCTTAATGAACTGATGTCAACCTGAAGTTTTTATTTTTTTAATATTTATTTATTTATTTGGCTGCATCAGGTCTTAGTTGTGGCATGTGGGATCTTCAGTGTGGCATGCGGGATCTTTAGTTGAGGTATGCGGGACCTTTACTTACGGCATGCGGGATTTTTAGTTGCATCATGCGAACTCTTAGTTGCAGCATGTGGTATCTAGTTCCCTGACCAGGGATCAAACCCAGGCCCCCTGCATTGGGAGCGCAGAGTCTTAGCAACTGGACCACCAGGGAAGTCCCTGAAGTGAAGTTTTTAATGACATAACATTCTGTCCTTGGCCCTCTCCTATTTAACAAATTTATCTATGATTTGGATGAAGAAGTTGAGAGAGAAACAGATAACAAATAAGACAGAAGATATAATCAGGAACAAAAATTAAATCTCCAGTTATAGCAATGACATTAATGTAAGAAAAAATTAAAGCCCTGCACTTATGTCTCCAAAACTAACTGCACCAATATATGACAGGCAAGATGTAGCTTAATAGAAGCATGTATTAAAAAAAGACTGAGGGGGCTTCCCTGGTGGCGCAGTGGTTGAGAGTCCGCCTGCCGATGCAGGAGACACAGGTTCGTGCCCCAGTCTGAGAAGATCCCACATGCCGCGGAGCGGCTGGGCCCGTGAGCCATGGCCGCTGAGCCTGCGCATCCGGAGCCTGTGGTCCGCAATGGGAGAGGCCACAACAGTGAGAGGCCCACGTACCGGAAAAAGAAAAAAAAAGACTGAGGGTCTTCTGGGGACCAAAAGCTCAAAATGAGTCATTAGTGTGGTGTGACTGCCACCACTCAAAAAAAGAAAAAAAAATCAATCTTAGCTATATCGGTATCTAAAGACAATGATGATCATTCCTAAATCTAAAGAGAAAGATTCTTTTGAGCTGATCATATCGAACCTAGAGAATTGTGTTCTGTTCTGGGTACCATACTTTAAGGAATAACATGAAAGGAACAGAGCATGTTCAGAGGACAGCACACAAAATGATGAGAGGACTAGAAACCATGTAATATGAGAAATGACTAAAAGAACTAAAAATGCTGAATCTGAAGAAAAGACTTCCCAGGGGACATAACTACCTTCAAATAGTTGAAGAGCTGACATGCAGAAAAGGAGTTATAATTATTTAGACCCAGTGAGTATAACTTAGACCAATTTGTATTCCTTTTTGGCCTTGAAATTGATTGGAATTGATGGTACAAAAAGAGGGATGTTATGTCAATTCTCCCTGAGAAGAAAATAAGCTAAGCCATCACATGGCCCTTTGTGGTCCATTTTTACAAAATCTGACTGAAAAGGCTGTGTACACAGAAAAGAAAACTCAAATGGTCCATAAATTTATGAAAATATATCCAAGTTCACTAGTTGACAGAGAAATGCAAATTAAAACACCCATGTAATATGATAACATGAGAGAAAATAGAACTGGCTGATAGGTTTCTGGGAACTCTCTGCACTCTCTCTGTAACTATTCTGTAAATCTAACATTACCCCAGGATAAAATGTTAATTAAAAACACCACCACCAGACTTCCTTGGTGGCGCAGTGGTTAAGCATCCGCCTGCCGATGCAGGGGACGTGGGTTCAATCCCTGGTCCGGGAAGATCCCGCATGCCGCAGAGCAACTAAGCCCGCACACCGCAACTATTGAGCCTGCGCTCTAGAGCCCGCGTACCACAGCTACTGAAGCCCATGCACCTAGAGCCCGTGCTCCGCAACAAGAGAAGCCACCGCGATAAGAAGCCCGTGCACCACAACTACTGAGCTTGCACTCTAGAGCCTGCAAGCCACAACTACTGAGCCCACGTGCCACAACTACTGAAGCCCGCACACCTAGAGCCCATGCTCCGCAACAAGAGAAGCCACCACAATAAGAAGCCTTCACACCACAACAAAGAGCAGCCCCCACTCACCGCAACTAGAGAAAGCCTGCGCGCAGCAATGAAGACCCAATGCAGCCAAAACTAATTAATTAATTAATTTTAAAAACCCTTCACTCATGAACAATTTCTAAAGTCTGGCAATACCGAATATTAGCAATAATATAGGGAAAGAGAAAAGAAGAGGGAGTATAAATTGTTAAAACTACTGTGGACAGCAATTTGGTAATATTTGTTAAGTTAAACATGCTTGTAGCTTTTGACCCAGCAGTAAAACTTCTTAATGTACACCCGAGAATAGCACTGCCACTATAGAGCAGCCACTAGCCACATGTGACTATTGAGCGCTTGAAATGTGGCAAGTCCAAAATGAGATATGCTTTAACTATAAAATACATACCAAACTTCAAAGACTTTGTACAGAAAAAAAAAGAATGTAAATATCATTAATAATTTTTATATCAATTACATGTTGGTATGATAACATTTTGGATGTACTGAGCTAAATAATCTGTATTGTTAAAATTAATTTCATCTGTTTAACCTTTTCTAATGTGGTACTAGGAAATATAAAATTATTTGTGTTTGTACTGTGTTTCAACTGTACAGCACTGCCCTAGAGCCTCACCCACTAGTGCTCAAGAAATAAATTTAGTGAGTCATAACCAACATTTTGTAAATGAAAAAGCATAGAATAGGAAATATCAGTGTGCTGTGTGTAATAAGGGTAAAATGATTTCATTAAACTTTTGATACTGGGATGTGATGTAAAATATAATATTTCCTTGCCATAGGTGGCAGTCAAAAATTTTTGAAAGCTCCTAATAAACACTACAAAACACAATGTTGTAATGCTGTTGAGATTAGATAAATTGTGGTACACTTATATTCAATGTATTATTACTAGTCAGCGGTGTAAATAAATGAACTAGAGCTAAAATATCCATATGGGTAAATATCCAAAACATAATACTGAGCAAAAAATACAAGCTGCAGGGAAAAAACTATACAAAATGATACAATTTATGTAATACTTCAAATGATGAAAAACAGGCACCTCAATCTTTTCATTCTTTGGAACAGTGAAATATCTGAAGCATATGACAAAATGTGAAGATTCAACAAAACTTAGTGGTAGTTTTAGAGGCGTTCATTATATTATTCTCCTTACTTTTCTGTGTGCTTCAAATATTTATGTAAATACCAGGTCTCAAATACCATATACTTAAAAGTCATAATCCCTATTCAATACTTATATCTTTAAGATAGTATATCCTAAATTAAAACTTCTGGTAGGTGGTAGTGGGCTTTGTTGTTGTTTTAAAATGACAAGCATTAACAAAATACTGACCTAAACTTTCTTAAAGCATAGATTTGTAGCCACCCTGGTTACAACATATTTCATTATTATATAAACGTGAATGCAAATGTACCACAGGTCTAATCATGTCCCCAGAAAAAAAGAAGTATGGTGAACTCTCCCATATCTGGCATGGTCGAGGAATCTGGGGTCTAGTCCATCGAATTGCTTCTGTTTACTAAGAACTCCCACAAATATCATCCATAGAGGGCTTCCCTGGTGGCGCAATGGTTGAGAGTCCGCCTGCCGATGCAGGGGACAAGGGTTCGTGCCCCGGTCCAGGAGGATCTCACATGCCGCGGAGTGGCTGCGCCCGTGAGCCATGGCCGCTGAGCCTGCGCATCCGGAGCCTGTGTGCTCCGCAACGCGAGAGGCCACAATAGTGACAGGCCCGCGTACCGGAAAAAAAAAAAAAAATCTAAAGCTTCACAGGATATAATTTATTTTTAACTGATGATTATGGAAAGGCACTTCAGGATCTAGCCGTAATTTTTTAATGTACTTTTAACGCAGGAGATTTCTATTTCAGATTAAACCAGTGTTATTATGCATGCCACAAAAATCCTGAGAAAACAAGCTGTGAATTGTGAATTCTATTTCCCTACGCTAGTTTATAAAAGGGTTCCGGTGTCTTAAACATCAACACTGCTTTCCGATACCTATAGGAGAAAACTTGGAGCTGTGGATAGGCCAAAGAGATAAAATTAGGAAAGAAAATACATTCAGAAGATCTTAGATAAGGTAGCGAACAGTCTGACATTTTCTAGTGCAAAGCTAAATACCTTTGAAGTCCATGAAACGAATATCAACGGCGTCCATTTTTAAATCTCCGGTTCAGGCCTACGAAATAAGAAAATATTTTAATATTCTGTCCTTTATTCTCCAGCTTCTCAATAAATTTCTTTTCAAAGTTTTCCTGTTAGTTGTTACCCAAAAAAAATGCTGAGGAAATTTTAAAACCCAGAAAAAGCAGTTAATGAGAGGCAGCAGCAAGCGGTCCGGCAACGGGACTCCGGCCACGGGTTTCCGGCTCAGGGGAAATTTTCGTCGGACTTCTTTTCTAAGGACAATCCGCCTAATTGGTTCAAAATCCCCTGACCCCGACGCACATACATTCTAAGCATCCAATCACTGACGGTCCTTCGCCCCCCCACCCACCCACCCCCGGGCCGCGCACCACTCCACATACTTCATCCAAGTCCCGCGCCGCCGCACCACTCCACATACTTCATCCAAGTCCCTCCGCCGCACCACTCCCCATACTTCAAGTCCCAAAACCCTGTCTTTCCCCGTCTTCCTTCACCGGAGAGTCAGCTCCATAGTTCAAAATCACTGCCTCAGGGCCACTTTAAAAAGTGTTGACCTAACGACCGCATCTCCTTGCTAGTTAGAAACAACTAACCTGTACACCTCCGCCAGGACAGCCGACGCCACAGTGCTCCCTGCGCAAACCAAGTCCCCAGTGCCAGTGAAGACGCTTGGAAAGCTCCTCCCCCCATAGCGATGTCAATGAGAGGCCTCTCCCAATTGACGTTTTCCCTTCATCTCGAAGCCTGAGTTTCTGGGCACAGTCCAGGCGTGAAGTTCTGGGGATGCAGTTCAGAGAGCCGGGGTGAGAATCAATGAAAGTGAGGGAGTATAGTGCAATACTGAAACATACTTCAGTTACTGCAGGAAGAGTGCAGATGGCGAGGGTTACAGGAAAGAGGAGAGCAGGCCTTCGAAAGAAAAAAAGAAAAGGGACAGGGCTTCCCTGGTGGCACAGTGGTTGAGAGTCCGCCTGCCGATGCAGGGGACACGGATTTGTGCCCCGGTCCGGGAAGATCCCACATGCCGCGGCGTGGCTGGGCCCGTGAGCCATGGCCGCTGAGCCTGCGCATCCGGAAGCCTGTGCTCCGCAACGGGAGAGGCCACAGCAGTGAGAGGCCCGCATACTGCAAAAACAAACAAACAAAAGAAAGAACAGGGACAGAGGGAGGGAGGAAGAAACGGAAAGTAAACAGTGTTGCCCAATGGTTATTCAAGAGTGCAAAGGTCAGAAATATAAGAAGTTGAGAAGGGCTTCCCTGGTGGCGCAGTGGTTAAGAATCCGCCTGCCAATGCAAGGAACACGGGTTCGAGCCCTGGTCCGGGAAGATCCCACATGCCGCGGAGCAACTAAGCCCGTGCACCACAACTGCTCAGCCTGCACTCTTAAGAGCCCGTGAGCCACAACTACTGAAGCCCCTGCACCTAGAGCCCGTGTTCCACAACAAAAAAAGCCACCGCAGTGAGAAGCCTGCACACCACAATGAAGAGTAGCCCCCACTCACCGCAGCTAGAGAAAGCCCACACACAGCAACGAAGACCCAACATAGCCAAAAATAAATAAATAAAATAAATAAATTTATAAAAAAAAAAAAGAATCCGCCTGCCAATGCAAGGGACACGAGTTCGAGCCCTGGTCTGGGAAGATCCCACATGCCTCAGAGCAACCAAGCCCGTGCACCACAGCTACTGAGGCTTCACTCTAGAGCCGGAGAGCCACAACGACTGAAGCCCACGCGCCTAGAGCCCATGCTCCGCAACAAGAGAAGCCACTGCAATGAGAAGCCCACGCACAGCAACAAAGGGTAGCCTCCGCTTGCTGCAACTAGAGAAAGCTTGCGAGCAGCAATGAAGACCAAATGCAGCCAAAAATAAAAACTAATTAATTAATTAATTAAAAAAAAAAGAAGTTGAGGAGACTGAACAACCCTGTAGTTCCAAGACATGTTTCTGCTGCCCTGCCATTGTCAAATCTGAAGGAAACTACACAGTGACTCCCCTGCAGGCTCACAGCAAGGGCAGGGGTCCTACCCAACTCCAAACAAATGGTTTCAGGGATGGTGTGGAATATATATATGTGAACATGTTTGATTCCAGCTAAATCTATGAGTGATGCTTGCAACCAAGGAGTTGGCCTCTACTGAAACCTCCACTCAGAGACAATAGTGTTAAGGCATGAGGCCTCCAAATTTGGGGACACGCCAAATCAAAGCATTAACAAGCCTCCCACCCCTTCCCTCACATATCCCTCTTTTAAGCCTTGTGCACCTCAGTCAAGCCAGATGTGGAGCTGGCTAACAAGATGAAGAGAAGAGATTGTGGCTTCAAGTCTGGGAACACTAACAGAGTTGCCTCCTGACCCTAAGAGTCTCAGAGTCAGTCGTTATTTATCGTGGAAAAGATGGGATTTCTAAAAATAATTTCTTTTCCCTCTTCAAAATTTTCTGCATCTAGATCACATAGTATAGTGAAGAAAAGGGGGGAAACAGGAAGTACTGCTATTAACTACTTTTCTTTTGGATCCTCCTCTATTAAATCCTGCAACTTAATATGTATTTCACAATCCTAGATTGCTAAATTAAGGGAAGAAGTCTGGTGGTATCCCATAATTGACTGAATCCTCACGCACTACATACTGCGTGAGCTGGCGCTAGCTACTTAGAATCTCAGCGCCTCAATTTCCTCATCTGTAAGATGGGAATAAAAGTAAAAGTAATTCTAGGCTTCTGGTTCAATGGAATAGTGTACATAAAGCATCTAGAACAGTGGCTGGCATATGGTAGGTACTTAAAGAATGTTAGTTCCCATTATCACTCCCCATTTCCTGGTTGGCAGTTAAGGGCTCCCAACTTCTATCATTCCACCCAAGCTCCTGGCTCTAGCATAACTCCTTTGTTCACGGATGAACAGATGAAGAAACAGGACAATAATTAGACCTCAGCTCTCAAGCCCACAGGGGTCCTTTTAGAGCTCTTAGTGATTAATAATGTCTGTAGTAGAATGGATATTATATTATCCAAGATTATATCAGGCATACAGGAATCAAATGACTCTGTTGATTAATACTGACTGCAAATAAGACTCCAAAGTCAGGGCTACTCACTGAGCTGACACCACTGCACTGAAAGGGCCAGTGGAATAAAGGAAAATATGCAGAAATTTGTGTATGTTGTATGGGTGGTAGGAGTACAACGGGTACGAGTACAATGGGTGGTTAGGAGTACAAATTACTGCAAATTTTCTGGAGGGCAGTTTGGCAATTGGTATCAAAGTCTTATGTTGTATGGGTGGCCCCAATGTTTTTGGTTTTGATCTAGATGGCCTCTCTAGATGTTAAAAGTAAATGAGAATTAAGAGACAGAAAAAAAAAGTCAAAGAGAGAAGAGGAAAAGAGATCATAAAAGAAGCAGTTACATATTGGGGAGGACATGCAAGAGTGAGTAGTAAAATACCATTAAGCAGCACTCAACATGCTGTAAATTATCTTACCTTACCCCTAGCATAAACTATAAATTTTCCACTGCAACCCTTTAACAATTTAGTGCAGAAATGTTGAAAGAGATTGTTACATAAGGCAGGTGAACAACTTGGACTCTAATGAGCGCTTATTAAGACTCTCATTAATAGACTGGATTAAAAGAGAGTAAGCAACCGAGAATGCAAAGTAGTGCAGAAGGTAGCATTACACCTTGTTAAAAGAAGAAAAACACCTCCAGAGTAAATACGCAATTATAGTCTGGAAAATTCTAAAAACAAAAGTAATAATAAAGTAAGGGACAGGGGCTTGTTCTACCAGATATTAAAACTACCGTAAATACAACTGTATGGTAATAGTGCATGCAGACAGATAAATGGAACAAAATACAGTCCACAAACAGGCCCGAGTATATATAGAAATGATTCAAATCAGTGGAGAAAAGAGCTGGTCCGGAAAAAGTATTGAAACAACCGGATAGCCATTTAAAAAAATAAATAAAACCAGATCCCTGCCTTACTTCATATACCAAAATGAACTCTGGATTCATCAAAGATTAAATTGAATCATAAAACTTCTAAAGGAAGTTTGGGTGAGTATTTTATAAACATGACAAGATCTAAACGTGACCTGAAACCAGAATCAAAAGGAAAAATAATGATAAGTTTTACCACATAAAAATTAAAATCTTCTGAATGGTACTATAAGCAAGGTTGAAAGACAAACCACAGATAAGAAAAAGATTTTTTCAACATATATAACAGATAAACAGTAAGAGCTCTTAAAATTAAAAAAACAAATAGTCTAGCACATAAATCAGCGAAGGACATGATCAGACAATTTGCACAGGAAGAAATATAAATAGCCAATAAACACATGAAGAGATGATCAACCCCACCAGTAATCAAAGAAACGCAAATAATAAAGCAAGGTGAATTTTTTTCATTTATCGGATTGGCAAAGGTTAAAAAGATTAACAAAACCTCAAATTGACAAGATGCACAAAACAGGCACTCTTGTGCACTGTTGGTTAGGAGTACAAATTACTGCAAATTTTCTGGAGGGCAGTTTGGCAATTGGTATCAAAGTCTTAAATGTGTGTACCGTTTCCCAACAATTCCTCTTCTAGGAATTTTCCTAAAGAAGAAATTGGAAAATTTTGCAAAGATAGATTAACAGAAATGTTCACTGAGGCGTTGTAAATCTCTTATGTGTTCACCTAGTTAAATGTGGACTATTTATACAACCTAGTGTACATTAGTACCATATAGTGGCATACTTATACAGCCTTTAAAAACACTGCTGTGAAAACAACGTAGAGGTATAAAACTTGGGAAATACCTATATCCTACCGTTGAGTTTAAAAAAAGAAAAAAGTTACCAACTGCTCAAAAAGGTGTAGGGACTTCCCTGGTGGTGCAGTGGTTAAGAATCCGCCTGCCAATGCAGGGGACACGGGTTGGGGCCCTGGTCCGGGAAGATCCCACATGCCGCAAAGCAACTAAGCCCGTGTGCCACAACTACTGAGCCTGCGTGCCACACTACTGAAGCCCACATGCCTAGAGCCCGTGCTCCGCAACAAGAAAAGCCACCGCAGTGAGAAGCCCCTGCTCGCCGCAACTAGAGAAAGCTCGCACACAGCAATGAAGACCCAATGCAGCCAAAAATAAAAATCAATTAATTAACTAATTTTTAAGAAGTATGATTTTATAGATTTGAGTGACTAAAAAAACTACTACACATACAATAGATAAGCAACAAGGATTTACTGTATAGCACAGGGAATTAATTATAGCCAATATATTATAATAACCTATAAATGGAAAAGAATCTGCAACAAAGCTGAATCACTATGCTGTACACCTGAAACTAACAGAATATTGTAAATCAACTATATACTTCAATTTAAGAAAACTATTGGGATGGTCTCCACCTGGGTGTGAATGGGAAGAGACAGAAGTGGCTACAGCGACCAACCAATCCCACTAATATGTAAACTGTCTCACAGAAAAGATAAACACTTATGTATGCATATTTGAATGAAAATGTCTGGAAGAGTATTTACCAAAATACTAACAATGTTTATCTTTGAGTGTTGGGATTTGGGAGAATCTTTACTTTCTTCTTTATATCTTTCAGTTTTTCAATGTCCTACAATGAACACATTTTTACCATTAGGGGAAAAAAAGAAAAGCTATTTCCATTAAAAGAAAAATCCACAGGAAGATAAGGGAGTTTTTATCTGATGGGCATGCGTTTTTGCAATAAAGTATGAGGCAAAGTCAACAGCAGACAGTAGGAGGGAGAGATTTGAAGAATGTGAGGAAGGTAAGAAACAGTTGTCTCAGAGAGCAGGGGAATCGGAGAGAAAAAGATGATTTCCGGCAGAAATCCTCTTTGAGGGCCTGATCAAGGTTGATGATCATTAATCTGCCCAGCTGTGTGATTGCCTCCAACAATCCTGAGCTACACAGGTGACAGTATGGAGAAGATGTTTGGATTCCTCCGGGTGGGGTGGAGAGGACTCGGGAGTATTGCCTAGTGAGGTGAAGATATTCGCAAGAGTGATAATGATAATAAATTCAGAAATTTAAGTGGTAAAGGGAACAAGCAAAGATTGGAGGAAACTGATAAACACAGAGAAGGTGTATCTGGGGAGCAGGGGAGTGTGAATTGGAGGATTCACGAGGTCAAAGAATTGTTGCAGTGGGGTTACTTGAGCAAATGAGCTGGAGCTTGGGAAGATGTAGACAGAGAATTTGATGTTTGAAATAGTGATTTCAGAGGTGACATTCTGGCAAAATCTAGGATATAACCATATGAGTAGGTAGCTGAGGTTAATTCATTGAAACAAATCACAGACCCACTCTCTCCTTCACATATTATAACACTCTTATCCACACACTTCCTGCCTTTTACTTGCAGGCCCTGGAATTGAGTTCTAGAGTGACTGGAATCTGCCTTTCCTGCCTTCTTTTTCCACTTCACCACTTCAAAATCCTAGGCTCTGGGCAAACTGAATTATAAACTTTCCCATCTTCTTGCCTTTGTGCACAAGGTTCCCTCTTCCTGAAATGCTCTCCCACCATATCTGAAATTACGTATTTTACCCATCCTTTAAAGCACAGCTTAAAAGCCTCAGCTTCCATGAAGACTTCACAGAACTCCTTCATGTGAATTCCCATGGTACTTCGTTCAGACCTCTCTTAGACCTCTATTATTTCCCACTTTGTGTCTGTACTTATTTGGGCCAATTTTATCTCTGGCTCCTTGAGGAGATCAAGGTTAGACCATGCCTAAAGCAATTTTCTACTCCAGCGTCAAGCATAGTGTCCTACGGAGATATTATTCACTGTGTTAACTGTTTCCAAAATATGGTGTATGTGATTATTTTAGGTGGTGCACAGCCAAACATTTTTTAATAGTTGGATATTTTAATGTGTATTAGGAAAATACTTTGTTTTCCACTTATGATAGTGGTAAATGTTTTCTTTTCTAAAGAAGTGTATTTAAGCTTAAAATTTGGTGTTTTTTTTTAAATAGTACAGGAATTACACAAAAAGAGAAAAATTCATGAAGGCTATACTTACCTGTCTGAGGTCTGGGAAACATGGCACTGAATGAGAAAAGACCTAGAGTACCAAATCAAAGAACTACTCCTTCCTCCACAAAAGATTTATTTAAACAGTAGTGCCGGGATTTATCGCTCTCTCCACTGACAATCTCCTTTAAGCATGTAAATGCGAGAATTGCCCATCTTGAAACAAAACAAAAAACCCAAACCTCTCCTTCAGCTCCCTCCAGCGGTGCCCTGAAATGCTCGCCTACAGCCCAGGTCCTCTTCCTCACCCTCCATTGACAATCCACTGCAGTCCCCCCCACCATCTTGACAGAAACTGTTCTTGAAGTGATCAATTACCTACTAACTGACAAAACCAATGAACCCTTTCTGTCCTCATCTTATTTAACTCGGCTCTCTAGGCAGCATTTGGCATTGTTGACTGCTACCTGAGAGGTCCCTTCCTCCCTAGACTTCCACATCACTCTCCTGTTTCCACCTCCTCCTACACTGAGTCCTCCTCCTCCTGTATCACTTCAATGTTAGAGTTCCTCCAATCTTTTACTATCATAATGATTTTTAAAAGGAATTTAAAAACTAATGTTTGGGGACTTCCCTGGCGGTCCAGTGGTTGACTCCATGCTTCCACCACAGGGGACATACGTTGGATCCCTGGACAGGGAACTAAGATCCCATACGTGCAGCCAAAAAAAATTTTTCTTTTTAATTTTTTAAAAAATAAAATAATGTTTGTACCTGGTGAAAAACTGAAAAAGTACAGAGGAGAAACCAGAGGTTTCTGGTTAATTTTTCAAAAAAAATAAAAGGTATAAATGCATCGTCTTTTGCTCTTTCACACAAATATTCTGCACCTTGGGGTTTTTGTTCCATTTTGTTTTGTCTCTACTTAAAGTGTGACTTGGAGCTCTTTCCATATCACCTCTTGGCACATATAATTCTATCTTTTTTTTCTCTTTTTTTGAGTAAATGCCATGTTGTTTTATTTAACCTAGATTTATAATGAGCTTTTATGTCCAGGAAAGCAAGATCTCATCTTTTAAATGGCTGTATGTCTTCCACTGAATTAATA
The DNA here is from genome assembly GCF_964270905.1 of Leucopleurus acutus. Taxonomy (NCBI): domain Eukaryota; kingdom Metazoa; phylum Chordata; class Mammalia; order Artiodactyla; family Delphinidae; genus Leucopleurus; species Leucopleurus acutus. The sequence continues at coordinate 60,454,298 of NC_139148.1, forward strand.
TAACTTAACTAGTTCCTGGCCAATGCACATCAGGTAGCTTCCAAGTTTTACGCTATTATGAATATAAATATCCTCATATACGTAAATTTTTAATTCCCATAAATGAAATTGTCAGATCAAAAAGAATGTGTTTTTAATTCTGGTATCATCAAATTACCCTCCGCAAAAGTCACAAGAATGTATATCCCCATCATGTATAAGATTGCCTGTTTACCCTCACTTTTGCCAATGCCTTGTCATCGAAATTTGTTTTGCCAGTCTGGAAGGTAAGAACTGAATTCTCATGGTTGTTTTAATTAGCATTTCTTATTGAGTGAGGTTCAGTATCTTTTTTTATATTTGTTGGTATCTTATATTCTTTTTCTGAACACTATAACCTGTACTCATTTTTCTATCAAGTTATTCATCTTTCTTATTTTTTATGAGTTCTTTGTACATAAAGGAAATATCATTTGTGCTTCAAAAGTTTGATTGTTTATTTTGCCCCAAGGCAATCTTTAGCCCCACACACAGCTTCCATTACATACTCATTTGCCCTCTGAGTTGATGATTCCTAAATCTGTAACTCTAGCCTAGACCTCTAGCCTAGCTCCAAGTTCCAATGGGTGATTATGTATCTTCACCTATATGAAGCTAAACTCATGTACATGTTTATAAACTCAGCATATCTGGAACTGAATTTATCTTTCCCCAGATATGCTCCTCCTCTTACGCTCTCCATCCTGGCTAATAATTTGACCATTCACCCAGAAAGTTCACCCAGAAATCTAAGTCGTCCACTTCTTTCTTAGCTCCAACATCCAAATGACCAAAAATCCTGAAATATTTTGCCCAAATGACTATGATGCTCTTCTAACTAATTACTGCTAGCAATGTCACACAGTGGTTAAAGAGCACAGGCTGCAGAGTCAGAACTGGGTGCATATCCCGGCCCTGATCACTCCAAGTTATGTGACCTACAGCATATCTCTTACCACAAACCTGTTTTCCTCATCTGTAAAAAATAATTACCATAACATCTACTTCATTGGGTCATTGCAAGAACTAAAAAGAGATTATATGCACAGTATCTGGCATAAAATAAATACTGAGTAAATGGCAGCTATTATCACACTGCTCTAACTTCCCCCACCCTCTTCCAAGCCATCCTCCTTGCTGCTGCCAGACTAATAAATCCAACCACCCCTTTTGCTTGGAATCATTCAGTGGCAACACCCCCTCCCCCGCTCCACACACACACACCATTTTAAGATAACATCTGAATTCCTAGGTAGGGTATACAAGGCTATTCGTGTGGTCTCTTACCTTTCACCACAACCCCATATATGCTGCCCTCCAGCCACATTAAACTATGTCATACCCCCAACACAGTACGCCTTTTCACACTGTTCACTGGCAGATAAGCCCTCCCCCTCAGTCCACTTCATAAACACCTACTCAAGGGAATTCACTGGCGGTCCAGTGGTTAGGACTCCGCGCTTTCACTGCAGAGGGTCCGGGTTTAATCCCTGGTCGGGGAACTAAGATCCCACAAGCCGCAGGGTGCACTCAGGTCAAGCACATCCTTCTTTGTGCCTCTGCAGCTCTCGGCACTTACCCCTGCCCTGAGACAAATCGCATTGTTTCCTGTTTACCTGCTTGTCTCCCCCACTAGATCGTGAGTTCCTTGAGGGCAGGGACTATGTTTTATTCATGTTCGTATCCCCAGCACCCAGCACGGGCCTAGCATTTTACAGGCGCTCCTCATATGTTTGTTGAGTAAATGGAGGAATGAATAGTTCTTGGTCTGAGCAGCTCTAACCTCTGTTTCCTTACAACAACCAGTAGCTATACATATACACAGTCCTTTACCCATCCTCTCCTATTGTCCACCCCTTCCCAGAAGTACTAAACACCACAGCCAAAATTTCTGTTGTCCAGGTAGTCATAGGAGTCTGGGACTGGTCCAACTAGAAGGGGTGGAACAGAAGACAATGGTCTCAGTGTAGGCCCTGACCAATGCCAGTGTTGAGATCAGAGTCCACCCCCAAATCCCAGAGACGAGTCTTGCTGTCTACTGATTCAGAACCTAACCTTTTGTGCAGCAAGGGGAAAACATATCTCAAGATCGTTCCTCGAAGTGTGACTAGACTTGATGGCTACTTACACCACCCTACTCAAACCCCAAGCCAACAAGAAAGCACACACAGGCACAGCAGATACTTTTGCGGTGACGGCAGCAAACAAAGGACACTTATCTGAAGCTCTCCACACTGAAAGTCAGGCTCCATATCATCTCCAGTAAGCAAAGAACAAGACATAGTTTCTATTTCTAGTTTCTTTTAATAATTTTTTTAAAAGCCAGTAAGCAGCTACAGATACAGTTAAAAAGTAGACGAGTGAAAAAAAAAGACAAGAAAGAGCAGACACATCCTTCACTCCACAATAAATACAGAGCTCTATCTGTGTTGCCCCACCAACATCCCATGGGAAGCCTAGCTCTCTGTGTGGTCAGGAGTACTCTCCATTATTGTGCGGGGAGAACAGACAGCATTCAGGTGTGATGATGTCAAATCGAATGTGTACAGGCACTGCTGAGATCCAGGTCTACAGTTTTGGCCCTAGACTTGAGTGGGGGTTGGTCACTCTTAACCTCTTCCAGGCTGTGCTGCATCCCATAGCCGAAGTAGATAGCAAACCCTAGTAGGGAAAGGTAGCTGTGAGGTAGGGAAAATAGTGGCCTGTAAAAGCTTACTAGGGCTCCTACTCAAGAGGGAAAGGAGGTGGGAAAGGAGACCCGAGAGGCCTACTCTTCCCAAGTGGATACCTACCAATCAGCATCCAGACCCCAAATCGGGCCCAGGTACCAGCTGTCATCTGCATCATAAGGTAAATATTCACAAAGATGCTCATTAGTGGGAGGAGAGGCAAAGCAGGTACCTGGGAACAAAGCAAAATCTTCTTTGTACAGACCACAGGGTGATATAGAAAGAGATCCCTAACCTACTCAAGCCAGGAAAGGGAGAGTCCGACTCCTACTCATGCTGTGTATTTCAGTGTCCATTCATGTAGTGTACCTCATATGGGACTCCAAGAATATGCAGAATTTGTGGAAATGGAAAAGGAAGGGTCAGAGAAGACATCTTTGGCCTAGGTATCTCCTATATCTTTCCCTTCTTGTCCAATGAAAGAATATGTATGAGACTGCAAGGTATCTGGAACGTATTCTTCCAAGATGGGTTGGTGGAGGGGAAAAAAAGAGGTCATTTACCTTAAAGTGAAGTGGAGTGGAGCTCTGTGGCTGTCTCCAGATGACTCCAGTGATCCCAGTAATGAGCATCAGGAGCAGCACAAACACTGCAATCCACACTGGGTCTCCAGAAAGCAGTGGAGTGGACCACTGGGCCAGCACCAGGCAAAGGACACTCAGCAGTAGAGCTTCAAGGGTCAAGTTGAGAAACATCAAAACCAGTTCTTGAGAGCAACATATTAAGACATTAGGCACCCCGCTCCAAGGAGGGTCACCCTCTCTCAGCCACCAAATGCCACACACTCCCCTCCTTCCCATCGTGCTGACCCAAGAGAAAAATGCCAGTGCTCACCAAGTAGTGAGGAACAAACATAGACAACTTGGCCAGAGAGTGGAGTGGGGATGGAGTTGAGTGGGCAAAATAGTCCCTGTAGGGTCAGCTTCTCTGCTTCATGGATCTTCTCCTCCTGCAACTCCACTTCACCTTCCTCATTCCTCATCTCCTGGTCAGGCTGATACCTGAGACAAGAGGAAGATGGCAGTATTAAGAACAACCCTTAACCACTATACCATCTTCTCCCAGGCAGCTTAACCTTCCTCGTCACCATTAAGGGTAGCCACTCTTTTTGGCAGGGAGGGATGTCCCTATTCCTCAAGGAAAGTCAGGATGATGAAGGAAGAGAAGGAGGAGCAGGTCCCCATCACTCCTCATCTCAGACTCAAAACCCAAACCACAGCATGCAGAGGAAAGGAGTCTCACCTGAGGATGAGAACACAAATAGCCACCAGGGAGTAAGCAAGCAGGGTCCCAATTGACATGAGGTCCACCAGATCAGTGAGTTCAAAGAGGAATGCCATGAATGCTGAAATTGATGGGCAGAAAACATGAGCAAAGGCAAGAGCAAAGTGAACGGAGTTGCTGAAACAACGAGGGGAAGGGCAAAGAAGAGTTTTCACCTGCGATAATGCCAGAGACCACAGTGGCCACGATGGGGGTATGTGTGCCGGTGTAGATCCGGGCAAGGACACGAAACAGGAGGCCATCCTCTGCCATCGCGTAGATCACCCGAGGCATGGGGAACATAGAGCCCAAGAGGCTGGAGAGAAGTACGCCCAGAGCGGCGTTGACGGGGCATCTCTCTCCTCAGGACTGTGAGCTTAACGAGTCTCCACCTTCTGCTCACAGCCGTTTTAGGGACTACTTAAGGGCCTTTTAAGGGGTATTCTCTGGTGTGGAACGCTATCACCTGAGACTCTGACAGCAGAGGAAAACAAACATTTGACACTGACCTGGTAGAAAGAGCACAGAGGGATCCGATGGCTACAACATAGCGGGCAGGGTCCCATCCAGTATAGAGAAAGGCCTCAGGCAAGGGGCTCTCGGGTTGAAGCTGGTAGTAAGGCATCATGAGTGTGAGTGCCGAAGAGACACCAAAATAGGCCAAAAAGCAGACGAAGAGTGAAATCACAATGCCTGTGGGGATGGAACGCTGGGGATTCTGGGCCTCTTCCCCTGCAGGAAGGGGCACAAGGTTCTGAATCAGAGAAGCAGGCTCGCTCCTCTACCACTCCAACCCGCACACCGCCTGAGCACACGCAGATGCCCAAGCCCCAGACAGAACGGAATGACTGTGTTACCAGTGGTAGCAATACAGTCGAAACCAACAAATGCATAGAAACAGGTCGCTGCTCCACGGAGAATCCCCTCGAAGCCGAAAGGCACAAACCCTCCAGAGCCCAGAGGGCCCAAGCTAAAGTGAAAGAAGGGGTAGAAAAGGTAAGAGCGTGTTCAGCCAACTCTTGTTCCTTTTCTCTAAGGCCCAACTATTTAGCTGGGTCTTCAAGGCCTAGGCTCCCATTCCTCCCCACTGCCAATCCAGAATCCCTCAGCGCAGATCCCTCTGTTCCCCGTCATGCTCCCAGCTCTGCATCTCCTGAATCTCCTAACCTATAGGTGTCATTGAGTCCAGCCACGGCCAGTTTGTAGTCCTCTTCTGTGAGCTTCCAGTTGTGCAGATCTCCCTTAATGAAGCCAGAGATGATGACAAAACCGAGAACCAAAAGATTCACCACCGTGAACACTTTGGTAACCAGGGCTGACTCACTAGCCCCCAGAGCCAGCAATCCTGTGGGAAAGAAAGGCCTCAGTCCAAGCTTTGTTTCCTTGCCTCCATGTGCAGACCTTTCCTTCCCAGCTTCTTCTTTCTCACTGCTCTCACCTCCACAAGCTCCCAGGCCTAGTCCCCACTAGCCCCACCCCCGTCACTGTCCCTGTCCCTTGCCTCACCGGTGAGCAACAACACAAGGCCCATAGCAAAAAAGTCTGGATATTCTGCGAGGACATGGGGAACGTGCAGTGAGATGCTCCCCTGCAGGGTCTGAGAGATGTGGTTCCCAATCAGGTTGTCAAAAGCTGAGCTCCAGGCCCGGGCCACACTGGCTGTACCTGGTGGACCAGAGGCAGAAACACGGGGTCAAGTTTCCTCTCTCCTCTCCTCCCTCCCCCAGACCAGTCTCACAAGAATATCTGCTATTTTCACCTACTCTTACCTTTTAAGAACCAAAGCCAGTCAATTAAGGACACCAAGACAGAGGTAAGTAGAACAAACAATTTCTCCACAACTTCAACCCTCCCAGCCCCCCAACAAATACACGCATTTATGGATATTTAAGTCCTGTGAATGAACACCTCACTTCACCACTCCACCCAGATTTCCTGACTCCATGCCCCTTCACTGGCTGTGCAGTTGCCCCCTGCCCCACCATCTCACCGATGACATAGGAGAGGATGAGGTTCCAGCCAGTGGTGAAGGCCCAGAGTTCACCCACAGTGACATAGCTGTAGAGATACGCAGAACCAGAACGGGGAACCCGAGCACCAAACTCCGCATAGCACAGCCCAGCCAACATAGAAGATAGGGCGGCCACCAAAAAGCAGATCACAATGGATGGTCCTGCTTTATCTTTGGCCACCTCGCCAGCCAGGACATACACGCCTGCACCCAATGTGCTGCCCACACCTAGGGCCACTAAATCCAGAGTGGTCAGGCATCTAGCAAGGCGAGTCTCAGCCATGCCTGGCTCCAGTGTACGTCTGCGTACCAGCTTTTGACCAAATCTGCAAAGCGCCTGCCACAGCATTCTGGCTGGAATTGAAGAGGATGCTAGGAAGGATCTGGTGAAAAACAAGACAAAAGACCTTCAATAGGGCTCATTATCCCTAAGCTCTAAGAGTGAATTACAATACCCACTCCACCAAGTAAAGGAGCTGGGGGGGGGGGGATGGGAGGAGGATGTTGAAGGGACAAAGGCAAGTCACTTTTCCTCTAACCTCAGTTTCTTCATATGCAAGTAGGAATAACAATACCTCACAGGTTTGTGGAAGGACTAATTTCAGAAAAGGCATGTGAAACCTCCCGATAGTTCAGTGGCCTGGCACCTAGTAGGTGATCAATCAATATTAGTCTCTTCTTTCTTTGGCGGGGAAACTATAGCGTTTATCCTAGACCCCAACCCAGGAGCCAGAGAAGCTCAATTGTGTCCGTTCCCTGGCCTGTGGTTCTTTGGGGATTAAACAGAACTCAACCCAGTAAAAGCCAGCAGCTCTGGGGAGAACCCCCTTCTCACACCCAATATCCACATTCCTTTTCGGCGCTCGCCCCCAGGGCTTCAAATAAGCAAGGTTCCTAGATCTCCCGGAGGGAGGGGGGACCGACCTCGGCTACAGATCAAAAGTGAGCACCGACTCAGTTCCATCCTTCCTCTCCAAGCCCACACTGTGTAACTGGCGCTGCCATCGCCCAGGGGGGTAAGCAAATGTTCCCCCACTTCCTCCCGCCCCGCAAGGCTGACCAGCAAGGATCAACAGTGAGGCGGGGCTTCGACATCTAAAGATTTGGAGACGCCCCCCGAGAGGGGCCCCTGAGCAGCCAGAAATTGCTCACACCCGAGAGGAGGGGTTCCGCCCTATGCCCCGCGACTCAGCTCCCAGTTTCTTATGCCCCCATCTAGAAAAGGTCTGGGGCTGAGGTGGAAATGGGAGCCTTGGCTCCCAGGGCTGGGGTCTCGCCAGCAACAGGTCACGGCCGTGTTGATGCAACTGCATGCCATGGTTGCCAGAGAATCCTAGGTATGCCCAGACCCTCGCCCGCCCCCTCCGACAGACTTGTCGGCCTCCAACGCTTACCCGGGAGCTTTTGCAAGCCCAGAGCGCGGAGCGTCTCGGATAGGGTTCGGTGAGGCTGAGTTCAGCCGAGTTGGGTTGGGGATGCCGAGCTCGGTTGCTCAAGCTTCAAAGCTGCTGCTTGGGGTCGTTGCGCGCCAAGCGCCCGTTTTATACACCCGGAGGCGGAGCCGGTAACGTCATGAAATCCCACCCCCAATCCTCCTCGCTACACTACACAACACACACACACACACACACACACACACACACACACACACACACACCCCCAATCCTCCTCGCTACACTACACAACACACACACACACACACACACACACACACACACACACACACACACACACACACACACACACACACACACACACACACACACCCCTCTCTCTCTCGCCCGCCCCTCCCTCCCTCTCTCTCTCTCTCTCTCTCTCTCTCCAGCTTTGCAAAAGGGATTGCGTGGGGCCTGACATTGCTTCCCACTTGCAAAAGCAAGACGAGCGTGGCAGGGAGCGAGAAAGGGGGGAGGGCAGCCTTTTCCCATTCTCCTCGCTGAGCGTCAGAGCCGGACAATAAGAGGCTTCCTGGCCTGAAACCCCAGGGGATTTTCTACCTTTGTGCCTTGATAGTCAGAATCGGTGATTGGCAGGAGTGGGGGAGGGGGGTGAGAGGTGGAGGGGAAAACAGCACCGGGGAGTCTCCAACTCAACTCTCATTCTTACTAAGCTTTCTTTTCTACATGAGGTTACCTCACCCCTGAAATCTTTCCCAAGGACCCTACCAGATTGTGGACAGCCATCTGACGCCAACCCCTCAGCCCTGACCCTCAACTGTGGGTGTTTCCTAATGCAGTGAGCAGGAGAATGGAAGATGATTTCAACTACCACCTGTACACAGATAATTAATCCCATCTAGATTTCTAGGCCCCAGTTTCTCCATAGTGTACCTCCAGCTACCTATAAATGTTAAACTAAATATTAACTATGAAATTCTGACAATACTGAAATATTAGAGGAGGGAGCTTATTTAATTCCATTTTACTGATGAGTAAACTGAGGCTCAGAGGCATAACTTGCCTGACATACACCATAATTATTTGTTGACCACCTTACTGGTAAAACCTGGTGTATTGGACTTCAATACCGGCCTCTATGGGTACCATACCTCACTTAAATGCACAAGAAAAGGAGGCATGGCAGCAAGCAAAGCCAAACCAGGAGAAGCACCAGCATGGAGACAAGCCCTTTTAGGCTAGCAGTTTCTGGGAAACAGAAGAGGAGCAGAAGAATCAAAGAAAGATCACACCAGGTATCAGACCCTAAAACCCCATCCAGCCTAATCAGTTCTTAGAATGGAGCACCAAGGGTTGTGAAGGTGTGGTTCTCTTCCACCAAGACATCTCAGGGATTAAGGATGGGCCTAAATATCCTTGTTTCCTTTAAATAATCCATTATGAATATGTCACCAATAAATCTATCTAAAATATAAATCCTTTTTGAAGTAACTGATAGTTTCAGCTAGCTACAGCTCCATTTTGGCTTTCCTTAAGTATTCATTGAGCACTGACTATGTATAGCAGCTAGCATAGCAATGAAGAGACTACAAAGGACTACAGAAAATAAAATCCTGGCCCTCGTAGTCTTAAAACTCTAGTTAGGAAAAAAAAAAATCTAGTTAGGGAAAGAACACACACACAATACAATTGAAACTGTATTACCTAGTGGTTAGGAGTGCAGTCTTTGGCGTTAGACCTAGGTTAAATTTCCAGCTCAGATACTGTGTGGCCTTGAGCAAATTACCTAACATCTCTGAGCCTCAGTTTTTGGATATAATATACACGTTTCACAGGGTGGTTGAGATGCTTAGATGAGATTATGAAGTCAACTCTTCCTGCCTGGCACATGGGAAGTATTCAATAAAAACTTAATTCATATTCAGAATAATACTTTGGTGTGTATGATAATTATTTGGTTACTTAGATTAGATGATTGATTCAATTATGAGATTAATCAACAAGTTGCTGTTGTAAATATTCAGGGAAAGAAGTCCTTGGTACAGACTGGAATACTAAGAAGTAGTAACTAAGTAGAAACTAATAAGGCCTCTTAGTTTGCAAGGGGTTGAGGCATGAAGTAAAGTCAGGGTCCCATGTAGAGACTAGCCTAGCATGTGCAGGTTAACAGTGGACTTAATAGGCATTCAATTATTCAATAAAAACTTGATCAGTTAATTAGAAGCATTAGGAGGTGCTCTCCAATTGTAGTGTTCCAAGATTTTATGCAACTCTTCTCATTCACCTACCTATCCCTTTCATGAATTTGTAGGATTCAACCATATTTCCTTCCTCAGCTTTTATTTTTCCAGAAGTTCCCTGATGTCCTCCACCATTATGGATTTCTCCAGCTTCCTTAACTCTTTCTTGTGGTATAATGGCCAGGTGCAAAACATTGAATTTTTTTGTTTGTTTTTATTATAAAACAATTTAACACTAATGAAAACTGCAAAAAAAGAAAAAACCCACCCAATATTATCATATAATTTTGCATGCTTCTGTTTCATTGATCAAATAAATATTTTTCAAATTACTTCTAGTATTCAAAATTGTCATTGTTAGTGGTTGCATAATATTCCATAGCACTGATGTACCATTATTTATTTAACCATTTAAACATTTATTCAGGTTGTTTCCAGTTTTCCTTTGTTCTAAGAAACACCTTCATTAATACAATGTCTCTAGTTGAATTACTTTCTTAAGCTTCATTCCCAGGATTGGGATTACTGAGTCAAAGATAATGAACATATTTGTAAATTTTGATACTTGTTACAGTGCTTTCCCAAAGGATTTTTATCAGTTTACAGTGCTATCAGCCATGTTACAGCAAAGCAACATTACCACAATCTCACCAGCATAGCTATAATTTAAACAAGTCATTTGCTAATAAAATAAAAGTAGAAGTGCATTCTGTTTAGAATTACTATTTCTTTTGGAAATTGTTTATTCATATCTTTTCTTTTTCCAACTTAGTTATTTGGGTCCTGATGCTTTCCTCATAAATGAGAATTAATTCTTTATATAGATATTAACCTTTCTTCTGTAATATTCGATTCAAATATTTTCCTATGTTTGTTGCTTTCATTTACAGAGCTTAAAATTTTTTAACTTTTTATTGAGGTACGGTATACACAGAGAAATGTGCACACTGGTATCGTAAGTGTACAGCTCAATGAATGCTCACAAAATGAACACACTCCTGTAACAGCACCCACATCAAGAAACAAACCATTATCAGTGCCCCAGAAATCCCCTTCATGCTTCCTTCCAGTAACTACTTTCCCTTCTGACAAGGGCAACCTCTGTCCCAACTTCTAACAGCCTAGATTTTTTTTTTACCTGTTTTTGTTCTTTATATAAATGGAAACATATAGTACGTACTCTTTTGATAATTGAGATAAAATTCACATACCATAAAATTCAACCTTTTGGGGCTTCCCTGGTGGCGCAGTGGTTGAGAGTCCGCCTGCAGATGCAGGGGACACGGGTTCGTGCCCCGGTCCGGGAAGATCCCACATGCCGCGGAGCGGCTGGGCCCGTGAGCCATGGCCGCTGAGCCTGCGCGTCCGGAGCCTGTGCTCCGCAACGGGGGAGGCCACAACAGTAAGAGGCCCGCGTATCGCAAAAAAAAAAGTAAAATTCAAACTTTTGAAGTGAACAATTCACTAGTTTTTAGTATAGCCACAGAGCAGTACACCCATTACTACAATCAATTGTATACATATTCATCATCCCAACAAGAAACCTTGTTCCCATTTCCAGTCATTCCCCATTTCCTCCCAAACCCCTCACTCCAGCCCTAGGCAACCACAATTCTACTTTCGGTCTCCATAAATTTGCCTATTTTTCTAGACATTTTCACCTAAATGGAAGCATGCAGTATGTGGTCTTTTGTGAACCAGCTTCTTTCATTTAGCATAATGTTTTCAAGGTTCATTGATGTTCTACCATGTATAAGTACATACTTCATTCCTTTTTATTGCCAGATAATGTTCCATTGTATGGGAAAAAAAAACGTATTTATCCATTAATCAGCCAATGGACATTTGGGTTGTCTCCCTTTTTTTTTTGCTATTATGAATAATGCTGCTATGAACATTAGTATACAAGTATTTCTGTGGACATATGTGTTACATTATTTTGAGTACATACCTAGGAGTAGAATTGCTGAATCATATGGTAACTCTATCTTTAATCTTTTGAGGAACTGCCACACTGTTTTCCACAAAGGCTGCACCACTTTACATTCCCACCAGCAGTATTATGAGGGTTCCATTTATTCGACATTCTCACCAACACTTGTTATAATCCATCTTTTATTTTATCATAGCCATCCTAGTAAGTGTGAAGTGGTATCTTATTGTGGTTTTGATTTGCATTTCCCTAATGACTAATGATGTTGAGCATCTTCTCATGTGCTTATTAGCCATTTGGACATCTTCTTTGAAGAAAACTCTATTTAAATCGTTCATCCATTTTTAATTGGATTGTCTTTTTTTTTTTTTCTTTTTTGCGGTATGCGGGCCTCTCACTGTTGTGGCCTCTCCCGTTGCGGAGCACAGGCTCCGGACGTGCAGGCTCAGCAGCCATGGCTCAGGGGCCCAGCCGCTCCGCGGCATGTGGGATCTTCCCGGACCGGGGCACGAACCCGTGTCCCCTGCATCGGCAGGCGGACTCTCAACCACTGCGCCACCAGGGAAGCCCTGGATTGTCTTTTTATTGTAGAGTCTAGACACTAGATCCTTATCAGATATAAGATCTGCTAATATTTTTGCCCATTCTATGAGCTGTCTTTTCACTTTCTTCATAGTGTCTTTTGATACACAAAAGTTTTTAATTTTGACAAAGTCCAATTTATCTATTTTTTCTTTGATTGCTTCTGCTTTAAGTGTCATATGTAAGAAACCATTGCCTAATCCATGGTCACAAAGATTTACACCTATATTTCCCCTCTAAGAGTTTTATGGTTTTACCTCTTATATTTAGGTCTTTGATCCATTTTTGAGTTAATTTCTGTACAAGGTGTGAGGTAGGGGTCCAAATCCATTTTTTTGCAAATGGATATCAAGTGTCCCAATACCATTTATTGAAAAGACTATTCTTTCCCCCATTGAATTGTCTTGGCACCCTTGTCAAAAATCAGCTGACCAAAAATGTGAGCGTTTATTCCTGGACTCTCAATTCTATTCCACTGAGTTATATGTCTGTCCTTATGCCAGTCCCACACTCTTGATTACTGTAGCTCTGTAGTAAGTTTTGAAATTGGAAATGCAAGTCCTTTAATTTTGTTCTTCTCTTTCAAGATTCTTTCGACTATTCTGGGGTCCCCTGAATTTCCATGTGAAATGTAGGATCTGCTTGCCGATTTCTGCAAAGAAGACAGCTGGAATTTTGATGGATATTGCCTTATATCCATAGATTAATTTGGATAGTATTGCCATCTTAACAATATCAGCTCTTCTGAACTGTGAACATGGGATGTCTTTCCATTTTTTAAGGTCTTTTTAATTTCTGTCAACAATATTTTATAGTTTTCAGAGAGTAAGTTTTGTACTTCTTTTGATAAATATATTCCCAAGTATATTATTCTTTTTAATATTATTGTAAATAAAATGTTTCCTTTTTTTTTCATTGATCCTATAGAAATATAATTGATATCTGTATATTGATCTTGTACCTTGCAACCTGGCTGAGCTCACTTATAAGTTCTAATAGTGTTTTAATGGATTCCTTAGGACTTTCTATATACAAGATCATATCATCTGCAAACAGAGATGGTTTCACTTCTTCATTTCCAATCTGAATGCCCTTTATTTCTTTTCCTTACCTAATTGCTCTAGCTCAAATTTCCAGTACAGTGTTGAATAGAAGTGGTGAGAGTAGACATCCTTGCCTTGTTTCTGATTATAGGGGGAAAGCACCCGGTTTTCACCATTAAGTATGATGGCTAGCTGTGGGTTTTTTTTTGTTTTTTTTTTTTTTGTCTGCGTTGGGTCTTCCTTGCTGCGTGCAGGCTTTCTCTCTAGTTGCAGCAAGTGGGGGCTACTCTTTGTTGCAGTGCATGGGCTTCTCATTGTGGTGGCTTCTCTTGTTGCGGAGCACGGGCTCTAGGCACACGGGCTTCAGTAGTTGTGGTGCACAGGCTTTGTTGCTCTGTGGCATGTGGGATCTTCCCGGACCAGGGCTTGAACCCATGTCCCCTGCATCGGCAGGCAGACTCTCAACCACTGCACCACCAGGGAAGCCCATGGAACTCTGATATTTTTTAAAAACAACTATAAAGGACATTATTGGGGCTATTGGGGAAATTTGAATGTGGACTATGTATTAGATGATGATAGTGTATCAGTACCAGTTTCCTGTGCATGATAATGGTATTGAGGTTATGTAGGAGAATGTCCTTGTTCTTAGGAGACACGTGCTGAGTATTTAGGGATGAAGTGTCACAAATGGGTCAGCAAAAATAATGTGCATATGTGTGTATGCACGTGCATGCACATGAGAGTGTGTGTAGAGGGAGAGAAAGAAAGCAAATGTGGCAAACACTGACAATTGGTGAATTTAGGTAAACAGTATATGGGTATTCATTACACTACTAAAATTATCCATAGGCTTGAATTTTTTTAAATTAAAAGTTTTAAATGGGGCTTCCCTGGTGGCGCAGTGGTTGAGAGTCCGCCTGCCGATGCAGGGGACACGGGTTCGTGCCCCGATCCGGGAAGATCCCACATGCCGTGGAGCGGCTGGGCCCGTGAGCCATGGCCGCTGAGCCTGCGCGTCCGGAGCCTGTGCTCCGCAACGGGAGAGGCCACAACAGTGAGAGGCCGGCGTTCCGCAAAAAAAAAAAAAAAAAAAAAGTTTTAAATGATCACCCTCTTATAGATGATATCTCACTTTTTCTACTTAACCCTGTAATCCATCTGGAATTTACTTTGGTGTTTGAAATGTGATATTATATATATTATGTATATAAATAATTTGAAGTTTTGTCAAAATACAAATCAGTCGGCCTAATACAATTTGTAAGGCCAACTGGCCCGAGGCAGGGGAACACAATCAGATTCACAGGTTGCATCAGACCGAAACTCTCCGGACCACCCAGTTCCAGAAACTGACCTGGAGACTTTCGGACCACCCAGTTCCAGGAAATGACCTGGGGACTTTGCACCCAGCCCAGCCTTCCCGCCTTTCGAGGGGCGGGACTAACGATCCCCCAGGATACCCGAAAAGACCACCAAATAAGGAATACCCTGTGCCCTCCCAGATTCACCACACCCCTTTCCCTTCTTCCCCTATAAAATCTTGCCCAACCCTCGCCCGGGTGCGACTTCTCTGGCCCCTTTCTCTGGGACCAGTGAACCTCGCCCCGGAGTGCTCCCTAATAAAGCTCACTTGAAGCTTTCCTCTGTTTCGCGGTGCCGTTTGTTAAGATCCGACCTTACACAATTCATTGGTCATTTTTTCTCGACTGTCTGATTATGTCTACTTTATCATGTAGTAAATTCTCAAATATAGTAGCATATAGCTCTGGATTCTCTATTTTTCACTGATCTATGTCTGCTTTTATGCCAGCACATTAAATTTAGTTTTTAATTTAAAAATTACAAAAGCAAAACATGTAAGACAGAAAATAAAAATCCACTTCCACCCACTGTGAGATCTCCACTGTTAACAGTTTGGTTTGCTTTCTTCTAGATTCCGTGCCTATACAAGAAAATATACACATAATTTAAATACAGACAGCTTTTTTTTTAGTTAATTAATTAATTAATTTTTGGCTGTGTTGGGTCTTCCTTGCTGTGCGCGGGCTTCCTCTAGTTGCGGCGAGCGGGGGCTACTCTTCGTTGAGGTGCACGGGCTTCTCATTGTGGTGGCTTCTCTTGTTGCAGAGCACGGGCTCTAGGCGAGTGGGCTTCAGTCGTTGCAGCACGCGGGCTCAGTCGTTGTGGCACACAGGCTCTAGAGCACAGTCTCAGTAGTTGTGGCACATGGGCTTAGTTGCTCTGCGGCATGTGGAGTCTTCCCCAACCAGGACTCGAACCCGTGTCCCCTGCATTGGTAGGCGGATTCTTAACCACTGCGCCACCAGGGAAGTCCCCAGATAGCCTTTTAAAATACAAATATGATTATACTATACATGTTCTTCTGGGGTTTTTTTCTTGAAAATATATTTTGAACTGCTTTCCAGATCAGTATTCATGGGCCCCCCTCACTTTTTAAAATGGCTGCCTAGTGTTCCACAGTAGGGGTGGCCCATAATTTATTTAACCAGTCTCCTATTTATGCACATTTATGTGGTTTCTAGTTTCTTTTCCCAGCACATTTTAAATAATGGGTGCTTTACCATATTTTAACATTTGTTAAGGCAAAACTTACTCCTTTTACAAAGTACTCCAAGCAGTTTATTTTTCAAAGTGAGACAGTCATTTCACAGTCATTTCTGCTATCTTGCTTGTTTTGAAAATGAGATTTTGTTCCAAAGCGATTGATCTACCAAGGCGACAATTTTAGCAGAAATCCCACTTTTGAAGCCATCCTGCCTATAGAGAGGGTGCATTCTGATTTGCTCTCTGTGAGGGTGGCCTAGGTTGCCCGACCAGGTGAGTTAAGTCTCTCTAATTCAGGGCAGAGAATTAAAGAAAATTAAAAGGCCCACTTGACTGCAGCTCTAAAGTCATGTCCACTCAACAGTTTCATCAGTAAGAATGCTGACATTTTAATCTCCATTTACTGGTCTCCTATGCCTTATTTCTCAGTTGGTTAGAAATTATGAAGGGGGAAAAGGAAGCATTATGTATTGACTCCTTTAAAACCTTAACATCCACTACTCAGGTAGTGTTAATCTCTTGTTCTTCTGGTTTTGTTTGTTTGTTTTTGTTTTTTCCAACAAAAATTAGAAGGATTTTAATATCCAAGTCTTCTTTTAGAAAGCAAAATTAATGCAATGCAAATAAGAACATTTAACTAATAAAATTAACAACAAACCAAAGTAATTTTGTTACATAAATTAACCATTTATTATAGGCTAGCAACATTTCAAAAGGTGGTGCTTCTACTGGTCCTTCAATTCCTTCAGACTTCTGATGGCAGGCTTTACTGTGACAGCAGAAATGGTGGTGTGGTCCAAACACCACCAGCTACCGTTTTCATGCAGGAACCATAGTGCCAAATGCCCATAGCTCATCTCTTCATCTTGGTTTTGCCACCGAAGGAGCAAGTGTACTTTGCGTGCTGGCTGATTTCAATTTTCTTCACCATTTTCCTGAGGGAAGCACCGTAACGGGTCCCGTATTTACCCACGATTCCGACCTTCTTGGTGTGTTTAGCCATGTCGCCAAAACCTAGGTCCGAGCCCAGAGAGCTTTTTCTTCTGTTTATATATCTAACATAGTACTTCTTCTATAAAAGAATAATCGTATTCAGGGACTTCCCTGGCAGTCCAGTGGTTAAGACTCCATGCTTCCCATGCAGGAGGTTCAGGTGTTCGATCCCTGGTTGGGAAACTAAGCTCCCACATGCCACATGGCCAAAAAAAAGAATAATCGTGTTCATATTTTTCGTATCCCCCACTAGGCAGGCCTTCTCAAGTATAAAGATCATTTTATTCTTCTAACCCCAGCACCTGGTATCTTGCTAAGTTGCTGGTCTTTATGAGGAAAGAAAAAGGATATTTCCTTTTGAATTACCTTTGAAATAAAAGCTTCTCAAAAACGGTTTTCGAAATTTCATTAGATTCCATCCACTAGTTGCTCATCTATATGCTTACTTATTAGCCTTTTAATAAGCTCTTAATATTAGGAATGCTAACTCTAATGAAAACCATATTGCCCCGCATCTAGATTATGTCTCCTTAATTACAGGTTCTGCAAGTTTGCCTCATGGAGGGGAGCCCGTATGATTCAATGACCTTTGAACTAGATAAGAGAAAATGCACCCAAAGGTGGATGCTAGAGTTGGATGAACCAGCTCCTGATGAACGGGCAAAAGTATGCAGTTTCAGAGCTGAGAGCAGCGTGGGAAGAGAGAGCCCAAAAAGAAAGCAATAAGAAGGCACAGATATACTAAAGTGTAAAAATGGAGGTGATTATAAAGGTATCTGGAAACAGTTGCTTGGAATCTGTGTGCTCATATGTTGAGACATAATATCATAGTTGGATGAACCTGGAAGACCACAGCAATACAAGGTTCCTGCTTTGACATCTCTTACAGTGTGGTCCCATAGAAAGAGAAAATTAGTAGTCTAAAGTACATGATATGGATGCTTTGATTTAAACATCTTCTCAGGATGGGAATTCATAGTTAGATGTCAAAGAAAGGGCCAGATGAAAGGTTCTACAAGGGTTTCATTGTAGGGTAGTGGATAGTGGTGTTATTGCAGTCCAGAAATGAATCCCCCGGTTTTCAGATTAAAAACACAAGTTTAAAAAAAATCTTTTAATTGAGGTACAATTGACATAACATTATATTCGTTTCAGGTGTACAATGTAATGATACAACATTTGTATGTATTGCAAAATGATCACCACAATAAATCCAAGTTAACATCCATCACCACACACAGTAACAAAATTTTTTTTTCTTGTGATGAGAACTTTCAAGATCCACTCTCCTACTTTCAAATATGCAATACAGTATTATTAACTATAGTCACCATGCTGTACATTACATCCCATGACTTAGTCATTTTATAACTGGAAGTTTTACCTTTTGATCCCCTTCATGCATAAAAACAAGTCATTTTAAATTATTTTACTCAAAAGAGAACCAGTCAATAGGGTCAACCTCACTAGAGCTTGACTTATAACAGAATGCCACTTATAATTTAACAATTGATATCAATTTTTCTGCCACATTTATCTCCCCTTGTCTTCTGTTCTTGAAGGTAAATTGATTTAGTCATAGAATTAAGGGAAAAAGGAATGAATTTTTAATGTAACTTTTATTGCATTTTTCCATTATAGAATACGTGCTCATTGTAGAAAATTTAGAAAATACAAAAATACATAAAGAAGAAAAATTTAAAATTATTCATAACTCCCAAACCCTAAGAAAACCATTATTAATATTTTTGAGTATTTCCTTCCAGTCTTTTTCAGCATATGTTTATACGATTAGAATCACACTAAATATTATATCCTGCACTTTTATTCATATTGTAAAACTTTCTCCCGTTGTATGGACTGAACTGTGTTCCTCCAAAATTCACATGTTAAAGCCTTAACTCCCAGGACCTCAGAATGTTACTCTATTTGGAGATAGGGCCTTTCAAGTTAAAATGAGGCCATCAGGGTGGGCCCTAATCCAATCTGACTAGTATTCTTATAAGAGGAAATTTGGACACACCAGGGATGGGTGCACACTGAAAAATAAAGTCATGTGAGAACACAGCAAGAATGTGGTCATCTGCAAGCCAAGGAGAGAGGCTTTCAGAGGTTTCAGAGGTTTTCAGAGGCTTTCAGAGGTTTCAGAAGAAACCAGACTTGCCAACACCTTGATTTTGGACTTCTAGCCTCTAGAACTATGATAAAATAAAAATCTATTGTTTAAGCTGCCCAGTCTGTGGTATTTTGTTATGGCAGCTCTAGTAAACTATTACCCTTAGCATTGAACATTCTTCAAAATCTACTGTAATATCCTTTTGAAGTATTCTGAAATAACTATTATGGTAAATTGATGTTGTTCTCAAATTCTCACTATTATAAAGAATGCTTCAATGAATAGGAAATTGGATATTCTTAGATATATTTTTCATCAAATAAGAATAGTTGGATTAACTCCTGTACTGTACTCTGGAGAAAATTATGTCTGCTCTCAAGGTCAAGCCTGGTGATATACTCACAAATTCTTACTTTTGGTTCCATTATTTCTATTCTTCTCATGGAATACCAACTTTCTGGCAACCTCAAACAGATTATATTGATAATACAATTAAATGAATTCATTTTCTTTACATCGGTTACATTCCAGACTTGAGGATTAGCCTTTGATACCCTCTGTTAGATCTGAGAATTACTCTGAGCTCTTCCTTAGGTTAGGGAAGATATTCAGGTTTCCCTGATAAAAATTTAGGGAATGTCCTTGCCTCGTAAGTAATACACTACGCTCAGAGGGTGTCAGTTCTTGATTCCACTCCCAACTCTTGGGGGTTCGCTATCACAAAGTAGGAAATAAGCACTGATGTAGATATCAGAAAGAGGAGGAGCTGGCAATAATTCCCTACCCTGTGAAATGTATTTAGCCTATTCTACCTGTGACTCAGGTACTCAGGCTCCATTAGTTTCTGCCATGAGAGTGTCTTTGTGATATTGTGATTTGGTCTTTGCCTCCTTTCTTGAACAGAGATCCTAAAATCCTTGGAATTCCCTAAAAGAGGAGCGCAATCAAGGTGTCTTTTGTTATGTTAATGAGTGACTTTTGGACCTAGCCTAAGAATGGGGGCTGGTTGCCAGGAGAAACAACTTTCAGTCCCACCCTCTGACCTTGGGGGAGGGGAAGGTTCTGGAGGGTGAATCAATCACCAATGGCCAATGATTTAATCAACCATGTCTATGTAATGAAGCTGCCATAAAAACCTCCCCAAAAAGGGAATTTCCTGGCAGTCCAGTGGTTAGGACTTGGCGCTTTCACTGCCGAGGGCCTGGGTTCAATCTCTGGTCGGGGAACTAAGATCCCGCAAGCTGTGTGGTGCGGTTAAAAAAAAAAAAAAAAAGCCCCAACAGACGGAGGTTTGAAGAGCTTCTGGGGTCTGGGTGCTCTCAGAGAGGGCACGGAATCTCTGTGCCCTTTCTTCATACCCTATGTATTTCTTCCATCGGGCTGTTCCTGAGTTGTACCTTTTTATAATAGACTGGTAATCTAGTAAGTAAAATATTTCTCTGAGTTCTGTGAACTACTCTAGCAAGTAATTAAAACCAAGGAGTGGGTTTTGGAACCTCCATTCTATAGCTGGCCGTTCAGAAGCACAGGTGACAACCTGGACTTGGAATTGATGTCTGAAGTTGGAGGCGGGGCAGTCTTGTAGGACTGAGCCTGTGGGATCTGATGTTATCTCCAGGTACATAGTGTCAGAACTGTGTTGAATTTAGGACACCCAGCTAGTGTCTGAGAATTGCTTGGTGGTGTGGGAAAAACAACACGTGTGCGTGTTGTAACTGGGTGCAGAATTATAGTCTTGAACTAAATGTACCTGTCAAGCACAGCTAGGTCAGGAAAGGGGCCACCATAAGCTGCAATGGACATAGGGAGGCCTATGATCATAACTCTATCCCTAAGTGACAGAATAGGGGCAGAATTCACCTTAGAGGGGGCTTGAAATTTTCATGGAGACCTCAAATCGTATCTTCCTTCAACTTCTTCTGTTTAAGTCCTATGAAGCATTTCCTGTTATTCATCACCTCTTCTTTCATTTTATTCATACAACAAAAAGAATTATTGAGCTTCTATTACATGTCAGGCACCGCACTAAGACATGAAAAGTCAAGGTCCCTGTCTTTGAGGAGTTCATAGTCTAGCAGGGAAAGATGAGCGTGTAAGCAGATAATTACAACACGCTGTAATAATGCTATTACACAGTAAGTCCCCTACATACAAACGAGTTCCGTTCCGAGAGCGCATTCGTAAGTCCAACAAAGTTAGCCTAGGTACCCAACTAACACAACCGGCAACATAGTACAATACTGTAATAGGTTTATAATACTTTTCACACAAATAATACATAAAAAACAAACAAACACAAAAATAAAGAAAACATTTTTAATCTTACCTTGAAAAGTACAGTAGTCCAGTACAACAGCTGGCATACAGGGGCTGGCATCGAGCAAACAGGCAAGAAGGGTTACTGACTGGAGGAGGGAGAGGAGGTGGGAGATGGTAGAGCTGAAGGATTGTCAGCAACAGGAGACAGAGGGCAAGCTGCAATTTCACTCACGCCTGACATTGATGGCATGCACGTTCACATCTTTGAAAGTTCACAACTTGAAGGTTCGTATGCAGGGGACTTACTGTATCTCAAAAGAAAGAACAATCCACAGTGTATTAGGGGAAAAGGACAGAGAAAAGCCATCCAGGAAGAACTCACAGAAGAGGAGATAAAACCTATCAAATAATCTACATGCTAGAACACTGATTCCAAACCAAGAAGGTGGGATTTAATGGTAATAAATACTTAAATGTCATATATTCAATTTTAAAACTTGACTTTGAAGGAATAAGATGGAGTAAACTGGCTTAAAATGATATGAAGAAAACCTGGAAGCTCTAAATGGGTCAACAATTTAAGTAAATCAGTTTTCTGTTGCTGTGTAACAAATGACCGCAAATTTAGCAACTTAAAACAATCCCATTTATTACTGCATAGTTTCTGTGGGTCAGGAGTCCCAGCACAGATTGGCTAGGTCTCTGCTTAGGATCCCAGTAGGCTGAAATCAAGGTATAGGCCAGGACTGGGGCCTCATCTGGAACTTGGGATGCTCTTCCAAACTCACATAGTTGGCAGAATTCAGTTTCTTATGGTTGTGGGACTGAGACTCTCAGCTCCTAGAGGCCACCAGCAGTTCCCTGCTACATGGCCCTCTCCATAGGCAGTTTATTTCCTAGCAGTTTGCTTCTTCAAAGCTAGCAGGAGAGTTTCTCTCATTCTAGTTTGCTGAGATAGAGTCTTATATAACCTAATGTAATCATGAGAGTGACATACCATCACCTTTGCCATATTCTATGGATTAAAAGCAAGTCACAGGTTCTACCTGCACTCAGGGGAGGGGATTATACAGGATGTGACAAATTGGGGGTCATTTTAGGGTATGTCCACCCCAGTAAGGCAGGTACTAAATATTATAAGAGAAGCACAGTATCCATCTTGTTCATTCAAACCACATTTACAGACAACCTACAATGGGCAAGGAGCTATGTTAGGCACTGGAGATGCAGACATGAAGAAAAATCGTCCCTATTCTGTAGAACAAATAGGTAGCTATCTAGAAACAAATAAGTTGGATTCATAGATATATCTTGTACCAAAATACAATAAAATAAATTCCATATGGATAAAAAAACTTAAATATAAAATGAAACCATAACAGTACTAGGAAAAATCCTACACATCTTTTTTTTTTTTTAATCTCAGAGCAGGGAGGGGAGGTGCAGCAGGAAAAAACTACTGCAAGTCCTTAAGGCCCTTGCCCAGCTAGCCTGTAGGGCAGAGGTTCCACACTGGCAAGCCTAGAAGACCAGAGGCTACCAGCCCTTTTCAGTGCCCAGCTCATAAAACAGGGGTGTCACTCCAAGAGGCCACTGTCCCTGACCTGATCTCCAGAGTAGAGGCTCAGAGACTTAGCTCAGGAGGAGAGGCAGTTCTCAAGAGGTATAAAAAATCCATTTTGTTGTGCAGTGGAGGCTAACACAACATTGTAAAGCAACCATACTCCAATAAAAATTAATTAAAGAAAATAAAGGTGGTTGAAGCACACACACACACACACACACACAAATCCACAGGTAACATCATACTTAATGGTGAAAAACTGAATGCTTTCCCCCTATAATCAGGAACAAGACAAAGATGTCTACTCTCACTACTTACATTCAACATTGGAAGTTTGAGCTAGAGCAATTAGGCAAGGAAAAGAAACAAGATGCATGCAGATTGGAAACAGTCACTATTTGCAGATGACATGATGTTGCATATAGAAAATCCCAAGAAATCCACTAAAAACCAACAGAACTAATAAGTGAGTTCAGCTGGGTTTCAGGGTACAAAATCAATATATAAAAGTCAATTGTATTTCTATACAGGAGCAATAAACAAACCAAAAATGAAATAAAAAAGTAACTCCATTTATTTATAACAGCATCAAAAAGAATAAAATACTTATAATACATTTATTAAAAGAAGTACAAAACTTACATTCTGAAAACTACAAAATATTGTTGACAGAAATCAAAGAAGATGTTAAAAAATGGAAAGCCAGGGGCTTCCCTGGTGGTGCAGTGGTTGAGGGTCCGCCTGCCGATGCAGGGGGTGCGGGTTCATGCCTCGGTCCGGGGAGATCCCACGTGCCACGGAGCGGCTGGGCCCGTGTGCCGTGGCTGCTGGGCCTGCGCGTCCGGAGCCTGTGCTCCGCGACGGGAGAGGCTGCAGCGGTGAGAGGCCCGCGTACCGCAAAAAAAAAAAAAAAAAAAAAAACCAACAAAAAAGAAAGCTATCCCATGCTAATGAACCAGAAGGCTTGACATTAAGATGGCAATACTCTCCAAATTTATCTATGGATATAAGGCAATACTCATCAAAATTCCAATGGGCTTCTTTGCAAAAACTGACAAGCTGATTCTAAAGCTCATATGGAAACTCAAGAGACCCAGAATAGTAAAAATCATCTTTAAAAAGAAGCACAAAGTTAGAAGACTCACACTTTCCAATTTCAAAACTTACTACAAAGCTACAGTAATCAAGAGAGTGTGATACTGGCATAAGGACAGATATATAACTCAATGGAATAGAATTGAGAGTCCAGAAATAAACCTTCACATTTACGGTTAACTGATTTTTGACAAGGGTGCCAAGATAATTCAATGGGAGACAGAATAATCTTTTCAACAAATTATGTTGGGACAACTAGATAGTCACTTGCAAAAGAATGACTTTGGATGCCTATCTCACACCATACACAAAAATTACCTCAAAATGGATCAAAGATCTAAATATAAAAGCCAAAACTATAAAATTCTCATAAGAAAACATAGGTGTAAATCTTCATGACCTTGGAGTCAGCAATGGATTTTCGATATGACACCAAAAGCACAAGCAACAGAATTAATAGATAAATTGGATTTCATCAAAGTTAAAAACTTTTGTTCTTCAAATGACACCTTGAAGAAAGTGAAATGACAACCCATAAAATAGGGGGAAATATTTGCAAATCATTTATCTGATAAAAGATTTGTGTCTAGAATATATAACGAAGTCTTACAATTCAATAATAAAAAGATAACCACTTCGCATCCACTAAGACGACTATTTTAAAATTTAAAAAAAAAACAGAAAATAACAAGTGTTGTTGTGCCTTGCTGGTGGGAATGTAAAACGGTACAGTTGCTGTGGAAAACAGTATGGTGATTCCTAAAAAATTTAAACATAGAATTACTATATGATCCAGCAATTTCACTTCTGAGTATATACCCAAAAGAACTGAAAGCAGGGACTTGAGCAGGTATTTGTACACCTATGTTCATAGCAGTATTATTTACAATAGCCAAAAAGGTGGAACAACTCAAGTGTCCATTGACAAATGAATGGATAAACAAAATGTGGTATATACATACAATGGACTATTATTCCACCTTAAAAAGGAAGGAAATATTGACATGTGCTACAACATAGATAAACCTTAAAGACATCATGCTAGAGGAAATAAGCCAGTCACAAAAGGACAAATATTATATGATTCCATTTATATGAGGTTCCTAGAGTAGTCAAATGAATAGAGACATAGAGTAGAATGGTACTTTCTAGGGGATGGGGAGAGGTGAGAATGGAGAGTTATTATTTAATAGGTACAGAGTTTTAGCTGGGGAAGATGAGAAAGTTCTGGCAATGGGTGGTGGTGGTGGTTGTACAACACTGTGAACATACTTTATGCCACAGAACTGTACGCTTTAAAATGGTTAAAATGGTAAATTTTATGTTATGTATATTTTACAACAATAAAAAATAAGATAAATAACTCAGTTTTAAAATGGGCAAAGGATCTAAATAGACATTTCTCCAATGAAGATATGCAAATGGCCAAAAAGAACATGACAAGATACTCAACATCACTAGCCATCAGGAAAACGCAAATCAAAACCACAGTAAGGGGCTTCCCTGGTGGTGCAGTGGTTAGGAATCCACCTGCCAATGCAGGGGACACGGGTTCGAGCCCTGGTCCAGGAAGATCCCACATACCGCGGAGCAAGTAAGCCCGGGTGCCACAACTACTGAGCCTGTACTCTGCAGCCAGCGAGCCACAACTACTGAGCCCACGTGCCACAACTACTGAAGCCCGCGTGCCTAGAGCCTGCACTCTGCAACAAGAGAAGCCACCGCAATAAGAAGCCTGTGTACCTCAATGAAGAGCAGCCCCCGCTCGCTGCAATAAGAGAACCCACTGCAATAAGAAGCCCGCGCACTGCAACGAAGACCCAACGCAGCCAAAAATAAAAATAAATAAATAAAATAAATTTATTTTAAAAAAAAACACACTGGCAGTCCAGTGGTTAAGACTCCACACTTCCACTGCAGGGGCCGTGGGTTCGATCCCTGAAAAAAAAAAACCCACAGTAATATACCACTTCACACCCACTAGAATGATCAAAAAGACAGATAATAACAAGTATTGGTGAAGATGTAGATTAATTGGAAGCCTCATACATTGCTGGTGGGAATGTAAAATGGTGCAGTCTTTGTGGAAAACAGTCTTGGCAATTTCTCCAAAGGTTAAACATAGAATTACTATATGACCCAGCAAATGTACACCTAGATATATACCCAAGAGAAATGAAAACATATGTCCACAAAAAAACTTGTACACAAATATTGATAGCAGCATTATTTATAATAGCCAAAAAATAGAAACAAATGTCTATCAATTGATGAATGGAAAAATAAAATGTGGTATGTCCATACAGTCAAATATTATTTCTCATTATAAAGAAATGAAGTACTAAAAAAAATACTAAAAGAAAGAAAAAGAAATGAAGCACTGCCACATGTTATTACATGAACCTTGAAAACTGTATGCTAAGAGAAAGAAGACAGTCACAAAAGAGCATACACTGTATGATTCCATTTATATGAAATATCTAGAATAGGCACATTTATAGATATGGAAAATATATTAGTGGCTGCCAGGGGCTGGGAGGGTTGAGAGGAATGAGGAATGACTGCTAAACTCTGTGAATATACTAAAACCCATTTAAATAGGTGAATTGTATGGTACATGAATTATAGCTCAATAAAGCTTTTTTTTTAATATACAAGTGAATTTTTGTGTGTGTGTGTGTGTGTGGTACACGGGCCTCTCACTGCTGTGGTCTCTCCCGTTGCAGAGCACAGGCTCCGGACGCGCAGGCTCAGCGGCCATGGCTCACGGGCCCAGCCTCTCCGCGGCATGTGGGATCTTCCCGGATCGGGGCACGAACCCGCATCCCCTGCATCGGCAGGAGGACTCTCAACCACTGCGCCACCAGGGAAGCCCCAAGTGAATTTTTTTTAATGAGGGAGATCTTTAGGTTTGTAGATGTATACAAACATATATATATATCTAATAGAATAGATGCAGATACATACATAGATCTCCAATACATATGGTTAAGTGAATAAAGATGTAAGACAGCATATAAGATTACATCATTTCTCTAAAAAAGAAGAAAAATTATATACATATATAATATATATATGCACAGTTGCTGTTATATACATAGTTTATCTCTACTGCTTTTCTCAACTGGGGTTCAGAGATTAAAGCCCTATAGAACATTATTTGTGTGAATATTTTCTTAATTTTCCCAAGAACTGTACATAACTAATGCCATTCTAGATGCACGGGTGATAAGTTTATTCATTACATACAACGGATGCCTTAGGGCAGGGGTCCCCAATCCCTGAGCCATGGACCGCTATGGGTCCTTGGCCTGTTAGGAACCAGGCTGCACAGCAGGAAATGAGCGGCAGGTGAGCGAGCGAAGCTTCATCTGTATTTACAGCCGCTCCCCATTGCTCACATTACCGCCTGAGTTCCAACTCCTGTCAACATAATGGTGAGTTGTATAATTATTTCATTATATATTACAATGCAATAATAATAGAAATAAAGTGCACAATAAATGTAATGCGCTTGAATCATCCTGAAACCATCCCCACCCCTGGTCTGTAGAAAAACTGTCTTGCATGAAACCGGTCCCTGGTGACAAAAAGGTTGGGGACCACTGCCTTAGGGCATTAGGGCTGGGCTGCAAAGGGTGTGTATGCAGAAACTGAAAACCCTGGTTCCCACTGGGATGGGAATGGGAGGGAAATTTTTCCTGGTATGACCTTTTATAACTTTTGAATCTTGAACCAAAAAAGAAATATTAATAGGGACTTCCCTGGTGGTCCATTGGTTGGGACTTTGTCTTCCAGTGTGGCAGGGGGTGGGGTGGGGGGGCGGGGTGCAGGTTCAATCTCTGGTCAGGGATCTGGGATCCCACATGCCTTGCGGCTAGAAAACCGAAAGGTAAAAAAAGTGGAGGCAATATTGTAACAAGATCAACAGAGACTTTAAAAATGGTCAACATCAAAAAAATCTTAAAAAAAGAAATATTAATAAAAATTTTAAGTTAAGTTTATGAAAAAAGGAAGAAAATAAAGTTAACTAAAGCTGGATATAGAATTAATGAAGTATACATTTTTCTCACAATACAGTAGATCCTAAAGCATGTTTACTAGCTGAGGGCAAAAATCTGTGATGAAGATAAAAAAGTTTAAGAGATAAGAAAGAGAAGGAATAATATTGGCCAAGTCAGGACCCTGTAGAGATGGGAGGATATAGGACGCCGAGCACAGGCAGAAGATTATTGGCTTTCACAAAGGGAGGTAAACAGGAAAGGCTGAGCACAAATTTTGTAACTATATTTTGAAGTAGAAGAGCTGGTATTTGGCTTCAATTTTCTTTATTAAGGGGAGGCAAGAACATCTTCAAAATGGGAGGGAATGGAGACGGAGCAGGCAACCTGAGAAGAGAGGTGAGGGAAGGTTTGAAACAGCATTTATGGGGAATGGGAGCAAAATCTAGCTAGTAATAGTGAAAGGATTGCTAGGTCACTAGAACTACTGAACTTAAATAAAATGAATCTAAAATGGGCAGATGGGAAAGGAGCCACGAACAATAGTCAAATATGTGATGGTTTGCCACATAAAAAAAGGTCAGAATTAGGAAACCTTCTAGCTCTAAGATTCTGTGATTTGCTCCATACTACTGTTATCTTCCCAAACAGACTATAAGCATTCACTGGCTGGTGAATGAATCTGCATAAGGACTGAAAGCAGACCACCACTGGAGTGATGGGGGTTAGAATGTAGTAGATTAAAGGGTGAATGAAAGGGGAGGAAAGGAAGACAATAAATACAGACTGCTCTTTTTAAAAGCAGAGCTATGAAGGAAGAGAGAAAAATAAATTGAACTAAAGAGAAATGCAGAATTCAGGAAGGGCACAGTGATAATATCTAATAGCATTTCATCGATTCAAAAATGCACATTTCTGGACTTCCCTGGTGGCGCAGTGGTTGAGAGTCCGCCTGCCGATGCAGGGGACGCGGGTTCGTGCCCCGGTCCGGGAGGATCCCACATGCCGTGGAGCGGCTGGGCCCGTGAGCCATGGCCGCTGAGCCTGCGCATCCAGAGCCTGTGCTCTGCAACGGGAGAGGCCACAACGGTGAGAGGCCCGCGTACCGCAAAAAAAATAAAATAAAAAAAATTTTTAAATGCACATTTCTTCATGTTTTTAACATTTCTGAAATTGGCATGCAGTTTATAATTAATGGAATGTCACAATTGCTGTTGGCCAGGCAGCAGTTGTGATATAATTGTCATTGCCTGACACCTTCTGGTAAGATCGAGAAAGTACCAGCATCAAAACTTGCAGAATGGTTGTCAGCGACGTGGAAGAAAACCCTGGACAAAAGTAGAATACTTCTTTCCCCCCACCAGAAATACTGTATTGCCAATATCCTTAATGACAAAGAATAATATTGTGAGGAAAATCCAGAACATATTGACTGAGCCAAAAAGTAATTCAGAAGACTCAGATTCCAAATGTGAAGATGTTTTAGAAATACCTTAACCAATTTTCATTTCAGAGTTCTTTGTAACATATGTACAAGAGTTATAGATGATAAAAATCCATTTCTAAACAAGTCTTAAAGAACGCTCCCAATAATTATAAAGTATAAATTATAAAAGCTAAAATAGTATTGTGTTATAATTTATTTGGCTGTATTTTTTCTTTCTTTTTTGTTTATTTAATTTTTTATTGAAGTATAGTTGATTTACAATGTTGTGTTAGTTTCTGGTGTACAGCAAAGTGAATTTTTTTTCTTTCTTAGTGGTGCATAAAACAAGGGTATGTCTTATAGTCAATGCTGTTTCAGATTAGATGAAATACAAGTTCTACATCTTGAATTAGAGTACCATACTAGTAGGTGTAAAAAAAAAAGCTCAATTATAGGGCATTAAAAAATGTATTCAGGCTTCCCTGGTGGCTCAGTGGTTGAGAGTCCGCCTGCCGATGCAGGAGACACGGGTTTGTGCCCCGGTCCGGGAAGATCCCACATGCCGTGGAGTGGCTGGGCCCGTGAGCCATGGCCACTGGGCCTGCGCGTCTGGAGCCTGTGCTCCGCAACGGGAGAGGCCACAACAGTGAGAGGCCCGCGTACCGCAAAAAAAAAAAAAAAAAAAAAAAAGTATTCATTCATTTATTCAAGAAATATTTACTTAGAGTTTACTACGTGCCAGGCACTGGATGCTGGATATACAGTGGTGAATAAGACAGACATTGTCTTCACTCTCACTGAGTTTAAGTGCTAGATAAGACAGCAGTTCCCAAACTGGTCCCTCAAAATTAGTTCCTTAAGATACTCCAAGAAAAAAAATAGTTCTGTGATCAGATTAGTTTGGGAAATGCTGCACACTAAATTCACTTTTTCACAATGTACATTATCACACTAAAGGCTTTTTAAGCTTTTGTTTCACTCTGCACATCCCAAACTTATTAATTATGTAAACCCAGAGTCAGAATTGTGATGCATAATATAAAATGAACTCGTACAAATCAACTTAAAAAAGACAGACAATATGGGCGAAGGACATCAACAGGCAATTCACAGAAGAAATTGGTTAATGACTAATACATCCGAAAAAATACTCAACCTCACTCATATTTAAGAAATACAAATTAAAACAATGAGAGAGCATACTTCTGCCCATTTGAGTGGCAAAAATGGAAAATGATAAATGACAAATAGTGTTGTGAAGATGTGGGGGGAGGATACTCTCATTCACTGATAGTTGGAGTGTGATGTGGGTCTATGTTTTAAGAGTACAATTTGGCAATATCTACCAAATTTACTTTATGAATTTATCCTACAGAAATACTTGCATGGGTGCCCAAAGATGTATGTACAAAGGATGTCTACTGCAGCATTGTCTGAATAGTGAAAACACTGGAAAGAACCCAAATGCCCATCAATTGGACCTTTAATAAACTATATTACATCTACACAAAGGTCTACCATGAAGCCATTATAAAGATAAGAGAGTTCTAATTGAAGATATCTGAGTAAAGATGTGTGCTTATCTCTTCCCTTTTGACATCCATTAAAATGATAATAAAGGAATAAGGCCTTAACAGTGAAAAAAATGGGCTTAACGAATTTCTGGAAGATTGGAAATGTGTCAACTGATGAAACAGAATGGAACAAGGCAATGTACCTGGCAGAATCCCAGAAAGGCTCCTATTTCAGAGCTGGCAAGTATTCAAGGTCAAACTAAGAAGGGAGTCTGAAAACTATGGGCTGAATTGAAAGCCTGTCTATGAAACAAATGTCCTCACTGGTTCCCCATGATCTCCCCACCCATCATCCTCACATTCAGCATAGTTCACCCAATCTTTACCTCCCAGCAAAAAAAGAAAAGAAAAGGAAGAAAAAGAAAGAATGAATGAACGAAACAAAGCAAGCAAAGAGAGAAAGGAAGAAAGAAAAGAGAGAAACAAAAAGAAAAAATAAAAGAAGACGAGGACTCAGTAGAAATAAAATAAACACCTGGAGAAAACTAAAGGGTAGTATAGGTTTTGGTGCTCCAGTGCAAATGCAAACGCTTCTTAATCTGGCATTTGGGGTCCCCCCGCCTAAAGGCAACTTCCAAACACAAGTCTAAATAGAAGGCTGCTAGTCACAAGCCCTGACCAGTTACAAAGACGTCTAGTCCAATCCCTTATTTAGAGGAGAGAACTAGTAAGAAAATGGATCTACATACATAAAGCAGAAAAACCTATATCAACTGCCTATTCTTTCATTTATAAATATGAAGAGACAATTAAAGACCATCAGACATATGAAGAAAAACAGCATTATGAAAAGAAAGGCCAAGAGAAGCAAGCAGAATTAACCCCAGAGGAAACAGATAATTCAGAGAAGAGAAGATTTTAAGGGCCTACTAAGACCAAAGGGGAAAAAAGACCCATACTTAGACACTATATCATTTTATACCATCAGAAATAGAGAAAATTATAAATGCTTCCAGAAAGAAAAAGCAGGTTACCTGTAAAGAAACAAAAATCAGGTTTCTCATTAGCAACACTGGATGTTAGAATAACTCTCTAAAATTCTGAGGGAAAATTATTCTGAACCTAGAATTTAAAACCTAGCCAAATCACCAATCAAGTATGAGTACAAAAAGATATTTTCAGAAATGTAAAGATTCAAAAGAATAACTCCTGCACAGCCTTTCTTAGTTTGTTACTCTAAGATGTACTTCAACAAAACCAGGGTAAATCCCAGAAAGAAAAAGACATGGGAAACAAGAAATAGGAGACTTAACTCATGAATCCAGTGACAAAAACCCTCTAGGATGACAACTGGGAAGTAGGCCTGGAAAGCAATCAGTCCAATTTAGAATAAGAAACCAGAGTGCTACAGAAAGAATGTCTTCAAGAAGAATGAAATTGATTCCAAGTGATGGATAAATTAAGAAGCTAGAAAATATTAATGATTAGAAAAAGTGATCTCTTTCCTCAAAAAGAAAATATAAAAGGCAATTAGAAAATCCAGGAAAAACAAACAAAACTATACAGGAGAATAATAACAGAAATATGAAGCATTCCTGGTTATATGGTGGACTAGGTATCTGAACAAAACCTCCGACAGAAAACCACTTAAGACACTGGATAAAACATAAAGCACCTTATTAAAAGCATCAAAGAACTGGTAAGATAAAAAGAATTAATAAGATAAAAGGGAACCCATATAGACATGTGATGCACTGAAGCTGTTTTGCCCTGGGAGCATTTGCAAAACC
This sequence comes from Leucopleurus acutus, assembly GCF_964270905.1. NCBI lineage: Eukaryota > Metazoa > Chordata > Mammalia > Artiodactyla > Delphinidae > Leucopleurus > Leucopleurus acutus. The sequence continues at coordinate 60,486,840 of NC_139148.1, forward strand.
TGGTGACCTTCAGCTAAAACATTTGTGGACTCCTAGGTCCCTCCAAGGTGGGGAGTCTAAAAAAAGCCTTCTTCCTGTACCCCTGGATTTTAGCTTTCTGAAAGAATGCTCTTTTACCCTACTCCTCGAAAAACTCCCACAAATAATTTCCTGAGGAAAATGAGCAGCTCACTCTCAGAAATGAGTAAAACACACCTCTCTCACCAGAAAGCCTATTTTTTTTTTTCCTGTTTAATTTTTTTTTTTTTGTGGTACGCGGGCCTCTCACTGCTGCGGCCTCTCCCGTCGCAGAGCACAGGCTCCGGACGCGCAGGCCCGGCGGCCATGGCCCACGGGCCCAGCCGCTCCGCGGCACGCGGGATCCTCCCGGACCGGGGCACGAACCCGTGTCCCCTGCATCGGCAGGTGGACTCTCAACCACTGCGCCACCAGGGAAGCCCAGCCTATTTTTTTAATATTGAAAATACCAATTTTGACAAGAATGTGGAGTGATAATTACTGATAATTACTAATGGCAGTGTAAATTGGTATAATCACTTTGGAAAACTATTTGGTAGTATCTAATAAAGCTAAACATGCATTTACTTTACAACTCAGCAATTCTACTTCTTAGGTAAACATTCAACAGAAATTAATGTATATATCCATCAGAAGACATGTATAAGAACACTCATAGCAGCTTTATTAATAAAAGTCAAACATTACCAATCCACCAACAGGAGAATAAATGAATAAACAGTGGCATATCCATACAAAGGAATATACTTAGCATTAAAAAGGAACAAACTATTGATACAGGCAACAACATAATGAATCTCAAAAACATTACACTGAGCAAAAGAATCCAGACACAAAAAAGTATACATACTGTTGATTCCATTTATATGCCATTCTGGAAAAGGCAAATCTATAGTAACAGGAAGCAAATAAATGGTTGTCTGGTGCCATGAGTGAGAAGGATTGACTGGGAAGGAGCACAAGGGAACTTTCTGGGATGATAAAAATGTTTTCTCTTGACAGTGGTGGTAGTTACACAGGTGTATTTATTTGCCAAAACTCATCAAACTATATGTGTAGAATAGGTACACTGTATTATATTTTATTTTATGTAAAATATTTCAGAAAGTTGATTAAAAACTTTAAAAACTTGTAAAAATGAGAGATATAATAATTGCAATTAAAACGTAATGGAGGGACTTCTCTGGTGGCACAGTGGTTAAGAATCCACCTGCCTATGCAGGGGACACGGGTTCGAGCCCAGGTCCAGGAAGATCCCACATGCTGAAGAGCAACTAAGCCCATGCGCCACAACTACCAAGCCTGCGCTCTAGAGTCCGCGAGCCACAACTACTGAGCCCACGTGTCACAACTACTGCAGCCCACATGCCTAGAGCCTGTGCTCTGCAACAAAGAGCAGCCACCACAATGAGAAGCCCACACACTGCAACAAAGAGTAGCCCCTGCTTGCTCCGCAACTAGAGAAAGCCTGAGCACAGCAACGATGACCCAAAGCAGCCAAAAATAAATAAATTTTTTTAAAAAAAGAAAAAAAACAAGGGACAGGGTGATTCTTGGAAGGTGGAAAAGAAAAAATAGGGACTTCCCTGGTGGCACAGTGGTTGAGAGTCCGCCTGCTGATGTAGGGGACACGGGTTCCTGCCCTGGTCCGGGAAGATCCCACATGCCACGGAGCGGCTAGGCCCGTGAGCCATGGCCGCTGAGCCTGCATATCCGGAGCCTGTGCTCCGCAACAGGAGGCCACAACAGTGAGAGGCCCGCGTACCACAAAAAAAAAAAAAAAAAAAATAGGATAGCCAAACCCAAAACCCATGGACAATATCTGCAACAAAACTAGGTAACAAGATACCCCCATGAACCTCAAAATATGAGGAAAGGGGACAAATTACCAGCACCTATAAGACATATGTGGGTTTCAGCAAAAGGAAGCAGAGGGAAGCAATGGGGCATCTAAAAGACAAGAGAATCCCTAAATAGCCAAAGTTACTCAGTGGAAAGCTCAGAGGGACAATTTAAGGACAGCAGCTAAAACTGGGAGAGATTTTGCACATGATTATAGCAGGGCAGTGGTAAGACCCAAAGAGGCTGGAACAATCTGGGCCTGGAGTAGTGTGAGCCCCATGAACTCTCAAAACTAACCAGCTAAAGCTCCATCCTAGGATAAAGCCCACACTGAGGAGAAACTTCTGGGAGTAGAATCCAAACTAAGCAGTGCAGCAATAGAAGGTCCAGATGAAAATAGGAGAGGGGAGCAGCACCATGATATCATTTGTTTTAATATTACACAAAAGCAACAGAAGAGGGAGCTCAAAAGCCATGAAATTTAAAAATCTACTCTAAATCCAACCTTCTTGTAAAATTTGAAAAAAAACAAAACTTTTCATGTAAAAATGAGCAGAAAAGGATCAAGGTTATATTTATTATAATGGAAAAAATAAGGCTTATAACATCCCTTGACAACAAAAACATGGCAGATAAATAACAAAATATGAAAACTATAACCTACTATTTTAAAACAAGTAAAAAGACATTAAGAAAATGATACGAGCTGTGAAAGAACAACATAATGCAGAATTAGAAAAACTCAAAAGTTAGGTGATAGAAATAAGGAAAGAATTGGAAATAAAAGAAAAAATCAGAAATGAATTCGAAACTAGAAGGAGCACAAGAGTGAATAAACGCAACACACAATGCCTTAAGAGAAAAAGAAAATGAAAAGAAGGAAAAAATTTAAAACTAAAAAGAAAAGAGAGATAGAAAATTTGAGGAAAAGTGACAAATTCAGAAGATAAAGAAAATCCAACATACATAAAGAAAACCAAAGCAAGGGAAAAAGAATGAATAATAAAGACCATAGGAAAGTTTTCTTGAAATAACTTTTGACACACTTGAAACAACATTTAATGAGGGAATTTGTGGGGCTTCCCTGGTGGCGCAGTGGTTGAGAGTCCACCTGCCGATGCAGGGTACACGGGTTCGTGCCCCGGTCTGGGAAGATGCCACATGCCGTGGAGCGGCTAGGCCTGTGAGCCTAGTGAGAGGCCCGCGTACCGCAAAAAAAAAAAAAAAAAAAAAAAAAGGGAATTTGTGTAACTGAGAAGATTAACCCAAAATGATCATATTGTAGTAAAATTACTGGACTTTAAGGAAAAAAATCTTATGTATCCAAGTAAAGAGAACAAGGGAAAGAAAATCAGCCAGTCATCAGATGTATTGACAGAAATGGTTTATGCCGGAAGAAAATTAATTTACATATTCAAGATATACAAGGAAAGAAAATGTGAGGTAAAGAGTTCATATCCAGCTAAACCGACTGGTGTGAGCTGAATTGTGTCCCCCCCCCCCCCCGCAGTGTTCTTATGTTGAAGCAGTATCTCAGAATGTGAACTATATTTGGAGGCAGGGCTTTTCAAGGTGATTAAGTTAAAATGGGGCCATCAGAGTGGGCCGTAATTCAATCCCACTGTCCTCATAAGAGGAAATTTGGACACAAAGAGAGGTACCAGGAATGTATATGCACATAGCAAAGATTATGCAAGGACACACTGAGAAGCTGGCCATCTGCAAGCCAAGGAGAAAGGCCTGAGAAGGAATCAAACCTGCCAACACCTAGGTTTTGGACTTCTAGCCTTTAGAACAGTGAGAAAATAAATTTCTGTTGTTTAATTCACCCAGTCTGTGATATTTTGTTACGGCAGCCCTAGCTAACTAATACACTGACTTTCTAGATTAGAGCCTACAAATATTATCAACATGTAATCACTCAGGAAAGATTGGTCTTGTGAACCCTATCTGAGGAATCTACTAGAGAATAAACTTCAGAAAACCAAAATAACTAGAAAGACACTGACATAAGGACTGGTAGTGAGCATTAAATAAATATAATAAACACACACACACTAAGATTCAATGAACGTTCTAAGTAAGAGCATAGAATATAATTGCTACAGAAGGGGGGTAAATGGAGAGATGATATGCAAAAGAAATGTTTAATTGTTTTTGTAATCATACTGGTGGTGGTAGTATTAATATTGTTATTCTGAGACAGTTGTGTATGTCAGTGGGACAAAGCAAATGAGTAATTATGTGATATTCTATTATTCCCTATATCTTTGGGAACCGAGATTCTCAAGTTTGAAAGAAAGGAGATTCAAATATAACACAGGAGTTAACTAAAATCCCGTAGGCCTGACTTTGAATTAAAATATCTGTGTGAACTCATGAGGCATTTTTTCTTAAAAGGCTTAGAAATAGTGACCAGCCCTGCACCTATGAGCACCACTAGTATCTAGACTGTGGCCTTGAAATACCATTTCCCACTGAAAAGAAACCAGGGCTTTTTGGAGAAGTGGCTGATTCCAGGTTTGGGGCAGGAAATGTGCAAGGTGAGTCCGAGATATCAAACATATTCAAATCCATGAGTTCATAATGATTTAATTTTTGTTTAAAAAATAAATAAAATCATACATATCAGCACTATGCAAAGGGCCCCTATAAATGTACAGCAAATAGTTAACAGAGCTTATCTCTTGGGACTAGGATTACAGAGAATTTTTCTTTCAAAGTCACAACTTTCTAGGTTGTCTGTTTAAAATTTAATGAGCACACATTACTTCTGTGATTAGTGAAAGCAGTGATTAAAGAAAAAAATTTAAAGACTGTGATAATCACATAGTTCTCAGGAATCAGTTTATAAAACGAAGCATTCTCATTGACGTAACCAAAATTGAGCAATGACTAACACTTGGCTTTGGTAAATGGTATGAATAAAGTTTCCTAATCTCACTTTTAGAATGTTGTTGTATTATTGTTCAAAATTCATAGTTTTGAATAGCTAGCAGACTATTGTTATCAATAAAAATTCATATACCCTCACAAATGGATTTCTGATCAGGTGGTTCAGTAGTTAAAAAAAAAAGTAGAACCCTGCTTTAAGTTTTAGCCATTTCTTCCCTTCTGCTTTGGTGGGATGTGAGGATCAAAGGGAAAAGCTTCACAGAAACATTCTTATCTTTCACCATTTAACCTATGTGCCATGGATCTCAAAAGTGGTCTCTAGACCAGCATGCGTAAATTCTCAGGCCCCATCCAGGCCTACAGATTCAAAATCTCTGGAAAGTGAGGCCCAGCAAGTTGTGTGTGTTTTTTTTTTAATTTATTAAATTTATTTATTTATTTTTGGCTGTGTTGGGTCTTCGTTGCTGCACATAGGCTTTCTCTAGTTGCGGTGAGCGGGGGCTACTCTTTGTTGCGGTGAGTGGGGACTACTCTTTGTTGCGTGCACAGGCTTCTCACTGCAGTGGCTTCTCTTGTTGCTGAGCACGGGCTCTAGGCTCACGGGCTTCAGTAGCTGTGGCACGCAGATTCAGCAGTTGTGGCTTGCGGGCTCTAGAGCACAGGCTTGGTAGTTGTGGCGCACGGGCTTAGTTGCTCTGCAGCATGTGGGATTTTCCCAGACCAGGGCTCGAACCCGTGTCCCCTGCATTGGCAGGCGGATTCTTAACCACTGCTCCACCAGGGAAGCCGAAGCTGTGTTTTAATAAGCCTTCTAGACAAGGTTACCAGATAAAATACAAAATGGCCCAGTTAATTTTGAATTTCAGATAAACAACAAATATTTTTTCCTATAAATATTTGCAATATTTGGTACATAATTATATTCAAATTAAAATTTAATGGGAGTCTTGTTTTTGTTTGTTTGGTTGGTTTTTATTATTTTTTCAACATCTGGCAACTTGACCTCCAAGTAATTCTGACCCATGCTAAAGTTTGAAAACCACAGGGGTAAAGGTAAGAACACGGGCCTTGGATTCTTGGATTCGGATAGATCTGACTCCACCATTTTGTTAATAATGGATGGAATCTCACAAATATGACTGGTATCTCCATGTGACAAAGGAGACCATGGGGGAGAGAGCCAACCAGCCTCAGGGACTGGAGTAAAGTTTGTTAGCAGAAAGGGCCTGGATTTTACCAGAAAGTTCAAAAACACCCTGAGTGACTGCTACTCTAGTGCCCATGGGGTGCGGTTCTCATACAAAGCATAACTTTAGCCTAAATGGGAGAAAGGGCTGGGGCGGGGTTGGGGGACCCAAGGAAGGGAAAAACAGAAATATACAAGAGAGGAAGGAGAATAAAGGGCACAGAAAAGGTCTATGACTTAGAACTGGCCAACGTCAACTTGTATTCATTTCAGCTTCTCTACCACTGACTTTGTAGGGAGAAAAGACTGGGGAAGAGTCCCTCTCTTTGAGTATAAAGAGGCTCCTGGGCAGCACCAGCCCTGTTCTGTGAGCCTCTAAAGCAATGATTCTCATCCAAGGGTGATTTTAACTGTCCACAATGTCTGGAGACATTTTTGACTGTCACCATGTGGTGGGGTGGGAGGGTGTGCTACTGACATCTAGTGGGTAGAGGCCAGAGATACTAGTGAACGTCTTATATGCATAGGACAGCCCCCCACAACAAAGAATTACCCAGCTGCAAGTATCAAATTTCAAGGCTGAGAAACCCTGCTCTAAAACAGGTCAGTGCCCAGAAAGAGCTACCCTCTTTGCCACAGCCTCACCCCCTTACCCCAAACCACAGACCTGCGTTTGCACTGCACCACATTTTATACATGCACATTCCCATAATGAGCAGGCTACTAAATTCTCTAAGCCTTTGTATCCAAATCTATACAATGTGGGTAAAATTATTTACCTCATAGGGTTATTGCGGGGATTAAATGAGGTAATTTAGCTCTTTAGGTTCAAACACTTATTGAGCACCGACACTATGTGCCGGGTGTTGAGGGTACAGAAACAGTCCTTGCTGTTAAGGATTTAAGTCTAGTGAGTTCTAAGGCCCAGAGTAGATTTTCAAACATAGGCTAATTTCCTTCACACTCAGCCCCTACCCATGTCCTCCTCTTTCATTATTAGACAGGAGCCGAATCCTCTCTCTTCCTTGCCAGAGAACTAGAAGGAAGAGCAGAATTAATACCTATTATGAAGAGGAGTTACATCACAAGTTTGTGCTATTTTGCTGATGCTTCTCACCATGAATTCTAAACACAGCACTGCAGCGAAAGTATTGTTCTTAATATCTAAAGAGGCTAGCATCTGCTCTGTTCTCAAAATTGACTATTACCCTTGAACGTGGTCAGGAAATAAAAAGCAAGCTCACCCTCTTTCTGACCCTGACCTGCGTGGCTCCTACATCCTGCTCTGGGAGGGCTTCAATGAGCCAGGTAAGGTTATTGGAATATTAGAAAATTTAGGTGCTCTCCCAGCATTCCCATTTGTTCATGAAATGGAATGAGAGAAAGGGATGAAAGGGAGGACTCAAGCATCATATCCAGGTTTGGGGGTTGAGAAACTAAGTGATAGTGGTGCCATTTACTGAGATTGGAAAGTTTGGGGAAGCAACTTTGGAAGGGAAATCAGGAATTCCACTTTGGACATTTTAGAAAATCTCTCTTCCTCTTGCCTCTAACCTCTCCTTCTCTCAGCCTGTACAAATGATCAAGTCTCTTCTCTTAAAACAAATGAAGCCCTCCCCAAACCTTATAATCCCTTTAACTGCTACCCTCTCTCCCTCCCTTTAGGTCTGAACTTCTTTAAAGGATCATCTATTTCTCACTATATCTACTTCCTTACCTCTGAGTCTCTTCTCAACCCCTGCAATCTGGTTTCTGACCTCACCATATTATTGGAACTACATTCACTAAAGTGACAAATAATGCCCTAATTGCAAATCTAACGGATACTTTTCAGTCCTAATCTCACTGGGCCTCTCTGTAGCCTTGGACATGGCTGATCACATCCTTTTCTTTGATGATCTCTCCTCCCTTGGTTTCCCTGGCATCACTCTCTCCTGCTTCTCTCCCTCCTCTGTAACTTTTCCTTCTCGCATTCTTCCTGACTCTATCTGCTGCTTAAATGTATTTGCAGGGGTTCTGTTCAGCTCTTTCCTCACTTTACACTGTTTTCAAGGATGATCCTATCATTTAGATCCCATTTAGATGATTTTGGCTCTCATCTATAAACTGTCAACTCTCAATTTGCTATCTCCCAACTCTAATTCTCTTTGGAACTACAAACTCATATTCTGAGTTGCCTACTAGACAGGTCATCTAGATGCTCCCAGATGACAAACTGAACACATTCAGAATTCAATTCTAAACAAGGCAATTTACAGAAGAAATTCAAGTTGCCAAAAACATATGAGAAGATGCCCAATCTCACCTAGTAATCAGGAAAATGCAAATTAAAGCAATAAATGCAATGTTTCTCACCAAGGCTGGCAAAAATTCACAAGAATGATAACATCCAATGTTGTCAAAGATTAGGGATAATAGGGACTCTCATACACCTCTGGTAGAAGTAAGACTTACTGTAACCTTTCAGGAAAGTAATCTGGCAATATCTATTAAAATATGAAATACATGTATATATATATCCCTTATATACCAAAGAAATTGCCACACAGGTCCATAGGGTGCATGTATGAGTATGCTCATCACATTGTTGTTTGTGTTAACAGGAAGGTGGAGGTAATCTGCTTGTCCATCACTGGAGAAGCTGATAGGGAAAATATGGTAGACATATACCTTGGAGTACTATACGGCAGTTAGAGGGAATGCCTTAGATGCTTTTTTTTCTTTCTTTGTTTTTTATTTTATTGGAGTATGGCTGATTTACAATGTTGCGTTAGTTTCAAGTGTACGGCAAAGTGATTCAGTTATACATATACATATATTCATTCTTTTTTAGATTCTTTTCTCGTATAGGTTATCACAGAATATTGAGTACAGTTCCCTGTGCTATACAGTAGGTCCTTGCTGGTTATATATCTTCTATACAGTAGTGTGTTTGTGTTCATCCCAAGCATCTGATTGAAGTGGCTTCTACAACAGTGTGCAGAGTGAAAAAAAAACATTGGAATGTCTAACACAATATGATTTATGTAAATTAAAATAATACACACATAAAATAACAAATTGCATTTTATAAGAATATATTCAAACAAAAGGATATACATTAAGGAATGGTTGCCTGAGGGGTGAAGAGGGGTGGGAGTGGAGAATGGGGCTAAAAGAAAACATACAAACAAGGGAGGAATCTTGCATGGGCCAATGATGACAATATGCTATAAACTGAGGAATATGATTCCCTCAGCCCACAGCACTGAGGACATCCCCCCAATTAATAACACACTCTCTTTGATCTTACAGTCTATTCCCAATTTTTGCCACTAACAATAATGCTGCAATAAATATTCTTTATATGTATATTTTTGTATTAGTGATTATATGTCTGTAGCATACATTTCAATTGTGATATCTCCACATATAGAATAGTATGCAGCTATTAGAAAGGATGAATTACAAAGAAATCCATTCTAAGACACATCATAATTGAACTTCTGAAAATGAAAAACAGAAAAAATCCTGAAGTCAGCCAAAGAAAAAAGATGCACTACTTATAAGTGGACATCAATTTGAATGATAACAGATTCCTCACCTGAAACCAAGCAGGCCAGAAGATAGTGGCACAAAATTTTTCAAGCACAGAAAGAGCAGAACTGTCAGATTAGGGCAGGAAACACATAAGATGAGCCTAGAACACCTTGTAGGGCCAGAAAGTAAGAAAGTGCTCAAAAGGAAAAATAACCACAATGATAGGGGTATGTCAAAGGGACACAGGAGCCAACTAAAAGAGCTCCCAATGGCAAAAGCTAGAACAATTTGAGCAACACAAAAAAGTAGTATTGGATTATAATCCAAAGTATAAAATAAATACCCATGAGTCTATACTGATATAATGATTGACTGATTGGATGGATAAATACATACATACAAACATACATTTATTCATACACACATACATACATATATGGGAGAAAAGAGACAAATCTCCCAATCAAAATTCTAAATAATTTATGTAGATAGTTTGCTCTCAAGGAGGTAGAGCAAAACTCTACTCAAGTTTGGGTGCACACAGTGACTTCCAAGAGTACAATATGGGAAGGGCGATAGAAGAGTAACTTTACTGTGGAGAAACCTGACAAACACCAACTCAGCCAGGTGCTCAAGGTGAATATCTAAAGTGATAAGTCATTTTGATAATATGTACCCTTGATATGATGCAATGAAAATGGTACTTCACCTCTGTGGTCTTCCTCCACAAAACCCATAACTCCAGTTTTGTTATGCATCAGACAAATTCCAGCAGAGGATATTCTATAAAACAGCTTTCCAGTGATCCTCAAAACTATCAAGGTCATCAAAAGCAGTACAAATCTGAGAAACTGTCACAGCCAAGAGGAGCCTAAGAAGACATGATGACTAAATGTAATGTGGTATCCTGGATGGTTCTGAAACAGATAAAGGACATTAGGTTGAAACAAAGGAAATTTGGATAAAGTATAAACTTTAATAATAAGGTATCAATATTGCTTCATTAACTGTAATAAATGTACCATACTAATGTACTAATATAAGATATTAACAATAGGCGAAATTGAATGTGGGGTATATGGAAGCTCTCTGTACTATCTTCTCAATTTTTCTGTAAACCTAAAACTGTTCTAAAAAATAATTATTCAAAAAAAATCCTGTCAACCACAAATTCTATGTCTGGTAAAACTATCCCTGATACAAAGGAAAACTGAGAGAATTTGTTGCTAACAAACCTGCCCTTAAAGAACAGCTAAAGGAAGTTCTCTAAACAGAAAGGAAATGATAAAAGAAGGAGGCCTGGAACTTTAGAAAGGAAAGAACATCAGAATGGGCAAAAATAAGGGTATACTATCCTCTTAAGAAACCATGTTTGATGGTTAAAGCTAAAATTATGACACCGTCTGATGTGGTGTCTCAGTATATGTAGAGGAAATACTTAAGACAATTATACATTTTTAAAGTGGAGACAGTAAAGGGATCTAAATGAAAGTAAGGTCTCTCTACTGCACTTGAAGTAGTAAAATACCAATATCAATAGACTGTTATAAGTTACATATTTATATTACAATTCCTAGAGCAACAACTAAGAAAACTATATAAAGCAGTGTGCCCAAAAATACTATAAATAAATCAAGATAGAATCCTTAAAAATGTTCAAGGAAGCACAGGAAAGCAAAAAAAGAGAAAGAAGAACAGGAAACAGAGGAAACAAACAGAAAAGAAATAATAAAATGGCAGACTCAAGCCTTAACATATCAATAATTACTATTATAGGTTGAATTGTATCCCATAAAAAGATATATTGAAGTCCTAACACCCGTACCTGTGAATGTGGCCTTATTTGGAAATAGGGCTGTCTTAGTTCAGGCTTCTATAACAAAGTACTACAGAGTGGGTAGCTTATAAATAACAGAAATTTATTTCTCACAGTTCTAGTGGCTGGAAGTTTGAGATCAGGGTGCCAGCATGGTTGAATTCTGGGGAGAGCTCTCTTCCTGGTTGCAGACTGCTGACTTGTATTCTCACATGGCAGAAAGGGCAAAGGGAGCTCTCTGGGGTCTCTTTTGAAAGAGCACTAATTCTTATTCATGAGGACTCTACCCTCATAATTTATTCACCCCCAAGGCCCCCCACCTCCAAATACCATCACATTAGAAATCAGATTTCAACATATGAATTTTGGGGGAACAGGAAGATTCAGTCTATAGCAAGTGTCTTTGCAGATGTAGTCAAGTAAAGTTGAACTCATCAGCGTGGACCCTAATATAATATGACTTCTGTCCTTATAAGAAAAGGGTTTCATTAGGTCCCATTTGTTTATTTTTGTTTTTATTTCTATTTCTCTAGGAGATGGGTCAAAAAGGATCTTGCTGTGATTTATGTCAGAGTGTTCTGCCTATGTTTTCCTCTAAGAGTTTTATAGTGTCTGGCCTTACATTTAGACCTCTAATACATTTTAAGTTTACTTTTGTGTATGGTGTTAGGGAGTGTTCTAATTTCATTCTTTTACATGTAGCTGTCCAGTTTTCCCAGCACCACTTATTGAAGAGGCTGTCTTTTCTCCATTGTATATTCTTGCCTCCTTTGTCAAAGATAAGGTGACCACATGTGCGTGGGTTTATCTCTGGGTTTTCTATGCTGTTCCAGTGGTCTATATTTCTGGTTTTGTGCCAGTACCATACTGTCTTGATTACTGTAGATTTGTAGTATAGTCAGAAGTCAGGGAGCCTGATTCCTCCAGCTCTATTTTTCTTTCTCAAGATTGCTTTGGCAATAAACAAAGCAAAAAGACAACCCTCAGAATGGGAGAAAATATTTGCAAATGAAGCAACTGACAAAGGATTAATCTCTAAAATATACAAGTAGCTCATGCAGCTCAATATCAAAAAAATAAACAACCCAATCCAAAAATGGGCAGAAGACCTAAATAGACATTTCTCCAAAGAAGATATACAGATTGCCAACAAACACATGAAAGGATGCTCAACATCACTAATCATTAGAGAAATGCAAATCAAAACTACAATGAGGTATCACCTCACACCAGTCAGAATGGCCATCATCAAAAAATCTACAAACAATAAATGCTGGAGAGGGTTTGGAGAAAAGGAATGCCTCTTGCACTGTTGGTGGGAATGTAAATTGATACAACCACTATGGAGAACAGTATGGAGGTCCCTTAAAAAACTGAAAATAGAACTACCATACGACCCAGCAATCCCACTACTGGGCATATACCCTGAGAAAACCATAATTCAAAAAGAGTCATGTACCAAAATGTTCATTGCAGCTCTATTTACTATAGCCAGGATATGGAAGCAACCTAAGTGTCCATCAACAGACGAATGGATAAAGAAGATGTGGCACATATATATACAATGGAATATTAGCCATAAAAAGAAACGAAATTGAGTTATTTGTCATGAGGTGGATGGACCTAGAGTCTGTCATACAGAGTGAAGTCAGAAAGAGAAAAAAAAAATACCGTATGCTAACATATATATATGGACCAAAAAAAAAAAAAAAAGGTTTTCTGAAGAACCTAGGGGCAGGACAAGAATAAAGACGCAGATGTAGAGAATGGACTTGAGGGGCGGGGGAAGGGTAAGCTGGGACGAAGTGAGAGAGTGGCATGGACTTAAAAATACTACCAAATGTAAAATAGATAGCTAGTGGGAAGCAGCCGCATAGCACAGGGAGATCAGCTCGGTGCTCTGTGACCATCTAGAGGGGTGGGATAGGGAGGGTGGAAGGGAGACACAAGAGGGAGGGGATATGGGGATATATGTATATGTATAGCTGACTCACTTTGTTATACAGCAGCAGCTAACACAGCAATGTAAAGCAATTATACTCCAATAAAGATGTTAAAAAAAAAAAAAGAAAAGGGAAGCTTCTCCTCTTGACGATGGTAAGAATCCCATATGGAGTATATCGGTGGAGTAGAGAGATGTAGCTCAGTGGGGTACCCTGCAGCGCCTCGCAGGCACAGCTCCCCCAAAACCGTGATTGGTCTGGCCTGGGTGGGGAAGGGGGGCAACCTGGGACTGAACCCCCTCCGGCAGCTGGCCCTCTCCTTCTTCTCTCAGCACTCCCCAGCTCTCAGCGGCACATTTGTTTTTCCACCCAAATCGCTCCCTTCTCCCCTCTACCCGCTCCCAAGTCCCCAGAGCCCCTGCCGGCCTCCACCCCCTGGCCCCACGGTGCTCAGTCCCCGCCCCCGCCACCTTGCCTATGCACCCCTGCCCAGGCGCTTCAGTCGCCTTGCTCTAGCCACTCCACCCCCAACCAAATCAGGCAATCTCCAAGATGTGAATAAAGCAGAGGGGGAGCGGACAGCAAAATGAAGGCTGCCCACCGCCACAGGACAGGTATGTAGGTGACCAGGAAAATGACCAAAGAAACACACGCAGGTGAGGACAGCTATATTGTGTGCGTCAAAGCTGTGGTTATGACCTCAGATGACTCCAGCGGGTGGGATGGTTTCCACAGGAAGGAAGGTGGGATCGGTAAGGTCACGCACCCAGATGACAAATCAGCTTTCTCATCCATGGTGAACGACAGAAAGACAGACTGGTGGTATTGGAAAGCTATTTAAGAAAGGAATTGGCCTACACCAAAGCCAACCCAACCTTTCATCATTGGAAGGTCAAACAATAGTAAGTTTTGACTTACTGTCTGAAGCCTTGAGTGAGGAAAGCAATCGAAGACCTTATAGAAAGCTCAACATCATCTTCCACCATCCGTAGTGAAGGTGAGCTTTGCGATGACGTTTTTACAACAGCTACAGACAGTTCTTCTATCAATAATCCGTCTCAGAAGAAGGAACAACTTATTCAGACAATCTCCTCCCTCACATCCTGTGAGCACCAGAGGATTTATACCCGGGGTCACCTCCACGACACATACCCCACAGACCATTATCACCTGGAACAGTTGATGGCAAGGCCCTACTGCCAGGTGAGCTTCCTGGACGACTAGGAGATCGTGCACATCAACCCAGGGAGAAGACCTGGATGACGCACACTACGAGGATTACCGGCGCCGGCGAGGGACAAATACCTGAACCCCTTGGAAGACGCGGGCTCGTACCTGCGCTTCGCCAAGGACAAGGTCCTTAAGCACGACTACAATTACCCCCATGAGGACTCCTCAGACTTTGGCATCAGCGCGGGGCCAGCATGATCAAGACACAGCCATTCCGGGGCAAGTCCCGGTGGTGGAAGGAGGACAGGGAGCGCTCCGAGTGGGCGGTGCGCGTACTGCCAGGACGCTTTCAACCATGAGGAAAACCGGAGGGGCCACTGTCAGGACGCGCCTGACTCCGTGAGAACTTTGCTTCAAGCGGTGAGCTGTATGTGGTGAGGACAGCATGCTCTATCACTGTATGTCGGACCCTAGGGAGACTATACAGACCTGTGCCTGTGCAATACGAGCTACGAGTTTTGCCTCCCGTGGATGGCTCTTACTGACTTGTGTTTCTTGGACCCCTGTTCTTGCTGTTACCTACCCCTTCGGGCCTGCTACCACTGCGGAGTGATGTGCAGGTGCTGTGGAGGGAAGCGCAAAGCGGAGAAAGAGGGAGATGGGGGCGGGGGGAGAGGGAGGGAGAGAGAATATGACCTCATCTTTATAAAAATTAATCTTCGAGCTTCCCTGGTGGCGCAGTGGTTGGGAGTCCTGCCAATGCAGGGGACACGGGTTCGTGCCCCGGTCCGGGAAGGTCCCACATGCCGCGGAGCGGCTTGGCCCGTGATCCATGGCCCCTGAGCCTGCGCGTCTGGAGCCTGTGCTCCGCAACGAGGAGAGAGGCCACAACAGTGAGAGGCCCGCGTACCGCAAAAAAAAAACAAAAAAAAACAAAAAAAAAAACATCGTATCTGTGTGCATAAACACACACACATGAAGAAGGTGTGAAAGGCTGCACAAATTGGTACCCTCAATGTTACAAGGGGAGGGGAGGGGAATATGAAAGGGGAGATTTTTAACTTTATCTTCTTGCATTTTTTATTTCACTTGTTACAGTGAGAACATACTGTATTTGTAACTTAAAAGAAAATTTCAATTAAATAAATTTTCGAGGGAAATTTTTTCCCTCAAACCTGATTTTGCTCTTGTTCTCTGCTTGGGTGAACTGGTACCATCATTCACTTCCAAGACAAGAGACCTACAAGTAATTCTAGATCTTTCCTTTTCTGTAATCTTCCACCCTTCCACTTAATTAGTCACCAAATCCAGATTTTAGTTCATAAATATCCTTACCTTCCTCTAATTAATAAATCTTGTCTATTCTAGTTCCTAAATCTCTTTTAAAGTCCTTCCCCTCTTTACCATCCCTGCCAATAAGGCTTTTTTTAGTTCAGAACTTCATCATCTCTCAGTATTTCAAGAGCCTTTAAAGTAATCCCGTTTGACTCCTCCATCCACTCTCTCTCATATAACGCTCTCAGAATTATCTTTCTAAACAGTTATAGTGTACCACTGTTGGGAGACAAATGAATACATTTTTATTTTAATAGGCATACTTTTTATTTTAATATTCATAAGAAAATATATTAAACTCATGATTTCAAAGATATTATTGCCTAGATTTAAGAAATTAAAATGGTGAAGGTAGAATATGAATAAGTGAAGTTGGAAAACATTGGTCTGTAAGGATAAAGTCCACACTCCATGAATCTTTATGATCTAGTCCCATCCTACCTTTCCAACTTTGTCATCATAAATGTACCATTTCAATTAGGGAAAACTTTCTGATGGCCCCCAAACATGCCATGTTCTTTCATCCCTCTCTGCCCTTCCTCATGCTGTTCTCACTCATTCTGCTTAGTAAACTTTTCCTTTTCCTTCAATATTCAGCTCAAATATTTCTTCTGTGAGGATCTTTTTTTTTTTTTTTTGGATGTGAATGCTTATAGCAGCTTTATTCATAATTACTAGAAGCAACCAAGATGTTCCCCAGTAAGTGACTAAATAAACAAACTGTGGTACATCCAAATAACAGGATACTATTGAGGGATAAAAGGGAATGGACTATCAACCCATGCAAAAACATGGATGAATCATAAATATATATTTCTAGGTGAAAGAAGCCAGTCTGAAAAGACTACATACTGTATAATTCCATTTATATGACGTTCTAGAAGAGGCAAAACTATAGTGACAGTAAAAACATCACTGGTTTACAGGAATTTGGAGAAGAGGAGGAGGGTTGACTAGGTGAAGCACAGGGGAATATTTGTGGACAGTGAAACTATTCTCTATGATACTGTAATGGTGGATGCTTTACACGTTTTTCAAAAGCCATAGAACTTTATAGCACAAAGAGTAAAACTTAATATATGTAACTAAAACAAAAAATCATTTAGGAGATCAAGAGATACAAGGTCAGAATGCAGAATATGAAAAAAGAATCTGTGTTACAAATGTATGAAAGAACCTTCCTGAAGTGGGTGGGGGCAAAGGTGCCAACCTAAGTAACTTTGTAAATGAGTTGTGTCTAAGAATATAGGCAAAAGGGATTGTACATAGCACTCTATTCTGGTTGATAAAGTTGTTTCCCCTGAGGGTACAGGCTAGCAATTCTGAAACCACTATACATGTATACTGGAATTAAACAATTAAGTACCTGATGGTGGATTATAGGGGCCAGTTTTCTTACTGTTGGAGTGGGAGGGTACAGAGAAGCAAAGGGAAGAAGCTAAAATGATCCACAGGGTAATAGATATGAATTGGAGACATTAGTAAGAACTCATGTTTAGCTTAATACAGATACATGTATAAATATTTATATATATATATATGTTGTTAAATTAATTAAATAAGGAGGCCATTAGACTGATGTGGCTCTAATGCCATGGTGGCCTATGTAAGCAGGCCAGAATCTAAGCCTATAAACGCCTCAAGGTTTCAAAATCACAGCGATAAGGACAACCAATCACACACAGCCAACTAGACTTTAAGTAATAGCCAATCAATAATTTCCTTACTTTGCTTCTGCCTTTTCTCCACAAAAGTCTCTCCCCCCACCTCCTATAGTTAGAGCGACCCCAACCACCTCCAGTTTGGCGCTGTCCAATTCAAATTGGTTTTTACTCAAACTCCCCCAAATTTTAATATGCCTCAGCTTACCTTCCAACAGCTCTGGTGTCCGCAGAGGGAAATGAAGGAGACCCTGATGGTCCTCAGGAGCAATGAGCAAACAGGTGAAGGCACCCGCTGAGCTCCTTGGGCCGCCCCCCTCCCGCTGCCTCTGGAGGTGGTGGGCAAGCCACTACCCCTTCCCAGCTCCGCAGCCTTTGCATTATGAGCTTGTAGACTCCACCTGAGTTTCTTTTTTCCGGATTGTCTCCGGAAACCAGCAGGAGTCGACTGGGTCTGGCCCCCAAACCAGACTGGCTGAGGATTTTTTTACGGACAGCGCCCCCCACAGCACCTCTATTCTAGTACTTGCACTTTATAATATGGCAATTATTTGTTCATATTTGTGTGTTCCCCAACAAATTATGAACTCTTCCTGGACAGGGACTAAATCTTACCCAAATCCTTATCTCAAAGTCTCACCAAATACCTGGCCTAAGTAAGTACTCATAAAATTTAAGTTGAATGAAAAAATTGAAGTCTGGAACCTGGAGCCAAGGAGAACATTCCCTAATTCCAAATCTGCTTTACATGTTACTATAGCTTCCTGTCTTCTTTTAAATATCACCCTGGTCACCTAGAAAAGAACACAAAGGCCAGAGTCATAAAGGTTTCAGGGATAGGTACAGAAGAGATTAGAAGGGTTTAAGGTGGGGCCAAGCAGCACTAAGTTGACTATAATGTCGAGCCGTTTCAGTTTCTGTGGACCAAGCCTTCCTTCCTATCTTCCCTGTCTATCTGGTTTCTGACTATCTGGGGTGAGTTAAACCCACCAAGAATTTTGGCCTCAGCCTACCTCTGGGTAGCAAAAAGTGCCCTGGACAGGAGGTAACAGAATGGACATTGCTCTGCTGAGGTTTCATTTCCATGTTGACTTTGGAGCTCTCTGGACTGGTATTTCACTTCTAGATAAATCACAGTAGTTGTAAAAGTTGTTAGTGGTGGTGGGGGACAGAGAGACAGGCAAGAGAGGAGAGAGAGAACTAAGATTGACTATTATCATACAAACCTCACACAGAAAACATTTAAGCACTTTCACTTAAGGTCATCCCTAACAATAGCCCCACTTCCTGTAGGAATACTGACTGGGCAGGCAGAGAGAACTGGGGAAAGGCCGCAGGTCCCCGAAGTGACAGTCTTGGAGTGATCCCTCTATATGCCTGTTCTTCCCTTCATACTAAATATAACCGTTATGGTTTACCATCTCTGTGTGGTCTTTGGTTACAGCACCTTGACAAAGGAATTAAGTGCATAATTGGGTTGATGTTTCCAGCTTTCTAGGGGCTCCTTGTCTTGGGAAACCCCACAGATACAGTCCCCACAGTCCAAGAATAAGCAATATGGCATTGACCTGCCATAAAACTGTTAATATAAAAGGGTTTTTATTGAAAATTAGTTTTTGCTTTTTTAATTATTGTTTGGGGAGTAGGAAATGGTGCCAATAAAGAAGCAGTAGATAAAAAGGGAACCTAAGTCCCTTTACTAAGCTTTTCTTCCTTCAGCCACTTGATTCTGAAAGCCAGAAAAGATTAAGCAAATGCGTGGACAGGGGTTGGGGGGTGGGGAATGGCTCACTATAGAAAATGTGAAGGTACATGACAGACATAGGAACTACAAACCTGAGAGCTCACTAAGCATTAATATCCAATATTTTAGAAGATGCTTATCATTTTATTTTTTAATTTTTATTTTATTAGTTTTTTAAATAAATTTATTTATTTATTTTTGGTTGCGTTGGGTCTTCGTTGCTGCGTGAGGGCTTTCTCTAGTTGTGGCCAGTAGGGGCTACTCTTCGTTGTGGTGTGTGGGCTTCTCATTGTGGTGGCTTCTCTTGTTGTGGAGGATGGGCTCTAGGCATGCGGGCTTCAGTAGTTGTGGCACGTGGGCTCAGCTGTGGCTCACGGGCTTTAGGCGTGTGGGCTTCAGTAGTTGTGGCACGTGGGCTTAGGTGCTCCGCACCATGTGGGATCTTCCCGGACCAGGGATTGAACCCATGTCCCCTGCATTGGCAGGTGGATTCTTAACCACTGTGCCACCAGGGAAGTCCAGTATCCATTATTTCTAAAGTTGGAGTCACCAACATTGCAGATGATTAGATTCCACCTTAGGTTCTATCAGAGCCTAGCTGATCTGGAGGAATAGAAATACCCAATCCAGCACCCTCTAGCTTTCCTGTTTCACCTAAGAAGGGGTGGGGTGTGGAATGAAAAAGCACTTATAAAGATTACAGCCCAGGAAATAGGAATATAGAATCCTTCCCATCTTCTGATATCATACCACCACATCAGTAAGACTCGTGTATAAAACAGGGAATTACAATGGAAAGAACTGCACATCTCAGACCTTATTTAAGAAGGACTCTCTAGGGAAACTCAAAGATGACAGGGGAGACAAAAAAACAGACACTGTAGGAAATTTTACCTCTGACACAGCTACAGTAAACAGTAAACTCAGCCTAACTCCTAGCCAAATAAACATACAATCTCACACTACATGCCAATTTACCTGAGTTCCTTTTACCTAGTACATCATATGTCTACCTTTCAACAACATATTACAAGGCATACTAAAAGGCAAAAAACACAGTATAAAGAGACAGAGCAAGCATCAGAACCAGACTCAGATATGGCAGAGATTTTGGAATTACCAGAACAGGAATTTAAAATAACTATATGCTAAGGGCTCTACTGGAAAAACTGGACAACATACAAGAACAGATGTGTAATGTAAGCAGAGAGAATGGAAACTCTAAGAAAGAACCAAAAAATAATGATAGAAATAAAAACCACTGTAACAGAAATGAAGAATGTCTTCTATGGGCACATCAGTAGATGAGACATAAATGAGGAAAGAATCAGTGAGTTTGTGGTATATACAGAATGGATAAACAACAAGGTCCTACTGTATAGCACAGGGAACTATATTCAATATCCTGTGATAAACCATAATGGAAAAGAATATTAAAAAGAATGTATATATATATATGTATGTATAACTGAGTTACTTTGCTGTACAGCAGTAATTAACACAACATTGTAAATCACCTGTATTTCAATAAAAAATAAATTAAAACAAGAATCAGTGAGTTTGAAGATATGTAAATAGAAACTTCTAAAAATGGAGTGCAAAAAGAAAAAAGAATGAAAAAAGATGGAATATGAAAAAATTGTGAGACAATTATGAAAGGTGTAATATATGCATAAAGGGAATACCAGAAAGAGAAGAAAGAAGGAAAGGAACAGAGGAAATGTTTGAACTAATAATGGCTGAGAATTTTCCAAAATTAGTGACAGATAACAAACCACAGATCCAGGAAGCTCAGAGAACACCAAGCAGGATAAATACCAAAAAAAAAAAAAAAAAAATCTACACACAGGCAAATCATATTCAAATTACAGAAAATCAAAGACAAGATCTTTAAAGAAGTCAGGGTTAAAAAACACCTTACCTAGAGGTACAAGGATAGAATTACATCAGACTTCGCTTCAAAAACCATGCAAGCAAGAAGAGAGTGCAGTGAAATATCTAAAGTGTTGAAAGAAAAAACCCAACCTAGAATTCTGTATCCAGCAAATTTATCCTTCAAAAGATAACAACAAAACCAACCTAATTTAAAGATAGGCAAAAGACTTGAATAGACATTTCTCCAAAGAAGATATACAAATAGCCAAAAAAACACATGAAAAGATGCTCAACATCACTAATCATTAGGGAAATGCACATCAAAACCACAGTGAGATACCACTTCATACCCATTAGGATATTAGGATAGCTATTATTTAAAAAAATCAAAAGATAATAATAAGTGTTAGTGAGGATGTGGAGAAATTGGAACCCTTGTGCATTGTTGGTGGGAATGTAAAATGGTGCAGTATAGAGGTTTCACAAAAAATTAAACATAGAATTACCATATGAGTCACCAATTCCACATCTAGGTATATACCCAGAAAGAACTGAAAACAAGAACTCGAACAGATATTTGTATACCTGTGTTCATAGCAGCACTACTCACAATAGCCAAAAGGTGAAAACAACACAAATGACCATCAACATATGAATGGATAAACAAAATGTGGTATATATATATATATATATATACACACAATGGAATATTATTCAAACTTAAAAAGGAAGGAAATTCTGAACACGCTACAACATGGGTGAACCCTAAAGACAGAATGCTAAGTGAAATAAGCCAGACACAAAGAGAAAAATATTGTATGATTCCACTTACATGAGGTACCTAGAGTTGTTAAATTCATGGAGACAGAAGGTAGAATAGTGGTTTCCAGGGGCTGAGGGAGGAATGGAGAGTTATTGTTTAATGGGTACAGAGTTTCAGCTTGGGATGATAAAAAGGTTCTGGAAATGAATAGAGGTGATGGTTATACAAAAATGTGAATGTAATTAATGCCACTGAACTGTACAATGAAAAATGATTAAAAGGGTAAATTTTAGGCTATGTACATTTTACCATAATAAAAAAGGGAAAAATGAGACAGATCTGTAATACGAACAAGGAAGTATTTCTACATAGTTTCTGTTGTAGAAAAACGAAAAGACATGTAGAAATACTGTTGTAATCTTAAAAGCCTATAAAAATTGCTTGTAGAAATGCTTTCTTTAGTTACCTCCCAGTTCTAAAGCTGTATCTTGATTAATTTGATTGTTTCCTATGTTTCCATTAATAACACACTTGTAAACCACTTCTACAGATGGCTAATCTCATCTCTTAGATGACAATTCTTATTAAAATTTCAGTAAGTAATTCTTTTTCCAAGTTTTTAGCTTCCAACATACTCATTATAGCACTAATTATTTTACCTGGCAATATCTATACACTAATCAATTCCCAGTGAGAATTATAAGACAGTCATGTCCAGTAGCAAGAAGGAACAAAAAAACTAGAATCCCTAAAACAGATGGTTAGTGATATGCTTTCAAATCTAGAATGTATGGAAAATGAAAATGTGACTCCTTGGTGATTCCCAGAAGAAATAACATTAACATAATACACTGTGTGGCTTATCAAATAAGTACTGTAGAAACCTAACTGGGACCATTTGGAATCTGACAGATGAAAGTCTTGTGGAAGTGGTTAGATCGAGTTTGGCTCTACGCACAGCTATTACACACAGAAAAAAGGGCCTGAAGAACATATACCAAAATGCTAGTATTGATTATCTCTGGGGAGTAGGGTACCCAAGTTCTCTATCTTTTCTGTTTGTTTATCTGTATTTCCTGAAGTTCCTAAAATAAACATGTTAACTACTATAATAAAAAAACTCCAAACAATAAAATTTATTAAGGACGTCACAAAAATGGTGACATAGGAGACCCTGGCCTCCATCACCCAACAAAGATCAATAATTAGACAGCTATCCATGAACAAAAACAGCTGTGGGAGAGCTCTGTAGTCCAATTAAGAAACTTTGGCAACACAGTAGAAAAACAAAACCTGAGAATAACTGCCCAAGAAGAGAAAAAAGATAGGTTCATTTTGCCTGCATCATCACATCCCCCAAGTAAGCATTGCTCAGTACCAAGAGGGGGTTTCTGAGGTAGAGGGTTCCCCTCACCAGAAAAGGAAGAGTGGGATGGGCAACCAGTTTCCAGCCTTTTGGGCACCACATGAAGGTCCCACTTCAGTTTCATTCCACCCAGACCATCAAAACTGAGACATATAGAGATGGCTAGGAATAAGGAAAAAGCAGGGGCTACCAATACAGTCATTCAGTGGCAGCAATCGCAGTTCACAGTGACCTGCCCTGCAGACAAACAGCAGATTCTGCCACTGAAGAAACTAAAGGCCAACCCAGCCGCTGAAGACCCTCTAAAGATTTCACCATCTTTGCTCCATAGGTACTCACATTTGCTGATGCTAGTCACTGGAGTCCCTCTCCACACACACCCCACCAGAGCCTGGAAACTATAAAACTCCTCGAAGAGAACATAGGCAGAACACTCTCTGACATAAATCACAGGAGTATTTTTTTGGATCTGTGTCCTAAGGCAAAAGAAATAAAGCAAAAATAAACAAACAGAACTTTATTAAACTTAAAAACTTTTGCACAACAAAGGAAACCATTGACAAAATGAAAAGACAAACTATGGAATGGAAGAAGGTATTTGCAAATGATATGACCAACAAGGGGTTAGTATCAAAAAATATATAAACAGCTCATACAATTCAATATCAAAAAACAAGCAACCGAATTTAAAAAATGGGCAGAAGACCTGAACAGATAGTTTTCCAAAGAAGATATACAGATGGCAAACAGGTGCATGAAAAGATGCACAACATCACTAATTATTAGAGAAATGCAAATCAAAACTACACCTCATACCCGTCAGAATGGCTATCATCAAAAAGTCTACAAACAATAAATGCTGGAGAGGGTGTGGAGAAAAGGAAACCCTTATATACTGTTGGTGGGAATGTAAATTGGTACAGCCTCTATGGAAAACAGTATGGAGGTTCCTCAAAAAACTAACAGAATATCAGAGATACCTGCACCCCAATGTTCACTGCAGCATTATTCATGACAGACAAGATATGGAAACAACCTAAGTGTCTATTGACAGATGAATGGATAAAAAAGTTGTGGGATACACACACAGACACAGACACAGACACACACACACACACACACATACATCCGATGGAATATTCAGCCTCAAGAAAGAAAGAAATTCTGCCATTTGCAACAACATGGATTAACTTTGAGGGCATTATGCTAAGTGAAATAAGTCAGACAGAGAAAGACAAATACTGTATGCTATCACTTATAT
This sequence comes from Leucopleurus acutus, assembly GCF_964270905.1. Classification (NCBI taxonomy): domain Eukaryota; kingdom Metazoa; phylum Chordata; class Mammalia; order Artiodactyla; family Delphinidae; genus Leucopleurus; species Leucopleurus acutus. The sequence continues at coordinate 60,511,234 of NC_139148.1, forward strand.
GTGGAATCTAAAAAAGCTGAACTCATAGAAACAGAGAGCAGAGTGGTGGTTTCCAAGGGCTGGGGAGTGGAGAAGGAGAGATGTTCAAAGGGTACATAATTCCAGTTATAAGATCAATAAATTATGGGTATCTAATGTACAGCACTGTGATTATAATTAATAATATTGTATTATATACTTTAAAGTTGCTAAGAGTAGATCTTAAATATTCTCAGCACAAGAAAGAAATGGTAATTATGTGGCTGGTGGTAATCATTTTGCAATATGTAAGTGTATAAAATCAACACATTGTACACCTTAAACTTATACAATGTTATATGTCAATTATATCTCAATAAAGCTGGAGAAAACAATTAACAGAGAGACAGTTCATTTTTTTTTGCATTTCTTTTATTTATTTTTAAAAATTTATTTATTTATTTATTTATTTATTGCTGCGTTGGGTCTTAGTTGCTGTGCGCAGGCTTTCTTTTTAGTTGCAGCGAGCTGGGGCTACTCTTCGTTGCAGTACGCAGGCCTCTCATTAAGGTGGCTTCTCTTGTTGCGGAGTATGGGCTCTAGGTGTGCGGGCTTCAGTAGTTGTGGCACATGGGCTCAGTAGTTGTGGCTCGCGGGCTCTAGAGTGCAGGCTCAGTAGTTGTGGCGCACGGGCTTAGCTGCTCTGTGGCATGTGGGATCTTCCCGGACCAGGGCTTGAACCCTTTTCCCCTGCATTGGCAGGTGGATTCTTAACAACTGCGCCACGAGGGAAGCCCAGAGACAGTTCATTTAATAGTAATTGAACTGAGTTGCATTTTCTAGTAGCTTTTTCAACTAAGGGAGTAAACAAAATCTTCTAGGACAAAGTAACACGGTAGATCAGACCCAGAGAGAGACTGATTGTACTCTATGATAAGTATTCTCTAGAATATAAAAGGAAGTTATGGACAGGAGTCCAAGCTTTTGTTCTCTTGTGTCTCTCTCTCTTGCCTCTTCTCTGGTTTTGTTCCACACTCTGAGCATCCTAAGCCAACTTATATGTGGTGGTCACCAGAAGATTCTGTAAGGAAGACTGTCTCTCTAGACTCTGTCTCTATCAATTTTCCCCTTTCACCTCTATTTTTTTTTTTTTTTTTTTTTGGCGGTACGCGGGCCTCTCACTGCCGTGGCCTCTCCTGTTGCGGAGCACAGGCTCCGGACGCGCAGGCTCAGCGGCCATGGATCACGGGCCCAGCTTCTCCGCGGACTGGGGCACGAACCCGTGTCCCCTGCATCAGCAGGCGGACTCTCAACCACTGCACCACCAGGGAAGCCCCACCTCTATTTTTAACATTTTCTTTTTTTTTTTTATGGAACATTTCCTTGTCTACCTACAGACATACTTAACTTTCTCCACTCGAAACAAACTACAAACACTTATATCCACCCTATTTCATCACAAACTCCTATCCTTTCTCCCTCCTTCCATTCATAGCCAGATTTCTGGAAGGATTAGTCTATATCCACTGTCAGTACTTTCTCCTTTTCCATTCATTCAATTCACTACAGTCTGGCTTCTGCCAAGATTCCATAAAACTATAAAGGAAAGCTTCCTGGTTGCTGAATTCACTGGCTTGTAGTCACATTGCCTAAAGCTATTTATTGTTTTTATTTCTCAAAAGTTCTTCTTCTTGGTTTCTGGGACACTACCGTCTCCTCATTCTTCTTTCTTGCCTTTGTCAGACGCTCCTCTTCTGTCCAATCCTTACTCATTGGGGTTAAGAAGTTCATCTGCTTACACAGCTTCAACTATCAACTATACAGTGATAGATCCCCAACTTTTGTGTGTGTGTGTGTGTGGTACGTGGGCCTCTCACTGCCGTGGCCTCCCACTGTGGAGCACAGGCTCTGGACGCACAGGCTCAGTGGCCATGGCTCACGGGCCCAGCCGCTCTGCAGACTGGGGCACGAACCCGTGTCCCCTGCATCGGCAGGCGGACTCTCAACCACTGCGCCACCAGGGAAGCCCCTAGATCCCCAACTTTTTAATACTAGCCCCAAATTCCTGCTTAAGCTTTCCAAGTTACTTATAAACATCTCTACCTATAGACTACAAGGGTACCTTAAGCGCCACTGGTCTGAAATCAGACTTGTGTTCTCTACTGCCCCAATCCTCCACAATATATTGGATTCCTTAATTATATTCTCATTCTCAGTCACAAACCAGGTTCCCAAACTAGAAACCTTTGCTTTTGCCCCAACTACCTCTTCTTCCTAACCCTGCATATTCAATCAAGCAGCACACAATTCTATTGATTCTACCTCAGAAATATAATTCTGCCAAACCTGGCCTGCACTGCCACAATCTGGGTTCAGGCTCTTATAATAGTAGTTTGAACTACTTACTACAACACCTGCTAACTAGTCCTGTTACCATTCCCTCCCCACTCCAGACCAGTTCAGCTTCCACACTGCTTTCAAAATGATCTTTACAAAACAAAAACAAAACCACTCTTTGACTTCCAAATTCCTACAGGATAAAATCCAAACTCCTTGGTCTAGCATATTAGGATCCAGTCTACCTTATGAGCCTCACTTCCTACCCCACCACCAACTCCAGCTATGAAGCTTCTCACCATTCCACAAACACACCAGGCCCTTTTATGTCCTCATGTCTTAACACATTGTATTCCCTCTTAGAACGTCCGTCTCTTTCTTCCTCACCTGACAATGTCCTAGGTGTCTAAGAAGGGGAATTTGCTTTTTTCCTTACAGCATCTTCCACATGTCTGACATGTAGACAATCTGCAATAAATACCTATAGCATGAATGAATGACAGATTTCATGCTTCAACCTAACACTTCACCTTCAGCCATACAGAATTTCAAATCCCTGCATACATGCTATTACCTCCATGCATTTGTACACACTATAACCTTCTAACTCTCAGGGAAAAAATGTGTACATGTCTTCTCAGGAAACACAAACTAGCTATCATTTATTGAGCAGTTTTACTAAGAAATTTATGTTCATTAGCTTATTTTAATCCTCAATCAATACCGTCATATGGGACTTCCCGGGTGGTCCAGTGGTAAGACTCTGTGCTCCCAATGCAGGGGTTCAATCCCTGGTCGGGGGACTAGATCCCACATGCATGCCGCAACTAAGAGTCCGCGTGCCACAACTAAGAAGTCTGTGTGCCGCAACTGAGTTTGCATGCCGCAACTAAGAGTTGGCATGCCGCAACTAAGAAGCCCTCATGCTGCAATGAAGATCCCACATGCTGTAACTAAGAAGTCTGCATGCCACAACTAAGAGTTCACATGCTGCAATTAAGAGTTGGCATTCCGCAACTAAGAAGCCCCCATGCTGCAACGAAGATCCCATGTGCTGCAACTGACCTGGCACAGCCTAAATAAATAAATATTTTAAAAAATACTGTGGTATTATTATCATTTTATAGATAAAACCCCCTGAGATTTAGAGGAGTTAAATAACTTTTCCATCTTGTAAATTGTGGGATTTAAATACAGCCCTTCAAAGGCTGAACCTTTAACCATTGTGCTTCAGACAATGTGTATTACACACAAATGATTGCTCTGCCCTCTATGTTCCTATAGCATTCTGTTCACCGCTCTGTAATGGCAGTTACTACACTGGAATGTAATATTTCTGCTTATACAATATCATCCCCATTAGACTGTAAATCCATAGTGATAGCAACAAAGTCCCACTAATCTTTGTATCCCCAGTGAGTTTAGCACATTGTAAGTGCTCAATAAATGTTTACTGTGTAAATGAATTCCAAAACCTCTCTTTGGCAGTAGCCTTTTTGTTGCTGCCTTGCTTTTCTTCTTCTTGCCATATCCTTTCAATACTCACTCAACTACAAGAATTGAATGCGAACAACTTGGTAGTGTTTAATAAAGATCACTTTTCATATACTAAGTGAATTTGTCTGAAGTGATCAACAGAGGAATAGATCAGGAGTGCTTCTTTATTTTTGGACTTTATTCTGTAGCATTATTGATCATGTTAATACTGTATTTTTAAAAACATTTTCTTGTATTTGATGCAAAAGCACATAATAGTGATAATGTGTTTTATTTTAGGAATCAAGGTTTTCAGTCTAAAAGGAAAGGAAAGGAAATACAATCAAAGAATCAAGAATTTAGGCACTGTTGAGGATTACTGTTGAGCTTGTTAATCATGTTAGTATTAACTCTTTTACTGGTATTATGAAGAATATAGAAACTGCTAAGGAGAGCAGTTAGGAGACATTTTCTGACTCAAGGGGAATATTAGTAGAATGAACCTTTTAAGTTCTGACCTTGAGTCAGAAGAAGCCATGCGAAATATCCAAAATTCAACTGGATCAAATTTTAAGGATGCTTAAGAGCTATATAGTCCTATGATTGTGAAAAATGCCCAATTCCATCAGGTGCTATACGTTAAAATTAAATGCAAAAGACATTACTATAGAACATCAAGTTTAACAGTCTCCGGAGACATTTACATATATTTACTTTTTTAAGCAACATGTATACATTTATATATCTTAAAATTTCAAAACTCAATAAATTGATCAACTTGGGTAGGAACTGCAGACTTTAGGGAGAAAAAAAAACTAACATAAAAATTGAACCCGGGGGGGCTTCCCTGGTGGCGCAGTGGTTGAGAGTCTGCCTGCCAATGCAGGGCACACGGGTTCGTGCCCCGGTCTGGGAAGATCCCACATGCCGTGGAGCGGCTGGGTCCATGAGCCATGGCTGCTGAGCCTGCACATCCAGAGCCTGTGCTCCACAATGGGAGAGGCCACAACAGTGAGAGGCCCGCGTACTGCAAAAAAAAAAAAAAAAAAAAAAAAAAAAAATTGAACCCAGGGAAGCCAGCTAGGTGATTACTCCCTATTTATGTACCTAGATATACAGTATTTATGTATTAACTTTTTCTTTTTTTGTCTGGAGTATTTTAAAGCAAATCCCAGACATCGTATCATTTCATTCAATTATCTCCCCACCTTGAAGTTATGGAATCATTAACATAATCATATATCAAGTTTAGTGTTGCCCATTAGGGCCTCAAACAAGGTTTCTCAGCCTCCCACCCCAAGTGTCTGCTAGTAAATAGCTTCACTTAACTAGTATTTTAACTGCCTTCTTAGATGGGTAAACGTCTTTTAACTTGGGAAGCTTTAGAATAAAGTATAGAAATATTTAAGAGACCCATTATATGAATATTTTTGTGTTAAAAAAGATGGCTTTGCATATTTGATGTTTTATATGTTTGTCACCAGAGGGTGGATTTGTTTTGGTAGAATGGCAGCTTTGTAACCAACTTGAAATGCTTTTTTTAAAAATAAATTTATTTATTTTATTAAAAAAAATGTTTTTTGGCTGCATTGGGTCTTTGTTGATGCACTCGGGCTTTATCTAGTCGTTGCGAGCCGGGGCTACTCTTCGTTGTGGTGCGTGGGCTTTTCATTGTGGTGGCTTCTCTTGTTGCAGAGCATGGGCTCTAGGCACGCAGGCTTCAGTAGTTGTGGCTTGCGGGCTCTAGAGCACAGGCTCAGTAGTTATGGCACATGGGCTTAGTTGCTCCACGGCATGTGGGATCTTCCCGGACCAGGGCTCGAACCCGTGTCCCCTGCATTGGCAGGCAGATTCTTAACCACTGTGCCACCAGGGAAGCCCAACTTGAAATGTTTGAGCAGTTTACATTTTTTTTAAGGTGAAATCTTACTAAATTATTCTTTTTTTTCATCTAGATTTATTGAAGCATGATTGACAAAGAAAATTGTATAGTTAAAGCTTACAATGTGATGATTTGATATATGTATACTCTGAAATGATTACCACGATCAGGTTAATTAACACATCTATCACTTCATATAATTATCTTTTCTGTGTGTGGTGAGAATATTTAAGATCTACCCTCTTAGTAAATTTCAAGTATACAACACAGTATTATTAACTATGGTCACCATACTATATGTTGGAGCCCCAGAATTTATTCATCTTATAACTGAAGGCTTGTACCCTTTGACCAATATCTCTCCATCTTCCCCACCTCCAACCCCTGGTAACTACCATTCTACTCTCTGTTTCTATGAGTTCAACCTTTTTTTTCCCCACATATAAGTGAGCTCATACAGAATTTGTCTTTCTCTGTCTGGATTATTTTACTTAGTATAATGTTCCATATGGTGTCAGGATTTCCTTCTTTCTCATGGCTGAATAATATTTCACTGTGTATATATACCACATCTCCTTTATCCATTCATCTGCTGATGGACACTTAGGTTATTTCCATAGTTTGGCTGCTGTGAATAATGCTGCAATGAACATGAGAGTACAGATATCTCTTTGAAATCCTGATTTCATTTCCTTTGGACATATACTCAGGAGTGGGTTTGCTGGATCATATCATAGTTCTATTTTTAATTTTCTGAGGAATCTCCGTACTATTTTCCATAGTGGCTGCACCAATTTACATCTCCACCAACAGTGTACAAGTGTTCCTCTTTCTTCAAATCGTCGCCAACACTTGTTATCTCTCATCTTTTTGGTAAAAGTCAGCAGTACTTCTTGAATTAACTTCCTCTTTCAACAGCCTAATCTACTGATGCCTTTTCTTCAAGCTATTAATGTTCTCAAGCCTTTGCCTATCTTAATAAATATAGTGCTCCTTCTACCACACTTTTTTGTCTAACTGCTGCCTCCTTTCCCTATTGCCCTTTCCTTCTGCCAAACATCTTCAAAGATTGGTCTGCATTACCATACCTCCCATTCACTTTTTTAAAATTTGGAAATACTTTAAGCAAACAAAAAAAGGGTAGAAAATAATATAATGAACATCCATGTACCCACAACTCAGTTGGTTAAATACTAACATTTTGCCAAATTTCCTTCCTATTTTTTAAAGAAATAAAACATTACTGCTATAGTTTATGTATCATGTGTACCTATCATTCCCTATTCCTCTTTGTACCTCCCCAGAGGTAACCACTATTCAGCCTTTGGTATTTCTTATTTCCATACATGTTTTGATATTTATACTATATATGTATATATTCCTAAAAAATATGTAGTCATGGAAGATATCGGATCAATGGCCCCCAGTGAACCATGCCTCCCTGAATCCACACCCTTGGGGAGTCTCCTCCTGCATTGACTCTGGATTTGGCCACGTAATTTGTTTTGGCCAATGGGATATCTACAAATGTGATGCAAGCAGAAGCTTGAAAAGCACTTGTACATCAGAGCTTGCTATCATATGAACAGATCCAAACCTTCTGGAGATGTCACATGGAAGAAAATATAGGCAGCCTGGCTGACAGCCTGCCAACTGCCAGACATGTGAGTAAGGTCATCTTAAATCATCCAGCCCCTACAAAGTGGTCAGCTGACTGCCACAGCATGAGTGAGCCTAGGCAAGACCAGTAGAAGAAATGCCCAGTTAAGTCTAGTCCAAATTGTCCACAGAATTTTGAACAAACAAAATAAATGTTGGTTTAAGCGACTAAGTTTTGGGGTGGTTTAGCTTTATATTAGTGGTATCATATTATACATGGCATATCACAAGCACATATAACAATTTGCTTTTAAAGCTGGCAGCAGACTTTAACCAACTGATCAACGTTAGTATCACCAGTAATGGCACAAATAGGTATCACATGACTCCTGATATTATGCACTGAGAAGGACACAAATTACTTCTGTGGTATTCCCATCCACATGCATGATTGAATCTAATCATGTGGAAACGTCAGACAAATCCAAAATGAGGGGCACTCTACAAAATAACTACTCTATACTCTTTTTTTTTTTTCTGGCTGCGCCGCATGGCTTGCGGGATCTTAGGTCACCAACCAGGGATCGTACCCATGCCCCCTGCAGTGGAAATGCAGAGTCCTAACCTCTGGACCACCAGGTAATTCCCTCTGTACTCTTAAAAAAAATACCGATGTCACGAATGACAAAATCTAAGAACTCTTCCAGATTAAAAGAAACTCAATTTGGTGGTTCCTCAAAAAGTTAAATATAGAATTACCGTATGACCCAGCAATTCTACTGCCAGGTATATACCCCAAAGAACTGAAAACAGGTGCTCAAACAAAACCAGGTGCACATATGCTCACAGCAGCACTATTCACAATTGCTGAAAGGTGGAAACAATCCAAATGTCCATCAACAGATGAATGGATAAACAAAATGTAGTATATCCAAGCAATGGATTATTATTCAGCCACAAAAAGGAACAAAGTACTGATACATGCTACAACATGGATGAACCTTGTAAACATTATGCTGAGTGAAAGAAGCCAGACACAAAAGGTCACATATTGTATGATTCCATTTGTATGAGAGGTCCAGAATAGGTAAATCCACAGAGACAGAAAGCAGACTTGTGGCTGCCAGGGGCTAGGTATTAGCAGGGGGAAGAGAGGCAAATGGGGAAATACTGCTTAATGTATATGGGGTTTTATTGGGGGGTAATGAAAATGTTTTGGAACTTGATAGAGGTGGTGGTTGCAGAGCACTGTGGATGTATTAAATGCCACTAGATTGTTCACTTTAAAACAGTGTTATGTGAATTTCACCTCAATTTTAAAAAAAAGAAACTAAAAGAGACATGACAATTCAATGCAACGTGTTATCCTGGATTGGATCTTGGACATTTTTTTTTCTTTTGCAATGAAGGACATTAATTGGACAATTGGTAATTTGAATAAGGTATGTAGATTAGATAGTAGTATCGCATTGATGTTAATTTCCTTATTTTGATAATTGTCTTGTAGTTATATAAGAGAATGTCCTTGTTTTCAGGAAAAACACTCTGAAATATTTAGGGGTTGAGGAGCACTATGTCTACAATTTGTGTGATTCAGAAACAAATGAAGAGAGTGAGAAAAAAGAGAGGAGGAAGAGGAGGAGGAGAAGGGAGAGAGGGGAAATGATAAAACAAATGTGGTAAAATATTTACAATAGGGAATCTGGGTGAAAAATAAGATAATTATATTTACTACTTTTACAACTTTTCTGTAAGTCTGAAATATTTCAAAATAAAAAGTTTTCACTATGTCAAAGAGCTATCTGCACCCCAATGTTCAAATAGCACTTGACTATCTTACACCACTCACAAAAATTAACTCGAGGGAATTCCCTGGAAGTCCAGTGGTTAGGGCTCCACACTTTCACTGCAGGGGGCAGTGGAAGTCTGATCCCTGGTCAGGGAACTAGGATCCTGTAAGCCACGCAGCGCAGCCAAGATAAACAAATAAATAAATCAACAAAACTCTTTTAAAAAAGTTAACTCGAATTAGATTAAAGACCTGAAACCATGAAACTCCTAGAAGAAAACATAGGAAAAAAGCTACTTGACATGGGTCTTGGTAGTGAATTTTTGGAAATTACACCTAAAGCACAAACAGCAAAAATAAAAAATAAATAACTGGGACTACATCAAACTAAAAAGTTTCTGTACAGTAAAATAAACCATCACCAAAGTGAAAAGACAGCCTATGAATGAGAAAATATTTGCAACCATATATCTGATAAAGGGTTAATATCCAAAATATATGAAGAACTCACACAACTCAATAGCAAAGAACCAAGTAATCCAATTAAAAAATGGGCAAAGGACCCAAATAGATATTTTTCCAAAGAAGATCTGCAACCAGCAGGTACATGAAAAGATGCTCAATATCACCAGTCATTAAGGAAATACAAATTAAATCCACAATGAGGTATCACCTCAGGCCTGTTAGAATAGCCATCATCAAAAAAGATAGAGGGGACTTCCCTGTTGATCCAGGGGTAAAGAATCTGCCTTACAATGCAGGGGACACGGGTTCGATCCCTGGTCAGGGAACTAGGATCCCACATGCTGCGGGACAACTAAGCCTGCGTGCCACCACTACTGAGCTCGTGCACCTCAACTAGAGCCCGTGCACCTCAAACTACAGAGCCCACGTGCTCTGGAACCTGCACACCACAACTACAGAGCCCATGTGCTCTGGAGCCTGTGCGCCACAACTACAGAGCCCATGTGCCCTGGAGCCTGCGCGCCACAACTAGAGAAGAGAAAAGCTGCATGGCATAACTAGAGAGAAGCCCACGCACCACAATGAAGAGCCCGCATGCCACAACTAAGACCCGATGCAGCCAAAAATAAATAAAATAAATAAATCTTTAAAAAAAAGATAAGAGATAAGAAGTGTTGGTGAATCTGTAGAGAGAAGGGAACCCTTGTGCACTGTTTTTGTTTTTGTTTTTTTAAATTGATTAATTTAGTTATTTTTGGTTAGGTTGGGTTTTTGTTGTTGCGCGTGGGCTTTCTCTAGTTGCGGTGCGTGGGCTTCTCACTGCGGTGGCTTCTCTTGCTGCGGAGCACAGCCTCTAGGCGCACGGGCTTCAGTGGTTGTGGCTCACGGGCTCAGTAGTTGTGGCTCGCAGGCTCTAGAGCACAGGCTCAGTAGTTGTGGTGCACAGGCTTAGTTGCTCCACGGCATGTGGGATCTTCCCAGACCAGGGCTCGAACCCGTGTCCCCTGCATTGGTAGGCGGATTCCTAACCACTGCGCCACCAGGGAAGTCCCCGTGTGCACTGCTGATGGAAATGTAAATTGGTACAGCCACTATGAAAAACAGTATGGATTTTCCTCAAAAAATTAAAAATAGAACTACCATATGATCCAACAATTCCACTTCTGGGAATGTATCCAAAGAAAACAAAAACACTAATTCGAAAAGATATCTGCACCCCCAAGTTCATAGCAGCATTATTTACAATAGCCAATGTATGGAAACAACCTAAGCATTCATCAAAGAATGAATGGATAAAGAAGTTGCAATATATATGTATAAAAAACTCATATATATATTATTCAGCTATATATGAATATTATTAAGCCATAAAAAGAAGGAAATCCTGCCATTCATGGCAACATGGATGGATGGTCCAACATGGATGGACCTTATGCTAAGTGAAATAAGTCAGACAGAGAAAGACAAATACTGTATGATCTCACTTACATGTGGAATCTAACAAAACAAAACAAAAAACCAAATTCATAGAAAAAAGATCAGATTTGTGGTTATGAGAGGCAGGGGGTGGGGGAGGGGGAACTGGACAAAGGTGGTCAAAAGGTACAAACTTTAAGTTATAAGATGAATAAGTAGGGGCTTCCCTGGTGGCGCAGTGGTTGAGAATCTGCCTGCTAATGCAGGGGACACGGGTTCAAGCCCTGGTCTGGGAAGATCCCACATGCCGCGGAGCAACTAGGCCCGTGAGCCACAACTACTGAGCCTGCGCTCCGCAACAAGAGAGGCCGCAATAGTGAGAGGCCCACGCACCGCGATGAAGAGTGGCCCCCACTTGCCACAACTAGAGAAAGCCCTCACACAGAAACGAAGACCCAACACAGCCAAAAATAAATAAATAAATAAATTTTAAAAGAAGATGAATAAGTAATAGGGATGTAATGTACAACACGATGATACTATAGTTAACACTGCTGTATGTTGTATCTGAAAGTTAAGAGAATAAATCCTAAGAGTTCTCATCACAAGGAAAAAACCACTTTTTTCTCTCTTTTTTTTGAATCTATATGAGAGGATGGGTATTAACTAAACTTATTGTGTTAAGTCAAATAATTATGCTGTACACCTTACACCTATACAGTGCTAGATGTCAATTGTATCTCAAAAAGCTAGGAAAAACAAAAAAAAATTTTTTTAACTTACTGTAAGTTACCCAGATGGGGGAGAGGGAGAACATATAGTGAGCTGCTGAAGTGCTAGTAATATTTTATTTCTTGAATTCAGTAGTGGTTATACAGGCTTTCATTTTATAATTATTTGTTAAACTGTAAATACATGTTATATGAATATTCTATATGCATATTTCACAATTTGAAAAGTAAAAATGAATAAATATCCTAATGTAAAAATGAAGTAGAACAGAACGCCATAAACATATACTTGTCTTTCAAAGAGAAAAGAAGTCTCTGCTTCTAATATACCCAGGTTCTTTTATGGTGATGGGTGCGACACAAGCACTGCCCTGAAAGACTGGGTGGTGATGGATATTTTGCTAGCCCTAGCCTTTCTCCTACTTCTCTGGCCAATCCTTCTTTTAGTTTTCCTTCTCCATTTCCTCTGCCTCATTCCCCACCCACCTTAAATGCCTGTTTTCTACATCTTATCCTCAATCCTTTTCTTGTCTCATGATCCAAATTCTCGCTGAATGACTGCATCATTTCTCATGGCTTCAGCTAATAGCTATAAAACTGACAAATCCTAAATCTCATCAATTTTAAACCCATATATCCAGGTATCCACCATACATCTATACTTCGATTTTCCACAGGCTCTCAAACTCAACATATACAAAAATGATGTTATCATCTTTCACATCCTCCACAAATCTCAAATCTTGTCCTCCTGAATTCTTTTTTTTTTTAACATCTTTATTGGGGTATAATTGCTTTACAATGGTGTGTTAGTTTCTGCTTTATAACAAAGTGAATCAGTTATACATATACATATGTTCCCATATGTCTTCCCTCTTGCGTCTCCCTCCCTCCCACCCTCCCTATCCCACTCCTGAATTATTTATTCAGTGAATGGTACTCAAGTCTGGAGCACAGGATTCATCCTTTACATCTATCTCAATTAGTCCCCACATATGATCTTCCAGAGCTTCTTGACTTGGCCCTAAATTTCTTTCAAATCTGCCCCCATCTCCCCATCTTCACTGCCACTGCATAGGTTCAAGCTCTGAATTTTTTTTTTTTTTTTTTTTTGCGGTATGTGGGCCTCTCACCGTTGTGGCCTCTCCTGTTGCGGAGCACAGGCTCCGGACGCGCAGGCTCAGCGGCCATGGCTCACAGGCCCAGCCGCTCCGCAGCATGTGGGATCTTCCCGGACCGGGGCACGAACCTGTGTCCCCTGCATCGGCAGGCAGACTCTCAACCATTGCGCCACCAGGGAAGCCCAAGCTCTGAAATTTTTTAACTGAATTGTTCTGGTAGCTATCTAACTAGTCTTCATGCTTCCAGTTTTGTCTCCTCTACCAATCCAGCTTTCACATAACCACCAGAGTAAATTTCCTAAAATGAAAATTTAAACATGACTGCTCTACTTAAAGTCCTATGGTTTCCCATAGCTTCAAAATAAAGTCTAAATACCTTGGTACAGCATGACCTACAATACTCTTTATGGTCTAGTCCCTGACTCTCTCCAGACTCATTTCTAAGCACTCTCTTATGTTCTCTCATTTCTGTCCCTTTGCCTAGAATCCCATTTCCTCTAATATTTCACTTAGAAACACTAACTCCTACCTTTCCTTCAAAACACAGCTTGATCATCATCTCGTCTAAGAAGTCTTCCTTAACATCCTTCTAAAATGGGTTAGAGGGACTTCCCTGGTGGTGCAGTGGTTAAGAATCTGCCTGCCAGTGCAGGGGACACAGGTTCGTGCCCTGGTCCGGGAAGATCCCACATGCCACGGAGCAACTAAGCCTGTGCACCACAACTACTGAGCCTGCGCTCTAGAGCCCCCGAGCCACAACGACTGAGCCCGAGTGCCACAACTACTGAAGCCCACGTGCCTAGAGCCCGTGCTTCACAACAAGAGAAGCCACTGCAACGAGAAGCCCACACACCGCAACAGAGAATAGTCCCCGCTTGCTGCAACTAGAGAAAGCCCACGTGCAGCAACAAAGACCAAATGCAGCCAAAAATAAATAAATAAATAAAACGTATATTAAAAAAATAAAATTAAATGAGTTAGTTACTTCTTTTATATTCTTTCATTGTATATGATGCTTACTTTTGTCACAGTATTTATCACAAGGTGCTACAATTATCTGTTTACCCATATGTCTCTCACACCAAGCTGTGAATGTCGTAAGGATAGGGACCATAGCTTATTTTTCTCTGTATTCCTGGGGCCTAGGATAATGTCTGGTACACATGGGTTCTCAATAAGTTCCTGTCAAATAAAATTAACCATTATGGTCAGGGGGCCACAGAGCTCTCAGTCAATAATGGGTTTCATCATAGGTCAAGGAATTCAAGTTGATTGTCTAGTCCAATTAGAATTTAGGGGATCCATCAACAGATGAATGGATAAAGATGTGGTATATATACACAATGGAATACTACTCAACCATAAAAAAGAATGAAATTTTGCCATTTGCAGCAACATGGATGGACTTGGAGGGTATTATGCTAAGTGAAATAAATAAGTCAGACAGAGAAAGACAAATACCGTATAATATCACTTATATGTGGAATCTAAAAAATATCACAAACTAGTGAATATTACAAAAAAGAAACAGGGCTTCCCTGGTGGCGCAGTGGTTGAGAGTCCGCCTGCCGATTCAGGGGACACGGGTTTGTGCCCTGGTCTGGGAAGGATCCCACATGCCGCAGAGTGGCTGGGCCTGTGAGCCATGGCCGCTGGGCCCACGCGTTCGGAGCCTGTGTTCCTCAGCGGGAGAGGCCACAACAGTGAGAGGCCCACGTACCACAAAAAAAAAAAAAAAAAAAAAAAAAGAAACAGACTTACAGATATACAGAACATACTAGTGGTTACCAGTGTGGAGAGGGAAGGGGGGAGGGGCAATACAGGGGTAGGGGATTAAGAGGTACAAACTATTATGTATAGCATAATGTACAATGCAGGGAATATAGCCAATATTTTATAACCATAAATGGAGTATAACCTTTAAAATTATGAATCACTATATTGTACACCTGTAACTTACATAATATTGTACACCAACTATACTGCCATTAAAAAAGATTTTATAGGATCCTATAAAAAGAATTAAGAATTTTAACCTTTGTACACTTAATCTTATTACTTAAATGATGTACCATCTGAAACAGGCAGATGGTAAAAGCTCAAAAAAAAAGCAACAGTGTCACTGACTTTTAATGGAATTAGAGAGATATATGTAAAAGATTCACTACTGGTTAAAGGAAAGATATAATCAAGCATGCCTGCAAGTACCCATAACAAGTCTACCTTTTGAGTCTGTCCATCCCACTTCACTCCCATTGCCATGTCAGACTCTCATCATCTCTCTCCTGGATTACTGTAATGGCCTCTTGTACTAAGGTGAATAATGTCCCCCAAAATTCATGTCCACTTGGAATCTCAGAATGTGGCTTTATTAGGAAATAGGGTTTTTGCAGATATAAGCAGCTAAGATGAAGTCATATTGGATTAGGGCGGGCCCTAATAAAGCCATGTAAAGACATGCAGAAAAGAAAGCCATATAAAGACACGAGTATTTACAGGAAAGAGGCAGAGAAAGCTACATAACAGGGAGGCAGAGATTGTAATGATGCAGCTACAAGCCAAAGAATGCCAAGGATTGCTGGGAGCACCAGAAGCTAGGAAGAGACATGGAAGGATTCTTCTCTAGAGCTTTCAGAGGGAGTATAGCCTTGCCAACATCTTGATTTTTGACTTCTAGCCTCCAGAAATATAATACATTTCTGTTATATTAAGCCAACTAATTTGTGGTAATTTGTTATGGCAGCTCTAGGAAACTAATATACCTCCTAACTGATCTCCCTGCCTTGGCTTGCTTCCTTCTAATCCATTTTCTACACTGCCACCAGGATGGCTCTTTCTAAAATACACATGTAGTCATATCACTCCTCTGCTTAAAAGCCTGCCATGGTTCCCCATTGATCCATGCTGATCTTTGCAGCTTCAGCTCTTGCTACTCCATTACATAATCCCTACACATTAATAATATATTACTTGAAATTCTCCCCAAATACTATGGTCATGCACACTTCTGTGCTCCCTCTGCCTAGAATACCATCACATTTTTGCTTGCTTTGTCTCCACAACCACATATGCAAGGAGTGGCAGTAATGAATATAGAATGTTTTTTCAAGAAATCTGGCTGTGAAGGCTGAGAATCTTTTGTCAGTGACAAATTTTGAAATCAGAGATTCTGGAATCTGCTTTCTAACAAACACTGCTATAAAGGGATCCCTTACTTATATGAAGCCGTTCTCCCAAGTTCTGTCATTGGTCCTCTTCTGTTTTCCCTCTACTATTTTCTCCCTCTGCAATGGCATCCAGCCTATGGCTTCAAATACCATCAATTATAATTGAGACTAGCAAATCTCTATCTCTACTTTCAATATCTCTCCCAAGTTCAGACCACTTGAAGTTGTCCCAAAGTATACTGATGCTCTGTTAATTTTTTCTTCTAGTCATTTTTTCCTGTGTGTTTCATTTCAGATAGTTTCTACTGCTGTGTCTTCAAGTTAACTAATTTTTCCTTTGGTAGTGTCTAATCTGTTAAAGCAATCAAGTATTTTTTTTCTCTGACATTGTATGTATCATCTCTAGAAGTTTAATTTCAGTCTTTTTATATCCTCCATGTCTCTCCTCAACATGATCACATTTCCTTTACTTTACTGAAAAAATAGAGTACATTCAAAATAATTATTATAATGTCCTTGTCTACTAATCCTATCATCTGTGCTATTTCTGGGTCTGTATCTGTTGATTAATTTTGCTCTATCTTCCTGCTTTGTATACCTCATCATTTGTTACTAGATACAAGACATTGTGGATTTTATGTTGTTGGGTGCTGGAGTTTTTCTTTATTTTTCCTTTAAATACTTTTGCAATTTGTTCTGAGATATAGTTAAGTTACTCAGAAACAGTTTAACCCCTTCAAGGCTTGCTCTTAAGTTTTGTTAGGCAGAACCAGAGCAACCTTTGGTCTAGAGCTAATTTGTCCTCACTACTGAGGCAATACTCTTTCTTAGCCACTTCAGCTTCCCTGAATTCTCAACTCTGCCTCCTAAACTCAGAGAGACCACTAGACTCTATCCAGGCTCACTCTCTCTGAACTGTTGTTTCATATATTTTGTCCAGT
Organism: Leucopleurus acutus; assembly: GCF_964270905.1. Classification (NCBI taxonomy): domain Eukaryota; kingdom Metazoa; phylum Chordata; class Mammalia; order Artiodactyla; family Delphinidae; genus Leucopleurus; species Leucopleurus acutus. The sequence goes on from NC_139148.1 coordinate 60,528,116, forward strand.
TTTGCAGTTATTTAAGGCATAAGGGTAAATCCAGTCCTTGTTACTCTATCATAACCAGAAGGATAAGTCCTTACCCTTTTGAAAAGATCACTGTATCTACTCTAGAAAAAAATGAATTGTTGAAGGGCAAAAGTGGAAGCAGACAGACTAAGCTATCACAATAATCCAGGTAGAATTTATCATCTAGGCGGGTAGCAGTGGAGATGGAGAGAAATACTAGATTCTGGGTGCATTTTTGTTTGTTGTTTGAGAGTAGCAAGTGGATCTGTTACTTACCACTAAACCTTTAACACAGTACCTGCCCATTGTAGATGCTTAATAAACAAAAGGCAATATGTCACCTTTGAGTGACTAGCTCAAAGATAAATAATACAGAGTCACTGTCCACAAGAAATTAACAATCCAGTGCTGAAAAAAGGATCTGAATATGTTACCTTGTTGGCTCAAAAGCCTTTTTTTGATGGCTCCCCATTACTTGCAAAATAAAGTCAAAAGTCAGTACATCATGCAAAGTCCTCTTTGATGAGCTTCTTTCTTTCTAGCCTGTCTGCAACTGGACCCCTACCCTGACAAACTCTCACACTCTAATCTCACCAAACTACAAATAAATAAATCTTGAATAAACAAATAAATGACATTATACAAAAAATACATATATAGTTCTAATATTTTCTAGTTCCTGACTATATCTTAGGAAGATATTAAATTCAGAGAATGAGCATCTCACACCAAGCCACAGCTATTTCGAATTTTTAACAATCTAGAATAGATTATTTACCCTAACACTTGGCTCCCCTTCTCAAATATCCCATTCCTGTTAGTGGTACCACAATTCTTCCAGTCTTTTAGGTAAAAGTCTCAGCCTCATCTTCGGATACAGGGTGCAAAAATAGATCTGTCATTTATTCCATTATAATGTGTCTCATTTACACATCCTTCTTCAATGATAGTGGGATCACCCAGGATCTCATTGCTGCACACCTGGTTTGCCATGACAGATTCCTAGCCGGTCTCCCTTTACTGTTTCCCAGTATATCTTACACACAGCTTTGGGAAAATCTTCCTAAAGCACAGCTTTCATCATGCTATTCTCTTGCTCAAGGAACCTCAACAGTTCTCTAGTTGCCTCAAGTCGAAACACTTCATCTTGGTTTTCAAAGTCTTCCATTATCTGCTATCCTTCTGCCAATATACTACTACCTTATTTCCTGTTACTCTCACACTTGTAATTGCCACTAGTTATACCAACTTCTTCCTCACTCTTTCTGGAGCACACCAGGCACATTCCTATCTCCATACCTTTCTTCATACTGTTGCCTCTTCTTAGAATGTCCTCCCACTACCTCTCCCTGTGCCTAAATCCTCCTCTTGTTTAATAAACAACCCTAGGGACTTCTCTGGTGGTGCAGTGGTTAAGATTCCGCCTGCCAATGCAGGGGACACGGGTTCGAGCCCTGGTCTGGGAAGATCCCACATGCCGTGGAGCAATTAAGCCAGTGTGCCACAACTACTGAGCTTGAGCTCTAGAGCCCATGAGCCACAACTACTGGAGCCTGCGCACCTACAGCCTGTGCACCACAATGAAGAGTAGCCCCCGCTCACCACAACTAGAAAAAGCCCACGTGCAGCAACGAAGACCCAACGCAGCCAGAAGTAAATTAATTAATTAAAAAAAAAAACCTAGTCCCACCTCTTCAGTGATGCTTTTTAAAATTACTGTAACTTGAGAGCACAAGGTATCGCACACCATAGATAGCTTCCAAAGCTCTTGGCATAGCACTGGGCATGAAAAGCTCAAATAAATACCTTCCCAAACTGATGAGCATAAAAATTAACAAGAACTAAATTCATAATATTGAATGAACATAATCTCAATCTCCTTTACTGGCTCTGCATTCTCTTTTCACTTCTTAATTAATAAAAATGGGGATTATAGTAACACCTCATTTAACGTTGTGAGAATTAAAATAAGTACATATAAAGCACTTAGTATAGTGCCTGCCACACAGTGGGCTCTCAATAAATGTTAGCGATTATTATATCACAGTCACCACTCTCCAAACTTGTTTTACTGCTAACCATTTTGTTTGTTTGTTTTTGCGGTACGCGGGCCCTTCACTGTTGTGGGCTCTCCCGTTGCGGAGTACAGGCTCCGGACACGCAGGCTCAGCGGCCATGGCTCACAGGCCCAGCCGCTCCGCGGCATGTGGGATCTTCCCGGACCAGGGCAGGAACCCATGTCCCCTGCATCGGCAGGCGGACTCTCAACCACTGCGCCACCAGGGAAGCCCTACTGCCAACAGTTTTATTCTTAGTTAATGGTCTCATCACTGACCTAGTCTCCTAAACCAGGGCCCTTTAAGGCTTTAAGCCATTTTAATCCATTTAAAGGCTTTAAGCCCTTCTTAACTCCTCTCGTTCTCTCCATATTTACTTAGTCAGCAAAGGTCTATTGAATCGTCTTCAGAAATACCTCTCTAAATCTATCACTTCCTCTCTTTGTTCAGGACCTCATTTCTCCCTTGAGACAATTCCAATAGCCGCCTAAACTAATCTCCCCTTCCTCTGGTCTTTCCCAGTCTATTCTTCACATTGTAACCAGCTGTCTAAAACACAGTGCACTTTCCCCTTTAAAACTCTCCAATGGGAATGCCCTGGTGGTCCACTGGTGCTTTCACTGTGGCCTGGGTTCAATCCCTGGTCGGGAAACTATGATCCCGTAAGCCTCGTGGTGCGGCAAAAAAACCCCAAAACAACAACGACAAAAAACAACCTCTCCAATGGCTACCACACAGTTTGGTATACAAGGCCCTTTTGTTTTGTTTTTGTTTTTGTTTTTATTTATTTATTTGGCTGTATTGGGTCTTAGTTGAAGCACGCAGGATCTTCGTTGTGGCATGCAGGCTTCTCTAGTTGCTGCACATGGGCTTCTCTCTAGTTGTGGTGCGCTGGCTCCAGAGCGTGCGGGCTCAGTAGTTGCAGCACGCAGGCTCAATAGTTGTGGCACGTGGGCTCCAGAGCATGCGGGCTCAGTAGTTGCGGTGCGTGGGCTCTAGAGCGCATGGGCTCAGTAATTGCGGCACACAGGCTTAGTTGCCCCATGGCATGTGGGATCTTAGTTCCCTGACCAGGGATCGAACCCGCATCCCCTGCATTGGAAGGCGGATTCTTAACCACTGGACCACCAAAGAAGTCCCTACAAGGCCCTTTTGTGTTCTGACCCCTGCCCACCTATCCAACTTTATCTTCTATCAATTCCTTATTCTATACCTATAGTTCAGCTATACTAGTCTATTTTCAGTTACAAGAATGGGCCATGCTGCTTTACCATTTCATGCCTGGGCAATTTAGTTTCTTCCTGAAATGCCCTTCCTTACCTTGTGCACTTAGTAAATGCTTATTCTTTCTCTGTCTTCGTTTAATTGCCTTCTCTCTGAAGATGTATGTCTCTAATCTCACTCTCTGTTGTTACTTTGTCACATTTTCTCTAGTTATGTTTCCCTTACCACTAGATTGTCTTTACTCCTTAAGAGCAAAAGTCACATCTTATTCATATTTTTATTCTCAATGTGTTGCAGTGTCTAGTGAATAAAAGTATCACCTCCAAAGATCCTGATTTAGTAACTGGGGGTGGAACCTGGGAATTGGCTTGTTAAACAAGCATTCCAGGTGATTCTGATGCAGGTGAGTGGGTCTGTACATGCCCTTTGGGAGGTTCATGAACTCCATGAAATTACATGAAAACTGTGTAAATATATGAATATATGTGCATTTTTCTAGAAAGATCTCCCACAGTTTATATCATCTATGACCTCCAAAAAAGTTTAAAACTCACTGATTAAATGGGAAACATATACTAACTGACAAGTTACAAAACAATTAAGCTAAATGCTAGAACAAAAATATAAATAAGGTGCTGTGGGAACATAGACTAGGGAGCAATTAGGTGTGCCTGGGGTAGCTAGGAAAAGCTTCACATGAAGGTAACATTTGAGCAGAATCTTCCAAAGTGAGTATCAGTTTGCCAAGTGGAATAGAAAAATATTAATATTCTATTTCATATAAATGAAATCATACAGTATGAGGCTTTTTCTGTCTGGCTTTTTTCACTTAGGATTATTCTGCTCATTCATCCATGTTGCAGCATGTATCAGTACTTCATTCATTCATTTTTTTTTCTGAAGTGTTCCATTGTATGGCTATACCACATTTTGCTTATCTGTTAATCAGGTGATGGATATTTGGCTTGTTTCCATTTTGGGCTATGATGAATAATGCTGTCATGAACATTCATGTACAAGTTTACTTTTGAAAGCCTGCTTTCAATTCTCTTTAATAATATACCCAGGAGTGAAACTGCCAAGTCATATGAAAATTCTGTGTTTACCTTTTTTAGGAACCCCAACAGAGACTTTTAAGCAAAGAAATGATCAGTAGGATAGTAGCTACAGCAAAGTGTTGAAGAAAGCTGGAATGGGGAAGAGATAGGAGGCATGAAGACCACAGGGATGACTACTGTAATAGTCTAATAAGAGTAGATAAGGGTTTAAATTAAAAAGAGGCTAGAGAAAAGGCAAAATAACAGTGTGTATAATGTTCAGGATAAGGAACAGGGATAAGTCAAGAAGATGACACTGACTTTGCCAGCTTAAAAAACCTGAGGGATGGTGACATTAACTGAAACTAAGAACAAAGGATGGTGAAGAAATTTAAGAACGGTAGTAGAACACAGTGGTTAAAATTAATGGCTCTAGAGCCAGACTGCTTAGGTTCAATTTCAGGCATAGCCACTTACTAGCTATGTGACCTTGGACAGGTTACTTACATTTCCATGTATCAATTTCCTCATCTGGAAGATGGATATAATATGCCACTTCATCAAGGTGCTGTGAGAAATAAAATGAGTTAAAATACGTAAAGCACCTAGTACTCAGCATGTAATAAGTGCTCAATATCATCTACTGTCATGTTATTTTTTTTTAACAATTTCAATCTTTTTAATTTATTAAGACTTGTTTTGCAGCCTAACATGTGATCTCTCCCGGAGAATGTCCCCCATGCACTGGAAATGAATGTGTATTCTGCTGTTGTTGGGTGGAATGTTCTGTACATTAAGTCTCCTACATACAAACTTACAAGTTACAAACTTTCAGAGATGCGAACGTGCATTCCACCAACATCAGGGATGAGTTGAAATTGCAGCTTGCCCTCCATCTCCTATTGTTGATGATCCTTCAGCTCTACCATCTCCCAGCTCCTCTCCCTCCTCCAGTCAGTAACTCTTCTTGCTTGTTCACTTGATGCCAGCCCCTGTATGCCAGCTGTTGTACTGTACTACTGTACTTTGCAAGGTACTGTACTGTAAGATTAAAAATGTTTTCTTTATGTTTTTTTAATGTATTATTTGTGTGAAAAGTATAATATTATACTATATATCCAATTGTGTTAGCTGAGTACCTAGGCTAACTTTGTTGGACTTATGAACAAATTGGATTTACGAATGCGCTCTCAGAAAGGAACTCATTCATATGTAGGGGACTTACTGTATATGTCTGTTAAGTCTAGTTGGCTTTTTGTTTTTTTATTTGCATAATATTTGGTACATACATAAGAATATATAACATATAAAGCATAAGGTGAAAATCCATGAAGCCACCACTCCCCTTGAGCATGAGAATGTCATCAACACCTTCACTCTCCCCAAAACACAACCCTGTGCCATCCCCACAGGGAAGCATTGTGGCCACGGTGTTGATTCCCTTGCTTTCCTTCATAATTATAGCACATATGTATGAATCCAATGAAGTGTATATTTAGTGTTCGGCTTTATAAAAGTGGCATCATATCGCATGAACTTACATGACTTGCATTTATCCTGCACCATCTGAGAAGAATCCATGGTGATGTCAGGGCTGTGGTCCCTGTTCCACTGCCCTGACATTGCGGTACAGTCACCCCTCATGTCCATTATCCATCTTTTTGTGGGTGGGATTTTGGGTGGCTTGCAGCCTTTTGCTCATCTCCATCTCCTGATTTCTCTGTATTCCACTCAAGAGCACCCAAAATGTAAACGACTGAGGGTGCAGAGATGCTCAATGAGACCACATGGTAGGATGACACCCTCAGTTATGCCTACACCCCCAGAAAGGAGGGCCTGCTATTGTTAATGATGATGATATTATTTGAGATGAAAAATCTAAGTCTTAGATGCTAAGTTTGAAATATTCAGGGAAGAAGAGTCCAGTACACAGTTAGAAATACTAAACTGAATTTTGAAAAAAAGAGTATTTAAAGCCACTGGTATAGATAAGACTTCTTACAGAGAATGTGTAAAGCAAAACAAAACAAAACAAAAAACCCCAAGGATAGAAGACAGAAATCTTCCTGGGCTATTCCTTAACTCATCCTCTAAAATTCCCTTGGGTACTAACATTAGCCTGTTCCTCTTGTTATAATCTCTGTAAGTGATCTCTTATATTCCCATGCTTTTAACCATTAGCTAAGTGCTGATAGTTCTTAAATCTCTACTTCCCACCTTCATCTCTCTTTTAAGCTTCGAATTCTTATATCCTGTTGCCTGATTACTGCCTCTTCTTGAGTGCCCTAAACATCTCTAAAACTGAACTTATTGTCACCCTGGCAACCAAACTTGTTCCTCCTATATTGCTTATCTCAGTCAATGGTACCATTTTCCTCCTTAAGTCAAGCCAGAAACCTGGAAGTCATCTTCTTATTCAACAATGACACCACCAATATATACATATCTTAGTTCTCACTAAAGTTGTATTCTACTCTTATAAAGATCTCTAGTATCCATCTTCTCCAACTTTACAATTGCCCTAGTTCACGCCCTCACCATTTTGTATATGGTATAGCTATTATATCCTCACTGGTCTCCCAGCCTTGGATCTTGGCCAACAACTATTTCATTCCCACCCACCACATAGCCACCATTATTATCGATTTAAAATTCAATTCCATTCTGTTTTCTTAAAACCTACTTGAAGCGCTACAGGGCTCTTTTCCAATAACCACAGCACTGATAGAGGTTAGCAGTCCCCAGCAGCCTAGCCTCTACCTGCTTATCCTCATCTTTAGCCACTCATCACTTGCTACTTCTCAGTGCTGTCTGAAGTTCATCAAAGGAGAGAATTAACCAGCAATATTAACCTACTTTAGGTCTCCCTTGTTAGAACAGGAGAAATAGAAGACATCCTGCAGTATGTTGAGAAGAGATTCAATGGGAAGTGAGAAAGGACACATTCAGATACCCAGTGCCAGTGTTTTGACAAATTTATTCCAAAAATGAGAGTGAAAGGAAAGAGGGAAACTATAGTTTGAGAAGAGGCAGAGTATTTCTTCCTGGATTGAGGATTTGAGTATATTTGTAGATAGGGAGGAAGGAAGCAGAAGAAGAAGGGAGAGGAAGAGGATGAAGATACAAGAGAGAAGAGCATAGCTGATGGAGCAAGGTCATGGAGAAATAGGGAGGGGATCATCAAGAGCAAAGATAGAGAGTGCTTTTCTCTACTTCTTTCACTGTTTAACTTTTTATAATAAACGTTATCATTTGGGGGAAACAAGCAAATTCATTATTTTAAATTAAAAAAGAAAAAAAGGTGGAAGAGTTAGCCTAAGACAGGAAGGCTGGAGTCTGAAGGGAAGAAGGTAAAAAATGGGTGTCACCACTAGTCAGCTTGGAGGTAGAGAGAAAATTCCTCACTTCATAACTAATATATTCTCTGAAGTAGAAGACAGGCTCGTGAGAGAGTAAGAAGGCCACAGTGGAGGGCTTAATAAGAATGGCAAATTCTTAGAAGAGATAAACAGGAGAGTGAGAAAGCGTTAACGATGGATAAGTAAAAGGCTGCAGAACAGTGCAGCAAACCAAGCTGAGCTTGGGAATGCTATTAATTTTACAGTTGCTCCTATCTACGGGACTATGATATTTACTCCATGTCAGGAGCATGAGGGATGAAAGCACATGGCTGCATTTGCCCAAGATTGGGGATAAGTTGAGCTTGTGTAGGGAAATTTAACTTTAACACAAAATACGTGTCTATCCCCACTACTAGCTATACTTTGTTGACCTTTCTATGCCCTAGAGCCTTGTACATATTAGGCTTTCAAATATTTCATACTTAAGGACCATTGATTAGATGGTTTTCACACAAGAAGAAAAAAAAAAAAGAATACTAGTCATTGTCCATTCTCCTACATTTCACAACCCAGCTTTTAAGACTTGTTCCCCTACAGGTAGCAGCTTTACCTAACAACTTCTTGTAAAAACTGATAAATATGCAATCTTCAATTGAAGGGATCCTGGCCTTAACGTAGTGTGTTACTTTCTCAGGTCATTTTGGGGCAACCAAAAAGGTTTGTAAATTCCTGCCCACGTGCCTCCCCCAAATTATCACCCATCGCAAACTGTCTTTAGTAGTAGTTTTAGGTGCAACCAACTACTACTAAAACCCTCTGGTGTCTGTTAAACACACCTTGTAACAAGTCACTATGCCAGCCAGAAAAGAAGAGGACTGGTAGAAAAGGAGCTCAGGGAAACTTTGAAACAAGTTTTTTAAGCTAAGGGTTTTAAATCTATCTTAGTTCCAACATATCCTAATACTCCCTCTAAGGTTATTTCCTAAAACCTATTTAAATATAGAGAAACTCATGAAGTATCAAACCCCAGAATGCTACACATTAGACGCATCCCTCATTAAATATAACCACTGGAAAAATGATTAAAAAAATTAAAATGTTACACTAGAAAACATTCACTTAATACAAAACAAAGCAGTGAAGGAAGACTAGAGAAACAAAAAAGAGATGAAACAGAAAATAAAAACGAAAATGGCAGATATAATCCAACTATATCAATATCATTAAATGTGAGTGGATTAAACAATCCAATCAAAAGGCAGTTATTGTAAGATGGATTTTTAAAAGAGATCCAACTATATGTTATATACTGGAGGAACACTGTATTTTATTATCTTTATTGAAATATAGTTGATTTCCAATATTATACTCGATTCAGTTGTACAACATAGCAACACAATATTTTTATAGATTATATTCCATTTAATGTTATTATAAAACACTGTCTGTGTTCCCTGTGCTGTAAAGTATATCCTTGTAGCTATTTATTTTATACATAGTAGTTAGAACCTCTTAATCATCTACCCTTATTTTGCCCCTCCCCTCATCCCTCTCCCCACTAAAAACCACTAGTTTGTTCTCTATATTTGTGAGTCTACTTGTATTTTGTTATATTCATTCATTTATTTTTTAGAGTCCACATATAAGCGATATCATACAGTATTTGTCTTTCTCTGCCTGACTTATTTGATGAAGTATAATACCCTCCAGGTCCATTCATGTTGCTGTAAATGACAAAAAAAATTCATTCTTTTTCATAGATGAGTAATATTCTATCATATATGAATATATATGTATATTATATATATATTATATATATATATATATATATATATATAATATATATATATACACCACATCTTCTTTATCCATTGATCTGTTGATGGACACTCAGGTTGCTTCCACATCTTGGCTATTCTAAATAATGCTGCTATGAACCTTGGCGTGCATGTATCTTTTCACATTCATGTTTTCTGGGGTTTTTTTGGATATATACCCAGGAGTGGAATTGCTGGAGCATATGGTAGTTCTATTTCTAGTTTTTGGAGGAACCTCCGTACTGTTTTCCACAGTGGCTACACAAATATACAATCCCATCAACAGTGTACTAGGGCTCCCTTTTCTCCACAGCCTTGCCAACATTTGTTATTTGTGGTCTTTTTTTTTTTTTTTTTTGCGGTACGTGGGCCTCTCACTGTTGTGGCCTCTCCCGTTGCGGAGCACAGGCTCCGGACGCGCAGGCTCAGCGGCCATGGATCACGGGCCCAGCCGCTCCGCGGCATGTGGGATCTTCCCGGACCGGGGCACGAACCCGTGTCCCCTGCATTGGCAGGCGGACTCTCAACCACTGTGCCACCAGGGAAGCCCTATTTGTGGTCTTTTTGATGATAGTCATTTAACAGATATAAGGTGATATCTCATTGTGGTTTTGATTTACACTTCTCTGATGATTGGCAATGTTGAGCAACTTTTCATGTGTCTGTTGGCCATCTGAACATCTTCTTTGGAAAAATGTCTATTCAAGCCTTCTGCTCATTTTAAAATCAGGTTGTATTTTTGATATTGAGTTGTATGAGCTGTTTATATATTTTGGATTAGCCCCTTATTGGTCGTATCATTTGCAAATACTTTCTCCCAGTCGGTTGTCTTTTCATATTGTCAATGGTTTCCTTTGCTGTGCAAAAGCTTTTAAGTTTAATTAGGTCCCATTTTTTATATTTGCTTCTGTCTCCTTTGCCTTAGGAGACAGATTCATAAAAATATTGCTACTATTTATGTCAAAGAGTGTTCTTCCTGTGTTTTCTCCTAGGAGCTTTATGATTTCCAGTCTTACATTTAGATTTTTAATCCATTTGAGTTTGTTTTTGTATGAGATGTGAGAAAATGTTCTAATTTCATTCTTTTACATGTAGCTGTCCAGTTTCCCAGCACCACTTACTGAAAAGACTGCCTTTCCCCCCATTATATATGCTTTCCTACCTTGTCGTAGATTAATTGACCATAAGTGTATGAGTTTATTTCTGGACTCTCTATTCTGTTCCATTGATCTATGTGTCTGTTTTTGTGCCAATAAATCAGTGAGCATGATACCTCCAGCTTTGTTCTTGTTCTCAAGGTTGCTTTGGCTATTGGGGGGATCTTTTCTGATTTCCATATAAGTTTTAGGATTATTTGTTCTGGTTTTGGGCAAAATGTCATTTTAATAGGGACTGCATTAAATCTGTAGATTGCTTTGGGTAGTATGGTCATTTTAACAATATTAATACTTCTAACCCATGAACATGGGATTATCTTTCCATTTTGGGGGATCATCTTTAATTCCCTTCACCAGTGTTTTATAGCTTTCAGAGTATAGTCTTTCACCTCCTTGGTTAAGTTTACTACTAGGTATTTTATTCTTTTTGATACAATTTTAAACAGGATTGTTTTATTACTTTCTCTTGCTGATAGTTCATTATAAGTGTATAGAAAAGCAACAGAGGGCTTCCCTGGTGGTGCAGTGGTTAAGAATCTGCCTGCCAATGCAGGGGACACGGGTTCGAGCCCTGGTCCGGGAAGATCCCACGTGCCGCAGAGCAACTAAGCCCGTGCGCCACAACTACTGAGCCTGGGCTCTACAGCCCGCGAGCCACAACTACTGAAGCCCATGTGCCACAACTACTGAAGCCCGTACACCTAGAGCCCGTGCTCCGCAACAAGAGAAGCCACTGCAATAAGAAGCCTGCGCACCACAACAAAGAGTAGCCCCTTCTCGTCGCAACTAAAGAAAGCCCGCACACAGCAACGAAGATCCAACACAGCCAAAAAATAAATAAATAATAAATATATAAGTCTGCTTCCCTTTACATATGTTGGTCCCTAATAAATATCTTTAAAAAAAAGAAAAGCAACAGATTTCTGTATATTAATCTTGTATCCTACAACGTTACTGAATTCATTTATTAAGTTCTAATAGTTTTCTGATGGAGACTTGAGGGTTTTTTATATATAGTATCATGTCATCTGCAAATAGTGAGTTTTACTTCTCCCCTTCCAGTATGGATGCCTTTTATTTCTTTTTTTTGCCCGATGCTGTGGCTAGGACCTCCAATACTATGTTAAATAGACAAGAGAGGGCATCTTGGTCTTGTTCCTGTTTTTAGAGGAAAAGCTTTCATCTTTTCACCACTGAGTATGATGTTAGTTGTGGGTTTGTCATATATGGCCTTTATTATGTTGAAATATGTTGCCTCTCTATCCACGTTGATGAGAGTTTTTATCATGAATGGATGCTGAATTTTGTCAAATGCTATGAGATGACCATGCATCTACTGAGATGACCATGTGATTTTTATCCTTCCTTTTGTTAATGTGATGTATCACATTGATTGATTTGTGGGTACTGACCCACCTTTGCATCCCTGGAATAAATCCCACTTGATCGTGGTGTATGATCCTTTTTATATATTGCTGAATTCAGTTTGCTAATATTTTGTTGAGGACTTCTGCATCTATATTCATCAGAGATATTGGCCTGTAATTCTTTTTGTAGTGTCTTGTCTGGTTTTGGTATCAGGGTAATGGTGGCCTCTGGGAATGAATTTGGGAGTGTTCCCTCCTCTTCAATTTTTTGGAATAGTTTGAGAAGGATAGGTTATTAGTTCTTCTTTATATGTTTACTAGAATTCCCCTATGAAGCTGTCTGGTCCTGGACTTTTGTTTGCTAGGAGTTTTTTAATTACAAATTCTATTTCACTATTTATTATTGGTCAGTTGAGGTTTTTACTTCTTCCCAATTCAGTCTTGGAAGGTTGTACGCTTCTAGAAATTTATCTATTTCTTCTAGGTTGTCCAATTTTTTGGCATATAACTATTTGTAGTATTCTCTTATGATATTTTGTATTTCTGTAATATCAGATGTTATTTCTCCTCTTTCGTTTCTTATTTTGTTTATTTGGGTCCTCTTTTTTTTCTTCATGAACCTCGCTAAAGGTTTATCATCTTGTTTGTCTTTGCAAACAACCAGCTCTTGGTTTCATTGATCTTTTCTATTGTTTTTTGGGGGGGTCCTCTATTTTATTTATTTCCTCTCTGATTTATTATTTCCTTCCTTCTGCTGACTTCGGGCTTTGTTTGTTCTTCTTTTTACAATTTCTTTAGATGTTAGATTGTTTGTTTCAATTTTTTCTTGTTTCTAGAGGTAGTTCTGTATCATTACAAACTTCCATCTTGGAACTGCTTTGCTGTGTCCCATAGATTTCTGGACATTGTGTTTTTATTTTCATTTGCCTCAGGTATTTTCTGATTTCCTCTTTGATTTATTCATTGACCCACTGGTTTTTAGTAGCATGTTGTTTAGTCTCCACGTGTTTTTGTTTTTTCCATTTTTCTTCCTGTAGTTGATTTCTTGTTTCATACCGTTCTGATAGGAAAAAATACTTGATATAATTTCTACCCTCTTAAATTTGTTGAGACTTGTTTTGTTGCCTAGCATGTGATCTATCCTGGAGAACATTCCATGTGCACTTGAAAAGAATGTGTATTCTGCTGTTCTGGGATGGAATATCCTGCAGATATCAATTAAGTCCAATTGCTCTACTGTATCATTTATGACCATTGTTTCCTTATTGACTTTCTGCCTGGATGATCTATCCATTGATGTAAGTGGGTTGTTGAAGTCCACTACTATTATCGTATTATTGTCAATTTCTCACTTTATGTCTGCTAATATTTGCTTTATGTATTTAGGTGCTCCTGTATTAGGTGCACATGTATTAATGACTGCTGTATCCTCTTCTTGTATTAATCCCTTTATCATTATATAATGCCCTTCTTTGTCTTTGGTATAGACTTTGTTTTAAAGTCTACTTTGTCTAATATGAGTATTGCTACCTCCACTTTCTCACCATTTCCATTTGCGTGAAATATTTTTTCTATCCCTTCACTTTCAGTCTGTGTGTGTTTTTAGCTCTGAAGTGAGTCTCTTGTAAGGAACGTATAGATGGGTCTTGTTTTCTTTATCCAATCAGCCACCCTCTATCTTTCGATTGGAGCATTCAGTTCATTAACATTTAAAGTGATTATTGATAGGTATGTTCTTATTGCCTTTTTATTAACTGTTTTCTGACTGTTCTGGTAATTCTTCTCTGTTCCTTTTCTCTTCTTTTAGTTTCTTCACTTGTTGTTTGATGATTTTCTTAAGTGGTATGTTTGTGTTCCTTTCTCTCTAGTTTTTGTGTATCTACCGTAGGTTTCTGATTTGTGGCTACCATGGGGTTCGTATATGTTGACCTATAACTATATGTACTTGTTTTGAACTGGTAGTCATTTCAATACAAACACCTTCTAAAAGACCTTTTTTTTTTTTTTTTTTTGCGGTACGCAGGCCTCTCACTGTTGTGGCCTCTCCCGTTGCGGAGCACAGGCTCCGGACGCGCAGGCTCAGCGGCCATGGCTCACGGGCCCAGCTGCTCTGCAGCATATGGGATCTTCCTGGACCGGAGCACGAACCCGTGTCCCCTGCATCGGCAGGTGGACTCTCAACCACTGTGCCACCAGGGAAGCCCCTAAAAGACCTTTTTTTATTCCCTTCTTTTTTACTGTTTTTACTCCCCTCTCCCACATTTTTATGTTTTTGCTGTCATATTTTATATCTTCATGTTTATTCCTTAACTGTTTATTATAGTTATAGTTAATTTTACAATTTTTGTCTTTTAATCTTTGTTATAGCTTATTTATTTAAGTGGTTGATCCACAGCCTTTACTATATATATTTGCCTTTACTAGTGGGATTTTTTTTTTCCTATAGATTCTTACTTCTTGTTGTAGCCCTTTCTTTGCAACTTAGATAAGACCCTTTAACATTTCTTTTAGGGTCAGTTTAGTATTGATGAACTCTTTTAGTTTTGGCTTGTCTGAGAAGTTCTTTATCTCTCTGCCAGTTCTGAATGATAATCTTGCTGGGCAGAGTATCCTACTTTGTAGGGTTTTCCCTTTTAGCATTTTAAATATATAATGCCACTCCCTTCTGGCCTGCAAAGTTTCTGCAGAAAAATCAGCTGATAGCCTTATGGGGGTTCCATTATATATGACTCTTTGTTTTTCTCTTGCTGCCTTTAGAATCCTCTTTAATTTTTGCCATTTTAATTATGATATGTCTTGGTGTGGGTATGTTTGGGTTCATCTTGTTTGAGACCCTCTGTTCTTCCTGTACCTGGATATCTGTTTCTTTCTTCAGGCTCCGGAGATTTTCAGCCATAATTTCATCAAATATATTTTTGACCTCTTTCTCTCTCTCTTCTCCTTCTTGGACTACTTTAATGTGAATGTTGGTACACTCTGTGTTGTCCCAGAGGCCCCTTAAACTGTTCTTATTTAAAAAAATTTTTTTGTTTTGCTATTCTGATTGTGTGGTTTCCATTATTCTATATTCTGGATCACTTACACGTTCTTCTATATCACTTAGTCTTCTGTTAATTCCTTCTAGTGTGCTTTTCATTTCAGTTTTTATAGTCTTCAGCTCTGACGGGTTCTTTTTTATATTTGCTAGGTCCTTGTTAACATTCTCACTGTGTTCATCTATTCTTTTCCCAAGTTCAGTTAGCATTTTCTGAGTAATGCTTTGAACTCTTTACCTGGTAAATTATTTATCTCTGTTTCATTAGTTGTTTTTCAGGGTTTTATAAATTTTTCTTTGGTTTGAAACAAATTCCTTTGTCTTCTGATTTTGTTTAATTTTCTCTGTGTCTATGAAATTAGGTGAAGCAGTTACCTATCCTGGTCTTGAAGGGGTGTTCTTGTGTGGGGACATCTTTATACAGTCTGCATGTGCCCAGTGGCTTTGGTGGGAGAGTTGGATCTGAAGTGAGCACAGGTCATGTCTTCCCCCAGTGTTTGATGGCAGTTATCACCTTGGTGGGAGGTGGGACTGGAGATGGAGGTGCTAGAGCCAGAGCCAGGGCTTCTCCTATGCTCAGTGGTTGGTACCAGGGTCAGGGTTGGGTGCCAAGGTGCTAGAGCAGAAGCCCTGAAGGTAGGGTCTGAGCTGGCTCTGTTCCTTCTAAGTGTGTGCTCTCCTCACTCCTGGCAACAGCACCTTCGCCCCAGAAGGTAGCAGTGCTGGAGCAAGGGGTGCTGAACTAGGCTCCCGGTATGGGTCACAGCATGTGCTGGGGTGGTCCCAGCACACCAGTCAGAGTTCCAGACTGCTCCTGATCTGCTGCCTCTGTGAGCACCAGTAAGGCTGCCCTAGCCCCGTTCAGATGCAGTGCCAGGTATGAGCCATCTCTGTCCCAACCAAGTGTGCACTTTCCTTGGCAATGGCAGCCTTTGTCCTAGTGCAGAGCTGTGCTGAAGGAGTTAGCCAGGGCAGAGCAAGCGCTCAGCATGGGCCAGTGCACACAGTGGGATAGTCCTGGCATGTCAGTCAGAGCTCCAGACTGCTTCTGATCTGCCACCTCTGCGAGCACCAGTAATGGCTGACCTCACCCCATTCAGATGCAGTGCTGGCTCTGAGCTGGCTCTGTCCCCACTAAGTATGCACTCTGCTCAGCAACAGCAGCCTTCATCCTAGTGGGGAGCTGTGCCAGAGCTAGAGGGGTCAGGGAATGCACTGGGGTGGTCACGGGAAACCAGCCAAAGCCCCAGGCAATTTCCATCTGATTCCTCCACCTTGTTCCTAGGAGCAAGCAAGCATGTGCATGCTCTTCATGAGTAGAGTCTGAGTTTCTTACAGCCCTCCTGTACGTACCACTGGTTTTCAATCCAGCTAAGGGGACTCATATTCCTCTTATCGAACCCCTGGGTTCGGGTGCCCAATACATGGTTCGAACCCCTCCCCAGGGAGGATCTCCTAGCCTGTGATATTCCCTTCCTCTTCTGTGTCCCCTCCTGGAGGCACAGGTCCTGAACTGATTGCTTTTCCTCCCTTCCTAACTGACTCTGTATGGATCTTTCTTTACAGGCTCAATTGTAGAAGAATCTTTCTACCAGTCTCCAGTTTGTTTTCAGTGAGAATTACTCCACTTGTAGATGTATTTTTGATGTGTTTGTGTGGGACGTGAGCTCAGCATCTTCCTACTCCACCATCATGATCTCCTCCCTACAGGAGAAACACTTTAGATCAAAGATACAAATAGGTTGAAAATAAAAGGATGGAAAAATATATACCATGCAAACAGCAACCATAAGAAAACTGGAATGGCTAGACTAATATCAGACAAAATAGACTTTAAGAATAAAATGTTACTAGAGACAAAAGGGACATTTTATAATGACAAACACATCATGAATATATAATAATTATAATATACACATACCGAACAACAGAACCCCAACGTATGTGAAGGAAAAACTGACAGTATTGAAGGGAAAAAAAGAGAATTCAACAACAGTAGTTGGAGACTTAAATATCCCACTTTTGATAACGGCTAGAACAACAGGACAGAAGATCAGGAAGGAAACTGAAGACTTAAACAACACTATACACAAACTAGACCTAATAGATATCTATAGAACACCATGTCCAACAATAGAAGATTATACATTCCTCTGAAGTGCACATGGAACATTCTCTAGGATAGACTATATGCTAGGCCTCAGTAAATTTTAAGTGACTGAAATTATATAAACTATATTCTCCAATTACAATGGAGTGAAATTAGAAATTAAGTAACAGAAAAATTTGGAGGAATTAACAAATATGTGGAAATTAAACAATGCATTCCTGGAAAAGCAAGGGTTGTTTATTTTTAATATTTATTTATTTGGCTGCATTAGGTCTTAGTTGCGGAATGCGGGATCTTCGTTGCGGCATGTGGGCTTCTCTCTAGTTGCAGAGCACAGGCTCTCTAGTTGCGGCAAGTGGGCTCAGTAGTTATGGCACATGGGCTTAGTTGCCCCACGGCACGTGGGCTTAGTTGACCCATGGCATGTGGTATCTTAGTTCCCCAACCAGGGATCAAACCTGTGTCCCCTGCATTAGAAGGCGGTTTTTTTTTTAATAATCCTGGCTTTTATTTTTTAATTAATTAATTAATTAATTAATTTATTTATTTTTTGCTGTGTTGGGGCTTTGTAGCTGCACACGGGCTTTCTTTAGCTGCAGTGAGCAGGGGCTATTCTTTGCTGCAGTGCGCAGGCTTCTCATTGCAGTAGCTTCTCTTGTTGCGGAGCATGGGCTCTAGGTGTGTGGGCTTCAGTAGTTGTGGCACGTGGGCTCAGTAGTCGTGGCTCGTGGGCTCTAGAGCACAGGCTCAGTAGTTGTGGTGCATGGGCTTAGTTGCTCCACGACATGTGGGATCTTCCCGGACCAGGGCTCAAACCTGTGTCCCCTACATTGGCAGGTGGATTCTTAACCACTGGACCACCAGGGAAGCCCCAAGCAAGGGTTTAAAAGAAGAAATCACAAGGGAATTTAGAAAATACTATGGGATGAATAAAAATGCAAACACAATATACCAAAACTTATAGAATGCCACTAAAGCAATGCTTACAAGAACTGTATAGATATAAATGTCTCCATTAAAAAAGAAAGATCTCAAATCAGCAACTTAACCTTCCATTTGAAGACACTGGGGAAAAAAGAGAAAACTAAAGTGAAAGCAAACAGAAGAAAGAAAATAATAAGGATTAGAATGGAAACTAGTAAAATAGAGACTAGAAAAACAATATAGAAAGTCAATGAAATTAAATGTTGAATCTCTGAAAAGATCAAAAAAACTGCCAAAACTTTAGCTAGACTGATGAGGAAAAGAAGATTGAAATTACTAAAATCAGAAAGGAAAGTGGAGACTTCACTACTCACATTAGAAATATAAAAAAGATATTTAGGGAATGCTATGAAAAACTGTATGGCAATAAATTAGATAACCTAGTTGAAATAGACAATTTCCTAGAAAGACACAAAGTAAAATTACTCAAGAACAAATCAAGGACTTCCCTGGTGGCACAGTGGTTAAGAATCTGCTTGCCAATGCAAGGGACACAAGTTTGAACCCTGGTCCGGGAAGATCCCACATGACGTGGAGCAACTAAGCCCATGCACCACAACTACTGAGACTGCACGCTAGAGCCCGCATGCCACAACTACTGAGCCTGCATGCCACAACTACTGAAGCCCATGCGCCTAGAGCCTGTGCTCCACAACAAAGAGAAGCCACCACAATGAGAAGCCTGCGCACCACAATGAAGAGTAGCCCCTGCTTGCCGCAACTAGAGAGAAAGCCCATGTGCAGCAACAAAGACCCAACACAGCCAAAAATAAATAAATAAATAAATTAATTAATTAAAAAAAGAAGAAATTGAAAATGTGAATAGGTCTAAATAATAAAAAGGTTGAAATGGTAATCAAAATGCTTCCCACAAGGAAAAGCCCAGACCCAGATGACTTCACTAGTGAAGTCTACCAAACATTTAAGGAAGAGTTAATACTAATTTTTCATAAACTCTTCCAAAAAAAATAAAAGAGGGGGAACACTTCCCAACTCATTCTATGAGGTCAGTATAACCCTGATACCAAGACCAGAAACACCACTACGAAAGAAAATTACAGAATCTCTTATGACTATAGACACACACACACACACATTAATCCAGCAATACATAAAAGGAATTATAAACCATGCCCAAGTAGGATTTATCCCAATAATGTAAGGTTGGTTTAACATCCAAAAATCAATTGGTGTAAAACATCATATCAATAGAATAAACAAAAACCATATTATCATCTCAATAGACACACACTGACAAACTTCAAAAACCCTTCACGATAAAAAACATTCACTAAAGCAGGGAAAAAGGGAACTTCCTCAACCTGGTAAAGGGCATATATGAAAAACCCACAGCTAACATAATATTTCATGGTAAAAGACTGAATGTTGGGGCTTCCCTGGTGGCGCAGTGGTTGAGAGTCCACCTGCTGATGCAGGGGACACGGGTTCATGCCCCGGTCCAGGAAGATCCCACATGCCGTGGAGTGGCTGGGCCCATGAGCCATGGCCGCTGAGTCTGCGCGTCCAGAGCCTGTGCTCTGCAATGGGAGAGGCCACAATGGTGAGAGGCCGGCGTACCGCAAAAAAAAAAAAAAAAAAAAAAAAATACTGAATGTTTTTCCCTAAGTCCAGGAGCAAGACAAGTATGTCTACTCTCACCACTTGTATTCAACACTGTATTGGAGGATCTAGCCAGGGCAGTTAGGCAAAAAAAAAAAAAAAAAAAAAGAAGAGAAAGAAAAAAGAAAAGAAATACAAAGCATCCAGACTGGAAAAAAAAAGTAAAACTATCTCTATTTGTAGATGACATAGTTTTGTATATAGAAAATCCTAAGAAATCCACTAGAAAATAATTAGACTTAATAAATGAATTCAGCAGCATTGCAAAATATGAGATAAATATACAAAAACTGATGGTATTTCTATACACTTGCAAAGAACAATCTAAATATGAGATTAATGAAACAGTATCATTTATAAACATTAAAAAGAATTGTGAATAAATATATCAAAAGTACAACATGTATACTCTGAAAACTATAAAACATTGTTAAAAGAACTTGAATAAGAACTAAATAGGAACTTCCCTGGAGGTCCAGTGGTTAAGACTCCACACTTCCATTGCACAGGGCAAAGGTACGATCCCTGGTTGGGGAACAAAGATCCCTCATGGCACGGCCAAATAAATAAATAAAATGGTAAAGACCTCATTTTACAAAAAAGAACGAAATAAGTGGAAAGACACCCCATTTCATGGATGACATTTTAACAATATTAGACATAATATTGTTAGACATTTTAACAATATTAGACATAATGTCTAATGTCTAACATAATGTCTGACATTGTTAAAATGTCAATACTCCCCAAATTGATGTGTAGATTTAAAGTAATCTCCACGAAATTTCCATCTGTTTTCTTCACAGAAATTTATAAACTGAACCTAAAATTCATATGGAAATTCAAGGGACCCAGAAGGTCAAAACAATCTTGAAAAAATGAAACAAGGCTAGAGGAATCACATTTCTCAATTTCAAAACTTACTAAACACAGCTACAGTAATCAAGATAGTGTGGTTCTGGAATTAGGGACAGACATATAGATCAATGGAATAGAATTAAGAGTCCAGAAATAAACCCATGTATCTGTGGTCAATTGATTTTTGAAAAGGGTGCCAAATACATTCAATAGGGAAAGAGTTGTCTTTTCAACAAATGGTGCTGGGAACATTGGATAGCCACATTCAAAAGATAAAGTTGGACCCTTATCTCACATCATATACAAAATTAACTCAAATTGGATCAAAGACCTAAATGTAACATAAATGTAAATATTCATTACCTTGGATTGGGCAATGGATTCTTAGGTATGACACCAAAGACATGAGTAATCAAAGAAAAAAATAGATGTACTGGACTAACAGAAATTTTAAACTTTGGTATTTCAAAGGACATATCAATTAAGTGAAAAGATTTTCCATCAGTAAAAGGATCCATGGCAAGATAGTCCATGTCAGATCCCAGGAGAATAAGACATGAGCTCCCAAAATATAAGCAGGGGCTAAAGAACTTGGACAAGGAGAATAAAGAGGTCATAGCTGTAAACTGCATCTAAATTAATTTTCTTACAGTTTTAAAGTACAAGACATCCAGGATTATGAAGGTCTCTCCAATTGCAATCAACTTATCTAATTTTATTCTTGAAGGTAATCTCACATACCCAAATTCAAAATGCTCAGAGATAACATAAATAAGAGATACCACTTTACCTATGAGAATAACTACTCAGAGAAGGCAGATGCACAGGTACCTGAGATGCACAGGACACTTATAAAGAGACAATTCAGCAGGGAAACTATTTTTAAAGCACAAAAATTTACTTGGGGAGGAGAATTCAGAGGATGATTTATTTAGACAATAATTTGTGTTTTATTCTCTCTTCTGTGAAACATCAAAAAATGAGAGGTATTGGACCCTCCCCATTCTAAATCAGTAGCCACACGAATGTGTCCAGAATCTAGGCTCCCTAAGTCAAGGACCTTAATGACTGTTCTGTGACATAACCTAAAATAAGACGTTGACAAACACATGAAAGACAAAAATCCCCCAGTTCCTGCCATCAGATCTTGTTTGAGAGATGGCAGCTCATAAAAAGGTACTGGGATAGAAAGTGGTTAAAACATCTGGGGGAAGAAATAACTCAAATTTAGAGGAAAAGGTTGAGCTTCTCCAGGACAATGAAGAAAGAAGGTACTAGACTTCCAGGGAGTAATGAAAAAAGAAAAAGAAAGAAAGTGGAAAGACAACTCACAGAATGGGAGAAAAATATTTGCAAATCATATATATGTTAACGGACTTATATCAAAATATATAAATTCTTACAACTTAATACTAAAACAAATAATCCAATTAAAAATTGACAAAGGAGCCTTCCAATTTCTAGTCTGGCATATAAGGAGAAGTCACCACTCCATCTTAACAAGTAAAAAGCTGAACAAACTAAAAAAATCAACAACTCTTCTAGATCTGTCAGTGAGGTAACAAGGCAAACACTGCCCCTAAAATTGCAAAGACAAACAGGCAGATACAGAGAATCACAACTTGACAGAACAGAAACCCATGAGCAGAAACCTCCATGGGAACCAGTACTGGGGTAGAAAACTCTGAACTATTGATGAAATGCTGGAGTATCAGAGTCGACAAGCCTGAGAGATTAAAAAAAAAGCCAGGGAGACCCAGTCATGGGGAACCCACAACTCTCAGGATTCCAGTAGGAGGAGGAGAAAGTAATCATTTTGAAATATGCTAGACCATTCTGTTCTACCCTTAAGAGAAACTATTTCACCAGAGTCTAATCTGTTGGGGTCTCATCAGAGCCTAACCTACTTAGAGGAAGGGAAATACCCAACTCTTGTCCCCTCTAAACACCCTGTACCACCTAAGTGGGGAGAAAAAACTGAGAGACACATAAGGTTCACAGCCCAGGGACACAGGCTCACTAAAAGACTAAGACTTAATCAGAGGATTATAAAACACTTCTCCTCCCACCATACCTTACCAGTACATTACTACAGTGCTATTTACCAAAGTTCCTTTTACCTCATACACCATGTCTGGCTTCCAGTGAAAAATTACAGGGCATGCCAAAAGGCAAAATACAGTTTGAAATGAAAGAGCAAACATCAGAACCAGACTCAGACATACCAGATGCTAGAATTATCAGGCCATGAATTTAAAACAACTATGATAAATATGCTAGGGGATGTAATGGAAAAAGCAGATAATGTGTAAGAACAGATGAGTAATTTAAGCAGAGAGATGAAAATTCTAAGAAAGAATCAAAAAGATTTTCTAGAGATCAAAAACACTGTAACAGAAATTAAGAATGCCTTTGACAGGCTCATTAGTAGACTGCACATGGCTGAGGAAAGGATCTCTGAACTTGAGGATATATCAATAGAATCCTCCAGAAATAAAAAGCAAAGTAAAAAAAAAGACTTTTTTTAAAAAAGGAAAAGACTATCTAAGAACTGTGGGTCAACAAAAATAAAAGTGTAATATATGCATAATGGGAGTACCAGAAGGAGAAGAAATAAAAAAAGGAACAGAAGAAATTTTTCTCATTCTAAATTGATCTTAAATACCAGTTTGCTCAAATAGCAACAGTGTATTCAATTATGTATGCTTGTGTGTGTGTTTGTGTTTATAATGAAGCAAAATGAGTGACAGCAATGATACAAAGAATGGGAGGGAGGAATTAGGATTATTTTGTTATTATAAGGCACTCATGCTACCTGTGAAGCAGTATACAGTCATCCCTAGGTATCCACAGGGGATTGTTTCCAGGAGCCCCCAATCCGTGGATGCTCAACTCCCTTATATAAAATGGCATAGTACAGTTGCCCCTCCATATCTGCGGGTTTCACATCTGTAGATTCAACCAACCGCAGATGGAAATTTCAATATGCAGTTAGTTGAATCCACAGATGCAAAACCCGTGAATACAGAGGGCTAACTGTATAATTATTGGAAAAAATCTGCATATAAATGGACCTGTGCATGTTGTTCAAAGGTCTACTGTAGTGTTATTTGAAAAGTAGACTTGGACTAGCTATAAATGTATATGGAAAACTCTAGGGCAACTACTAAAAAGGGGGAAAAAAGTATAATTGACATACTAAGAAAGGAGACAAAAAGGAACCATAAAAAATGTTCAGTTAAAACCACAGAAGACAGAAAAAGAATGGAAGATGAAAATGGGAACAAAGAACAAGGGCAGCAAATAGAAAACACTAATGAATATGATAAATATTATCACTTTGAATGTTAATGGTCTAAATGTACCAATTAAAAGACAGAGGTTGTTAGAGTGAATAAAAAAACAAGACCCAGCTATATGCTGTCTACAAGAAGCCCATTTTAAATATAGACACACATAGATTAAAAGTAAATGGATGGAATAAAATATACTGTACTAACACTAACAACAACAAGACAGGAAGTAGTTATATTAATTTCATACAGAGTGGACTCTGAAGCAAGAAAAGTTATCTGGGATAAAGAAGAGCATTACATAATGATAAAAGGGTCACTTCTCCAGGAAGACATAACAATCCTTAATGTATATACAACCTAACAACAGAGCATCAAATTATGTGAGGCAAAAACTAATAGCATTGTAAAGAGAAATAGATAAATCCAATATCTTGGTTGGAGACTTCAACATCCCTCTGTCAGGAATGGACAGATCCAGCAGACACAAAATCAGTGAGGATGTAGTTGAACTCAACAATACCATCAATCAACTGGATATAACTGACATCTATAGACTACTTCATACAACAACAGCAGAATATACATTCTTCTCAAGCTCACATGGACCATGCACCAGGATAAAACACACCTTAACAATTTAAAGAACAGAATTTAAAAGAATAGAAATGATACAATTTCTGCTGTCAGGCCACAGTAGAATGAAACCAGAAATCATAACAGAAAGATGACTGAAAAAAATCCCCAAATATATGGAGATTAAACAACACACTTCTAAATAATACATGGGTCAAAGGAGAAATCTCAAGAGAAATTTAAAAATATTTTGACTAGATGAAAATGAAAACATAACTTGGGGATTTCCCTGGTGGTCCAGAGGTAAAGAATCCACCTTACAATGCAGGGGATGCGGGTTCGATCCCTGGTCAGGGAACTAAGGTCCCACATGCCGCGGGGCAACTAAGCCCACATGCCACAACTACTGAGCTCATGCGCCTCAACTAGAGAGGCCATCTGCTGCAAACTACAGAGCCCACACACTCTAGAACCTGCACGCCACAACTACAGAGACCATGCGCCCTGGAGCCTGCATGCCACAACTAGAGAAGAGAAAACCCACACGCCACAACTAGAGAGAAGCCCACGCGCCACAACAAAAGATCCTGAGTGCCTCAATGAAGATCCTGTGTGCCGCAACTAAGACCCAACACAGCCAAAAATAAATAAAATAAATAAATAAATAATAAATAAATCTTAAAAAAAAAGAAAACATAACTTATCAAAATGTGTGGGATACCACAAAAGCAGTGCTTAGAGAGAAAGTCATAGCATCAAATGCATGAAAGAAGAACAATCTAAAATCAGTAATCTAAGTTTTCACCTTAGGAAACTAGAAAAAGAAGAGCAGGTTAAATTCTAAGTAAGCAGAAGAAAAGAAATAATAAGAATGAGAGCAGAAATCAATGAAACTGAAAATAGAAATCAGTAGAGAAAAATCAATGAAACTAAAAGCTGGTTCTTTGAAAAGATCAATATACTAAATTATACATTGGATTGTATACTTTAAATGGGTGACTTCTGTGGTGTGTGAATTAGACCTCAATAAAGCTATTTTTAAAAATCAGATCAAAACTATAGAAACAGTAAAAAGACCAGTGGTTGACAGGGGTTAGGAGAGAGGGATAAATAGGAAGAACACAGAAAATTTTTAGGGTGGTGGAACTATTCTGTATGATACTATAATGGTGGCTATATGTCATCATACACATTTGTCAAAACCCACTGAATGTACAATACCAGGAATGAACCCTAATATAAACTATGGACTTTGGGTGATAATAATGTGTCATTGCAGGTTCATTGATTATAAGAAATGCACCACTCTGGGGCAGAATGTTGATTGTGGGGGAGGCTGTGCATGCATGGGGTCAGGAGGTACACAGGAACTCTCAGTACTTATAGCTCAGTTTTGCTGTGAACATAAAACTGCTCTAAAAATAAAGGATATTTAAAAAGAAAAACAAATTTAAATCAGAGACTCTTCAAATAGAACGTGAAATAACAACACAAAAAATCCTGTACCTTTATACTTTCTCTTGCATGGCTCCTTTTTAGGCCTAGCAAAACTAGGTCCATAAAAAGCACAGTCCATGTCCTCCTTTGCTATCTAGACTGAGAAGCCTAACTCCTCCTCCTTAACTTGAATAGGCTGGCTAGAGAGCCTCATTAGGACCTCTGTTTTAGACTCCCTGTGGCACTTCAACTCCAGGCATTCTGTTTCACTCTACCCAGACAAATGACCTAATGAGTTCAATCCAAAAGGTGATCTGTACTAACTATGGAGAAATCTTTACCTTTTATACTCTTACCATCTTCTCTGTTTTCAACTAGCATGGTCTATCTACCTGACCTGTCCTTCATTTTGCCATCTTCCCCAAAATTCAAGATCTAAGTCAAACAAACAAAAATATTAAAAACACTAATGACAAATCTAACTAAAAATACTAATGTTAAAAGCACTGTTCTGGAAGGAAAGTGTAGAACACCTAATTTGCTACAAACTCAGGAAACAAAAGAAGCTACCTTCCTTCAAACTGGCCTAATTAGCACCCACTAGCCTGATCTCCAAGATGTTCTGACCCTGAAACTTCTTGCTGCAAACTGTTCTGACAAGAAATAACTGATTGCATGCCTACCTGTGAAGAATCATTTATCACAGTATTGAACTTCCATCTCATATACTCTCCTTTCCAATGCCTGATAATAGTGACTGTATATTGAGCTCTATGTATGTGCTAGGCATCATGTTTATGCTTTATATATTTTTTAATTTAATTCGTACAATAACCATGTAAGTATAAATAATCTATTTGATAGGTAAAGAAACTGAAGTTTGAGAAGGTTAACCAATTTTCCCATGATCACATAGCTAGTAAGTGAAAGAGCTGGGATTCATTCTCTTAACTATTAAATATTAAAGAAATCTTTAAAATATGATTATCATCTATAGAGAGCTGATGTTTCTTTAGAAAAAGATACTTCATAACTGAATCACTTTACTGTACACCTGAAACTAACACAACATTGTAAATCAACTATAGTCCAATATAAAATAAAAATTTAAAAAAACAAACAAAAAAATAAAATATTGGTATAAAAAGAAAGAAAGAAAAAGATACTTCATTAAAATTAAACTTCTATCCATCTTAACTTCAAAGCATACTTCCTTCCTATTTAACCTTGCCTTCATAGGTATTTTTATTGCAGTTCAATCTAAGTTTCTTCATTCTTGAAGTCAAGCCAGGTCTCAAAACAGACGTAATTCTCCCAGCGTTTTTTTCATGAATACCACTCTAGTGAACTTGTACATAACCCCCAGGGTCATCTCCACCTGTTTTGCTGCTTATGGCCCAAGGCTTAACTTCTACTCTAGGGCCTAAGATTCATATCTAGATTTTTCCATACTCCCCTCCTTTGCTTTTTTTCTTTCTTGTTCTTTTCAGAGAACAAGGAATTAGTCCATAGGGACTACTCACCTGGCTAGACCAGAATGACATAGATTGCCTCATGAACTGGAATTCTGACAGCCCAAGAGCTCAATATCCCAGGTCACAAATGATGAAGAGGACTGTACAGGCAATCGCTTTTCTGTGATCTCTTTCCTGATGGCTACTGGAATGACAAAAAAAGAGAAATATTACATCTATAAGAGTAACCATTAAACTCTTTCATATTATTACAGAGTAGAATCAATAAAACAAGTCCCCAGCATAATCATAAATAATTTTTCTGCTGTTATCAACCAATGCCAAATACACAGTATTAATATAAAAACAGCTATAAGGCTTCTTGCCAGCTAACCAACTCCCCTCCTCCATCCCATTGCCAGCAATTATGCACCTCAGTATCCAATTATTTCAATGTTCTTTCAGTTCATAACAAAGGATAGCTAGAATTGAAAATACACCAGATTACCATCACAGCAGTTAATCTTCTTAAAGTTTTCACAGCTGGAGCTCTACATCTACAATTCAGTCTCATTTTTGCTTTACATTTTCTCTTCTCCTACGCTCCTATGTTTCTTATACATAGACACAATCACATCAAATAGAGTTAGTCAGGGCAACTGAGATCAAAATCCTCACACTAAAGCAGATCCTACACAGTCTTCTATATATAGTGAATTACATATGGTTCTGGAAAAGAATAGATTATTCCAAAAAGTCAATACATTTTTTTTACATCTTTATTGGAGTATAATTGCTTTACAATGGTGAGTTAGTTTCTGCTTTATAACAAAGTGAATCAGTTATACATATACATATGTTCCCATATCTCTTCCCTCTTGCATCTCCCTCCCTCCTACCCTCCCTATCCCACCTCTCTAGGTGGTCACAAAGCACCGAGCTGATCTCCCTGTGCTATGCAGCTGCTTCCCACTAGCTATTTACCTTACGTTTGTTAGTGTATATATGTCCATGACTCTCTCTTGCCCTGATTCCCCTGTGTTATGCGGCTGCTTCCCACTAGCTATCAGTTTTACATTTGGTAGTGTATATATGTCCATGCCACTCTCTCACTTTGCCCCAGCTTACCCTTCCCCCTCCCTGAGTCCTCAAGTCCATTCTCTAATAGGTCTGTGTCTTTATTCCCGTCTTGCCCCTAGGTTCTTCATGACCAATTTTTTTTTTTTTTAGATTCCATATATATGTGTTAGCATACTGTATTTGTTTTTCTCTTTCTGACTTACTTCACTCTGTATGACAGACTCTAGGTCTATCCACCTCACTACAAATAACTCAGTTTCGTTTCTTTTTAGGGCTGAGTAATATTCTATTGTATATATGTGCCACATCTTCTTTATCCACTCATCTGTTGATGGACACTTAGGTTGCTTCCATGTCCTGGCTATTGTAAATAGAGATGCAATGAACATTGTGGTACATGACTCTCAAAAAGTCAATACATTTTTAAAGCTCCAATCTTTTTCTTTGATAGATGGCAAACTTTTTTTTTCAAATGTATTTATTTTTGGCTGTGCTGAGTCTTCGTTGCTGCGCACGGGCTTTCTCTAGTTGCGGTGAGTGGGGCCTTCTCTTGTTGCAGAGCACAGGCTCTCGGCTCGCAGGCTCAGTAGCTGTGGCGCATAGGCT
Source organism: Leucopleurus acutus (assembly GCF_964270905.1). Lineage (NCBI taxonomy): Eukaryota > Metazoa > Chordata > Mammalia > Artiodactyla > Delphinidae > Leucopleurus > Leucopleurus acutus. The sequence continues at coordinate 60,557,168 of NC_139148.1, forward strand.
TAGTGACTCCATGGTATGTGGGATCTTCCTGGACCAGGGCTCGAAACTGTGTCCCCTGCATTGGCAGGTGTATTCTTAACCACTGCGCAACCAGGGAAGCCCTACAGCTTCAATTTTCTAATTACAAAAGACCTAAACTCATCAGTCTACTGGATACATTCCTATCAAAATTATGATTTACAGTCACCTTCAATTCCAATGGTGGCATTAATAACTTATCAAACCTACACCAGTTCACTTTTGTCACAGTCAAAGTATTCCAATGCTGTCAAATTGTTTCCCAGCTACCAATACCAGTTTCAGAATTTCCCTAAGATCTAAACAAAATAATTTCAAAAAGTTTCCTTAGTGTACCATCTAACTAATATTTTAAAAATAACCCTAGTTATATTTTAGATTCAAACTAACCACATAGAGTCCAATATTATCTTCTAATATACTCCTAATTACACCTATGCTTAAGCAAAAAAAAAGAACTATCCACCATTTCCTAAAACCTTCCTGCTTTTGGTCTTGTTCATCCATTCAATCTCTATCTCTTCTCCTTAACTCTGGGTATCCAAAATTCGGTTTCCCTTGCAAGGTTCATAATTGGAAGCTACTCATTTTCCTTTATTCATCCTTCCACATAAGTCAAGACCAAGTTAGCATCTTCTCATGTCTTGTTCGCTGGATCCCCAAAGTATTATTTTAACATCTTCTCTCAACAGCCCTTCCTTCTTCAAAATTTATACTACTCAGTTTTATCATCCTGTTAATGTTAAATGTCAACTTCCAGATCTCTCCCTGACACTCACTGAGGACTTTGGTACCAACGGTTTTCTTTCCCCTTTTCATCCTGAAAGCCTTCACTATCCCCCCTTGATGATCTAACATCCAAACTTCGCAGCTCTATGACATATCCTATTTTAATTTCTTCAGCTCAACTCCATTTCAGTCATCCATTTCTGTAGTGCCACCTGGAATGGCTCTACCTCCAAAACCAGAGTCCACACTCAGAACTACCCATTTTTCTACCTGTCCTACATCTTACACTATTTGAATTTACCCTTCAACTTTCCCAAGGCCTTTGATTCATCAACCCTCTTACCTATTCTCCAAGGCCTCAATGTCCCTTTGGACTTCACTTCCTTCTCTACCGAGGAAAGATTCCATGGACAGTGGGACTTCAATGACAGTAACCAGTGCTCTCAATTCTCCTATCCCCTTGATTTTCCACCATACCTATCCTGCCAATCCCCACCCACAAATCAACCCAACTATCTCTATTTGCTATTCCTGTTTATAGATTACAAACTACTACTGAGTAAAATCCTCTACTCCTGACCACTAGTTTTCCCTCCACCCAAGTGATCTTCCATTGCTATCAGAATGATCTTATAAAACATAAATTAAGCAGGACTTCAGGAATGGCAGAATGAGGGGTTCAGCTAATTATCTCCCCCCAAAACAATGATACAACTGTACAAATTTGTCAAAAACAACCATTTCAGGATTCTGGAAATATATCAAAATTAAATAATAAATTAAGAAGTATTTAAGAAAACTTATTGAACCTTGGGTAAGAACAGTGGGAATCTATGGTGTTTTAGCCTGAGGCTGTTCACATTCCCACTTCCCTCCCCAGCTCTACTGGAGCTGATTTTACAAGGGTAGGCCAAGTCAAGCCATAAAAACCAACAACTTGGCTGCTGGAGGGGAATTACTTGTATAGGAATGAGCTCAAAAAAAGTTCTATGCCCAGGGGTGTTGAAAATAATAGCAAACTCCTTAGATCAGAGAAAATGAACATCACAGTTACCTGAGATTACAACATCGGTTGGGGCAAGCAACAGAATAGCAGGCCTGCTGAAAGTTTAGGAGAGATATTGAGAATAAGACAACCCTAGTAGGGCTTGATAAGCTCACTCATATCCCTGGGGTCTAGAAGGCTATACATATGTACATGGCTGCACTCAAGCTCAAGGTACTGGAGAGGGTCCTAGTTACCTACATTTCCCTGTCTGAATGTGAAGCCTTACACAGGTACAGAGGAGACATGAGAAGGCCTAGCAGAAAGTAAAAATCAGGGAAGATTTGTAAACTCCCTGAACTTCGACTATACTTCCCAACCTATACACAATTCCATCAACAAAGGGTGGAAGACAATACTGGCCCAAGGTGTTTAGAGACAATCTCTAACAAATCATTGGCTGAACACTAAGCTATCCTGACCCAGGTATGACACCTAGGAAGCCAGGCTTATAAATAAAAAGACAGAAACATTAATAGGTTACAAACTGAAGAGGAGACAGAATCTACAGAATTAGTCGAGGCAAGTCACCACAGAAACCTCAGAGGAGGGGTGGGTAGGGATCAGAACCTGAAATTAACCTTTTGAGGAACTGCCAAGTGTTTTCCAAAGTGGCTACACCCACTAGGATGGCTATGATCAAAAAGATGGACAATAAACAAGTGTTGGCAAGGATGTGGAAAAAACTGGAACTCTCATACACTATTGCTGGGAATGTAAAATGGTGCAACTGCTCTGGAAAACAGTGTGACAGTTCCTCAAAAGGTTAAACTTAGAGTTACCTACCATATGTCCCAAACAACCCAAAATATCCAGCAACTGATAAATGGATAAACAAAATATGGTATATTCATACAGTGGAATACTATTCAGACATAAAAGGAATAAAGTAAGTTCTGATACATGTTATAACACGGATGAACCTTGAAAACACTGTGATAGGTGAAAGAAGCCAGACCAAAAAGTCATATATTGTATGATTCCATTTATATGAAATGTTCAGAGTGGACAAATTCATAGAGACATAAAGTAGATTGTTGGTTGCCAGGGCCTGGGGGGAGGGGGAAAAAGGGAACTGACTGCTAACTGGTACAGAGTTTCTTTTTGGCATGATGAAAATGTTCTGGAATTAGATGGTAGTGATGTTTGCACAACCTTGTGAATACACTAAAAACCACTGAGTTATATACTTTGAAATGGTGAATTTTATGGTATGTGAATTACATCTTAATTTTTTTAAAAAAAACTAATGCTAAGTGAAAGCAGCAAGATGCGAAAGGTTATATAGTGTATGATTCTATTTATATGAATTCTACAGAAAAGGCAAATCTATAGAGGCAGAAAGTAGATTAGTGGTTGGCTAGGGGTGAGAAAGGGAATTGATGGGAAAAGGGTACAAAAGATCTTGTAGTCTGATGGAAATGTTCTAAAGTCAGATTGTGGTCATAGTTGTACAATTATATAATTTACTAAAAATCACTGAATTGTATACTTCAGATAGGTGAATTTTATGGTATGTAAATTATACCTCAATAAAACTATTGTTAAAAAAGAAAACATAAATAAACTAAGGCTCCTTAGAGAAATGGCAGGTCTCAGGCAGGAAATATACATGATAATCTTTGTGCCAAAAATCAAGCAAACTATAGAAACCTAATGAGTAGTGTGGAAAGGATACAGGAGGTAACATTTGGGCAAGATATGGGACAATTTGAGCATTAACAAGGATAATGAATGCAATCAATTGAAACCCACTGAATGTATTTTTAAAAACACCAGCTCATAATGATAAAGAGAGAACAGACACATACAACTCATTGGATATCATTGAAAGTAAGTAATCAGGGCACCAAGCCTTTATTCTAAAAATTGGCAATAAAGTCCAAGATGAAGAATTAAGCATCTTTCCTGTCCTCTCTGTGCAGGTAACTCGATAGCCATAACTGATGAGGGAAAGTTTATTTTCCGAAGAATTCCAGCTAACTAATGTAGAAGATAAAATTAGGAAATCACCACTTTGAAATTCCTAGTGAAATAATTAATTCTGGCAATGATCATCAATGGATTAAACTATTAGATGAAAGGTTAATGGGAAACATCATAAAGAAGGAATCAGACTGTCACCTGCTCATTAAAGATGGAGCAGACATGAGCCTCCAGATGTGATTCAAAGTGCATTACACACCAACCCCCGTGAAATATTCTTGACAAAAAAAAATAATTGAACCTGAATATCATCAAGCTTCTAAAGCTAACTTCCATTATAGAAAAATATGGGGTGTATAGAAGAATAAAGTAAATGACAGTGTAAGAAAGATAACAGACAAGTCCAAAATGCAGGATTTTCTAGGACAACTGACACACTTTCTGCGACAAGTCGATGGCTTGAAAAAGAAAAAGTGAGGTGCAGACTTCTTTAGATTAAGAGAGACTTAAGAGGGCTTCCTTGGTGGTGCAGTGGTTGAGAGTCCGCCTGCTGATGCAGGGGACACGGGTTCGTGCCCCGGTCCAGGAAGATCCAACATGCCGTGGAGCGGCTGGGCCCGTGAGCCGTGGCCGTTGGGCCTGCGCGTCTGGAGCCTGTGCTCCACAACGGGAGAGGCCACAACAGTGAGAGGCCCGCGTACCGCAAAAAATAAATAAATAAAAATAAATCATCAAGTTGTACACCTTAAATATATGAATTTTTTTTTTGGCTGTGCTGAGCGGCTTGCAGGATCTTAGTTCCCCAACCAGGGATCAAACACGGGTCCCCTGCAGTGGAAGCACAGCGTCCTAACAACTGGACCACCAGGGAATTCCCTAAATATACACAATTTTTATTTGTCAATGACACCTTGTCTTAGTCTGTTCATCCAGGCTGCTATAACAAAATACCATATACTTGGTAGCTTATAAACAACAGAAATTTATTTCTCACAGTTCTAGAGGCAGGGAAGTCCAAGATCAACGCACTGGCACATTAAGTGTCTGGTAAGAGCCCGCTTCTTGTTCATAGACAATCCTCTTTTCGCTGTGTCCTCACATGGTGGAATGGGTGAGGGATCTCTCTGGAGTCTCTTTTATAAGGGCACTAATCCCATTCATGAGGGCTCTGTCCTCATGACCTAATCACCTCCCAAAGGCCCCACCTCCTAACACCATCACACTGGGGGTTAGGTTTCAACATATGAATTGTGGGGAGTGACACAAACATTTAATCTATAGCAATCTCAATAAGCTGATAAAAAAGATAATAACCAATTGTAATATAAGAACATTGTTTGGATCTTTATATGAACAAACCAACCGTTAGACAACCTTTTGAGATAATCTGAGAAATTTTATAATGGACAGGGTATTAGATGCTATTAAGGAATTATTAATTTTGTAAGATAGCCTAACGACAGCATGGTTATATAAGAAAATGTTTGTACTTTTTAGACATGCCTACTGAATATGCACAGGTGAAATAACATGATGTCTGGAATTGGCTTTAAAATACTTCAGCAAATTTTCAGAAAGAAAAAAAGAGATAGCTGAAACAAGATCGGCAAAATCTTGATAATTATTGAATGTAGTTAATGGGTACATGAAGGTCCATTATACAATTTTCTTTACTTATGAGTACATGTGAAAACATTTAATAATTTTTTAAAGTCACAAATCTGACCATGTAACTTCCAAGTATAAAAACAACTTCAATTGTTCCCCAAGGTCCACAGAGATAAAGCTCAAATCTACAGCATGGTCTATAAAGCCCTCCATAATGTGGTCCCCAACCTCATCTCCTACTGCTCCCTAAATTCCAGCCACTAAACCTATTTCATACCTCCATGCCTTTGCATCTACTGTTTCTTCTGTCCTTTGTTATCGCACTTCTTCCCAAACCTTTCTGACCTGAGGAGAGCTTTCTGAATCCAACACAGGTCTCTGTGAAGCCTTTCTTGACCTCCAATATTCAGTCTACTTTGGTTTTGAACCTTATTCTCCTATCACATAATGTCTGGGTTCTCATCTGTAGCCTTAGAGTCTTTGCTGAGGTTCGAACTCCTGTACCCAGGAACTCTTGCACCTAGTCCTTCCATGGCTCTCACTGGTCTGTTTCCCACTGACAGAGCTCAAAGTCACTGTCCTACAGCACAACATTTAAGGAGGCACTCACTCTCAGGGTCAAGCAAGTGTAGCATCGGCACTACAGGCACCTCATTTGCTTCACCCCAGTTCTGGCCCTGGTCCCTCCCCACACCTATGTCCAAGCATTAAAGTCCTTCCTCTTATATTTTACCACTCTGGTCTCAGGTACACTCACCCACATTCACCTCTTTAACTCCCTTCTAATACTTGACATATGGGAAAATGTGCCTCTCTTCATTTGTAAGCTGAAAATTTCCCCTGATTGTGGGCCCTGGTTGCTGAGTATAACAGAAGTGTTGGTATTACATCAGTCACAGAAATGGAAATAGCTTAAATGCTTAGTGAAATTAAACATAAGAACCAGTGCCATCAAATTCTAAAAGCTCTTGAAAATACTCAGTGGACCCCTTCAAATCACCATAAGTATGCATCTACATCTTCTTCCTCTAAGTGAAACTGCCTTTCTCTCAAGTACTAGCACTCAAGTTAAACTTCAAAAACTCATTCAATTTTCATTTGTTTAATAACTAATATTACAAAAATATTTTCTATTTTTCATTGCTTATGTGTAATGTTTAATTTACCCTGTGGATTAAGTAGGCTTTTATCTGCTATTCTGGAAACACAACCACTACTCATAAATGGTTTCTCTGATAAAATTGTCCCAAACTTCAAGTCACTAATTTAAATAAACGTTTAAAAATATAATCACAAAAGAATTAAACATTTACGTCACCAATCATGTACAAACTGTATTTCAGTATACCAAATAGACCTAGTCGGTAAGGGAAAATTCTTTATGAAAGAATTCCAGCTAACAGATGTAGAAAGAATGATAGAACTAGAAAAATCACCAGTTTGAAGCCCCTTATGAAATAACTGATTCACATAATGATCACCACTGGATGCTAAAACTAATAGAAGACAAATAGGGAACTTTACAGTGGGAGGATCAAGTGGTCACCAATCTGCACTCACTGCTCAATCACAGCATCACTAAAAGTGGAACAACCAGACACTGGAATAGCATGTGTGAAGGTTTGGATTCGAGAGCAAGAGAGCATGGAGTTGTCCAAGAATGGAAGAAGGAGTTTAGAATGACTGAGATAAAAGAGTTTGAGATGGAAAGTTTTGATAAATGAAGCAGATGCAGGAGCAAGATGTAGGGCCTTGGAAGCTACTCAAAGAATTGTGGACTTTCTCTTATGGGGACTAGGAAGCCACGGAAGGGTTGTGCTTTAGAAAGTGTTCTCTGGCTACAGTGTGGAGAATGATTTGGGGGTAGGAAAGAGTGGGAGCAGGGAGATGAATTAAGAGACAGTTGCAGTAGTTCAGGTGAGAGGTGATGGTGGCCTGGACCAGAATAGTGGCAGTAGGAGTAGAGAGAAGTATATGGATTCAACAGCTATTTAGCAAATAGAACTAAAAGGATTTAGTGGTAGAATAACTAGAGGGAGGATGGTATGAAGGTTTCAGGCTTAGGTGACTGAGTTGACAGTGGTGCCATTCTCTGAGATAAGGAACACAAGAGGAGGAACAGGTTTAGAAGGAAAGGGGAAGAACAAGCTCAATATGGGAAATGGTGAATTTGAGATGCCTATCCACATAGGCAGAAGGATACACAGGGTCTGAAGCTCAGGAAGGAGGTCTGGGTTGGACATACACTTGTGTGAAGTGAGTGTATAGTAAGCAGTTGAAGCCATGGGAATGGATAAGATAACCCTATTTTAAAAAAAAAAAAAAGTGGGAGTTCCCTGGTGGACTAGTGGTTAGGATTCCAGGCTTTCACTGCTGTGGCCTGGGTTCAATCCCTGGTCAGGGAACTGAGATCCCGTAAGCCACATGGTGCGGCCAAAAAACAAAACAAAACCGCAAAGCATAACACATTGCCTGTGGCCTCATATCTTTAACCACTAGCAACTCCAGGCCAATGGCAGAAGAGAAGCCAGATGACTTGAAGAGCAAGAGGTGAGGAAATAAAAGGTGACTGAAGGTAAAGAAGGAGAGAGGACAGGAACTGAAAGAGAATATGAATTTGCATAGCATTCATCCATGCTGCCCAATTAACCCTTTACTAAATACTCTCCTATGTTATAAATATATAGTGTTATCTTCTTCAAGAAATGCCTTAAATGCATGTCTACTCTTCTCAGTAAAACTATAAGCTCCTCATGGAGCTTTTTAAAATGTCTTTGCATCCCACACTATACGTACAGAAGTCAAAGAGCTGTTTAAGGTCAGAAGGCTTGTTGCCAACTACAGAAGAATGACCTCCTAGGTAGGCAATATCTTTGTGGCATCTCAGTGGTCCAAGGTATGGTGCCTAGGAAGCCAAATTAGTCAATCCCACAATTAGCCAGATTATATGCCAAAGTGTTAATTTACAAAAGGGAAGCAGAATTACTTTAAGAACCAGCACCAGGTCATCTGTACAGGACAGTCCCTCTAGGGGGGCAGGCATATTTGGCAGTCCAGACTATATATTAAAAGGTGGATTTGTGAGCACAATTTTAAAACAAAAGGAGTTTATATCCACAAAGGATATATACCCATCGAATTATAAGAGCCTGATAAAATACCCTTCTCTACTCAAGATATTTCTATAAAAAGCTGACCTAGTATGCAGAAAACTATAAGACACTGATGAAAGAAATTAAAAATAATACAAAAAGATGGAGAGATATACCATGTTCTTGGATTGGACGAAGCAACACTGTGAAAATGACTATACTACCCAAAGCAATCTACAGATTCAGTGCAATCCCTATCAAACTACCAATGGCATTTTTCACAGAACTAGAACAAAAAATTTCACAATTTGTATGGAAACACAAAAGACCCCGAATAGCCAAAGCAATCTTGAGAAAGAAAAATGGAGCTGGAGGAATCAGGCTCCTGGACTTCAGACTATACTGCAAAGCTACAGTAATCAAGACAGTATGGCACTGGCACCAAAACAGAAATATAGATCAGTAGAACAGGAGAGAAAGCCCAGAGATAAACCCACGCACATATGGTCACCTTATTTTTGATAAAGGAGGCAAGAATATATAATGGAGAAAAGACAGCCTCTTCAATAAGTGGTGCTGGGAAAACTGGACAGCTACAGGTAAAAGAATGAAATTAGAACACTCCTTAACACCATACACAAAAATAAACTCAAAATGGATTAAAGACCTAAATGTAAGGCCAGACACTAACAAACTCTTAGAGGAAAACATAGGCAGAACACTCTATGACATAAATCACAGCAAGATCCTTCTTGACCCACCTCCTAGAGAAATGGAAATAAAAAACAAAAATAAACAAATGGGACCTAATGAAACTTAAAAGCTTTTGCACAGCAAAGGGAGACATAAACAAGACAAAAAGACAACCCTCAGAATGGGAGAAAATATTTGCAAATGAAGCAACTGACAAAGGATTAACCTCCAAAATTTACAAGCAGCTCATGGAACTCAATATCAAAAAAACAAACAACCCAATCCAAAAAGGGGCAGAAGACCTAAATAGACATTTCTCCAAAGAAGATATACAGATTGCCAACAAACACATGAAAGAATGCTCAGCATCACTAATCATTAGAGAAATGCAAATCAAAACTACAATGAGGTATCACCTCACACCAGTCAGAATGGCTATCAATAAAAAATCTACAAACAATAAATGCTGGAGAGGGTGTGGAGAAAAGGGAACCCTCTTGCACTGTTGGTGGGAATGTAAATTGATACAGCCACTATGGAGAACAGTACGGAGGTCCCTTAAAAAACTAAAAATAGAACTACCATACAACCCAGCAATCCAACTACTGGGCATATACCCTGAGAAAACCATAATTCAAAAAGAGTCATGTACCACAAGGTTCACTGCAGCTCTATTTACTATAGCCAGGATATGGAAGCAACCTAAGTGTCCATCGACAGATGAATGGATAAAGAAGATGTGGCACATATATATAATGGAATATTACTCAGCCATAAAAATAAACGAAATTGAGTTATTTGTAGAGAGGTGGATGGACCTAGAGTCTGTCATACAGAGTGAAGTCAGAAAGAGAAAAACAAATATCGTATGCTAACAAATATATATGGAATCTAAAAAAAAAAAAGGTTCTGAAGAACCTAGGGGCAGGACAGGAATAAAGACGCAGATGTAGAGAATGGACTTGAGGACACGGGGACAGGGAAGGGTAAGCTGGGACGAAGTGAGAGAGTGGCATGGACTTAAAAATACTACCAAATGTAAAATAGATAGCTAGTAGGAAGCAGCCGCATAGCACAGGGAGATCAGCTCAGTGCTTTGTGACCATCTAGAGAGGTGGGATAGGGAGGGTGGGAGGGAGACGCAAGAGGGAGGAGATATGGGGATATATGTATACTTATAGCTGATTCACTTTGTTATAAAGCAGAAACTAACACACCATTGTAAAGCAATTATACTCCAATAAAGATGTTAAAAAAAAAAAAGCCTACCTAACCAGAACCAGGGGCAAGAGAATTGGTGAAAGGACACTTATTCTTACCTGTAATGTTTTAATATTATTTACAGGAAGAAGTATTCACATATTATCGGTGTAATTTAAAACAAATAACAGAAAGAACCCTCAGAAAAGGCTAAAGAAACAAAATATCACTCTTCTCCTTTCCAGGCTCCTTGCTGATAACCACCCTTCCCCTTCTATGCATGGATCACTATGTCAGATGGCCAAGTTATAACGCAGTTGAGTAAGTTGGGATTTCTTTGCGTTATTACATTTCATTCTCTTCTTCCTAAGACTACACTCTGGTCTTTGATGGAAACTTGAAAGTTACTCTAGTCTCATTAAAAGAAAACCTAGAAACTCTCTCTTAAGGTAGGTTAATTCTGTTAGATGTATGCTTTCAGATAGCTGCTTTTATCCTTCATATTTAATTTTAAGACAATAACCTTTCCCTATGCTTATTTGCAATTCTGAGAGCACCTTATAGAATAAGGCATATTTCCTCCTTTTTAATAAGGTGTATAAGTACTTGTTGACTGATTTAGCAGATTAAAAGAGAAGGGTACATTAATAGGAGGTTTTTGTCAGTCAAATTTTTGAAGCTTGAACTAGATGACCCTTAAAGTTCCTTAGATTCAATGAAGATTCTATGATTAAAGTAGAATAGTCTTGGCTCCCTGAAACATTTCTCTTTGCCTCTGTCACCAAGGAGGACAGAGAAGGAGCCAGACCAGGTCAATTTCCACTCAAGAATAAGTTTGGACTATGTGAAAGGCCTCCATTTTACAGGAAATAAGCCTTCCTATGACCTTGAAGCATTGACCCTATGAAAAAAACTTAAAAATTGGACCTATTTTGTGTACTGTGATAGGTCTGTTAGCTCAGATCCTATATACAACAGTAACTGAAGGTAGATGAACAGCAGTAACCCTTATTTGATGGACTGATTTCAACATGGGAGAAAGTCTCTAGTCAGGCTGAAAAGATTTGAGCTTTACCTTGCCCTTCTTGATATTTTTAAATAGTTACTTGTATGAACACACTAATGGCATACTAATCAAATTTGTAGATGATAGCTAGAAAGAAAGCTAGTACAACTGGATGACTTTTGGGATTCAAAATAAGCTTGACAAGCAGGAATAATAGGCTAAATTTAACAAGGTGAAGAGAAAGAGATCAACTTAAAGACATGTACTGGGTCCTAAAACACAACTGTGCAAGTACCAAATGGATGAACACAGCAGCATAATTAGTCTTAGGGATTTCAACTACCTTCCTCAACATAAGTCAACAGAGTGATTGATGTGATTGTGAAGAAAGAAAAAAAAAAGAAAAGAAAAAAGCTAAATTAATCTTGGCCTGCATGAGTAGTAGCATAGGGTCTAGAACAAAAAAAGTCATTGAACCACTCCTCTGTAGTGATCAGAACATTACTTGAAATAGTACGTTTCATTCTAGATGCCAATCTTTAAAGAGAGATATTAATGAACTGAAATATGAAGAGAACAGAATAACCAGAATGATGAGTAAATCTTAAAATTCTGCCATGAGAATAACGGCAGTAAAGGAATTGCAGATGTTTAGCACAAAGAAGACAAGACTTAGTAGAGCAAACCAATGACCACTGTTTTCAAATGTAAAGGGTCGTCAAGTATCAGAGCTGACCAACAATGGAAGAGACTATCTCTGGAGCAGTATCCTCAAATAATGAAGTGTTCAAGCACAGACCTAGACAATCACTTGGTGGGAATATTGAGAGAGATTCAAAAGCCTAGGATAATTCCTAGGCCTCTCTGCTTTTAGCCAAAAGCCATGACACTTCAGTAGCAATAAATATACCTAGCACCCAGATCTTGGTTTCTAAATATCATTCCTCATTTAACAGAGCCAAAGCTCCTTGAAGAAATAGCTGATTCCAGGACTACAGCAGGGAAAATATAAGATAAGCCTGAAATATTCTTGTTGTCCCAGAAAGTAAGGAAGTGCTAAAGAATGGTGGGGACATGTAAATAGACACAGAAATCAGCTTGAAAGGGCTCCTACTGGCCAAGTCTGGGCCAATTTAAGCATCAAACTGAATAATGATAGTAAAAACATTATAACCCATGCAAAAAATAAGAATCCATGTGTCCATACTGATAATCAAGAATCAATCAATCAATACATGGGGTAAAGGGAAAGCTCTTCGTTACAGTAGAATGCCAACTAATAAATGTAGAAATAGAGATGTATTTAGAAAACCACCATTTTTCAAACAACACAGTAGTAACTGATTCAGGCAAGAATCATCAATGAATGTTAAAAACTATTGGGTGAAAGTTTGATGAGGAACAAGACGTTTATACAGTCTCAAATTATACCTCCACAAATTAGATATTAATTACAAAGGGAAAATAGTAAATTTATAATGGAGAAACCTGGCAGACTACGCTTTAACCGAATAGCCAAACTTAACATCAGCGATCGTGGGACAAACTGACATCATGTACCTCCTGTTGTAATGCATTAAGAACATACCACTTCTGCTATATTCCTCTAAAAAATGCATAACCTGAAGCTAATCATAGATAATCCCAAACTAAGGGACATTCTACAAAATAACTGGCCTGAACTCTTCTAAAATGACAACACAATGAAAGAAAAAAAGACAGAGGAACCATTTTAGATTAAAGGAGAATAGGGATTTCCCTGGTGGTCCAGTGGTTAGGACTCGGCGCTTCCACTGCAGGGGGGCATGGGTTCGATTATGCATTTATTTATTGTACATAATAGTTTGTACCTCTTAATCCCATACCCCTCTCCTGCCTCTCCCCCTTCCCTCTCCCCACTGGTAACCACTAGTTTTTTCTTTATATCTGTGAGTCTGTTTCTGTTTCATTATATTCATTTATTTGTTTATTTTTAAGGTCTCACATATAAGTGATAACATACAGTATTTGACTATCTCTGACTTATTTCACTAAGCATAATAGCCACCAGGTCCATCCATATTGTTGTAACGGCAAAATTTCATTCTTTTTTATGAGTAATAGTCCATTTTATATATATATATATATATATATATATATATATATATGTATACACACACACACACGTCTTCTTTATCCATTCATCTCTTGATGGACACATAGGTTGCTTACATAACTTGGCTATTGTAAATAATGCTGCTATGAACATTGGGGTGCATGTATCTTTTCAAATTAGTGTTTTCATTGTCTTTGGATATACACCCTGGAGTGGAATTGCTGGATCATATGGTAGTTCTATTTTTAGTTTTTTGAGGAACCTCCATACTGTTTTCCATAGTGGCTGTACTGCATTCCCACCAACAGTGTACTACAGTTCCCTTTTCTCCACAGCCTTGCCCACATTTGTCATTTTTGGCCTTTTTGATGATAGCCATTCTAACAGGTATGAGGTGATATCTCATTGTGGTTTTGATTTACATTTGTCTGATGATTAGCAATGTTGAGCACCTTTTCATGTGCCTGTTGGCCAACTGCATTTCCTCCTTGGAAAAATGTCTATTCAAGCCTTCTGCCCATTTTAAAAATCAGGTTGTTTGTTTTTTTGTTTGTTTGTTTTTTTTTGTTTTTTTTTTTTTTTTTTGCGGTACGCGGGCCTCTCACTGTTGTGGCCTCTCCCGTTGCGGAGCACAGGCTCTGGACGCGCAGGCCCAGCGGCCATGGCTCACGGGCCCAGCTGCTCCGCGGCATGTGGGATCTTCCCGGACCGGGGCACGAACCCGTGTCCCCTGCATCGGCAGGCGGACTCTCAACCTCTGCGCCACCAGGGAAGCCCAGGTTGTTTGTTTTTGATACTGAGTTGTATGATCTGTTTATATATTTTGGATTATTAACCCTTTATTGGTCGTATCACTTGCAAATACTTTCTCCCACTCAGTTGTCTTTTCATTTTATCAATGGTTTCCTTTGCTGTGCAAAAGCTTTTAAGTTTAATTACATCCCATATTTTATTTTTGCTTCTGTTTCCTTTGCCTTAGAAGACAGATCCATAAAAATATTGCTACTATTTATGTCAAAGAGTGTTCTGCCTGTGTCTTCTCCCAGGAGTTTTATGGTTTCCAGTTTTACATTTAGGCGTTTAATCCATTTTGAGTTTATTTTTGTATGAGGTGTGAGAAAATGTTCTAATTTCATTCTTCTACATACAGCTGTCCAGTTTTCCCAGCACCACTTACTGAAGAGATTGCCTTTAACCCCATTATATATTCTTGCCTACCTTGTCATAGATTAACTGACCATAAGTGTATGAGTTTATTTCTGTGCTCTCTATTCTATTCCATTGACCTGTGTCTATTTTTGTGCCAAGAAATCAGTGAGCATGATACCTCCAGCTTTGTTCTTTTTCTCAAGGTTGCTTTGGCTACTGGGTGTGGGGGGGTCTTTTCTGATTTCCATGTAAGTTTTAGGATTATTTGTTCTGGTTCTGTGCAAAATACCATGGGTATTTTAATAGGAATTGCATTAAATCTGTAGATTGCTTTGGGTAGTATGGCCATTTTAACAAAGTTAATACTTCCAATCCATGAACACGGGATATCTTTCCATTTCTGTGTATTGTTTTCAATTCCTTTCACCGGTGTTTTATAGTTTTCAGTGTATAGGTCTTTCACCTCCTTGGTTAAGTTTACTCCTAGGTATTTTATTCTTTTTGATGTGATTTTAAGCAGGATTGTTTTCTTGCTTTCTCTTGCTGATAGTTCATTATAAGTGTATAGAAAAGCAACAGATATCTGTATATTAATCTTGTATCCTGCAACTTTACTGAATTCATTTATTAGTTCTAGTAGTTTTCTGATGGAGACTTTAGGGTCTTCTATATACAGTATCATGTCATCTGTAAATAGTGAGAGTTTTACTTCTTCCCTCCCAATTTAAATGCCTTTTATTTCTTTGTCTTGTCTGATTGCTGTGGCTAGGACTTCCAATACTATGTTAAATACACGTGGTGAGAGTGGGCATCCTTGTCTTTTCCCCAATTTAAGAGGAAAAGCTTTCAGCGTTTCACCATTGAGTGTGATGTTAGCTGTGGGTATTTCATATATGGCCTTTATTATGTTGAGATTTGTTCCCCCTATATCCACTTTGATGAGAGTTTTTATTATGAATGAATGTTGAATTTTGTCAAATGCTTTTTCTGCATCTATTGAGATGATCATGTGATTTTTATCCTTCCTTTTGTTAATGTGGTGTATCACATTGATTGATTTGCGAATGTTGAACCATCCTTGCATCCCTGGAATAGATCCCACTTTCATGATATATGATCCTTTTTATATATTGTTGAATTCAGTTTGCTTATATTTTGTTGAGGATTTTTGCATCTATATTCATCAGAGATACTAGCCTGTAATCTCTTCTTTTGTAGTGTCTTTGTCTGGTTTTGGTATCAGGGTAATGGTGGCCTCGTAGAATGAATTTGGGAGTGTTCCATCCTCTTCAGTTTTTCGGAAGAGTTTGAGAAGGATAGGATTCTTTACATGTTTGGTAGAACTCCCCTGTGAAGGCATCCAGTACTGGACTTTAGTTTGCTGAGATTCTTTTTAATTACTAATTCAATTAGTACACTGTACACTCTCCTCAGCAACAGCAGCCCTCGCCCTAGTGGGGAGCTGTGCTGGAGCAAGAGAGGTCATAGTGGGTGCTTGATGTGGGCCAGGGCACATGTTGGGGAGTTCGTGGGATACTGGCCAGAGTCCCAGGCAGTTTTGATCTGCTTCCTCTGCCTTGTTTTGGGAGTAAGCAAGTGTGTGCATGCTCTTCAGGGGCACAGACTATGTTTCTTACAGCCCTCCTGTTAGTCCCACTAGCTTTCAAACCAGCTAAGAGGACTTGTCTTCCCAGTGTCAGACCCCAGGGCTGGGGTGCCCAATATGTGGTTTGAACTGCTCACTCCCCAGGGAGGATCTCCAAGTCCACATAATTCCTCTCCTCTTCTATGTCCCCTCCAAGGTGCACAGGTCCTGACGAGATCACTTCTCCTCCCTTTCTACGCAACTTCGTTTGGATCTTTCTTTACAGCTTTGGTTGCAGCAGAGTCTTTCTGCCTCTCTCTAGTTTGTTTTCAGTGAGAACTGCTCCACATGTAGATGTATTTTTGATGTGTTTAAAGGGGTAGGTGAGCTCAGTGTCCTCATACTCCACCATTTTGATCTCTTCCCCAAAGAGACAATAATCTTAAAGAATTTTTACAAGTCTTTTTTTAATAAATTTATTTATTTAGTTATTATTTTTTAAAATTTTTGGCTGTGTTGTGTCATTGTTGCTGCGCAGGCTTTCTCTAGTTGTGGCGAGCGGGGGCTACTCTTCGTTGTGGTGCGTGGGCTTCTCATTGCGGTGGCTTCTCTTGTTGCGGAGCACAGGCTCTAGGCACGCGGGCTTCAATAGTTGTGGCTCATGGGCTCTACAGTGCAGGCTCAGTAGTTGTGGCACACGGGTTTAGTTGCTCCGCAGCATGTGGGATCTTCCCGGACCAGGGCTTGAACTTGTGTCCCCTGCATTGGCAGACGGATTCTTAACCACTGCACCACCAGGGAAGCTCTACACGTCTTGAAAAAGTTATAAAGAGACTAAAAATAGTTTTTATGTAAAAGAAGGAACATGGTATTTTGTGTCACACAGGCCAGGATTCAAATCCTTGCTCTGCCACTTATTATTTGCATGACCTTCGGCTTAGCTTTTCTCAGCCTCAATTTCTTCATGTTGTAAAGACAATACTATTTACTTCTCTAGTTACACTTACACACACAGACACACACACACACACACACACACAAACACACCCCTCCCTAACTTACAAAGAGCTTTCATAAATCATTACGAATCAACATGAAAATGATGAACTCCTCCCAAAAGAAAAATGGGCAAAGAAAAAGAACAGGCAATTAATGGAAAATTATATACAGATAATCAATAAATACAGTTTTTGAAAAAATGTTTAACCTCACCACTAGTCAAAGACATGCCAATAAAAATGAAATATAATTTTTAACCTATGAGACTGGCAAGGAATAAAAACATTGATAAAATCCAGTGTTGATGAAAGTATGAGAAAATGTACTATTGGTGATAATGCAAACTGGTACAACATTTCTATAAGGCATTTGATAACATCCATTAAAACTGATCTAGAAACTTCTACACTGAAAGCTGCAAAACATTCTAACGAGAAATTTTTAAAGGCCTAAATAAATGGATATACCATGTTCCTAGGCTGAATGACTCAATATTGTTAAGGTGCTAAACCTCCCAAAATTCATCTATAGATTTAATAAAATTGTAATAATAATCCCACCAGGTTTTAAAAATAGAAATTGACAAGCTGATTTTTAAATGTCTGTGGAAATGCAAAAGACCTAAAATATCCAAAGGAATCTTGAAAAAGAATAACAAAAGTTGGAGGATCTATATTCCTGACTTTAAGACTTACTACAAAGCTACAATATTTGACAGACAAATAGGTCAATGGAACAGAACAGTGAGTCCTATACATATAAAGTAATTTGATTTTTGACAAAGCAATATTGAACTGGGGAAAGGAAAAGTCTTTCAACAAATGGTGCTGGAATAACTGGATATCAATACAGAGAAAATAAACCTCAACCCCAACCCTACACCATTCACAAAAAACTAACTGAATGTCAATTATACCTCAATAAAGCTGAAATTTTTAGAAAACTAATTGAAGATGGATCATGGAACTAGCCATAAAAGATAACTGTTAAAACTATAAAGTTTCTAGAAGAAAACTCAGGAAAGGATCTTTGAGACTTGGGGATAGGCAAAGCTTTCTTAGAAAGGACACAGAAGGCAGTAATCATAGAAGAAAAAACTTATAAATTAGATTTCACCAAATTAAAAGAACCTGTTCATCAAAAATCACCACACACAAAAAAAATCACCACTAAGAAAATGAATGGGTAAGTGACAGACTAGGAGAAAATATTTGCAAAACATATACCTGACAAAGAACTTGTTACCAGAGTATAGAAAGAACTCCTTTCTTAGAAAATGATGTCAAAATATATAGAATGTGTTGAAAGTCACAATGTAGGAGAAAGATAAATGGCATCTCTGTTTACCAGATGGTCTGTGGTCATAGCAACCAGACCTGTAGGTACAACAGGAGGAGGTGTCTTCCGCACAGTCTTAACAGGAGCTAAAGGAACCACTTCCACAGGCACTGCATGAGTATACTCGTTTCGCTACCTCTCTGCCAGCAACACGTATAAAAACTTCATCTGTAAGCATAGGTACAGGGAGTATATGGGAAATCTCTGCCCCTTCCCCTCAATTTTGTTGTGAACCTAAAAATTTCCCAAGAAATTAAAGTCTTAATTTAAAAATACAGAAAAAAGAACTCCTACAATTTAATAATTTAAAAAGTCAAGCAATCCAATTTGAAAAATGGAGAAAATATTTAAATAGACACTTCACAAAGAAAGATGTATGAATAGTCAATAAGCATGTGAAAAAGTGCTTGACATCACTAGTCATCAGAGAAACGCATATTAAAACTATAATGAGATACTACTACACACCAAAATGGCTAAAATTTAAAAGACTGACCATATCAAATGTTGGACAGGATGAAGAGCAAGTGGAATTCCTATACATTGTCAATATGAATATAAAATGGTACAACCACTTAAGAGAATTGTTCTGAAGTGTCTTATAAATTTAAATATACTTCTACCCTACAGTCTAGAAATGCCACTTCTAGATACTTACCAAAAACAAAGGAACAAAAACAAAAAAAGCATATGTTTACAAAAAGACTTGTACTAGAATGTTCATTGCAGCTTTAGTCATAATAGCTAAAAAACGTAAACAATTCAAATGTCCATCAATAAAAGAAAGGACAAACTGTGGTGTATTCATACAATGGAATGTCACTCAATAATGAAAAGGAGAAAACTTGATATGCACGATTAACATGGGAAAATCTCAGAAACATTATGCTGAGCAAAAAAAGCATTACACAAAAATTGTTCCTTACAAGCTATAGATTTTGGAATAAATGTTGGTTAATAAATGCATTAATAAGTAATACATTTTACTTTAAGGAGAGAACCAGACAAGTACACAGAGATGCATGGGTAAGAATGTTCATCACAAGAGCTTATAATAGCAAGAAGGCAATCCAAATGTCCAGGGGCTTCCCTGGTGGCGCAGTGGTTGGGAGTCCGCCTGCCGATGCAGGGGACACGGGTTCGTGCCCCGGTCCGGGAGGATCCCACATGCCGTGAAGCAGCTGGGCCCGTGGGCCATGGCCACTGGGCCTGCGCATCCGGAGCCTGTGCTCCGCGCTGGGAGGGGCCACAGCAGTGAGAGGCCCGTGTACCGCAAAAAAAGAAAAAAAAGTCCATTAGGAGAAAATTAAATAAAATTATGTCACATCCATACAATGCAATGCTACACAGCCACTTAAAATGATGATATAGTCTATATTCATTGACACAGAAAGAAGTTCAGAACATAAAGAAGTTCAGAACATACTGCTGAGTGCAAACAAAATGGATTACAAACAACATGAAAGAAAGAACAAGAAATTTCTCATCTATCATATTGGTAAGGATGAAAAATGACTGATAATACCCAATATTGACAAATATGTGGGAAAAACATATCAATACTTTCATATCCTTTTGGTAAGGAGTGTAAAATGGTAGACTCTAGAAGGCTACATGACTATAATTAAAATTCTAAATGTGCATACCATTTCACATAGCAATAATTTCTAAAACTTCATCCTACATAAATACTCACATAGGCACACAGTTATGTGTACAAAGAATGTAGCAGTACTTGTAATAGTCAAACATTATAACAACCCAAATGTCTATCAGTGGATTTGGCTAAATAAAATGATGGTCCGTATATACAATGGAACACTATGCAGCTATTAAAATTAATTAGTTGGCATTGAATCAGAAAGTGGAATGGTGGGTACCACAGGCTGGGGGGGGTGGGGAAAGAGAAGATAATTTTTTTTTAATCAAAGGGTTCAAACTTTCAGTTATAAGATAAATAAGTTCTGGAAACCTAATGTACAGCATGGTGACTGTAGTTAATAAAAATGTATTACATTGCTAAGAGAGTAGATCTCAAGTGTTCTCACCACACACACCAAAAAAAGATAACTATGGGAGGTATGTTAAGTAGTTTGGTTGTGGTAGTCATATCACAATGTATACATTTATCAAAACATCACATTTTATACCTTAAATATATACAATTTTTAAAAATACATATGTATATACAATTTTTATTCATCTAAATAAATAAATAAAATATTTTTTAAATGAGTGAGTTAACACCCCAAATAGGCAAAGCAATCTTGAGAAAGAAGAACATAGTACCACACTTCCCAATTTCAAACTATATCACAAAGCTAGAGTAATCAAAAGAGTATGGTATGGGCATAAAAACAGACACATAGATCTATGGAATAGAATAAATAGCCCAAAAATAAACCCATGCACTTATGGTCAATTAATCTATGACAAAGGAGACAAGAATATACAATGGAGAAAGGGCAGTCTCTTCAACAAATGGTGCTGGGGAAACTGGACAGCTACATGTAAAAGAATGAAATTAGAACATTTTCTAACACCATATACAAAAACAAACTCAAAATGGATTAAAGACCTAAATGTAAGATTGGATACTATAAAACTCCTAGAGGAAAACATAGGTGGTAAGTTCCTTGACTTGGGTCTTGGTGATGATTTTTTGGATTTGACATCAAAAGCAAAGGCAACAAAAGCAAAAACAAACATGTAGGACTACATCAAACTAAAAAGCTTCTGCACAGCAAAGGGAACCATCAATAAAATGAAAAGACAACCTAATGAATGGGAGAACATATGTGCAACTCATATATCTGCTAAGGGGTAAATATTCAAAATATATAAAGAACTCATACACTCAAGAGTAAAAACAAACAAACAAAACAGAAACCTGATTTAAAAATGAGCAGAGGGGGACTTTGCTGGTGGTGCAGTGGTTAAGAATCCGCCTGCCAATGCAGGGGACACAGGTTCGAGCCCTGGTCCAGGAAGATCCCACATGCCTTGGAGCAACTAAGCCCATGTGCCACAACTACTGAGCCTGCGCTCTAGAGCCTGCGAGCCACAACTACTGAGCCTACATGCCACAACTACTGAAGCCCACAAGCCTAGAGCCCATGTTCCGCAACAAGAGAAGCCACCGCAATGAGAAAAGCCTGCACACTGCAACAAAGAGTGGCCCCCACTCGCCACAACTAGAGAAGGCCCGCACGCAGCAATGAAGACCCAACACAGCCAAAAATTAATTAATTAATTAATTAATTTTTTAAAAATGAGCAGAGGATCTGAATAGACATGTTTTCAAAGAAGACATACAAATGGCCAAGAAGCACACGAAATGATGCTCAACATCACTAATCATCAGGGAAATGCAAGTCAAAACCACAATGAGATATCAACTCACAATTGTTAGAATGGCCATTATCAAAAAGACAAGAAATGGCAAGTGTTGGCAAGGATGTGGAGAAAAGGGAACACTTGTGCACCATTGGTGGGAATGTAAATTGGTGTAGCCATGAGGGAAAACAGTTTGGAGGTTCCTCAAAAAATTAAAAATAGAACTACCATATGATCCAGCAATTCCACATTTTGGTATTTTTCTGAAGAAAATGAAAACGCTGGACTTCCCTGGTGGCACAGTGGTTAAGAATCTGCCTGTCAATGAAGGGAACATGGGTTCGAGCCCTCTGCCGGGAAGATCCCACATGCCTCGGAGCAACTAAGCCCGTGCACCACAACTACTGAGCCTGCGCTCTAGAGCCCGCGAGCCACAACTACTAAGCCCGCACGCCCTAGAGCCCATGATCCACAACAAAAGAAGCCACTGCAATGAGAAGCCCACGCACCACAATGAAGAATAGCCCCTGCTCGCCACAACTAGAGAAAGCCCACGTGCAGCAACAAAGACCCAACGCAGCCAAAAATAAAATAAAGATATATAAATAAAAAAGAAAATGAAAACACTAACTCAAAAAGGTATATGCACCCCCATATTCAGTGCAGCATTATTTACAATAGTCAAGATATGGAAACAACCTAAATGTCCATCAATGATGTGAAACAAGCCTGTCTGTATATCTGGTAGCTCTCTCTTGCTTTATTTTCCTTACCAGTATTCTGCCCCATGTTTGCTTCTGTGATGGTTATATTGTATATCAAGCACACCCATGGTTGTAAAAATAGTATAGCAAAAAAGAAAAAAACTCAGTTACTGATGTACTAGATTTGTGTATGTCTTTTAAACATACATAGTTTCCACCTTACATGGAATAATCAGGAAAAGTGCAAAAACTCAAAAGTGAAATAAAAAAATAACTGTCCATCAATGGATAAATGGATAAAGATGATGTGGGAAATATATACAGTGGAATATTATTCAGCCACAAAAAAGAATGAAATCTTACCATCTGTGACAACATGGATGGACCTTGAAGGCATTATGATAAGGGAAATAAGTCAGACAAAAACAGATACCATATGATCTCACTTGTATGTGGAATGTAAAAGCAAACAAACACACAAAAAACAAAACAAACCAAGCTCATAGACATGAGAGAACAAATTAGTGGTCGCCAGAGGTGGGAGGCAATATGAGTAAAGGGAGTCAAAAGGTACAAACATCCAGTTATAAAATAAATAAATCATGGAGATATAATGTAAAGCATGGTGACTGTAATTAATAATACTGTATTGCATATTTGAAAGTTGCTAAGAGAGTAAATCTTTTTTTTTTAATAATCAACAAGGACCTACTGTATAGTACAGGGAACTATACTCAATACTCTATAATAACCTATGTGGAAAAAGAATTTGAAAAAGAATAGGTATATTAATATGTATAACAATCACTTTGTTGTACACCTGAAACTAACACAATATTGTAAATCAACTATACTCCAATATAAAATAAATTTTTTTAAAAAATGAAAAAAAGGGACTTCCCAGGTGGTGCAGTGGTTAAGAATCCGCCTGCCAGTGCAGTGGACAAGCGTTTGAGCCCTGGTCCGGGAAGATCCCACATGCCTCGGAGCAACCAAGCCCGTGTGCCACATTACTCAGCCTGAGCTCTAGAGCCCATGAGCTGCAACTACTGAGCCTGTGTGGCACAACTACTGAGCCCGCGTGCTGCAAGTACTGAAGCCCATGCGCCTAGAGCCTGTGCTCCGCAACCAGAGAAGCCGCCGCAATGAGAAGCCCGCGCACCACAACGAAGAGTAGCCCCAGCTCACCACAGCTAGAGAAAGCCCACATGCAGCAACGAAGACCCAATGCAGGAAAAATAAAAAAGAGAGTAAATCTTTAAAAGTTCTCACCACAAGAAAAAAAAGTTTGTAGCTATGTATAGTGATGGATGTTAACTAGACTTATTTTGGTGATCATTTCTCAATATACACAAATGTTGAATCATGTTGTACACCTGAAACTATTATAATGTTATATGTCCATTTATACCTCAATAAAAAATTAAGTTTGAATTTAGAAAACATGAATGCATTGATGCTGTACGTATAAAAAGACAAAAATGTCCAAAATATATTATGCAAAAAGGAAGTTGCAGAATGGTGTACAAAATATAGCATGCGGGGACTTCCCTGGTGGTCCAGCAGTTAAGAATCCACCTTCTAATTCAGGGCACACGGGTTCAATCCCTGGTGGGGGAACTAAGATCCTACATGCTGCGGGGCAACTAAGCCTGTGCACTCTAGAGCCCTCGCGCCACAACTAGAGAGCCTGCATGCCGCACACTCTAGAGCCCATGAGCCACAACTAGAGAGAAGCCCGTGCACCATAACAAAAGATCCCGCATGCCACAATGAAGATCCTGCATGCTGCAACTAAGACCTGATGCAGCCAAATAAATAAATAAATATTAAAATAAAATATAATATAGTGTGTACCCATTTATTATAAAAATTATCTGAAAGTATATGTGTAGATGAAACTCTGGAAGACTTACACTAAATTCTTAACAGGGGTTATCTCAGAGTGATAGAATTACCAGAGACTTACACTGTCTAGGTTGTAGGTTTATATTATTAAGCAAATCTTTTATAACACATATTATGTTTAAAATAATAATAACACGTTTGAAAAATAAAGTGGAGGGGTTATGGATCTGAAGGGCAATTACAAAGGATTAAGGTAGTGAGAAAGCTGGAACAAACCAAAGTCAAGGACAAAGAATGAGATAATGGAATTTTACATTTTCAGTAGAGTAATTCTGGGAAATGACCAAATCCAGGAGCAGGTGGAGAGATTTTTGTCACAGAAGTAGAGTGGAGATGAACACTAGCTGTGGCCAGGGAACTGTGAAGCTAGGGTGTTGCTTGGCCAGTCCAATCTCAGAGCATTGTGATCGGCTAGCAGGTGAAAAGCTGGAGTTTGGGAAGAGGGGAGAATAAGAACCAGATGCCCGAGTTCTCAAAGAATATAAGGAAATATAAAAGAAGTTAATAAATGACTACATCAAGAAGGAATAAAGAATTCCCAGCAGGAATTCCCTGGTGGTCCAGTGGTTGGGACTCCACATTCTGACTGCCAGGGGCCCGGGTTCAATCCCTGGTCAGGGAACTAAGATACCACAAGGTATGGGACGTGACCAAAAAAAAAAAAGAAGGAATAAAAAGTAATACTACCAGAAGGCATGAGCCTCAAAGGAGAAACTTTTAATCTGAGAGTTGAAAGCAACGGTCTGAAAACAGTGAAGAATAAGAATGATAACTTCTCCTGTGAAACAAATAAAAATGACTAATGACTGAAAAAGATAAATAACTCTCCAGTAACGGTGAGGTGTAAGAATATGGGCACTCTCATGTATGGCTGGTAAGAATGTACATTAGAACAAACTTTCTGGATAAAATTAATTTGGCAGTATTTATCGAATTTTTTAATTCTCATGCCATCTAATTCAGCAGTTCCAATTCCATAAATCTATCCTACAAATCCATTCACATGTACTCAAACATAGATGTAAGGATGTTCATCGTGGCATTGTAATAGCAAAAACAAAACAAAGCTGGAAACAACCTAAATGTTCATCAGTAAGGACACTGGTTAAACAAATAACATGAGGCTTTTACTCAAGAGCCATAGCAATAAGGGAGGTGTATCCTTAGGGAGAAGCAAGGCTTCAGTTAAAGCAACTGAAAAGAGAATTGGGGGAGGAAATTTAGTGTACACTTGAGTTTGTTTACAATGAAATCAGTTTTGCAGAAAACACCGTGCAAAGAATTGGCAAGAGAGGCAACAGTGGGTGGATGAACGGGGTAAGGGAAGGTGTGGAAGGGTAGCTGGAAGCTCAAAAAACAAAAAGGCAAATGATCAAGGAGGCTTGCAGGATAAACTGGCTTTCAGGTTAACTGGATCCTTCAGTGTAAGATGCCCTTACCCCACCCTTGAAAGTCCAGGAAACTCCTACTCATTCTTTAAGTCTCAGACCAAAGATTATTTTTAATGAGGCTTTCCCTAATACCCTGTGGTAGAGTTATGAAATCCTTCCCTCAAATCCTATAGCAGTTTATACAACCACTGTTATAGGATTTATCACTTTTGATGAGGGATACTTAACATGAGGTTTATGGATGGCAGCAGGTACACTCAAAAAATTCACAGATAAGAAAAAGAGAGAAGTAAACAAAGGATTACAAAATAGTATAAAACATAAATGAAGATCTAAATAAATGGAAAGATATACCACGTTCCTGTTGGGGAAAACTCAATAACGTAAAGATATCAACTCCCCCTCAATTAAGCTGAAATTTCAATGTAATCGCAACTAAAATCTCAGCAAGATATTTTGTGGAATTTATTGGCTGATTCTAAAAATTCTCATGGAAGGAAAAATGAGGTAGATTAGTCAAGAAATATTTTAAATACAACAGAGGAAAACTTGCCTTACCAGGTATCAAAATTTGTGATAAAGCCTTAGCAGTAATTTTCATATTGATATTGATATTGACATTAATAGTGGCATAAGAACAAACAAATATATCAGCAAAACAAAAAGATGGTCCAGAAACACACTGATGTGTATAGGGGAATTTAGTATATGATAAAGGTGGCATTTCAAATCATTGGAGAAAGTCAATAAGTAGTGCTGGGACAATTAGCTACCTGTTTGGAAAAAAATTAAATTATAGCAATACCTCACACCACTCACAAAAATAAATTCTAAACAGTTTAAAGAATAAAACCTAAAAAACAAACTCAGAAACAACCTATGTTGGACAAAGATTCCTTAGATATGAAACCAAAAACATGAGTCATAAAAGAAAAAATCGATATACTGACCTTCATCAAAATTATGAATTTCTGCTCTTCAGAAGATACTGCTAAGAGAATGAAAAGACAAGCTACAGACTGACAGGAAATGTTTGCAAATCACATATCTGATAAAGGACTTGAACCCAAAAATACATAAGAACTCTCAAAACTCAATAATAGGGCTTCCCTGGTGGCGCAGTGGTTGCGAGTCCGCCTGCCGATGCAGGGGACACAGGTTCGTGCCCCGGTCCAGGAAGATCCCACATGCGGCGGAGCGGCTAGGCCCGTGAGCCATGGCCATTGAGCCTGCGCGTCCGGAGCCTGTGCTCCGCAACAGGAGAGGCCACAACAGTGAGAGGCCCACATACCGCAAAAAAAAAACAAAAAACCTCAATAATAAGAAAACAATCCAGTTTTTTTTAAGTGGGCAAAAGATTTGAACAGACATTATACCAAAGATGCTCAATATCATTAAGTCATCAGGAATATACAAATTAAGACCACAATGAAAAACCATTACATAAGGCTTCCCTGGTGGTGCAGTGGTTGGGAGTCCGCCTGCCAATGCAGGGGACACGGGTTCGAGCCCTGGTCCGGGAAGATCCCGCATGCCGCGGAGCAGCTGGGCCCATGTGCCACAACTACTGAGCCTGCGCTCTAGAGCCCGTGAGCCACAACTACTGAGCCCACGTGCCACAACTACTGAAGCCTGTGCGCCTGGAGCCCGTGCTCCACAACAAGAGAGGCCACCACAATAAGGGTCCCGTGCACTGCAACGAGGAGTGGCCCTGCTCCCCGCAAGTGGAGAAGGCCTGCGCGCAGCAACAGGGACCCAATGCAGCCAAAAATAAAATAAATAAATTTATTTTTAAAAAAAACATTACATACCTATTAGAACATCTTAAAAAAAAACAAAACCAAAAACTGACACTACCAAGTGCTGGGGAACTAGAAGTAACTGGAACTCTCATACATTACTGAAAGGAATACAAAATTGTATAACCAATTTGGAAAACAGTTTGGCAGTTTCTTACAAAGTTAAACACACACTGACTACACAACCTAGCAGTCCCACTCCTAGGCATTCACCCAAGTGAAATGAAAACTTGTGTTCACACAAAAACCTGATGCTAATGTTTACAGTGACTGCATTTGTAATCACTAAACGCTGTAAACAACCCAAATGTCCCTCAACTGGGGAATGGAAAAACAAACTGTGGTATATCCATACATTGGAATCTACTTAGCAATAAAAAGGAACAAAGTACTGATGATACAAGGAATGACATGGATACAATTTAAAGGCAATGTGTGGATTGGAATAAGCCAGTTTCAAAAGGTTATATTCTGTATGATTTCATTTATATGACAGTTTTGAAAACGTAAAACTATAATGACAGAAAATAGGTAGTGAGTACTAGGAAGTAGGGAGAAGGAGTTGACCATAAAGGGGAATTGGGGAATTTTTTGAAGTGATGGATCTATTCCATATCTTGATTATGGTGGTTGTTACACAACTGTATGCACTTGTCAAAACATGCAGAAATGCACACTAAAAAGAGAGAATTTTACTATATGCAAATTATACCTTAATTAAAAATGAAAAAAAAAATAATCCTAGCACACACATGCATACACAAACATACACACTTAGAAATGTATGAGAACAAAGAAACAAGAAGATTTTCGGGGGTGATGGATATGTTCGTTGTGGTGATAGTTTAATGGGCGTGTACATATGTCAAAACTCATCAAATTATATCCTTTATGTACAGTTTATTGTACATCAATCATACCTCAGTAAAGCTGTTTAAAAAAGGAGGAAGATATGTATGAGAAGAAAATATAAGTGACTATGTTTAAAACCTTGGAATAGGGACAGCCTTCTTAAACAGACAAAAAAAGCAAAAGTCATAAAGGAAAAGAATGATATATATTTGACTACATCAAAATTTAAAGTTTCTATTCTAAAGACGTAAAAAATAAATACAAAAGAAGGGTAGATTGGGGGAAATGTTTGCAACATACATAGACAACAGATAACTAATATCCCCAAAATAAAGAACTCCTACAAATCAATAAGAAAAAACAACTCAATAGAAACATGAGCAAAAGATATAACAAGCAAATAATACAAGAGGAAATACAAATATTAATAAACATATGAAAGGAGGACATATAATTTGGCTAATAATCAGAACTATGAATCAAAACATCAGCTTTTGCCTTACAGATTTTTAAGTTTAAAAAGATTGATATCAATTGCTGGCAGGGGTATGGGGAAATAGGTGCTCTCATACACTGTTGTTGGAAATATTCAGCCTTTTGGTGAACAATTTTGTACCATCTATGAAAATGTAAAACATGCATACCCTCCAACCCAGTAATTCTATTCTTCATTACCTACCCTAGAGAAACACTTGCATATGTCCACAAAAATATAAATTAGGAGTTTGGGATTAACATATACACAATACAATATATAAAATAAACAACAAGGACCTACTGTATAGCACAGGGAACTATACTCAGTATCTTGTAATAACCTATAACAGAAAAGAATCTGAAAAATCACATACATATATATGTATGTATATACATATGTATAATATATGTATTATACATATATGTATATACATATATATGTATATGTATTATACATATATATATGTATGTATGTATAACTGAATCACTTTACTGTGCACTTGAAACTAACACATTACAAATTAACTATACTTCAATAAAAAAAGTTTTTTAAAGCCTTAAAAATGCAATATGCTTTGAGCCACTAATAGCAGTTCTAGGAACTAATTCTAACAAAATAATGAGATGCAAAAAAAAAAAAGATCAACACACAGGGTGTTTATTACAGTATTGTTTACAATAACAAAAAATTCAAGTGTACATCAATAGGAGACCATGAGATAAATTTTAGACATGGATAGAAAAAAGACTGACATCTACATAATGACATGTTGTGTTGCTATTTCTTTTATTTTATTTGTATTTTCTTATTTTCTACAATAAAGATGTGTTATACTTCCATAAGAAAACAATATAAAAATTTTAGTAGTAAAATTTTTTTTAAAAGAGTTAATGGGGAAAAACCCAGAAAACTAGAAACTATCTCTCAGTGATTCTCAAACTGCATGTGGTAAAGGACCAGTAACACCTGTAACTTATGTAATATTGCACATCAACTACATTTCAATTTTAAAAATGAAAATAATTATTAAATGGTAAATGTTATGTTTATTTTACCACAATTAAAAAAAGGGAACTGGGAAATGCTATATGCATACTATAGAATACTATGCAGCATGTCTTGTATCAGAAACACTGATTTACCTCATTCCCTTAGGTATATTGCCAAGTGGAAAAGCAAGCTGTGGAACAGTATGGAGTATATCACTTATGCAGGAAAAAATAAACAAAAAATATATTTCTAGTTTGAAATACACAGAAGATGATCTGGAAGAACAAACACCAACCTGGTAACATTGGTTTCCTCTGGGACAGTGACCTGCATTGCAGGGGCTGGAAAGAAGAACTATCTATAATGTTTGACTTAATAAAAATATATTCATGTATTACTTGAAGAATCAAAATGCTTTTTATAAAAAATTAAAAGAATGGGTCAACTACAGAAAATATATAGTATGGTAAGGAAAAAAGGCACAGGTGCTGTGGGGATACAGAGCGACCTAAGTTCCCAGCCTGGGAAAACCAAGGAAGGCCTCCAAAAGGAAGTTGAAAGGAAAGCCTGAAATGAGCCTTGAAAGATGAGTAGAAACTAGCCAAGAAAAGTGTGAATGGGAACAAAAAGATGGAGAAGGTATTATAAGCAGAGGGAATTGTATGTGTGAAGGCATGGAGGCATGAAAGAACATAGCCTTCTCTGGGAACTGGAAATAGTTCATCAGGCTTGAAGCATAGAATCTATGTAGATGAATATAGGATTTGACTTTTACACTGAAAACAGTAGGGAATTTTTAAAGCTTACTGGAGTCACCTACCTGTTTTAGAAAGATCACTCTAGGTGCTGTGCAGAAAATAGATTGGACAGTAGTTGTAGACACAAAAAGGCCACTTTGAAAGCTACTTTAGCAATCCGGAAGAGAAATGATAAAAGGGAGTGGGAGTTGATGAAGAGAGGCAGGCAAGGAACAACAAAGTGTTATTTAATAATGGACATTTTAAGTTTGAGAAGGATTTCCAAGTGGACATGTTCAGTAGGAAGTTGGATTATACAGGTCTGGAACTTGAGAGAGAGGTCTGATTAGAACCACATTCGGGAATCAGGTTACTGAAACCATGAGAATTCAGTCCTTTCTATATCATTAAACCTTACCCCCTCAACTGGGTCCTTTCCATCATCATTTATAAGTAGATGCAAGTCACTCACCTTTAAGAGGGGAAAAAATCCTTTCTCAACTCCATCGTGCCATTCTCTACTGTTTCATAAAAATATTTGAAAACTTTTTTATATATAATTTTTTAACTTTATTAATTTTAATGATTTTTTTTCTTTTTTGCGGGGGGGGGGCCACACCGCACAGCATTCAGGATCTTAGTTCCCTGACCAGGGATAGAACCCGTGCCCCCTGCAATGGAGGCACGGAGTCTTAACCACTGGACCACCGGGTAAGTCCCTGAAAACTCTTAAATGAGCTCTGTACTCAATGTTCTTCCCACTTCCCATCACTCCACGGAAATAGCTATTGCAAAGGTCACTAAATCTAACAGATGCCTTTCAGTCCTCATCTTACTTTACTCTCTCAGCAGCATTTAATACAGTATTAAATGTAACCCCTTCCTTCCTTCCTTCCTTTCAATAATACTCTATTCCCTTGGTTTTCATGACACCTCACCCTCCTGGTTTTCCTCTTACATCTCTTCCCATTCCTCAGCTTCCTTTGTGAGCTTCTCCCTTCTACCTCGTACTGCCTCTATAATCCAACCAAAGGCAGATAGTATATGACTGGGAAATTATTATGGGAGGGTTACAAATTCTGTTGCGTATAATCCTGCAAGCCTAAAAGATGCTTCTCTACCCACTATGAATCAGTATCAAATGAATAAGCATAGCCTTCTGCTGAAGTAACCCACTGTGGTAGGCTAAATAGCCAAAGATGTCCATGTCCTAATCCCCAAAACCTGTGAATATTTTACCTTACATGGCAAGAGACTTTGCAGAAGAAAAAAAACTTTAATGATGTGATTAAGTTAAAGATTTCAGTGATTTAAGTTAAAGTTAGGGAAATTATCCTGGTGGCTTCTACATAATCACAAGGGTCCCTATAAGTGAAAGAAGGGGGCAGGAGAGTCAGAGAAGGAGATGAAAAGACAGAAGTAGAAGTTGAAGTGGAGATTGCTGGCTTTGAAGATGGAACGGAACCATGAGCCAAGGAATGCGGATATCCTCTAGAAGCTGGAAAAGACAAGGAACGGATTTCCCGGAAAGCCTCCAAAAGGAACACAGCCCTGCCAACACGTTGATTTTAGCCCCGTAAGACCTATTTAGACTTCTGACATCTAGAGCTGTAAGACAATAAATCTGTGCTGTTTTAAGCCATTGAGTTTGTGGTAATTTGTAACAACAGCAATAGGAAACTAATATACCCACTTTAAAAGGAAAAAAAATAGAGGAACAAACTGAATCCTAAGGAAAAGATGGCTGACCCAAGGAAACCTCTTAGGACTTTCTATCATGACAAGAAAAAACTCAAGGAACCTCTTCTCCAGAGTAAGTCTAGAGAGACCACCTGGTGATTTTTCTTCTATCTTGCCTTAAGGGCTGTTTGTCTGGATGGGCTAGGTACTCTCCCACTCCCACCCTCCAAAAGATACCTGGAACTAGGCTGCTTCTTCCCTTCCCTTCATCCCAGATGAGGATTTCTCTAGGAAGATGTTAGCTCACCTATAGACTACCTCTTTCCCAGCATGAGGGTGGAGGCCAGGAAAGAGCCACTGCCATATAGGAAGTTCCCACTGATTGGCAGATGAGAGCTGGGTGTGGGGATGCTGGACTCTGAATAGGATCCTTCTTTACAGGAAATGACCCCCTCATCAGGTGTCCCATTGAATGCAGCCAACTACTAAGGTCAGAAAACATCATGGACAAGACTTCAATTGAGGAACCCTGGAGATTCACAATCCTAAATTCCCTTTATTCTTTGCTGTATTCTCTGCTGTATTCTCATCTATTTTCAAAGATGGTCCTTTGAAAATAAAGAACAAAAAAATATGTCACTCACATCATCCACAAAAATAAATCCTAGCTGTATCAAAGATGTAATCAAACACACAGAAACCCCTGTACAAGAAAACACGGAGGAATGTTTATGACCTTGGCATATGGAAGACCTTATTAAACAGAACACAAAAATCAAAAGCCAAAAAACAAAAGATAAATCTGACCTTGAAATTTAAAACTTCTACTCAGGAAAAGATACCATAGGGCTTCCCTGGTGGTGCAGTGGTTGAGAGTCCGCCTGCCGATGCAGGGGACATGGGTTCATGCCCCGGTCCGGGAAGATCCCACATGCCGCGGAGCGGCTGGGCCCGTGAGCCATGGCCGCTGAGCCTGTGCATCCGGAGCCTGTGCTCCACAACAGGAGAGGCCACAACAGTGAGAGGCCTGCATACCACAAAAAAAAAGAAAAAAAAAAGATACCATAAAGTTAAAAGGCAAGAGATTGAGAGAAAATATTTGCAATATATATAAAACAAAGGACTAATATTTTTCTTTATTTATCCTGGATAAGAAAAAGACAAACAATATAGAAAAACAGGTAAAGGATATGAGCAGGCACATCACAGAAAAAATACAAATTGCCAATAAACATTATGAATGGATGTTCAACTTCCCTCTTAATCAGAGTACTACAAATAAGCAATGAGATTCTATCTTCTACCTATCCTATTGGCAAAATTTAAAGTTTGATAATATTCAGTGTTGGGAAGAGTAAAAAGAATTGAGACCTCTTACACTCTGCTGGGGGGAGCATAGACTAGTACAGCCACGTTGAAGGGGCATTTGGTAATATCTACTAAGATTACAAATGCATATAGTTTACGATACCACTCCTAGGTATATGCCCTAGAGCAGATGTTCAGATGTTCTCAAAAGGTGGTCCACAGATACCTGGAAGCTCCCAAGATCCTTTCAGGCGGTCTGTGAGATTCAAAACTATTTTCATAGAAGTATTAAGATGTATTTGCCTTTTTTACTGTGTTGACATTTGCACTGATGGTGCAAAAGCAAAGGTGGGAGAAATAGAAAAAGCAAAGGTGGGTAAAAGGCAGTAGCACCAAACTGTACTAGTAGTCACTGTATTTTTTCACCACTGCACACTTAAGAATGTCCTTGATGAAGCAGTAAAAATTATTAAATCTCTATTGCTGAGTACACGGCTTTCTAATATTTTACCATGGCTATTCGGACTTGTGTTCTTGGCAGGTATTTTCTCAAAATGGACAAAGTGAACCTGTCACTTCAAGAAAAACAACTGACAATATTCAGTGCTGATAAAATCTGAGCTTTGGAGCAAAAATTAGAACTTTGGAAAACTTGCACCTCCACCATAGGTTTGACAGCTTTCCAATACTTAACGACTTCTGATGAGAGCAGTGGTGATATGAATGAATATGATTTTTTGACACTGTGTCAACATTGGAAAGACCTGCATAACTCAGTGAAACCAACATTTTCTAAATTGCCAGTGCAGGGCTTCCCTGGTGGCGCAGTGGTTAAGAATCCTCCTGCCAATGCAGTGGACAAGGGTTCGAGCCCTGGTCCGGGAAGATCCCACATGCCACAGAGCAAATAAGCCAGTGCGCCACAACTACTGAGCCTGTGCTCTAGAGCCCATGAGCCACAACTACTGAGCCCGCGTGCCTAGAACCCATGCTCTGCAACAAGAGAAGCTACCACAGTGAGAAGCCCACACACCACAATGAAGAGTAGCCCCCGCTCGCAGCACGAGAGAAGCCACCACAATGAGAAGCCCGCACACCACAATGAAGGGTAGCCCCAGCTTGCAGCAACCAGAGAAAGCCCGCGCACAGCAATGAAGACCCAACGCAGCCAAAGATAAATAAATAAATGAATTTATTTAAAAAAAAAAACTCTTCAGCAAAAATAAATAAATAAATAAATAAATTGCCAGTGCATGTTATAAAATCATGCACCCGATAAAAGATCTATTAAAGTACAGGGTAGACTAATGGATTTTTTTTTTTTTTTTTTTTTTGCTGTACGCGGGCCTCTCACTGCTGTGGCCTCTCCTGCTGCGGAGCACAGGCTCCAGACGCGCAGGCTCAGTGGCCATGGCCCACGGGCCCAGCCGCTCCGCGGCATGCGGGATCTTCCCGGACCGGGGCACGAACCCGCGTCCCCTGCATCGGCAGGCGGACTCTCAACCACTGTGCCACCAGGGAAGCCCAGACTAATGGATTTTAATGCAACAAAATATGAAAAGTTGACTGATATGGTTTCAAAATCCACATTAAAGTAATCTTTAAAAATGTAATCTTTAAGAAACTACCACTTGTTGAGGATTGATGTAGTATGAAAGAATATCCACAATTATCTGAAAAGGCTATTAAAATACTGCTTGTTTTTCTAATTACATCTGTGATATACTTCAACCAAAACATCATAATAGATCAAATACAGAAGCAGATATGAACATCCAGATGTTTCATATTAACTCTATTAAAGAGACTTGCAAAAAATGTAACACAATTTTACTGTTCTAATTTTTTTTGCTTTGGCAAAGTTATTTTTCATCTAAAAATATTTATGCTAACATGTAATGGGCTTATTGCTGTTATTTTTAATGAAAAATTTTAAATTCTCATTATTAATTTCTAATACATTGAATAGTGATAGATATAAACCCACATAAATTCTCTTAGGAGTGTAAAGGGGTCCTGACATCAAAAAGTTTGAGAACAGGGCTTCCCTGGTGGCGCAGTGTTTGAGAGTCTGCCTGCCGATGCAGGGGACGCGGGTTCGTGCCCCGGTCTGGGAGGATCCCACGTGCCACGAAGCGGCTGGGCCCACGAGCCATGGCCGCTGAGCCTGTGCGTCCGGAGCCTGGGCTCCGCAGCGGGGGAGGCCACAGAGGTGAGAGGCCCGCGTACCGCAAAAAAAAAAAAAAAAAAAAGTTTGAGAACCACTTCCCGAGAGAAACTCTGACAAAAAAGTCATGTCAGGAATGTTCATAGCAGGACTGCTTGTAAAAGCAAAAAAATTGGAAAAATCTAGCAGTCTATCGATAAGGAATGGTTAAATAAACCATTTAGTAGCCATTCTATGGTGTATTATGCCACATTTTTTTAAAGTGAAGTAAATCTTGATGTAGTGAAATTAAAATGTTTCCAAAACATTTAATGAAAAACTTTCAGGATATGTACAGTATGGTATACTTTTTGTAGAAATAAAGACACGACACATTTTCTTAAAGAAAAAAACCTGGAAGGCTACCAGGATACATACCAAACTGCTGACCTTTGGGAAGGGGAAGAGGACTAGGATTGTGGGTAATGGCCAGTGTGTACTTTAGCACTATCCTTGTGTAATGTTTTGAGGGTTCCCCCCCCCAAGGAAAATGTACTAGTGTAATTAAAAATTATTGGGGAAAAGGAATAAAGCAACGAGGTCAGGTCCATTGACACTGAGAAAGAAAGGGCACTGGCTCTGAATCCAGGCTGAGAGGGCCAGTGTATTTGCTGCAGGGCTTCTGGAGCTGATGAGTCTAGGAAGAAGCGACGAGGGGTGAAATCAGGCGACGGAGGGAATGGATGGCTCAAACGGTGGTGACCGCCTAGATGGCGGAACTTTCTGAGTCAGGCACCTCCTGCTCCCTTCCTGGGATTAATTCAAAGGCCTTCACCGCCACACAGCCCAGCCTCTCCCGCTTCCGGCGTCACAAACCTCTTCCTGTTGCCAGCAAATTCTTGCCCCAGTCCGGGTCCCCGACCCCCACTCCCTGGGCCGCATCAGAGGAAGAGCTCCGGGCTGGCGGTGGTGGAAGGAGCCCTGCAGGCTAAGGCATGGCCCCGTTAAGTGCTATACATGGAGACTACAGCCAGAGTCGCGGCGGCACACCCGGAGACACTCTAAGACGCCGAAGCGTGACAGGGCCTGGGGTGATGGGGTGGGGGTGGGGATTAGAGGGTAGCTAGGTTGCGGGGTGCAGGCAATTACCAAACAAGCCGAAGGAGGTCCGAGGCAACCCCGCCGACTCTTCCAAGTGCCGAGAGGAAGGCTTTGCTTTCGAAAGCAGCGCCACAGGGTCCCCATTGGTCTTCCATTCCAGCCAACCAGCAGGTCTCCCTATGGCCCACCCCCTCGATTAAGAAGCCAATCAGAGGAGAGCATGTGCTTCCCGTTGCGTAAGACCAACTAAAAGTTTGCTCATTTCTGACTGACGTGTGGGTAGCCAACCAGAAGAGCCAAGGCCTGGTAAGTCGGCTTCCTATTTCAGTCGCCGTCTCGATCTACGTCACTGTCCTTGTCCCGTCCCTACCTGTAATCTAAGGTTTGGATCTGGGAGAAATAACCGAAAAGGAGATCCAAGCTGGAGGAATCGTGGCCCAAGAGGCAAAGTGATATCTCCCTGAGTTTCCAAGAAGGTTGGCCCTGAGGTCAGATGAGCCTGTGGTTGAGCTGTCAGTGCTGCTCTGGGATTGGCCTCAACGAGTGCCAACCTGAGAAAAGTATTGGTCATGAGAATGCCTCAGATACGTTGCTTTGCCACTGGGCTAGTTGTTTTATTTCCCCCAAATTTAGGTGGGAAGAAGGCTAGGAACATCCAGGGCCTTTAATTGAGATTATTGGTTTTTCTATAGCGAGGAGTGTAGGGATACTCAATTAGCAGTAATAAATACTGCTTCTAGAACAACTAAAATGAAATGTGTGGAGAAATTTTTGAAAACCTGATAGTGGTATCATTACAACTAAATATGCCTGAAAATGCAAATTAAAACTAAGAAATACCACTTCCACCAACTAGTTTGGATAATTATGAATTGTTTAATATTTTTCCACTTTTGGCAAAAAACTACTTATAGGGAAACAGGGATTTCTCCACTTTTGGGAAGAAACAGAAATTCTCATTTGCTGTAAGTGGGAATCTAAACGGCACTTTTTTTTTTTTTTTTGCGGTACGCGGGCCTCTCACTGTTGTGGCCTCTTCCGTTGCGGAGCACAGGCTCCGGACGCGCAGGCTCAGCGGCCATGGCTCACGGGCCCAGCCGCTCCGCGGCATGTGGGATCTTCCCGGACCGGGGCACGCACCCGTGTCCCCTGCATCGGCAGGCAGACCCTCAACCACTGCGCCACTGCGCCAGTGAAGCCCTAACCGGCACTTTTTAAGAAAGTAGCTTAGTAGTACGTATCAAAATCTAAAATGCACACATCCTTTGACCCAGGAATTCCTTCTCTCAAAATCTATCCTACAGAAACACTTAAAACACACGAGCAAGGTTATATGCAGCGTTACTTATAATAGTGGCTGATGATACAACTACACTATGAAATGTTATTTAAAAAATGAGGTAAATTTCCATGTACTACTGTGAGAGGAAGTCCACACTATATTACAAAGTGATAAAGTTGCAAAATACTACATAAAATATCCCATTTTGTTTTCAAAAAACTATATATTCGATGATTGTATATGTGTGTATGAATATACGTATATATTCATATACATATATTTGTGCATAGAAAAAAGTCTAGGAAAACACATACCAAATTAAGTTATTCTTGAGGAATGGGAATAGGATTAGGGAATAAGGAGAAATCTCACTTTCTACATATTTACGTTTTGTTTCAATTTTGTCAATTAGCATTCATTACTTTTGAACTTTATCACAATAAAACATTTTAACAAAATAGGCACTTTTATAATCAGATCAAGTTATAATTTATAATACTGTAATTTTTTGTAATCAGATAAGTTATAATTTTGTAATCAGATCGTTATAATTTATATATTTTAAATCAGATCAAGTTATAATTTATATATTTTGTAATCAGATCAAGTTATAATTTATATATTTTAAATAAGAATAATTACATATGGTTATGAGGTGACTATTTCATTAAAAAATTTCGGCTAGGGACTTCCCTGGTGGTCCAGTGGTTAAGACTCTGCCCTTCTACTGCAGGGGGCGCAGGTTCGATCCCTGGTTGGGGAACTAAGATCCTGCATGCTGTGTGGCCAAAAAATATTTTTTTTTAATTTAAAAAAAATAATAAATAAAAATTTCAGCTAGAAGACCTATGATAAAATTAGGGCAGCTGTAAATCAAATCACCACGGAGATTCAATGGGGGTACTCATGATTTGACACAACAGGATATAGGCAAACAAAATCTAATCAGGATAAGTGAAGAGTCTTTCATTTCTGGGAGAGAAAACTAACTGCACTACAGCAAACTCCATCACACAGGGAAATTGTGCTTTCACCTTTTTGGTGGCATCACCTCCAGGGTTTCTCAACTCCTTGGCAAGGGTCAGAAATCATAAGCATTAGAGATTTAAGATAACTCAGATATCATTTAGTCAAATCCCCTCACTTTAAAGCTGAGAAAACAGGCCCAGAGTGGTGAAGCAATTTGCCTAAGGTGCTATAGCCAGCTAATAGCATAGCCAGCTCCAGAACCCAGGTTTCTATTCCAGGCCTATTACTCTTTCTACTACTTTTCAGATTTTCCTGAGTCTTTATTCTGATGACGTATTAGGGAATATATTTTAAGTCTTATGAATATCAGACATCCCTATATTTAAATTTTAGAAAATGCATAGCAAAATAAAAAAGTATATCCCTCTACTAGCACAGATGATCAAAAGTTGACTGTATCTGGATGAAAGAAATTATTGGCATAACAATTTTCTTGAAAAGTAATGCATAAATTTCTGTGAATCTAACTATTTTACTGTTCACTTAAGAACTACTGTTTTATCCAATTTCTGATTGTTCTTCAATTGGCAGTGCCTCTTAATCCTTTACCTTCAGTTTCTCTACATTAAGTAGTTGTTGATCTATATACAAACACTTAAAACCACCATAGGAAGCACCTATTTAAAGAAACCCTGTCATGATTTAAAGAATCCTTTATTCTGTATAATGTGAATAATTACCCCCATTTTGTCTGTTTTGTAAGGAATGACTTTTCTGTTCTCAATAGCAGAGACAGACAGATAGATAGACAGGTAGACAGACAGACAGGAGGGAGAGAGAAAATAAAAGTAAAATAGGGAACAATTTTTTTTGTACAAGGCAAGAAAACAGATAAGAAGAATGAGGGGTGGTGGGTGGTCGGGAAGGGAGTGGCAGAGAACCACAAGCTAAATTAGTCACAAAGTGTTTACATTTTAAAAGTAAACTTGAACACTGCGAAGTATAAATGGACTAACAACCACCTAAACTTCAGGGTATAATTAAAGTGGTGTCCAGTTTTAGACTCTATGACTTAGGGACATATGAGGACCTTGGAGAGATTTAAGAATAATAAAGATAAAAGGGTTAAAAATGAGTGAAGTGAGGAAAACTTAGAACTGTTATTGTGTCTAAGAAGAGAAGACCAGAGATGACTCAACAGTCCTCAAGGATGGGAAGAAATATCCATTTCAGTGAGCAGCTGGTCTGCATTTCCAAAGCAAAAAAGTAATTTTACTTAAATTATTACAGCATGTATTTGAAGATGGAAGTGGCTTAAATAGGACACCTCATCCAACAAAAACTCCAGAGAAGCCTGAATGCTGTCCACCTCTCCCACCCTTTACTAGCTCAACTCATCTCAAAGAATGGTTCAAAGGG
This sequence comes from Leucopleurus acutus, assembly GCF_964270905.1. Classification (NCBI taxonomy): domain Eukaryota; kingdom Metazoa; phylum Chordata; class Mammalia; order Artiodactyla; family Delphinidae; genus Leucopleurus; species Leucopleurus acutus. The sequence continues at coordinate 60,597,751 of NC_139148.1, forward strand.
TGGATAAGGCATCTGTGGAATGTGAGGATTTAGACTTCTTTTGGTTGTAGCTACTATGTTCAAAAATTTTTGTTAGCCTCTGTCCCCCAGGTCCCAGTGAAAGGTTGAGCTGCTTTCTGTGCTATGGATAAAGGGGATTAATTAGTAGCAAATACCTAGATGCATGCATAAACTTGAATTCCTTATAAAAGTATGCTTCTCCTTCTCAGTGTTGATGGGCTTGGATTTGGGGTTCTTTCAGGACCGTTACATTTGACTCCAAAGAGGGAATTTACCTGATATTAAAAAAGTTTAGACAACTAACTAGATGCATCTGGACCTCTTATTTTGTCTCTAGCATTTTTTTGTCTTGTTTAGATATCTCCTGAACTAAAGTATAAGGTCTTTGAAGAAAGAGAATGTAATCATTTTATTTTACCTCAAGCACCCCGCCCCATCACAGCCCAGCTTAATATTTTATTTTACAGCTGCTTTTTCTAGTTATTCTCTATTCATTCTCCAACACTGCTGCTGTGAAGGTTGCATTTCTCTTATTACTCTTCCTTTCTCTTATCTCACAGAAACAGCTATTCTTCCTTATCCTCTCATATATCTTTAGTCATCTAATTCCTGAACTACCAAAACCTCTTAACTTCTTCAATTCAGCCCCTACTCTTCTACTTGTACCCAAATACCATTGTTAAGTCATCTTAATTCATAATGTTTTGACCACATCACTTTCTATACCTTCTTTCCACACTCAACTACATGATTAAAACTACCTTTGACTCCCCAAATGTCAAGATTCCTACCTAACCTCTCATCCCAAACCTTTCCCAAAACCCACTTTGTGGATGGAGCCATTTCAGAATCTACTGGTCAAGTGAAAATATCCATCCATCAAAAATTCTCAGAGTTCACTCACCTTTCTGCCTGCATCAAATCTATGTGTAAGAAAAACAGCTCAATTGAGGTAAAAAGCCTATGAAAGAAATAGTGTTTGTAAGGGGTGTGAGGGTGTGTCGGAGGATAAGCGTATGCACAAACGTATTTATGTACACAGATAGCATATACATATACCTATACACACACACACACAATAAATATATTTTGCCCAAATTAGCACACACCCACAAGCTTAAAAACCAAATCTACTAAATCTGACCCAAACCACAGTTACTGAGACCTATGGCTACTTCCTGCAAGCAGATGCATTACCTCTGTGACAAAGTCAATTGCATGTTGCAAGAAAGATAGGTAAATACTGCTACAGGCAGCTAGGATTCTGCTTTTTTTAAAATTTAAATGTAAAAATTACTTATCACTTCAGGACATTGACCATGTTGTATAATTTCTGCACAATATCCAGAATATCCTAGAAACTAAAAAGTACTAAATTTACAACTTAAGCAGGAAAACAGAGGCTTGCTTCACAGTGGTTTAATATGAACAGAGTTGAATATGACATTGTCTGACAGAAGAATGAACATTTTGCTGAATAAAAGCCCCGAGTCAGGATATATACACAGCAGAAATGGGGCCTCAGGCTCTCAGCACTTGTGCACAATGAAAGGAGGAATCTTTTTTTAAAAAAAAGTCAATAACAGAGGATACAAATGAAAAAGGCAGCAACAACACCAACACTGGGAAGGTGGGAAAGGGAGCAGAGCCTCACTCTAGGGGCTGCTCAGCCCCTGGCACAGGCCCGGCAGCTGAAGAGCTGATCTGTGTCAGGGAACTTCAACATTTAGATGGACTCCAAACCCCATATCAAAATCCAATCTTAATCTCTCCGATCAGGGTCTTGTCAAAATCAGTAATCCTTTTCCTCAGGACCCTATATAAAGAATTCCAGTCCTTCCATGATAGGGTGTCTAAGCAAAGAGCCCCACTTTTGACCTGACACCAGAGTTAACCTGCTCCCATCCCACCACCTGGGACAGATATCGGGCCCCAGCAAACAAACCACTACATCCCAGACAGAAGCCCAGGAAAGTCACCAGCCTCAAGAAGCTGCCTCAGACTCTAAGTTTTAAGAAATCTATACCCAGGTGCTAACCCTAGCTCAGCTTCCGGGGAGAATGCTGGGGTTCCATGGGAAACAAGTGCAGGCAGTTCAATAACCCTGTGACCAAGCTGGGGAGGGCAGCGACAACTCTTGCCGCTAAGCCCCATCAATAGCTCAAAGTGCTTAGGAGAAGTCAGAGACTGTGTGGTTTGTTCATGTGTTTTCTGTCTCGTGGCAGCACTAAATGGGATGGGGGGAAGGGAGAATGGAAGGAAGAGAGTGGTGATGCCCTTCCCTACCACTGGGAGGTACCTAGAAAATGATCCACTCCCACCCTTCAGGGAGTTACCTGGCAGTGGTGTTTCCCCTAGCCCTCAAGCCTCCAAATCTGCAAAGCTAACCCATAAAAGTAGCAAGGGCTTGGGGAGGGAGAACTGCCGGCCCAGCCCATTCTGACTCACCTGCTGGTGAGCGAGAATAGGCAGCCAGAGCGGGGAGCCACAAAGGAAAGGGGCTAGGCAACAGGAGCTCCCCAACTGCCCTATGGCTTTCTTCTGACTCTGAAGCAGCCATGATGATGGGCCTAGAAAACCCACACACCTTGCTCCACACAACAGACTGCTTAGACTCTAGAATTACTGCCATGAAAAGCAACAAGGGAGAGAGAAAGTACAACAAAAGAAACTCTTGAGAAAACTGGGAACGGGCCTAGAGAAAACGAGAGCTTTTCGGTCTCTGCCACCTTCCCCACAAGGAAAAAAGTTCATGCAGGTAGGAAAGGCAGGGTCTTTCCCTGCTCAGTGTTCCTGGTTAAACCTAAGAGTAAGAAAAATCCCCTGGACTTGCAGCATCAGTATGTACCCAAGTGCCCCACCAGCACAAGACCCGCCCCCAGCAAGGTTAGCCTTCTGGCATGGGTAAATGCCCAAGAAATTGCCTTCCAGTCCAATCCCCCCACCCACCCCCCAACCCCAAGCAAAGGGCATCTGCCTGTGGTTTCCCACCTCTCCTCAGAGGAGAGGATCCTAGCAGAGTGCCCATGGTATAGTCAGGTACCAAGGAACACAATGCCAGACAGTCTATCAGGCCAGGGGATGGAGAGCCAACTTCAGATCAAAGAGAGAGAGAGAGAGGCTTAGTGTAAAAACCAATGTCATTTCAGCAGGAAAGTAGAGGGCAAGTGGTGAGAGGGGCTCCTACTGGCGCACCTTCCCAGGGACGTAGTTCCTGTCAATTGCCTCCTCCTGCAGGAACATGTGTAGGCAGCGTTCGTTCTGAGCCAGTGGGTGCCCAGCAATTCTATAAAGAGACCAAGACGGTTATCAGTTGTATCTGGGATCAGAGAGAATTTGCAGAGGGACAGGGCTGTGGATGTGGACAGGGGAAGAAGGGCAAAGTCAGCCCTGAAGTTCAAGCAAGTAGAGGACAGCAGCAGGGTACCACTTCAACCCTAATATTGCAGAAGGGAAGGGGATAGAGGTGTAAGGTGGGGGAAATCCCTAGACACATCCAACATGCAGCGCTTTCTCAGGCCCTGAGGTACAGGATCGGAATTCTGCTCAAAGGAATGGAGTTTTACTGTCCCGTGAGCCCAGCACACAATCGGCACCACATCATATTACCCATTACAAAAGAGGAAAGAGACGAAACATATAGAAAGACCAAAATGGCAAAAGTAGCAAAAGGAATCCCCAGGAACTTGGCTTACTTGTTAATAAACTGTTCGAGGCCCTGCCTCCTTTCTTCAATAAAGGACTCCTCAAAGATCCCTTCATCTCCTCGAAAAGGGAGCTGCCGCTTCAAGGCTTTCCCAGGCAGTGGTGGTACTACAATCTGTAGGCAGACGCAAAATATCAGTCACACGGGAGAGCACAGAGACGGAATAAGGTGGTAAAGCACTACATACTTCATTTCCTATTAGGCATAGGGTCCATCCCATGCCATAGTTCAGCAACTTGCAAGAACTGAGGTTATAAGAACAGTCAGGGGGTGGCTCAGGTCAAAAATTAATCCAGTTCTGTTTCTGTGGGAGGACAGGTTTACCATCTCAAAAGAAAGGAAGTAAACTCCAAATATTCTTCACTTTCTTTGACAGTCCACTACCATCCAAAAATTTAGCTACACTTTCCATTTTTAGCACCTAAAGGAATTAAGTTGTATGACTTTTCTAGCCACTAAGTCAACTAATAGTTTTTCTTTACAATTTCTCCTGAACTTACCACTTTCAAGTTTCAAAGGGTATCACCCAGATCCAATATATTGGGATTTGGTAGACAGAGTGTGTTCACCCTCTCTGTTGCCTTCAAGATGTTATAAGCCTATGCAGATCTCCTCTCTCAAGGGTGCCACACAGGAAACAGGGCCATACCTTACTATCTCGCTCCAGCTCATTTTTTAGCCACTCGAAGTCACTGTAGCGCCGTCGTACACAGGACTCCTTCAGCTTGAAGATAGGTAGGTTTGTCTACAGGGAAGAAAGAATGTGAGAGAAGAGAGATGGTAAGAAATGTCAGCCTGTGATGGCCACCTATCACAACCACTTGGACAGGTCCTAAGAAAGAAACAGCTCCTATGGACCATGTTCCTAGAACCCTTTCAAAACACCACCAGGTGAATACCAATCCTTACCACATCCAGCCTTGTCACAGGTGGTGATTAGAAGTCCCTTGCTGCTTAGAATTTATCCTACAAATAGACTTGAAGTTGTACATAAATATGTATGTACAAAGGTTTTCACTGAATTTTCTCATTTGTAATAATAATAAATGTCCATCAACAGATAACTGATTAAATAAATTATGGTACACTTGTACAGTGGAATACAACTATGAAAAGAATACAAAAGATATATATGTCCCAGTATGGAAAGATATCAAGCATTAAAATCAAGGCACGGGCTTCCCTTGTGGCACAGTGGTTAAGAATCTGCCTGCCAATGCAGGGGACACGGGTTCGAGCCCTGGTCCGGGAAGATCCCACATGCTGCGGAGCGGCTGGGCCCGTGAGCCATGGCTGCTGAGGCTGCGCGTCCGGAGCCTGTGCTCCGCAACGGGAGAGGCCACAACAGTGAGAGGCCCGCGTACCGCAAAAAAAAAAAAAAAAAAATCAAGGCACACGACAGTATATACAGCCTGCCTCTATTTGTTTTTAAAAGGGATATGTATATGTATATATATTTATATTTATGAATTAAATATTTACGAAAAATACTGATAACAATGATTGACTTTGGAGAATAAGACTAGACAACTGGAATGGGTAGGTCACATTTTTCATTGTGCAATTTGAATTTATCATATGCATGCATTACATTTTCAGTTGAAAAGTGAATTTAAGTTCCCTGGAAAGAACAAGCGATAAGCACCTCCAAAGTATGCTTTCCTCTGCTTTTCCTGTCCAAATCCTCTCCATTCTACAAGCCCAGCTCAAGTCCCACTTCATCCAGGAAATCTGTCCTGACAACACCAGTTTAATTTATTGGTCTCCCTCTCCTCTGAACTCCTATGACACACAGACTTTAGTACTGCCTGACACACCACTGTTTCAAGCATTATGTTAGTCTTGCTACCTAACTAAATTATAATTTCATTGAAATCGGGAGCCATGACTACTGCTGCATCTCCCTAAATACAGATTATGCAAGTTACTCAGTAAATACTCAATTGATTAATAGTGGCCCTATGTATATCTGTTTACCCTTTCCTTATCCAGAAAGTGCAGCAGAAATAGCACTTACATTAAGTTGGCTTACCATGGCTCGCTCCCTGATATAAATCGGCTTATTCCCACATCTTAATCACTGAGAATTTTCCCAAGGCTCCAATGGCAACAGGAACCTCCGACAAACAAAAAGCCCTGATCCTCACTCCTATCTACAAGTTCTAAGTAGAAATGGCCAAATGTATTAATACTGGCTATATTTCCCACCAGTCAATTCAAATCAGTAGATGGGAAAAAAAGGAGCTAGTTTCTCTCCTTTCTCCACAGCTAACTCAGAGCAGGTAAAGAGCATTGGAGCTATGCTAGAGCTTCACACATTCCTCACTATGTCATGCTTTGTAGTCCTCAAGTCTGGAAACTGTCTTTTCAGGATCTAGCTCTAGGTATAGGGCATCAAAAGCCAAATAACTGGCCAACTTACATTAGTTACAACTCTACTCAGGATCAAGGTCCCAGGAATGTCAATGGGTTGAAGTGGAGTGAGATATATGTAAAGTAATATCTTATTACCTAAACTATTTTTTAGAAGAATAAATAAGAAAATGGAAACAGTGGTTTCTTCAGAAAGGGGAACCTCTGTAAGGCAGAGGGAGAGAGGGAGACTTCATTTTTAAGTACAGTTGACACTTGAACAACACAGGTTTGAACCACATGGGTCCACTTATACACAGATTTTTTTCAATAACTATAGTATATCATTTTTATACCTTTTGAATTTTGTACCATGTGCACGTATTACCTATTTACAATAAGCCATTATAGAGAACATTCTCAGAATCCTGCACAAAGTATATATGTGTATCAAATCATCACATTCTATACCTCAAACCTACACAAAGTTATCTGTCAATTATATCTCAATAAAGCTGAGAGTAAAAATAATCATTCAAGAAAAAAAGCCCTTCAGTATCATGAGATTCCAGGTTTCCACCAGAGTTCATTACAAATACTGTGATCCTCAAACAGTAGAACCTTAACCAGTAGGCCTTTACAGAAGCCAACAGAAGGATCTAAGAAAAGAAAAAAAGTGCTGAGTAGATTCTTCCAAGACACAGCAAAACCACCCACTGCCATTTTGTGAACTTCCTCCTTTGACTTACAAAAATGCTATTCTTTCCCCACCCCCACAGGATGGTGACAGTAACGGCCTTTCATCTCAGCACCTAGCCATCTAAGGAAGGGGATACTATGTACTAGGATACTCTCTCAACTCCAACCTACAAATTATATGAGGGAGACACGATTGTGTAGTACAGCATATAGAGTCCTTTGGCTCTGATCAACACAAAATCAAGGGAAAGGGGAGAAAGAAGCAAAGTTCAAGTCCACAGGACAACTGACATTTGAAAAGTTCCATACATATCTTGTTAAGCCACCAGAATACCTCTCCAGACTCCTTATTTCTTGGGGTGGGTATTCCTTCCCTGAGCTATTATACAAAGAAACAAGGCAGTGCCATCTACTTCTACCATACACAATGCTTAATTCCCAAAGCCCATTCTCTTGAGTCTCATGCTCCCTATAATGCCTACCGTGATCAGTCACTTAAATTAGCAATTTCAAACCAAATGGTTTCACCAATTTTCCCCAAAACAGAGTTCAACAAAAATATTGGCCTATATGGCCATACAAAATTAACATAAATACAAATTAACTCAAACCCACAGAATTAGGAACTGCCATCAACCCTATCATCAATCACTATACAATTAGTAATTGTGGAAAAGACTGATGAAAAACTTAGTGGGTTAAAAAAAAATCTTGCACACTAAAGTTTTGCAACTAAGCATTGCCAAAGAGACTAAAGTGTAGTGGAAAGAGTATGGTGGGCTTTGGAGTCAGACAGACCTGGGTTCAAATCTCAACCATGACACTTATTAGCTATGTGTACTTGGGCAAATTACTTAAACTGCATTCCTCCTCAGTTTTCTATCTGTAAAATGGTGTTTTTGTAAGGATTTAGAAACTAAAACCTAGTTCAGTGCCTGGCACACAGTAGGCACTAGATGAACAATTCCTGTTTTATTAGAATGCCTGAAGTAGAGAACAATTCCATTCATAATCCCTACAGCTCTTGGGTAATACATCAAGACAATGTCTCCAAAACCCCACAGCAGAGAGTTCTTACACTGAACAAGTTATGCCCAGGATTCCTCAGGTAATTAAGTTCTCTGCCATTAACAGTTCCCAGCTTTTATCATATTTTGAGGGCTCTAATGTCCATTCTTCCCCAAAGAGATGATTTCAAACAGTTCTTATATAGACAAGTTTTTCTCATTTTTTTCTATTCGCGTTTCTTTCTTCAGTTTGGACTTTGCCAAACTTGGAATTTGGAGATCATCGCTTCTTAATTAGGTTTCAAAGCCCAGGTGGGAGAGTACACTCTCTCATTCAATTCATTCATTCAAAAATAAAAGCACATACACTCTTTTAGGTCTTCAAATGCTGTTTGAGCAGCATGCTGTCCATAGAGAATATTCTGGCCCTCTAGTCTGAGAAGAAAACATAAGGAAAATTAGGAAATGGCTCTCAAACTTTTTTGCTTGTAACCACTTCAATGGGGCCAAAGAAACTGCAAACCATGTACTCTGCACATTCCATCCTTGCATCGTGGACTAAGAACTAGAGAATAAAGTCCTCTGTAATGCACACTGGAAGAAACCACTCCTGGGGCAGTCCTGAAATGTCATATATTAAAGTTAACTACAGACTAGGGACTAATATAATGACTCCAAAAGGTTAATCTAGAGCAGAAAGAGCAAATGGCCATTCATACACAGAAATGCCAAATGAGAGCCAGTAAATATTGAAATAAATATTCTGGATACTTCAAATCTAAAGGGTCAGCCCAGGATGAGGGTAGCGACTGACAATCCGCCAATCCGAGTGCAAGGTCAGGTTTTCCAGTGAGCATGTAGTACCTGAGAAAACTTAAGCATTAAACACTTCTCTCCTTCAGATGTTAATTCTACACAAGTCTGGGAAGCACTCACTCTCAAGGAGACTCCCCTTCTTATTTCTGCTCCACCAAGCCCACTGTCCTGTCTCCCGTTCCTGGAATCTCTCTTCCCTTTAATCTAGGCTTTGCTCAACTCCATCATCCACGGAGACCTCATTAAGAAGAAGCTCCTCTGGGCCTTCCTGTCCCCCTTCTTCAGACTGACTTCCCACAACCTAGTTTAGTTATGGGACCCTGCAGCATATCGCCTTGGCTCTCCATCCCCCAGCCCTCTTCCACTCCTCCTTCCCTCCTTCTGTCGCTACAGTCCTGATTCCTATTTCCTGGGATTCCTCACTCTAATCCTCTCCATCCTTCCCCACCGTCTCCAGCCATGCTTCACTTCTTGCTCATGGGTACTTGTTTTCCCTCACGCCGGTCCGATGTCCCCCCTCAGGAGTTTTCTGTATCCTCGGGCCACAACCGAGTGGGCAGACCTCTCTGCAAACCTATTAAGCCCCTAACCCCCAAATGACCCCTCCAGCGTCTTCTCCACCGTTGGCCGTCCCTATGGCAGCCTCACCCCCCGCCCACCCCCGCCCTCCCCGCCCAGTCGCCCGGTCCTCCCTCAGCTGTCTCCCTCACCCCGTGACTCACCCGCATGCGAACCTCATAGGTGGTGAAGCGCGCGCGGCCCACGCCCACCGTCTGTGGGTTAAAGATGTCGATCTCCAGGAAGTTACTTGGCGGCCCGTAAGCGTCGGTCAGGTCCTGCGGCTTCGAGTTAAGGCGCCGAGTGTCAGCTACTGCCGTGTCCGACATCTTTCCGAAGGAGAGACCGGGACCGGGGAAGGGGGGATGGGGGACAGAGACCGAAGGCAGGAGCGCGCACGGCCCCTCCCGCTTGCAAAATAACCAGCCAACCCACAGACTGCGGCGCCGCGCACGCGCGCCCACGCACGCACGCGCGCACGCGCACGCCGTCGCGGCCCGGGGCCCGGCACCCTGAATAGAGGCGAAGCGGACGGCTGGAAGTCCTGTACCGAGGAGGCGTCATTCAGACTTCCGGGCAGTGTTTGTGGCCGCCCCGGAACCTGCGTCTCCAATACGCACTCCCAGTATCCTAGGAAGCACTACAGGGGAGATCCGCCAATCGCTGCTCCTCAAGCCAAGAAATTGTCTTATACTGTGCATCAATCAGCAGTGGGCACTGCCCCGCAAGCTAGGACCGTACAGTGATAGGCCGAAGCCCCGTGACCTGAATAAGTCCTGGTTTTGCGCGAAAATAGAATGGTGGTTTCCCGACGGTGGGGTTTCAACAATGGTACTAAGAACCTAAAACGCAGCCCGGCCACTTGTGCCACTAGTAGTTTCAAGTCATCTCACACACAATTGAGCACTCAGTGAGCGCTACTTATGGTGTCAGGAAAGCAGCGAGGATGGGGTATACAAAGATGATTTCTCATTCTCACTTTTCAGGAAAATTTGGGCATATCTTCATCCTCCACTTGTTGCCACATAAAAGCTAATTTCAGGTGTACTCGGATATTACATCTCTCAGCAAACTGAGGGCATTTATTTCAACACCTTCTGTCGCTACTCTGCAAAACTCCAAATTTGGCGCTGCTCTGAGGTTGCTTACAGCCCATAATGGAGATAGAATATGTGTCTACATGAGAATATCTATAGAAATACTAATATTTGTATGACTAATTTGCACATGGCCCACATGAAGAGGGTAGTGCCCACAGTAAAGGTGGTGATTTTAGGTCATCCTTTCTCCTCCTTGCACCAGCCCTCTTCTGCTCAAAAAAAAAATTTCCCATATCATTGATGCCTGAAATTCTTTCAACGGAGTACAAGGCCCTATAATTTCACAGTTAAGTTATTTAATTCAATTTAAGTGATATCTCCTAAGCAACTACTTACGCGTCAGGCACCATGCTAAACACTAAAGACCTAGAGTTCAATAAGAGAGTCCCCGCCCTCAAGGAGTTAATGTTTTAGAAAAGGAGACGAGTAAATAAACTAATATAATGTGACAAATACAAAATAAGTGAATATTCCAAGCAGCACATAGGACATGAGTAAGTGGAGGAATTAAGGAAGGCTTCCTGGAGGAGGAAACATCTGAGTTTGACAGACATGAAAAGACAAACAGGAATGGAAATGGGGAAAGGTAATTTCTTGCAGAGGGAATAGCATATGCAAAGTCATCCAGATAAGAAACAGCATGATATTTTTAGGCAATTATCACCAATTCAGGTTGTGTAGTGGAAGTGCTTAGAGAGGTAGCCTGGCTGAGGATGGGCAGATGAGGATGATCCTTCTATATTAAGCAAAGGATCTTTGGTTTTATAATGTAGATGATAAGAAGCCACTGAAGGATCTACAACACACACACACACACACACACACACACACACACAAAGGCATGATCAGATTTGTGTTTTAGAAGGATTATTTTGCAAGCAACATGGAAGATGTGTCTGAGTTGAGTGTGACCAATTATGAGTATCTACTGATACAGTAGTACTTGGAATCAGATGATGGTGGTGGGAATGGAGAAAAGGGAAGAGAGAAGGCTGAGACTGAGGAAATAAAATAGATAGGAGTTGTATCTGATAGATATGGTGGTAGTATAGTGTAGGGCTTAAATGTGTGAGCTATGGACTTAGGCTGCCTGGGTTTAGATCATTGCTTCCTAGATGTATAACCTTGAGCATGTTATCCAACAAGTTTTCCTTCTCTGTAAAATGGAAATAAGACTAAAAGCTACCCCGGGGCTTTTGTGAGAATTCAATGAAATAAAATATGTGCAAATAGTAAGTCCTCAGTAACTATTAGCTATTATTACTGTTTGATGGGAGAGAGAGAAAATAGATAAAATGACTCCTAGGTTTCTGAGGTAGGTAACTATGTGGATTGCTGGTATCACCAATCGAAATTGGAATTACAGAAAGAAGAGTGAGCTTGGGAGGGAAGACAGTGAGTTCAATTTGGATAAATCTAGGGTGTCTGTAGGACATCCAAATGTCCAGGAGGCAGCTGGAAATACAGGCCTGGACCTCGAGGGTGTGACTAGAATTAGAGATTTGGGAATTATTAGCATACAGTGTAGAAAGAAAAATGTGAAGAGGCAAGGACAGAATATTTAAAAATTGATGAAGGCATGCAATGTTGATGAGAGTGTAAATCTGTACAATCTTTCTGGGAAGCTAATTGGCAGTATGTATTAAAAAAAACAAACAACACCTTTGACCTCAGGAAACTTGTAATACTGGTTGTCTCTGGAGAGCAGAACTGGAGAACAGGAGTCAGGGACAGCAGGGAGAGTTGTTTTTCATTTTCATTTCATTTATGTTTAAGTGCTTTTGTATTGTAAACATATTTTAAATGGGAATTCCCTGGCGGTCCAGTGGTTAGGACTCAACTCTTTCACTGCTAGGGCCCGGGTTCAATCCCTGATGGGGGAACTGAGATCCTGCAATCCATGGGGCACAGCCAAAAAAAAAATTAATGTTATTTATCAAAACTTTTGGCTCAAAATTTTCACCTCGATCATAAAACTCAGTGTCTTGTGTAAATGGCCAAATTCAGGGTTCTCCTATGTATCCATGTAAAATAATGTTCTTATATTCGTTGATATGGAATGATGCCCACGAAAAAAGTGAAAAAAAGCTGGTAAAAAAATACTGTACACCATGGCGGTCAGCAAGAACAAGCGCCTTACAAAAGGCAGCAAAAAAGGAGCCAAGAAGAAAGTACCATGATTGAAGCTCACGTTGACGTCAAGACTACCGATGGTTATTTGCTTCATCTATTCTGTGTGGGTTTTACTAAAAAAATGCAACAATCAGATTCGGAAGACCTCTTATGCCCAGCACCAGCAGGTCCACCAAATTCGGAAGAAGATGATGGAAATCATGACCCAAGAGGTGCAGACAAGTGACTTGAAAGAGGTAGTCAATAAATTGATTCCAGACAGCATTGGAAAAGACATAGAAAACACTTGCCAATCTATTTATCTGCTCCATGGTGTCTTTGTTAGAAAAGTAAAAATGCTGAACAAGCCCAAGTTTGAATTGGGAAAACTCATGGAGCAACATGATGAGTTTGCATGGTGAAGGTAGTAGTTCTGGGACTTCCCTGGTGGCACAGTGGTTAAGAATCTGCCTGCCAATGCAGGGGACACAAGTTCGATCCCTGGTCCGGGAAGATCCCACATGCCGCGGAGCAACTAAGCCCGTGTGCCACAACTACTGAGCCTGTGAGCCACAACTACTGAGCCCACGTGCCTGGAGCCCGTGCTCCACAACGAAGAATAGCCCCCCACTCTCCGCAACTAGAGAAAGCCCGCGCGCAGCAACAAAGACCCAACACAGCCAAAAATAAATAAATAAATAAATTAATTATTTTTAAAAGGGGAAAAAAAGGTAGTAGTTCTGGAAAAGCTACTGGGGATGAGACAGGTGCTAAAGTTGAATGAGTTGATGGATATTAGCTGCCAGTCCAAGAATCTGTTTAAAATTCAGACTTTTAATGGTGACAAATAAAAGATCTTGTGAAAAAAATATTGTAATGTGATACCATTTGTATTACTGTATATGATATATATGATAATTTTTAAAGACTAGAAGGATATAAATTAAAAATGTTAGTGGTAGTTACCTCTGTGGTGGTGGGGTTTCAGTTTTATGTTTTTATTTATAATTTTCTAAAGGACCTGATTTTTAACAATAAACATGTACCTTTTTTTAATCAGAAAAAAAAAAACTATTTCCATCTGGGAAAAAAATTAAAGGACAGGCACAGGAAGAGAAGCTTGTGAAGGAAACCCAGGAAGGAATTTTCGGAGAGGTAGAAAGAGAACCAGGAGACAATAGTGATCTGAAGGAGTGGGATAAAAAATGTTTCCAAAAGGAAAGTAGGTGGTTAACAGTGTTTAATACAGTAGAATGGTCAAATAAAACCTGGGAAATGTACAGTCAATTTGACAATTACCTAAAGGTGAGAGGTTTGGTAGAGCGCTGGGAGTAGAACCCAGATTGCAGCAGATTAAGAATTGAATCAGGGCTTCCCTGGTGGCGCAGTGGTTGAGAGGCTGCCTGCCGATGCAGGGGATACGGGTTCGTGCCCCGGTCCGGGAAGATCCCACATGCCGCGGAGCGGCTGGGCCCGTGAGCCATGGCCGCTGAGCCTGCGCGTCCGGAGCCTGTGCTTCACAACGGGAGAGGCCACAACAGTGAGAGGCCCGCGTACCGCAAAAAAAAAAAAAAAAGAATTGAATCAGAGGTGAAGTAGAAACATTTAGTACAGACTATTCTTTAAAGAAGCTTGCCCAAGATTTGAGGAATGTGGTAGCTAGAGAGCAATGCATTGACAAAGAAGGATTTGTTTGTCTGTTTGTTTAAAGAGAAAGGAGGCTTGAATATGTTTAACGACTGGCGTGGGGGGGAAGAATTTCATAGAAAGAGAGAAGTTGAATATACAGGTAAGTAATAGGAAAAGGCTTAAAATCAAATAGCCCTTGGAGAATTGCGAAAGTTAAATTCACAATGAGGTGTAAATACACGGTCTTTTTTTTTAAGAGAAAGATTTGATAACGTGGAGAGTAGCAGGGTACTGGGCTACTTAAATGTTTTGCAGTAATAATGCAATTGACAGCTGTTATCAGCTGGCTCCTATACACACACACACACACACACACACATACACACACACAGAGAGAGAGAGAGAGAGAGAGAGAGAGAGAATAGAATAGAATAGCCAAGGCAAATCTCTTGGCAAACAGGTGACATCAGAGCATGATGTGAGAGCAATGCGCGTTTTTCTCTCATTGGATTTCTTTGACTATGTTCATTCTTTGCCAAAAGGAGTCCAGTGTTGGGAGGGGAATGAGAGAGAGAGATTTAGGATCCTCAAATTGGAAGGAATCTCATTAGTTCATCCTCCTGCCCACAGGCAATACTGGACCTTAAACATACATCTATCCATCTTTCTGCCTTTAAATTTTTCCCAAAGGAGATTGCACAATCTCCGAATCAGTCATACGCAATCATACTGACAAGAACTTCTTTCTAGTCTCTATTCAGACTGTCCTGAGGAATTGGCAAATCAAGAGCCCCTATAATTTGGAGTGTTTGTGTTCTTGGGAGCAGGGGTCTGGAACTGCAGGGAGGGAGTAGGGGGGAGGGTCTGAGTGTAAAAGAGGTAGTGCAGAGAGGAAATCCAAAGAGCAGGGCTCATGACATACAGTCTACTCCAGGGAATGTTGATCCAGAATTTACCTGCCTTTCTATGGAGCCCCGCTCTCCTTCTGCACACATCCATTCAACTGCTTACTACTAGTAGTGACTTCTCCTCTTGAAGTTCCTTTAACCCTAATTTCACCTGGCGCCTCCCTAGGGATCGTCTCTACTTTAACTAAATCCCTTCTGAAAGTTGGATGAAATGTTAATGAAACATTTCCAATGTTGATGAAAAGTCCTTTAAATACTCAACTTGTCTACTTAAGTTGGTGATTGTATTTACTTTACTAAAGTATCTCTCGATCGCCTAAGGGTGAGGGCAATCTGAGGAAAAGTGGTGCGGCCTAAGTGTGTGAGTAGCTATGCATGTTTATCAGGTGTTGCTAAAGACCTAACCCTTTAGCTGACAAGAGTTTGGCCTCCAGCTTCCATACAGGTGTTTGTTAATTATATAATGAATCATCTAGCAACAATAAGACCTGGAAAGATGATAATGTTGCAATTAGCCAGCTTTCTTCCCTTAATAAAAGCTAACATTTATTGAACACTTACTATCTGCCAGGCACTCTTTTAATCACTTTATGTATTTTAACTCAGTTAATCCTCAGAACAATCCTATGACATAGGTGCTATTTTTATAGCTGCATTTTACTAATGAGGCACAGACAGATTAAGCAATTTGCCCAAAATCACACAGCTAATTAGTGGTAAAGTCAGGATTTGAACCCAGCCAGTCTGGTTTTGGAGCCCAGGTTTTCAACCTGCCGCCCAGAGAAGATCCTTTTAGCCCATACAGGGCTAAAAAGGAGTCATCATAAAGGGTGTGAGATGGAAAAAGAATTAGGAAAGGAAAAAGGAGAGAAATAAAGACCAAAAAAAAAAAAACTTTAAGGGGTAGAATGTCACTAACAACAGCTTAGTAACATTCTGGTGTAAGTTGCCTGCTCCTGCCTAGATGTTCTTCATCTGGCCTTTAATCTGAAACTTTTTGTATTGAATTCTATCTTCTTAATACCTATGATAACTTCAAGCCTATTTAATTTCTGCCCATCCTTCAAAGCCCAGTGCAGGTCCCACCTCCTCCATAAAGCCTCCATATTCATCCAGTCTACAGTAATCTGTACTTTTGAAATTTTTTACAGACTTCTTGTCTGTAGCGTTCATTTGGCTCTGACTCGCATTTTTAATTAGTCTTGTGTACATTTATGTCTCATCTTACCAACCATACCGTAAACTCCCTAAGGGAAGAGACTATGACTTTTATTTCTCTTGCATCGTGTATCCCCCATAATGCCTAGCATGGTGTATTGCAAATAATAGGCACTCAGCAAATATTTGTTGGTTGACTAATTGATTGGGAAAGGTCAGAGACTACATCAAATCTTGGTTAACCCCTGAATCATTAGTGAAGAGCTATGCACTAAATGTGTACTCAATAAACATTAATGATGATTACAAAATCATTCAAAGAGTTTTTATAGAGCTTCTACACTGTGTAGAGAATGGTGTGTGGGGATAGAAATTAAATAGAGGATACAGCTTCTACCTTTGAATACCTTAGCTTAGGCTTCTCTTACTACTTCAATGCACACTATCTCCTTTCTCTGAATTCCTGCTGCATTTGAAGTCAGTACTAGCTATCACTCAGTTGTTGTCTCCCCTGATTCAATTGCAAGCTCCTTGAAGGAAATGGATAACACTGTGCTGGGACCATAATGGAATCACAGAATTAGAAAGGACTTTAGAGATTTCCCTATTGTCAAACTTCCCACCCAACGCAAAAATCCCTTTTGCAACAGCCCTGATTCAGCTCTTATTTAATTATACACTTCCAGTATCAAAATTAATCAATATAGGAAGCATAGGAGGAAGAATAGGTTCAGGAGCTACATAATGAGTTGGATTCTGACTACATGCAGTTTACTGTGATTGTTAGACAACGAAGTGGAGACAAACAGCTGAAATTCAAGTCTCAATCTCAGGAGAGATGTCAGGACTGCAGACAGAGACTTGGAGTCTTGGGTATGTAAGTAGTAGTTGAAACACTAAGATTAAGACTACTAAGGACAAGAGAACAAAGAAACCAAGGACAAAATCTCCGAGAATTCCTCTAATGGGAAAATGAGAGGAGAAATCAATGAGGTGAGAGAACTGGAAGATGAAGAAGAGAGTTTTAAGGAGAGACTGGTCACCAGAGTCAATGGAGGATGGATCAATGAAGTTAGAATGGATAAGACTGAGATAAGGTTATTTGATCTGGTGATTAAGAAGCCAGACGTTTGATGACCTTGAAGAGAGAGGTCTCAGTGAAGTAGGGTCTATTTTGACTTACTCTTGTTACCTATAATGCCTAGTTCAATGCCTGGTTCAATACATATTTGTTGAATAACTGAATAAATGGTTGGAAGAACTGTAGTTCCTGCTAAAAATAGGAGGTGATGGGGAAAAGTAAACAAGTTAGCCTTTCTTTTTCTCTGAAGCAAGAGGAGAATATGGGTAATAATATAGAGAAATGTTAAGGTGAAAAAGAAAGGGGCAATGATTTTCCCCCCAAAATGTGAAGTAAGCTCATCTGAGATTCTCTCACAGGTTTGATGGAATAAACTCTCAACCGGTAACAACTATAAACTCTGGACAAAATACACAAAATACACACACACACACACACACACACACACACACACACACACACACATACACACACATGAAAGCTCCAGAGAGTAAACAAAAGTAGGCGGATATTGGATGGAGGTTGGAACTTAGAAGAAGGGAACAGCAGGGGCCAGGGTTCCTATTTTTATGGATTTGACCTGAGGACAGGCTGTAGTCATCAGCCACATCGCTAAAACTACAACAGGAAGCCCTCATCTTTCTAGCCTATAGAACCAGAGGACAGGATCTGGGGAAACGACAGTCTCTAGAAAATGAGGGGATATATTAGAAAGACACCCTGAGGAGGAGCCCTAAATTATCTGTATAAATTCCTCCCAAGACTTATCCTAAACCATGCATGCACAGGGTGGACTGAAAACAACTTTCATCTAAGACTAAAAGAATGGAACTGAGATTTGAGCTGCTACCCACCACAGGCAAGGCAGGGTTTTTAGTTTGAATCTAACCAAGTTAATTGCCTGCTGAAACAAATGCATCCTCACTCTTCAGAGAAGTATAACAGTATCCAGAGACTCCACAAGATAGCATTCACAATGTCCAGTAAACCCTCTAAAATTGCTCACTATATGAAGAATCAGGAAAATGTGGCCCATTCTCAAGGGAAAGACAATTCATGGAGGCCAACCCTGAGATGATGATGCTCAATGAGGAGAGGAAAAATGTCCTGGTAATGAATGAAGAGATAGGAAACTTCAGCAGAGAAATAGAAAATATAAAAAGGAACTAAATGGAAATTCTAAAACTGAAAAACACAATGTCTGAAATTTAAAAAATTAACTAGATGCACTTAATAGCAGAATGAAACACCAGAGGAAAGAGTAAGTGAACTTGAAGGTACAGCAATAAAAACTATCCGATCTGAAGAAGAGAGTTGGTTGAAATAAAATGAACAGAGCCTTATAGACCCATGAGAGAACATCAGTGGTCTAAAATAGGTGTGATTAGCATCCCTGAAGGAGAGAAAAGAGAGAATGGGGCCAGAAACAGTATTGGAAGAAAAAATGGTTGAACACTTCCCAAATTTGGTGAAGGACATATATTTAAAGATTCAAGCTCAGCAAAGTCCAAACAGGATAAATATGGAGAAAATTGCACCTATGTGTATCATAGTCAAACTGCTGAGAACCAAAGATCAAGAGAAAATCTCGAAATCAGCCAGAGAAAAACAGCACATTACATATAATGATTCAAATAACAATGGACTTCTCCTCAGAATCTGTGGATGCTAGAAGACAGTAGAAAAACATCTTTAAATTACTGGGGGAAAAAATCACTGGCGACCCAGAATTCTATGTTCAGTAAAAATATTCTTCAATAACAAAGGCAAAATAAAGACTCTCTTCAGATAAAGAGAGTCTCTCTCATGCTTATAATCCTTTATTCTTGCTGTTCCCTATGTCTGGAACACACAGTCTCTCCTCTAGTCCCCTCCCTATCTTCAGCCTGCTAACTCCTACTCATCCTTCACAACTAAGCTTAAACGCCACTTCCTCCAGGAAGCCTTCCTGATCCCCCAAGTCCAAGTTAGGTGTCCCTCACTAATACATCAATAGCCCCCCACATTTCTCCAGTCTTAGCATTTATCATGCTGTATGTAATTACATGAGTTGATTGTCTGTGACTTCACTAGACTATATGTTCCATTAGGGCATGCATCATGTTTTCCTTATTGGTGTATTTACAGTGCATGCAATAAGCACTCAATTAATATTATCGAATAAAGAAAAGAAAGTCTGATTCCAAAGTATTTTTTCCTTTCTACTATGCCAGGCTGTCATCATCGAGAAGGAGGTCCTGACACTACTATAAGATTGACTACTATTATACTCTCTTAAACTTTATGGAGAAATCTACTGTGCTTTGAAAAACTGAAGCTTTCATTGAACTATCATTTTCCTGTGATTTCATGGGCAATTACTGTTTGGAGGCTATCCATATGTGCTTAACATAGATCCTTGGTAATCAATGCTTGTGAAAATCCTCATTCAATACCACTTCAAGATAAATGATGAGTAACGTGGAAATGATTAAACTATGGTGCATCCAACTTATAGAATATTATGTAGGCACTAAAATTATATTTATAAACCTGTGTAATCATTTGAAAACACACTTATATGTTAAGTGGGAAAAAGACAAAACCAAAAATACAAAATTGTATGTATAGTGTGATTACATTGTTTTTGTAAAAAAAAAAAATCTATGTGGAAGGGAAAAATAATGCTAGAAAGAAATATAGCCAAATTATTGGCTGTGGTTTTCACTGGGTGATGGAACTACAGTTACTTTAAACAATTATTTTCTGTATTTCACAATTTTTTTTTAATAAACACATTATTTAAGCAGCATTATTCCTATAGTGAGTGTGGGGGGACTTTCTTTTTTAAAAAGTTTAAAATAGAAAGTCTAAGGGTAGGTAGAGGTCCCCTGATACACCAGACGACAATCACAAGTAAAACAGGACTGTGTTTAAGCCTCCTTTCTCTTTAACTTGTACCTTAATGGCCTGATACCACTCATAGATTAACTAAGTGCATGACCTTGTTGAAGGATGCTATAAGACTGGCCTCAGGAAAAGAAGAAAGGGGATCAGCAGTGGAAACTGCCAGAGGCAGAAGGAGAAAGAGACTAAGCAAAGAGATCAGAGAAAGTAAACATAAAAGAACAGGAAACGGGAGGGGGGAGGGAAAGACAAGAGGATAGGTATATGTATATACATACTTTCATACATTGGCACCCGCATGAAAAAGAGGAGCTGGTCATGGATTTTTATTACAGGCATAGCTAGCATATTTTTCATGTTATTTTATTATTATCTGTATTAAGAGTATGTGTGTTTGTGCCTCGTGCCTCACTATTCCCCAGGGGCACACTATGTATTTCTTCAGCCCACATGTGCTGTCATATCTGCCTGATGTTGCCAGGGAAGATCAACTGGACACTAGGTCTGGACATTCTGGAGCCTACTCTGGGAGCAAATTGCATAACCACGTGCCTATCTACGTGAGCTATAGATTTAGCAGACTATGTGGGACAGTCGGGAACATTCTGGGTGATAAAGGAGATCTGGTTGGGGATTCGGGAAGTCCCAGAGGCATTTATGGAACACAAGAAAGTAGATTAGTTCTCTCCGGGTCTAAACCCATTTATGACAAACAACTCGACAGCTCATAGCCAAGATTGTTTTTAAGATATTCATATTATTCTGTTGACTTTGTATATTGCTTCCGTCATCCTTGAAACTTTCACTGGGCTAGTGGGATGGCTGATGGGGGGGGTTCGATTATTAAATGTCATGCGACAGTGTTGGAATTAGAAGTTAATTTCTACATGGTTTGGTTTGAGTATAGTCATTTCCCAGAAAGGATTTCCAGCAACCTTGTCTTTTCTGTATGATAATCCATCTTTTAACCCACCTGGAAATCAGGAACAAGGAGACTTAAAAGTAGGACATGTAAAGGGACCAACACAAGATCTTAGCATCATTCATTGACCTTTAGAGGGTGGATGCAGTTGTCTTAGAGCTCCTGATGATATAATTTGTAGGGTAAAAAACTGTGGCTTCCATTACCGTACGCTAGAGTCTTGCACCATCCAATACAGTAGCCACTAGCCACATGTCACCAAATTTAAATTAAATTAAAACTTCAGCTCCTCAGTTGCCTGGCCACATTTCAAATGCTGAATAAGCACATGTGGCTAATGGCTACTGTATTGAACAGAGCAGATATAGAATATTTCCATCATCATAGAAGGTTCCATTGGACAGCACTGTGAATCTAGACTCGCAGGATGATGATCTGAGGATCAGGCATCCCTGCGTCTGCATGTAAAGTGACTTTTAAAAAAATTTTATTGGGGTATAGTTGATTTACAATGTTGTGCTAGCTTCAGGTGTACAGCAAAGTGAATCTGTTATACACATAATATATCCACTCTTTTTTAGATTCTTTTCCCATATAGGCCATTACAGAGTACTGAGTAGAGTTCCCTGTGCTGTACAGTAGGTCCTTATTAGTTATCTATTTTATATATAATAGTGTATATGTGTCAGTTCCAATCTTCCAATTTATCCTCCCCCCTTTACCCCTTGGTAACCATAAGTTTATTTTCTACATCTGTAACTCTATTTCTGTTTTGTAGATAAATTCATTTGTAGCCTTTTTTTAGATTCCACACATAAGTGATATCATATATTTGTCTTTCTTGGTCTGATTTACTTCACTCAGTATAACAATCTCTAGGTCCATCCATGTTGCTGCAAATGGCATTATTTCATTCTTTTTTATGGCTGAGTAATATTCCATTGTACATGTGTACCACATCTTCTTTATCCATTCCTCTGTTGATGGACATTTAGGTTGCTTCCATGTCCTGGCTATTGTAAATAGTGCTGCAATGAGCATTGGGGTGCATGTATCTTTTCGAATTATGGTTTTCTCTGGGTATATGCCCAGGATTGGGATTACTGGATCATATGGTAGCTCTATTTGCAGTTTTTAAAGGAACCTCCATACTGCTCTCCATAGTGGCTGTACCAGTTTACATTTCCACCAACAGTGTAGGAGGGTTCCTAAAGTGACTTATTTTTTTTTCTTACTTCAGGTTGTCTCTTTGCATCAATGTGCTCCAAGTGACACCAGGGAAACTAAGGCAGTTTAGCAGACCTTTTAACCCTCTTGCCACACACACACACACACACACACACACACACACACACACACACATAAGAATTCTCCCTTGGGGAATGGCTAAATAAAATGTGACATATTCGTTAAATGGAATACAATACAGCAGTTACAGGGAATGAGCTAGAAGTATCAACAAGGATAGATCTCAAAAACATTTTTGTGTGAAAAAAGTCAGTTGCTGAATGTAATCATTTATTGCACACAAAACAATACTACATTTTTCCTATGTAAGAGTATTTTTTTAAAAGGTCTGGAAGAGTACATATCAAACTAATGACAGTGCTAACTTCAAGGAGGGAGGAAAGGTGAATGGGATAAGGGACCAAAGGGATTTTTTTTAAAGGGATTTTTAGATTTTTCTGTAATGTTCTAAAATTTTAAAGAAAAATCTATTCATGTATTACTTGTGTAACTACAATTATTAAAACAGGACACAAATTTATATACATAACGTGAATATAAATATGTAAAAATATGGTGGTGAAAAAAATAAGGGAAGTATACAAAATCCTAATGATAGTTGTGTTAAGATGGTGGGTTTGTGGGTAATTATTTTATTCTATTTCCCTATTTTTTTTTTTTTTTTGTGGTACACGGGCCTCTCACTGTTGTGGCCTCTCCCGTTGCGGAGCACAGGCTCAGCGGCCATGGCTCACGGACCCAGCCGCTCCGCGGCATGTGGGATCTTCCTGGACCGGGGCACGAACCCGCGTCCCCTGCGTCGGTAGGCGGATTCTCAACCACTGGGCCACCAGGGAAGCCCATATTTCCCTATTTTTAAAAAGTTTTTTTTTTGTTTTATGGCTGTAATGCTAATACAATAAAAATTCTTAAATAAAAAATGAATCCGGGGACTTCCCTGGTGGCACAGTGGTTGAGAGTTTGCCTGCCAACGCAGGGAATACGGGTTCGAGTCCTGGTCCGGGAAGATCCCACATGCCGTGGAGCAACTGAGACTGTGGGCCACGGCTGCTGAGCCTGCACTCTAGAGCCCGTGAGCCACAACTGCTGAGCTTGTATGCCACGACTGCTGAGGCCCGCGTGCCTAGAGCCCATGCTCCGCAATACGAGAAGCCACCACAGTGAGAGGCCGCGCATCGCAACGAGGAGTAGCCCCCGCTCGCCGCAACTAGAAAAAGCCCCCGTGCATCAACTAAGACTCAACACAGCCTTAAATAAATAAATTAATTAATTTAAAAAAATGAATCCACCTTTATTCTGCTGACATAGTATTATCACACATTAGATGTAGTTCTTAAGAGGCAATGGGCTCTGGTATACAATTAGTGCCAGAAATAACAGCTCAATCTCATTTATGTAAAATATTTCAATTGTCCTTGGTGACAGTCTCCAAGTTTCAATTGGTCAATATAAAACCCCATTCTGCAGCTAATTCATACTGGCAGACACACTGGGACCCTACAGTTCCTAAAAACAGAGGATCCATTGGAATATTTACGAGAATTCCCTTCTTATGCCCAGGACACCTGACTGGTTATGGGCTTTGAAAATTGTTCAGATCAAAAATGCCTCCTCTGGGGATTTCCCTGGCGGTCCAGTGGTTACGACTCTGCACTTCCAGTGCAGGGGGTTCGGGTTTGATCCCTGGTCGGGGAACTAAGATCCCACATGCCATGCGGCATGGCCAAGGAGGTAAAAAAAAACTCTCCTCTGTAGTGTGGAACTCAGTTCCAAAAGCTGTTTCCTAAGAAAAATCTGGCTTCACCTGCACCCTACCTCCATGGGGATGCAAGGTCAACTTCCACGCAGGCAACAACACTGGTCAAGCTTCTCAACTTTCAAGCCAGAATGTTAACCCTGTCACCCAACCACCTGTTCATCTGGCTTCCAAAACGTATGGATCCTGCCTCAGTCAACAACAGAGCATACCAACTCTTCTGGGCTTCATCAGAGAATAAATGTAGTCAGCCTCTGAGGTCCTGTCAAAAGCCTGGCTGTGAGAAGAGATATTTATGGAATATATTATAAGGGACATTCTATCCATCCACTTCTTTAGGTGGCATTTTAAGTTGTGTCCTCAGATCAAGTTAGAGCACCAGAAGGTTACATGCCTGAACCATATTAGCTCAGCCCCTGCAGAAATGCTTTAATGTTATACCCTTGGCTTTTAGCCAGGGTAGTTACAAGAAAGTAATATGAAAATCTCTTCTGTGTGCATTATAAAACTGTTACTGAGGACATTGTCCCTTATGGTAAATCCCACATGAGAAATTTCTTATGGAATTTAGTGTCAGCGATGAACCATTATGTAGCTGTTAAAAATTGTAATTCTGGAAGACTAAATATGAAAACGTGTTTATGATATGTTCATTGAAAAAACAACACAGAATGGTACATAGGGTCTAATTGCAGCTATGAAAAATTATTTGTGTCTGTGGACAAGGACGGAAAGCTATAGGCAAAGATGAAAATTGCATGAGGGCGATGGGATTACGAATCTTTTATTTTTTTCAAAAAATTTTGTTTGCTGTAGCCCTGTCTTTTCAAGTGAGGGAAAGAAGAATTTAGTGACGAAAATCTCTATCTCTCTTGAGGAATTGCCACGTGTCTTTCTTTCTGATAAGAAGAATTGTGTAATTTACTGTGTTTTCCCCGTTCCCCTGGGCGGCCCAGAAGATTAATTTAATGTTCAGTCATCGCACATTAGCTGCTTTTTCCTCTACATGCCTCTGATGTTCTACTTCTATAATCTGATGACATTTGTACTGTTTTTTTTTTCTGGTAAAGTGCCTCAAATCCCTTATAGAAAGAGCAAAACATAAGGCATTTCCCACATTTTAAAAGTTATACACAAAGAAAATTGGAAAAATATAAGAAAGTAAAAAGAAAAAATAACCACTGTTAACACTTTTGGGTATTTCTTCCTATTTTTTTCTCAATGTATTTTAAACAAAATTATGAGCATATAAAGCATCACATCTAGCTCTTTTCATGCAATTTTAAAATACAAGCATCTTTTTGTGTATTGGACGCTCTTCTGGTAATAAGCCTAGTAAGTATCATGCCATTCGAAGGTTGAAACCATAGAGGCCTATAGGAATGGTTACTGAGAAAGCTCAAAGGTCAGTTCAAAGAGCCAGAAATGTGAGAGATGAAGCTTTGTGGACCTTATTCCTGCAGGGGACCAGGACAGAATTTGTGTGGGTGTGAATTGTAAGCTCAGGGCAGTCTAAAGCCAAAAGGGCAATCTAGAGTCTTGTACCCATATCAAACATCACAGAAAATAGGATTTTAGACCTAGGAGAGACTTTAGAGATCACCTAATACAGTATTCCCATTTTACAACGGAAAAAAACAAAGCCGAAGAGGTGAATTGATTTGTATAGGCTCTGGAGTCAGATGGCCTGGATTTGCACGTCTGCCTTACCACTTAGTAACTCTGGATCTTAAGTAGGTTCCTGTACCCTCTCTAAGTCTCATTTTCCTCTGTGAAATGAAAATAGCAATAGCATTTAATTTACATGCTTATCGTGTGGATTAAACCAGATAATCTGTGTAAAGCACTTAACACGGTGCCTAATACATAATAAAAACTCAATAGATGTTACTTATTAACAGTAGTGTAATTATTATCATTATTCAACTAGTTAGTGACAGAACAACGACAAGGACTCAGATCTCCTGACTCAACCTAGTGCTCTTTTTACTACATCAGACTGACTTCCAGGGTTTGGAAAGGACTGAAAGCTGCCTCGATCTTAGTAGTGGTGCCAACTCAAATCTACTTGGGGCTAAATCTTAGGACTTTAGTCTGGGGTGTACTTTATGCAAAAGCACGTAGCCTGGTGTCTGGAAATGTAGGCTCTTACGAAATGTTTATTAACTAAAAAGATTTTTAAAAACAACGACAGGGTTGGGAGGGTGTTGTTGGCTTCTACGAGAAGAACAAGAAATCTTTCACGGAAACACATAAAAGAAGGATTTAGGGAAGAGGGCTACAAAAACATGGATGTTCCATACACGTCTGTGAAGACCAGGGACAAGCTGAGGTTCCTTGAGCTTTCTCATTGTTATTTTTGTTAACCCCTTCATCTTTCTCTGTAGTTACTAGCAAAAACCCTATGCAAACCCTAGATGGGGGGAGGGGTGTTTTCAAAGCTGGGCAGGGTAAGAAAGAAGTGGGGAAATGTCTATCTCAATTCAAATGAATAAAGCCGGTTTGGCAGCAGGCTTGGGGGGTGGCACCCAGGTAGAAGAGTGGGTGGTGGCGGTGAAAGAGGCAAGAGAGCCAAACATCTTTGACCTTCAAGAGGAAAAAAACACGTGGGAATGGGGAGCCAGTTGAGATCATAAACTCCTGGCTTGCAACTGGGAAAAAGGCCTGTGCCCCCCATATCCTACCATATTTCTGTTTGTAACTTATAACTATAGCAGTTTTCTGGGGGCCTGCTGTTGGTCCTCTTTTTTTTTTAGTTTTATCGGAGGATGGGTGACTTACAATGTTGTGTTTAATTTCTGCAGTACAGCAAAGTGACTCAGTTATACATATATAAATTCTTTTTCATATTCTTCTCCATTACGGTTTATCACAGGATATTGAACATAGTTCCCTGTGCTATACAGTAGTAGGTCCTTGTTGTTTATCCATCCTATGTATAATAGTTTGCATCTGTGTTGGTCCTCTTTCATGACCAATGTCTCTTCTATTTTCCAAGGCCACCATGCTGACTCTCTCTCTTGACTAATGTATATTCCAACACTGCCACAGTAATAAAGTGCATAATTCTGACCTCTCTGGATGCATGCTTTAAAGTCTTGGTGTTCTTACCATTCCATCGATCCTTCAGCTCACCCTCCTAAAGCATCTGGAGGTCCTATGGTTTATAGTCATTTTCATCTGTCTGGAGTTACAAGGTATACCCTCATCTTAACAGTAAAGGCTCAATAAGCATTTGTGGATTGACTGAAGAATTTATACTCTAGTTGGGGAGACAATATGCCCTCATGAAATGAAAAGCCATGTAACCCCAAGCACAAAATGAAAGAATACAAACTGAGTTCATAGAGGCTCAGGAGATGCAAAGTTGTTAAGTGATCTGTCAGGTTGGGCTAGTTGGGGAAAGTTTCCAAGAGCATGTAAGTTTTGAGCTTTGAATTGGAAATTTAAGGTGATGGACATGAGTTGGTAGAGAGGTGGACCTTTCCAAACAAATGCACAAAGGGAGACAACACAAGATATAACTCAAGCCATGACAGGTGCCTGCCCCACCCTGCCATTTCCCTGTCTCAGCAGCTCCTCATGATCTGCCACCACACCTGTTTCAGTTAGAAGAGAGCTCCTTGTGACCTAGTGCCCACCAGGCTCCCTCTTCTACCAAATTCACTGCTCGTGCAGCACTTTCCGCGTACTCCAGGCTGTTCTGGAAGAGGCGTAGGCAGGAAATGTTCGCAGACATTGTGAGCAACTATATCCTGTCCCTCTAGTCTGGACCTCAGGTGGGAATACACAGTCTTCTCTTTACCCTCTATATGACAACTGCGTGTTGGAGTAGAAGAAGGCAGGAATATGTAGAACCAAGATGGTTATGTTACCATGAGCAGACTAATATCACTTTGAAGGTCTAATGTGCTGCGGCCTCTGAAAAACTTCAGGTGGTATGGCTTTACAACCGTGATGGGAAGAAAGCCTGGTCATCACAGAGCACGTATCAAGCAACACTGCCAATGGTATAATGCTAGGCACTATACAGATAAGTTAAATTACAGTCTCTACCCCTAGGAGCTTGTCATCTAACAGGAAAAATGGGACATGGCCAGGCAGTAAATAAATATGATACATTTATTAAAACGTTGTCAAATGCACAAGTGCAATGGTCACTCGATTCCTGACCTCATTCATTTGACAAACATTTATTGAATGTCTGTTATGTGGGCTCACAGAGATACATAAAACTCTGTCTCTGCCTTCAAGGAGTTCACAGTTTAGTGAAAGAGACATGCATACACATAAGCAAATAATTACAGTATAATATGGTTTATGCTATATAACATAAGCCTGCACAAAATGCTTGGGAATGCATAAGACAGAGAACTAACTGTACGTGAGGGAGACCAGGAAGGCTGAGTAAGAGTTTTCCAGAATAAGAGACTTGGGGAAGGGATGATGAGAGGGAGGACATCCCAGGATGTGGAGGGAAAGGTATAAAAGGGTATGTATGGCATTTCCAGGAAATAGTGTGAAACTCGAACTGGTCAGAATTTAATGTGCCCAGTGAAAGAGGAAGCAGGAAAGGTGGCCTGAATCTGAAGAGACCTGTATGCCTTGCTAAGGAGTTTGAACTTTATCACATAGGCAATGGGGAAAATCAAAGGAAGTTTTAAGCAGGGAAATGCTATGATCACATATAGGTGATATTCCAGTTCTCCTGCCTCCTAGCTGTGTGACTTTGGGCAAGTCACTAAATCTCTGGGCATTAGTGTCTTCGTCTGGAAAATGGGGATGACAGGGGTACCTACCTCACAGGGTTGATTTGAGGAGTAAAGGAGCTAGTTTATATAAAGCAGTCAGCACAGCGCCCAGCACATAATAAGTGCTCCATAAATTTTAGTTATTACCAGGAGTGTTTCTTAGAAAGGTTACTTTGTTGACAGCACAGAACATAAACTGCAGTTGGGAAAAGATTCGTGGTGGGAGGTCTGATTAAGACGATGCTGCAATTTAGTCCGGTGATAAATAAGATCCTGAACTGGGATTTGGATGTGGGAGGTTAGGGAGATGAAAAGATGAAGGGTAAATCTAGCTTAGGAGACTGGGTAGATTAGGACAACCATTAACCAAATTCTGAGATAAGAGTATCCAGAGGATAGGGGTGTGGGTGCAGGAACAGATAATGAGTTCTGTTTGGAACCTGTTGAATGAGAAGTGAAGCCGCCGAAGATGGGAACCTGGAGAATATCAATATTTGAGGAGAGGCCAGAAGAGCCAGTGGAGAAAACTGGTTAGCAACCGCACTATCAATGGGAACTGCGTATGGGGAGTCGAGAGCGGTGGGGGAGACACCATCATCAGCTAACCATTTGTTTATGTTCCCCAAGCCCTCTGCCCATCTCCTCAACACGAAAACAAGCCTATTCTTTAGTCAGTTCTTTGCTTCGTGCTTCTCGGTTTTCTGCTTCTTGCAGAGACCGCATTTTTTCCTTTTGCCCTCTTCCGATGGAAAGACGGAACGGTCTAACATCTCTCGACACGCTCATCTAGGCGATCCCGAATCACAAGGGAGGAGGGGGGAAGGGAAGAAAAGGAAGAACATGATTTTTAAAGAAAAGAAAAAGTCCGCGACGACCTCTAATAATTAATGTTCCCCCTCTCTATATCCTGCCACGCCGCTCTCCTGCCACCCAGATCGGGCTCCTGGCCGCGAAGTAGGACGGGAGATGTAGTCCCCAAGCCCGACCAGGCTGGCACGACTAGAGAACTCTGTTTCCCAAACCGCTCTCCAGGCGCGTGCGCAGATGGCTGCCCCGGCGAGTGGTAAACAGAGACGTCAGGCGGGGGCCGCAGCTTGGAGCAAAACAAAAGGGAAACCCGGGGGGCGGGGGGTGGGGGGGTTTGATAGGGGGATCGGTGCGGGAATTCGAGAGGCTGGGGCCGCGGGGACGTGGACCCGAGTAAGAGTTGGGGGGAGGGAAGAGGCGGGGGGAGGGGGAGTCAGGGGAGGGGCGAGTGACGCGGGGGAGCGGGGCGTGGGGGAGGGCAGTGATCCGGGTGGAGGAAATTCGGGAGGAGTGTCCGGGGGGCAGCAACTTAAAAGGGGGAGGGAACTGCGGCTAAAGAGACGTTCGGTGATGGGAGCGCGATTTGTGAGGGGATACGGTGCCTCAGGTTTAAAAGAGCAGGAAGCTGAGTGAGAGGTTGGGGAAAAAGTGCCTTCGCTAGGCGAAGGTTACAGGTGGTGTCTCGGAAAGAGCTCCGAGGCTGCAGGCTGTAGTGGAGGAGAGGATCAGAGAACTAACTGTGTGCAAGGGACAGCTTAGGGGCTAGCGTCCAGGGGCGAGGGGGAAGTTCGAGACTTTCTGAGGACTGGCAGGAATGTGCCTCCTGGCCCTCGGTGCTTCCCCCCTGGGGGGAGGCATCGCGAGGGACTGTGGCAGG
The DNA here is from genome assembly GCF_964270905.1 of Leucopleurus acutus. Taxonomy (NCBI): domain Eukaryota; kingdom Metazoa; phylum Chordata; class Mammalia; order Artiodactyla; family Delphinidae; genus Leucopleurus; species Leucopleurus acutus. The sequence goes on from NC_139148.1 coordinate 60,628,124, forward strand.
CTCCTCTGAACGCTGAGCGGCGGAGGTCCAACTCCACGTATGGATCCAGTGAATGAGAATTCAGCCAGAGAGGCTGCCGCGCTCGTAGACCTCGATCCCGACTTCGAACCCCAGAGCCGTCCCCGCTCCTGCACCTGGCCCCTTCCCCGACCAGAGCTCGCTCCCGAGCCGTCCGAGCCGGCCGAGGTGGAGTCAGGTCTGGGAGAGAAGGTACACACGGAGGGGCGCTCGGAGGGGCGCTCCCAGCCGACCCTGTTGCCCTCCCGGCTCCCTGACCCGGCAGGGGGCCCCCAGCCTGGGATCCTGGGGGCCGTAACAGGTCCTCGGAAGGGAGGCTCCCGCCGGAATGCCTGGGGAAATCAGTCATATGCAGAACTCATCAGCCAGGCCATTGAAAGCGCCCCCGAGAAGCGACTGACACTCGCCCAGATCTATGAGTGGATGGTCCGCACAGTGCCCTACTTCAAGGACAAGGGTGACAGCAACAGCTCAGCAGGATGGAAGGTAACTATGACCCCCTTACCTCCGTCCCAATACCCGTCTGCTCCTGGTCCCCCCAGTCTCCTTACCTCTACTCTGGGGCCCCTTTTACACCCCTAGCCCAGAGGTCCACCTTCCGTCGTCATTTAGACAAACATTTACTTAAGACATAGTATATGCCGCTGGGTGCTTGATGCTGGAGGATCACAGATGAATAAGACACTGTCCTTGCCCTGGAGAAAATCGAATTCTCTGCTCACTGCTCAACACTCCCAGCACTTTGGCTTGGCCTGCCCCAAACACTTATCCCCACAGAGAAGTCTTTATCCTATGTACAGCAGGAACTGTGTGGATTCCCCACAGGAACCTAGCCTTCCCTCCTCCCCCACCTCCCACCCCAACACCTTTTCTCCCATTCCTGTGGGATCACTTGGATTCCCTGCTTGCCTCCCAATACCTCAGGGTAGAAGTACTGTTCTAGGACTCTGCTACCCAAGAAGATGGAGTGAAGTGGCGAAAGGTAAAAAGAGTGATATCCATGTGGTAAGGTAGCAGATCTTATGCACTAAGAAAAAAGGGTGGGCTGTCTCGGTTTACCCTATATAATGCCAAGAAACTCTCCTTAGTAAGGGGCTATCCAAGTTGTGGGGGGAAGTTTTCATTTACTGTTGAGGAATATTTATGGAAAAAATAGATAGGGCTCTGACTTCAGAGCACAAGGTTGGGAGCTCCCTTGGCCTTCCACGAGGAAACTGCGAGGAAAGATCTCGCTAGATGCTCTGAAAGCTTGTCCTGAGAAATATGGGACTCTAATCACAAGATTTGGGAGCTTTAACTCCTATTGACGCCTTGTGCCCCCATAGGTGGTGAGATCAGCATGCAAGGAAATGCAGAGGGTTGAGTGAGCAGAGGAGGGTCTTCTCCTAGGTATAAGAGATCAAGGGATCGGATCCGCAGTATCCCCAGGGGTTGGGCAGAACAGAAAGCAGGACAGCTGACTGAGACCCTTGGCACTATTTCTGGGTAGACTGCCACACCACAGTCTCAGCTCATACAGAGCTCCCCTCCTTGGACCCAGCCTACACAGCTGTTTTTCTTTTCTCTTAGGTTCATTTTCCAGGGTAGAAGAAATAACCATGAGTTGTTAGTTATGCTGTGGTAGTGTAGTCCCTCCTTAGAATTTACATTTGTACGGGGTTTTTTAGTTTACAAAGTAATTAAAAATTTTAATTTCATTTATCTTCACAGCAATTCTGAGATTCCACATTTTACATATTAGGAAACTAAGGTACAGAAAGGTTAGGAAACTCGCCAAAATCGATAGAATGAGGACTTGAACTCAGGTCTAACTATAAATCATATGCTCTTTCTGCTAATCCATGCTGCCATGGAATGATGGCAAAGTCAAATCAGGCCAAATCTGGGGCCTCCAAGGCCCTCACCTCCCACTCCCCACCCCCACCCCACTCCAAGGGGGAGACCTCAAGACTGAGCTGGCTTCCCTGGTGATGTGCCAAGGTTACTACCACTCCACCAGGGGGCGGCACTCACCTAGAACAAGAAGGCTTAATTTAGGTGGCTGGGGGAGCAATTAGCAGTCACCCCCCTTCCAACAGGTTAGAACGGTAGGCTTCTAGGGAGCCGACCTCTCCAGGTAGGAGGCTGTACAATGTACTAGTTCCAAGGCCTAAAGAAGAGAGGATGAACAAATGGCACTCGTGGGTACTGAGTAGTAGGGAAAGGAATGAGCCTTCTCAGTAGACCCAGAGTTAGAGGATGGGAAGGCAGGGGGTGCGGGGGGGGGGGGGAAATCACAGTGCCAAAAGTCACCGTGGTTCTCAGTTACTAAGAGCCCAGGCTGGATGGACAAGTGTGATTCCTTGAAGGAACCAAAAACATTAACGCAGCCAGAGGAGTTGGAATGCCATTACTACAGACAATGACTTCTAAAGAGCCCTGGAGCAAGAGGCTGCTTAAACATCTTTCCCCAGGCAGAGGGTCTCCTTATCTAGAGCATCAGTCTGAAACACATGAAGTGATTTCTGACTGTCCATAGCCTCAACCTGCTAGTTGCTCTAAGCCCTTCTGGGCTCCTCCCAAGTTTCTAAACACTAAAGACCTTCATGTGGGAGGTCAAATGCCTCTAAGGTTGGAGATCCTATGCACAAATTCCTGAGGAGAAGTGGGGAAAAGGAGGTAGGAAAGAGAAGGGAGGTTCCTGGAGGGTGGGGTGGGGCGGACACAAAAGGATGGTGTAACTAGCCTGGAGCAGCCAGTAGAAATAAGCTGCTCTGGGGGCTCAAGAAGCTGCCAATCTCAGCTCCCTGGGCCCCTGGAGAAAAAAACTTATCTCTAGCAGAAAATCAGCAGCGAGGGAGGAAGGAAGAACACAGCTTCTAATACTCAAGGCACTCAAGAGCTGACGGAGCCTCAAGGGGAGATTCACCATCCGTCACCAGAGGGCCACCCACCAATCAGGCAACAAATATTGATTATGTACTGGGAGATTGGCACTCTGAGGGGGGCACTGCTGGGGGCTGCCCACCTGGACAACGTGTCCTGGCGTTTACACTTGATAAGACGAATTACTTGAAACCATAAACAGCATAATGTAGATTGGGGAAATTTGTGTGGAACAGATGAAAAATGCTGTACAAGAAATTTGGCTGCAGAAGTCAAGCAACCACTTTAGAAAAGAGAGAGGACTTCAGCTTTATCTTGACGAGCTAGTAGAATTTAGAGAGGGGGGAGATCCTTCCCCGGACAAGGAGGGAGGGAGGGGAGGGATGGGCCTGGTGTATTTGAGGCACAGAGAGAAGCCTGGCCTGAATGTACTTGAGGGTGTGTGTCCAGGAATTGGGAGAAATCAGAAAAAAGGAATCTGCCGATCCTATAGAGAGTCGGGGCCCAAATGCCCTGTACAGAGTGGAGCACCAGCCTTGCTGAGGTTCCAGCCCCTCAGCCAGTTCCGAGGACCGGCTCAGGACAGGGTGGGTCTGTCCTGGGCTGCTGTTGCGCCACTGTCCTGTAAATTCCACCCAAGCCTGCACTCAAGGAAAGGGGTGGAGCTGTGGAACGCTCTTTCCCACTTGAGCCTAGTTCTTGCTGAACCAGGAGTGCGTCTTCTCAACGCCCACAAGCCCCAGACAGCCACCAGAGACTTGGGAGGGGTAGAGTGCTGTGAGCTCTTGCGGGGGGTGCGGGGAGGGGGGCACAGTGCCCTCTGACTAGCTCATTGCTCGGGTGGGAACTGTGTGTGGTCTCATCCCCTGCCACCACCCCCCACCCCTACCTTTGCCTCTTTTCCCCCTGGATTTGAATAGCTTTGCGTCTCCAGGAATGCCCCCGCTGCATCCCAGCGTCCTTTTAGACTGCACTGCCGGCCGCTGACCTTCCTTTCCTGTTGCCTCTGCCCCCTCCAGAACTCGATCCGCCACAACCTGTCCCTGCACAGCAAGTTCATCAAGGTTCACAACGAGGCTACCGGCAAGAGCTCTTGGTGGATGCTGAATCCAGAGGGAGGCAAGAGTGGCAAGGCGCCCCGCCGCCGGGCAGCCTCCATGGATAGCAGCAGCAAGCTGCTCCGGGGCCGCAGCAAGGCCCCCAAGAAGAAACCAGCTGTGCTGCCAGCTCCGCCCGAAGGTGCCACTCCGAGGAGCCCTGTTGGCCACTTTGCCAAGTGGTCAGGCAGCCCTTGCTCTCGAAACCGCGAGGAAGCTGATGTGTGGAGCACCTTCCGTCCACGAAGCAGTTCCAATGCTAGCACTGTCAGCACCCGGCCCTCCCCCAGGAGGCCAGAGCCTGAGGTGCTGGCGGAAGAGGAAATGCCAGCCTCGGCCAGCAGCTATGCTGGGGGTGTCCCTCCCACCCTAAAAGAAGATCTGGAGCTGTTAGATGGGCTCAATCTCACATCTCCCCATTCCCTGCTGTCTCGGAGCAGCCTCTCTGGCTTCTCTTTGCAGCATCCTGGGGTTTCAGGCCCTTTACACACCTACAGCACCTCCCTCTTCAGCCCAGCAGAGGGGCCCCTGTCAGCAGGAGAAGGGTGCTTCTCAAGCTCCCAGTCCCTGGAGGCCCTGCTCACCTCTGATACGCCACCACCTCCTGCTGATGTCCTCATGACCCAGGTAGATCCCATTCTGTCCCAGGCTCCGACACTTCTGTTGCTGGGGGGGATACCTTCCTCCAGTAAGCTAGGCACAGGGGGTGGCCTGTGTCCTAAGCCCCTAGAGGCTCCAGGCCCCAGTGGTCTGGTTCCCACCCTTCCGATGATAGCACCAGCACCGCCTCCAGTCATGGCGGGTGCTCCCGTCCCCAAGCCCCTGGGGGCTCCTGTGCTCACACCTCCTACTGAAGCTCCAAGCCAAGACCGAATGCCTCAGGATCTCGATCTTGATATGTACATGGAGAATCTGGAGTGTGACATGGATAACATCATCAGTGACCTCATGGATGGGGGCGAAGGACTGGACTTCAACTTTGAGCCAGGTACGGCACCGCCGAATCACGGTAGCATCTCACAACCTATACCTCCTCCTAGGTGTCCAGCTAGTCCTGTGATTGAGCAAAGGAGAGCTAGAACAAGGGGTAGCTGGAGGTCCCGGGGAACTGGAAGGGCGATGTCATGTTAGAGTGGCATAGTTTCCAGATGGGACCTCCAGGCCCCTCAGCAGTGCTCACCCCTACAAGGTAGCATGGGAGAGGTGGGGAAGGGGCCGTCTCTGTTTTCCTTGGTGTGGATCTTGATGGTGGAAAGTTGTCATGCCCCAGATGAGCCTCTTACGTTGTCCTCCGTTTTCTCTTCCCACAGATCCCTGAGCCATTGGCTGGCAGCTTTATTCCCTGCTTCAGAGACGGAGCCAGGCGTGCCCATATCCACTCTTTACCCTTGACCCCTCCCTGGGAATTTGGGACCCTGCTTTAGAGCTAGGGTAGGGTCTGCTCACCTGGGTGTTGAGGAAATTATAAAGCTGGGGGTGGGGAGGGAAAGGGGAGGGGGAAAGGGAGAGGGTTTATTCTCACTGTGCCAATTAGGGGGTAAGGCCCCCCTCTCAGGAGCCATCCTTGGGCCCCTCCCATTCCCACCCCATAGGTTTTGTAGCAGGGGCGGGCAGTACTGTTGGAAATGTGAAGTCACCAGTGGCCTTACCCCTGCCTTTGGGAGCAGGATTTTTTGTAGAGTCTTATCTGAGCTGGTCCAGGCTGGGTTGAGCCTGGGATTTTTATGCAGTGGCCCCTTGGGCCAGTGGTGTGGGACTGGGGGGGGGTGGTAATGGGGAGCTGGAAGGGCCGAGGTCTGAAGCCTGGAGTGGCTCACCAGGCCAAATCACCCTTGGATGGCTACAGATAACAGAAAGGCTTTTTATAAACTTTTAAAGAAATATAAACACAAATATAGAGATTTTTAACAGTGGCAAGGTGCTAGTGATGGGGAGAATGCTTTCTTCTTTCTGAAGGCTTTGTCATAGTGACCTGATGCAAACACTACAGACATTACTCCGGGAAACATGGGGGAAATAGGGGAGAGAACCCCAGGGCAGCAGAGAGCAGGGGGCAAGGGGAAGAGCTCCCGTGAGGACCAGGTGTAAAACATGGCCTACACGGAACTAGCTTGGAGTTTCCCTAAGCCAGGTCCCCTCACTCTGTCACCTTGTGCCTGGGAGTGTGGTGTTGGGGTACAGTCACACTCTCGTGTGACCCCCTGTGGGTTCGTGCTATGGTGGGAGAGTGTGTTGAGGGCCAGGAATGAGTTTGTGGCCTGGGAAGGGGGTGGGAGGGGGGAGAAGAGAAGGAGGGAAGGATTTAGGGTGGTAAAGTTAGGCACAGAGACCTCCCTGTTCAAGGCCCCAGACAGCTGTCCCTGCCCTTCTTCCCCTTGCCTGACTGCAGGGGTTATGTGGAAGTGTGTGCAGTAGCAGGCAGGGGGAGGGGCGGAACAGGGAAAGGGGAGCTGGGGAGCTTGGCTGAGGGTCTGGGAAATGAGCAGGGATGGAGGGGAATGTGGATCAGGTTTACTAGCACCTGCTAGGAAAGGCCATCTGGGGCTCCTTCTCCACCCTAGCCCCCAAAGCAGCCCCTCCCCCAGTCCCCTTTGCATTGTCCCCTCCCCCGCCCCTGCTGTGGGTTCCCATCATTTCCTGTGTCAGCGCCTGGCCTACCCAGATTGTATCATGTGCTAGATTGGAGTGGGGAAGTGTGTCAAATCAATAAATGAATAAATTCAATAAATGCCTATAACCAGCTCTGGTTTCTGCTGCCTCGCTGTTCCCCGCGGATAGCGGAGGGGGAGGTAGGGACTGCCCAGAGGCAGACTGATGGGAGGTGGGGGAATTTCAGACGGGGACTTGGTGGAGTGTGGCGGGGGGGGGGGGGGGGGGGGGGGGGGGGGGGGATGCCCATCCGTCACCTAACCCCAGCAGGAGTAGGCGGGCTGTGATAGGCCTCCCAGGGGGAGGTAGTCTGGTTGGAGAAGACCCCACCCCCCACTCTGTCCCTCAAAGGCTCATTGTGCTTGACTTCGCTGTCTTTCCTCACCCCCACCCATGTGCTTGCCCTCGCTGCTCCTACCCACCCTGAGAGCCTCCACAATGCCTGGCGCAGACTTAAGCCTTGGTGCAGATATTGGGAGAAGTCTTTCTTGAAAAAAGGAACCTCACATTAAATGCCAGTAATTTCATACCTAGTATTGCTGCTCTCAGTTGGTCACTTTATTTTGCTGGCGACCTTTATCCCTACTACGAGTTAAGTTCGCTTTGGTCTTAACGGGTGGACCACTGCGAGTGGTCCCTCCTCCATCTGAGCGTCCTGATGATTTGGACTGGAAAAGGATAGGGTCAGTAAGTAGAGAAAGAGGCCCCTGCAGGGAAGCTTTCTACAAACTAGGACCGAAGGCAGGACAAAAGAGGTGAGAGGCAGGTCTTGGGCATGGATGTTGGATTTGGAAAGGAAATTCATCCCAGAGGGCCAGGGTGGAGGAGCCTTCCGTAGACTGGCGGGGGAAAGGAGGTTGCTGAGACAGACCATGTTTGGGAAGACTTACTGGGAGTTTCACTGATTTCCCTGACGATTTCCCTGACGATTTCCCTGACGATTTCATTGACGATTTCATTGACGATTTCATTGACGATTTCATTGACGATTTCACTGACGATTCAGTTCGAGCACGTTTCTTGGCTTCTTGTCTTCTAAGCATTTTTATTTGACCCCTCCGCAGGAGGTCACATTGTGTATGCAAGGCATCTAGGAACCAGGAAAAGGCACCCCCACCTCCGAGGACTGGAGAACTTCCCTTCCCATCCTGTCCCTCCCATCATTCAAATGATCACTTGGAGTAACCGGGCCTAAAGCTAGGCTGAGGAGTGACCTGAAGGTGCCCAAGCTTTGCTCTTTTCAGTGGCAATCGGGACACCAAGACTCCAAGAGCGAAAGGTGAAGGGAAAGATGGGAATGATGTGGTGGGGATAGGGAGATGTACTGAGGAGATGGCTGAGAAACAGCGAGGAGGGATGAGTGACACAGGCACACTGCACCTGGTTTGAGCTAAACATCCCTTCTGAAGTGGCCCTAGACCCTATTCCCCTTTTCCTAGGATCTTGTGATCCTGCCTGATGGACTACACCAGCCCCACCCTATATTCTCCATCACCCACCATTATACAGTACCCTCCATGTGCCTTCTTCCTCCACCATGCTCCTTACCAATTAGCTTGGGATCTGGGTTCTTCAGGAGGGGCACAAAAGCTCTGTAGACATTCTGAAGTACAGTTCCTGTGAACACGGCAGTGCATGATCCCCAGCCCCCGTCACCCAGCCTCCACCCTTCCAAAGCCCAAGATTTCAGGACCCTAACACTCAACACTACCTTGAGCTGGTGTAACTTATTTTCTCCCCTCTGGTCCATCCCTAGGTCAGGTCAGGGGAGGGGGGGAGCAGTGCATAGAATGTGCTAACCTAACCAATGTCATAGAGGCAGTGCCCTTCCTTAGGCTGACTAGAGACGGTCAATTTGGATCTGGTTTAGGGGCCCTATTTGAAGGGCCAGGTCCACAGTCCATCTTTGGGGCCTTGCTCTATCTCTGGGGAATGCTCCCAAGCCGCTACCTGCTAACCCATGCTCCACCCTGCAAACGTAGTAGGTGTCTCGAGCTGTAAGGAATTTGTTGGCATAGTCTCCAAGGGTCTTCTTCAGGAAAAACATCTGCATTGTCCCCATTGCATCACACAAATCGATGATGTCTGGAGGGAGACCACAGGGTAATTGGGGCAGCTAAGGAGGGAGAGAGGGAGCAAAAGAGGCCAGTGATCCTATTCAGAACGTGTTGGAGGAAGCTGTCTGGATTCAAGAAGCTCTCTTCTTGGCAGGAGGAGGACTTGACGGCTAGAGATGACCCTGCTACTTCTGATCCTTGGCCATGAGTCTCCTCCCCACACTCCTCACCTGTTTTAGGCACCCCCACTTCATGACGGACATATTGCAGCAACAGGAGGACAGAACAATTAGTATTGGCCAGAAACTGCTGATTATCTGAGAAGAGATGGCACGGGGTATGTGGTCCTTCCGCAGTTATACCACCTCTGTGATCTCCACTGCCCTCCAACATCCCCAACCCTACACATAGACATCAGCTATGTGATACCCCTCACCTCCATGTTCGACATAGATGAACATGCTCTGAAGATCTTCTCATTCTTCAGAGAGTCTTAATAAGTCATGGCAGAAGGAGGGTGTTCTAGAGGCCTTGGGGGGCCAAGTGGGCCCATAAGGTCGGGGGACTGGAGAGGAAGATGGATTAAATTGGCTGAGGAGGTCCAGACTGTGCAAACAGGAGAGAGCTATGGGCAGTTGTGGATAAGCAGCATCCTTAGGGGTAGGGCCTGAGGCTGCAGCTGAGGGATTATGAGGTCAGAAGTGGTATGTGTGACAGAAGGTGAGGTAAGGCTAAGGAAAGAAGAACCTGGGTGGGGTCTATAAAAGATTTGTTAAAATGGGGGCAACAACAACAACAAAAGAAAATGGGGGCAGCATGGTAAATCTAACTCTAAACTGGCCCTTAGAAGGAGTATAGGATACCTAGAGAAAAGTCCGTTTCTGGAACAGCACTCTTTTCGAGTGAGTCTGTAGTGCCGCTGCCTCCGCGGCATGAATCCACCGCGCCTCTTTCCTCCCCTCGGCACCATGCCTCCCACCCGCATTGCACCCCACGTTTCCATTGCTTCCCCCCCCAACAGCAGACTTCCTTGATGATTATCAACAGAACTTTTATTTCTCATTCGTTTCTGGAACAGTTGAAGGGTAGATGGAAAGGGGGAGGGAGGGAGGGACAGCAGAAGCAATGCTGTGAGGAGGAAGGGCTGGGCTGGGGGAGATGAGAAACATGGACAGGGCAAAGGGGCAATTCTCAAGTAGGAGATATTAAATGAGAAGGCAGTTATAGGGGGCACAAAATTCAAAATCTGCCACAGGGGGGCGAGGTGAGCCCTGGACCCAGGTTGGTTGGACAAGGGCAAGTTAGTAAAATTTAGGGCTACAGGGCCCTGGGGTTCTGTCAGGGTGTCAGGGCTCAGGTTTCAGGGTGTAACATGGAGGAGCCCAGTAGGGGCTATGCTGGCTGCAGGGGGAGCCCCCAGGCCCTTCCCCTCCTTTTGGGGGGATCTCACTGACGTGGCAAAGCCGTTCACTGTAGTCTGGCTGCAGACTTTCTGCCAGTCCCTTAGACACACCACTCCAGGCCTAAAGACAGATATCTCCAGGTCAGGGCTCAATTAGGAGCAGGAAGTAGAAGACCCAGGCTCTGTGCCAGGGGAACTCTCCCAAGATCTGCAACCACTGTGATTACAGAAGGGACACACACACTCCTGGGCCCTCAATACCACTGTTTCCATCTGCCTCAACCAATCTAGGATCAGTTCTTCTGGGTGTCTCTCTGCATCTAGCCTATCCCCCAACTGGTCGGCCACATCCTGTTAGTGCAAGCCTCCCTCCCCTCCCCTCTGCCCCCCATGCTCTGTCTGTCTAGCTGGCAGGCAGTTGGCCATTGACAGACTGCAGTCTGCCTATGACAATGTTCTCACCGAAAAGTTCCCGTGGTATTCAGTAACCAGATCCTCTAGGTTCTTGAGGGTAGGAATTCGGGGCATCATCCTGAGTGGGGAGAAAGAGGGAGCAGGAACACATCGGTTACGCTCTTTTATTACCCTTCTCGCAGTTCTCCCACATGGAATGAAGCGATTCTGTGTTGTCTGCGCCTGCATCTTCCTTCCATCACCATGCCCACTTGGGTGATCCCTCATTCCTTACTGTCCCGCCCTCTACTCCTGGAGACTCGGTAACAACCCTCTTCCCCTATTCCCAGCCCCCACCTCATTTTTCTGGGATTCCGAATTCTCACCGTTCCAGCCAGCAGTACAAACAGATGAGGATCACGATAGATGCCATGGAGACAAGGGGGATCAGCACAGCTTTCCATGCAAACAACGAAAGAGTCTCAGGATTCTCTATGGAAAAGAGGAAAGGAAAAGAGACCGAACATTTGTAGCGCCCCTACTACGTGCCAACATTTAGAGCCCCAACTTGGTGCCAGACACTGTGCCAGACGCTATCTGTATACTTAATCCTCAAAACTCCTGAGCGGGGCGGGGAGCAATTATTATCTCCATTTTACAGATGAGGAAACAGAATCAAAGAGGTGAGTGATGTGCCCAAGGTCAAAGAGGTAGGAAGTGGCAGAGGCAGGTTTAAACCCTAGATTTGCCTGATTCCAAAGCCACCTTTACCATGCAGGCTTTCTGGGAATGCTGCGGGGAAATTTTATACATTCTGTATCCCCTTTGAGGACCCCCTCAGCCTCCTTCCCAATCCACCCCCCTACTGTAACAACACACTGATCCAACCCTACACAGAAAAATCCTGCTTCCTGGGGGTTAGAGTTGAACAGTGAGGGGAGATGAGCCACCAAGTTTGGGGGCTTAGGGGTAGGGAGGTAGGGCAAAAGACAGTGGTGCTAGAAAGGTTCCTGGGCTCATGGGTTGGGGTGATGCATTAGGCCCATTTTACCCTTTGAAGTATTGCTGCCCCAGTGAACGGGGCAGCTCCAGTCACTCCATTGCTGAGCGCTTCCACAGAGTGGGTTATAGCGGCTTCGAACACGGAACGTGTAGAATTTCTGTGCATCCACGCTAGGCAGAGAGAAGCTATGTCTCTGATCCACGGCTTGTTCCTTGAGGTGAAAGAGGGTGAGGGAAAGATGGGTGTCTATAAAAGAAGGGAGAATGGAAACTGCTGCCCCCCACCCCCACCCCAGGTCATCTTCTGGTTCTTCCCAGTTTCTCCCTCCTCTCTTGACTACTCAAGCCACACTGCTCCCTTCACTGCCTAGAATTTAATGCCTCCTTAAAGGCTTGCCTTTGTTTACTTGCCTTTCTGGCTTTGGGAAGAGCATGGGTAGGGAAACCTTGAGGAAAACTCACTGGTGATGAGAGGGAAAGGAGTCAGAGGAGGGTGGAAGGTGGGCAGGGGAACTGGGAGGCACAGAACAGGAGCTGGGGATCAGACCTTCCTATTGGCTAATTGAATCCTTCATCCCCACTTGCTCAGCCTGAGCTGCTATCCCCACTCACTCACAGTCCAGCTGTGGTCCCGGTCACTCCGGTACTGCACCAGGTGCTCCAAACAATGGTCCAAGTGTCTGTTGCTCCAGCTCAGTTCTAGCTGGAATTCACTCAGGTTGCGAAGTGTCAGATTCTCCGGAGCCCAGGGGATCACTGGAGATATGTGTGCGTGTGTGGTCATTCCCCTGGCCTAGACAAGTCAGGATCCTGAAGGTAGTGCGCCTGAGCCCTCCTCCCTTCCCCATTCTATTCCTCGCCTCTTTTCTGCCCAAGTACCCTTATGGTGAAAGAACACTAGTTTATATACCCCTTTCCTCAATACCCCACAATATCCTTTGACCCTCCTATCCAAATTACCCAGATCCTGCAGTTTTAGCAACTGTTCGGGCTGCCTCCTGTGTTCCCATGGGTCCTGGAGCTGGACAACAAATGTTTGGTAGAGATGGATCTCCTTTTTTCCAAACCAACAGCCAGAAGTGATCCCTTCAGAGAATAGATAGTGGCCACACTCTTGGAGTTTATCATCATCATTAAAGTTCTTGTACCTAGAGAAGGATTTCAAGGAAGAAGAACAGTGAGGTAAACTTGGGTACTCCGGATTTCCACAGCCCAGCCTCAGCTCCTCTGAACTGACTTATGACTCACCCCACGAGAAAACAGTGGGGAGCCTGGGATACTCTTGGTCCCCACGCAGTCTCTCACATCTAGCCCACCTCCTCTTCCTCCCCCGTGCGATTCCCTCTCCCCTTCTCATACCTATAATGCAGAGTCAGGTTGGTGCGCTGGGGCTCAGAGCTGCTGTTCCAGGTGCAATTCATGTACTCGACATTGAACACAAAACACTGAACCTTTGGGAGGGGCAGAGTGGAAACACTGAGGGTCCCAGCGGGTGTAGAGGTCAGGAAGAAATCTAGGTTGGGGAGAAAATGAAGTGGGGGAGGGTAAGAGAAGACACGATGGTCAGAAGAAGCAGTGTGAGGCAGGGAACCCTTCCCCTTGCCCTCCCCATGGTACTCTTAAAACTCTGCCCGCATCCTAATGTCCAGTGGCAGGTTCCAGAATTCAGTAGGACCCCTTCCCACAGCTTCCCTTCTCACCAACCTCCTCCAGTCCCAGGTTTCCCACCAGCTGTGATGTCTTCATTCCCATTGGGCATGAGGACCTTTGGGTTCAGCCCCACCCCCAGCAGAGGCAGTTGCAGGAATAAGAGGGATCTGAGTGGCAATGGTGGCTTCAACATGGCGCTTACTCTTCGTTCCCTGGGTGTAGACTGTGTCAGGAACCTGGGCCCCTTACCCACTACCCCTCCCCACCCACACATTTCCTTCTGTCATAACTTCCGGTGGAAAGAACCTTAGAAGCCAGGGCTTTACGGAGGGTGTGGTGAATGTGTGCTATGACACAGGCTAAATCCTCTGGGAGATTAGGTGTTAATCTAATCTGTAGCAGTAACACCACCACTGTAATGTGGTGTTAAGTAGAGACTAAAGCTGGGTATCCAAAATTGTCACAGACCCAAGAAGCCTCAGACTACCTAGATCCTGGGAAGGATCTGCTCATCACCACCACCATTCCCGGCCACCTTCTCATCTAAATTATTTTATCCCATATAGTGGAGTGTCTGAACCTCCCTCCATCCTATGCTATGCTCCTTCCTTGGCTCAGTCACCCTGAAACCGCTATCAAAGCTCTACTGTCTTGGCTGGATGGAAATTGCAGTCTTGGCTCCCGTGGGCACATCTATAGCTATCTTTCCCCTGACCTTATCCAAACCAGAATAGCCACCCTTAGCTGTTGCGAGAGCTGGGTCCCCATTGTGACTGGTGAGGAGGTCTGACTTAGAAGTAGATTCTGGAAATGAAGGAACAACAATACTGGCTTCAAACTCCTCATCTTCCCCTGAATCTGCTTCTCTTCCTGTGTTCCATATCTCAGTTAATGGTATCATCACTCTCTCAGTCACCCAGACTTCAAACCTCAAAGTCATCTTCGATTCCTCCGTCTCTCTCACCCTGAGAATCCTATCAGCTCTACTTCTGTTGTGTTTCTCCCAGTCGTGTCCTCCTTTCCATGACCACGGCCATGGTGCTAAATCAGCCTTTCATTCCCTCTAGTCACGATTAGTACTAGAACCCACTAACTGGCCTCCCTTTCTAAAGGCCCCCTGCTCTCTAAACCACTCTTCATTCTGTTGCCAGATGTATCTTCCCCCAAATGCAGAGCTGATTGGAGACACTATTTACATAAAGTTTATTTAGTAAACATTTACTGAGCCTTTAATATGTGCCAGGCACTATGCTTATATTCTAACCCACCCTAATTTTCCGTGGGTTTAAATTCCTCAGGGTTAGCGCAAATGTTACCTCCTCCAATATGTCTTCCTCTCCCCAATCAGAATTAATTTGTCTTTCCATTGTGATTCAATAGCATTGTGTTATTGTTACTTTTATTTGTTATGTGCTAGTTTTATTATTTTTTATTTATTGTTATTTGTTACTTTTATTACAGCACTCTATATTTTCTCTAAAAGGCAATACCATCATAAAAAGAATATCAAGAGTCAAGAAAAGTATGATATCACTTATATGTGAAATCTAAAAAAATACAACAGGGAATTCCCTGGTGGTCCAGTGGTTAGGGCTCCGCCCTTCCACTGCAGGAGGCACGGGTTCCATCCCTGGTGGGGGAACTGGGGAACTAAGATCGTGCGAGCCGCGCGGCCAAAAAAAAAAAAAAAGATAAAAAATACAACAAAGTAGTGAATATAACAAAAACGAAATAGATTCACAGATACAGAGAACAAACTAGGGGTTACCAGTGGGGAGAGGGAAGGGGGGAGGGGCAATATAGGGGTAGGGGACTAAGGTACAAACTATTACGTATAAAATGAGCTACAAGGATATATTGTACAACACGGGGAATATAGCCAATATTTTATAATAATTATAAATGGAGTGTAAACTTTAAAAATTGTCAATCACTATGTTGTACACCTGTAACTGATATAATATTGTACATCGAATATACTGCAATTGAAAAAGGCAGGAAAAAAAAGAACAGCAATGAGATGATACACTACTTTAAAGAGAGAGAGTGAGAGACAGAGACAAGAAAAAATCCTAGTCTCAGCTCTGTTACACAGTAGCCATATAATATAGGGCAAGCAAACTTCCACTCTTTGAAAATCAGCTTCCTCGTCCACAAAATGGAGACAATAATAATCCCTAACTCATAGGAGTTTTTTGCGGATTAGAGGAGACAATGTCTGAAAAGCATCTGACACTCAGTAGGTGCCTCTTTCGATACAGCAAGGGTTCTTAACCTGGAGTTCATGGACCCTTAGGAGATATGTGAGTGAACTTCAAGAGGGGGTCTAAGAATCTCCCGGCAAAGTATCTAACATTTTGTATATCTTTACGTGCAGTTTTCTGGGAAGAAGGGCCATAGCTTCCATCAGCATTTTAAAGGGACTGTGAAGCAGAAGAGGTTAAGAACCTCAGTGCTAGACCATAAAGACCTTGAGCCGACCTTTCAGGGTTTAATTGGTGCTTTCTTATGCATACATAGTTTCTAATAAAGATTAGAGCCGACCTTTCAGGGTTTAATAGGTGCTTTCTTATGCATACGTAGTTTCTAATCTTCGCAACAGTCCCTTGAAGGTGTTAGTACACCCATTTTTCAGATGCAGGAACTAAGAAACAAAGAAGCGGTTTGCAAAAGGCAGAGTTTCTAAGCAACGCACATACGATAGAGCACTTATTCTAGGCCGAGAACTGAGCGAGGCGCTGGGAATCCAGTTCCAGTCGGAGCTCAGCGCCGCGTCCGCCTCCCGCCTCGCAGGTTCGTATCCCCAGCGCCTGGCTGGCGGACGTTGCAGGGATCTTGACTGAGTGAAATCGATTCTCCGGCGGCCGGGGTGGAAAAGCTCCCCGAGCGCGGAGCTCCGCCCCACGCCGGGCTGGGCCCCGCCCCCACCCCCGCTGCTGTCGGTATTGTCCGATGGTTCCCGGCGTCCCTCGGTTTCCCTCGGTAGTTTCCGGCAATGATCGAGAGTTTCTAATGTGCCCCCTTGTCTCTCGGCTGCCGTCCTCGCCACCGCCGCCCCCCTTTTCGGCTCCCTCTCCCCCTCCCCCGCGGCCGGGCCCGGCTGGCGCCTCTGGCGCTACGGGCTGGGCAAGATGGCGGCCTTCGGGATCTTGAGCTACGAACACCGGCCCCTGAAGCGGCCGCGGCTGGGGCCTCCCGATGTATACCCTCAAGATCCCAAACAGAAGGAGGTGCGTTCAGAAATCCGGGCTCCCACGGGGCCAGGGGCCAGCGATCGCCATAGGAGGAAGAACTGATGGCTCGGGGAAGGGGGGGGCGGGGCGGTTCGGTGGGAGCGCAAGTCCCGAAAGGGGGAAGAGTAAAGTGGGCTGGTGTAGGAGAGTAGGACCTAGTGGGGGTGGGGGTTGGTTCCTGGGCGCGAACCGGGAGTGATGTCGGGGCCACGCTGGAGGCGCCCCCCTCTCCACACACACACACCTCAGAAAGTTGTCTGAGGCGGCTGGGTGAGCTACGGCTGCTTGCAAGCTCGCAGGGGCACAGTGCTGTTGAGCGAGCTCTGGGGAATTGGGAATCTTAGTGAGGGTGGGGTCCAAATGAATATAAGGGCCTAGCTTTAAATCACAATCTGTTCTCCGAATCCTCCTCCTACCTTTTCCCCCGCTTGTTCCCCTCTCTTCTACCCTCCTCTCCCATCACCCCCACCCCCAAGGGAAAAAAAAAAGCTAAAATGTTGTTTTCCTGCCTCAGGATGAACTAACGGCCTTGAATGTAAAACAAGGTTTCAATAACCAGCCAGCTGTCTCTGGGGATGAACATGGCAGTGCCAAGAACGTCAACTTCAATCCTGCCAAGGTGAGACAACCCTGCCAGGCTGAAGGAAAAGGCTGGAAGAATCTGAGAAGGAGCAAAGGCCCTGGGTTGGGAAGACTTAAAGGGATGACCTAAATGGCCGAGTTTTCCTTCATAACCTAATGCTACCACATTGGCATTTGCCCATCAAAGGCACGACCACTTCTTTGCCCCTTCTTCCCACCCTGAGGTGTAGTTTTCTTCCCTCAGATCAGTTCCAACTTCAGCAGCATTATTGCAGAGAAGTTACGTTGTAACACCCTCCCTGACACCGGTAGAAGGAAGCCCCAAGTGAACCAGAAGGACAACTTCTGGCTGGTGACTGCACGATCCCAGAGTGCCATTAACACCTGGTTCACCGATCTGGCTGGCACCAAGCCACTCACACAACTAGCCAAAAAGGTGAGGTACTGTTTCCTGTTCTTCAGGCCAAGGAGGGGAGCGCGGGTACCAAGTACCCTCCGATTTCCAGATGAAGCTACACGGGTGCCAGCTCATGGGGGTGAGAGAGGTCTCACTATTTGCGATGTCCATCCAGGTCCCCATTTTCAGTAAGAAGGAAGAAGTGTTTGGGTACTTGGCCAAGTACACAGTGCCTGTGATGCGGGCTGCCTGGCTCATTAAGATGACCTGTGCCTACTATGCAGCGATCACAGAGACCAAGGTTAAGAAGAGACACGTCATTGACCCTTTCATGGGTGAGTAACTCCTAATACCAGAGGTCCCACCACTGATCGCTTCAAGGAGCGGTAGAGAGACCCTTGCAATTATTCTCCTTCCTCATCTGTATTCCTTGCTTCTGCTTGTATCTTGCATTCACTCAATTAGTAAGCATCAAGTATCTTGAGTATCTGCTGTGTGCATGTACTGGGCTATAAAGATGACCACTACCTAATCCCTGCCCTTAGGATGCTTATAGTCTAGTAGGAATGCTAAGGCATATGTACGAATCCCATAATTGAATATAGAAGCGTAGTGTCAAAAGTGGAGGCAGAAGGTTCTTTGAGAATTCAGTGAACAAAAAGATTACTTTCTTTTGGGGACACCTGGGAAGGCTTTAGGAAGGTGGCATTTGTTTCTTTGTTTTGTTTTAATTAATTTTTTTTAAGTATAGTTGATTTACAATGTCACGTTAGTTTCTGGTGTACAACGAAGTGATTCAGTTTTACATATATATACATATATATATATACACTCTCTTGCATATTCTTTTCCGTTATTGTTTATTATGGGATATTGAATATAGCTCCCTGTGCTCTACAGTAGGACCTTGTTGTTGAAGGTGGCACTTGACTTGAGCCTAAGGGGATGAATAGGATTTAGAAGTATGGTGACTGGGGGTGGGGGACAGAAGGTGTTCTAAGCAAAGGGACAGTATAAAATAGCCCTTTTCCCATCTTTCCCCTAGAATGGACTCAGATCATCACCAAGTACTTATGGGAGCAGCTGCAAAAGATGGCTGAATACTACCGGCCAGGGCCTTCCGGAAGTGGGGGCTGTGGTTCTACTATAGGGCCCTTGCCCCATGATGTAGAGGTGGCAATCCGGCAGTGGGACTACAATGAGAAGCTAGCCATGTTCATGTTTCAGGTAGGAAGAAGGCATGTCGTGTGGGATGTGGGATTGAGCCTGACCTCACACTCTGCCAGCATAGAACAGAATCCGCCTGCCACCTTGCCCCACTCGTGGTTCTCTTCATTATTTCATTTACTTTCTCTGCCTCATCTCTAATAGTCCCTTGGCAAAACTAATCCTCTTCCCATCCCTTGTACCCATAGGACGGAATGCTGGACAGACATGAGTTCCTGACCTGGGTACTTGAGTGTTTTGAGAAAATCCGCCCTGGAGAGGATGAATTGCTTAAACTGCTGCTGCCCCTGCTGCTTCGAGTAAGGCCTAGGATTTGGGGGGGTCTAGGGAGGATGTGAGGAGATATAAGACGTGAAAGCAATGTCCCTTGGAGAGAACTGTTTTTTGTTTGTTTGTTTGTTTTCCTAATATTTATTTATTTATTTGGTCGCGCCGGGTCTTAGTTGCGGCTCCAGGGTTCCTCAGTTGTGGCAGGCGAGCTCCTTAGTTGTGGCATGCAAACTCTTAGTTGCGGCATGCATGTGGGATCTAGTTCCCTGACCAGGGATCAAACTCAGGCCCCCTGCATTGGGAGTGCAGAGTCTTATCCACTGCGCCACCAGGGAAGTCCCCAACTGGGGGGTTTTGATCGTCGTGTCTTCACAGTACTCTGGGGAATTCGTTCAGTCTGCATACCTCTCCCGCCGCCTTGCCTACTTCTGTACGCGGAGACTGGCCCTGCAGCTGGATGGCGTGAGCAGTCACTCATCTCATGTGATGTCTGCTCAGTCAACAAGCACACTGCCCACGACCCCTGCTCCTCAGCCCCCAACTAGCAGCACACCCTCTACACCCTTTAGTGACCTGCTTATGTGCCCTCAGCACCGGCCCCTAGTTTTTGGCCTCAGCTGTATCCTTCAGGTAGGTACTAGGTGGGCCCATGGAAGTATTAAAAGGCATCTTGAGAAGACTCAGGTGCCTGTCCTGGAAAATGGGACTGGTTCTAAATTGGAGGCGAGAGTAGGCACTGAGTACTTGCTTGGAAATTGTTGGCTTCTCATTTCTGGGGTGTTAATTCCTTTTCAGTTAGTTCCCTTCCAGGTCTAAATAGGAGGCCCAAAGCCTTTTAGGAGAGTGGATGAGGGGAGGGGCTCGGAGATGGAGTGATGCCACCTCAGGGGCTCAGAATAACTTTGGATCAGAAACTGAAGGGTTGGGTCTTATAATGGGCTTCTAGACAGGTAGCTGTGATAACTGAGTTTGACTTAGCTGTTCCTGTCTGGCAGACCATCCTCCTGTGTTGTCCTAGTGCCCTGGTTTGGCACTACTCACTGACTGATAGCCGAATCAAGACTGGCTCACCACTTGACCACCTGCCTATTGCCCCCTCCAACCTGCCCATGCCAGAGGGCAACAGTGCCTTCACTCAGCAGGTAAGTCTGACCAATAGCCTGGTACTCCCAGGCAACTGGGATGTGAGAGGCTTAAGTTACTCTTTCAGAAATAGTGACTCGGAGTCTGCTACTATTCTTTTAGCTTGGAGCCCTGGCCTTTTTTGTATGCCTTGCTACATCCTTAAAGCCTTCCTCTTTGCAGGTCCGTGCAAAGTTGCGGGAGATTGAGCAGCAGATCAAGGAGCGAGGACAGGCCGTTGAGGTTCGCTGGTCTTTTGATAAGTGCCAAGAAGCTACTGCAGGTGGGTGCCAGAGGACAGACAGTAAGAAGGATGTTTGAGGAAAGGATGGGGACGGTAAGGACATATAGATCTGAAAGTTGGAGTACATCGGGCCTCTAGTTAAAGTCCCCTTTACCACTTTCCTCCTCAGGCTTCACCATTGGACGGGTGCTCCATACTTTGGAAGTGCTGGACAGCCATAGTTTTGAGCGCTCTGACTTCAGCAACTCTCTTGATTCCCTCTGTAATCGAATCTTTGGATTGGGGCCTAGCAAGGATGGGCACGAGGTAATAAGCAAGAAGGGGAAGAGAAGAAGTGAAAAACAGCAAGAGCAACATTATATATGAGGGGAAGGCTTGGCAAGGCATTGAAACCAGAGGATGTCTGAAGAGACAGCCGGTCTTACTGGGCCTAGGATGTTTTAAGATGGGGCCTAGTCGCTGGGAGACTGCAACTCGGTTCTTTGTCCCCAGCTCTACCTTACTCACCCTTTTGGTCTTCCTTTGGTCTCCAGATCTCCTCAGATGATGATGCTGTGGTATCATTACTGTGTGAATGGGCTGTCAGCTGCAAGCGCTCTGGTCGTCATCGTGCGATGGTGGTAGCCAAGCTGCTGGAGAAGAGACAGGCAGAGATTGAGGCTGAGGTTAGGGGGCCCATGGGGCAGTGGCAGCTGGGGTTGGAGCCACATTGAGCTGGTAGTGGGACCAAAGTTGAAGTTGTGAGAGTGAAGAAGGGGTAGAGAATGTACAGGGAAAATTGAGGACATAAGGCAAAAGTAGAAAGGAGTGGATCAATGTCAGAGTTAGAGAAGTGACCAAGGCTGCAGCTGGGAGACGGTAAAGAAAATGGGAGTCAAGGGGGGGAGGGTAGAAGTGAAAAGCTTGGGATGGATCCAAAATAGGCAGTAGTTCAAGGATTGCACATGGACGAGTGAAGAAACAGGTAAAACCCAATCCTACAGTTTGTTCTCTCATCTTACAGCGTTGTGGAGAATCGGAAGCCGCAGATGAGAAGGGTTCCATAGCCTCTGGCTCCCTTTCTGCTCCTAGTGCTCCCATTTTCCAGGATGTCCTCCTGCAGTTTCTGGATACACAGGCTCCCATGCTGAGTATGGACCCCTGCCACCCTCTGGTTACCTCTGCCTAGACTCACCCATCCCTGTCATCAGAAAGCATATGAAGGGCCTTCTGGATATATTTCTGTCTTGAGCTCTATGCAGAATGACTTTGGGACATAATTCTAGCCTTTGCTCATCTTACAGTTTAACAGAGTAGAGAAGTAAAGAGAAGAATAAAAGGAGCATACGATCGAAGCATTTTCACGTATAAATAGCAGAGATGCTGTATTCCTTTATGAGATGGTGTGTGGGGCAGGAGTTTGGGTAACCAACCACACTTTATCCTTCAACAGTTTTGGTTTTATTGTTGTTGTTGTTTTTGGTTTGGCTTTTGGTTTTTCGGGTTTTTTTTTTTTTGAGTCATTGCTATTCTTGCCTACTTCAGGAACCCTAGGAGCACCATGCCTTAGGTGTGTCTCTCTCTCTTTCTGCCCATCTCTTTTGTGCTCCCCTAACTCATCTTTTCTCATCCCCTCTCTCCAGCGGACCCCCGAAGTGAGAGTGAGCGAGTGGAGTTCTTTAACTTGGTACTGCTTTTCTGTGAACTGATTCGACATGATGTTTTCTCCCACAACATGTACACTTGCACCCTCATCTCCCGAGGGGACCTTGCCTTCGGAGCCCCTGGTCCCCGGCCTCCCTCTCCCTTTGATGACCCTGCCGATGACCCTGAGCGCAAAGAGGCTGAGGGCAGCAGCAGCAGCAAGCTGGAGGTGAGGGGGCTTTTCCTCGCCCTAGATCATTTCTTCTGACAGTCCCATCTTCCTGGCTCCTGGAATCCTCTGAGAATCCTTTACCTAGTGACAAGGGTAAGATTTGCTTAGTGCTTTGCAGTTTAGCAAGCACTCTCATATCAGTTTTTTTCATTGGATCCTCACAGCAGCCCTGTGAGGTATTCTTTTTTTTTTTTTTTTTGGCTGTGTCGGGCGGCTTGCAGGATCTTAGTTCCCCCACCAGGTATCCAACCAGGGTCCATGGCAGTGAAAGTGCTGAGTCCTAACCACTGGACTGCCGGGAATTCCCCCTTGTGAGGTATTCTTATCCTCATTTTAAAGCTGAAGGAAACCAAGGCCTGTGGTGGTTAATGGACCAGTCAAGGCTTGCATCTGGAACTGGTGCTTTTCCCAATATGGTCTCCTCTCTTCGACTCCCTGGTCAACTTTTCTAGATGGTGGGGAGCAGCTCCTCGGGGCTAAAGCAGCTTCGCTTCTGTTCTCTGCCGTCAGGATCCAGGCCTCTCGGAGTCTATGGACATCGACCCTAGCTCCAGTGTGCTCTTTGAGGACATGGAGAAGCCTGATTTCTCAGTAAGTTAGATCCTGGTGTGGGAGAATCCAGCTCCTGAGGTCCTCCCGTTATGCCACTTTGGGGAGTTTCTTTGTGCCCTCTCATCCCTTTGTCTTCCTCTAAATGTTCTGCCCCCTTTCGCCTTTCTCTTAGTTGTTCTCCCCCACTATGCCCTGTGAGGGGAAGGGCAGTCCATCCCCTGAGAAACCAGATGTTGAGAAGGAGGTGAAGCCCCCACCCAAGGAGAAGCTAGAAGGGACCCTTGGGGTTCTTTATGACCAGCCGCGGCATGTGCAGTATGCCACGCACTTTCCCATCCCCCAGGTACCGTTCCCCAACACCTTGCGACCATCTGTTCTGAGCCCAGGTTTCTGTCCAAGGACTGTGCTGAGGGGTTGGAGCTGTTCTTAAGGGTGTGGTATGCTGGGAAGGGCTTGAGCACTGGGATGCTGAGGGGCATGGAGCATGCTTTTAAGAGGAGGGAGAACGATCCGTGCTGGAGTCTGATGGTGCCGCTGGGATGCAGGAGGAGTCATGCAGCCATGAGTGCAACCAGCGGTTGGTCGTACTGTTTGGGGTGGGAAAGCAGCGAGATGATGCCCGCCATGCCATCAAGAAAATTACCAAGGATATCCTGAAGGTTCTGAACCGCAAAGGGACAGCGGAAACTGGTGGGTTTGAGGCACCTTAAATGGATCTCCCCCAAAAAGCGCCCTAGTCAGTCTTCCCTTCCCCAGTGTAGGGAACTCCCAGTCATGTCCCGATGTCCTGTCTCTTGGAGTCTCCTGAGAGCTCTAGTCCTTTTGAAACTTCCCCCCTCATTCCCCCCCTCTGCAGACCAGCTTGCTCCTATTGTGCCTCTGAATCCTGGAGACCTGACATTCTTAGGTACCTCACAGTAAGCCCCATACTGCCCGCCCTCCCTCTCCCTTCCCTCCCTCAACCTAGCACCTCCCTGTACATATTCCTCTAAGGTCCACATAGTCTGTGGTCCTCCAAACCTTTGCTTCACTGTCCCCTTCCCTTCATCCCTCCCCGCCCCTTCCTTGACCCTCCCTTCCCATCTTCCCTCTTCCTTCCTTCCCTCTCTCCCTCCCTCCCTTCCTTCCCCTTGCCCCCCCAATAGCCTTCTCTCCATACCCCCCCTCCCCACCCCCAGTCACCTAGTTATCTTCCCTGTCCTGACTGGTCCCTTTCAACTGTCCCCTCAGGTGGGGAGGATGGGCAGAAGCGGCGGCGCAACCGGCCTGAAGCCTTCCCCACTGCCGAGGATATCTTTGCTAAGTTCCAGCACCTTTCACATTATGACCAACACCAGGTCACAGCTCAGGTGAGGGCCTAAGTCCAGCCCCCTTCCCACATTCTGGCCTCCTTGTCCCGTTTTCCTTTCCTCCTTGTCTTTTTTCCCCCCTCCGGCAGGCTAAGCCTCCTGGTCTCATCCCCTTCCACCATCCTTTCCTGCTTCCTTGGTTTTTCCCACCTCTCTCCATTCCTCTCCCACTGCCCTTATTAGGTCTCCCGGAATGTTCTGGAGCAGATCACGAGCTTTGCCCTTGGCATGTCGTACCACTTGCCTCTGGTGCAGCATGTGCAGTTCATCTTCGACCTCATGGAATATTCACTCAGCATCAGTGGCCTCATCGACTTTGCCATTCAGGTGGGGAAGCTGGGGAGATGAGGGTGGAGGAAGGAGTTTGTGCTGTACAGGGTCATAAGGACAGGAGGAGAGGCTCAAGCCAGTGTCCCAGGCTATTTGGAGGGACCGAAAGACTAGTGTGGAGGGAGTGGCCCATGAGCTAAGCCAGCAGGAATAGAGACTCAAGTGCTCCCTGAGGAGACCCGAGAGATGGATTAGAGCCCTGGGCACAGACTGTCCTCCCATCGTGAGGTTCATAGGATTGTATCCCGGAGACTGGTTACATCATTGACGTGACTTGTCGTTACTAGAATAAAGGACAGTGGGATATGGCACCAGGGCCCTTCCAGGCTGAGGCAGCTCCAGCAGAAAGGGGCTCCAGTTTTCTCACAGGAAGGCGGGTTATGTGTAATACTCAAGGCCTCTTCTCATTTGTCAACCCCCGCTCACTCTGCTCTAGCTACTGAATGAACTGAGTGTAGTTGAGGCCGAGTTGCTTCTCAAATCCTCGGATCTGGTGGGCAGCTACACCACCAGCCTGTGCCTGTGCATCGTGGCTGTCCTGCGGCACTATCACGCCTGCCTCATCCTCAACCAGGACCAGATGGCACAGGTCTTTGAGGGGTAAGCAGGGCTTCAAAATGCAGGGCCCTGGTGCAGGGCCCTGGTGAATGCTGGTGGAAGTGGCCTGCAAAGAACATGTGAGGCTCTCACTGTGCGGAAGTGCGTGCCATTCAGGTGGGGAGGGGAGAGAGTATTGCCAAGGGATGGGAATCTTTGCGCCCCAGCCTGCCATTACTTCAGGCACACCTCCCGACCTTGCCCCTTCGTGACAGGCTGTGTGGCGTAGTCAAGCATGGGATGAACCGGTCCGATGGCTCCTCCGCAGAACGCTGTATCCTTGCTTATCTCTATGATCTGTACACCTCCTGTAGCCATTTAAAGAGCAAATTTGGGGAGCTCTTCAGGTAAGAGAGGTGGGAGGTAAGGGGTAGAGACTGGGACCTCGTCCCGTCTCCTTCCCATTACTGCCCCACTCAGGAGCAGAGCACAGCCCAGGACCCTGCTGTCTCTGAAGGGTCATTTGGGGATGGTGTCCTCTGCGTGTTCTTGGTTCCTGAGAGTGGGCCTCCTTCCTCATCAGCCTTGCCTCCAGCCCATGTCTGCGGGGCCCACATTCCTCCTCCCTGCCTCCAGAGGCCCCTGTGCCTTCTTCTCACTGGGTTCCTTTCCTGCCCGGTCGGTCTGCTTTGTCCCATTTCCCCTTTTCTTGCCCTAAGGCCCCTTGTCCCTCACATTCTCCTTTTTTTTCTTTCTTTTCTCGCCTTTCCTGACCATCCCTCTAGTTCACTAGCCCTTCCTCAACGCTGCTCTCTCCTTTCCCCCACCCCTGCAGCGACTTCTGCTCCAAGGTGAAGAACACCATCTACTGCAACGTGGAGCCGTCAGAATCCAACATGCGCTGGGCACCTGAGTTCATGATTGACACTCTGGAGAACCCTGCCGCTCACACCTTCACCTACACAGGGCTAGGCAAGAGTCTTAGTGAGAACCCTGCTAACCGCTACAGCTTTGTCTGCAATGCCCTTATGCACGTCTGTGTGGGGCACCATGATCCCGATAGGTATGGGGCGTACTGAGTGAGGAATGGGCACCACGCTCCCGCCTGATATTGGGAGGGATGAGATGCCTGGGAGGTACTGCAACCTTGGTTATGGCCGGGGTGGAGATGAAAAGTTAATGAGTCTGAGGTTTTGCCGGGAACAAGGTTTTTCCTGAGGGCATTTGTACTTTTCCCCAGGGTGAATGACATCGCAATCCTGTGTGCAGAGCTGACCGGCTATTGCAAGTCACTGAGTGCAGAGTGGCTGGGAGTGCTTAAGGCCTTGTGCTGCTCCTCTAACAATGGCACTTGTGGTTTCAACGACCTCCTCTGCAATGTAGATGTGAGACTGGGGGTGGGGGAGTGCCGGACACCGGGCATGTCCCGGGGCAGGGGTCTGCTCCCAGTAATCACAGGAGCGGAGGGACAGAGTTTTGCAGAGTGGAGGCCAAGCGCTCTGAGTAGCCGCCCTCTCTCCACACTGAGTCCTGGTGTCTGTCTGCTTTTTTCCTCCAGGTCAGTGACCTGTCTTTTCACGACTCCCTGGCCACTTTTGTTGCCATCCTCATCGCTCGGCAGTGTTTGCTCCTGGAGGATCTGATTCGCTGTGCAGCCATCCCTTCGCTTCTTAATGCTGGTGAACTACCAATCCATAACCCCTAGAATGTCTAGACCCCCCCCCCAGTCTCAATACACACTGGATGGTCGCACTCTGGTTGTTCAGTGTGGGGCTCCTGGTGGCACCAGAGGCCAGTCCTGTGGTGTGCCTCAGGCTGGGAGGGGCGTCTTTCTAACCCTGCATTTGCAGCCCCGATCTTTCCGGTTCCTGACCCTTCCAGGTACTCCCCTTATACTGCAGAACAGTTTGCTACCCCACCTCTCCTCCAATGTTTTATCTCTTTTCGCCTGGCCTCAGCTTCCCTTTTAGCCCCTCACCACCTACAGATCCACATACAGTCCGCCTTCATCCTTTCCCCTCTGCTTTGTCTTCCTCTCTGTAGCTTGCAGTGAACAGGACTCTGAGCCGGGGGCCCGGCTTACCTGCCGCATCCTCCTCCACCTTTTCAAGACACCTCAACTCAATCCTTGCCAGTCGGACGGAAGTAAGTGACCTTGATCTGAGCCGGCCAGCCGTGGAAAGTGTGGCCACCCCACCCACACCGTTTCTACTTTTGCTTCCCCTGACTTCAGCTGTCTCCCCAGACAAGCCTACGGTAGGAATCCGCTCCTCCTGTGACCGCCACCTGCTGGCTGCCTCCCAGAACCGCATTGTGGATGGAGCTGTGTTTGCTGTTCTCAAGGCTGTGTTTGTACTTGGTATGGGGGTAGGAAGGGAGTGGTGCCAGAAGTGTGTATAGGGTGGAGCGCCAGCTAAACTACAAAGGACAGTCTTTCTCTCTCCTGAAGGTGGTCTCTCTGACCTTTGGGGAGGAGATGAGGGAGGGAAGTATATTTCTGTCCCATAGGGCAGGATCTGGGGAGTTGCTGCTTCTGTGGGTCCGGGGTGGGTCTCCACACAGCATTCGGATCTCACTCTGCCCTCCCTATCTCCTGCCTGTGAACCACAGGGGATGCGGAACTGAAGGGTTCAGGCTTCACTGTGACAGGAGGAACAGAAGAACTTCCAGAGGAGGAGGGAGGAGGTGGCAGTGGCGGTCGGAGGCAGGGTGGCCGCAACATCTCTGTGGAGACAGCCAGTCTGGATGTCTATGCCAAGTACGTGCTACGCAGCATCTGCCAGCAGGTCAGTCTCACCTTCCCCCCACACCTCCTAAACGCGGCTATATAATATAGTCCCGTTTCCTACCGTGATCGCACCACCTCCCTGCCATACATCATGTCCCTCACCAACCCCCCAGTCCATCCCCCTTATTCCTAACCTGCTTACTGGTTGCCCCAGTCCCCCGATTCTCGGCTTCCTCAGGAATGGGTAGGAGAACGTTGCCTTAAATCGCTGTGTGAGGACAGCAATGACTTGCAAGACCCAGTGTTGAGTAGCGCCCAGGCCCAGCGCCTCATGCAGCTCATCTGCTACCCACATCGGCTGCTGGACAATGAGGATGGGGAAAACCCCCAGCGGCAACGCATTAAGCGTATTCTCCAGGTAGGCCAAAGCGATGGGGGTCTTGGAGGAAGCAGTGGGGCCTGAGCCTGGGGTGAGACGATGGGGACCTTGAGAGGAAAAGAGAGAGGGAGTGAAGTAGGAAGGCTTCACTCGAGGATGTGGGTGAAAGGTGGTGAGAGAAACAGCTCCAGCATGGGTTTCGAAGTTAAGCCAATATGGTCTAGACTGGAGAGTGAACTGTTGGGTGAGTGCACAGCTATCTGGAGTAGGACTCCAGCTTAGCAGTGGGAGGCATAGCATCTGGGAGGCCTAGTTTTTGGCCTTGTATGTTTGGCATGTTGGTCGTGGCTCTGTCATGAGTAGTAATACTACCGAAGAGCTATTAATTATCGAGCGGCTGCTTTACGTGGGGTACCATGCTCAGCACTCTACGTACATTTTCTCATTTACTCTTTACAGCCCTGCGAAGTAGGTAAGAATATCCCTATTTGACCAGTGAGGAAACTGAGGCTTGAAGAGGTTAAGTAACTTGCCCAAGGTTCAGGAACTCACACAGCTAGGAAGTTTATGAGCCCAGTCAGTATATGAGCCCAGGTCTGCCTGTGCCCTTCCTGCCTCACCACGCTGCTGCAGACATTCATGTGACTGGAGGGTGGAAAAATAAAGCCGTTGAGGAAAAGCTAAAGGAATGAGGCCTCTTCAGCCTGGAGGAGATAATGCCAAAGAGAGATTAGCTGAGACTAGCCTTCGGGTCTGTAAAGGACTTTGAGCAGCTGGTTGGAAACAGGAGCGGCGAGCTTCAACTTCAACATCAAAGATTTAGGTTAAGCATTAAGCAGAACTTCCTGATGCTAAGGAATGTGAGGCTCTGGAACAGGAAACTGGGGAAAGATGTGAAATCTTTCCAGAACCACTTTTAAAATAGGATAGACTTTTCAGTCATTTTGGACTATTTAGGTATGATCTTCCCTAAAGAGGGGACATAGAGGTCCCTTTCAGACCTCCAGGCATATGTGATTCAAGTTTGTGAGAGATCAGGAGCTGGCATCAGGGTGCTGAGTGGCTGGGATGACACAATGATGACTAGCTTGTGGGTGGGGTCTCTGTCACAGAACTTGGACCAGTGGACCATGCGCCAGTCTTCCTTGGAGCTGCAGCTCATGATCAAGCAGACCCCAAACAATGTGAGTGGTGCCCGGGCCCTCTCTTTCCCATGCTTACTTCCAGCGACACATGTCAGGGAGGCGGGCCGCCATAGAAGAACCTAGGTCCTACCTTTGGGTTCTGGAGATCAGAGAGGATGGGAAGATGGCGGACGTTTGGAGCCGATGATAAGGCACATGGGTTGGGATTGTTGGGGCTCTGAGCTGTGGGGAAGGTTGGTGGCGGTGGCCATAGAGGCTGTTTCTCTGGCCACAGCTGTAAGGAGGTATGTAAAGGAGAAGACAGTGGGGCATTGGAGAGATACTGCGAGGTGCTGGAGGACACGACACCCAGCAGAGTTGTGTCCGTTACCCTCCTATCAACCTCCATGGATGCCTTCCTATGTCCTCATCTCCCAGCTCTCCTATCATCTCTTTGCCTTTGCCGTCAGCTACCTATTTAGCACCCCTGTGCCCTTCATCCTCCTCAGGAGATGAACTCCCTCTTAGAGAACATCGCCAAGGCCACAATCGAGGTTTTCCAACAGTCTGCAGAGACAGGGTCGTCTTCTGGAAACACTGCAAGCAACATGCCCAGCAGCAGCAAGACCAAGCCCGTGCTCAGGTTGGGTAGAAACGTGTTAGGACCCATCCCCTTCTGAGTTTTCTCCTCTGGTAGTGTAAATGATTTCAGCCACCTGGAGATGCCAGGCATGTCCATCAGGAAAGGAGAGGATGGGTTGTTCCAACCTTGCCCGGCTCCTCTGTAACCCTGTGCGCGCCATCTCTCCAGCTCCCTAGAGCGCTCTGGTGTATGGCTGGTGGCTCCTCTCATTGCCAAACTGCCCACCTCAGTCCAGGGGCATGTGTTAAAGGCTGCTGGGGAAGAATTGGAGAAGGGCCAGCACCTGGGTTCCTCTTCGCGCAAAGAACGCGATCGACAAAAGCAAAAGAGGTAAAGCGGCTACGACGGGGCCGGGATTGAGGGGTAGAAAGGAGAGGAGGCATACCCAGGGAAGAAGAAAAGTTGGGGCAAAGAGGTGAGGATCAAAATCAGAAAAGTGGACAGAGGATAAGAGTGATAGTTGAGCAAGAGGCTAGATCTTTTTTTTTTTTTGAAGAAGGCTAGATCTTAAAAGAGTAGAGTCTGGGGCTCAGAGGAATGAGGTTGCAAATCGCCTGACCTACAACCCACAGTCCTGTACTTTTCTTTTTCTTTTCCTCCCATCTCTAGCATGTCCCTGTTGAGCCAGCAGCCCTTCTTATCCCTGGTGCTGACGTGTCTGAAGGGTCAGGACGAGCAGCGCGAGGGACTCCTTACCTCCCTCTACAGCCAGGTCCACCAGGTACAGGTCTCTGGGCCCTGGAGCCGGGCAGGAGGGCAGAGAAGGATGCAGCCAAGAGGCCACTGAATCTTCAGTGTTTTCTGACAAGAACACCCTGGGTGCTTTGGCACGGAAACGAGAAGATCCCTGAGCTGTGTGTTGTACTTGTTTTTATCTTAGATTGTGAATAATTGGAGAGATGACCAGTACTTAGACGATTGCAAGCCAAAGCAGCTAATGCATGAGGCGCTCAAACTGCGGCTCAACCTGGTGAGAGAGGGAGCTGGGGAGACGAAGGAAAGGGGTGGGGCTAGGACTACAGACAAAGAAGCCCCAGCCCAGGGAGGCGAGGGTGAGGATGGAGGGCCCAGGCTCTTCTGGGTCTTCACGTATTAGCCCAGCTCTCCTAAAGGATGCAGGACCTGAAAGTGGTTAAGGAGACTGGATCCTTGCAGGGAACCTGCCTCAGTATCCTAGATTCTGGCTGGGCCCGAGAAGCCCTAGACGTCTATTGTGGAATGTTGAATGAGATCCTGGACATCCTTTGGTCCAACTCCATCATTTTATAAGTAAGGAAACCAAGGCCGAGAGATGTCAAGAATTAAGTCGTTGGCCTGAGATCATGTAGCAAATCATAGGTACAGCTGGAACATTGACCTCAGGTGTCCCGAGTCACATCCAGCCCAGGTTCTAATCTAAGCTTTCCTTAAATGCTGCACTCCGCCCCTGAGCCATCTGACTGACTTGTTGTGGCCCTGGCAGGTGGGGGGCATGTTTGACACGGTGCAGCGCAGCACCCAGCAGACCACGGAGTGGGCTGTGCTCCTCCTGGAGATCATCATCAGCGGCACTGTCGACATGCAGTCCAACAAGTAAAGCATCCCCATCCCCTCCCTCCAGTTTTGTACCCGAGAGGATCCCCTTCCCTGACACCAGGTGCACGACCCGCCGCAATCGGTGTGGCTCATACTGCGGACTCTGCGGTCCGGGGTTCCCCACACGGTTTTGGTGCCCGCTCCCTGCTCGTGTCCAACCCGGCTGTCTCTGTCTGTCTGAACTCTTTCTCCTCTGGTTTCCCCCCCGCCCCCGGCTTCCTGCCACAGTGAGCTCTTCACCACCGTCTTGGACATGCTGAGCGTGCTCATCAATGGGACCCTAGCTGCGGACATGTCCAGCATCTCCCAGGGCAGCATGGAGGAAAACAAACGTGCCTACATGAACCTGGTGAAGAAGCTGCGGGTGAGAGGAGGGGACGAGGGCGAGGCCTAGAGGCCTGGGGTCTCAGCCCCCTATTCCCTGACCTTGCGTTTGCTGTCCAGCCTCAGTGGCATCGTCCTGCCCAGAGCCCCTTACCCTTCCCTTTCACGTCCGTGTTTTCTTTGTTATTCATATGGTAAGGATTTACCGAGTGTCTTCTTCCTGCTAGCTTCTGTGCTGTCCCCTGAGACTTCCCGTCCCTCTTTTCCTGTGTCCTTGAACTCTTGTCCTGTCTTTCTGTGCCTGCAGAAGGAGTTGGGGGAGCGCCAGTCAGACAGTCTGGAAAAAGTTCGCCAGCTGCTGCCGCTGCCCAAGCAGACCCGAGATGTCATCACATGTGAGCCGCAGGGCTCCCTTATCGACACCAAAGGCAACAAGATCGCCGGCTTCGACTCCATCTTCAAGAAGGAGGCATGTTCCATTATCTTCCCATCCCCTGCTCCCCGCTCCCCACCTTTGTTCCCCTTTGGGTCAGAGCCTCCCCTGCATTAACCTCTGTAGCTGCAACAGGTTTATCACGCTCTGTGGGCGAGAGCCATCCCTGGGGTGTTGAGCTAATCACTTAATTTTCCTCACATTTCTTCTTCCCATCTTGGGAGTCTCCCTCTCTTTCCTTGGTCTCTCCCTTCACCCCTCTGCACCTCCCATCACCCCCACCCACCTTTATACGTACCACCCGTTTCTCAGCACCCTACCCTCCTCTTTCCTCTGCCCCACCTGCCTCCCATACTGCTCCACCCCGGCCTGCACCCCTTTTATCCCTGCATCTCTCTCCCCCCGACCCTGTCAACCCATCTCTGCACAGTTTTCTCTGTCCCCTCTCTTTGTCAGTTACAGTATTTGTTGAGTAACCATAATCATTGTGTGAGTAGAGGGAGAGGAGAAAGAGAACGCGGAGTTCAAAAGCCAAAGTCCGACCCGTTCATATAGCCATACTCTTCGTTCTTTTCCTGGCTCAGTGTGTCTCTGTCTGTCTTTCTGCCTGTCTTTGTCTCTCTCTCTCTCTCTCTGCCTGTCTCTCTCTTCCTGTTTTTCTCTCTCTCTCCCTGTCTCTGTCTCTCTCTCTCTGCCTGTTTTCAGTCTCTCACTGCCTTTTCTTTCTCGGCCTTCCTGTTTCTGTATCTGTCTTCCTCTGTCAGTGTCTGTCTCTGTCTCTGTCTCCCTCTGCTCCCCACCATCTCCTCTTAACTCTCTCTCCCCTGTGTGTGTGTGTGTGTGTGTTTCCGTGTGTCCGTGTGTCTTCCTTTCACCATCTTCCCTGAATCTACCCATGACTTTCTTTTTCTTTTATTGCCAACAGATACTTTTCCCTCTCCTCCAAGTCCTCAAGTTTTCCAAGTCTTCTGTCTTCTGTTTTCCAAGTCTCAACAGCTCACTGTTTCTCATTTTCCGGAGCAGGGTCTACAGGTTTCCACCAAACAAAAGATCTCCCCCTGGGATCTTTTTGAAGGCTTGAAGCCATCAGCACCACTGTCTTGGGGCTGGTTTGGAACAGTCCGGGTGGACCGGCGCGTGGCCCGCGGAGAGGAGCAGCAGCGGCTGCTGCTGTACCACACGCACCTGAGGCCCCGGCCCCGCGCCTATTACCTGGAGCCACTGCCACTGCCGCCGGAAGATGAGGAGCCCCCAGCCCCCGCCCTGCTGGAGCCTGAGAAAAAGGCTCCAGAGCCCCCCAAAACTGACAAACCTGGGGCCGCTCCCCCCAGCACTGAGGAACGCAAGAAGAAGTCCACCAAGGGCAAGAAACGCAGCCAGCCGGCCGCCAAGACAGAGGTGAGCACCGCTGCCACCTCGCCACAGCCCCGTCATGCCCCTTCCCCAGCCCCTCTCTCTTCCGGATGCTGTCAAGCGACTGGTTTGTGGGAGGGCTGGGGGCATCTGGGGAAGGGGTACCTTTAGAATTAGAACAGGGAACCACGTACATCCAGCTCCTGTTCCCCCCTCCTACCCCACCTGACCCCAGCCCTCTCCCTTTCCTCCTGTGCCGTTCACACAGGACTATGGAATGGGCCCAGGCCGGAGTGGCCCCTATGGAGTGACAGTGCCTCCGGACCTCCTGCACCACACCAACCCTGGCTCCATATCCCACCTTAGCTACAGGCAGGGCTCCATAGGCCTCTACACCCAGAACCAGCCACTGCCGGCAGGTGAGTGCCAGCTACCAGGCACGAGGGACTGACCCGAACATGCCTTCCGCCTGAGGGGCGATGCCACTCCTCCCAGGAGCTGTGGATGCCCGGGGCGCTGAGCAGGGCGCAGAGGGACGAAGAACCTAAAGAGGTCAGCCTGCTCCCCTTTCCAGGTGGCCCCCGTGTGGACCCGTACCGCCCTGTGCGGTTACCGATGCAGAAGCTGCCGACCCGACCACCTTACCCTGGAGTGCTGCCCACCACCATGACTGGCGTCATGGGACTGGAACCCTCCTCCTACAAGACGTCTGTGTACCGACAGCAGCAGCCTGCGGTGCCCCAGGGACAGCGCCTTCGCCAACAGCTCCAGGCAAAGATAGTGAGAGGGGCCGTAGGGAGGGCCGTCAGGGAGAGGGGCTTTTGGGGTCACAGGGATTGGGATCTTCACAAGGACACACAGAGTAGGAGATACAAGAAACGAGGTGGCAGAAAGCCCTTCCTGAGTTTGAGTTTGTCTCCTTTTTCCCTCTAGCAGAGTCAGGGGATGTTGGGACAGTCATCTGTCCATCAGATGACTCCCAGCTCTTCCTACGGTTTGCAGACCTCCCAGGTAAGGGCACGAGATGGTGAGAATCAGGGAGCTTGAGGCAGGCTGCGCTGCACAGTCTTGGCCCTGACTCCGTCTCTCTTCCTTCCCTCCAGGGCTATACTCCTTACGTTTCTCATGTGGGATTGCAGCAACACACAGGCCCCGCAGGTACCATGGTGCCCCCCAGCTACTCCAGCCAGCCTTATCAGAGCACCCACTCTTCTACCAATCCTACTCTTGTAGATCCTACCCGCCATCTGCAGCAGCGGCCCAGTGGCTATGTGCACCAGCAGGCCCCAACCTACGGACACGGGCTGACCTCTACTCAAAGGTACCCAAGGGAGCCGGGGGTCGTGAAGACACACTGAGGCTTTCAATTAGGGAAAACCTGGGCCTGGAGGTGATGGGACTAGTCAGAACTTTTGGTGGCATAAAGAACACTTATCTGGCCACCTGGCCTGTCGCCACAAAATGCCGGAGCTGGAAGGCACCCTGGCGGCCAGTGTTCTCACACCTGCTTCCCAACATTTCTTCGAGGACCAAAGAGGGGAAATCATTTATATATGACTATGAAAAGGAAAGATCGGGGGTTCATAGATGCAGTGTGTGGTAAGGAGTCATCCAGCCACTATTAGAGCAGTTTAGTGCTGGAATGGACCAGCGAACACATTCTCCCACCATGCCGAACGTCAGTCAGGCCTTAGTTAAGACTTTGGAGTCATGGCTTGAGGCTCTGCAGCTTAGGGTGGAGAACATTGCAGGGTGGACCAGAAGCAAAGTCCCTTACTTAGACGTGCCTTAGGCCCCCTGTGTGGCCAGCACTATGCTAGGACCAGGTGGGGTGAGGAAAGCTATTTGAAAAAAATACAAAGTCCCTCACCACAGAGAATTTCTACTATACCTAGGGAGAGGAGACTTACTCAGAAGAACACTTAGGGAACACAGTGATGAAAGATATAATCAGCTGTGCAGTTGGGTGCCGTGAAGTAAATGGGAATTCAGGAAGAGTGCGGGATGATATCACTGTGGGCCTGAGTCATCAGAGAAAGTTCCGTGAAGGAGGTCAGACTTGAGTTGGCCTTTGAAGCATAGCTGTGATTTGGATTTACGGGGAGGAGGAGAAGGAGGGGGATCCCAGGTAGAGGACGTAGCATGAACAAAGACATGGGGACCCGAGTGAGTAGGGTGGCTGGGAGGACAGGAAGGAGAAGAGCTTGGCTGGAATGTAAGACTTGTGCCAGGGAAGGAGTAGGGATAAGCTGGGAGTGTGCAGGTTGAGAGAGAGCCTTGAACGTTCGGTGAGGGATTGAGACACAATCCCAGAAAGCACTCTTTTTTTTAAACAAATTTATTTATATTTTATTTATTTTTGGCTGCGTTGGGTCTTTGTTGCTGTGCGCGGGCTTTCTCTAGTTGCGGCGAGCGGGGGCTACTCTTCGTTGCGGTGCGGGGGCTTCTCATTGCAGTGGCTTCTCTTGTTGCAGAGCACGGACTCTAGGCATGCGGGCTTCAGGAGTTGCGGCACATAGGCTCAGCAGTTGTGGCTCGTGGGCTCTAGAGCGCAGGCTCGGTAGTTGTGGCGCACGGGCTTAGTTGCTTCGCGGCATGTGGGATCTTCCCGGACCAGGAATCGAACCCGTGATCCCTGCATTGGCAGGCGGATTCTTAACCACTGCACCACCAGGGAAGTCCCCAGAAAGTACTCTTTTGATCAGGAAAGTGATGTGATGATTTGGGCGTGTTGAGAGATTAACGTGGAATTCATGGAGAGGATGCGTACGGAAGGTGACAGAAGACTTGAGACGGGCCCAGCCAGTAGCCTGTTGCAGTGAAGTACAGATTGGGGTCAGAAAGGTGTAAGGAGCAATAGAACACAACAGTCTTCAAGACCCTGATGTGTTACTGGGGACCAACAACAGTGATAAGCAGAACCACCTCAGTGGTGTCTATGGAATGCCTAGCTTGTGCTGAGACTGTGTTTCATTTTCATAAGAGAAAACCAGCTACAACAGAATTGAAAAATTCCTAACCACGAAGGTTAGGAGACACTAAAATGGGGTGTTGTCTTTGCTCCTCATTCCCCAACCTAGAAATCTGTCAGAAGCCAAAAAGCCTCTTCTGGTTGGTAACAGGAGGAGTGAATGAAATGGCCTGTTGATGTTTCTTTGGGGTCAGGGACCTGGGGCTCATCTGCACCCCCATCTCCCACAGCCCGTGCCTTGATCTCTGCGCCTCCTTGTCTTTGTAGGTTTTCCCACCAGACGCTGCAGCAGACACCCATGATAGGCACTATGACCCCACTGGGCGCCCAGGGTGTCCAGGCTGGCGTCCGGTCGGCTTCCATCCTGCCTGAGCAGCAGCAGCAGCAGCAGCAGCAACAGCAGCAGCAGCAGCAGCAGCAACAGCAGCAGCAGCAGCAGCAGCAGCAACAGTACCACATCCGGCAGCAGCAGCAGCAGCAGATCCTGCGGGTAAGGCCCTAGGATTTTCGTCTGGGACCTGGGAGCCCGAGGAGGAGGGGGAGGAGGAGGAAGGGGACTGGGAGCGGAGAGGAGGAGGGGGAGGAGAGGCACAGGCTCTTCCAGGTGGTTTTCAGCACTGAATGAGGCAGTGTAAGGGCGTACCCCGGCAGGGCAGCTGGCACGTAGTGGGGGCTTAAGAAGCCAGTTCCTTCCCTCCCCCTTTTTCCGGGGGTCCTGGTGGGAGAGTGTTGGGGGTCATCTGCTTGGTGCTCCACATTTGATTTTCTCTGCAGCTCTCCGAGCGGGGAGGGCAGCGGAGCCGGAGTTCCCACCCTGTGCTTCTTCCCCCATCCCCATCCCTCCACCACTGAGGTTCAGCCCCTCGCTCTCCTTAGACAGATCTCTTCTGTCTTCACAGCAGCAGCAGCAGCAGCAACAGCAACAGCAGCAGCAGCAGCAGCAGCAGCAGCAGCAGCAGCAGCAACAGCAGCAGCAGCAGCAGCAGCAGCAGCAGCAGGCACACCAGCAGCAGCAGCAGCAGGCAGCTCCTCCCCAGCCCCAGCCCCAGTCCCAGCCCCAGGTAGCTGCTGGACTCCAGCCCCGGGCTCTGGGACAGCGGCCCAGGCTGCGGACAGTGTGCAGCCATTGGCGAGGCGGGAGGCAAGGCAGGGCCCTCCTCCGAGAGCTGGGGACACGAGGACGGGGAAGGAAGGGGAAGGTTCGAGTTCAGTCTTCCCCTTCCCATTTTCACCTCAGTTCCAGCGCCAGGGGCTTCAGCAGACCCAGCAACAACAGCAGACAGCAGCTTTGGTCCGGCAGCTCCAACAACAGCTCTCCAGTAAGCCCGCCTTTCTTCCCAAGGAGAGCCCCACAGAATAACTGGGGGGCCGGCGGGGCGGGGAAGGCCAAAGTAGCTGAGGTGATTGCTTCAGGCCCCGGTTGTGAGGGGAAGCGTTGCCTTCCTTCCCTTCCCTCGGTGCCTGAATGGCTCTCCTCAATGCAGACAGCCGCCACCCCTGCTCGGCCTCCCACCCCTGATAATCTCTGGTTTTTCACAGATACCCAGCCACAGCCCAGTACCAACATATTTGGACGCTACTGAGCCACCTGGAGGAACTGCTTGTGCACTGGATGGGGCCCCACCCTTTCCTCTTAATTCCCAGTCCCCTTCCTGGGCTAGCACCAGTAGTGGTTGGGGCTCTTCCCTCAGGCTCCATTTTTAATGAGTTTTTAGTATTTTTGTTAATGTGAGGCATTGAGCTGTTGGGTTTTGTATATTATTTATATAGAGACCCCAGAGCTGTTGCACCCAATACACAGAGCTTCTTTGCAAAGGGAGTGTGTGAGTCTGCATGTCCGGGAAGGGCGGGCTCTCGGAAGGGTGCGGGCCGGACCAGCAAGTCAGCACCTTCATTCTGTTCAGATCATCTCCCCTGTTTACCTCCCACCCCCTAAATTTCTGAATTCTAATTGGCTTACTACCCTGTCTTTTCTCCAACCTGGCAACGTGTTAAGGGTTGGGGCCTTAGTCTCTCAGTAAGGGCGGTTCACCTTCTCAGCTAGATGGTGCGGCTTCTGTATAGTTTGTCTCCGTGGGAGGATACACCACTGGGATTGGTGGGGGGCCGCTGGGCCAGAGGAAAAGTCACTGGAACCTGATTCTCCTTCCACCCATCCCACATGCTGGGTCTCGAACAAGCTTCGGGGTGGGGGGGTGACAGACACTGCTTACCCATTTTGCCACCTTCTGTGGTCTCCCTAACGTTCCAAGTGATATCCTAGATAGAGAACTTCCCTGAGTCACATTTCTGGGATGAAACAT
Organism: Leucopleurus acutus; assembly: GCF_964270905.1. Taxonomy (NCBI): domain Eukaryota; kingdom Metazoa; phylum Chordata; class Mammalia; order Artiodactyla; family Delphinidae; genus Leucopleurus; species Leucopleurus acutus. Next base: position 60,666,788 of record NC_139148.1, read on the forward strand.
TGCCCTCCATTGGCAAGTGTCGCCACCACATAGGTGGTGGAAGGACAGTATGGTTCTAGGAGGAAGAGAAACCAGCAAAAGGAAGCATCCTTTTCTCTGCTCTGTTGCCGGAACTGCTTGTTTTCACACGACCCACCTTGGCAGTTACCCAGTGTGACCTGCTCACTCCCATTTTACAGTAGAGAAAACTCAAAACTGTTGCTCCGGGGTCACGTTTGGAACTGCGGCGGGGCCATTCTCAGCCCCCTTGCCTTCAGGTTTGGGGCCCTAGATCTAAGGCTATCCAGTAGAGCCAACTGGTTTACTACCATGGAGTCTTCTGGTATGCCCAGGCTGGAGCTGGAAGAGGGCTAGCCCCAGCCTCATGGGTGGGTGGTACCAGATGATCTGACAACTTCAGGATACCGTCCAGGTCGTAGTTGCACTCTATTACTGGGAAGTGTCAAGTGTGCTGGTAAAACCAGGAGCACCAGTCAATACCCAAGTTACAAAAAAAAAAAAAAAATTCCCTCTTTGAGGTCCATGAAGCCCTTGCTCAGATGGGACTTACCAAGTTTAAGAGTTGCGTACGCAAGGAGTGGAACTCCCCGACAGGGTAAAGTTGAACATGATTAAAGCTTTCTTCTGCCCTGTCCTATCCTGACAGAAACATTCTGAGGAGCTATAGGGGTGGAGGCTTTGCTGGGATAAGGGACACTCAGAGGGGCTTGGGGTGGGGGGCTACTGAAACTGGACAGGTGCACTACACACAAAAACACAAGACACAAAGACAGCCAGATCTGGAGGAGAGAGACTGAAATGGTCCGACAACTGGCACGCTGACAGCTGGAGTGTGACATGCCCCAGCAGAAAGGAACAGCATTGACCTTTGGGAAAGTGACAGGATGAGGGCAAAGTGCCCCTCCCACACGCACACCTCCTGGTTGCTGCTTGAGTGGTGCTGGTGCTGAGGAGAGGTGAGGGATGCCAAGTGAGGTGGAGGTGGGTCTTCGTGGAGTGTGACTGGGGACTCCTGCAGGCAGTGCCTCAGTTTCTCCCTTTGTTTCAAGGTCTCAAGCTTTGCAGGTAAAGTTTGGACTAGCTGCCCCGGAAGATCACCTGACTGTGACTTGAGGGGTGTGAGAGAGAGAGGGTGGGGAGAGAGCTTGAGGAGAGCGTGCTTGAGCCTGGGAGGAATTGGGCCATGCCCCAGGACTTGAGCCATCTCTGGCACAAAAGGAGTTAATGGCAGGGACCGCGCCCCCCCGTGTCCGGGCACGCGCAGCGCGCCCCCTCGGTGCGCGGGCACAGCAGCCAGGCTGCCGGAGAGCAGATCTCGGGGATTCGGGTGCGGAGCCCTTGGCCTGGAGGCGATATGGGTGGTCCGTGGCCCGGTTCAGTCGCTCGCAACAGCCCGGGGAACAGGTGAGGCCGCCTGCCCCGGTCTCTCATCCTCTAGCTGCCCATACCTTGCCCTGATCCTATCCCCCCCCCAATCCTGGGGTGCTCCACTTCCCAGCCAGTGCTCCCCATCCATCTCAACCCCACGTTCTCCATCAGCACCCCTGACCCCCCAATCCTCCCCTGCTTTTCTCCTCCACCTCCTCCCTGAATCCCGCACCCTTATCATCCTCCCGCCCATGGTCCCTCTATTTCCACAGCCCGGCCCGCATGCTCATCAAAATATCCCTCCTGAAGGCCCCCAGCCCCATTCCTGTATAGTACATTGCCAGTCCCCCCTCCCCCGCAGTGCAGCCCCATCTCTCTTCCATCATAGCATCTCACAGCCAGGCTCCCTCCCCCACTCTCTGCAGCCCCCCCCCAATGGAGGCCTTTATCCTATCCTCCCCCATTCCAATGCAGCTCCGTCCCCCAATACCATTCCGAACCCGCATAGCCCCCAATACTGCAGTTCTTGACACCAGTCCATTCCTGCACAATGCCCCTAGCCCAATACTGCTCCAGCCCAGAAAGTACCCCCAGATGCCATTCTAATCCCCGGCATTGCCGCCTCCCCTTGTCTTCTCCCAAATTGCAAGTTGGACCAGGATGGAGATCTTGGCCTTGAAGACTCACAGTGGGTCCTAGGGTACAAAGGGCGTTTGGGGGTCGGTCGATTTGTCTAGGTGTTCACGGGGGGAGGGGCTGCAGGAAATTGACTCAAAGGAGAATGGCATTTGGTGCTGAAGGGTTACTGGAGAGGGAGGCATCCCGAAAGGGTTAATGGAATTTGCGGGGAGGGGCGGCACCGAGGGGGTTAATGATGTGTGTGTGGGGGGGTTGCTGGCGGGGAAGCCGTGTGAATGAGCGGTCTGTGCCCCGGAGTTGCCATGGAGACAGTGAATGGGGGGATTGTGTGAACTCAGCTGCGGACTATCCCCCCCCATACACACACACACACACACACACACACACACACACACACACACACACACACACACACACACACACACACTCCCTCCTGCCCCACCTCCCTACTCTTACCCCTTCCTTCCCCGTCCCCTCCTCCCCTCCACCCGGGTGCATTCTGGGCAGCGTCTGGGATCTAACCACCCATACTTTGCTCCCCTTTTCCTCCGAGCCCCCACCCCTTTAGTCGCTTTGCCCGCCCTCCCTCCTCCTCCTCCTTTTTCTCTTTCCCTCTCTCTCCCTCTCCCTCTCTCTCTCTCTCTCTCTCTCTCTCTCTCTCTCTCTCTCTCTCACACACACACACACACACACACACACACACACACACACACACCACACACACACACACACACACACACGACACACACACACACACACACACACACACACACACACACACACATTCTCATTCCTCTCTCTCGGTGGCGGCCGATTGCCGGGCGTTCCCAATCTCCCTCCCCCCACCCCTTCAGCCAGTTCTTAAAGGAGCAGGCCCACAATCTTGGAAGGCGGGAGAAATAGGGGGAAGCTAAATTGTGTGTGTGTGTGTGTCCATGCGGAAGTGTCTGTGTGTGCCTGTGTATATATGTTGACTGTACAACTGTTTTGTCAGAAGGCCTGTGTGCCTCGAGTGTGTTGCTGTTTCTGTTCCTGTCTCCACCTATGTGTCACCATTATGCTGCATGTGTCTCTGGATATTTACCTATGCGATGTGTGTGTGATTATGTTTCAGTAAGTCTCTGCGTGTGTCTCTGAATGTATCTCTCTGTGAGTCTCTGGCTCTGTGAAGCTCTCTGTCTCAGAATGTGAGACTATATGAGGCGATCTCTGTGGGTTTGGATTGTATGTCTCTGTGAGTGAACATCACGGTGTCTGTGGTCCCGGCTTGCTCTCTCACTCCCTCTTTGAGTGTTTGTGAGTTTATTTCTATGAGTCTCTGAGTGTGTGTCCCCCGCACTCTGCTGTTTATTTTACACTGGCTGAGCATCAACAATGCCTAGGGTGCTAGGCAGAACGCTTTCTGCCTCAGTCTCTGGCACCCCATGTGAATTAGAGATAGCTGACAGAAAGGACCAAGGCTTAAGGATGTGGGAGCAGTGAGGGCTTTGAGAAATGTACAGGAGGGTCTGGGGACTCTGGTGAATGGCTGTCCTGCCCCCTGCCCTGCCAGAGGGAGACGGGGTCTCTCTGGGGGCCCCTTTGCCTATCTGCTGTGTTCCCTTCTTCTGCCTTAGTCCCGGAGTGAGGTTCACAATCCTACCGTCTCCTGAGGTTGAGGTCCCTGTGTGGGGTCATGGGTCTTGGGGGGCTAGGAGCTCAGTGTCCACGCAGCGTGCCCAGCTCCATTTCCTGTTCTCCCATCGCCTGCTACCATATGCTACTCTGGTTCCAGCTGACCCCGATGAGCTCCATTGGCTGAGGAGTTGAAGTCGGGGACTGGCAACTTGCAGTGGCAACAATTGTCAATCTGTCGACCCCCTTGGCTTTTCCAACCATGGCCCGGACACAGCAAATGGCTCTGACTGGCAGTGGAGATCGTCTGAGGGTCCCTGGAACCCTGGGCATGGGAAACCTCTCCTAACTGTAGGAGAGTAGCCCAAGAGCAGCAGGGCCCCAAAGACCCACTCCATAGCCCTCCGCGACCATCTTGGATGACGCATACTTCCCTCTTTCCACAGGCCTGTCTGGCCCTGAGGGAGTTCCCTTTCTGAAGCTGTGGTGCTCGGAAGACCTGCTCTCTACGTTGCCGGGCACCTGTAGGTGTCCCTCGAGAGCTCAGTTTTGAGGTTCAAGTCAGTGTGGCCATGAAGGGGCTGCCTATTGGGCTGATGCTGTGACCCCGGAGTCTGCCTTTCCTGCCAGTCCCCCGGCCCGGAACATGTGGCTGCGGCTTGGCCTGCCCTCGCTGTCCCTGAGCCCCAAGCCCACAGTTGGCCGGAGCCTGTGCCTCACCCTGTGGTTCCTGAGCTTGGTGCTGAGGGCCAGTACCCAGGCCCCAGCACCCACAGTCAATACTCACTTTGGGAAGCTAAGGGGTGCCCGGGTACCATTGCCCAGTGAGATCCTGGGGCCTGTGGACCAATACCTTGGGGTGCCCTACGCAGCCCCCCCCATCGGCGAGAAACGTTTCCTGCCCCCTGAACCACCCCCATCCTGGTCGGGCATCCGGAACGCCACACACTTTCCCCCAGTGTGCCCCCAGAACATCCACACAGCTGTGCCCGAAGTCATGCTCCCTGTCTGGTTCACGGCCAACTTGGATATCGTCGCTACTTACATTCAGGAGCCCAACGAAGACTGCCTCTACCTGAACGTCTATGTGCCCACGGAGGATGGTGAGTGCGGCCAGGCACTGTGCCCTCCTTGCCTCCCACCCGCCCCGCTGTGTTTGTGGCTGGCATGTGGTGGTGTGCCCTGCTGCATGCATCTGTCTGTCTGTGAAAATGCTTCTAACCATCACTCTGCTTGGCCTCCCCCTTCCTCCTCCCTGTTCTTTCCTCTCCCAGCATTGTCTGAGCTCCCATGTGTGAGTGACACTGTTACCAGGAGGGGCCTGGCCAGGCCTGAGAGCTTTGACAGGTCTAGGGCCAGGTGATGGATGGGGGTTCCCTGGGGGAGTATGGGTCACTGCTGGCAGCTGCCCGCGGGAGGATGCTGGTGCCACCAGGCCCCCCTGTTGCCATTCCACCTGCTCGGAGAGGTGGTAGGTGTGTGTGGCCAAGGGAGCTGGGTGTGTGAGGGGGGCAGGGGGCAAGCCTGGTGGGCAGTGCTCAGGTGCCTCCTCTTTCACTAGCTGATGCCTCCTCCCGCGGGGGTCACACTAAGGTAAGTGACAGAAGCAAGGAGATGGTGGGACAGGCTCTCTGCCACGTGCCGCCTGCAGAGCAGCTCTTGGGGCCTGGGGGGGTGCGGGTGCATGCCCCTGGGCAGAGGCCTCCTGTTATTTTTTAGTTTTTTATTCATTTTACAGTAAAGCGGATTTCCAAGGAATGCGCCCGAAAGCCCAACAAGAAAATTTGTAGGAAAGGAGGTAGGTAGCGAGCCGGCGGGGAGGGAGAGAGAGAGAGAGGGAGGGCTGCCTGCCCACCTGCCCTTGCCCCCGAGGACCCAGCCTTCCTTCAAGTAGCCCAGGCTCAGGGGGCGGCCGGTGACAAGCATAAGCTCCCTCTCGTCCGAGGGCCCCGGCTGCTCTTCAGGGAGGCTCTGGTGGCCTAAGGCAGGTCCAGAGCAGAAGCAGCAACCCCATTTCTTCCAACCTTCCCAGCCCCAAAGTCCACCCTAAAGTGTGTGCCAAAGACAGAGCCAGTGGTTCCCTCTGGGACACCTCAGGAGAAACTCTAAGCCGCCAAGATGGAGCCAGAGGCTCTGACCTTTGCCAGGTGAGGGAGCCACCAGCTCATCCTTCCGTGCTCTTTCCCGGATTGAAAGTCGAGAGTCAACTCTCCAGCCGTGGAGCTTAGACCAAACTGTAGCCAAGTGTAGCAGCCCTGCCCACCCCCCCACCCCCGCCCACCACCTCTGGCCAGGGCCTAGCTGAGTGACCCGGGCTAGCCTGGTGGCAGACCTTGGGGGTCTCCAGGAACTGTGCACTCTGAAGGAGGCACGGGATCCCGAATTGCAAACTGACCCTCTTTCCAGGAGGAATCTGTCACCCTCCACCCGTGTAATAATTCTTCCTGTTCAAATACCACTTTATGTTTTCTGCAAAGCGCTTGCATACTTACCTCAGAAAATCCCCCCCTCCCACTTCTGTGGAAGCTTATGAGGCAGGAATTGGTATCCCAATTTTACAGATGAGGAAACAGGCCCAGGGGAGTGACTTGCTGCTGCTCAGGGCCCCGTCGCTGGTCTGTGGCAGGGCCTGGACCATAACCTGGGTCTCTTGACCCTCAGGGCCGTGTTCTTTCCACTGTAGCATGCGAGGCAACTCCCATCTGGTCCTTCCCACCTCCCCTACTCTGAAACAAATGGTGAAATGTGGATGGGTTGAACCGAATTGGAAACAGTAAGACTAAGGAACAAGTGGAAAAGCACAGCCTGGTCCCTACAACCCTTTGGCAAGCTTGGAGTTTGTTTTCCTTTGAAATCATAGGGCGGGGTTCCCCCAAGTGGGGTCGTCAGGATTCCTGGGACTGAGCGCCCCCTACTAAGTAAGAATCTCTGCGGGCAGAGCCCGGCGATCTGCCTGTTGCACTTTTGATGCTCACTGAAGCTTTGAGTGAGGTCTGCTGCCCTGGGGATAAGCGTTACACCACCTCCCCACACCCAGCCCAGGACCTCACACTCAGAAGGCAATCAGTAAACATGTTTTTGCACGAATGAAGACGCATTGCGGTGCCGCAGAAAGAGTATGGGTCTGGGAGCCACAAGCCTGACCGAGTCCCAGCTCTGCTGCTCACTCACAGTGAAACCTTAGACAAGTCTTTTCCTTTGAGAACCTCTGTTTCTGCATCTGAAGGTGGTAGGGGACTATTCTGGTCTTAACATTCCATTAACGTATAAAAGATTTCAGGAAGAGGGTCTCTTAAACCTGCTGCTACTAGTTACTTGCTTACTTGGGTGCAGGGTGGCGGAGGGGGAGGCGATGACATTAACCATTTCCTAAGAGCAATGATCCCCCAGGGCACCAGTAAGAGCCTAGGGCAGTCCAGTCCAGTCCAGTCCTGAGAGTTTGGCTAGAGAGCCAACTGGACGCTCCAGTCAAGTTCAAACACTTACCAATCGTGATTGTTGACTATGGGCAAGGTCACGTGCTAGGTGCTGTTGGGATGTGGAGGGATACGAGGTGGAGGAAAGATTTAGAAATAACTGAAGACCTGATCGCTACTCTGAGGAAACTCCTAGCCTAGCACTGAAACTCAGCTGGTTTAGCTAAGCCCCACAGGCCGAGCTGGGAAGTGGGTTCCAGACAGCGTGGGAGAGGGCATCTGGTCATTTAGCTGCTCAAATGAGTTCCCTATCCAGGGCCTGTTGGCCATTTGGAACAGACTTTAAAAGTCTGCCTCTCGGGGGAGACCCGTCCCCAGAGGTGGTTAGGGTTGTGATGTGTGCAGGGCAGGCAGGGCTGGCCTGGCTGGGCTCCTGCCGCAGCACAGTGTTGGGCTGGGGGACGGTGGTCGAGCTGGCCCGGGGGTGGGGGACAGGCCTGGCAGCAAGGAGTTGCTCAGCGAGTGCTAAGCTGAGGGAGCAAAGGCATCTGTAAGGAGGAGGCTGGGACAAGGCAGCAACCCAGGGACATTCCCAGAGGGGGGCAAACGGGATGCATCTTCTAAGTTGGGGTCCAGGGGAAGCGAAGGATTTCTTGGGGAAGATAGGCCCTGTCCCCCAACCTCCACCCCCATCAAGTTGGAGGGAATTCATGTTTAGGGATGGGTGATTCCTTGCCGTTCGGGGGCCGTCTGCTGTGTGGGTGGTGACGCCCCATGTCCCACAGGGTTTCTGAGGGCAGCACCGTCGTCGTCAGGTGTTAAGAGGGTAGGCGCCACGGGAGGTTCGGGAAGCCGGAGGCAGTTTCTGCCCCTCAGGCTGGGCTCTTGCCCTGGTTGAAAAGCCATTTTGTAATTGGAGGGCGGCTCCTGTTGTGATTAATAGCTGTAAGGGAACCCAGACCAGCTGAGAAAGAGGGCTATTTGCTGCCTCCAGGCCGAGAGTATCTGACGTCTTAGACAAGAGGATAAGCCCTGGGATGCCAACAGAATGACCTCCGTTTCTACACACTGACAAGCACCCAGGCGGTGGGTCCTCTTTCTCAAAGCCGTTCTCATGATGAACTTCTCACCTCCTTAGAATGAGAAGGAGAATTGGGGATAGCTCACCCAGGCCCTAAACGTCTCTCTTCTCTCCTCGGGTCTCTTCTTTTCTCTCCTTCCCTCCCCTCCCCTCCACCCCACCCCATGCTCCACCTCTTTCTTGACTTATTTTTTCCCTTCCCTTTCCCCCGTCCCAGAAAGGTGGCATGGTGCAGTGGAAAGACCATGGGCTTTGGAATCAAGCAGACCTGGGTTTGGATCTCACCTCTAGCACTTCCTAGCTGTGCAATCTTAAGCAAGTCACTTTGCCTCTCTGAACCTCAGTTTCCCCATCAGTGAAACAGGAATAAAGATAGTCCCTCCCTCAGTGGGGTGTAAGGATCAGACAGTAAGGCAGAAGTAGAGTGTCTGGCACATGGTAACCATTCGGTACATGGTAGGAGCTGCTACCATTATTCCTATCTCTGTTTTTTCTCTCTCTCTCCCCCTCTCTCTCTTTCTCTCTCTCTCATGTCCCTTTTCTCCTTTTCCCCTTCCTTCTCTCCCTCCCTCCCTCTCTGGCTCTCTTTCGATCTCAGAGCAATGCTTGCTGCTCTCAGGCCTGGTTCCTGTGGGCAGGAACCCCATTTGCCATTACCCAGAGCAGGCCCCAGTGAGGAAGACCGGAGGGAAAGCTTCATCTCCCATTTTCTCCTGTGGGAATCAGGGTCAGCTGAGGCCCAGCTGGAGCCTGCCCACTGGGCCCGAATAGCTCAGGGCTGGGGTCCCTGGCTCTGCCTTAACAGCTCATATCCATATCTACACGTGCTGGCGATGCCGCCTCTCACCTTTGGTGCCTGCCTCTGCTCTCCAGCTCAGCCTGCCTGTGTACACACGTGCAGCCCCTTCCACCCAGGAGAAGTCCTTCCCCTGAGTGGGCCTCTGGCTCTGTGCCCTGGCCCACCTGCTGCCACCTCCTTCCTAACTGGGAAGGTGGTTGGTTGAGACAGGCTGTTGGGGACAGAGAGGCACAGGGAGGCCAGCACAGCAGGGGCCTTGCAACACTGTCATCCTGATGAAGGTCTGGGCCTCAGCCCACCCATTCCCTCAGTTCTTGCCATCCCTCCTGCCTGTCCTGGGCCCAGGCCCAGAGCTGGCTTGCTGGGCCACACTGCAGTCATGCTGTTTTTGAATTCTCTCTCTGTTTTGTTCTCTGTTCTGTGCTGTTGTGTCTCCCCGTGTCTGGTCCCCAGGATCCGGCGCTAAGAAACAGGGCGAGGACTTAGCGGATAATGACGGGGATGAAGATGAAGGTATTTGGGGGCTGCAGGGCGTGGCGGCTGGTGCATGGCACAGAGCCCCTCCCCCTCTCGATGGGGAGAAGCCCCGTCTGTCTGTCTGTCCGTCCGTTGGTGTGTTTCTGTTCCTGTATGAGGCCGTTGGGCTGTTCATCCATCTTTGGCCTGGTCGGCCACTGGGAGTTCCAGGGTGATGGACACGGCTGGCGGGAACAGGGCACCACGAGCAGAGCCATGGGGAGGGCATCCTCCTCGCCCCGGTCCCCACTGCCCAGAGACAGCTTCCTCCCCCATCTTCTGTGGTTCACGGGCACCTGCCCCTACTGAGCAGCAGCGAGAGTGGAGAGAAAGCAGGACTGAGGGGGGCGGGGGCGAGGAGAGGCACAGAGGAAACGGAATGGCGAGGAACCCCTGTGTTTCTGCGGGGAGGCTGGCTCCTGGAAGAGGGGCCCAGCAGGATGCTGAACTGAGGAGTGAGGCAGTGACAACCACAGGGCCTGGGGAACAGCGCCACCTAGAACCTCCTTGGCCTTCACCCAGAAAGAGAGAGATGGCCTCAGGGCCAGGGGCTGCATTAGGTTCAGGACAGGGCCACAAGGACTGGGCCAAAGCACCGGGCTGAGGCCAGGACGCCACAGCCCGGTCAGCGGATGGCATAAGATCCTTGGGTGACGGTTGAACCAGTCTTCCTTCCTCCTCAGGAAAACAGGTTGTGTTTGCTCGGCAGCAGAGAGCATTCCCTTCTACCTCCACGCCCCAGACCTGGCCTGGGGGCCACACAGCTCAGGGGGGCCCACTGGTGGCTGGTAGGGCTGTGCCGGTGCGGCAGAGTGTGGTCCAGCTCACAGGCCGAGAGGCTTCAGGTCGAGGTGATCAGGCTGGGAGCCTTCTCGTGGCCGCCCAGCCCAGTCGCCGCACTGCTCGGGTCTTGGGAGCAGCCGCTTAAAGGTCTCTCGTTGAGTGGCCTCTGCGGAGGCTCCATCTTCATCTTAAAGCTGCCTGGGGGCAGGCTCTCTCATCCTTAGTTCTGCCCTCACCTCTTCCCCATCCCCAGTGTTTCCAGTTAAGTCTTCCTGATGCCCGGGGAGAATGGGGTAAACGAGCACGTGGCTGAGAAACCATGTCAGTGAGGTTCTCCCCGCCACAACACACACACCCCATCTCTGCCATTCACTCCCCTGTCCCCACATTCTCCCTTGTTCTCTTCCTGTGCCACCCCCTATTCCCGCCCCTCTTGTCTCTGTCTGCACTGGGGGGCCAGCTGCTGCCAATGGCCGTATTTCCATGTAACTGGTCTAGTCCTGGGGGTTTCAGGGCTCCCCAGCCCCTGCTCTCTAAAGCCATGTCAGGTCCCAGGACTCCTGGGTGCCCGGGGCAGGGACTCACTGATCCAGCTAAGGGACCTGCCCTTTCTCTTCCTCCCTCCCCCTGTCCCCCAGGGCCCAGCCACGGCCTCTGTAGACCTAGCTGTATCAGGAACGCCTAGCTGCCTTCTACTGGGAGGCACTTGAAACCAGAGTCTTTAAAAGCATCACTGACGTCCAACTTTCTCTGGCTGATGCTCAAGCTCTGGGCTGAACAGCCCCATGAGTCCTGCCCTCAGAGATGGCGGTGGTGTCCTGGCACCTGGGATAGCTTTGCTGCCCACACCCCCCCACCCAGGGCTGGCGGGGGTGGGGGAGGAAGGGCAGCCTACCCAGCCTGTGTCTCACCCCTTCTCCTTGCAGACATCCGGGACAGTGGCGCTAAGCCTGTCATGGTCTACATCCATGGAGGCTCTTACATGGAAGGGACAGGCAACATGATTGACGGCAGCGTCCTGGCCAGTTATGGCAACGTCATCGTCATCACCCTCAACTATCGGGTTGGAGTGCTAGGTATGGTTCCCTGCTGGGTGCCTAGAAGGAAGCCTGGGTTCTCAAGGAGGGAGGAAAGAAAGCTGAGGAGCTGAGAACAGGCCTCCTTGGTTCTCTAGCTGGTGCTAATGACCATGGCCACAATGTTGTTATCCCATAGCCCCTACCCAACTGCCCGGGGCTTCCCCACAGTGTCCCTAGGCCCGTTCCTGGAATGTTGAGATGCCACTGGAAACTCAATTCAAACTTCACACCTTCTCTTAGGTCTCCAGCCAGGTCTCTGGTTCCAGACTTTTGCCTGGCTGAGTTTTGTAGAGTCGATTCATTTTCTGGTGTCCTAGCCTCATCCCGACCCACCCACCCCACATCCCTAAACACCCCACACATGCACAGATACTCCTTCTAGCCAATCACATATCCACACACCCACGTACTCTCACATGTCCACCGTCCATGCTGCCCACATCCACCAGCATGCATCTATTTCTCGCTCACCCCCCCAAACACTCATACATACCCATACACATACAGACCCCGACATCTACATCTACAGACCCCCTCACATATATGCACATTCCCCCACCACTCCATACACACTGCACGCGTATAGTCTCCCTGATGCACATATCCACATACCCAGGTGCCTCTCTACACTCCACATCCACACCGCACGTCTACACAGATTTCTCTCACCTTCCATGGACGCGTACACACACATACGTTCCCATGTATCTCTCCCTCCGCATCGCTGTATCCACATCTGTGCCCACATACACCACAAGTGCCCCCACGCTCACGCTTTCCTCTACCCCCATAATACACTCTACACAAAGACCCACACCCTGCACGTCCACATCCGCGCACAAGCCCCACATATATGTACCTTAAATGTACACAAATGTTCCTTCCACACATACACGGGCAGATCCACGTCCCCCTACACACCCCACTTCCACCTCTCCTCCAACAGCCACACACACACGTATGTCCCTCACCTTCCCTACACAAACATGAACCAGCGTTCCCCTCCCTACACATGTGGGAGCCATACCTGCACGTCCACACCTCCCCAGCCCATAGTACACAGATACTACGCACGTACCCCTCATATCCCTGCTTCCACATCTACGTACACATCCCATGCACTACGCTTACACATCCCCCCTTATACACACACCCACAGACCCCGATACACGTACCCGTATCACATACACACACACACTCTTCCTATACACATCTGGCATATATATGTCCAATACATACATATTATATATTCCTACCCCACGAATATACACGCATCCATATCCCCACACCTGGTCATCTATATCCATACACACATACACACTCACGCACACCCCACACTTACATATCCCACATACACACATTGCACATTTATTCTACTCTCTCCACACATACATCCCCATACACTCCCATCCATTACACCATCTTCCTCCCACACACACACACTTACTTCCCAAATACCTCCTGATACACACCCATATCCCCTTCCCCACACATACTCTGTCACCCACATGGTTATTTTGGTGATTTACGCTGCCCCTCTACCCTGTGCCTTCCTTGGTAACTGTTAATGCCTAACTGTGGCCAAGGTCTTGAGGTAAACAAGTGCCTCAGAGAGGGCGACCAAGCACACACGGCCTTGCTCCCTTTCGGATGCTCACCCAGGCCTCTGAGGGCACACGCGGCCCCATAGCCCTGGAGTGGCACAAAGAAGCCAACTTCCTGCCCGGAAGGCTGGGGTCCTGAGTCCCAGTGGCTGTCTGGGCTGTTTCTCAGGTCTGCAGGCCTGGGTGCTGAACGAGCAATTAGGCACGGCTTACTCCAGGGCTTGTCGGCTGACAGGACCCTATTTTAATTTGCTTTTGAGTATGTGGCTTTGGCAGTTGGCATCCCAGAGGCCCCAGAAATGCGTTTCACTTCTGGGTGCATCCACGTACACGGAAAGGCAATCTTCTCTTGACTACCCCTTAATACTATGTGGGATAGCAAGACACCTTCTGGGGGTTCAGATGAGAGAAATGATATTCCCAGAAAAAAGTGGAGCCTGCATTCCCTTCAGCGGCATCTGGATGCTGGGTGTGACATATGCAGGGCGTCTCCCTGGCCTCTCCACAGTCTAGTGGGCTTTGGGTTTCATGGTTCTGCCACTGCTCCTCTGTCTCTCTGAGTTGCCACAGACATCATGGCAAGGCTCTGTTCTGTAAGCTGTTCTGTCCTGTTGAGAAAGGGGATCTGAGTCTCTGATAGTAAAAATGGTACCATGAAGGTGGCTGCAAACCCACACGCTTGGGCTGCATAGTTCCTGAAGAGTAATGCGTATACCAACGTAATCACACACAGATACACAGGCACAAGTGCATGGTTGTTGAAGGCCAGAAGTAACTGTGTTACTTTATTTTCTAAATGAGGGTGACAGGAAATATTCAACTCGGTTGCTTTTAAAAATTATCAACACAAAGCTCCAGTCTCTAAGGATCAATGGAAAGCACGGAGAATACTAAGAATATGCTTCAGTTCCAAATGATCGGACCAGGTAGGAATGAAAGAAAAAAGAGAGTGGAGCATCGGGGGAGAAGAGAGGAGAAAACAAGGAAGAGAAGGAAAGGACGGGAAAGAGAAAGAGGATACGAGTGACACACAGAAAGGAGGCGGAAAGGAGACAGAGGAGAGACTCAAGATTTGAAGTGTCAGTTGGGAGCTGTGGGCTTCACGGAAGGCTATTATTGCTGGCGAGCGCTCCCTATGATATCCTGATTTGCTGATTACTTCACAACCCTTCAATTGCTCTAATCTTTAAGCTTGTATATCAGAAGTTCTTAATCTTTTGGGGAGTCTTGGACCCCTTTGAAATTCTGATGAAAGCTATGGACTCTTCCCCCAAAAATGCATGTGTGTGCACACACACACACACAGAAGTTATTTCATGGATCCCGCTGAAACTCATCCACGGAATTCAGGTTAAAAGACCCCACCACCACCACCTTATAACCTCCTCTCGTTTGGATAACCAGAACAGCACATCTCGGGGTAGGATTTTTATTCTTTGAGCTTAAATAGTTAATGATCAAACTAATATTACCCAAACCTCAGAAGGAGCCATAAACTGAGATTTGGCCAGAAGTTCCCCACCACTTCCTGTGTACCCTTTAGTGCCTGCTCTGGAACACAAATGTAATCAATAAGCCGCTGATTGGATTCTGGGTACATTCAAGATGTTTTTGTCTCTTGGCGCCAGATTTAGAACACGGGTCTGTCTCTGAATCTTGGGGATTTTGCTGTAGAGCTGAGGCTCTGTTGTTTTGTTTCCCAAAACATCCCAGAACAGGTGGCCAGTTTTGGACCTCAATTATATGCATTCATTCACCCTCCCTCCCATCAGCTTCTCTGAGCCCTGAGCCCAAGCAGACGGTTTCCTCCAAGGTGCTTCTTTAGACATCTTGGTGATTCATGTATTTGGAGAATGTCACAGGCTATTCCATGGATCCCATCCAAGGCAGAGGGGTAGCTATAATCGGAGAAGCCCCCACTGGGCTTGAGACCAACAAAAGAAAGGGACCCCAGCAGGATACAGGACGTGGATATCCCTGGGGCTGAGGAAGTAGGGGCTTGCCGAGTTTTATTCTGGATTTCAGAATTTAATCCTACATTCTTGCTCAGGTACCCTTCAGGCAAACTGAAAACCTGATAAATGTCAAGCCTTGGGTGACACAGATACCTGGTTTTGATACAATGTGCCAGATTCCCCTGTCTTCTGTTGACAAGCAGCTTACCATGCACTGCAGTATAAACTTGGGCCCAGGGAGACTGGCTCAGATTTGCTCTAACAGTTTATGGAGTTTGGTGTTTCAGCCCTCATTCTCACATGGTTTCTGTGGGTGACTGAGTTACTGGGGAGCTAGTAGCGAGTGATCGCTCTCCCAGACTGACAGGTTTTTGTGTGCTTGTGGTCGGCGACGTTTTCTGTATCATCCGCCTGAGCCTGTTGGATAGAGCACTTCAAGCAGGACGCTTGTAGTAGGATGGTTGGCATGACGTCATCCACAGGCTTCAGTGCCTCTTATCCTGAGGTTTGTGTGATCTGAGGGAGCAGAGAGTGATGGTCAAATCCTCCACCCAGCCCTTTCAGACCTTTGTTTCTAACCCAGGGAATTGGTACATGTTGGAGAAATCTACTGCATCCAAATGCAGGCTCTTCATGCTGGTTAGGACAGACATATTTGACACATTTCACTGAACGATACCTTGGCAAAGACCGAAGCCAAGTCTGCTATTGCGAAAATAAGAGGAAAGGGAGAGAGAAAACGGGGGAAGGAGAGAGGAGGGAGAGAGGACAGGCAGGCTAAGAGAAACACATAGTGATTTTTGCTGGAGGGTCGCAAGGCTTGGACAGCCGGGATGGATCTTGGTCAGCATACTTTAAGACTTGCAGGAGCAACTTCAGCTTGTGAACGAGCCAGGCAAAGGAGAAGCTGGTTCTCTTGTCTAGAGGAACAAGAGCTCCTCCGTTCATCCTCATTCAGGCTTTCTCTAATTCCTTCTCATTTCCTCATCGGGAACCTGGGGCTAAAGAGGGCTTGTGACTAGGTCCTGGGAGGAATAACTAAGTACTTTACATACTTAATTGCACCAAAGGTAAATTAATAACACACTTGAAGAGGGTGAAATGAGCTCTTTTACAGAAACTAGAAACAAAAGGACTCAAGAAAGACAGTGATGGGGTCTTGTCCCTGCCTGAGTCTGTTTAAGGTCAGCTTCTGCCCGTGGACTACCAGGACCGTCAGAGAACTCTCTGTGAGCTGAGGGAGCCTCCTCAAACATGGCCTCCCACAAAGTTGATCTCAGGGGCTACAAATGAGCTTTTAACTGTGGGGTCAAAAAATACTCACCCAGGTATAGGTTTCCAATGTGTAGGAGCACCACAGCTACCCACTTGGAAAGGACCTTTCTGAAAGCCTAGGGCAGGAGAAGATAGAGCCTTCCAAGGAGACTAAGGATCAGGGAAGAGAGAAAAAATGAAGCAGCAAGATCAGACTAAAATGGAAGCAGGGTGGGGGGGAATATAGGACATCTCTGTGGGATAGCCAGCAGGTGGGCGGGAAGGTAGTTGCCATGGCAACAAGTCTCCACAGCAGCAAATCCCAGCAGGTGGGTGGGAAGGTAGTCTCCATGGTGACATGTCTCCTCAGCAGCAAATCCCAGTGGGTGGGCAGGAAGACCTGTTTCTGTGGTAACCGCACTGCACTGACTTCCCCATTTCTCCACTAGAGGAAAAAGATGGTCTAACCCAGTGGTTTTCCAACTTTAGCAGGCATCAGAATTACCTGGAGAGCTTGTTAAACACACGGATTGCTGGGCCCCATCCCCGGAGTTTCCGATTCATTAGGTCTTGGAGGAGGGGGAAGTGAGGACCTGCCGTGAGAATGAAGAGAAGGGGGCATCCGAGACCCTGGAAGGAAGTGGAAATGGATGAACTTGGACAGGAGGGGCAAGGAAGGCTTAGGAATTGTAGCCTCTTGGGATCTTCACTTCCTCCAGAGAGAGAAGGATGGGGAACGAGAAGTAACTATAGATGTGTAATGTGCTGAGCATATTCGAGATGCTTATGTTCATTTTATCCTTGTTACAACCCTTTGAAGTATTTTATCCCCATTTTACAGAAGAGGAAACTAGAGCCCAGAGATTCTCAATAACTTGCCTAAAGCTACATGGCCAGTAAGTGGTAGAGCCAGGACTCAAACCAAACTGACTCCAGGGTCCCTGCTCTTTCCACTCTATCTTGCCAGGTGCTAGGGTAATGTCCTGGCTGGTACATCAGGGCAGAGGATGCTGGGTCCTGGTCATTTGCAGTTCCTGCAGTTTAAGTCTCCCAGCTGGAGGCATCCCTTTTGAACGGTTTGGAGACCTCACCTTCCAAACTGGAGAATGGGTGGGAGGTAGGAAGCCGATCCTTCCTATAGTGATGGCGCTGGTCCTTGCAGAAAGGAGCAATGGTTAATGCTAGCTGGGTGGAAAGAGCTGCGCTGCATGCTCATCCTCCGTCCTCATGCCCCCAACTGTCACCGTCATCCAAATCCTCCATCCCTCCACCTTCACTGTCCTCGTGCCCTTTGTTGAATCCAGGTTTCCTGAGCACTGGCGATCAGGCTGCCAAGGGCAACTATGGGCTCCTTGACCAAATCCAGGCCCTCCGCTGGGTGAGCGAGAATATCGCCTTCTTCGGTGGTGATCCCCGCCGTATCACCGTCTTTGGCTCAGGCATTGGCGCGTCCTGTGTCAGCCTCCTCACGCTGTCGCATCACTCTGAGGGTGAGTAGCTCTTGGAACGAAACAGGAACTAGACAAGTGCTGGCCGCCGACCCTGAGCCCCAGTCCCTCCAGGCTCCAGGGTACCCAATTCCATGTCCCAGGAGCATCCAGGGGAGTCAGCAGCCCTCACCTGCCAGCTCGGTGTCCCTTTGGGGAGAAGTGGAAGGGAAATGTTTCTCGAGGGGAAGATGTAATTCTCCCACTGTGAGAGAGGGAAGGAGAGAATCCCATTTACATCTTGAGAAAGGAATGTTCTCCTGATGTGGGAGTCTTATTGAGGAGCGTGGGAGTAGAATGTCTCTCTCTGAAGGACAACGGCTCTTTTTGGGCGGGGGCGGGGGGGGGAAATCTTTCCGTGTGGGAAGGACACATGACTTCGGGTAGAGCTCTAGAGTGGAAATTAGTTTTTAGGTGTAAGAGACATTCTCTGCCTTTCTCGCTGAACAAATCTGTGCAAGACGGGAACTGCCCTTGACGGGGGTGGGGGGGTGGGGGTGGGGGTGGGGGTGGGGCAGAGATGGGACCGAAGTGAGGATTACAAACCTGCGGGTGGGCTTTGCCTGAGGGATGTCGAGCTCTTATCAGACTCCAGACCAGACCTCTCCCGCCCCCGGGCTGTTCAGCCCCCTCTAAGGGAGACTCATTTTTAGCCCGAAGGGAAACCTCTCTCCTTGCTGTGGGTCCCCCTGCCAGTGACCCTTCCAAGGGGGCCAAATAGGGCCTTTTTTTTGCTCAGCAGGAAGTGTTCTCTTCATTCTCTTCACCTCTGGACTATAAGAGCCCTTTCTACCTCTGAGAGGCAAAGATGAGCTTCTCACAAAGAAGAGATCTTCCCAAAATAAGTGTCTTTCTCCAAGATAAGGAAGGCCGTAAGAGAGGACAGAGTTTATTACTGAAATCAACCTTATGAGTTAGTGATATTCTAACAGAAAGACTTGCAGTCTCTCTTTGAAGAAGGCCTGTCTTTCTGAAGGAGAAAAATCACCTTCTCTGACCTAGAAATTCTGTCTCTATCCCTCCAGGGACTCCATGAGGGGAGACTAAGGTGGGATGTAGGGAATGTCGGATGTACATCCCTCCTTTAGAATATGTTTCTAGGTGACAGTACAGGAACGGGAATTCCTTTTTTCCACCAAGGAGGGTGAAGTGACTAGTTGTGAGGGTGCCTCTGTTTGGAAAGAGGAACGGTGCCTCCTCTGATTAGGGACTATTTCCCTGGGAGAAGGCCTTTCTTGGTGTGCTGCTATTCTCTGTCTCATAGGGGGCCTGTGTCCCTGGAGACCTGGCTGCTTTTAAGATTTATTCTCTTGGGACTTCCCCAGTGATCCAGAGGTTAAGACTTTGCCGTCCAGTGTATGGGGTGCAGGTTTGATCCCTGGTCCAGGAGCTAAGATCCCACATGCCTCCTGGCCAAAAAACCAAAACAGAAAACAGAAGCAATATTGTAACAAATTCAATAAAGACTTTTTTTTAAAAAAAATCTAAAAAAAAAAGATTTATTCTCTCTGTTTTTCTGTAACCGATTAATGGAGAATAATCTTTCAAAAAGTGAGGCTCACTTAAGTACTCATCTATATTTCTCTCCCTCTCTTTTTCACCCATGCAAACTCCCTTTCTCTCTCTCTCTCTCTCTCTCTTTTTTTTTTTTTGGCCGCACCATGCGGCATGCAGGATCTTAGTTCCCTGACCAGGGATCGAACCCGTGGCCCCTGCATTGGGAGCATGGAGTCTTAACCACTGGACCACCAGGGAAGTCCCATAAACTCCCTTTCTCTTAGAGGAACAGAACTGTGCACCTGAGGGCCAGGTTCTCCCTTACTTGGGAATGTTGGGGCCAGAGAGAGAATGATACCTTTTTCCCCTAGGGGGGAAGAATCATCTACTTTTTGAGTTTGGGGGACTGGTTCCCTCTCACCTAGGGGGAAATTTGGATCTGAGGCATCAGTAGCTTCGGGAAAAGGAAAGTGTCTGTGGAGGTTACAGCCTGGGAGGGCACGTTCCCTGGAGACTTTCAGACCATAGGGCCTTTGCCCTTGGGAATCTTTCCCTAAACTCCCAGAATGTGAGGCTCTCTCCTGTCTGCATTTCTCATCTCTCATGAAAAAGACCCCTTTGTGGCGGAAGCGCCAGCTCCCTGGTGGTGTGCTGGCACAGAGCTGGGCCCAGCTGGGCAGGAAGCAAGAGGGGAAGACAAGGAGAGATAAAGAGAGGGAGCATAAGGAAGCTGATGTCTGGGACCCAAGGGGTTAATTCTTCCTGGTGTTTCCTTAACCCCCAAGTTACCAACCATCACCCAGAACAAGGAAGCAAGAAGCAGGCAGGGGATCAGTCAGGAAAGGAGCCCAACAACCCGTCCTCTGGTCCTAACCCATCATTCCAGCCGAAAGGGTTACTCGTCCTTTGCAGTCCATTCAACCCAGAGGGCAGCCTCAGTAACAAAGGAATGAGGAGGTGTTCGATCTGTCCCTCAGGGACAAGCAAGGGAGGCTTAGGCTGTGAGAGACACGACAGATCTGACCTGGTGCTGCTTATTTTCTATAGGGCTTTTCCAGAGGGCCATCATCCAAAGTGGTTCTGCTCTGTCCAGCTGGGCTGTGAACTACCAACCAGTGAAGTACACCAGCCTGCTGGCAGACAAGGTAGGCTGTAACGTGCTAGACACCGTCGACATGGTGGACTGTCTTCGGCAAAAGAGTGCCAAGGAGCTGGTAGAGCAGGACATCCAGCCTGCCCGCTACCATGTGGCCTTTGGCCCTGTGATTGACGGTGATGTCATTCCTGATGACCCGGAGATTCTCATGGAACAGGGCGAGTTCCTCAACTATGACATCATGCTAGGCGTCAACCAGGGTGAGGGGCTCAAGTTTGTGGAAGGGGTGGTGGACCCTGAAGATGGTGTCTCTGGCACTGACTTTGACTACTCAGTCTCCAACTTTGTGGACAATCTGTATGGCTATCCTGAGGGTAAGGACACCCTGCGGGAGACCATCAAGTTCATGTACACAGACTGGGCAGACCGTGACAATCCTGAGACCCGCCGTAAAACACTGGTGGCACTCTTCACTGACCACCAGTGGGTGGAGCCCTCAGTGGTGACAGCTGATCTGCACGCCCGCTATGGCTCGCCTACCTACTTCTACGCCTTCTACCATCACTGCCAGAGCCTCATGAAGCCTGCTTGGTCAGACGCAGCTCATGGGGATGAAGTACCCTACGTTTTCGGTGTCCCTATGGTAGGCCCCACTGACCTTTTCCCCTGCAACTTCTCCAAGAATGACGTTATGCTCAGTGCTGTCGTCATGACCTACTGGACCAACTTTGCCAAGACCGGGTAAGGAGAAACTGGGGTTCTTCTTTGGGACCCCAGCATGCCCTCCCCTCTGCTCCTCTATCCAAACCTCTTCCATCATCTCCCTTCCTAAGACAGTCCCCAAATCTTGATTGGTAACCCCTTCATCCCTCTTCCTATGTCCCCCTTTCTAGTCTTTCATGCCATTTCCTTCCCTTAAAAATTTTGCTGGGCTTCCCTGGTGGCACAGTGGTTGAGAGTCCGCCTGCCGATGCAGGGGACGCGGGTTCGTGCCCCGGTCCGGGAAGATCCCACATGCTGCGGAGCGGCTGGGCCCGTGAGCCATGGCCGCTGAGCCTGCGCGTCCGGAGCCTGTGCTCCACAACGGGAGAGGCCACAACAGTGAGAGGCCCACATACTGCAAAAAAAAAAAAAAAAAAAAAGTAAAAAAATTTTGTTGAGGCTCAGAACTCAGCATTAGGATTGAGCAGGAGTGAGAGTTACTGGCAGAACTATGGGATTCAAGGTTAGATGGTCGGAGACCATGTGAAGTGGGAATAAAGTACATTCAGAAAGAGCTTTTAAAGGGCGCTCAGAAAAATTGGGCAGCTGAAAAGATTGATGGGTGCTCTGTAGCTTGTGAGAAGAAGAAGCGTCCTATAGGTTGATCTCACAGGATGGGCGTAGGGAAGGATGAAATGGTTTCCATGATGTCACGGGCAATAGGAGTTCAAGGCCTGGGGACAAACAGGGGTATGGACAGAGGGAAGGACCCTGAAAAAGATGGAAACGGTGGGACATTTTGGACTGGGAAAGGGGTTTAGGGCTGGGTGTGAGAGGAAGAATCCTGGACACTTTCCTTGTCTAGGTAGAGTGGTGACCCCAGATTTCCATGTGGTATTTCAGGGATCCCAACAAGCCGGTCCCCCAGGACACCAAGTTCATTCACACCAAGGCCAACCGCTTTGAGGAAGTGGCCTGGTCCAAATACAATCCCCGAGACCAGCTCTACCTTCACATCGGCCTGAAGCCAAGGGTCCGCGATCATTACCGTGCCACTAAGGTGGCCTTTTGGAAACACCTGGTGCCCCACCTATACAACCTGCATGACATGTTCCACTACACGTCCACAACCACCAAAGTGCCACCCCCGGATACCACCCACAGCTCCCACATCACCCGCAGGCCCAATGGCAAGACCTGGAGCACCAAACGACCAGCCATCTCACCTGCCTACAGCAATGAGAATGCCCAAGGGTCCTGGAACGGGGACCAGGATGCAGGGCCGCTCCTGGTGGAGAACCCTCGTGACTACTCCACTGAATTAAGCGTCACCATCGCCGTGGGGGCCTCCCTCCTCTTCCTTAATGTCCTGGCCTTCGCTGCCCTCTACTATCGGAAGGACAAGCGGCGTCAGGAGCCCCTGCGGCAGCCCAGCCCTCAGAGGGGAGCCGGGGCTCCTGAATTGGGAGCTGCTCCGGAGGAGGAGCTGGCAGCACTGCAGCTGGGCCCCACCCACCATGAGTGTGAGGCGGGTCCCCCCCATGACACCCTGCGCCTCACTGCACTGCCCGACTACACGCTGACCCTGCGGCGCTCCCCTGATGACATCCCACTCATGACCCCCAACACTATCACTATGATCCCCAACTCCCTGGTGGGGCTGCAGACATTGCACCCCTATAACACCTTTGCCGCAGGGTTCAACAGTACCGGGCTGCCCCACTCACACTCCACCACCCGGGTATAGCTGCAGCCCAGAGCACAGCATATATCCCGGCTCTGTCCCTCCCGGATCCACGAACACACACACACACACACACACACACACACACACACACACACACACACACAGACATATATGTATACGCACGCACCCACACCCGACAGCAGACCCACCTGCACAAACATAGACAGATGTGGGCATGCACCCGCATGTGCAACAACACAAATAAGGAAGTAAACCTGAACAAACCCTTCAAGTGGGGACGCAAACAAGTCCTTGGGGAACTGAGGACCCGTGGAACAGCAGCTGAAGCCGGCTCCCCGAGCCTGACCACAGACACTACTGGGGAGCCTGAAGCACCAGCTGGACACCCCCTTGGTGCTCGCCTTCCACCTCTCTTGGAACTGCACCACCGACCAACTCCAGACTTGGGAGCTTTAAAGAGCAGAGTAGCTCTTTCTCCCCCAGACTTGGTCTTTTTTCTGGGTCTTGTTTTTGTTGATTTTTAAAAAAATTTTTGGAACAAATGCTTCTCCAACCGATGGGTGCAAAGAAGCTCTGGAAGGGAGGGCTCCAGGCCCAGGTCTCTCTGGCTCTGGAACTCCCAGTGCTCACACAATCCAACCAAGGAACATGGCCCCCAAGAAACAGGTTCCAGCAAAACCATGGGGAGAAGGAGGAAGGGGCTCTCACTGGATGGGGTTGGAGGGCCTTAGGGGGCAACTTGCCAGCCACCTCTGTATCTCTGCGGAGGGCTGCAGAGACCACAGGGTGACCTGCGTCCCCCAGAGGGCAGGAGCATCGGCCTAGCTAGACCAGGCAGGGGACTGCAAATTTGGTGAAGGAGGTTTTGTGGAGGCCATGTGATTATCGGTGCCCTGGGTACAATCTGGGTTCTGCCTCTGCCCTTGGGGTAATGCTATCAGAAGTTCGCCCCATTTTCTTTACAGAGTCTCTTTTGTGTCTGTCATTTCTCTTTCAAAAAGGTGGTGTTTTTTGTTGTTGTTGGCTTTTTTTTTTTTTTAAAGAAAAGTTCTTAAAACACTAACGGAAACCCACGGAGTTTGTCCTTTGTAAAAATTTTAAACACAGTGTCTTGATATAAAAATAAAAAATCCAGTTAGCACTCCCAACCTGCCTCCCTTGCACAGGCCTTGCCCAACAGACCTCCTGGCAGGGCGCCTCCCTCTGCATCCTGTGCCTTTAAGCTGATACAAGTCTGGGCAGCACACTACCGGCCCCCTTCACGAAGGCCTCTCCAATCTTAATCAGGTTGCAGTCCCCACCCCCCTACCCCCCCAACGCTCTAGGTTCCTGCAGCTGAAGCCTTCCCTCAGCACCTCGGGCCTCCCAATGAAACATCAAAAAAAAACACTTCCTTCTTCACTGCACCACTCTGCTGCCGCCGCCACCACCCGCCGCTGCCTCTGCCACTGCCACCATTGCCACCACCCTGCCCTCGTCCTGGACTGGGGGCTGGGAGGAGGTCTGCCCTCTAACGTGCTGAAATTCTTTTTCGGGGCTGAATCCAGTGCAGCATCAGATATGTGGACTCCCTGGCCTTGGGTGACTGACAGAGCAGGGGCCCTCTCCTCCCCAGAGATACTGGTTTCCTGGTCTATGAATTAAAATTGGAGA
This sequence comes from Leucopleurus acutus, assembly GCF_964270905.1. NCBI lineage: Eukaryota > Metazoa > Chordata > Mammalia > Artiodactyla > Delphinidae > Leucopleurus > Leucopleurus acutus. The sequence goes on from NC_139148.1 coordinate 60,691,039, forward strand.
GGTCACTGGGGCTCTTGGAGCATTCCTCTCCAGGATGGTGATCAGTGGCTCCCTGTCAACCCTGGGGGACAGATTCAATGGGCTCCACAGAGTTAGCATTATGGTATCGGATTATTCTCAGTGACTTGAAGGACTGAACCAGGAGTCTGCTCATCAAGTGTGACAGTTGGGTGGGGTTGCTGACACCTCAGAAACCAGGAATAGAATTCTTCAAAGTGACCCTGACAAAATGAGGGAGATGAACCAACACAACAGGATGATGTTCAGAGGGGACAAACACAAGGCAGTACAAAGACCAAAATCGAGGACTAGTATACTACTATGGTACGTGGGGACAAGAGAGATGGGCAATGATTGACTTGACCCAGGTTAGTTAAAAAAGAAAAAAAGAACTGGGGGGAGGCTGGCAGGGTGGGTCATGAGTTGAATGAGTCTGAGTCCGTAGTGTAGAACTGGTTTTCTCTTCCCTCCCTGCTCCCTCCCACCCTCTTCTTTCTCTTCCTCCCTCCCTCCCTCCCTTCCTTCCTTCTTTCCAAAACTAACTCAAATATAGCATATCATTGGGGCTTCCCTGGTGGCGCAGTGGTTGAGAGTCCCCCTGCCGATGCAGGGGACACGGGTTCGTGCCCCGGTCCGGGAAGATCCCACGTGCTGCGGAGCGGCTGGGCCTGTGAGCCATGGCCGCTGAGCCTGCACATCCGGAGCCTGTGCTCTGCAACGGGAGAGGCCACAACAGTGAGAGGCCCGCGTACTGCAAAATAAATAAATAAATAAATACTAGCATATCATAACAAAAATTTAGGATGGAATCCCTGGGAAGTAATCAGAATCCAAATTTTTAGAATTAGAAGTAACCTCAGAGTCATGTAGTCCAACCCACTTATTTTATAATTGGGTAAATGGGCTCAGAAAAGCACAATGTCACAGTGTTAGAAACAGATCTAGAATGCAGTCCAGTAACATATGACCTTTCTCATGCTCCTCAACTTTCTCCACTCTACCTAGTATTGGTTAGGCCTTTGAAAACAGTCGTGGGTCTGCCCTTGGTCAACACATTTTCAGCATATGTGGAAAAGCTGCAGAGGGTCTGGAGAAGAGCAAAAACAATGTGCCAAAGGACTAGGGTTTTTTTTTTTAATTTAGAAAGGAAGAAGCTGATGAAGTAACATTCAATAATTGTAGAGCACCTGCTATATGACAAGTGTGCTATACCATCTTCAAAAATGTAACTCTTAAATAAGGACAGAGGTGGTGATCTGTTCTCCATTTCTTCTGAGACAGATAGAGGGGAAAAGATTGTTAAACACATGGCAAAACTTTGCTGTAGATAGGAGCTGATCATGGCACGTAGTAAGTCCTCAATAATAATTGCCAAATTGAGTGAATGACTAAGGGAAGCCATGGTGCTCACCTTCCTGAAGGCGGAGAGGGCTGGGTTACGTGACCATTTTAGATCAATTCAGAGTCTTTGTTGTCATGATCCTTTCATTGCTCCATGTCAGATATTACCAAATTGGGCCTCCTCTTATGGGGCGTGTGTGTGTACCTCCAAATTAGGAGGCTTTCTAGTTGGGAAGATTTAGACATTGCTTCTCCTCTAAGAACTCAAGGTGCCATAGCAAACCCAGCTCCAATCCTATTTGGGACCCATCAGTGAGAGATTACAGTTGGTCTTCACACCTTCAAAAGGTCTGAGTGACCTCCAAGGCAGGCAGGGTTTCAGTCTAATTGACAGTCAGTGCTGTCCCGGGGTGCCTTGAGTGTTCTTGGCCCCCTTGTTGACCGCCAGCCCTGAGCCCAGCTAAGAAAGCCCAGGCTCTTGTTGAAAGGGCTGAGGGTATAGTTAGATTTGATTTCACACTGCAAAAATCATTAGTGCCTAGACCAGGTCCAGCCTGCATCCCTAGATTTATCTAGTTTCTATATTAGTCCTTTGAGGAGCTGGACACAGCTATCTTGGGATCTGAACTTGTGGTATGTGTGAAGGGCCAGAGGTTGGTCTCTGTGGAAAATCTCTGTAGGAAGTGAAGATGGTTATCAGGACTGTAGGCCAAGGCCCTGTGCTGGTTTATATACCATGAGGGATAAAACATACCCCTTTTGGTGTGCATACTGTCAGGAAGACAAAACTGAACTATGATCAAATGAGTGACATGCATAATCTCTGTATGCTAAAGGTTAAAGGAGTTACAGAAATTGCAAGAAAGGCTATGATGAGATCTGGGTAGATGGGTGGAATAGTGGGCATTCCAAATTGGGAGAAAGTCCTCAGCCAGAGCATGGAGATAAGGTCTAGATGTGCTTGAGGAGCAGTGAGGGAACTGACTTGACCGAAGTAGAGGGTTCAAGTTAAACGGTGGGAAATCAGATTGGAAAGGTAGGTTGTGGAGGCCTTCATAACAGCTGAGGAGTTTGGGTGTTACCAGATGAGTGATGGGGTGCCCTTTTTCATTTGCTAATGGTTTTACAGAGAGGAATCAAAACCTCCTAGGCAACCTTTGTGTTCCTTCTCTTCTGCAAAGAGAAGGATTTTCAGAGTCAAAGGGACAAAGTGAGCCCCAGAGAGAGGCTCCTCAAGGCAGTCTAGTCCCAGAGAGCCTTTAGCTGCTCTGAGCAACTCCATCTCATAGTTTAGGTCAATAACAGCCCAGGGCATTATGATGACCTGCAGCTCAAGTTGCAGGACAACTGGTGATGTCTTTGAAATCCCCATGGAGGGTGAAAGGGATGCACACTGCTGTGGTGTCACTGAGATCAACGAGTTAAATATTGATTGAAGGCAAGATTTGAGAACAAATGATTAAAAGGAGGATTGGTGAGCACTTACAAAAGGAAGAGAAGATCACTCAGCCCCTGCATGGATTCAGGAAAAACAAGTCATTCCCCACTCAAGCTCATTTCCTTTGATAGGGTGACTCGATGGGCAGATGAGGAGAATGCTACCCCTACAATGTATTTGGAGTTCAAAAAAACGTTCTCTCACCATACTCTTGGGACAATATAAAGAAATGTGGGGATTCTAAGCGATTCTTAAGCAGTTGAACGACCACACACAAAAGGGTTCTTTCTGTTTTAATGTCACTAGATCAAATTTGAAAATTACGCATAGCTGGGAGAGAGAGCCAAAATGTGAGATGACAGAAAAAGAATTCGTAGAGCTGTCAAGAGGCTGGTATGATATATACCAGTCATGAGGCTGGACTCACTATAGCAAAATCAAAGTTTACAGGGACAAATATGAAGTCACCTATTTGAATTCCAAAATGTAACAGTACAACCGTAGGAAGTGAGAGACGTTGCTTAGAGGGTTTTAGAATAAATGAAAACTCTTCATGATCCATGAGTCAAAAGCACGGTTTGGTTGTTACAAAAAGTATTGTGGGGACTTCCCTGGTGGTCCAGCTGTTAAGACTTCGCCTTCCAATACAGGGAGTGCAGGTTCGATCCCTGGTCGGGAAGCTAAGATCCCACATGCCTCGCGGCCAAAAAACCAAAAAACAGAAGCAATATTGTAACAAATTCAATAAAGACTTTAAAAAAAATGGTTCACATCAAAAAAACAAATCTTTAAAAAAAAAAAGTATTGTGACCTTGGGCTGTATTAATAAGAGTATAATGTCCAGAATAAAGGAGGTGATCATCTTGTGCTACTCTGCACTGGTCAGACCACACCTGAGGTCCTCCGTTCAATGGAGGCATCACACTTCAAAGGACATGTCAACAAAAGTACAGCCAGAGAAAGAGTGGTGAGAATAGTGAGGGGACTAGCAAATCCCCAGAGAAATTTGTCTACTGTCAGCAAATCATTACTGGGCTCATGGTGAAGAGGAAGCTGTAGATTTATTCTGTGTATGACTCCAAGGGCTCTGAGATCTAATGGGTGGAAGTTACAGGAAAGCAGATTTTGGTTCAACAGAGGAAGAGGCTTTTTTTCTTTCTTTTTTATAATGAAAAAAATGATAATAAAAATTTTGGCTCATGATTCCAGCCTCTTGAAGTCCTTTTAAAATTTACTACCGACAGTTTCAAAAACAGAGAAGAAAAAATTTCCTAATCTCAACAGCCTGATATAAGCATTTCGCTGTGTTTAGGAAGAACTTTCTAATGATTAGTAATAGTCTCTGAAATTAGAAATAGACTACCCCAAACGGTAGGCAGCTCACCATCACCAGAGATATTCAAACAGTGACTGGACAATCACTCCATGTGGGTGATTCAAAGGCAAAGAAAGCATCTGATAAAGGACTGTGCCGGATGACCTCTAGAGTTACTGGGATTCTATGATACGTGAGCTGGAAAGTCTCATGATAAAGTATTCAGAAAAATATTACTGGAGTCTCTGTGCAGGGCAGGCTGGAAGCAGAGATAGTAACTGGTTGGGAGGTACCTACTTTGAGGGCCACAACGATTTTCACCTCTGGCCCTCACCCCTACCCCTGACTTGAATCCCCAAATTACAGTGTCAGAAGCTGACTTAATGGTTGCCTAATTCCTCACCCTTATGATCTGATGCTTGATCCCCTCTGCAACCTCTTTGCCAATAGTTATCTTGCCTCTCTCTGTTTAAATACCTCCAGTGATGGGAATATCTTGTCCTTTCAAAGCCGACCATTGCATAATATTTGGTCATCTTGAACCATCATAAAGTTCTTCCTTAGGTTGAGTCAAAATATGTTTTCCCAGAGCACATGCCCTTTGTCCCTCTTATCGAGCAAAACAAGATGACTCCTTCTTCTATATGATGAAGCTTCCAATATTTGAAAACTTGATCTGGATCCACCACCATCCCCTTTTTGATCCCTTCTCCAGGTTCACAGACGATGATTCTAAAATCCCCTCACACTCCTGGTCTCCGTCGTTTGTGCATGCTCCAGGCTGCTAATGCCCCTGTTCTTGTGTGGTGTCCAAGGCTAAAGACAGTCCTCCACTGTGGTCTAGTGAGCAGAGAAGAAAGCACAACTGTAATCTCCCACATCCTAGCCCTGAATTCATTAGCATTGCAGGCAGCTAATGTCAAAAATAATGAGCCTACAGGCACCTCAAACACCTGAAACCCTTTCACACAGAGTCACGTCTCTCCTCCCTTGCACTGAAGCATTTGGTTTTGATGAACTAGATTATGAAACTTCACATTTCATTTTCCTGGTTCATTATGGCCTCTCGGGATCTTCCTGAAACCAGCATCATTTACAAATTTGACCAGCATGCCATCAATGTCCTGATCCAAGTTGTTAATTAAATTATTGGACAGGCCAGGGACCTCCCTTCAGGCCTCCAAAGATCCACTAGTCACCGGCTGTGAATACACCTTTACTGTCCTATCTTCACCCCACATTTTTTCTTCTTATCCACAAGGACATCTCACACCAGGACATTCTTAAACAAAGTGAGATTGCATTCTGAAATCCTCTTTGGAAACAAGGGAGGGGGAAGCGAATGGAGCAGAGATGAAAGGAGTTTGACCTTTAGATCTTCCCCTCCCTTTTCCCCAGTCCCATGATGAGTTCCATGACCTCAGTCTCCAGGAAGGAATTTCCAGCCACCAGCTCAGGTAGAGAAAGTTGAAAGAACTGAATTTAGGGTCAGAAAAACTGCATTCAGACCCATCTCTGCCTCTTCCCAGCTGTATGACCATGGGCAAGTTCTTTAACTTCTCTGAGTCTGTTTGCTCATCTGTAAAACAGGGATGATAACACCTACCTCACAGGGTTGTTGTGAGGATTAAATGGGAAAATGGATGTGAATGTGCTTTGTAAACTGTAAGCACCATACAAATGTAAGATATTATTATCATTATTTATTGAGTGCCTACTGTGTTCATCAGTACAGGGTATAAAAAAGATACATAAAATATGGTCCTTGCCCTTGGGGAGCTCATAATTTTGTAGGGGAGACATGTTCAAAAACAACTATAACATAAAGTAGAAGAATAGGGCAAATGGCACAAGTTGTTATGGTAATTTAGAAAAGTGGAGGTCCCTTCAGACTGGGGGAAGTGAAGGAAGGCTTCATGGAGCTCTATCTGCACCTCAACAAGTGCCTTGGATCTGACAGATAAAAACAGCTGAGAGTGGACAGAATTCCAGGTGGAGGAGCCTGGGAATGGGGATTTATGGAGCGTGTCTGAGGGGCTGGAAGCAGTCCTGTTTGACTGTAAGAGGCCATGAGGCTGGTTGGCCACATCACAACTTGTTTAGACATGGTCATTCCTAGCATGCCCATGACAGAGCACTCAGCCCTTCAGAAGGGGGCCCAGGATTTGAGCAGAGCCGCCGAGGTTTGATGTCTGCTACTCCTCAGCTGACCACCTTGAAGAAAAACAACTCTTCTGGAGGGTGGAGGCATCTGAAATGATTCCAGGAAAGTCCCATTTTCCTTATCTGCCGCTGAGAAATAGGTCTCCGAGAAGGGTGAGGACTGAGGCTGCATTTAAATCCTTGGAATCTTCAGCTGGAAGATTAAAGATTCAAGCGTTTTTATTGAATGAGAGTTATCCACCATATCTGAAAGGCTTCTTATTTTTCAATTCCACGTGGGGAGCGGGGAGGGAGAGGAAAATAGTTCAAGGACTCTCTCAAGGTCCATTTCCTGCCGGTTTCTTTGGAGTTATGGTTATACTTTGGTGCCACCTGGTGTCCGAGATGGAATATAGCAGCCTCCTTCCTAAGTTGAGAGCACTGGACCGTCGCCCAGCATCTAGGATGAGGCAAGCTTCCTTCCAGTAGGGTAGAGTCACTCTGGGGTCTGGGTAACAGAAAAGAAGAGGGAGAAAGGGAAAATGCTGCTCCAGGCAGGCCTCATGGCCATCCTTTCCTCTGTCATTAAAGCTCCAGTTTCCCCCAGAGTACCCCTGGAGATGTGTGCTTACCCAAGTACTACAGGATTATGTTTGCTGTGTCCCCCTTCCTCCACCCAACCCCACTCACACACACTTTCTTACGATGGCTTGAATATCCGTAACAGATGCTACAAGATCTCTCTTTCAGATCTGATCAAGAGACATTGTTGTCAGCCTCTAGGGCGGCCAAGGGAGGAACAGTAAAAAGGTCTGGTTCCCCCATGAGCTCACCTCTGTTTCCTCCCGTGTGAGTTATACTGTTCTAGAATGACTGCGCCCAAACTCTTCCAAGAGAAATCTGTTCCCGGAGGCTATACTTAGGCTTCCTACAGCCCTTCTAAAAGGTTAGGGGAGGGAGAATGGGGGGGCCTCAGAGAGTAGAACAGACGGTAGCCCCTTTTGCCCTCAAACCCCATTCCTGAATAGATTCAAAACGATCGATAAAACTAAAACCGAATTGGTCTGATGATGCCTCACAATGGGGTAATCGTAGAGGGTAGATTGAGGGGGTCGCTTGAATTGGGATGGCCGGAGCTGAGTAAGGACAAGACTGAGCTAGTGAAGAGGTGAATCCCTCTGCCACTGCCTGCATTCTCAGGTACCCTTGAAGTCTGCTTTTCTGTTGTGCCCCCATCTTCTCAGGCACAGCTTTTGCAGGCTCCTCTGAGTGCTGGGAATCCTGGGTAGCTCTGTTTGGATTATGGATTGTGGGTGGGAGACTGAAAATGGCTGAAGTGCAAATGGGAGGAATCAGCTAGATTAGAATGCTTTCATTCTCAGATCACTACTTTTACATGTCCCAGCTCTTCCCTGGTCCCTACAATACAGAGTGGCATGAGTGGAGGCCCCCAAACGGGACTGGCCAAGAAGTTAACAAATCCCTTTTTATCCTGTAGTTTAGCTACAACTGGGTTGCCAATTTTTTTAAAGTAACATCTGCTAGGAAACAGATAAGAAGACTAACAAAAGAACATACAAACAAATGGGTTTAGGGGTTAACTAACATTCCTTATCCTATCCTGGATCAGCTGAAGTCTAACTAACTGTAGGTGAACTTACCTGGTGCAATGTACAGGGAACCCAACCAAGTCCTTTTGTGTCAGGGCAACCTTGCAAAACAGGTGAGAGGCCAGAAGTTAGACCAAGCTGCCTAGACTTTAGCCTGACATAGATCTGGTGAGATTAGCAGTCCCAGGCAGAATCGGCCTCCCACCTTGCCTCCTGGCAGGCACCCAGCTGCCTTCTGGTTGTGCAGTCACCCTGAGCCCTGGGATCTCCCACACTTTCCTGCTCCCTGAGAGAAGAGCCCCGGTGAAACTCCACCCCTTCCCATATCGTTTTTATGTTTTTTAGGACCTACGTTCTGACAAACCTAAGTGTGCTTATGAGTTTAACTGGCAAAAAAATATTTGGATTCGAGACTGCTTCTGAAAATCTGAATCCTTAGTTGGCTGTTCCTATCATTCTCACTAGTATTTCTCTTAGTCCCCTAAAGTGGCCATGCGACCTTGATGGCAAACGCCATCTTTCCAAGCAGCCTACCGGCGCTGAAGCAGACTCCTCCGACTGCTGCTCGCGCTCTGTCTTTTCCGATTTCAAAGCCTTACGACCGCCCACTGAGACCCTCTTTCCGGTCTGAGAAGCCTGGGAGGCTCTCAGGTCATTTGTGGAGCAGACGTGATTGACACGGTCTGTGCCTAATGAATGCTCGCCTCCCTCCCAGCTCAGATTACTTGTTCCGCTCTCTTTCCCAGCTTCTTTTTGATGACTCATCCCTTAAATTCTTCGCTGACGCTCCTTCCTTATACCCGCCCCGCCCGTCCTATCTCTCTTGGCTCCTAGCTGTCCCCCACCCTTGGGGGAATGGTTTTTGTGAATCCTATCAAGTGTAGTTTTTACAGTGTACTCGAAAGATACAGAAGCAAAAAACAATTTCCGCGCAGGAACGGGAAGGTTCGTTTCCTTATAAGGAGCTTAACCCGTCACTGTTCTTTGAGCTTTCTCTTTCTCGTGAGAAATGATGATGGGGTGATGGGGGCTGCCTTCTGCCTCTGTTTCCAGTTCAATTCCAAACCCCAGGCAGCTCTGAGTTCCTAGCAAAGGTCAAGTAGCCCTGCTTCAGCGGCTGGCCTCGCAGAGGGAGGACTCAAGGGGAGGCGCGATTAGGGTTGGAAGTTTTCAAACATTTCTGTGGGTCTCTTGGGCATCTGCATCAGGCACATACGACAGCTGTGCTGGGGACTACGGCCCTAAAGGGGAAACAGACTTGGAGTCGTTAATGGTGTGGAGAGGGAAGTGGGCGGTTGGGGGTGGGGGGCGGTGAGCAAAACAAGTAGGGGGCTGGGACTGAACTTAGAAGCTGTCCTTGACCCCGTCCATTTAAATAAGTGAATGAATGGAGTTTCACCTGGGCAAGTGTCCTCACAGCATGCTTCCCCGGATAGGGTGAAGTGAGGCCAGCAGAAAATCGATAGTAGGAAATTGGCAAGGAACTGGCTGAATTTGTCCCCTTTGGGCACTTGTAGGCTCAGTTGCTCTTTCATGCTCACATGCTCATCACCACTTCTCTCCGTCTCTTATGCCACAGCTAAAGCCTGTTATTGAAAGCTTCAGTTTGCCTAGGTTTAACACTGCCTGTATAGGGCTTTGTGCAGAGTGGGTGCAGAACAAATTCCCTGGAGTCTGAGTATCATACCAAAGCCTAGAGACTCAGGGACCACCCAGTTTGCGAAGTGCTCTCAGGCTCGGGCATCTATTCAGGGGGAGCTTATGCACTTTGGTATTGTGTCTCTGGGAGAAGAGAGTAGTTTGTTGCTTGGGGAAAAGAAGGTGCTGAGAAGTACGTAAGGCACCTTCCTTTTCTGTTCCCTCCTCGGCAGCCCCGCTGCTCTCCCTTTGGAGGCCCCTTGGCTAAGTCCCATCCACACAGCTCATTTGCATTGTCCAGGCTTGCCCCTCTGGCCTCTGAGAGGAATGTAGCCAATGAACAAGAAAGAGGCAGCATGCTTTCTGCCCCTGCTGGGGTGAAGAGTAAGTGGGGACACAAATCCTGTCCCTTTCTCAGCTTCTGCATGCACCTTCTCTCCTTCATCTTCATCAAAAAACAATTCAGAAGTGTTCCTCTGTCCAAAGCTCTGTCTATCCTCATTAGTTTGCACACAGTCCTTGCCCTGACCATCGAAGGCAACAAGGAGTGAATGACACGGAAAATGCATAAAACACTAACACATGGAGATGGGAGGGGAGAAGTGGGCTAATGTGGTAAAATGTGGATTCCAGAGATGTTCATGCCAGTGACACATCTGGGGATCAATGCCGTTTGTGGCTAAGGAATCAGGATAAATGCATGTAATGGTGATGAAAGTGGGGGTGGGCAGTTGTGAGAGTTTTAGATCTAGGTAGATTGGGACAAGCAAAGCTATTGGCTCTTAATTGTAAGGGATTCCTAGAGGAGTTGCGATTTCAGAAATAGCTGAGTGACAGAACCAAATGGCCACAAGGGATTTACATCCTGAGGTGGGAGTGGAATTTGCAGATGGAGTAGACTTTGATCAGGAAAGCTTTAATAACCACTGATTGTTATTCCTTTCCCTCCTCCCTTCTCAACACACACTTGTTGAATGCCAACTCTGTCTTAGATACTGGGAACATAAAAATAAGAATGATAGCAAATAGTTATTGAGTACGTACTATGTGCCAGGTACTGTGTTAAGTACATTATCTTATTTACATCTCACATTGGCCTTATGATGTAGGTATCATTATTATGTCCATGTTGTAGATGAGAAAACTGTGGTTCAAAGAGGTGAAGTGACTTGCTCCAAGATCACACAGCTGGCTGTAAGTGGAAGAGGTGAGATTTGAATCTAGGCAGTTAGAGTCTAGAGCCCATGAATTTAATCAGTATGCTTTACCTAATCTTCTAGTTGGACAATGATAGAAATGGAACTCCTTTGATGGCAGGGGAAGCAAAACAAGAGGGCCAGGACTCTGAAAGTAGACCAGGTAAAGCAGAAGATCCCAGAAGCAGCAGCAGAGTCCCCAGTCAGCTATTTAGACAGGCAGGTAGAGCAAGCATCAGGGTAACCAGGATACAGCAGACACTAGGAGGAAGCCCAGATAGGCAGGTGGTTGGCAGCCAGAGTTTCTGGCAGCCAGTGACAGAGGCTCTGCCATGGGGCCTGGGCTTCCAGAGCAGGATGCCAGATGTCAAAAGGTCTGGCAAGAGCCAGATGAAGCACTATTCTAGCAAAGACTAAGGTGCCAGACAGGGCACCAAGGTAGGACTAAGGAGCTGGGAGCACCTGAATGGGGCTTAAAGTATGGGCTTCTATACAACAAACCAGGAAAAAGCCCAGTTATTAGAGCTAGGAATCAACTCCATTCATTCATCCTCCCATCTCTTCTTTCAACAACATTTTTTGAGCTCTCACTAGGTTGTAAGCGCTGTGCTAGGCTCTGGGGTAAGACACAGTCTAGTTGGGGGAGACAGACTTATAAAACGGATAGCTACAAAACGGTGATTAGTTCTATATTAGAGGAACAAACAGACTCTGTGTGTGGAGGAGGGAGGAGACTAACTTTCCTTGGGGAGTTCACAGAGAATATTAACTCTGAGCTAGGTCTTCAAAGAAGAGGGGAAATTTCCCAGGCTCTGAGTGGTAGAGAGGATTTCAGGCAGAGGGAATACCATGGGCCAAGGCTTAAAGTTTTGAGAGAATAGGCCACATTTGGGGAACAATAAGCAATTCATACCAGATCATGGGGTATATAGTAGGGAGGGGTGGGGAATATGAAGCTGAATAAGACCTGAGGCGAGATTATGAAGGCTTTTGTGGGTGCTGCTGACAATCTTGGACATTCTCCCACAGGTAAAGGAGACCCAGCTGCGGTCTTTATGTTGACAAGTGATGGGATTGCACTGAGGTATTTCAGGAAGACTGCATGGGAAATAGTGCCCAGATGTACTGGAGGCAGGCAGATCACTCAGGAGGTTATTGCAATTGTGCAGGTAAAAAATGATAGGAGCTTGAATTAAGATAGTGACAGAGAAGATTAGTTCAGGAAAATATTTCTGAGGGAGAGCTGACAAGTCTCAGTGACTAATGTGGTGAGTGATGGGGAAAAAGGAGTCATGGACAGTGCCAAATGTTTCTTGCTTGACAACTGGATCTGTGGTGACATCATTCACATAAAGATTGGGAATATAGGGTGAGGAGTGGGTTTTATGGGAGGAGATAAGGAGTTCAGTTTGGGATATGCTGAGTTGGAGGTGCCCGGTATTGTGCTGGTAAATGCTTAACTACCAGCTCTGGAGTGGCGGTTGGGGGGGGGATCCTTAACTTACTTATTTCTGTGGTGTAAATACACCCACCGTAGCCAATTTCAAGCTACCAATGTGATGTCAACCCACTCACAAAATTCCTGAAAATTTAACAATCAGTCTCAGAGCCCCAGAAAGGACTGTGCCAGGTAATCTGGGGCACAGGCTTCTGATGGCATTACTGAAATAATTTTGAGACCATACCAGTGGACTTAGGATTTTCAGAACTCCAGTGGAGAACTAATGGGTTCATTAAGCTGCTAACCCAAGATCAAGAAGAACAAGAATGAATTATATGGCACTGAATGAACTGATGAAGGATGATTATAGCTTTTGTTTGGAATATCGCTGCTGGGTTCAAGGAACCCCTTTCTCTTTTCTCTTTAGTTAACTATACTCATGACAACTAGTATATTGTACTTTTGTAAACAGAAATGAAACTTTTATATTTTCTCCCTAACTGATCTCTCCAGAATTTTTTAAAATTTATATTATTTATTTTTTGCTGCATTGGGTCTTCGTTGCTGTGTGTGGGCTTTCTCTGGTTGCGGCAAGCAGGGGCTACTCTTCATTGTGGTGCATGGGCTTCTCATCGCTGTGGCTTCTCTTGTTGCGGAGCATGGGCTCTAGGTGCATGGGCTTCAGTAGTTGAGGCTTGCAGGCTCTAAAGCGCAGGCTCAGTAGTTGTGGCGCATGGGCTTGGTTGCTCCATGGCATGTGGGATCTTCCCAGACCAGGGCTCGAACCCTGTCCTCTGCATTGGCGGGCAGATTCTTAACCACTCTGCCATCAGGGAAGTCCTCTCTCCAGAATTTGAAAACTCTTATTGAGTATTCTTATTTCCATGGCAATATAATTATTTGCATAAGTTCAGTAGGGATCTGTCCTCCTTGTAACAGGACATAATTAGAAACATTGCATATATAACCAAGACGTTGATTGGAATGTCATATTTGAAAATGATATGCACAGAATCAGATATGACCAGACAGCTTTAAGGAACTAAGGTTGACTTTATGGAGCCAATACTTACAAAGTCCTCTTGAGAAAACTGGCCTGGTACCTGGCTTACAGGGTTCCCAGACTTACAGGTGAGTAAAGAAGGTCACTTCTTGCAAGGAAGGCCCAGGAATCTTGAGATATTTTGGAGACCTCAAGAAAAGAGGAATTCACCCACATCTATAGGTACTGCAAGTGAAATCTGATGGCAAGTTCTCAGCTTGGCTTCCAGAAGGCTTTTGAAAGTCTAACATGAGACTCTTCATGAACAGTTCCAGCAAAGCAAACTTTAAAAGGCCTATGTGGTCAATTACCATTTTTTTGCTGCATTTAGGTAAATAATCAGGCCAAATCTAATGAGATGAGATGTATTTTGTAAACAAGAATCAAAAAGGTGGGGTGGCTGTAGAGAGAAATGTCTGTTCTCAGGCCACAGTGGAATTAAAATAGAAACCAATAATAGAAAGTTAACTGGAAAAATCCCAAAATACGTGGAGATTAAACAACACACTTCTAAATAACACAAAAGTCAAAGAAGAAATCTCAAGACAAATTTTAAAATATTTGGAACTAAACGAAAATGAATACACAACTTATCAAAAATGTGTGGAATGCAGCAAAAGCAGTGCTTAGAGGGAAATTTATAGCATTGAATCCTTGTATTCAAAAAGAGTAAAGAAAAAAAAAAGAATAAAGATCTAAAATCAATCATCTAAGTTGCCACCATAGGAAACAGGAAAAAAGAAAAGAGCAAATTAAATGTAAAATAAGCAGAAGAAGAAAAAAAGAAGAAGTAGAGCAGAAATCAGTGAAATTGAAAACAGGAAATCAATAGAGAAAAATCAACAAAAACAAGCTGAGTCTTTGAAAAAAATCAATAAAATTGATAAGCCTCAAAAAAAAATTGATAAGCCTCTGGCCAGGCTAACTAAGAAAAAAGAGGGAGAACACAAATTACTAACATCAGAAATGAAAGAGGGGTCATTATTACAGATCCATGAACAGTAAAAGGATAATAAAGGAATACCACAAACAACTCTATGCCCACAAATTTGGCTACCTGGATGAAATGGACCAATTCCTTGAAAGACACGAGCAGCCAAAACTCACACAAGGAGAAATAGACAATCCGAATAGGCCTAATTATTAATGAAATTGAATCAATAACCCTCCAAAAACAGAAAACACCAGATCCAGATGAATTCACTGGTGAATTCACGCAAACATTCAAGGAAGAAATTATACCAATTCTTTACAATCTCTTTTAGAGGATAGAATGAAAAGGAATACTTCCTAACTCATTCTACGAAGCCAGCATTACCCTAACATTAAAACCAGAAAAAGATATTACAAGAAAAGAAAACTACAGACAAATAGCTCTCATGAACACAGATGCAAAAATCCTCAATGAAATATTAGCAAACCAACTTCAACAATGTATTAAAAGAATTATACACCATGATCAATTAGGATTTATCCCAGGTATGCAAGACTGGTACAACATTCTAAAATCAATTAAGGTAGTCTATCACATGAATAAGTTAAAGAAGAAAAATCACATGACCATATCAGTAGATGCAGAAAAAGCATTTGATAAAATCCAACACTGATTCATGATAAAAAAAAATCTCAGTAAACTAGGAATAGAGACAAACTTTCTCCACTTGATAAATAATATCTCCACTTGATAAATAATATCTACCAAAAACCCTACAGCTAACATCATACTTAATGGTAAGAAACTTGAAGTTTCCCACCAAGATTAGGAACAAGGCAAGGATGTCCCCTCTCACCACTCCTTTTCAACATTGTACTGGCAGTTCTAGCTAATGCAATAAGACAAGAAAAGAGAAGAAAATTTATACAGATTGGGAAGAAAGAAATAAAATATCTTTGTCTGCAAATGGCATGATATGTAGAAAATACAAAAGAATCAACAATGACAAAAAACTCCTGGAACTAATAAGCAATTATAGCAAGGTTAATATACAAAAGTCAGTCACTTTCCTAAATACCAGTAATGAACATGTGAAATTTGAAACTGAAGACACAATACCATTTACAGTAGCACCCTCCAAAATCAAATACTTAGATATAAATCTAACAAAATATGTACATACAATATATGAGGAAAACTACAAAACTCTTATGAACAAAAATGAAAAAGAACTATATAAATGGAGAGATCCTCCATGTTCATGGACCGGAAGACTCAATAATGTCAAGATGTCTTCCCAGTTCTTCCCAACTTGATATATATATTCAAAGAAACCACAACCAAAATCCCAGCAAGTTATTTTGTGGATATCAGCAAATTTATTCTGGGCAATAGACCCAGAATAGCCAACACAATACTGAAGGAGAAGAACAAAATTGGAGGACTGACACTACCCAACGTCAAGACTTACTATAAAGCTACAGTAATCAAGACATTGTGGTATTGGTGCAAGAATAGATAAAAAGATCAACGGAAAAGGATACAAACCCAGAAATAGATCCACATAAATATAGCCAACTGATCTTTGACAAAGGAGCAAAGGCAATGCAATGGAGCAAAGACAGCCTTTTCAACAAGGGCTGGAACAACGGGACATCTACATCCAAAAAATGGATCTAGGGACTTTCCTCGTGGTCCAGTGGTTAAGACTCCACACTTCCATTGCAGAGGGCACAGGTTTGATCCCTGGCCAGAGAACTAAGATCCCGCATGCCACGTGGTGTGGCCAAAAAATAAAAAAATAAAAGTAAATAAAAATAAAACTCCTAGGAGATAGCATAGGCAAAATCCTAGATGACTTTGGGTATGGCAATGACTTTTTAGATACAACACCAAAGGCACATGAAAGAAAGAATTAATAAGCTTAAAATTAAAATGAAAAACTTCTGCTCTGTGAAGAATGTCAAGAGAATGAGAATACAAGCTACAGACTAAGAGAAAATATTTGACAATGACACATCTGATAAAAGACTGTTATTCAAAATATACAAAGAACTCTTAAAACTCCATGATGAGAAAAAACCCAATTTAAAAATGGGCCAAAGACCTTAACAGACACCTCATCAAAGAAGATAACCAACTGGCAAATAAGCATACAAAAATATTCTCTACATTGTATGCCATCAGGGAAATGCAAATTAAAACAACAGTGAGATACCACTACACACTTATTAGAATCCTCCAAATCCAGAACACTGACAATACCAAATGCTGGTGAGGATATGGAGCAGCAGGAACTCTCATTCATTGCTGGTGGGTGTGCAAAATGGAAGACAGTTTGGTGGTTTCTTAAAAAACTAAACATACTCTTACCATACAACCCAGCAATCACACTACTTGGTATTTACCCAAAGGAGTTGAAAAGTTATGTCCACTCAAAAACCTGCACTGAGATGTTTATTACAGCTTTATTCATAATTGCCACAACTTGGAAGCAACCAAGATGTCCTTCATTAGGTGAATGGATAAATAAAATGTGGTACATCCAAACAATGGAGTATTTTTCATAAAAAGGGATGAGTGATCAAGCCATAAAAAGACAAGGAAGAACCTCAAATGCACCTTACTAAGTGAAAGAAGCCAATTGGAAAGGGCTACATAACTATGATTTCAATATATAACATCCTGGGAAAGACAAAACTTTGGAGACAGTGAAAAAATTAGTGCTTGCCAGGGGCTGGAGTTGGGGGAGGAATGAATAGGCAGAGCACAGAGGATTTTTACAGCAGTGAAACTACTCTGTATGATACTATAATGGTGGATATATGTCATTATGCATTTGCCCAAACGCATACAATGTACAACAACAAGAGTGAATCCTAAGGTAAACTATGGACTTTGAACGTACCACTCTAGTGAGAGATGTTGATAGTGAAGTAGGCTATCATGTGTCAGGGCAGGGAGTATATGGGAAATCGCTGTACCTTCTTCTCAGTTTTGCTATGAAACTAAAACTGCTCTAAAAAAAATTGTCTTTTTAAAAAATTAACAACTGACTGCCAGTACAGGCTGACTCCAGCATACCAATAGAGGTGCCTGAGGAACATCTAGGAGATATTTAGAAGGCCGTTGGAAACACAGGTGTAGAGCTAGGAAGGTCAGGGCTTCTCTACCCTTGCCTCGGTCCTTGCCCTGGCCCAGCTCTTCCTGAAGGGCCTGCCCATACACTTGCATTCTTGCATAGCCTCCCTTAGCCCTCTCCTAGATACCAGCAAGTCAGGATCAGGAATCCGTCCTCCACAAACCCTTTGGATTGTAATTTAATCTTTTTTGCAACTCAATGCAAGAGTGTCTTGCAAGACTCTCCCAGGACAGTTTAGCCCAGTTCTCACCTGAGTACCCTGGCAATATTTCCCAAGCTTTAGTCATTCAAGAATAACTTTCACAATTTTTTTTTTTTCGGTACGTGGGCCTCTCACTGCTGTGGCCTCTCCCGTTGCAGAGCACAGGCTCCGGACGTGCAGGCCCAGCGGCCATGGCTCACGGGCCCAGCCGCTCCGCGGCATGTGGGATTCTCCCGTACCGGGGCAAGAACCCACGTCCCCTACATCGGCAGGTGGACTCTCAACCACTGCGCCACCAGGGAAGCCTAACCTTCACAATTTTTGACAGATCCATGTGACCACTTGTACTATTATTTACTTAACATGTTTCTTTCAGTTGCCTTTATATCAACTCCTCCTCCCTTTTTCTTCTTCCCAAGCAACAGTAGTTAAACCCACCCTTTAAAAACCCATGAGGAAGATATCACGCTGGAGACCAACATACTTTATCTCAAGAAATTCAACAGAGCTTGCGACAGATTGCTGTTTCTTGAGCTGAGCCATTGATGAAGTTGTACACATGCAGTTAGGAACCATGTTGTTGGGAAATCTGTAAATTCAAGCCCCACTTGGTGTCATGAAATTCCTATGGGGCTGGAGAGCAATTTGGAGAAAACGTTAGATCCACATTTCCTATAGTACCTCACTACAGGGTTGATTTGGAATAGTGGCGGGGGGGTGGCAAAGGTGGGATCTGGACTATTTAAATATTTTTTTCTCTCTCTCTAAATCGTTAGGTGAATTCATTCATTTCAGTTTAATGTGCTTATGATGGACACCACTATATCCACAAATAATCACTGTCTGATACACTCACAGGAGTGCCCAGCAACTTTGCCCTTCACCATAGCATATAAATGGATTAAAAACCTTCCCAGGGACTTCCCTGGTGGCACAGTGGTTAAGAATCCACCTGCCAATGCAGGGGACACAGGTTCAATCCCTGGTCCGGGAAGATCCCACATGCCGCTGAGCAACTTAGCCCGCGAGCCACAACTACTGAGCCCACGTGCCACAACTGCTGAAGCCCACTCGCCTGGATCCCATGCTCCGCAACAAGAGAAGCCACTACAGTGAGAAGCCCGCACACCGCAACAAAGAGTAGCCCCCGCTCTCCGCAACTAGAGAAAGCCCCTGTGCAGCAAGAAAGACCCAGCTTAGCCAAAAGAAAGAAAGGAAAAAAAAAAACCTTCCCAGATGTGAGGTGAAGACTATATATGAAGATATATTCATCTATTGACCTTGCGTAGATTCCAGAAGAGGAGTATGCGAGTTTGCAGAGAAATGGATGTTCACACTGGGAATAGCTGGAATGAGCTGGAGGGGTGGAGGTGGAAAGGAACCATCAAAACCTGAAATAGAGCTCTAGGAGTCATCAACAAACAGATGGTACTTGAAAGCAAGAGAGTCAAGTAAATCACTCAGCAAGAGTCTTGGAGTAAGAAGACACTGAGGCTAGAATTCTGGGCAACATCTACAGAGACGGAGAAACCAGAAGAGGAAAATGAAGAGTAAAATCATGAGCATGATATTACGGAAGTCAAAGGAGGAGTAACTTTCTAGAAACGAGATTTGTTCTTAGTATCAAATACTACTGAGAAGTTCCCTCTGAAGTATGTCTGTGGCATTTCCAATATGGAAGCCACTTACGAGCATAATGAAAGCTGATGGTTGGGGCAGAGACCAGAATGCAGGGATTGAATTATGGTGGGAAGTAAGGAAGTGAAGATAGTGAATGTGAACTATTTTTCCTGAAAACTGGAATCTGGGCATTTCTTTTCGCAGTAGCAATACCAGTTACCATATGTTAAATAACAAATATACAGAAGGTGAGTATTACAATTTCTTTCAACTCCAGCAGACATTTATTGGGTGCCTTCCTTGGTCGTTAGGGATATGAAGAAGATCAAGGTGAGGTCACTGTCCCCAAGGTGCTCATAGTGTAGTAGAAGACAGACATAGAGGTCTGGGAGCACAGAGGAGGGAATATAATTTCTGTTGGAAGAAGGGGTTGGGAATCTGAGAAGTCTTGACGGAGGAAATGACATTAGAGCTGGGATTTGAAAGATGAGTGGAAGTTCTGGTGACGGGTAGGGAGGGTATTCTAGGTAGAGGGACACATAGGCAAAGGCTTATAGACAGCAATGTCTCTGCTATGTTTGGGGATGACTAGCGGCTCAGTACAGATAAAGGGCATGTTAGTGAGTTTGGACTTTAATGGAGGTAATGGGAAGCTTCCAGAGTTTTTTAAAGCTAGATTAGTCACATGTCCAGAATTGGAAGGGTCAAACTGCAAGTGGACTTGAGAGACTTTCATAACTGTCTGATCACGAGGGGCTGATAACCTGTTCTAAGAGAGTGGCAAGATGTTGAAGGAGAATGAAACAAATAGCAAAGTAACGCAGTTGAACTGATTTAGAAAATAAAGATTATGACTTTGTGATTGATTGATCATAGTGAATTATTAAGCTCTCGAGCTCTGGAATCAGGAAGAATCCTGGTTCTGTAACATTCCATTTGTGTGATCTTAGACACGTTATTTAACATCTCTGAGTCTGTTTCCTCATTGCATAGTGGGGATAATAAAATGCCTACCATATGGGACAAAATAGAGTAAGTACTCAATAAATGTTAGCTATTATGTTTAATATTATTATTTTTACTGCCAGCTAAATTTCAGTGACTGATGGACATGCCTAATAGGCAGTTAGAAATGTGAACTGAAGTGCAAAAGGAAGGTATGGACCAGAGATTTTTTTGTGTGTGTGGTACGCGGGCCTCTCACTGTTGTGGCCTCTCCCTTTGCGGAGCACAGGCTCTGGACGCGCAGGCTCAACGGCCATGGCTCACGGGCCCAGCCACTCCGCGGCATGTGGGATCTTCCCAGACCGGGGCACGAACCCGTGTCCCCTGCATCGGCAGGCGGACTCTCAACCACTGCGCCACCAGGGAAGCCCCAGAGATTTTTTAAAAATAAATTTATTTATGTATTTATTTTTGGCTGTGTTGGGTCTTTGTTGCTGCGCACGGGCTTTCTCTAGTTGCGGCGAGTGGGGGCTGCTCTTCATTGCAGTGCGCGGGCTTCTCATTGTGGTGGCTTCCCTTGTTGTGGAGCACGGACTCTAGGCACGCAGGCTTCAGTAGTTGCGGCACATGGGCTCAGTAGTTGTGGTTTGCGGGCTCTAGAGCACAGGCTCAGTAGTTGTGGCGCACAGGCTTATTTGCTCCGCGGCATGTGGGATCTTCCCGGACCAGGACTCAAACCGCGTCCCCTGCATTGGCAGGAGAATTCTTAACCACTGCACCACCAGGGAAGTCCCTGGACCAAAGATTTTTGATTCACACCAGAGATTTTTTTAAAATTTATGTATTTATTTTTGGCCATGTTGGGTCTTAGTTCCGGCATGTGGGATTTTTCTTTGTGGTGCATGGGCTCTTCGTTGCGTCGTGCGGGGGCTTTTCTCTAGTTGTGGCACGTGGACTCCAGAGAGCGTGGGCTCTGTAGTTGTGGCATGTGGGATCTTAGTTCCCCGATCAGCAATCGAACCAGCGTCCCCTGCATTGGAAAGAGGACTCTTAACCACTGGACCACCAGGGAAGTCCCACACACCAGAGATTTTTGAGTCACCTTATAATCTCGGAGACTGGCTGAGCCACTGTGAAGAGCAGAGAATGGAATTTTGCAGAATATTGTACACAAAATTAGTGGTGTGAGAGAGAGGGAGAAGTCCTTACCTTGGAGAGGATCTTTTTATTTATTTATTTATTTTTAAACATTTTGGCCACACCACGTGGCATGTGGGATCTTAGTTCCCCAACCAGGGATCGAACCTGCACCCCCTGTGTTAGGAGCATGGAGTCTTAACCACTGGACCGCCAGGGAAGTCCATGGAGAGGATCTCCTTAAACTGCTAAACGCAGTGCCTTCATCTAAGTCGTCAATTCCTGACACCTCTGCACCACTGGATGCAAGTGACCTCTTCAAACCTTCTTTTAGAAACTCTCTTCTTCAGTTTCCATGGCATTCTCTTCTCTTCTATCTTCTCTGATTATGCATAGGATGTCTCAGCCTTACCGCTTACTTGTGCCAACCCCCTCATTTTACAAATGAGGAGACGGAAGAGCCAGAAAATGGAAGTAGCTGGTTCAAGGTTCACAGTCAGTTGTTCCTTCCTTGCCTTTTTTTCCCCTTTTCTCACTTCCCATAGTTCTTTGCTCTTTCCTCTCCTATGCTCACTTCCTCTTTCTATAAACTCATTGGTTTGCACAGCTTCTAGGATTGCCTTTAGGTTTTTTGATCACCAACTTGAAATCTCCCACCCTTGCCTCTCTCCAGAGCTGCTCTCCCACCCTTTCAACAGTTAGTCAGATGTTCCACCAACACCTCATACTCAGCATGCCTGAAACATCATCTTTCCCCACAAGGCTAGCTTCCTTCTTTGACTCCATCGTCATATCAATGGCACCTTCATTCTCCGAGACAGCTAATCCCTTACCAAATCTGGTCAATTAGTCGTATAGGAGTTAAGCACACTGCCCCTAGACACAAGGCTGCCTGGGAGCAAATCCTGGCTCTGTGTTATTGGACAAGTGACTTAGTCTGAACCACAGGCCATTAGAGCTGGAAGAGAACTTGAAGATAATTATTTCTCTAGGCTTCATCTTTTCCAGAAAAGAAACCTGAATCTGTGAAAGGTAAATCCCCATTGACTGTAAATAGGAGTCAGAACTGGAACCCAGGGCTATTGGAGTCCCCAGTTCATGGGCTTTGTCCTGCGCCATATTGCCTCTCGCAATCTTATTGGTTCTGTCACCACTGCCACCTCCCAAGACTGAATATTTGTAACTTTGTGCCTGGATTATTGACACAACCTTCTACCTACTCTTGCAACTTCTTTTTTACCCATCCTCATTTCATTCTGCCACATTAATCTCCCTAAAGCTTCATTTCCATCTTGTCATTCCCCTCATCGAAAAGCTTTTAGTGGTTCCTCATTGCCTCCTAAGTAAAATTCAAATGGCCAAGCTAGGCATCAAAACTCCTCCAAAGTCTGCTGCCAGCCCACCTTTCCATGCTTCATTACCCACACTACCCTTTTATACTTCATGACCCAGCCATGCCCAAAACTCTGTGTTCTTTGAACAGCTCATGCACTTTCATGCCCTGTTGCCTTTTTACATAATGTTCTTTCAACTTTGAGTGTCTTACTTTGATTTCCTCTTGTCAAATTCTTATTCATTTTTCAAGGCCCAACTAAATGTCCTAGTGCATGAATGCTTTTCAGATTTCCCCAGTCAGAATTAATCTCTATGATAACATATGTGATAGTAGTTGACAACATAGATAAGTGTTTAGAGAGTTCCTGTCCCCCTTTTTTTCACCTGTGTTCCCACAACATATTGCTTATACTTCTGTTTAACACTTTTCACTTATTCACACCGGTTATTTTTTATTTATTTATTTTTTTGCGGTACGCGGACCTCTCACTGTTGTGGCCTCTCCTGTTGGGGAGCACAGGCTCGGATGCGCAGGCTCAGTGGCCATGGCTCACGGGCCCAGCCTCTCCGCGGCATGTGGGATCTTCCCGGACTGGGGCACGAACCTGTGTCCCCTGCATCGGCAGGCAGACTCTCAACCACTGAGCCACCAGGGAAGCCTCACACTGGTTAATTAAACAACTAATGAGACTTGTCTTATTCATCTTTGCATCCCCTACGGCCCCTAACAGAGTTCCTGGCATACAATAGGTACTTAACGAATATTTATTGAAAGGAATGAAAAGGAGAGGAAAACTTTGGAGCCAAGTCTTGAGACATCACCTCATTAGTAATTCAGCAAGGCCAACTCCTGCTGCTGAACATGGAGTGACATGTTGAGAGAAGAAAAATCTGGGAAACCTCATTGGAAAATCTTCAACAGTGTGCTTCGGAGAAGCCTTGGTTCAACCTGACAGTTTGCTTGAGGGTGATAAGGTAGGAGACGTGACACAACTCAGATAAAGTTCTTATCCACACCTTATTTAAAATAAGCTGAGGTCAATGCAGGTCCATTGTCCCCGGCCAGCGGGTTTACAAATAGCTGGAGAGAGCAGAGACTGGTGCTGAAGAGGGGAGGAGGTGGAAGCAGAACCTCTTTGGAGCCTTTAGCAAAGGGAGGCTATCATGATCCAGAAATTAATCTTTCCCTGAAAAAGGATTCTTTTTTTTTTAAATTGAAGTGTAGTTGATTTACAGTGTTGTGTTAATTACTGCCATACAGCAAAGTGATTCTGTTATACATACTTATATATATATATATGTGTATATATATATATATATATATATATACATTTTCTTTTTTTATATTCTTTTCCATTATGGTTTATCATAGGATATGGAATATAGTTCCCTGTGCCATACAGTAGGACCTTGTTGTGTATCCATTCTAAATATAAAGGCTCACATCTGCTAACCCCAGCCTCCCACTCCATGCCTCCCCTAACCTCCACCCCCTTGGCAACTATCAGTCTGTTCTCTACGTCCGTGATTCTGTTTCTGTTTCATAGATAGGTTCATTTGTGTCATATTTTAGATTCCACATATAAGTAATATCATATGGTATTTATCTTTCTGTTTCTGACTAACTTCACTTAGTATGATAATCTCTACTTGCAGCTTGTTGCTGCAAATGGCATTATTTTGTACTTTTTTATGGCTGAGTAGTATGGAAAAGGATTCTTGACTGAGCTCCTTGGATCACTTCCCTTGGAAGAGTGGGTAACTGTGATGGGTGATGCAGGCCGAATAGGTTGGCATGTGTGACACTCCTTTATGGTCTCTCAGTAGCAGGATCTGTTCCAGGACATACTGGATGGAGCTTTTAGCTAAGGCCACTCTGCAGATCATCCCAATTCTGGAAGTGATGCCTGGAGTAATGCCTAGATAAAAGACGATTTGCATTCTCATGTTTTTGGCCGCACCACGCGGCTTGTGGGATCTTAGTTCCCAGACCAGGGACTGAACCCGGGCCCTAGGCAGTGAGAGAGCAGAGTCCTAACAACTGAACTGCCAGGGAATTCCCTGCATTCTCATGTTGACAGTTTAATGACAGGTTGAAAACCTCAATTTCATTTCTTTGTTGGCCACATCCATCATTAATTCAACTGTCGTTCATTAAAATTTTTCTAAACACCTACTACGTGCCAGGTACCTAGTACTGATACAGAGATGAATGATCTCTGCCTTTAAAAAGTATTATTCTAGGGACTTCCCTGGTAGTGCAGTGGTTGAGAGTCTGCCTGCCAATGCAGGGGACATGGGTTCGAGCCCTGGTCTGGGGAGATCCCACATGCCACGGAGCAACGAAGCCCGTGCACCACAACTACTGAGCCCGCGCTCCTGGAGCCTGTGCTCTACAGCAAGAGAACCACTGCAATGAGGGGCACATGCACTATAATGGAGGGTGGCCCCCATTCGCTGCAACTAGAGAAAAACCCACACACAGCAACAAAGACCCCACGCAGCCAAAAATAAATTAATTAATTAATTTAATTTTTTTAAAAAAGTATTATTTTAGGGGCTTCCCTGGTGGCGCAGTGGTTAAGAATCCGCCTGCCAATGCAGGGGACACGGGTTCGAGCTCTGGTCCGGGAGGATCCCACATGCCATGGAGCAGCTAAACCGGTGTGCCACAACTACTGAGCCTGTGCTCTAGAGCCTGCGAGCCACAACTACTGAGCCCACGTGCTGCAACTACTGAAGCCCACGCACCTAGAGCCCATGCTCTGCAACAAGAGAAGCCACCGCAATGAGAAGCCCGTGCACCACAACCAAGAGTAGCCCCCTCTCACCGCAACTAGGGAGAAGCCCGCACGCAGCAACGAAGACCCAACGCATCCAAAAATAAATAAATAAAATAAATAAATTTATATATAAAAAAGTGTTATTCTAGGGACTTCCCTGGTGGTGCAGTGGTTACGAATCTGCCTGCCAATGCAGGGGACACGGGTTCAAGCCCTGGTCCGGGAAGATCCCACGTGCCACGGCGCAACTAAGCCCGTGCGCCACAGCTACTGAACCCGCGTCCCTAGAGCCCGTGCTCCGCAACAAGAGAAGCCACTGCAATGAGAAGCCCACACACCGCAACGGAGAGTAGCCCCTGCTTGCCACAACTAGAGAAAGCCCACGTGCAGCATCAAAGACCCAACGCAGCCAAAAATAAATAATAAAATTAATTAATTAATTAAAAGAAAAGTATTATTCTAATAGAGGAGACACACAAGTAAACAGACAATATGGTGGACTACGAGGAGACACACAAGTAAACAGACAATATGGTGGACTACGATATACAGCACAGAGGAGGAAATGAGGGATAGAGAAAGGGGACGGAACCAAACCTAAACTCCTGAATTTAGCATAAATGGCTACTGGCTACCTCTCACCTCTCCTCAACCTTTGTATGTGAAGGGCAGACTATCTGAGCTGAGTTTCAAAGAATGAAGAGTTGGCAAAGAAATGGGGAAGAGGTGTTATAGGCAGATTTTATCCTAAAGGCAGTGAGGAGCCAATGGGGCATTTGAAGCAGGGGAAGGATATGATCAGATATATATTTTAGAAAGATCACTCTGAATAAAGTTTGGAGAATGGATTGGAAGAGGCTGTTAAAAAATATGTTTTAGAAAAATATTTAATGACATTTTTTAAATGGTCATGATATAATGGCAAGTGAAAGAGGATATAAAATAATACATATTGCAGAGAACAGATTGGTGATTGCCAGAGGTGGGGGGTGGAAGGTGGGCAAAAGCATGAAGGGAGTCAAAAGGTACACACTTGCACTTACAAAATAAGTCATGGGGATGTAATGAACAGCATGGTAACTGTAGTAAATAATACTGTATTGCATATTTGAAAGTTGTTAAGAGAGTAGATGTTAAAAGTTCTCATCACACACAAAAAATTCTGTACCTATGTGTGGTAACTAGAGTTACTGTGGTGATCATTTCACAGTGCATACAAATATTGAATCATTATGTTGTACACCTAAAATTAATATAATGTTACATGTCAATTATACCTCATAAAAATAATATGCATTCTATAATGACAATTTTATTTTAAAAGTATATGTATATATTTTCATTGAAAAATGGCTAAGGTTTCACACCTTGCAGTAATGGTTATCTATGGGTGGTGATGTTACAGACTATTTTTTTTTCTTTTTTCTTTATTTATTGGTTGCGTTGGGTCTTCATTGCTGCGTGCGGGCTTTCTTTAGTTGTGGCGAGCAGGGGCTACTCTTCGTTGCGGTGCACGGGCTTCTCATTGCAGTGGCTTCTCTTGATGCAGAGCATGGGCTCTAGGGACGTGGGTTCAGTAGCTGTGGCGCACGGGCTTAGTTGTTCCGTGGCACGTGGGATCTTCCCGGACCAGGGCTCGAATCCATGTCCCCTGCATTGGCAGGCAGATTCTTAACCACTGCGCCACCAGGGAAGTCCCTAGAATAACACTTTTTTAAAATATAAATTTATTTATTTTTGGATGCGTTGGGTCTTTGTTGCTGCGTGCGGGCTTCTCCCTAGTTGCGGTGAGCGGGGGCTACTCTTTGTTGTGGTGCACGGGCTTCTCATTGCGGTGGCTTCTCTTGTTGTGGAGCATGGGCTCTAGGTGCGTGGGCTTCAGTAGTTGCAGCACGTGGGCTCAGTATTTGTGGCTCGCAGGCTCCTGTTACAGACTATTTTTATGATTTGGTTTGGTATTTTCCAGTTTTCCATAAGGAACGTGCATTACTTGTGTAACAGCAAACATAAAAAAATTAATATAGGGCTTCCCTGGTGGCGCAGTGGTTGAGAGTCCGCCTGCCGATGCAGGGGACGCGGGTTCGTGGCCCGGTCCGGGAAGATCCCACATGCCATGGAGTGGCTGGGCCTGTGAGCCATGGCCGCTGAGCCTGCGCGTCTGGAGCCTGTGCTCCACAACGGGAGAGGCCACAACAGTGA
Organism: Leucopleurus acutus; assembly: GCF_964270905.1. Taxonomy (NCBI): domain Eukaryota; kingdom Metazoa; phylum Chordata; class Mammalia; order Artiodactyla; family Delphinidae; genus Leucopleurus; species Leucopleurus acutus. The sequence goes on from NC_139148.1 coordinate 60,718,499, forward strand.
GAGGCCCGTGTACCGCAAAAAAAAAAAAAAAAAAAAAAAAAAAATTAATATAAAAGGGAAAAAAATCAAAGAAGGAACTTTAGAGAAGGTGGGAGTGGTCAGCTGAATCCAACACCTCAGAGTCAGTAAGACTAGTTCTGAGGGATGTCCATTGGATTTAGCAACAAAGTGACCCTGGTGAAAACTATTTCAATGGAGTAGGGAGCAGGGGCAGAAGTCAGACTGGAGAGGAATGGAAGAGTGAACGGGAGATGAAGAAGTGTAGACGGCAAGTATAGACACGTCATTCAAAAACTGTGGTTAAGGGCTTCCCTGGTGGCACAGTGGTTAAGAATCTGTCTGCCAATGCAGGAGACATGGGTTTGAGCCCTGGTCTGGGAAGATCCCACATGCCACGGAGCAACTAAGCTTGTGCACCACAACAACTGAGCCTGCGCTTTAGAGCCTGTGAGCCACTACTACTGTGCCCATGTGCTACAGCTACTGAAGCCTGCGTGCCTAGAGCCTGTGCTCTGCAACAAGAGAAGTCACCGTAGTGAGAAGCCTGCGGCACCGCAACAAAGAGTAGCCCCCGCTCGCCGCAACGAGAGAAAGCCTGTGTGCAACAAAGAAGACCCAACACAGCCAAAAATAAAAATAAATTAATTTTTAAAAATGTGGTTAAGAAGGAAAAGACATAGGGCAGAAGCCCACTTTCAGATATCATCCAGTTTAAGACTCCCACACTATGTGTGGTGGCTTTAAGCACCCTGAAGAGGGGTAGGTTATGAAGGTCTTCTGACACTCAAATTTTCAGTGTAAGGGGTACAGCATAGTGTGGAATTGGAAGCAACAGCCAGCTCAAGGAATCAACGTCAGAAATTGCTCTTCTGGGCTCAGAGACAAACTTACGATCATTAGAACTGAGTGAAACACTCCAATGCTACGTATGTGGCTACCTAGTTTAAAGTGTGGGTTAATACTTGGGAAAGAGCCCTCCCCAAAATCTTGTGATAAGTATGAAATCATTGTGGAAGTTCTTGTGACTCATGTGATAACAGTCAGGGCTTCTTTATCAAGGTGTGTAACTCAGTTTTGTAGACAATGTTGTTCTCTAGGAGTAATGCCAAACCTCAGTGCATGCTACAGCTCAACCCATCCCCAACACTGTGAAGTGAAATGTCAACAGTGAGAAAGAGCAGTTTATGTTTATTAAAGCACCAACACAGATTCAGCAATCAATAACCACTTGACATTCTGAAAAGCGCCCTCATGCTGGCAAATCCAATGCCACTGAACACCCATTGCCTAGGAGACAATGAAGTAGCTCAATCACCCTTGTCTTTTGTAGGAGGAAAAATCAACCAAAATGGAGGCCTCTTCAGAGAATCTGAAGCTCTTACTTTTTTATCTGAGGCAGAGGCCCCATAGATTACGGAATCCTGATTCAGGATGTGTCTGCTTCTGGGGCGAGCAGAGGGAGAAGGATCCTAGGGGCATCCAAATAGAAGAGGTTTTCACATGTGGAGGCCCAGAGCAGCAAAGCCATAGAGGAGAACCATAATCTTTAAACAAAAGGCAAGATGAGGATGGAAACAGAAGGGAGACAAAATCTTTGTCTGAGAGGCTTGGGAGCAGGATTGTCCTATTCAGGTGCAAGGAACAAATTAAGGAAAGTAGGCAAGTTAGAATGAAGGCTGTAAAGGATGAAGAGGTATGAGAGCTCCCTCTTTTACACAGTGCTCAGAGCCTGTTGCAGGGACTGATTTGGCAGTTTAAAGAAGATATATGGGAGTAGATCCTATTTTCTCCTTGTGACACACGCACGCGCACACACACACGTGCGCACACACACACACACACACCACTGTATTGGCTGGGGCTGGAGGTGAGTTGGCTCAAAGCATTATGGATGAGAGTTAAGGTTGGACTCAAGCTCTTAGGGGTACCCCTCTGACCCACAGTTCTCTCCCTGGAATCCAGGTTGGTGAGGCTATCCAGGAATCCCTGTAACACACTTGCTGACTCCCTATCCCTGGTAGGGTGGATGGATGTACGTGAACAGGAACAGGGGCAGCTTTAGGCAGAAGGCAATGGGGTTCATGATTTCAAGGATCTGAATGGGCCTAGGAATCAGTCCTTTAATTGGCAGCAGAGTTGACTGGGGCAGGTGGAATTGGGGGAAAAGTGCCTGGGTTTCCTACCTAGGCAGCCTACCATCCCTCCTATGAGCAATGCTTGTCAACAAAAGCCTTGGCCTTCAGGGTGTCATCAGCAGCCTGGCACTCCCTTAGGTATTGACATAAGAGCACTGGGTGGTTCAGAGAAATGAGAGGGGCAGTGGCTCTGATTGCTGAGGCAGAGGGATTCTGGATGAGGCATTCATGGTGTTATTGCTGACAAACTTGGGTGACAGAGGGAAGAGCAGAGAAGTCCAAAGATTAGACAGAAATGATGAGCCTCGGGACTTCTATTTAGGGCCTGATTTACATGTTTTATTGGATTATCAGTTTGAGGGGGTGGGTGATGAACCAATACATTTCTACTTGGAAGTCCTGGAAAAGGATCCTATGAAAAAGAAATCCCCTTTATATACAGTATGATTTCAGTGATCAGTGTATATGTAAAGAAAGGAAACTGGTGGGAATTCCCTGGTGGTCCAGTGCTTAGGACTCTGCAGTTTTCACTGCTGAGAGCCCGAGTTCGATCCCTGGTCGGGGAACTAGGATCTCACAAGCTGTGGGGCGCGACCAAAAAAAAAAAAGAAAAGAAAAAGAAAGGAAACTGGAAAGAAAGTACTAAACTATTAGCAGCTTAATGGGCAGGGAGTCAGCTCATCAGGTTGGACAATTAACAAACGTGGACAATTAGCAGAACAAGCTAAATTCTTCTGTGTCCTTTTTGCTTCATCCTTCAAACTTGACTCTTGGCCCCATTTTTCTGGCTATAACCTGGACTCCTCTCTGATTCCTCACTGCTATCATGCTACGTCTAGACCCCTTGGGATTGGATGCAACCTAGGAATTTTCTTCCCCTGCACCGCTCCCTGGGTCCTACAGCACACTGTACCCCAAAGCAGAAAGATCAGGAAATGGACATCAAGCTGTAGCATTAAGATGGGAGCCCAAAAGTTCCAATTTCCCATTACCCTTGTTTCACTTGGCTACCTGAAATGATGTGGAATTTTCTGGAATCTTTTGCAAGCATACCCTCTTTTGGTGCAGTGATCAGACGCCAGTGAAATACAGTACCATTCCTCAAACCCCAGGAATTCGGGTCTTGATAAAATACAAAAATGGAGGCAAAGTGAATTTCAAACTGCAGGGAGCGGATATGGTGCTGCTTAATGCTCTTACTCCCAAGAAATCAATAAGCTTTACTGTTGGTAGAATGAGTGCACTATCCTGACCATGTGGGGCTGGTTTCAGGATATTTTACACTCTTAGGTTTTTTGAGGGGACGGCTGAAGCAACTTTGCTTTGTTCCCTGCTCCAAACTGTCCTGAGAGCAAAAGGTATATGCTTAATGTCAAGTGAATTGGTACACTGTGTCCAGTTGTTCAGAAACTCTCTTGAAAAAATATTGATAACTCCCCCCCCCCTTTTTTTTTTTTTTCGGTACGCGGGCCTCTCACTGTTGTGGCCTCTCCCATTGCGGAGCACAGGCTCCGGACGCGCAGGCTCAGCGGCCATGGCTCACGGGCCCAGCCGTTCCGCGGCATGTGGGATCTTCCCAGACCGGGGCACGAACCCGTGTCCCCTGCATCAGCAGGCGGACTCTAACCACTGCGCCAGGGAAGCCCAATAACTCCCCCTTCTTGACCTCTTCTAAGAATATGAATTCCTGAGACACAAACTCATTCATATAATATGTGTCCTTTAAAAAGGATTTGTGACAACAAAAACCAATTATGAATACAGGAAAACTTCCATTTTTCCCTAGCAGCCCTTATGGAAACAGTTTGCATAACCTTCCACAGCCTGAGCTGGGGTGGGGACTTTTGAAATGTTCTGCAGATTTTCAGGGTTAGCCATTTCCTTAATCTTATGGACCCATTTGGGAAGATCTTTTTGGCCTGTGTGTCTTAAGCAACATTTATATGGGAAGCTGTCCCCTTTGATTGCTGAGCCATACAGCAATGCTGTCTCATTGATCAAAGCCATACAAAATGCCACATTTTGTTCAGTAATGAGGCCCAGGGACGGACTGGATGATGGACTCCACATGCAATTTAGTACTGCTGCAGGCCATCCCGGGAAGCCTCAAGATCGCTGTGCTGAGGCAGCCGGCACTGCTCTGGGGTGTGATGAGCAGAGCTCCCACCGGCCTGCTGATTCTGTTGATGAGTTCAGAACCTCTGAACTATGACCATGTTGCTGGTGAAATGTGCTCTGAAATAAAGTGATCAGTTTTTTCCAGCAACTGTCCTGGTCCTGGGTGGAACAGAATGGGGAAAGCCCTTGTTTGGGCTAATGTCTGAGCCACGCCGGAGACAGCAGGCTTATGTTTAGGGCCTCTTATCTTGTATGTTTCCAGATCTAATGAAGATCTCCCTGAGTGAATCTGAGGAAATAAGCAGTCTGATGTAAAAAAAATTTTAATATTCCCCCAAAACGTCCACTGCAAGAAGAAGGTCTACTTAGGATTCAAGGCAGACGCTGATTTTAGCTGCTTACCAGAAGCAAATGGATTTGCGCTGCTCCCTGCAGTACAGTTTTCCTCCTCTCCTCTCCGTTTTCCTCCCCTCTTTCCCTCTCCCTTGCTCTCCCTTCTCTCCCCTCGCCTTTCCTCTCTCTTGCAGCAGCACCCCATCCAGAAGATGTATTCAAGCAGCAATAAACAGGCAGAGGATAAGTGGCTTCTAACAATAGTATTTTTTATACAGCTACAAACTACTCTAAAAGACTTCCTGTAGCCTAGAACTGCAAGCACCCTAGAGAAACCATGTCTGAACTCTAAGAAACAATGAGTACACACTGATATTGACCTGTATTTTCCCTTCCTAGGAGCTCTGTTATAGGAGCTTTCTCTTCTGGTCAAACAGGTCTGCCCACCATTCCCTAAACATCTCACAGCTTCCTGTCACCTGGAATGCCTGGCGTCTCTATCTCTTTTATGACCCATGTCCCACTCTGCCTCTTTCAATAAAACCTACCTTAATACTCCTATATCTGAATGCCTTCTGGCCCCTCATATCTACGTATGTCATTTAGGACATACTCCCTTGTTGTAGGTACTCGGGTATACCTCTCATCTCTCCTGCTAGCTTAGACCCTTCTAGAGTCAAGGACCAGTTCTCACTCAGATACTCCATGGGACCTATAGAGCTCATCAGCTGTGATGTCATGGTTAAACTAACAAGCTCTGGTGCCAGACTCCCTGGGTTCAAATCTTGCTTTGTCACTTGCTAGCTGGGTGACCTCAGTTATGTCACTTATCCTCTGTGTGCCTTAATTCCCCTGTAACATGGGAATATTAATAACATATACCGCAGAGGGCTATTTTTTTTAATAAATTTATTTTTTATTTTATTTACTTTTAGCTGTGTTGGGTCTTTGCTACTGTGCGCGGGCTTTCTCTAGTTGCAGCAAGGGGGTGCTCTTCGTTGCGGTCCGCGGGCTTCTCATTGTGGTGGCTTCTCTTGATGCGGAGCACGGGCTCTAGGCCCGCGTGCTTCAGTAGTTGTGGCACATGGGCTTAGTTGCTCCGCGGCATGTGGGATCTTCCCAGACCAGGGCTTGGACCCGTGTCTCCTGCATTGGCAGGCGGATTCTTAACCACTGCGCCACCAGGGAAGTCCACAGAGGGCTATTTTGAGAATCAAAGTGATACTTGCAAAGCACTTTGAACGTTGCCTTTCACCCATTAAGTACTCAAGAAAAGCTAGTCCTCTTTATCTACTCCAACCTGTACTCTCAGCAGGAACTGCCAAGCGCCAAAGAATGGCATTCAGCCTGTCCCCCATGGTGTCTAGCTCAGTTTTGCCTTATACCAAGTTTACCAGACACTCACTGAAGGAATTCCCTACCTGACTTTAAATATCCTTCCTGCTCTGAGCCCCTTAGCTGACTGATGGTATTGTCCACAGCCACCCAACACAGTCTTGTCTCCTTTCTATCTCCCAGACATGCCCCACTCATTCCTACCTTTGTGCCTTTAGTCACAGTGTTCTTCCTCCCCGGAATGCTAACCCTACCCTTTACCTTTCCAACTCCCACCCATACTTTACTCTTATTATGTATGTATACACACACACACACACACACACACACACACACACACACTTTATTTATTTATTTATTTTTGGCTGCTTTGGGTCTTTGTTGCTGCCCATGGGCTTTCTTTAGTTGCGGCAAGTGGGGGCTACTCTTCGTTGGGGTGCGAGGGCTTCTCATTGCGGTGGCTTCTCTTGTTGCAGAGCACAGGCTCTAGGCACGTGGGCTTCAGTAGTTGTGGCACGTAGGCTCAGTAGTTGTGGCACACGGGTTTAGTTGCTCTGCGGCATGTGGGATCTTTCCGGACCAGGGTTCGAACCCATGTCCCCTTCATTGGCAGGCAGATTCCCAACCACTGCGCCACCAGGGAAATCCCTCATGGCAACTTTTGAGTCTTGGTCTTGTCTCCTCCGGAAGTTGATAAATTCCTTAAGAACAGTTAGGATGTTTTCCCCTCTCCTGCCATCTGCCCCTGGCATGTAACCAGTACTGGGTACCCAACAGGTGTCCAGTGAAGACTTATCAATTGATGTACCCATATGCCCAGGTATGGCCAAGGGAAGCCAGAGCTCTGGCTCTCTTTCTGGCAGTGAGCTTGGGCTGGGGTGAAGAGAAGGCAGGTGACCAGTTTCTGCTGACTTCACTTATTTCTTCACTGCCCCTCAGGTCACAGAATTAGCAGGATCTTCAGGTAAACCTTCCTTCAAACTGGACTGATCCCTCAGTTAATGGTTGACATTCTCTGTTTACCTTAATGATTGCCAAGATCTGTTGCTGCACACGATACATTTTGTGGTTCAACTGCCTTGGCCCCGAGGGTAGAAGGCAATTCTGAAGAGGTTTTGGGGTTCTGGGATGGGATTGGAAATACTTTGGTCCATCCCTAGCCACTCAGGGCATGGGCAATAAACAGAGGGCCACAGAGCACCCTGGTACTGCCATGTGGGGGAAGCACTGCTGTCTCTCACCTCAGCCTCAAGGGGCCAGTAAGCATTGCCCATGGCTTTTTTTTTTCCTCCCCATAGTCATATCATTTTAAAGACTGGGAGCTGGAAGGGATGGAAGGGATGGCACACATTGGATCTACCTATGGCCAGGGGTGGGGGAAGGCTGAGGGCTGTTAATGAGCCCAGGTCCAGTTCAGCCCCCCAGACTGGGCTAAATATGCATACATGGGCGACGATGATGCCTCTCTTCGTCTGGGACAGGGCAGTAACTTCAGGCTATGTGATTTGTGTCTCCAAAGCCACTAGGAGCTCAGGGGATCAATCTTACTTAATGATTGTGTGTGGGAGGAAGTAGGGCTGGTTAATGTTTGTCTGGTTCCTCTTGGGCTGTGGGCCATATCTGGCTCCAGCCCTGGACTCTTTGTCCCTCCCCTGGACTGGGCTGACAGTACCTAGTGACATAGTGCAGACACGCCTGCAGACATTCCCTGGGAAAGGGCAGCAGCAGCCAGGTGAGGAAGCTGGGGGCTGAGGGAGGTGGGCCCCGGGGGCTGGTGTGGCCCAGGAGGGCAGAAGCGGGGGCTGGGGAGAGGCCCGGGTTTTGCCTTCTCTTGGGCTCAGCATTCAGCCACTTAGATCCCTCCTCTGCTTCCCTCTGAGCTGGGCTGAGGCCCCTCCCGCCAGGCTTGCTTAGTTTCTCTCTGTAACCCCCAACTCATCCTCTTTCTAGGCTCCGTGTTGCTTCTGCTCTCACTCTTTTTTTCCCAGACAAGAATCCCCCTCATCTCCACAGGGTCAAATCCCCAGAAAGACTTGAGGGGCCCCCACCAAGCTCAGGGTGGCCAAGTTTATCTCTTTAAGACATTTCCTGCCACACAGGGTTAGGGTTCGGTGGGGCCTCTGGGCACTGCCAGGTGCTGTCTTCCTTCCCTGATTAGAAGGTAAACCAGGCATGCAACCAACATGGGGGCTGTCAGCGGATGAATACAGTGCACTCAGCAGGCCCAGAGGACCAGCCAACGGGGCCAAGATTTGGGAGCATGTGTTTCCATCTTCTTGAGGGAGACAGGGAGACTCAAGCTGAGCTTGGAGTAACTGATGACTGGGAGATCTAAAAGACGGGTGGCTCCCCCCCCCAGCTGTTTAAAAGTTGTTCCAGCTGTTGGGAATAGTACTTCAGAATGCATGGACTTTTAGAAAATGAGATGGGGAGAGGAGAATAGAGACAAGAGGGGTTTGAATGGAGAGAAGTATACATGAGGATGCAGCAGAGCAATGGGGAAGGGACCCAGGCTTTGGTGAGGGGCCAACATGAATCCTAATCTGAGCTCCAGGACTGGCTTACCAGCTGTGTGATAAGTTACTCAGCTTCTTTGAGCCTCCATCTCCTCCTCTGTGAATTGCAGACAATAACCCACAGCTCACAGGGTTGTAGTGAGGATAAGAGTTAAGGAACAGACCACTTCTAGCACACAGTAGGTATTTCATAAATGGTGGCTGCTATAATAAGCCCAAGTAGAGAGCAACAGGAAGTCAGATAGCTGATGGAGCCGTAAGAGGGCATAGTCTGATTGAGCCGTAAGAGGGCATAGTCCAAACAGTGACGAAGGGAGCTGATATTAGCAGGAGTTCTGTGGAAAGACCATGGCAGAGTGAGAGAAGAAGAAAACTGGAATGAGCTAGATTGGCCCTGACCCAAGCCCGGCCACAGAATACGTATGGCAGCGTAGAGGGAACAGTGCAGCGACTGAGGTGCTGTGGAACCACAGGGGGTAGGCAGGGAAGAGAAGCAGGTGAAGAGGCAGAGGGCTGGAGGAGTTTGGTCTTAGCCACGCCAAACTGATGAAGGCAGCCCAGAATTCAGAAGAAAATCTCAAAGAAAGGTCCCTGTCCTTTCCTGGCCAGAGGCTGCCTGTGAAACAGGGGAGGGAGTGTGGAGTCTGAAGCTGAGTGTAACCTCAGCCAGCCCAGCCGGGCCTCTCTTCCCCAAACCAGAAAGACACAAGGAGTTGGGAAGAGGTGGGAGAGAAAGAGAGAGACAGACTTGATGAAAGTGTGCGTGTGTGCACGCATACCCACGCATGCTGGCACATGTGGAAAGGAGTATACGTTTTTGAGTTATGGGCCTGGTCTCAGAATGCATTGTCCTTTAAGGAAGAGAGGCTGCCAGTGTACAAAGGCTTTAGGGTCAGAGGAGAACAAATTTGAAATTTGACTCTACCATTTAGCAGCAGTGCAGTTGTCATTGAGGTAAGTTATTTAACCTCCCTGAGCCTCGACTGCCTTGTCTGAGAAGTGGGTATAATATTAGTTGGAGGCACTAAGGACGATCTCCTGATTTGGAACTGTGCTCGAGTGCTTGGGCAAACCTGAATATGAGGACAAGGCCAGAGCCTGACATGGTCAGAGAAGTCTTGCCCAATTAAACATGAGAGCAAAACACTCCTGGAGCAATACAGAGCATATCAATACCTGGACTTTAACCCAAAGTCACAAAAACAGTTTGGATTTCAAAATCAGGTAAGTCCCCTGGATGTTTTTGAAATGAAACCCTTGAGGTATTGATGTTGACATAGGGATCAGCTCTCCTTCCAAAGGGAGAGCAAAAATTGAGATCCCAGCGCCTGCACAAGGGTCCTTAGGGGCCCCAAAGGGAGCTCCTGGATATGTCCCAGAGGGCTCAAGAAGATGGGAGGCAGAGAGCTACAAGAACCTAGAAACTCAGGGGTGGCCAGGCTGTCTGTGGGGCACCGCTGAGGGACAGAGAGAAGAGAACACATGAAGTTTGCTTTAGGGCTTGAGGAAGCAGCTGGAGAAAGGTAAGGAAGGGGAAACAGAACAAATCAGGAGGCCCCCGAAAGCCCTGGGAAGGGAGGAGAGGAAAACAACTGTCAGTTATAGGAAAGGGGAGAAGGGCTAGAGGAGAATAAAAGCCAGACCAGTCTTCGATCTCTCTGTTTCTGAAACACACTCATAGAAAGAAAAATGATTTACTGAGGCAGTAAAACCTTATGGGAAAGGGTATGGGCTCTGGAGTCAGCTTGACCTGGCTCAAATCCCAGCTCTGGCACGTACTCACTGCATGACCCTTGTGACACTGGGGTAAGTCCCTTCGCCTTCCTTTGCCTCAGTTTCCTCGTCTGTGACATGAGGATTACAAATAACACCTCCGTCACGGGGTTGTTCTGAGATTCACATGAGATCGTGTGCGTGCAAGGGCCTGGCACATAACAGGGGCTCAGGAAATGGTTATTCTTAATAATGCTCCTCGACCACCTGTTTTTGACTCTAACATGTCTCACTGGATGAAGCGTTTCTTCCCGGGGTACCTCCTGTAGCAGCTCTGCCTTCAGAATCCCAGGCTTGGGAGAAAGGGCATCTGCGTCCCTGCTTTTCCCATACTGGTTTAGACCCACAGCATAAACTGGCTGAGGTTTTTTTGTTAAGCTAAATGAAGGAACCTTGTTCAGGGACGTAATCTATCTCCCATGGGCCGTCCCTTCGTCCCCTAGTTCCTGTCATTCCGTTCCGTTCCCCACAGCTTTTCCAGTTGCTAATACCCTACCCTTTCCCCTACAACAACCACTGCCCCTGCATCCAGGCCTGTGTGTTCTCACAGCCAGTTCCCGGCTTCCAGCATGATCTCCTTGCAACTTAATGGCAGAAGTGGTGGGAGGTAGAAGGAGGCCTTCTTTGCCTGCCTAAGGGACAGAGGGGAATTTCTTCCCTAGAGCAACCGGCAAGCTCAGGAAAGCAGGAGTTACCATGTATGCTTGACTTGGGGGCAGGGCAGCAATGGAACAGTCTGTTCTGTCTCAGAGAGACACTATAGGTCAACAACAGCATTGGGAAGGAAAAAAGAGGTATATTGGGTTTGGCAGATCACTTAGTTCCTCCGAAGCCACATTGTATTCTCTTCCTGATAAGGTTTTTACTTCCCTTGATCACCAACTATGATATTGGAGCTGGGCTAAGCACTTTTGCAGGTTGCTTCTTTGAACCTCACCATAACCCTGGGTATTAGCCCCATATATAGATGAACACGGCAGACTCAGAGGTTCGGTAACTCAGCCCAAAGTCGTAGCCAGTGAAGAACCAGGATTCACACCCAAAGCTAGGTGACTCTTACCTAGTCCGTCTTCTAACTTTCTGTTTGCTTGCTTAACGTTTGCTTTCTCCTCCTGGCTTGTCCTCACCTGGCCACCCTCGATATGGGCTCAAGGAGGGATGGTCAGGGTTTGCTCCATGACACTGGAGTTGGACTGTACGCACCGGTCAGCAGCTTCCTTGTTTCTTGTGCTTTTATGGCTAGCATTAGCCTTTGCTTTTGTTGCTGCTGCTGCTGTTGTTGTTGTCACTAACGGCTAGGCTTCGCTTTTGTGGACACCATCAGCAAAAGCACAAGGATTATACCGTGGAAAGAGCCTAGACTTCTGCTGCGGATACCTTTGTGTTTCATCTTACTTAAACACTTCAGCTGTGTGATCTTGAGTGAGTTACTTAACTTATCTGAGCTTCAGCTTCCTCAGCTGGAAAGACTGGGGTAACAGTCCTTAGACACTTGCTAAATGGGTCAAAAGAAAGAATGTATGGGAAAACGCTTAGCACAGTTCCTGGCTTGATAAATGTGAGCTCCCTTTCCTAAGCTCAAGCTCACCCGTTCCCTGGAGGGGATCTAAGCCTAGGAAAAATCCTGCTGAATCTAAGTTTCTAGTAGAGTCACCGGAGAGGGCCTCAGCCCAGAGCCTCCTGGTTCCCCCGGGTCCCCTCTTACATGCACCTGTCTTTGTTCCATCTTCCCCCCGCCCGCCCCGCTGTGGCCATTCTTCTGGTGGGGCTATGGGGCGGGTGCGGCGATGGACCGGGCGGGCACAGAACAGGTGGGTGCAGGCTGGGTGTCCGGCGCTGGGACACAAGTGCTCTGTGTGTAGGGTGGGCGGAAGTCAGGGCGTTTGATCTGAATTCTAAAGGGCGTTGTTCAGAGCCCCACAAAGGTCCCATTGTGCAGACACTGGGTATAAAGCAGCATATGACTCCCCAGCACCGGGCGGCGATGAATTGGGACGCAGGCGCGGACCCAGGGACCACTCCCCCTGCACAGACATGAGACCATAGGGGACCTGTCTGGGTGGCCTCAGGGATAGGCGCTCCCCAAGGTAATGAGGCTTTGTTGGGTTTGCCCCAGGTCCAGACTTAAGGAGCTGGGGGAGGGGGAGCTAAAGAGGATGGGCCGACAGCAGAACAAGATGGGCCTGGCAACAAAGGGCAGGAGAGGAAAGAATGTTGGATGAAGGCGAAGAAGGGAGATGGGGCTCAGGGAGGTCAAGTCATCAAGTGAATGAGGGAGGAGAAGGAGGAGGAAGAGAAAGAGAAGGAGAGGCTAGCACGGGAGAGGGGGTGGTGAGGAAAGCTATGACTCTCCTTCTTCCTTTCTTGTCACTGGCTCTTGGAAGGGGTAAGGGAGTGTCAGGCAGTGTCATGGTGCCTGGCTTTCGGCCCCAGCTTCCTGACAGCTTGCTCTGTGGCTCATGTTTTGCAGGTGTGAATGAGGCAGGATGAATTGGACGGGTTTGTACACCTTGCTCAGTGGTGTGAACCGGCATTCTACTGCCATTGGCCGAGTGTGGCTCTCGGTCATCTTTATCTTCAGAATCATGGTGCTGGTGGTGGCTGCCGAGAGCGTGTGGGGTGACGAGAAGTCTTCCTTCATCTGTAACACCCTCCAGCCTGGCTGCAACAGCGTCTGCTACGACCACTTTTTCCCCATTTCCCATGTGCGTCTGTGGTCTCTGCAGCTCATCTTGGTTTCCACCCCAGCTCTCCTCGTGGCCATGCACGTGGCTCACCAGCAGCACATAGAAAAGAAAATGCTGCGACTTGAGGGCCACGGGGACCCCCTACACCTGGAGGAGGTGAAGAGGCACAAGGTCCACATCTCAGGGACACTGTGGTGGACCTATGTCATCAGCGTGGTCTTCCGGCTGCTGTTCGAGGCCGCCTTCATGTACGTCTTTTATCTGCTCTACCCTGGCTATGCCATGGTGCGGCTGGTCAAATGTGAGGCCTACCCCTGCCCCAACACAGTGGACTGCTTCGTGTCCCGCCCCACGGAGAAAACCGTCTTCACCGTCTTCATGCTGGCCGCCTCCGGCATCTGTATCATCCTCAACGTGGCCGAGGTGGTGTACCTCATCTTCCGGGCCTGCGCCCGCCGAGCCCAGCGCCGCTCCAATCCGCCCTCCCGCAAGGGCTCCGGGGGCTTCGGCCACCGCCTCTCACCTGAGTACAAGCAGAACGAGATCAACAAGCTGCTCAGCGAGCAGGACGGCTCCCTGAAAGACATACTGCGCCGCAGCCCCGGCACCGGGGCCGGGCTGGCCGAGAAGAGCGACCGCTGCTCAGCCTGCTGATGCCACAGACCAGGCAACCTCCCATCCCGTCCCCCACCCTGCACCGGCCTGCCCCTCCTTCTCCCCTGCCGGTGCACAGGCCTCGGACTGCTAGGGATTGCTCCATCAAAACCTTCCTTCCCTCCCAACTTCCCTTCCTCCCAGGGCCTTCTGCCTCAGGGGCTGAAGGGGTGGGGAGCTGGAGGCCACCCACGCCAGCACTCAAGGCTACTGGGCGTGTGGGCCGCGCTCGTTGCCCGCACCCCTTCCACTTCACTCTCTCTCTCCCTGGGACCACTGGGGACCAGAGGTAGGATGCTCTGACAACATCTCCAATTATGAAACTAATCTTAACCCCGTGCTGTCAGATACCCTATTTCTGGAGTCACATCAGTAGGGAGGGATGTGGGCAAGTGGAGTGGAGGGAGGGTGCTGTGGACGTGTGGGTGGATAAGGGAGGGTAGCAAACACAAGAAAAGGAGGAAGAGTGCTTGCCGGGCCCGAGGAAAAGGAGGACATGTCTGGGGTGGAGGAGGTAGGGGGGGAGAAGCAGGCAGATAAGCTGGAGTGGGGGTTGGTCAGGGCTGCCTTTGCCTCTAGTCCCTAAGGCCTCTCTCTGCCTGAAATGTTACACATTAAACAGGATTTTACAGTAAACGAAGAGGTGGCTTGTGTGTTTGTGAAGTTCTTTCTCCTGCAACCTCTGACCTCCCCCTGGATGAGCTGGCCTTGGCTTTTTGCTGATCAAGAAAGGAATGGGCAAAAGAGTTAGTGACTTGAGTAGCTGAGACTGCCAAGGAGGGATCGCCACCCCCCAGGCCGGGCAAAACCAGGCCCAGGGCCATTCTCTCCTGTTTTTTGTTGTTTTGGTTTGGGGTTCCCCCCTCCCATTTTTTAATAACGGCTTTATTGGGCTTTAATTCACTTACCCCTTCCTCTGATGTGATTTTTTTCATCCATTTTAAGTATACAGTTTATTGAGTTTTGGTAATTGTGGGCAGTTTCATAAACATGACCACGATCTATTATAAAACATCTACATTCCCTCAAAAAGTTTCCTTGGGCCCCTTCCTCTGATTTTAAAAAGATTAAAACGACAACTCCTCCTGGAGAGACAGGAAATGATAGAGAAAGTTCGCAAGTCGGAGAGGGTAGCCGGCATCCCCGTGGCTCCATCCACACGTCCCCTGCACTCCTGGGAGAAATATACCCTGTTCTTCCTCGAAAATCAGCGTTCACTGCTGACTGATGCCCCCAAGCCACCCATTGGATTGCACAGTGACTTTGACCCCTTTCCTCCGACATAGCCCCAGATTCTACCCTCCTCCCCAGTTTCCTTCCCTCAGGAATCAATGCCTCCCACCCGAGAGATGCCTCTAACACAGGTCAAAGATTTCACAGCAGCAGCAGCAGTTTCCTTGCCAGCATCACTCGCCCAAGAAGCAGGTAGCTCCCTCTCCCTCGGTCAGCTGTGGTAGGAAGAGGTCCAGGCTGGCCCTTGATAAAGCTGGGTTCAACTCCTGGTTCTGTCACTTAGTAGCAAGGCATTCCCTTCCCCAAGCTTCAGCTTCCTTGTGAGCAGACAAGGGCTGCCCTAGCACCTCTCTAAGCTCCCGTTAACACTCTGGGTTCCTCGGATTCCCAAAGGACTCCCCCAGTTTCATGAGGGTTCCCCATCACAGAGTCACTGCCCTCACCTATGGCCCCTCGGAGTAAGAGTTTTCCCCACAGTAAGTTTCTCCCCTCAGCTTCCCTACCTCTTAATAGAAAAAATTTGACACTCCCTCTCAGAGAATGCTGACTCCCTGTGGGAAGTATATCAGAAAGGAAGAGAAAATCAGGCATAATCTTAGCAGAATTGTTCTCCAGAAACAGTCTTTTCCCTTCAGACAGAAAGCCTGGAAGGGCTCCTCATTCAAGGAGGTTTCTCCTTTAGAAAAGAAAGGAGAGTAAGTATTCCTTTCCCACACACTCAGCAATCCTGAGAGAGAGCTTCCCCCTCTCATAAAAGAGAGACATTCCTTTCCTGCAAGAAATTTCCTTCCTCCTTAGAAACAGACAGCATACTCTGTCAGAGGAGAGGTCCCCACCCCCTCATGGTAGGGAGATTTCTTTTCTTATTGAAATCCACCCACCCACAACACAACACAACACAACACAACACAAACAACAGCATTTCCTCTCTGTCCAAAAGGCCATGGAGAGAAAGCTTTTCTTTTTAAAAATCCATCCTGGTTCAACAAAGGAACTTCATGCCCTTCTCACATTGAGAAATGTTAAATCCCTCACCTCAGACATCTAGTTTCTCTTCAGAAGAGTCTACGAATCCCCCTTGGAAAGAGGTTCCATCTCCAGATCCAGGCTTTCCTCTCCAGGGGGCAGTGGTGGAACAATAAAGCTACCGGGCTGGGTGTTCCAGCCAAAAGGAGGACTCTCACTCTTGTTTGCTGTGAAGCAGGTGGGAGCAGGCCAAAGGAAGCTTGAGGGGAGCTGGTGTACACAAGATAGCAAGGAGGGTGTGGCGGGCTAACCCCAGGACTGACTTTTGTATTTGTTCTGTCACAATCGTGTAAGGGAGAAACAGGAGGCAAGCGGGGCTTAGTACTTGCCACACAGTAGACACTTGGAAGAGTGACCAGGGTAGTGAAGACGGCGATGGAATTCGGAAACCTGGTGCTCTAGCCCCTTGGACACATCATACTTACCCTTTCTGAGTCTCAGCTTCCTCATCTGCAATATAGGATTGATGATAACCTCTCTACCTCTTTCACAGAGCTTTTGTGAGAATCAAACAAGATGTGTTCAAAAGCCAGTTACACACTGTAAAGTAAGGAATGATAGTATCACAAGCACTGAGGCCACAGCCTTAGGGCATGCTAGAACTCACAAAGAGCCAGAAAGGAGTGAGGCCGGTTCAGCTAGGCTGGAGATAGTGGAAGGAACTTGGCAACAGTAGGGTTGGCTCCCCGAGGGAATGGACAGCAGTCCAAACAGCAGAGTCCAGAAGATGTCGCAAACTTCTCTTGAGCATGATCCATTTAAGGGTCACTATTCAAAGGGTCTGATCTGGAGGTAGAAAAGGGCTGGTAATAGGAGCTTCTTGCACTCTCTCTCATGGCACTGGTGCTTCTAGGGACATTTATGGTCTTTTAAAGGCATCTGTGTGCAGAGATACGAGGAGCTGAGGACAAAGGAACAGAGTCAGCTCCTGGATGAAGGGACTGGCCGAACTAGGAGAGTAGTCAAGGCCCCAGCCAACTGAGTTGGGATTTCAAAGCAGGCTGCAGTCTCCATAGAGAATTGGCATGGCAACCATGAACTGATTCAGATGCCCAATCAGACAGCCTGGGTGCACACAGTGGTGGCTAGAAGGGACTGCTTGCTCCATTTACTGATTCCACAGTACTTAAATGCCAGACCTGACCTGTGGGAGAGAAGGTGCTATAAAAGCCCACCAAGCTGGGCTCTCTTTGATCCCTGGACTAGGCCAGTCTGAACCTGTCAGGTGGGGAAAGGATTGGGGCACTCTAGGGAGGGGGAATAAAGCAGGCAGAAACCACACAGATGTCTGAAAGTGTATGGTATTGTCTTCAGACTTAGACAAATAATCTGCTGCGTGGGATTTGAGGAGGGGAATGGCTAGAGGGGAGGTAGGACAGATAAACTATGACCATCGTATCATGGGCCTTGTACGTCACTATAAGGGGTTAAGACTGTCCTATGGCTGGTGGAAACCATTAAGTGTTTTGAGTAGGGGAGTGCCACCTTCAGATTTGCGGTTGGGGAGCTCACTCTGGCAGCTACAGACAGTGGATTGGGGGTTGGAAAAATGAGAGGCAGAATGACCAGCTATGGAACTGGGGCAATAGCCCAAGTGGGGCCTGTGGGACTCATACAGTGGCAGGAGGAATAAGAGGAGACCAACGTAAGAGACACTTCGGATGTAGAATCGACACCAGGACTTGATGTCTGAGTGTGGGGATATGGAGGAGCCAGAGATAATTTAGCAGTTTCCTTCCCCTTCCTTGACCGGCAGACTCCTAATCATTCAAGGCTCAGCTCAAAGGTCATTTCCTATGTGAAGCCCTCAACTCTCTTCTCCTCGTCCCCTTCCCCCAAGTCCCTCAGGGAGAAGGAGTCCTCCCCCCATTCTGAATCCCCACAGGACGTTGTAGTAGTGCGGTTGATTAGAGTGCTTGTCAAGCTGTGTGGTAATTACTTTCACAACCTTAGCACACAGTAGGTGCTTAGCCTGTTGAATTAAGGGCAGCAGGGAAGAGCATAGAGGCATGTGCAAAGGCTCAGAGTCTTGAAGGAGTAGAGTGTGTTCTAGAGCAAAGAATGCCAGGGATGGGGGGTGGGGGGCATCATAGGAGGTGAGACTGGCAAAGTAGGTTGGGGCCAGGTCATGAAGGGTCTCATAAGCTGTGTGGAGAAACTTACACAGGAATTTGAACTCTCAGCTGTCGCAGGCAGGACCCTTCTTTTTTTAAAAGTTAGGCCCCTACTAGACTTGTAGGCAATTCTGTACCCATCATGGTAGGCAGACTGTGGAGATCTTGAGGAGATCCAAGATCGATGCATTAAGGTTGACGGTGAACTGTGGAAGAAATGGCAGAGCGATCTGACAGTGGACTTCAATGGACTTCAGAGAGAAAGGGTAATTTACTCAGGACGGTGACCGGATGTCTTCCATGTCAACTAAAGCCCCTGTGAAAAGTTGGTACGGCATAGTGACCTTCGCCAAGTCGCTTGGCCACTCTATGCCTAGTTTCCTCTTCTGTAAAATAGAGATAATAATAGTACATATGTCACAGGGCTGTAGTGAGGATCAAATGCATTCATTACATAAAAAGCACTTAGAATAGTGCCTAGTTGATAGTAAGCTCTATACAGGTGTGTATTTCTACTTCCTCTCACCATCTTTGCCACCCTCCAACAATTCACCAGCTCTTTGAAACACTGAACTAAACTCTTTGTCTCACCTAACGGTGCTTTCTTGACTGTCTAGTTGTCAATTGCCGTGTGTGTGCTGAAGTACGCAAGTCAGCATGTTTGCACACACGTAGCGGTACATATGGCCACGTTCAGATATAAGTGGAAGGATGGCTGTCAGGGGGTGGCGGTCTTAATTCTCAATGTAGTTTTAATGAAAAGCATGTGTCTCAATCATAATAAAGTCTGAAACTTTATTCCCAGACTTACAAACAACTTAGGCGGATGAAAGGAAAGGAGGCTCCTTATGGAGCACCCAGTATGGACCAGATTTGGTGCCAAATTAAGCACTTACATACATCATCTCAGTAATGGCAACATAGCTATTACTATACCCATACTTGTAGGTGAGGAAATGGAGGGTCAGAGAGGTTAAGTAATATGTCCAGCTGAAAACTGCAGCGCTAGAATGAACACTTAGGCCTATTCTAATCCAAAATCTGTGCTATCTCCTCTACACCAAAGTAACCACTCTACGCTGCCTCAGGAAGGGTTTCATGATGGAGGGGTGAAGTGGGGGAAGCTCAGTACGATATGAAAATATTAAACTGCTGGAAACCAAGATGTGCTTTGTGGGGGCCCTAAGGTTAAGAGAGAGGAACGGTGAAAGCTGAGGAAGGGGCTGTCCTGTGCTCAGACAGGGAAGGGCAGTCTGGAGGGAGAGGGTGTCTTCTGAGATCTCTGCCTGGAGCAGGATGCAGAAACTGTCCATCCCTGGGAAGCAAGGCAATGTGGGGAGTACAGGCAAGATGGGGCAAGAGAGTTATTCAGAACCCCTACCTTTCAACCCCCTAAATCAAGATAAGCTTTTGAAAATTCCACTATTTCTTTCCCTTAACCTTAGGGATCTCAAACACATGCTTGGTTTTCCAGCAGTTCCCTTGCCCCTTTCTCTTTCCCCTCCGCCTTCCCTTCAAGGTGACAAAGACTTTCATTCCACAATTAGAGATAAAAGTCTTGAAAAGCAGATACTTTGGGGGATTAATGCCAACAAAAAATCATTCATGCTAAAATATAATCAATTCACCAATGAAGAAAGTCTGGTAAGTCAGCCTCCCACATCTTTCTCAAGTCCCTTTCCTCCTCAGCAGTCCCATCGTGCTGCTGCCTTCCTTCAGGCCTTGAAATTATCTCCGGACTGATAATGTGGACAATAAAAACTAATCTTTAGGGGGCTCCCCTAGTGGCCCAGTGGTTAAGAATCCACCTGCAATGCAGGGGACACGGGTTTGAGCCCTGGTCCGGGAAGATCCCACATGCCACGGAGCAACTAAGCCCGTGCACCACAACTACTGAGCCTGCGCTTTACAGCCCATGAGCCACAACTACTGAGCCCGTGTGCCACAACTACTGAAGCCCGCGCGCCTAGAGCCTGTGCTCCGCAACAAGAGAAGCCACCACAATGAGAAGCCCACGCTCCACAATGAAGAGTAGCACCCACTCGCCGCAACTAGAGAAAGCCCGCGGGCAGCAACGAAGACCCAATGCAACCAAAATCAATAAATAAATAAATTAATTAATTAAAAAAAACTAATGTTTATTAAGTGCTTGCTGTGTGCTGGGCACTGTGCTAAACCGTATCTCCCTTAATCCTCACTATTCATGGAGGTAAGCACCATTATTGCCCCAATTTACAGATGAGGAAACAGGCCACGTAGTAACTTGGTCAGACCAAACAGCTAGGAAAGAAAGGGCTGAGCCGGGGATCTGGAACTCACGTCTGCCAGAGGCCATAGGCAAAGCACGTACCCATTTCTGTGCCACTGGCTCCCTATAACAGGCCTCCCAGGTTTCTTCAGCACCCAGTTCTCCTCCACCCACCCAGACATGCTAGAGTTACCTTAAACCATGAAGCCTACCCTGCCAGTTCTTTGTGAAAATCCTTTAATGGCTTTCCACTGTTTTGAGGATAAGGTATGACTGTTTCAGTTTGCCAGGACCGGGGGAGTTCCCGGGTTGCTGGGCTTTCATGGTTAAAACTGGGAAGGTCCTGGGCAAACTGAGATGGTTGGTCACCCTAGCAGGGCGTGGCATTGGATGCCTTTCACAACCCGATCTCTTCTTCCCCAGCAACAGCTCCCACCATTCCTCACCCCTTTTACTGTGCCCTCTCCACGTCCTCTGCAGCCCAACCATCCTTCCCTGAAGACACTCCAAGATCTTTTTTATCTCCATGCCTTTGTGCACACTGTACCTCTATGCTGCCTGATAAACTATCCACTCTTCATGAGAACCCAGCTCCCACAGCACCTCTGTGGTCTTTCTTGATTCCCTGGGACAGAATGAATAACAATTACCTTCTACCTTGACCATTTTATTGACATGTGAGTCTTCCCCAGGGTCACACTAGGGTGAGGCAATCAAGGCACCTGGGGTGCAAAATCTAAAGAGGCATTCACTCTCGGGGTTGCTCAAATGCCAACCCTATACTCGCCTGACCCCAGCAGTGAGTGCCTCCTTAAACTTTGCACCCTAAGTACCTTAATTGCCTCACCTTAGTCCCAGCCTTGGTCCTATCAGACTGGGGAGTCCTCAAGAACAGACTCCAAGTTCTTACTCATCTTCGTATCCCTAGTGATTAGCACAAGGGTGGGCACAGAGCGGAAATCTAGCTGCACAAATGACATCAAACCCTTCTCCGTTCCAGTAGGGGAAGGAGGTAGGAGAGCCAGATGGCTTTGGGCCCTGCTGAGGATGGAAGAAGGTGAAAGCAAATTAACAGACTCCATCCTGGCCTGGGGTATGAGGATAGCTTTTCATCAGGTGCTTTTACCCTTGGCACCTGGCAGATCTGCGGCTCTTCCTACTTCTCTGGTCTCTCCCTCTCAGTTCCTTTCGCTGGTTAACCGGAGATATTCTCCAAGGTACCATTTTTTTTGTCCTTTTCTCTCCTTATTTTCCTCTGAATGATCCTGTCCACTCCCAGAGCTTCAGCTAGGAGCCCTTTATAGATGACTTCTAAATTGACACCTCATGCATTATGCTGAGCGAAACAAGTCGAGATAGAGGAAGACAAATACTGTGTGATATCACTTATATGTGGAATCCAAAAAAAGCTGATCTCATAGAAACAGAGAGTAAAATGGTGGTTTGCAGGGGCCAGGGGGTGGGGGAAATGGGGAGATGTTGGTCAAAGGGTATACACTTCCAGTTCTAATATGAATAAGTTCTGGGGATCTAAGGTACAGCATGGTGACTATAGTTAGCAACACTGTATCATATACTTGAAAGTTGCTATGAGAGATCTTAAAAGTTCTTATCGCAAAAAAGAAACAGTAATTATATGACAGGATGGAGGTGTTGGCTAACACTATGGTGGTAATCATTTTGCAATATATAAGTGCATCAAATCAACACACTGTACACCTCAAACTTATACAATGCTATATGCCAATTACATCTCAATAAAGCTGGAAAAAAACAGACAACTCATCTCTCTTTTAAGCCTCAGACCCACATTTCCAACTGCCTAGTTTATATGGTAATATCTAGCATCAATATTGCTTTCATATCCATTTTCTCATCTGACCCTTGCAACAGTTCTGTGAGAAAGTCAGGGCAGAATATGAATGTATTTTTTAGGGGAGACACAGAAAGGTAGGCTTGCCCAAGTTTTAGTGGCAGAGCTATGATTAAAAACTCAAGTTTGGGTGTTCTTTCTGTTATGCCATGTTGCACAGCCCACCACATGGATGTTTCAATGGAGTCTCAAACCCAACGTGATCAAAACCTCAACTTGTTACCAACCTCCTCCTACCCCTACTCCCCTGAAAAAACAAACAAACCCAAAAAACAAAACAACAAAACCCTGCCTCTGTTTCCCAACTCGGTTAATGGAGGCCTGCTGGGAAAAGGACTTCTAAAACGACAAATATGTCTCGAAGGTTGTGGCCCAAGGCCACTTTTGCTGACTATAAGCGGTGTCTCCAGAACCAGAGGGAGCCTACAGCTCTTCTTAAAATTGAAGGTGTTTATGCTCGAGATGAAACTGAATTCTATCTAGGCAAGAGATGTGCTTAGGTGTACAAAGCAAAGAACAACACAGTAACTCCTGGTGGAAAACCTAACAAAACCAGAGTAATCTGGGGAAAGGTAACTTGCACTCATGGAATCAGTGGCATGGTTCGTGCCAAATTCCGAAGGAACCTTCGTGCTAAGGCCATCGGACACAGAATCCGTGTGACGCCGTACCCTTTGAGGAGTTAAACTTATTGAAAAGTAAATAAAGTGTGGATTTGTTTTCTTGTTTAAAAAAAAAGTATCTAACTTTCCTAATCATCAAGGCTAGAAACCTTGGTTTCATGCTCGATTCCTCCCACTCCTCCATAGCCTGCAGACTTGACCTTCACAATGTCTGAAACTCATTTTGAATTCATCCTCTCTTTTGCTTCTCTATCCCCATCGAGGCTCACAGAATCTCTTAGCCACACTCCTTTCACTGCTGTCCTGCCTTTCAGATCTGCCCCGGCTTTCAGATCTGCCCCACCTCCGATCCTTCATATTGTCCTAGGGATCTCCTCCCTAAAGCAACAGATCTGATCCTGTCCCTCCCGGGTTAGAAAATCGCAGCCCTTGATTGTGCTGGTCCCCCAACCCCTCCTACCT
Organism: Leucopleurus acutus; assembly: GCF_964270905.1. Lineage (NCBI taxonomy): Eukaryota > Metazoa > Chordata > Mammalia > Artiodactyla > Delphinidae > Leucopleurus > Leucopleurus acutus. Next base: position 60,741,629 of record NC_139148.1, read on the forward strand.
GCACTTGGAGGCCCAGGTCAAATGCCACCTCCCTTCGTGAACTTGCACACAACCCCCCTGTAAACTTGAAATGAGTTCCTTATTCCTCTGCTCTCCCATAGCACTAGGTAGTTATTTCATTCTGCCGGTCTTGCAACTAACTGTGCACCGTTCTGTCTCCCCTCTAGCCCAGGAGCCTGCTGGGGATAGGATCCCGGTCTAGTTAATCTCTGTCTTCTCTGAAACATGGAATCTAGGTCCTTAAACATAGTAGGTCCTTAATAGACAGCTGCTGAATAAATTTTTCCCTTAAGTGTCTGGAAATTTGTTATAACAAGGCCCATACTCCTAGTGGGTCCGTTCAGTGAGCTGGGTAAAAATGATTCTCAACCTGTGGTGGGACACCTCACTTCTTTATACCTTGAGAGATCTGAAGTGGTCCAGCATTGCTCCTCTATATCCCTCACCTCTCCATACACTGCTCTCCCTCCCCCAGTGAAGGCAAAAGACAATTTTAACTCTTTATTTGAAACAAACAATTCCAGAGACAGAAGGTTAGTCGTGACAACAGCTTCTCACTACAACACAAGGGCGGGCATGGCTCACTGAAGGGACAGGCCAGGCGCCTCAGAACAATATATACAATTTAAACAGTGGCTAAACTGGTGACAGTTATAAAAACACAAAAAGGAGGCGGGGGAACAGCAAAGCCAACAGGGAAAGAACTGGGTACCCCCTTTGCCAGGTGCTAAGAGTTTTCTGGAACTACAGAGGCAAGATGGGGAAGAGAGGAGATGGAGGCAGTGGGGGCAGGACCCACGCCCACAGCTCCTCACCTATCCTTTGACTACAGATCCCATCCTGCATGACCCAGGGCCCCCACAGGCTTGGCCTGGCTCTCACGATGGGGGAGGAACAAGAGTGGGGAACCCAGCCCCAACCCAAGTCACAAGGTAGTTTTTGCCTTGGGAACTCTGTCCACTGAACTAAAGGGAGGCAGTTACAGAAGGGGGCTAAGCATGTTGACACCATGGCTCATGCCAACCTAAGATGGCAGAGAGAGACAAACACATAAACCAAGGGGACAGGAGTCTGCTCCCCATACTTAAAGAGTCATTCTCTGCCTTTGAGGGAAAGAAAGCATTTGGAAGATTTTTTTTTATCGCAGCACCAAGGGTTGATGCTTGCAGGGGTGGAGAGGGGGAACAAGGTGGCGAGGAGGTTCCAACCACCAGTTATCTCATGGGAGGGGAAGAGTGCCTAAGCTCTGTGTTTTAGGTAAATGGTCCCCTCGTTACTTTCATGGTTTCTCTCGTATCTTTCATACAAGACCCTTTAGCTTGGTACCGGGGAAGAGTAGAGAAGGGAGTGGGCACAGGGCAGAGAAGGCAGCTGGGTTCTTCCCTTGGCCAAACCTAGGAACAAGGGCCTTTACCTATGTGGGATGGGTCAGGAAACCCAAAGCCAACAGGATCACCAGAGCCATTAACACTCCACCCAGAGTCTGGCCCCAGGAGAAGGGGTTTACTCTGAAACATAAAGAAAATGGCCTAGCTGGGTTTTGCCCATCACTGGGAGACCAGTCCCTCAGTACAGAGAACTGGGGCCCTGCGGTTGTCAAGTGGTTTGGGAGAAGACAAAAGCCAGGGATTCCTAGGGAAGGCAGGGAATGGATGAGTAGAAAAGGGCAGTCAGGGCCCTTCAGAATGAGTAGCATTGGTTCCTGGGCCAATCGCCCTGTGGGACGTGGCCACGGGACAGACATTGGTGTGAAAGATGGATCCGGGAAGCACGTGGGCTTAGTCCAGGTCTTCCTCCCCGGGACGACCCAGCTCCTCATAAATCTCACGCACAGCCAGAATACGATTGAGCATGCTCTCCAACATGCTGCGGTCCATGGGGATCACAGAATACCAGAGAGGTGACTCGGCGATGCAGGACCGCTCAGGTTGCAGGTAGAACACATCGTTGCGAGTCCGGAGGCTTTCGGGACTGCAATGGTGGGGGTGGGGGTGGGGCGGGAGGACAGAGATCAGTTCCTGGGCGAAGTAGAGCCTGTGGGTCCCCCCGCCCCCGCTAATGCCATTCCTGCGAACCTGCCAACTCACCATTTTGAGAGATAGAATTCATAGAACTTGACAGGGCAGCGGAGGGGATTCATGCGGTTCTCACGCTGCTCTAAGATGGGGGCTTCGTCTTCTCTCTTCCGTTTCCCAGGACCGGTGTCTGTGGAGGAGACGAATGAACCAGACTCCTTAAAAGTGCAGTCTCAACGAGGCACCTCCAAGAGCACAGTCTAGGGCACAGGGGGAAGGCCTCAGGACACAAAACAGTCTCATGGAGAAATAAAGGCAGAAGAAGAGTCTGTCAGTCTCTCTGTACCAACCCAACGCTCTGCAGGGTGTTGCTCTGCAGTGTACCCTGGTTTTCATTGCTAAAGTCTCCATCATCTTCCCCAAGTTGATTTCCTGAAGAGGTGATCTCAGAAAAACTGACAAAACGACCCTACTGCAAGATTGGGGTTGCCTTCTGGGATAAGCAGCGATGGCCCCAGCCCCCTGGCACATTAGTCCTGGTAGAGGCTCAGGTTCAGAAGGGACCTTGGGAACTGATTCCAGGGCCAGAATGGAAACCAAGGTGCTGTGGCAGTTATGCCCACTAGCAAAGAGCGAGGGAAAGGCTGTCATTCACTCTTGTCAACTCTTCCCCTCAGCCAAACACACCTAACAGTTTCCCACCTGTCCAACACCCAACCCCCCAGCCCCAAAAGTAAACTGCCCTGAAATGAGGAAAAGTGGGAAACAGGCAGCTTGGTGACCTCCTATTTATGCAATAGCCACTGCCCATCGGATTGAAGGACTGGCTGTTTTCATCTTTTCTGCAAACCCAGGAACGGAAGGATAGAGAAGCTGGGGGCAATGGAGAGGGCCAACCTGGTGGCACGGTGGGGCACGGAAGGGGAAAGTAGAGAGGGGGGAAAAGCAAAGGAGGGGGCAGCTTCGTACCTCGCCCTTTCCTCTGGCGGACAGGGGCGTAGTAGCGGATGCTCACCACCTTGGTGGTGCCCCGAGGGGTGGTACACTTGCGGGACTGCCGCACCACGTTGGTGAAGGAGAGCTGCATGTGTTCCTCAGCCGTCTGCAGCCCAAAAAACTTAGTGTTGAAGAACATGAGGGTGTTGAGAAGGACAAAGGGTGAGTAGACCCCCAGCTGCTTACACTCCCAGAGGTGCTCTTCCTCCACTCGGGAGAACACCGTATCTGCAATGGGCAAGGGGGAGAGGCTGGTCAGGAGGGATTGACTACACAAACCCAACCACTTCTGCTCCCACATGTCCGGCTCACAAGCACTGGGCACGCCAGACTCATTCGGTGAGGGACCATTGCACATAAAACCCTGACGCCTCGCTATACTGCACAGGAGGGCTGGATTTTGGGGTTTGTTTTGGTTCGGTATTGGGTGGGGGGTTCTTGGGGGGGATATTATTTTTTAACAGTTTCCACCTGCATTCAGAGCTTCGCTCACCATCCTCAGGTTACAGGCAGGTCGACGTAAACCTTGAGGAGCCCCACAACTTCTTCCTTTTTTTCCTTCACTTACCACTCAAACCCTGGTCACCATTTTGGGTCCCAGAGATAGCTCTTCAGACCTAAGTCTTGATCCCCTCCTTATGTTCAAGGACAGGGGCTCTGGCTCCTCTAGCTCTTAACCCTGAGGGACCCCACTACACACGTCTATGCTCAGACCCTTCTGTGAAGAGTGGCAGACCCAAGAGCCCTGGACTCAGAATGGTGCACTGGAAGAAAGGAGGAAAGGGCGGAGGGGTTGCTAAGTCCCTGTCCCTTACTGTTGGGGAGGAGTGTGGGCTGCCAGGTACTCAGAGACTTGTTGAGTTCTTGAACAAAAGTCAGGTAGTAAAGGTCCGTGAAAATGTTCACCATTCGGTTATTTTCCAACAAGTACTGGAAAAAGAAAAACAGACACACATAGAGCTAGACTCTAGGCCCTAGAGGAAAGACGATGAGACCGAAGGCCCCACGCATGGCGACCTTGACCGTTAGGAGCCCATGGGAAACAGCTGCTGGATTTAGTGATCCAGAGTGGTTTTCCCCAGGTATACCTACAGCTCTGAGGAGCTGAGGCCTTGCTGGAAGAGGAGGAAGTCTGGAAGAGATGTGTCACAGCCGCTTCTTCACAAGCCCAGACCCCCTTGTCAGCTGAGGCATGGCTGACGTCTCCCAGTGGGAACCAAACATTACCCCACCACTCAGGGAACCCAGCTCTGCCCATCCCTCCCCTCCTAAAGTGAGTTTCAGGATGACAAAGGGACCCGCAGAGCAATGAAGACTGCTTGCTCCTCGGTCGAAAGTCCTGGAACACAGCTTTGATTTTAGAAGAGCATTCTCATTTCTTGTCGTGTCTAGAGTAGGAGATGAAAGGCAAGCTGCCTGTTCAAGGCAGGAAACAAGGTGAGGAACAGGGAGTGGGACAGGATCATTTCTGGTGGGACCCTGCCTGCTGTGTTAAGTGACGGCAAGTGAGGCAGGGCGCAAAGGGTACCTGTTGGATGCCAAGACACAGATAGTAGATACTGTCAGGTTCATATCGTTCACCGTTGGGTCGAGTGATTTCTCTCACAAACTGGGCCAGACCGTAGTTGAGCTCAGCAGCTGAGCAGGCCAGAATATCCTCTTTGATACGCATAGGTTTGGCTGCAGTGATACACAGTGGAGGTGGCTGGCATTAAGACAACTGCACATTAAGAATTTCCTTTAGCTCCACCATTAACCCCTTCACCCCTTAGTCACGTCCAGCTCCAGAACAAACCCACCAATTACACAAAGAGCCCTCAGCCTTGAAACCTAGATGGCATCTCCCCTTATTCTGCAACTGCTCCCCATCTTCACAGGATACCCTTAAGTGATCACAGCCTTATCACTTGTAGACATCTACAGCTGAATCGAAGCTCTGCCCCTGCTCCCCGCCTGGGTACTTACGGCCAAAGCGCAGCTCATCACCCTTGCTGGTTTCTCCATTGGCGTATTTCGACTGCACCCAGCACTTCCAAGCATTGACACCATATGAATAGTTGAGTCCAGTACAGCTAGGCTGGCTGCTCATGGAGTCCCGGGAACAGCTCTCTGAAAGCACCAGCCGCTTTTGACCCTGGAGGGGCAGAGAAAGGAGGGAGTGGTGGAGGTAAGGCCAGGGCACCATGGAAGCTAGTCAGGACAGTGTTCACCACCAGGGGAGGTGGGGACTGATGAAAGAACACAGCAAGCTTCCACAGCGCAGAACCCCAGGAACAGCTCTTATAACCTCTGATGAACTGGGGAGAGAGCAGAGTTTGGCTGCTCTCTAGGGAGAGGCTAGGGAAGGAGGCTAGGGAAGGCGAAAGGAGGCTAGGGAAGGCGAAACTAAGGCTGCTGACTTGGCTACGAAAGCCACCCCCCACCCCGCCCTTTGAGCCTCCATCCCTCTTTTGTGGATACAGCAGCCCCAGCCCTCACCTTCCTCATGGTTCGGGGAAGGTCTTGTTCAGTAGACACGTCCTCAGGCCCTACCAGGCCACAATCAAACAGGAAATCTACGCTGGGGTTAATATCTAAAGGGTCTAGAGGGGAAAGGAAGAAGAAATCAATTTTCTAAGACCTCAACCCTGTAGTCCTCCCACCCCACCCCTGCTACTTGTTCACCTGACTCGAGATGAGCCTCCCAGACAGCTTCATCGTGGTCACCAGGACAAAGCTATATACTGAGAACGTGCTCAGAGGCACATACACACAAAAACTCACAACAATGGGAACGTTCCTAGCACTACTGAACTGTAAACTTTTAAACATGGTTAAGATGGTAAATTTTATGTTATGTGTTTTACCACAATTAAAAAAACAACAACAAGAAGATTCAAGCATAGAATAGTCTGCCTGTCCCGGTATCTCTGGCACCACTCCCTGTGACAGTCTTCTGTTTAGGGTCATGCTCGGGGTAACAAGGAACACTCCTTTCCTGATAGCGCAAATGCTACTGTACACAGCGGGCACGCCCTGAATCCTACTCACTTTTGGGGAAGTCCGCCTCCAAGTCTTGCCCAGGCTCATCCAACACATTGGCCATCTTGACGGCCATGGCCAGGACATCATCCCGAGCTGGCCCAAACAGGTCGCAGTCTTCCAGAAGTCCCTCTGCACTCTGGTTGCTCACGAGATCTGGGAGGCAGAGAGGTTGGCTTAGTCCCTGCAGCTCCTACTTGGCGCCCTCAACTGGCTTTCAGGGGCTGATCCCAACTATTCCCCCATCCCGCCAGGCACCGAGATCACCACTCTCCGCCCCCTTAGGCAGAGACAGACTGGCAGCACCCTGTCTCCCTCACCGCCGCTGTCCATGGCATACCACAAAGGTCAGATGAGGCCTTGTCTAACTCCTCGGCCTCTGCAATCATTTCTGCCATAGCCAGGATGTCGGCCTCCAAGGGGTTAGAAGGGATCTTCACCTTCAGCTCCTCGATGGTCTCCACAATCTTGTCTGTGCTCTCCAAGGTAGTGGGCAGGAACATGGGCACAGGCACCTGGAGGCACGAATCCCAACTAAACGCCAAGAACCATACCAGCAGATGAGAGGAACGGCTGGTGAGAGGGAGGGGGCAGGGTGGGTCTCAAGCCTGGGAGGGTAAAGGAGGTCCCCACCAGGAAGGGCAGGAAAACTTACCGGGATAGGCATTGAGAAAGGCACCGGGACTTTCTGGCAGTACAGATGCATAGGCACTGGCACAAAGATGGGCACTGGGATGGGCAGCACGATCACCTGTGGCTTCCACTCTTCTGCTGACAAAAAAGGGGTCTTCTCAGAGCGCCTGCCAGATGGGTCACATCTGACCCAGGACCTGGTGCTTGTTACCCCCGCAAAGCTCTAACACGTGCTCAGTGTCACAAAACTGCCCTTGAACCAAATGTTGAGAGACAACTCTGGGATTCTAGGACGACAATACGCAGGATGCTTCGGCCACCTAAGAAACCCCCTTGTCCAGCTCCCAGGCACAGGGCTGGAGGCCCAAGACCATGGAATACAGCCTGTGGCGTCTCGGCACCCTCACTCACCTGTCTGACTCCCTTTGGACTTCATTTCCACCTTGCAGGAGACCCCCCGATTCTGCATCAGTGGTTTACACATGGCAGCTTTGTTTTTGCGGGGTGTTGCTGGGGGCGGTGGGGGTGGAGGAGGGGTGGGAGCAGCAGGGGCTGTTCGGATCTTCACAGGGATCTGCAAAGACAAAGGAATTTTAGTGCTGCTGACTACGGTACCCTCCTCTGAGACCATCCTACCCCCTGGCTTTTGCCCTGACCTTGCCCAGATTCCCATTTTCCTCTGAGGTCTTTACAGTGTTGCTGTTCTCCACTTTGGTCTGAGAGGGTGTCTGGGGCTTCGCCTCAGAAGACTGACCTGTAGATCAAAGCAAACGAAAGCTCTCAGCTGAGGCACTAGCTCTCCATTTTCCTCACCCCTGCTCCAGGAGAGCTTCATTAAGAGAACACCAAATACGAATGGGAAGTCTCAAATTTTCCCTCCACCCCCGCCCCCAGGTCTAGTCTTCTCTAGGTCCCAGCAATAGTGGCCAAAAAGATTCTTTGCTCCTGGATGCCAAGGATGAAAAATAGTGTCCCCCCAATGACCCATAATTTAAGGCCTTCCATTTAGATGGCCCTCAGGAGTTTAGTACCCCTGGAGTGCGGAGGGGCCAGGGTAACATTCTAGAAACAACAGCCTTCACTCTCACTAAAGGCAGAGCTTATGCCAACACTTCCTTCTCTCTTAAAACTAACCACAGCCCCCATATGCCCCACCCTACCTGGGCAGGTACCCATTCCCTACAATAAATCCTTTATAGAAAATCAGTAGGATCTAACTCTCAGAACCTTGAAACGAGACTCCTCTAGTACCTCTACAGTCCGGAAGCTGAAAGAGAATGCAGTACCAGGACCTCTGGCCAGGGATGAGGTGAAAGCGGGAGAGGAAGAAGAAGGGGGCCAGGCCCAGGATCAGAAGAGTCCAGGCCAGTTCTAACAGACTGTGCCCCCTGCCCAGGACTCACTGTTCAGGAGGCTCTCGGGCCCACTCTGGGTATCCAGGTTGGGTTGGTTCTGCTGGCTGTAGAAACGCAGCAGACATTGTTGGTTGCAGAAATGACGGATCTGCCCACGCCAGTGGATGGTCTCCAGCAGCTTCCCCTGGCGCTTACAGGCATGGCACCGGGCAGCCTGAGGGTGTCAACAGGATGGTCAGACCTGCCTCCCTAAAATGTGCTGGGCCCTCTGCCCTGGGATAAGCCGTGCTGCTCCCCTTGGAGGCTGGGTAAGCCGGAGCCCCCTCCCTGGAGATCAGCCCACACCCTGATGGCAGCACAAGAGCCCATGCTCCCTGCCACCTTTTCCCTCCTTTGTAACGTGCTGCCCCCCTTACCTTGCAGTACCACAGCAGGTACTTGCTCTTACAGTCCTCGCTGCAGAAGTCCCAGGTGCTGCCGTCCAGTTGCTCGGTGACTCCGCGCTGGCAGGTCTGGGAGCAGTAAGTACAAGTGATACAACACAATCCCAGCTTCTTAGTGAAGTCCTGTTTGTACAGCAGCACACAGCCTGGAAAGGGGGCGAGAGGGAAGAGTCCAGAGACGCAGAAATCTCCATGGCCGTGAGACCCAACCTTTTCAAGGCGGTGCACTTGAAACCTCTAACAACCTCCCGTGCCCAAAGCCTGGGGACAGACGGGGTAGAGCATCCTGAGCAGAAGGCCCTGGCCCCGCGGACCACACTGCAAGCCCTCCTTACTTAATCTGCCATTCTCCCCAGCTGTGAGGTACAGAGCCCTCTGCCCCTTCCCCATCTCCTTACCTTCGCTGCAGAAGCTCTTCTCCACCCCACTGAATCGGAGCTTCTCATGCAGGAGTTTCTCCTGCCGGCAGTGCTCACACTGGGACACCACACCCCGAAGACGCTTGAAGTCCTCACAGCAATCACGGCAGCAGAACTGGAACACCTGGTCCTGGGACAGGGGCACAGGGCAGGGAGGACAGGGCTGTGACATCTGGACCTGGCGAGAGCCAAGTAGAAGGACCCATTCAGACAGATGTCTCTGTGTAGCGAGATGTGGGTGGGGGTGGGGATCTTACCTGCCAGTCCAAGACCTCAGGCTTGCCACTGAAGAGGCTGTGGCAGTAGTGACAGCTCAGGTGAATGCCCCCCTCGGGGCTTGTGCGCTGGAGGGAAGGAAGACAAGTAAGGGAGGGGCAAGATGTGTGTGGTGGGCGGGTAGGGGTAGGGGAAGTCAGGCTTGTTCTTTGCTCTGCCCAGGCCTACCTACCCCAAATCTCATACCCTCTCTACGTCGCCACACCCTTTATCCCTGGTCCAGGGTTTGGAGTACCTGGAACTTGGTCCAGCAGCTGGGGCTGCAGAACTGGTAGACTGTGCGATCAACCTTGTTGTAGTAACAGGGGTCAGAGAGGCTGCGGCGGCAGAAGCTGCAGGGTCGGGGAGGGCCTGGGGCATAGAGAGAAAAGGAGAGAGAGAAAGAGAGAGAGAGAAAGAGAGAGAGAGAGAAAGAGAGAGAGAGCACACAGAAGGTGTAAGGCAGTGCAGAGATGGAACAGGAAATCCACGGGAAGATGTGGTTGGGGCTGAAGTCGGGCAGCAGGGGTTACTTTAGAAGAAGGGAGTATGGGAGGTGGAAGGAAGGCCAGCAGGGGTCTCAGAGAAGAGGGCTTTGCACCTACCAGTGAGCCCTGCCTGCTTCACTTTGTAAGAGGTGGTACAGCACAGGGAACAGAACAAGCTGGTCTTGCCATTACGGTCCACATGGGATAGCATCTCAAAGTTCTTACACAGGGTCTTGCACCAGACACATGGGTACACCCGTGTGTTTTTCTGTGAGGATGGGGAAGGAGAGGCTGAGGCTGGATTTGTCCCTTCACTTTTATTTTTTTAAATTTTTAAAACATGAAATATTTCAGGCATACAAAAAAAGTATAGATGATGAGATAACAAAGACCTGTGTATCCACCAGCCAGCTTCAAAAATAAAACATAACAGATACAATTGAAACCCCCTTTATTTGTTTTATTTCTCCCAGCCCTCGACCCATCAGGCACCTTTATTTCTCACCCAAGGACCGCACCCCCTTCCACAGCCCTCTAATGCACTACTCCCTCGGCCCCACCTTCTTGTACGCCCCCAAGCAGGTTGTGTTGCAGAACCGCTTTTGTTGGCCCTCGTGGAAGAGGAGCTCGGGGCCAGGGCTCCCGGTCTTGGTGTAGATGTAAGCCCCACACTGGTCACAACAGTTGGTTTTCAGTCCCTTGTTGGCCCGGAATTTGGAGAAGCAAGAGTCGCTGCAGAGCCGGTGCACCACGCTGCCATTGCTGACCTCGTGCAGGACCTGCCACATACACACACACACATACCCTGAGCTAGGGCCTGGCCACCACCACCCACCCTAGTGCAAGGACGGCCCGCCCCGCCTCACCCTAGACCTTCACAGCAGACAGTGGGCCCAGGGACCCCCCAACCTGCACATCAGGCTGCCGACTTGATGGTGAGGTCCTGGGAGGCAAGGAAGGCCAGCTGCACACATCCTGGAGAAGCTCTATCCTTGAATACGCTCCCTCATGATGGCTGCTACCCCTCCCCACTCCCCTCTTCCACAGGGCCTGGCCCCTGCAGCCCCAGGATTGCAGGGGCAGCTCAGGGCTGGCCAGGCTCTGTAAATTAGCCCCCATCGAGCTTCCTCACCTCTCCAGTCTTCTGGCATATACTGCAGCGAGTGGCATCGGCGGGATCCCCAGACTGGGGGATTGGGCGCTGCTGCTGGGCCTCATACAGAGAGAGACAGACAGATGTGCAGAACTCATGGAAGGAGCCTCCTGAACCAGTCTGCGCCACAACTGAGTCCTTGGTGTTCCAGATCTCCCTGGAGGTGGGGACAGGTTTGCACATTCACTCAGTACCACCCTCTCATTTCATCAGCCTCCACCCCCCTCCTCTGGGATCAATGACCACAGAACCAAAATACTCTCGGACCCCCTCCCTAAATCACCTCTCTCCCAGTTCCACTTTGCTAGGTTCTTGCTAACATAGTCTCTGTCTCACCCTTTACTCCCAGCCCGATCCCTGCCCTCCCCACAGCCCGGGACCCTCACGTACTTCTTGCAGAAGGTACAGGTCTTTTTGCCGGAGGGCTTCTTGGAGAAGGTGGTGAGACAGGATGAAGAGCAGAAGAGCTGTGGCAGCCCCTTGCGCTGGTAGGCCGTCTGGCCCTTCTGTAGTGGTGTCCGGCAGTGGGCACAAGTCATCTTGGTGCCTACCGCTGAGCGCCCAGTCCTCTGTGCCACGCTCGAGCGTAGGGACATGCGAGGAGAGCGCCGGGGCCGGAATGGCACAAAGTCCTCATCGTTGGGGTCATCTACCATGGCATCAGAATCCTCATCTGACACTGGAACTGAGGAAGAGGGGGGAGGAGCGGGGAGAAAAGGCTGAGGGACCAGGCCTCCAGCCATCACCTGACCAACAGGTAGCTCAGCTGATCCTGGGATCCCCAATCCCTGTAGTTCTTGGCTTTATACCCCACCCCTATTACATTGGAATCTCAAGCCACCCGGTGTCACTCTCCCTTAGTTACTCTGTAACCTCCCAGGGAGGGGAAGGAAGGGATCCAAGTGAGAAGATTCAGGGACAGGGATGGCAGAGCTGAAACAGGAAACTCCATTCTCACTGCTCTTGTTTTCAATTTCCCCCACTGCCCCTGGTTCCCATGCCAACCCAGAGCAGAGACAGGCGCTTTGCACTCTGCAGAGTGCGGCACTACAGGAGCCCTGAGATCCGTGGCCGCCACATCCCACTGGGTCACACTTCCTCAAGGCCTACTCACTGCTCTCAGTGGAATCCACAACCTCAGGTTTTGGAGGCTCTACTCTTCTAACGCGCTCGCTTCTCTTCTGCACCTTGGAAACATGGGGAGGGGAGGAAAGCTGACACCAGGGCCAGGCTAAAGGGCCAGCTGCACTAGTACAGGGTTTGGGGGGGGGTACAGAAATAGGAGGGGGAAGGGAGAGTAGGGACCCTTGGCCCTGCCCTTAGGAGGAGGGGAGAAAAGGAGGCTGGACCTTCTCCTTAAGAAGCAATAGACACAAGCACTCCCTCCCTCCTCCTAACTCTCCTCACACACACCCTCCACAGAGCAACATCTGGGAGGGAAAATGAAGGGTCTGTCCTTCCCAGAGCTACAGGGGGAACCAGACTCCTTCCAATCCCCTCCCCCCCTCACCCTCTCAGGCGGCTTCTCACTTGCCTTCCCAGTCAGGCCATCTCCTGCAAAGGAAGCAGAAAGCAACCTAAATCTTGAGCCTGCCTTCACCACCCCCTCCCTGGCCCAACCCCCACCTCCATTCCTGGGGAAGAACTTACTCAAAACTGAAAGGGAAAACTCAAGTGCCTGTGGCTTCTTGGGGCCCCTCTCAGGGTTACCTTGAGCTCTGCACTAAGGGGGGGGGGCGGCGCGCAGCTATTCTCCATGAAAAAAATCCTACCTTCCCACCAGCTTTCTGTCCCAATCATTGGGAGTTAAGGAAATACAAGTAACACACCTTTCATCAAGCATTTATAGTTTATCAACAAAAACAAATGCAACCACCCAAAGGTAGCAAGGGAAAAAGGAAGCATTAATGTATGGGGAGGTTCCCCTGGACTCAGGTGGTTATATAAGCCCTAAGACCCTGGTCACAGCCTGGGAGAGGCACAACACTAGGCAGAATTGGGGAGAAATGAGAGCCTCTCAAGTCTAGGCTGGCCCTCCCCTATCAGAGACACAATCCTAGGCCCTGCATGTCTACCATTCCTCTGAAATCACTATGCACTTGGTGGCTCCAGAGCCTAGTTATCATTCATCAAACCCAGAAACCCCAGTCTCATCTAGAACAAAACAGCTAGAAAGATCTTAGAACCAAGAAGCCTGGTGTCCTCCCCAAATCCCGAAGGAAGGAGGACCCTGGTACCAAAAGCTCACTGGGGGAAGAAAAAGGGAACCTCTGCCACCGAACCCAGTCTTCTCAACTCACCCCCCGAAAACTCACTCCTATTTCTCCTCCACAGCCACTGAGCTCCCCCTACCCCTACTTTCCTTAACCTTCTTCACCACACCCCCACTCCTCCTTCCAAACTCCCAACTCCTCCATACACATCCCTACGCTTATCTCTCCACCCTCCTCCCACAACTTCTTCCCCAAACACACAGCCACCCTCCTTACCCCCACCCTCTCCCCATCCTTGATTTTCCAGCTGATCAGGCAACCTACCTGGCAAGGAAGGGTGTGCAGGGGGGCTAGGGCCCCCAGGTTTAGTCTGAGAACTGTTGATTCCATCCCCCAGAGTCTCTCCCACTGAAGGGCTGGGGGGGCCATTTGGGCTCTGTGGCTGCCCTTGGGGAAGCTCCTCCTCCTGCCCAGGGGAGCCCCTTCGCCCTGTAGCTATGGAGGTGGTCTCCTCCTCTTCAATATGTGGGGACTGCAAGGTTATTGGAGAATCTGGAGCCAAAGGCTCTAGTAGCCCCTCAGGTGAAGAGGGATTTGCCCCAGCCCCTGGGTCAGGTGGCACCACCTCAGGGGTCTGGCCCCCTGGTCCAGGTTCTAGGGTCTGATCTCCTGCATCCCATGCAAGGGTCCCCTCAGGACCATGGTCCACCTCTGGGGGGGAGGGGGCTTTATAGAGCAGCCCTCCCAGCCCCAGCAGCTCAGTGGCTCCATCCAGGACTCCAGGGTCTTTTTCCAGGCCAGCAGGGGTATCAAGCAGGTCCAGGGTTCCTGAGGATGGAGAAGGGCCAGGGGGGGCCCATCCTCGAGTTGGGGCAGTCTGGGATTCCAGTAGATCCTCTCCAAATTCCATGTCAACTGGAAGGTCTCCAGCCAGGGGCTTCTCTGGCAGGGTCAACGGGTCAAACGGACTGGGGAAATCACTGGGGTCCATGAGGATGACTGGATATAGGCTGTAGGTTAGGGGTAGAAAAGAGGACAGAAGAGGTGGTCTTCGCCAGAATTCCTTCTTATATAGGCTCTGGGACACACCCCATCATCCACTTGGATTTCTCTTGAATCGCCCCCACCACAACAGACAAGCATTTCCACAGGCTTTAGTGCAAATGACCACTCCCCCCACCAACATACAGCGCCCCCTGTGGGGAGAGGCGTTCCCCGCCCTGGCCCTGTGCCCCACTCGCCAGGCAGTCCGTCGTTCCACCCGCCCGCCTAGCCCCCGCCACCCCACTGCAACTCCCAGTTCCCCTCCCCCCTCACCTTTCACTCCCCCCCACAACGCGGGCTGAACGCCCCCTTAGAGTCTCCCAGGGCCGCTGCCAACAGGAGCCTTTCCCGCCCCCGCGTTCTCAGTTTCTATCCCCTCCCCTCTCTCCTAGAGACCCCCAGTTCCCCAGTCTTTACCCACCCTGTCTGGCCCCACCCCCCCTCCCCGCGTTGCATGGTCCTCCCTCAGCCCTTCCCTCGCCCCCACAAACTGCCCTTCCTAACCCCTCCCCCCCCAGTTACCTTTCAGGGTCGCCCACTTCCTCAGCCCAGTCCCCCTTTCCTATTGCTCCCCCAGTCCTCCTTCTCCTGTTGCCCACCCCCCACCTCAGGCATTTACAGGAAGACATTTTGGAGCTACGATCTCTCCTTAGACCCCCCTCCCGGCTACTGCGAGAACCCGCCTGCAGGTTCGGTTCGGCTTTATCAGGCTCGACCCCTACCTGCGGCAGGGTTAGTGTAAAGGCTACAAGCCTAGAACTGCAGACAGCGACGGCCCCGCGCTCCTTCTCCACCTCCCTCCCTAGCAGCCGGGACAGGGGTCGCGGCCCCTTTAAATGGCAGCGCCGCTCACAGCGCCCAGAGCTCTGCACCAGGCGGGCGGGCGGCGCCAGCAACCAACCCCATTGGCTGGCTCGAGGAGGGGGCTCGCGAGACAGCGCCGGCCCCCGGCGCGAGACTCCCAGCCCAGTGGATGCCTGGAAATTGTGGAGTGGAACGTCGGCACTGGAGATGGAGCTTGAGCCCCCGCCCGGGGCCCCGTTAGTTGAGGAGGAAAAGCTAGCCTCCGGAGCTTGGAAGCCCGCCCCCGGGGAAGGCGGCCCCCCCTCTCCACCAAAGGGCCGAGTACACTAACCCACAAAAAACAGATCTACGCACCTGCTTCCCTTACCTGGCTTGAGAGTCTGGCCCCCGTCAACACCCGTGCCCGCCCTACCTCCTGGAGCCCACTCTACCCGTGATCCCCTCCTCTCATTCAAATGGTTCCCGGTCCCCTCCCCCTCCCCGTGTCTCTCTCTGCTTCCCACTCGTGTTCAACCCCCCGGCGTCCGCCCCCCTCAACAGTCCCTACCTACGCCATGCCGCAGGCGCCTGCCAAGATTACCCTCCCCCCCAACCCCACCTCTCCGGGGCCCGCCCCCTGGGCGACTGTTGGGGTAATGAGTGACAGCGAAGGGTGGGGGGAGACAGTGACCCAACCCTCACGTGCCCCTCCTCCCCTTGTCTGCAGCCTCGGGCCCCCCTAACCATTCTGAGACTCAGAGTTGTGGGGTGTCTTAAGCCTGGTCTCCAGCCACCCAGGGCGAGTTAAATGGCTCTGGCTCAGTGACAACGCCTATGCAGTAACCGTTACTGCCTGATGACCCCAAAACCAGGTCCTGCAAAGACATTCCCCCACTCCTTCCACGGTCTTAGGGTAAGTTCTGAGATCTTCTCCCTGAGTCTTCGCGCAGGAGCCCCCAGCGTTATCTCTTCAGTAGTTTTCCTCACCGATGCCGACAGCTCTCCTTCCTCCTTTCTCTGTCTCTCTGTCTCTGTCTCCCTCCCTCCCTCTTTCTGTCCTTGTCCCTCTCTCCCCCCCCCCCCACTCTGGCGCGCACTCTCTCTCTCCCGGTCTCTTTTTGTCTCGTCTCTGTCTCTCAGGCTCTCTTAGGCACGAGCACGCACGCGCGCGCGCACACACACACTCCCCCTCCTGGATGGTCCTTAGCGTGTGGGTGTGGCTGGGGTTGAAGCTAGGGAAGTGGGGTAGGGGGAGGAGGCATTAGCATTAGGCCTACTGGCTTTAAAAAATGTGTGCCAGGATCCATTCTCAGTCCCCATTAGAGTTAGAGCACTTTACAATCCCCGCTCTCTCCACTTTCCCACTCCGACCCCTAAACGCTGGAGGGTATTTAGTATCTGAGATATTAGAAGAGGCTCAGGCTGGAAGGGAGTCCCATCACATTTTTAGGTTTGGTGTCCAGTGCCTGCTCTGGCCTGCCTCTTTGACCTGGGCCTTTCTTCCTTCCCACACTAAGCCTCTGCTAGCCTTGTAGTCCTCCGGAGTTTTATCCTCCCTTATCTCATTCACTTTCTCAGAAACCTTATCCTTCCTGGCTCCCCCCATGGCCTTGAGGTTATCTTTGCTCTCTCCTATATACAGAGATAAAAGCAAGAGTTTTCCCCTTTAGGTTTCCCAAACGCAGCTTTCTCTTTATCTTAACCAGTATACTGTGCACCCATCTCACACCTTCTGCTTATTTCTGTGTCCCTGTACCTCCTTTTGCATTTTCAATTTGTTCCATCTCAGTTGGGTCACGTTGTTCTTTTGTATTGCCTGCCCTTCTCAACACATGCTTGGATCCTTGACTGCTCTGGTTGTGGAGAATGCCTGGTTTCAAACTGAGGGGAGACAATCTAAAGGGGACTGATGGTGTATTCAGAGGCAATGTGTGTGAGTTCTGGAGACAGATAGACCAGAATTCTAATCTCAACTCTGCCTGCTTTTTAACCAGTTGACTTTGGTTTTGTCTCTTGTCAAGTCACCAGGTCTTATTTTTCTCATCTTTAAAACAGAGATAAGAAAACCATCTAAATGTACAATAGAAAATTGGTCAAATCAATTTTGGTTATATTCATACAATGGATGTAGTAATTAACAACCGTTACTACAAATTACTATTTTGCTGCAAACATAAAACTACTCTAAAAGATAAAGTCTACAGGGGCTTCCCTGGTGGCGCAGTGGTTGAGAATCTGCCTGCTAATGCAGGGGACACGGGTTCGAGCCCTGGTCTGGGAGGATCCCACATGCCATGGAGCAACTAGGCCCGTGAGCCACAACTACTGAGCCTGCGCGTCTGTAGCCTGTGCTCTGCAACAAGAGAGGCCACGATAGTGAGAGGTCGGAGCACCACAATGAAGAGTGGCCCCCGCTTGCCACAACTAGAGAAAGCCCTTGCACAGAAACGAAAACCCAACACAGCAAAAATAAATAAATTAATTAAAAACTCCTACCCCCAACATCTTCTTTAAAAAAAAACAAAAAATAAAGTCTATTAAAAAAGCAAATGAGACATGAAAACGCTCCAGATATAATGTTACATTTTTTACAGGAGTTAAAATATGATACCAACTTTGTAGAGAAATTCTATATACATGTATACTTAGAAAAAGACTGGAAAGAAATACTAGGGATAATGATACCGCATAGCAATGCTACTAAGATTGAGGTGTGCACTTGCCTGACATATAGCAGGTGTTTAATAGATACTTGTTACTATTATAAGAGAAATAGAGCTGACTTATGAAAGGTTTGGGACTTCACACCCTGGAACCTTCATGTCCTTAAAATAAATATCTACTTTTTCTCTTTGAGTAAGCCAAGAGTGCCCATAGTTGATAGGTTTGAGTATGTATCAGCCACAGATGAAAAGCTCTAACATAAATGGGCTGATGGGGGACGACAGGGAAGGTGTTGAGTAAGAGTATGGCCTGCAATTCAACACTCTCATTTTCAGCCTTGTTACATTTATGGCATAGTACTCAATTCTGTTACTTGTTATTCACCATTTATAAAGCACTCCTAAAGCTCTGTAATACTATAAGACAGGTAAAAACTCAGTCCCTGTCTTCATGAGAGTTCTTTCATTTTAATTATATATATACTTTTCTGATTACAAAAATATAAATGTTCACTGTAAAAGTTTTGGAAAGCATAGAAGGTCTGAAGAAGAAAGCAATGATCACTTTTATCCGATCCATCATACCTGGAGATAACCACTACTCTTTTTGATGTATATCCTTCCAGTCCTTTGTTTTCTTTTTGCATACTTTTTTTTTTTTTACAAAATTGGAATTATCTTGTACAATATGTTCTACAACATAATTGTAATGGCTGTATATTATTCCATCATTTGCATGTGCCATGCTTTACTTAACTACGCTGGGTGTCAAACTTTTATTATTTTTTTATGACAGGCAAGGCTACATGTAACTTGATCAAACAATTGGATCTATTCTATTTGGCAGCCATTTGATTAGAGTGAAGTTCACTCTTTAGAACCGACTCTGGAAACATATGGATTCTTATTTAATGTCTTATACCATTCTAAAGTACCATGGAATGAAGAAAAGGAAATATCCATTTAGAGAGACTTTGGGGAAATGCTAGACCGTGAGCTCCTCAACAATAGGGACCAGTTCTTACTCATCTCTGTCTCCAGCATCTAGCATAGTCCTTGATATGTTTGTTGGATGAATGAATAAGGGAGAGAGAGGGGAAAAAAAGCCTCAATGAACTCAAATTGTAGTAATATTTCTATGATATAAGGAAAGAGGTAAGAGTGAAGCAAGAGGGGAGCAAAGGCAGGCAGGCAAAGATAAGGAATCTTCATCTTTATCTTTAAAAAGAATACTACTCAGCCATAAAAAAGAATGAAATAATGCCATTTGCAGCAACATGGGTGGACCTAGAGATGATAATACTAAGTGAGGTAAGTCAGAAAGAGAAAGACAAATACCACATGATATCACTTATATGTGGAATCTAAAATATGATGCAAACAAACCTATCTATGAAACAGAAACAGACTCACAGACATAAAGAACAGACTTGTGGTTGCCAAGGGGGAGGGGGTTGGGGGAGGGAAGGAGTGGGAGTTTGGAGTCAATGGATGCAAACTATTATATATAGAATAGATAAAAAAGAAGGCCCTACTGACTGTACAGCACAGGGAATTGTATTCAATATCTTGTGATAAACCATGATGGAAAAGAATATAGGGACTTCTCTGGTGGCACAGTGGTTAAGAATCCACCTGCCAATGCTGGGGACATGGGTTCCATCCCTGGTCTGGGAAGATCTCCCATGCCTAGGAGCAACTAAGCCCGCAAGCCACAACTACTGAAACCCACGTGCTCTAGGGCCTGCGTGCCACAACTACTGAGCCCGTGTGCTGCAATTACTGAAGCCTGCGTGCCTAGAGCCCATGCTCCACAACAAGAAAAGCCACCGCAATGAGAAGCCTGTGCACCGCAACAAAGAGTAGCCCCCGCTCACCGCAACTAGAGAAAGCCTGCGCACAGCAACAAAGACCCAACGTAGCCAAAAATAAATAAAAATAATTTTAAAAAGAATATAAAAAAGAGTGTGTATATATGTATAACTGCATCACTTTGCTGTACAGCAGAAATCAACACAACATTGTAAATCAACTATACTTCAATAAAAAATTAAGCAGAGAGTCAATAACACTGCTTCAGTGAAAATTATCAAACGAATATTCTATTGAGAGCAAAATTCTTTTTGTATTGCTAAGAAAGTTTTAAAACACAATATTATTTGAAACTTTAAAAAAAATGAAGAAAAATGAGTGAAATGTAGTAAAAGCACGCCTATTCCTCCTTATCAGCAAGTCCAACGGTGGCAGTCTGATTTAGTGTGATTCTGACTACACGCCACTCTTTAACATTCACTCTCTCCTGTCCAAACATCTCTCCCAATTTGGGAGGCAACATATCCTAATTCACTCCACAGGAGGTCAACTGACTTTATGAGACACACACCCTAGGGTCTATATGGGTTCCAGGATCTCTACAGGACTTTCTGCTATGGTGCTGTCCCTTGGGAAATCAACTTAGGTTATTATTACTTCTTTAGGTCCCACTTATACTTTCTTTTTTTTTAATAAGAGCTTTATTGAGATAGAATTCATATACTATACAATTTGCCCATTTAAAGTATACAACTTAATGGATTTTAGTATATTCACAGATATGTGCAACCATTAATGACCACAGTCGATTTTACATTTTCATCATTTTAAAAAGAAACCTTGTACCCTTTAGCTATCTTCCCCCATCTCTCCATCTCCCAAAGCCTTATGCAAGCACTGTTCTACTTCTTTTCTCCATAGATTCCCCTATTCTGAACATTTCATATAAATAGAATCATATAATATGTGGTCTTTTGTGAGTGGCTTTTTCCACTTAGCATGTTTTCAAGGTTCATCCATGTTGTAGCATGTATCAGAACTTCATTACTTTTTTATGACTGAATAATATCCCATTGTACAGATATACCGTATTTGCTTAACCATTCATCAGTTGATGTACCTTTTGGCTATTATGAATAACGCTGCTATAAACATTCACTTTTACAAGCTTTTATGTGAACACGTTTTCAGTTCTCTTGGGTAGGTAACTGGGAGTTGGGACTTCCCTGATGGTGCAGTGGTTAAGAATCTGCCTGCCAATGCAGGGGACATGGGTTCGAGCCCTGGTCTGGGAAGATCCTACGTGCCATGGCGCAACTAAGCCCGTGCACCCTAGAGCCCTGTGCGCTGCGACTACGGAGCCCACGCACCTAGAGCCCATGCTCCGCAACAAGAGAAGCCACTGCAATGAGAAGCCCACGCACCTCAACGAAGAGTAGCCCCCACTCGTCGCAACTAGAGAAGGCCCGCGTGCAGCAACGAAGACCCAATGCAGCCAAAAAAAAAAAAAAAGATAACTGGGAGTAGCATTTCTGGATCAAATGGTAACTTTATGTTTAATTGTTTGAGGAACTGCCAAATTGTCTTCCAAAGTAGCTGCACTATTTTATATTCCCACCAGCAGAGTTCCAGTTTCTCCACATCCTTGCTAACACTTATTTGATTAATCAAAGTCCATTTATTTAGCTCTTCTTTAATTTCTTCCAACAATGTTTTATAGTTTTCAGAGTATATTTTTGCATTCTTTTGTTAAGTTTGTCCCTAAGCATTTTATTCTTTTTCATGTTATTGTAAATAGAATTGTTTCTTAATTTCATTTTCAAATTGTTCATTGCAAGTAAATAGGAATTCAATTGACATTTGTATATTGATCTTGTATCCTGCAACCCTGCTGAACTCATTTATTAGTTCTAATCTTTTTTTAGTGGATTCCTTAGGATTTTCTGTATACAAGATCATGTCATCTACAAGTAGAGATAGTTTTACTTCTTCCTTTCCATTTTGGATACCTTTTATTGCTTTCTCTTGCCAATTACCCTGGCTAGAACCTCTAGTACAATGTTGAATACAGGTGGCATCCGCTTATAGTTTTTGTACACTAGGCCATTCCCTTTTTGTTTTTTGTTTTTTTTGATTGATGTTACCTGTTTATCTAGTTACTTGGTAATTTACTGAGGACAGAAGTCATCCTTAGTACTGAAAAACCCCACATTATTATGTTCAGTATCTTAAAAATATTCAATAAGTATTATGTGATTGATAATGATAATTAGAAAAAAAATTGACCTCTCAGAGCCTTGCTTTGACACTTTTCATCTGTTGCTTGGCTGGCTCCTCTCACCTTAAACCAAAATGCACTAATTGACTTACCCTCTGCCTCTATTTCCTGTCCTTGTTATAACCAGACAACCAGGCACCCAAACCAGAAACCTTCAAATCATTCTAGTCTTCTACTCCTTACCTCCTATGTTTAATTGATTAAGTCCCCTTGATCCTACCTTCTAATTATTTAGATTTGGTTTCCTCTTCTCTATCCCTACAACCACTGTCTTAGTTCATGCCTTCCCCACCTTTCACCTGAAATTATTATTATTTTATTTTATTTTATTTATTTATTATAAATTTATTTAGTTTTGGTTGCGTTGGGCCTTCGTTGCTGCGCGCGGGCTTTCTCTAGTTGTGGCGAGTGGGGGCTACTCTTTGTTGTGGTGCATGGGCTTCTCAATGTGGTAGCTTCTCTGGTTGTGGAGCACGAGCTCTAGGCACATGGGCTCAGTAGTTGTGGCTCGCAGGCCCTAGAGCACAGGCTCAGTAGTTGTGGCACACGGGCTTAGTTGCTCTGTGGCATGTGGGATGTTCCCGGACCACAGCTCGAACCCATGTCCCCTGCATTGGCAGGCTGATTCTTAACCACTGCGCCACCAGGGAAGTCCCTCACCTGAAATTATTATGATTGTATTCTAGCTGGTGTCCTTATCTTCTAGCTTATCTCCTCCAATCTTTTCTACATACTGTTGCCAGGGTGATTGTGGTAAGCTGAGTAATACTCGCCCCCCCCCAAAAAAAGAAAAGATATCCATGTCCTAATTCCTAGAGCCTGTGAATGTTACCTTATATGGCAAAAAAAAGTAGGACTTTGCAGATGTGATTAAGTTAAGGATCTTTTTTTTTTAATATTTATCTTTTGGCCACACCGGGTCTTAGTTGTGGCATGTGGGCTCTTCATTGCCACGTGCGGGATCTTTAGTTGTGGCATGCAGGATCTACTTCCCTGACCAGGGATAGAACTCGGGTCCCCTGCACTGAGCATGGAGTCTTAACTGGTGGACCACCAGGGCAATCCCAGGTTAAGGATCTTAAGATGGGGAGATTTTCCAGGTGGTCCCTAAATATAATGACAAGTGTTGTTATAAGAGAGAGGCAGGACTTCCCTGGTGGCACAGTGGTTAAGAATCTGCCTGCCAATGCAGGGGACACAGATTTGATCCCTGGTCCGGGAAGATCCCACATGCCATGGAGCGACTAAGCCCATGCGCCACAACTACAGTGCCTGTGCTCTAGAGCCCGCAAGCCACAACTACTGAGCCCACGTGCCACAACTACTGAAGCCTGTGCGCCTAGAGCCCGTGCTCCACAACAAGAGAAGCCACCGCAATGAGAAGCCCCTGCTCCTCAACGAAGAGTAGCCTCCGCTCGCCACAACTAGAGAAAATCGACAGGCAGCAATGAAGACCCAAGGCAGCCAAAAATAAATAAATAAATTTATTTTAAAAAATAAAAAAATAAAACTTAAAAAAAGGAGACAAAAAAAAACAATATGTGGGGCTTCCCTGGTGGCACAGTGGTTGAGAGTCCGCCTGCTGATGCAGGGGACACGGGTTGGTGCCCTGGTCCGGGAAGATCCCACATGCCGCGGAGCGGCTAGGCCCGTGAGCCATGGCCGCTGAGCCTGCGTGTCCGGAGCCTGTGCTCCACAACAGGAGAGGCCACAACAGTGAGAGGCCCGCATACCGCCAAAAAAAAAGCAATCTGTTTCATGAAATCATATGATTTTTTTTAACATCTCTGTTGGAGTATAATTGCTTTATAATGGTATGTTAGTTTCTGCTGTATAACAAAGTGAATCGGCTATACATATACATATATCCCCATATCTCCTCCCTCTTGCGTCTCCCTCCTACCCTCCCTATCCCACCCCTCAAGGTTGCCACAAAGCATATTATTTTAAACAGAGGTAATTTACCAGTGATAAAATATGAGACCTATAAATGTCTTTTAATTCATTCCCTTTACCAATCTACTCGTCCTCAACATGAACAATATGCTTCAGTATACTGAGTAGTAATGAAAAGAAAAACCATAAGTATGAGTATATTATTCTCAGCTGACTTCCTCAGTGCATTTTCCAGTGGTATCTTTTTTTTCCTAGCATAGATTAGCAATGAATCCACACCAGGCAAAGGATCTTGTTCATAACATAAAGTGTGCATTTGGTGGGGGAACACCCAGCATCAGTGAAAGCCTCATAAAATAAGGGCTTGCTATTCTTTGGGATTTCAGTCAGTGCACATTAAAAAAGTATTTGTAGTTGCTAGCAGTTTTATAGCCTCTCAGTGGAAGTTAACAGTGGCCAGAAGGGACTAACTTTATTTTGCTTTTAAAAGAAGGCATGGGGGCTTCCCTGGTGGCGCAGTGGTTGAGAGTCTGCCTGCCGATGCAGGGGACACGGGTTCGCGCCCCGGTCCGGGAAGATCCCACATGCCGCGGTGCGGCTGGGCCCGTGAGCCATGGCCACTGAGCCTGCGCGTCCGGAGCCCGTGCTCCACAACGGGAGAGGCCACAACAGTGAGAGGCCCGCGTACCGGTAAAAAAAAAAAAAAAAAAAAAAAAGAAGGCATGAAAACACGTCCACCAAAACTCATGGACCACATCTACAGAGCTGATAAGGGACTAGTTTAAAAAAAAACTCAACACCTTGTTGACAAGGCTCTCAGGGAATTTAACCCGGAAGTTATTCTCTTTTTCTTAACCACTGTGCCACGAGGGAAGCCCAATATACTTCTGTGTATTTTTGAATGTTTCCTTCAATAAGCATATATTACTTTTAAAATCAGAAAAAAACCCCATTATTTTTACAAAACCCTTCAATATCTCTCCATCACCTACAGATTAAAGTAAAAAATTCTAAGCATGGCACAGGCCCTTAATTGTTTGGCCTATGTCTATCTCTCTAGGCTAATTTCCTGTCACTCAGCCTCCCCACTTCTCTTCAGCCATGACAAATTACCTAAAACATAGGTCATTCTGTCTCTGACCCTTTGCACACTGATCTCTCTGACTTCAACTTCTTAGTTAAGACCCAATTCAAAGGTGCTCTTTTCTGTGAAGGCATTCTTGATCCACTCAAGCAGAGCTACCTTTACCTCTAATATGATACTATTATTTTATTTGCCTACAGTATTGAAGTTATTTGTTTACATTAACATTTCTCTGCTTATGTTGTGATTGCCTTGAGGAGCTACACAAAAGTACAACAATTTTTCTTTTCATTTGTTATTTTAGTTTTTCAATGGTGTAAACAGCTGTCGTGATTAACAAAGTATAAGTTCATTAAAATGGGATTGAATCCACAGTAGCTTTATTTATTTATTTATTTGTTTATGGCTGCATTGGGTCTCCGTTGCTGCATGCGGGCTTTCTCTAGTTGCGGCGAGCGGGGTCTACTCTTTGTTGTGGTGTGCAGGCTTCTCATTGCAGTGGCTTCTCTTGTTGCTGAGCATGGGCTCTATGCGTGCAGGCTTCAGTAGTTGTAGCGTGTGGGCTTCAGTAGTTGTGGCATGCAGGCTCAGTAGTTGTGGCATACAGGCTTAGTTGCTCCACGGCATGTGGGATCTTCCTGGACCAGGGCACAAACCCGTGTCCCCTCCATTGGCAGGCAGATTCTTAACCACTGTGCCACCAGGGAAGTCCCATAGTAGCTTTTTTGTAACTATGTATTTTTTCACTTAACAGATACTAGAAACCATCATGCTGGAGTCTCTAAAATATTAGATATGAAAAGTCCTCATAGATCTTTATGCATTTATATGGAAAGATGGCTAAAGTATTTTAAGTGAGAAAGTCATGGCTCAGAAAAGTATGTATAGCTTAATCCTACATGTATAAAAAGGTATGAAGTTTTCCCTTTGACCAGGACAGTACATAGAAAATAGAAATGCAATAATGTCATAATTGTAATCACTGGGATGAATAGAGGGAGAGACTTTTCTCTTTTTACTCTTGGTATTGTTTGATTTTTTTTTCTGTAAGCAAGAAAAAATGGCTTTTTCAGAATAGAGGAATTCTTTTTTCATAATAGAGGTGTTATTTATTCTCAAAAATAACAATTCCATTGGTCTAGATATGTCCAATATGGTAGCCACTAGCCATATGTGACTACTTAATTTTAGCTAATTAAAATGAAATGGAATTAACAATTCAGTTCCTCACTTGCACTCATCATATTTCAAGCCCTCAATGGCCACATATGGCCGGTAGCTACTGTATTGAACAGAGAAGATATAGAACATTTCTGTCATTGCAGAAGGTTCTAGACAGGCTCTAGATCACTGTGTCCCCACATAAGGTGGAGCCAGTCGAACACCCTGAAACCTTGAGTGTGAATTAGTTAATTAGTGGGAATTAACTACAAACACCTATCACTTGAGTGTTGTAGCCCTTGATTAACCACAGGGCTAGTTAGGCGTTACTGAAAAATGAAGGTGATTACCTAATTGGCATCCTTTGGAATATAGAATCAGTCTGATCTGGAGGCCTACAATGTATCCATGGCAATGATGACACCTGTTGAGTCTCTGTAAATCATGAGAATAGTGATGTTTGGACTGCTGGGTTCCCTGGTTACCATGGAAATGAGGGTACTGGTTACAGTTCTTTGTAATCACACAGAGACTAAAGTATCGATCCCCCCTCCCCCATCCCTTTCTATAACCATAGCCATAGTAATGACTATTTCAGCTGGGCTTTAGGAGTAAACCTGGCAGCAGGAGAAGCAACTAGAAAATCAGATTAAGTAAGGAGTGTCAGAGTGCAAGCCCTAATGAGGAAGTGTGAAAAAAGAAACATGGCGGGGCATTTTTTCAGTAGGAAAAGTCTAGATCTACTACACTGAATACAATGACATTGTTACTCTAGCTTCTTGTACAGGCGCAGTGCAGGAATTCTCAGAGCACGCCTACGCGCACATTTTCTCCCCTTCTGTTTCACTCTCTTTCCACTTTCCTCTCTCCCTTTTTTCCCCTCTCCTTTCCCCCTCCCATCACTTGGTCTTTCGGTCTTTCAGTCAGTCCGTTGATGGCTCTCCTTCCAACCCTTTATCCCCCTCCCCCCTCCTTTTCCGCCTCTAGCGGACGCAACTTGCGCATGCGCACTCGGTACAAAGCCTCGCTCTTTGTCCCCAACTGTCGTTCACACGAACTCAAGTCTTTCGCATTCGGTAGCCAATAAGATCGAAGAAATCGTGGAAAACCGATTCCGCCTCTGGAGATAAACGTTGATTGGCAGGTAAGAAAACCAATAGAGAACGCCACTTTGTAGCCCTTGGGAGCCACAGAGCTCCGTCGTCTGGTTTCCGGCGGTCGCGCGCTCTTTTCTCGGGACGGTAGAGGCCGTGTAGCGTCGCCTTTACTCTGAGGAGAAAACAGTCGGTAGAGGGTGAGTTTGGGGACGACTTAGTTCTTGTTCGAGAGGGGAGTAGGATTTTTCGCGACAGTCGGTGAAGATAGAGGCGAGAGCGAGGCTGGGTTTGGAGGGAGTTGGGCCGCTCGTTCCGAGGCCTCTTAAGGCCTTGTCCCCGCCGCCACACGGCCTCCTCAGCCCACCCGCGGAGGCCCATCGCTCTCCCCTCGCCTCGCCTTCGGCTCTAACCTGGTTCCCGTTTCCCTTCCCGCCTCTTTTCTTTGTGCGACACATCTTGGAATCTGAGCCCTGTCAGTAAGTTCCCCGGCCCTTGAGCCGACCTGGGCCTGAGGGTGTGGGGTCTATTATCCGAGAGCCCTGAAGTCGCGGCTGCAGGAGGAGGCGCTTTGTCGAGTGCTCCTCCTCTCGACCTCTTGAGGCCATTAATTCCGGAGGAGAAAGCGCCCCCCCTCCCAGCGATGTTTTTTTGTAGAAACTCTTAGCTGGGAAGTTCATCTGCTAGTCCAGACCTCGCCGCTTTCCTAGGCAGGTTCCTGGAGGCTTTTTTTTTTTTTTTTGGTCTTGTTGCCTAGCTACTCGACCCATCTATGACATCACTTTTTAAAATGAAAATGAATGTTATGGATTTTCTATTGGGTATTTTACATTTGGAAAAATTATTGTCGAAAGTTGATGCTTTTCTTTGTGTTCTTAACAGAGAAGTCGAGGTTAGAGAGGACTGGGAGGCACTTTGCTATCTTCGGTGGAAGTTGAGGTAGGTGTAGGGGGTAGAGTTGCCAGATGAAATACAGGACACCCCGTTAGATTTGAATTTCACGTAGGCAACAGATTATTTTTTAGTATACGTTGCATGGGACTTATACTAAAAATCATTCATTTTTTAACACCTGAAATTCAAATTTAACTGTAGTGTGTTTTTATTTGATACGTCTGGCAACTGTAATGGGAGGGTGCTGGTTGCACTTACATTGTTTCTTTGTCCGACTTCTTATTACTAAAGGTCTTAAGAGACTCTTAGGAAAGGACCTTACCATGCCAGTGCCTCCTACAGCTTTCAGGCTGGTCCACATCCAGGCAGCCATCTCCGTCTGGTAGATTTTTACTAGATTTACCCCCACAGTTTCCACTAAAAAAGTTGATCCTTTTCCTGAAAATTAAGGGGACATTTATTTAGATTTCAGATATATGTGATGTAGTGTTTGGTCTGTACCTGAACAACATTTGTGCAGTTGTGTTGCAAATAGCACCAGTTTTTCTAACATAAATATGTGTTTTCTCTCAAGAAAGTCCATCAGGGTTAGACTTAAGGGCAGATAAGTAGACAGAAATCCTTAACTAATGATCTTTATGCTGTGTTCTTTTCTCAGAGGCCCAGTGGTTAGGGGGCAGTGAATTTATTACCAAGATACCTGCACATACTTACAAATTATATTGGTGGTCATCATCAGAAGTACATTATAGGGACAACACTTACTGAGTACTTGCTACTTTGTGGGCACTGTTTTAGGTGATTTATACAATATTTAGTGTTCACCGTTGAATGCCTGCTTGGGAAATAAAAAACTGAAGGGAAAGATTATAAAGATTGGCAGTATGGAGACATTTATTCAACACAAAGGTAGGCAGTTTGGTTGTAAAAATATTTTTGCTAGAAGGCAGAAGAGCAGGGGAAGAATGTAATTGATGACATTTGTCTAACTGGAGCACCCACCATATGTAGAATTAAGGGTAGTGGTTGCCAGCAGGAACAAGTGACCTCATTTAGTCAAAATAACCAGCCCTGTGAGATAGATGTTACAGGTGAGGAAACTGAGGCTCAGAAGTTAAGTGACATTTTAGTAAGTTTTTTGGATTCTGAACTCTAAAATCAAGGTGAGCTTGATTACACAGTTTGTAGCATAGGGATGAGTATGAGCTTTAGAGTTCAACAGACCTGAGTTCTACTCCATGCTCCATCACATTTTTGTGTGACCTTGGATGTGCATCAGTTTTCTTACTCAGAAGAATGATAGTTATGAGCATTAAATGAGATAATACGGACTTAGCACAGTGCCTGACATATAGTGGTCAATAAATATCTGGTATTATCATCTTAACTACCAGGCTACACTTTCTAAAACCAAAAATAACCTCCCTTGAAGTAATTCTAAATGGTTTAGGACATCCCAGTGCTCAAGATCATTTCTACTAAGTTGTAAAATGGCTTTTTTTGAAATGGAGTGGTGAGGTGTGGTTAGGATGTAAATATAGAGTTTTTAATATTTCAGTTTTGAGTGGATCGCTATAAGGATTTCTGTTAACATATACAATGTGGGTTCCTGAATGGGATGCAGGGTATTGAGGCTGGGGCCACTGACTCTTATATTAAAGGCTGGAGGAAAAAACAAAGAGGCTCCTTGGATTCTAGCCAGAGGTAAGAACTAGTTGGGGAAATGGCTGTGGATAATTCAAGTTTCTGCTGTAGGCCACTTTGAGGTCAGGGGAATGGAGGTGTTTGATTCATGGGATTCAAATAGGAAAAGATCTGGTTCTAACGCCCACTTACCTATCCTCACCTGTAGCTGGAGTAGACTTTAAATTTTGTGTTTTAATTTCCTACTTTTATATCTTGTTTTTAAAAACATTTTTTAAGGTATCCCATTTGCTGTGAAACTGGTACACTTATTCATGGTGCTTAAAGTTGTTACACTATGTGGCAAGAGTCACAAAGGCATTTAATTATTCTATTTTTAAGAATTTATCCTAAGGAAATAAACAGAAAGCTATAAGCAAGAAGGTATTTATTTCAGCATTTTAATAGGAAAAAGCTGAAAACAGCCTAAATGTCTCATAGGGAGTAGTTTAGTAAATTAGTGTACATCCAATTGGACTTTATGTAGCCATTAACAAGTATAATTAAGTTGACACTATAGAAATGGGGAAAGGGTGAATATACAACAATGCATTTATGATTACAGTTTTGAAATGATAGTGTATGTTTTGAAGGTAAATAAGCAAAAATGGAAATTGTGGGAGGAATATTTAGTCATGGAGGTGCCCCAAGATTTAGCTGTGAGCATTGTTCATAATGGTGAAAAGTTAGAAACAGCCCAAGTGTCCCAACACAATAGGGGCTTGGTTGACAGCTGAATACTTTGTCTGCCAACAGTAAATGTAGAAGATTTAGTGACATGGAATATATCATTTAGAATACATACAAATGTATAAATCAGTGACTGAAAGGGTATACCAAAATGTTAACAGTGACTTTTGTAGTGGTGGGTCTTCGGGGTTTTCTTTATTTTTATTTCTACGTTTCTACGTTTTCTATGTTAAAGATGTATTTTGTACCTTATTAATGAGAAACAAAAGATTAATGAAATGATACAAATGAGAATTCAAGTCTTGGCTTGAATGTCAGGTTTCTAGTGAGGCTAACCTCACAGGTCTATTTAAAATTGCAATCTTCCCCCTTCCACTCCCTGTCCATTTTTCCCCCCCTCCACCCCCTTTTCTTTATTTTCCCCTACACTTAACCTCTTCTTAAGTACTGTGTAATTTAATTATTATATATATTGTTTTCTCTCACTGGAAGGCTATCACTGCTGAAGGCAAGAATCTGCTTTGTTCATTGAGGCATCCCAAGCACCTAGAATAGTGCCTAGCAAATAGGAAGCATTCAGTGAATATTTGTTGAATGAATTAGTTTAAAAAATTAGTAAAAAAATTATCAATCTACAAGCAGGACAGATTTCATTTTTGCCCACCTTCTGTTTCTTATCTACATTCATGCATTTAAAAAAACACTTCCCCTCTTAAAGCATCAAACATTTTTCATGTTTACATGGTCTTTATAATTTTTAATGCTGTGTAACATTCCATTGTATAGATGTACCACAATTTATTAAAAACACTGCCCCTAATTTTGGGTACCTAAGTCATTTTTATCATTTTTGTTACCAGAAAGCCCATAACAGTGAGTATTTCTTGGATGTAGTTTTAAATTTTAAAATGATATTCTTAGGATAAATTACTGGAAGTAGAATTCCTGAGTTAAAAGAATAGGAACATCTTGATAGCTCTTGTTACCTATTGTCTTATGAAACGACTTTTGGATACAGAACTTAATTGCATTGATGTTTTCAGTTTTGGTGGGATATGATATAAAATGTATTAGAAAGTTTTTATACACATAGAAGTATTCTTATATACCCATAATCCAAAATCAACAGTTATTAAGCCTTTGTCACATTTTTTTTGGTCTGAGGAATATAATTTATTTTAAAGGAATCATGTTAATAATAGAGTATTCAGGGAAAAGGTCCTTTTCTGCATCTTTCCTTCAGTTAAATCTGACTGGAGGGTCCTGTGTTGAGGGGAAAAGATTCAGGATTGATTTTGCCCTTTAATTTACTGGAGAACTGCCTTTGGATGAGGAAGATGGTCCTCACTTTGTTAACCTGATCCATTAGGAAATTTCCATTTTAAAACCATCAACTTTTGTATTCAGTCTGGATTATACCAGGAGTTTTCATTTAATTTTATGCTGCTTTTTTTTTTTTTTTTTTTTTGGCCACACCTGTGTGGCTTATGGGATCTCAGTTCTCCAGCCAGGGATTTAACTCAGGCCACAGTAGTGAAAGCCCAGAATCCTAACCACTAGGCCACCAGGGAACTCCCTTATGTTGATTTTTAAATGACAGAATTTAAGATTTTATAATTGTATAATTTTGTATTTGCTGCTTTTATTGCTTTGGTAGTCGTTTATTTTTCCATTGTGATTAATAGCAGTATTTACCTAGTGTTTACTATATGCCAGTACAGAACTAGTGTTTTCACATACTCATTAATCTTTATAGCTATTTTGAGAGGTAGGTATTTTTATTATTCCCTTTATAACAGCTTAAGAAACTGGTGCAGAAGTAATTTACTAAGTAGTACATGGCTAGTAAGTAAGTATTAGGACCATGCTTCAAATCTAAGTATATCTAACTCCACAGCCCATACTTTTCCTGCTGTTCATTCCACAGTATCTACTGTAGGCTAGGACTGCAAGGTACCAGAGAAGAACAAGACTTATTATTAGTCCTTGTGATAACTAGAATCTGTTTTAGTCATTGTGTTTTAAAGTGTGCTTTAATATTATGATAAGGCCAATTTTTAGGGAGTAGATTCTTTTGGGAAAGTAGTTTCCTATTAATCCATATAGTTATTGAACTGGAAGTTTCCTCAAGTCATTCTAGTGCAAGCTGTTCTTATCTAGTACTTGTCTAGTTTCTATGTACAACATAACTGCTAGTGCTGGTGGTTTTTAGATTTTTGAATTGTACTCCTTTGCCATACTTGTTAAAAATAATACCAAAGGTGATTAATGACATACAAGTCATCAGGAAGATGGCTGATTGTGCTCTTAGCACTGAATGTATTTGACCTACCGTTTCTTTTTAGGGTGCAAAAATGCAGAGCAATAAAACTTTTAACTTGGAGAAACAAAACCACACTCCAAGGAAACATCATCAGCATCACCATCAGCAGCACCACCAGCAGCAACAGCAGCAGCCACCACCTCCACCAATACCTGCAAATGGGCAACAAGCCAGCAGCCAAAGTGAGTACATGCTAGGTAGTGGGGTAGAAATAGGTCCCTTCTTGGGAATAGTTTCTGGATTTTTAGATTAGATTCTTGGGATTATAAAGTAATGGGCCTTTGTAGCACACCTTTGTTGTTCTTTTCTCTATTTACCTGTTAATACTTAGGATAGAAAAAGGCTAATTCTCTGAAATAAGGAGCAGACATGTAGGATAGCAGTTGAGTACAGGTTGCTTTGCTGCAGTGGCACATTCTGTTGCTAGACAGATGGCTGCATGCTTTACCTCAGAGCTTGGTTCTTAGAGGTAAGCATCAGATGACTAGTACATAGAGAAAATATAGAAAAGGTCTTTAAGACTTAATGGAGAAGAAATCTGGTATTAAGTATTATATTTTTATCTTGGGGCCTGTGCCACCCCATTTTTTAAAAAAATATTTATTTATTTATTTGATTGCACCGGGTCTTAGTTGCAGCAGGCAGGCTTCCCAGTTGTGGCATGCGAACTCCCAGCCTTGGCATGCATGTGGGATCTAGTTCCCTGACCAGGGATCAAACCCGAGCCCCCTGCATTGGGAGCCTGGAGTCCTGTACACTGTGCCACCAGGGAAGTCTCTGTGCCACCCCATTTTTAATCAGAGTAAAAGGTCTTTAAAGGTATGTTTCCATCCATTCAGCAAATTTTGAGCACCTGTTGTGTGCCTCTAAGACTACAACCAACCTCAACCCTCTTTTATTTCCAGAGATTCCTACAAAGAATACTCTTTCCTAACTCATTCTTTTCATTCCATTACCCCAAGCCTGAAAGAATGGGAACTGTTAAGGTTATGAAGATTAGTGAGGGATTGGGAAATGGAACAATTATGTTTTAAATGTAAAAATCTGATCTCTTCTGATCTAGGGCTCCTTGACTTGCTTAATTTTCCTCTTTCTGTCTCTGAGTTAGTCCGGGGTGGCTCCTGGCCCATAGTAGAGTTGTTAAGAAGTCTCCCCAGATCTCTGCCTACTGCTTTCACATTCTAAGGTGCAATTTACCGATAAGTGGTTAGTGGATAGATTCCATTGGGAAATGGTGTTTGACTTCTCTACAGCAATTATATTGCCCATCTAGCGGCAGTTGTAACTCTTTGAGAATGTGACTGTGTGTCTTCTCTCAGATGAAGGCTTGACTATTGACCTGAAGAATTTTAGGAAACCAGGAGAGAAGACCTTCACCCAGCGTAGCCGGCTCTTTGTGGGCAATCTTCCTCCTGACATCACTGAGGAGGAAATGAGGAAACTATTTGAGAAATATGGGAAGGCAGGCGAAGTCTTCATTCATAAGGACAAGGGCTTTGGCTTTATCCGCTTGGTGAGCAACTGTGGGCTTTTAGAGCATGTGCTCTAAAAGGTGGGGAAGCTGGGCAATGATGGATATGGAAAGTTAGGCAGTAGAAATAATTCTCAGATGATATTAAAAGCTTATAGTTATAGTTGGCGGAACAGGACAAAAATGCAGATTTTATTTTAATTTTTCCTCATAGGTTTTTGTTTTGTTTCAAGGACAACATAGGTTTATTTGCCTAGGACTCTGGGGATAAAGTATGCCCTTTGGAACTTTTTTTGTTTTAATTCGGAAATTTCAAACATACAGAAGTGGAGTGAATAGTATAATGAACCTGCAGGTACTCGTTACCCAGCTTCAGTAACTATCAACTCATAGTTAATTTTGTTTTATCTCTACCCTTCTATTTACTGCTCCCCACAAATATTTTAATAAATTAGACTTTTTTCCAAAAAAAATGAAAAAAGGTTTTTATTTTAGTAATGATCAAGGTTTATATAATTTATTTCCAAAGCCCTTACACATATGTTATCTCACTTAAGATTCGTCAAAACCTTGAGGGAACAGTTTTATTTGTATCTATTTTTTAAAAAATTTTAAGTGTAGATCTTTTTAAAAAATCTGATTTGATTTAGGAAATTTGTTTAAGTGCATGGGGGAAACGTTTCTGGGCATTATCTATCTCCATAAATGAGGGACATAATGTGCTAGCAAGATCACTGGATGTTACGGTCAGAACTAGTCTTCATTCCAGATCTACCACTAACTATATTGGCAAGTCATTTTTTCTAGGGCTCAGCTTCCTCTTCAGTAATGTGGAGGGTCCCATCAAGGTCTGTGGTTCTAAAGAGGCCTCTTGTAGGGCATAGTGATTCTGGTTAAACTTGTATGTAGCTAGCAAAAATTAAAATAATTCTGGCTGCTGTATTTTAAGGGTAGGCTTTATGATGGTCATTCTTGTCCAGATGATCTGTTAACACTTCAGGGAATAGCCTATGATACCAGTGACCATGTAAGTGGTATTAACTCTAGAATTTCCAGTTGATATATTGCAAGGCCATCAGAGAAATTAGGCTAACCAAAGAGTTATCTGAAACACCTGACTCCATTCTTCCAGTTCTATCCATGTTTCTTTGTATGCTTGTTGCCAAGGGTTTTTTGGGTTTTTTTGGAGACACTGAGCTATTCTTCTTGAGACTCTTGATGGCTGTGTACGTGATCTTTGTCCAACTGAGTTATTCTGACTTTCCTCTGCTTCCTAGGAAACACGAACCCTAGCAGAGATTGCCAAAGTGGAACTGGACAACATGCCGCTCCGTGGAAAGCAGCTGCGTGTGCGCTTTGCCTGCCATAGTGCATCCCTTACAGTCCGAAACCTTCCTCAGTATGTGTCCAATGAACTGCTGGAGGAAGCCTTTTCTGTGTTCGGCCAGGTGGAGAGGGCTGTAGTCATTGTGGATGATCGAGGAAGGCCCTCAGGAAAAGGCATTGTTGAATTCTCAGGGAAGCCAGCGGCTCGGAAAGCTCTGGACAGATGCAGTGAAGGCTCCTTCCTGCTAACCACGTGAGTGAGGGGTCATTTTCAGAAACATACCTTAAATGCTACTTCCTTCTGTGGTCTGGGGAGCTAGCCTCTAAGAACCATGTTCCTGTGTTCATTTAAAGACTTTTGATATAATTCAGCTCTAGTAGAGTTTTCAGTGTACTCTTAAATTAATGGAAATGGTATGAGGATTTAAAAATAAACCTTTGCAGTCTTTCAGTAGGTTGTCATTTAATCAGTGTTAAGTCTCCCCTTATGGTGAAGTTTTAGAACTCTAAAAAGTTGTTTTGTGCATGTAGCATCTCTCTTAGTATTTACACCAAGTCGTTACCTTGAGTTCTGTAGATACCATATATAAAGGCTGCACTTGGAACGTCCCTGATGGCCCAGTGGTTAAGAATCTGCCTGGCAATGCAGGGGACATGGGTTTGATCCCTGGTCCGGGAAGATCCCACGTGCCACGGAGCAACTAAGCCCATGCGCCACAATACTGAGCCCACACACCACAACGACTGAAGCCCGTGTGCCTAGAGCCAGTGCTCTTCAACAAGAGAAGCCACCGTGATGAGAAGCCCCCACACCACAACGAAGAGTAGCCCCTGCTCACCGCAACTAGAGAAAGCCTATGCGCAGCAGCAAAGACCCAATGCAGCCAAAAAAATAAATAAATAAAGGCTGCACTTAAGTCCTCCACCTACTTAAAGACTGTATTCAGAGATCTGAAACCTGACTCTATCCTGTCAACCCCAGATTCCACATGATGCCATTAAAAGGGCATGGTTACTTAGGACTGGGTATAAAAACCCCTTCAGAAGTATGTTTAATTGTCCAGTCCTGACCCCTAACTAGTTCACTGTGCCGGTATAATTTGATTAACACTGAGCGTCTCTCTCCCAGATTTCCTCGACCTGTGACTGTGGAGCCCATGGACCAGTTAGATGATGAAGAGGGACTCCCAGAGAAGCTGGTTATAAAGAACCAGCAATTTCACAAGTATGTGGTCCTGATAGATTCCCTGTTAGGTATTTGCCTGTTCTTAAGGAAGCTTGTAAAGAGATGTGTAAAAGAGGCACATCTTTGCTGTATGTGTTCACTGGCAGCCATCGTCTTGGCCCTCAGGAGGAATGTAGTGTTTTGTTGGGAAAATCTTGGACAAAAGTTTTAGTAACCTAGGAACCTTGTGTATAGGGAGCGAGAGCAGCCACCCAGATTTGCACAGCCTGGCTCCTTTGAGTATGAGTATGCCATGCGCTGGAAGGCACTTATTGAGATGGAGAAGCAGCAGCAGGACCAAGTGGACCGAAACATTAAGGAAGCTCGTGAGAAGCTGGAGATGGAGATGGAGGCTGCTCGCCATGAGCACCAGGTCATGCTAATGAGGCAGGGTGAGTATCGGCCTGTAAGTCTTATAACTAGAAGAAGGACAGAGTAACTTTTTTCAGGAGTTTCTTTATCAATCAGTAGAGAAAGGCCTAAACTTCAACTTTTATTCTCTGAAATATTTTGTTGATCTTGGTAGGCAAATGAGCTTGGAGATGTGGCAGAGGATACTGGATTCTGTGGAGAAGGAAATAATAGGTTTGACTTCATTTTTGGAATCTGGATACCTCGGATGGCCACTCAGGGATTAAATATCCCCTTTGCTTTCTGGATCTATCTTTATGGAAAATTACTGGGCCTATATGAGGATCATGAAGAATACTCTCAGTCAGTCTGTTGTTTTCATAGATTTGATGAGGCGTCAAGAAGAACTTAGGAGGATGGAAGAGCTGCACAACCAAGAAGTGCAAAAACGAAAGCAGCTGGAGCTCAGGTAACTCTTTTCTCCAACCCTTTTTATCTGACAACTTTAAAATGTAATGTCTCTCTCCTGTTTCCTACCACCATGCTACCTCATGCATTTGTAAATATGTTGGCAAATATTTCCTGGCTGCTTCTCAAGTTCTCCCTTTAGATGGGAGATGTTTCAGGTACCCATGGTTCTAGGAATTCCTGGGACTGCGCTAAAGAGGAGAGCAGCTGAGTGCTGGTCTTATGAGACTGGCTCCTTTGGGAAAGAACTTTTTTCCCTGAAGGACACATCTGGGTTGTTTTAGGGCTGGGCACATTTAACAGTGAGTTTCCTGGAGAACTATGATAGTTTTCAGTAGGCTCTTGATCTCCTTGGCTGAGTCCCCTATTAAGATAATCTGTTCGAGTTTTGGAATGCCTCTGCTTAAATATCTTGGTGACTTCTCTGTAGGCAGGAAGAGGAGCGCAGGCGCCGTGAGGAAGAGATGCGGCGGCAACAAGAAGAAATGATGCGACGACAGCAGGAAGGATTCAAGGGAACATTCCCTGATGCGGTATTATCTCCCATGTGCCCATGATATGAAAAACTCATCATGAATTGTCCATTAGGACTATTAAAACACACTAGGCTATGACCAATTTTTCCATTCTATGACACTCCTTATAGAAAGAAGCATTCATAGGAAGGAAAGGTAAGGTTTGAAGAGGAGCTCTTGCCTCACAGGCAATTTAGGATGAAAAGCTGGGAGGCCATTGTATGCTGTTTAAACTCAGTGACTGCAGGATCAGATAGACCCA
The DNA here is from genome assembly GCF_964270905.1 of Leucopleurus acutus. Lineage (NCBI taxonomy): Eukaryota > Metazoa > Chordata > Mammalia > Artiodactyla > Delphinidae > Leucopleurus > Leucopleurus acutus. The sequence continues at coordinate 60,779,643 of NC_139148.1, forward strand.
GTCCTGTAGCAGCCTTGACTGGTCTTCTGATGTCCTTGGCAGCTGTACAGGTTGGAGCCCTAGAAGAAATCAGCTATGTCTCTCCTTTTCTTTCATCTTTCCTTCTGTTCCTAATAGGAAACTCTGACTTGTGTCCTAGTAGCTCTAATCTTGAATTCATTGTACAGCTGTAATGAGTTCAAGGAGCTGTTGTTGATGTTCTTCCTCAGCTTGGTCTCAGTGCACTTAGGATGTGTTATCACTGTCTACTTCCCTTAGTATGTGGGCCTCAGTGGATTGTGTGTGGTAGAATGAATGCAGTGCTGTCGTGGACTGTCTTGAGTATTTTTTGTTTTTCAGAGAGAGCAGGAGATACGAATGGGCCAGATGGCTATGGGAGGTAAGGACTTAAGGGGTTAATGGCTCTGATTTCCTTTTTTGTCTCGTCTCTGGTAAACTAGGTAGCTTCTCCTACCTAGTCCAAATTTAAGAGGCTTGACATTTCTGGGAGCATCATTTTGGTGGGAGGGTAACATGTCTTAGCCCAGAGATCTTGAATTATTTCCTTTGGCATAGAAAAAGACTGACAATCTCTGTCTCCTATACTGATCACACTGCTCTGCTTTAGGTGCTATGGGCATAAACAACAGAGGCGCTATGCCCCCTGCTCCTGTGCCAGCTGGTACCCCAGCTCCTCCAGGACCTGCCACTATGATGCCAGATGGAACCTTGGGATTGGTAATAAACTGCAGGGCCTTATAGTAACTCTAAATGGTAATAGGAGGAGGAAAGACTTTGCCTTCGTGATCCCTGGGCCTGCCACAATTTTGCTACAGATAACAGTTTTTAGGATCACTGTTATCCATAAAATATTACCTCAAGATCTTTGTTTGGAGTCTTGTGCAAACCCAGTCTCAGACTATATTTTACCCAGGAGTTAAGCAAATAACTGTCTGACTGGGTAGTCTTGATTGACTGTTTAGTTGCTACCCTGGGTGAACAGGTTCTTCTTTGGAGGGAAGGCAACGAAGGCTAGGCATTATCACATAAAATAGATGTGAGTCCAAAAGCTTTATGGCTCATACAATCCTGAGGTGGTTTTAGTTCTACTGTCAAAATGTTTCAATTAGATAGGCTTAAGGTTGCTGAAGAGTGATGGCCTGCCCTCGTCCATATACCTGGTTCAGGAAAAAGGACTTGGCTAGCACTTATCCAGCCTAGGAATTTAGTATGTAATATTGCTTAGCATGTAGAAATACGAATAAAAAGTTAAAGGTAGGATGGTTGGGTAGGACTGTATTTCAGGCTACTTTCCTTTTAGGGATAGCCACTAGAGTTCTAAACAGGCTTGGTCAACCCTACCATCAGGAGCCTTGAATAGTTGGGTGAAAATGGCCTCCGGGGAGGGACTACAGATGGGTGGGAAGCTAGGGCATAGGTTCTATTATAACATTGCTCTCTTTCTCTTTAAGACCCCACCAACAACTGAACGCTTTGGCCAAGCTGCTACAATGGAAGGAATTGGGGCAATTGGTGGAACCCCTCCTGCATTCAACCGTGCAGCTCCTGGAGCTGAATTTGCTCCAAACAAACGTCGCCGATACTAATAAAATTGCAGTGTCTAGTTTCCCAAAACCCTTAAAAGAAGGACCCTTTTTGGACTAGATGAATTCTACCCTGGAAAAGTGTACTAGGTGAATTCTACCCTGGAAAAGTGTTAGGGATTCCTCCCGATAGTTAGGTCTTCCCTGCCTGTAGTACTCTAGGGAGTATGCTGGAGGCAGAGGGTAAGGGAGGGGCGATATTTAACAAATCAGTTCTGTGTGGTATATCCTTTAACTAACCAGTTCTGTGTGGTGCATTCCTAAAGTCTCATGTGATTGTTGAGAGCCTGAGGGGCGGGGAGCCATGACAAAATGGATCCAGTTAGGGCCATTAATCTTAATCATTCCACTCTTTGTCCACCCTGTTCTATTTGCTTTCTTGTCCTTACACCCCCCATCCCAGAGACACTGCCACATATACCACAAAAACCAAACATCCCCCAATGACCTTGGCCCCATTGCTCCATTCACTCCCGGGTGGGAATTCAGGCAGATGTCCACAGAGGTCACAGGCAACATACATACGGTTCTGTTATATCCCATATATTATGCCTTTGTGTCCTAAGGAAGACATTTTCTCTTAGAGATTTTCATTTAGTATATCTTTAAAAAAACTGTTGTGTTAAACTTGCCTCCATCTTTTTCTTGGGTAAGGACAACTCAGAAATGGCCCTTTTGTGTCTATGATATTGCTGTTCACAGCTTTTCTTGATAGGCCTAGTACAATCTTGAGAATAGGGTTGCTGTATGCTGAAGGTCAGACAGTAGCTCTTAGCTTTGCCTATCTTAGGTAGTTATGCTGTGCATTTTTTATTGGTGTACCATGATTGATTTGTCCCTGATACCTTTGGAGTTTTTCTGAGAAATGAAGTAATGCAACATCAACTTATTAAAATACATTTTAAGCCTTTTAATTTTCTGTGCTGTTTTTGAAGGGGCAAGGAGGGAGGGGAGTTCTGTTTCAGATGAGCACAAGGCTATAAGAATAATCCTTTATGACCTTTTGCTTAAAGTATTAATCATCTATCTAGGCAAACATGGGGAGGTTGGATGCATGCTATGACTGAAGTGGTTGACAAAGATCCGGGGCTATTGGTGGTACACAGAAGTAATGAGGGTGGGAGGAAAGCTGCTGCTCTGAAAGGGAGAAAATGGGCTGGAGGAATTGGGATACTTTCAAGCTGGGAGGGGGCTCAAAATTGGTATTCATTTCTGAGCAGCTGCTGGTATGTCAGAGGCTTGGAATTGGCATGGTAAATCTAAAACCGTCTCAGCAGTGGTTAGCTGACCTCACCCAAGTTCCAAGCCCTACTCTGCTTGATCCTTTTTTCTTGAGCCTCAGAGCTAAAATGTTCCTGAGCTCTTTCCTATTGGCTGGGCAGACCAATTGAAGTTCCCTTGCCCATGTTAGGAGGTGTACGCCTCCTGAACTAAAGATAGAAACAGCTGGCCCTTCCAGGCAGCTAAAAGCCTCCAGACTAAGAGGTGTTCCCCACTCGGCAGCCAGACTCCTTGAAACACCCTTTCAATAATTCTACCAACGCCTCCATGTCTCTACTCTGCCGTAACAAAGGATGTGGGCAGCACTTTGACCCCCAAACCAACCTTCCTGGTGAGTAATCCTGACCTTGCCAGGAGCTCTGTGAGTGCTGGGGGAGTTGTCAGCTGTGGGCACTCTGTTAAAGGAAGAAAGAAAAGAAAAATTTAGTGTACCTGCCATAGTTAATTGGTCTGAGTGATTTTCAGTCTTTACTGATTTTTTTTACATCATATGGAAAGACTAAGCATATAAACCTGGAAAAAAGGTAAGAAGTGATGTTTGGTATAGTATCTTTCCTTCCTTGATCCTTCTACCGGTATCCACAGATTCCTGTTGCCATCACCCTGGGGTCCCAATCTTCCATGATGCACTTAAGGTGAGGAATAGGCAAGGGGGGATAGCAAGAGCATTTCGCAAAAGAAGTATAGCCAGGAATCTAAGCTGAGCTGGATCTCTTGTTATCAGGGTTGGTCCTGCTGCCGGAAGCGAACTGTAGATTTCTCTGAGTTCTTAAACATCAAGGTAAATTCTTTACTTCCTGGGATTCTACCCCTAACAGAAGGATTCTATCCCTAATCCTCTCTCCTTATCTGTACTAGGGCTGTACTGTGGGACCACACTGTGCTGAGAAGCTCCCTGAGACCCCTCAACCTGAGGGCCCTGCCACAAGCAGTTCACTTCAGGAGCAAAAACCTCCGAATACGATTCCAAAGTCAGCAGAGACTTTGCGCCGAGAGAGGCCCAAGTAAAGAGGAGGAGGTCCCTGGGTTTTTCCTACATTAACGGAGCTTACTAGGGGTGATTAATGGGTCATTGAGGTTTGGGGACTAGTCACTAGAGGTGTCAGGAGACCCAAGGGTCAAGGCTTGGTGTATCTTTGGTGCCTTAGGTGAAATTTGTGTCCGGAAATAATGTCCTTTGTGCTAAAGTGGTACGGGGTGATGGGATAGGTATTCTGTGGGGGTTTTTTGTTTTGTTTTGTTTTTGGGTTTTTTTTGGCCGCTCCATCTGGCATGTGGGATCTTAGTTCCCTGACCAGGGATTGAACCCGTGCCCATGCAGTGGAAGCACAGTTAACCACTGGACCGCCAGGGAAGTCCTGGGATAGGTATTTTGAATCAATAGAGTAGATAGCCTCTCGTGAATACATACTTAGTTATAATACAAGGGGGATTGTTGAGAATGACTTTTTTTTTCTTTTGGAAAAGAGCTTTAAAATAAGTTTTGCATCAAGAAAAGGATGTAGTAGTATTGGCAGCCAGGAGACTGCAGAGAAGAATAAGTTAATTTTGTGGAAATAGTATGAGCAACAGAAGAAAGTCATATTAGGTCTATAACTAATTAGATGAAGAAGAAGAGGGAATGATGCAGTTCTGCAGAGAAATATGGTTGGATTTAGAGCAACTGAATAGATGGGCAAGAGGAGCCCTGGAGAATTCCCCAGGGTTCAAGGATTTGGCATGTCCACAGAGAAGAAAATTGGCAATGGGGTTGCTACCCATCTTCTCTAACCCTGCTCCACTTTCACCAGACTTCTTCGATTCCATTACCAGTGGTGGGAAGGTTGGCGCTGTTGATCACGGTTAGTGGGTCAGGACTAAATCACCCCACCCATACTCCCTAGGTCAGAGTTGCCTCCAAAGCTGCTTCCGCTAAATATATCCCAAGCCCTGGGAATGGCACTGGAACAGAAGGAATTAGACCAAGAACCTGGAGCAGGTAAGTGGGTCTTTAGTAGGACAGGCTTCACAGGCAGGAATTTAGTGAAAGTGGCAATTGGGTGGAGGAAATGAATAGGGTTCCTGACTCTGTTTCCTTTGCCCAGGACTTGACAGTAGTCTGATCCAGACTGGTGCCAGCTGCCAGAACCCAGGATGTGATGCTGTGAGTGAGAGTTTGTGGAGGACTCAAGCATGTGGTTGAGAGATGCCATGCCTGAGGGATAACTGGGTATAGATATGAGGCTGCATAGGGTACATTTTTAAATGACCCAATTCTTTTCCTGATTCTCCTTTATCTGTCTTAGGTTTACCAAGGCCCGGAGAGTGATGCTACTCCATGTACCTACCACCCAGGAGCACCTCGATTCCATGAGGGGTGATGGAGGGGACTGGGTGGGCTGTGAGACAGGTTTCTCCCAATGTTGACCTTAAGATGGAAGTGGGGGCTTGTGGGGACGGGAAAGGAGAGTCAGTTGAATTCTATTCCTACCTCAGGATGAAATCTTGGAGTTGTTGTGGTATCCAGACCCTGGATTTTGGGGCATTCCTGGCACAGCCAGGGTGCAGAGTTGGTAGACATGACTGGGGGAAGCAGGTAAGTCCCGACTTTCCTGAACTCTTGATTAGAACCCAATTCCAAAATAATTTCTTCTCCCTGTACCTCATGGCCAAGCTCTGTATCTTCTCCCTTTTGCATGGACCAAATAAGATTCTGCTCCTTATCCTTTACCAGCCCAGTGGTTTTGCAATATGAGGTAGTGTTAATCTTTCTGACACTCTCTGTCTCTTCTCCACATATACCATGAGAACGCCCCTTGGGTTAAGAGTTCATTCTTACCACCCACTTTTCACGTCTTCTTTTTAGCTGCCAGCGTCTTGCCGTCATGATTGGCACCAGACAGATTCCTTAGTAGTGGTGACTGTATACGGCCAGATTCCACTTCCTGCGTTCAACTGGGTGAAGGCCAGTCAAACTGAGGTGAGGAACGTCTGATGCTGGATGGGAAGCCAGTGAATTGGGTGATATTATAATCTTACAGGCAGAGTCGTCGTAGGCAGTAAACATGTAGGCTCCATAGTCCTCTGAGAGGAAGGTAGAGCTGTTAGGTCAGGGTTATCTGGCTGACCCGTGGATGTAGGGATTACACCACTGGCCTGCTTCTCTGTCGTAGTTACTTGTTCTGACCTTCTGGGATTGTTACTACCCCTGTAATTCTTTTCTCTCAGCTTCATGTCCACATTGTCTTTGATGGTAACCGTGTGTTCCAAGCACAGATGAAGCTCTGGGGGGTAAGTGAAGATAAGGGGGCACAGGAGGGGGAGGCAGATGGGGTAAAAAGAAGGGCCAGGCTGGAATGAATAGAGGGTGTCTTGAGGGAAGGAGTTGTAGTGGGAAAGTGGAGGTTTTCTCTTCATTTGCTTTGATATTCTCTCTCTCTCCCTCTTCCTCCCTCTTTTTCTCCCTCTCCCCCCCAACTCTCCTTTCTTTCCTCTTTCTCTCTCTCCCTTACTTATTTCTTCCCTATATTTTTCCCCACCTTGCATTTTTTATTTTTCTCCCTGTCATTCATCACCATCCTACCCTGACTCCAATACCTTTGATTTCCTCATTTTCTCTTCTGTGTTCCACTATCTTTCCCTCCTCCTCAGGTCATAAACGTGGAGCAGAGCTCTGTCTCCTTGATGCCATCTCGGGTTGAAATCTCCCTGGTCAAGGCTGACCCAGGATCCTGGGCCCAGCTGGAGCACCCCGATGCACTGGCTGAGAAGGCTAAGGCAGGGGTTGGGTTAGAGATGGATGAGGAAGAATCTGAGGATTCAGATGATGACCTGAGCTGGACAGAGGAGGAGGAAGAGGAGGAAGTGATGGGGGAGTAGTGACACCAGACAGTCAAGTGTCTAGATAGGACCTCAGTGACTCCCTTAGGATCTCAGAGACCAGGATATGGTTGGCCATGTGGTGTCATTGAGCAGCAGGAGGCAGAAGGAGGGGAGAACAAAAGTGTCCCAACCATTCTGTTTTTTTCCCTTAAATAAATCTTGTATTCTGCAGTTTCACATAGTGTCGTTCTCTCACCTCACTATCTAAGATTGTATTCGTTCCCTCCAACTTCCGTGTGTGTGCAACACACGTGTGTGAAAAAAGCACATGTAATCAATTCTTCACAACCACCAAGTATTTACTGAGTACTTACTATGTGCCCAGTTATATGTTAGGTGGTTTAGAGGTATCTGAGAAACAGAAGACTCATTCATTCCTCTCAGAAAAATTGTAGTCAGGCTGACAAGTCAAGGCTCTACATGAGATAATAATAAACATTATCAGGTAGTTTAACTGAGTGCTAAATTGTGCAGTACAGTTTTGAAAAGCTGTAGGAGTTGAGAGAATGGAGTGATTAATGTGGACTTTAGTAGAAAGGGAAAGCTCCATGGAAGAAGTACATTTTTTACAGCTTTAATTAGATACAATACACATCCCATACAATTTGCCCGTTCAAAGTGTAAAATTCAGGGTTTTTTTTTTAGTGTACTCAGAGTTGTACAACCACAATCAATTTTACAATGTTTTCATCACTCCAAAAATAAACTCTGTACCCATGAGCAGTCACTCCCAGTGTCCCCCCCAAACTCATAGCCCTAGGCAACCACTTATCTACTTTCTGCCTCTGTGGATTTACCTATGCTGGATATTTCATATGAATGGAATCATACAATATGTGGTTATTTGTGACAGGCTTCTTTCACTTAGGATAATGTTTTCAAGGTTCATCCATGTTATAGCATGTATCAGTACTTCATTCCTTTTAATGGCCAAATAATATTTCACTGGGTGGATATACCACTTGTGTTTATCTCTTCATCAGTTGAGGTATATTTGGGTTGTTCCCACTTTTTGGCTATTATGAATAACGCTCCTATAATAATGCTCCCATGCATTCATGTTCAAGTTTTTATGTGGACATATATTTTCATTTCTCTTGCATATATACCAAGTGTGATTGGAATGTAATTTCTGGGTCAAATGGTAACTTTTAACCTTTTGAGGAACTGCCAGACTGTTTTCCAAAGAGGCTGCACCATTTTACATTCCCACCAGCAGTGTATGAGGGTTCCAATTTCTCCACATCCTCAATAACACTCTTGTTACTTGTTTTTTTTTTATTACGGCCATCCTAGTGGGTGTGAAGTAGAATCTCATTGTGGTTTTACTTTGACTTTCCCTGATGGCTAATGATGCTGAGCATCTTTACATGTACTTATTGGCCATTTTTGTATCTTATTTGGAGAAATGTCTATACAAATCCTTTGCCCATTTGTTAATAGGGTTGTTTGTCTTTTTATTGAGTTGTATTTTAAAAATATATTCTGGAGACAAGTCTCTTGTCAGATATATGACTTATAAATATTTTCTCCCATTCTCTGTGTTGTCTTTACACTTCCTTGATGGTGTCCTTTGATACACAAAAGTTTTTAATTTTTATGAAGTCTTATTTATCCATTTTTCCTTTGGTTGCTTATGCTTTTGATGTCATATCCTAGAAACCATTGCCTAATCCAAGGTCATGAAAATTTACTCCTATGTTTTCTGAGAGTTTTATAGTTTTAGCTCTTACATTTAGGTCTTTGATCCATCGAGTTAGTTTTTGTATGTGGTACGAGGTAGGGGTCCAACTTTACATTTTTGCATATGGATATCCAGTTGTCCCAGGACCATTTGTGGAAGAGACTATTCTGTCCCCATTGAATTGTCCTAGCACCCTAGTTGAAAACCACTTAACCATAAATGTGAGGGTTAAGAAATATATTTTGAATGGAAATTTGAAGAATGGGAAATTTGAAGAATGGGAAATTTGGATAGATATGGAAGAGTAGGGAGAGCCAGGCTTGGGTAGGAAGTTGTTCTATTTTACTTTTTGTGTTTTATTATAAATTCCAAAGCAATACATATTGTCACTGTAAAAGACTCAATGCAGAAGTATATGGAGTAAGAAGTAAATGCTCCTCTTCAGATTCTCTCCAAGCTTAGTCCTTTTGCTGTTTGTAACCACTGCTAACATATCAGAAGGTATTGGTTCCCCAACCAGGGATTGAACCCATACCCCCTGCAGTGGAAGTGCAGAGCCCTAACCACTGGGCCACCAGGGAATTCCCTCAGAAGGGTATGTTTAAGCAAAGGAACAAAAAAGTCAAGTGAAGTGTCGCTAGATTGGCAAGAGCCTAAAATGCTAGATCAAGGATTTTGAACATGATTTAAAAGAGAGTTAAAAAGGCATTATAGGCCTTTTTTTTCTTTTAATTGATTTTTGGCTGCGTTGGTCTTTATTGCTGTGCACGGGCTTTCTCTAGTTGCGGCGAGTGGCCACTACTCTTCGTTGCGGTGCAGGCTTCTCACTGCGGTGGCTTCTCTTGTTGCGGAGCACAGGCTCTAGGCATGCGGGCTCAGTAGTTGTGGCTCGCGGGCTCTAGAGCACAGGCTCAGTAGTTGTGGCGCACGGGCTTAGTTGCTCCATGGCATGTGGGATCTTCCCGGATCAGGGCTCGAACCCGTGTCCCCTGCCTTGGCAGGCGGATTCTTAACCACTGCGCGACCAGGGAAGCCCGGCCTTTTCTTTTTAAAAGTAGATTTTTTTCTTTTTGGCTGCGCCACATGGCTTGGAGGATCTTAGATCCCCAACCAGGGATTGAACCCAGGCCCGTGGTAGTGAAAGCGCCGAGTTCTAATCACTGGACCACCAGGGAATCCCCTTAAATGTAGATTCTTAATTTAGGGGACTGATATCTCTTTTTTGAGTCTCGCTTGAGTCAGATTTACTCCCTCAGCTGCCTCGTGGCTTGTGGGATCTTAATTTCCCTATTAGGGATCGAAGCCGGGTCCCAGCAGAGAACACCGAGTCCTAACCATTGGATCGCCAGGGAATTCCCTGAAAATAGGATTTTTCTTGACAGTCAGGTTTTGCTAGTCTATGAAGTGATAACATATTTACCATACCATTGCATCAACTTTAGGATTAAGGAAGATTGTATTCACCTGCTGAGGGAGTAAAGTATCATGTATAGAATGCCGCTGTGTGGGGCACTTCTACCCACATTATTTTATTTAATCCTCACATCTGCTCTGTGAGGTAGGTATTATTATCCCCAATTTTTATAGATGAGGAAACCAAAGCTCAGAGAAGGACATAGCTAGCCTGAGGTCACATGGCTACTGATTAAAACCTCAGTCATTGTTCTAGAGCCATCTGAGAATATCCAAAAGCTAAGAACCCAACGGGGATCTTAGAAGAGGAGCTTGATATCGCATCCCTGTAGCCTAGCAGAGTCCCTTCGACAAGCCTATCTGGGAACCAGCGAGGCCCTTAGTTGATCAGTGATAGCTCACACTGATATAACGCTTTCCCAACCACTTTTTGTCTCTGATCACCTCATCCCTAACCTAAGTGGGACCCCTGGGCACTTTACCTCTCACTTCATCCAGATCAGTAATTATCTCCCAGTTACACCAGATTTAGTGTTACTGACTCTGGGACCCCTGCTTCCACTGTCCTCTTTTTCCCTTTCTGCTCCCAAAGTCCAAGAACACTGCTAGAGGGAGAACCAAGCAGACCAATATGAATTCATGCTGTCCAATTTCAACTTGGCCCTTGCAGCTGCTCAGCAACCCTTTTATTTGTCTCATACATTCCCTGGCACTCTCCCCACAGAGGCTGTTCCAGAACTTCTTCTTTCTCCTCAGACTACAAATTCCAATCTCCCTGCTTCTACTTACACAGATTTCATATTAGACACTTTCATCTGATTAACTGTCCCTCCTGCAGCAAATCAGTAATATCTTTCTCCCTTCCAGCCCTGTCCTCTAGCCATCCAGTTTCCTTCCCGGGAAAGCAATCAATGTTCTTGATCTCTTATTTATCCTTTCAGAGATACTTTATGACTCTACAAGCAAAAATACGGAAAGGAGGGAACTTGTACTGGTTGTTAAAGATAAGTAGGATTTGGATAGGTGTAGAGACAGGAGATGATATTCCAAGCAGAGGAAACATCCGGGGCAAAGGCACAGAGGTGAAAATGAGTACAATATATTTAGAAAACAGGGTATAGCAAGTAGAGTAATCCCCTGAGAAATAATCCCACCTGCTGCCTCAAGTGCTACCTCTCCTTTTCTAGTTCTGACTTCAGCATGATCTGCTTCCCTGACTGTCCTGCTCTACATACCAGCAGAGTAGAAATCTGACACTACATGGCCCCTCACCCATTCTATCTTGCCTGGACGTCCAGTTACTATTTATCGAGCCATCTGTTTCAGTCCTGCTAAAGAGGTCCTAGCTCCTTCCTGAGTAAGTCTCCGGGCCAGACACCTTCCATTTCTTTGGTCACATGGACAACTTCCTCACACCATTGAAAGCAGGACAATGAATATAGAATATGCATTGTACAGACATTACTGATCTTACCAATATATACAACAAACGGAGGTCAAGGAAACATGTTAATCTATACAACAGAGATGGAATTGGCAAGACCCAGACTGTGAAACTACTGAAAAACAGTCCAACTTCCTCAACAAAAATATTGCAAGGAAAAAAAGAAATGAAGGGGAACCTTCAGTTTAAAAGTGACATATAATACATATCCACCAATCACAATGTGTGGACTTTATATGGATACTAATTGAAACCAAAAAAGCTGTAAAAAATTCTTTTGACATTTATGAAACTATTGGAAATTTAAATGCTGACTTGGTATTTGATGATATTAAGGAAATATTGCTTATTTTATGTGTGCTAATGATATTACCATTATGATTTTTTTTAAAGGATCCTTAACTTTTAAAGATACATACTGAAATATTTAGGTATGGAATGATGTCATGTCTGGGATCTGCTCCAAAATATTACAGGACGGAGAAATAGATGAAACAAGAGTGCCCAAGAGTTGATACTAGTTGAAGCTAAGTGTTTGGTAAATGGGGATTCATTATACTATCCAGTCTACTTTTTTACATGTTTTAAATTCTCCATTAAAAAGCTTTTTAAAATGTTACTGAATTGTCAAACATCTGATGAAAGTTTGTGTACTAGTCTGAAGGAGTGGAACAGGAGGAGCTGGAATATGAGAAGAGGAAGGTCTGGAACAGCCTCTGTGGGGAGAGTGCCAGGGAATGTATGAGACAAATAAAAGGGTTGCTGAGCAGCTGCAAGGGCCAAGTTGAAATTGGACAGCATGAATTCATATTGGTCTGCTTGGTTCTCCCTCTAGCAGTGTTCTTGGACTTTGGGAGCAGAAAGGGAAAAAGAGGACAGTGGAAGCAGGGGTCCCAGAGTCAGTAACACTAAATCTGGTGTAACTGGGAGATAATTACTGATCTGGATGAAGTGAGAGGTAAAGTGCCCAGGGGTCCCACTTAGGTTAGGGATGAGGTGATCAGAGACAAAAAGTGGTTGGGAAAGCGTTATATCAGTGTGAGCTATCACTGATCAACTAAGGGCCTCGCTGGTTCCCAGATAGGCTTGTCGAAGGGACTCTGCTAGGCTACAGGGATGCGATATCAAGCTCCTCTTCAAAGATCCCCGTTGGGTCCTTAGCTTTTGGATATTCTCAGATGGCTGTCAGACAGCTCTTAGCAATGACTGAAGTTTAAACAGGTGGAATTCATCACTAAAGCTGGAAATTCTGCAAGACACATGGTGGGAGGAGTAATTACCAAAAAAACCCTACTCTTTACTATGATCTAAGCACTGTAATAAAATATGTATATATATATACACATTTTTTCTGTTATCTCTCTATATTATATATATCAAATGAGATTTTATATTCTCATTTAATTCTCACAACAATGTATTAAAAGCATTATTATTTTTTTAATAGTTGAGGAAACTGAGCTTCAGGGGGGTTATGTAATTTTCTCTAGGTCACATAGCTATCAAGTGTCAGAGCTGGGACACAAATCCAGGTTTGAGAAGAAAGCCTGTGCTCTTTGGTGTCCAGCATACTTTCCAGCAAACACCTCCTTCCATTAAATCACTGTTATTTTGCCAGTGACATCCGTTAATAAAATTATAGATGTGTTCACACCAAAAAGAATTATACACTGAATTGAAAGCTTTTGGTAGGTAAGAAGTTAATTGACTAGGGTGGAAGAGATAGATACTTGGAGGCAGTGAAACCAGTTGAAGATAATCACAGTAGTGCAGGGGAGAAAGATGAGACCTCAGACTAAGTGGGTGTGGTAGTAAGAATGGAGGAGAGAATAATGGATTTAAGAGATATGTCTTAGTTCAGGCTGCTATAACAAAGTACCATAGACTTGGTGGCTTATAAACAACATAAATTTATTCATCACAGTTCTGGAGGCTGGAAGTCTGAGATTAGGGTGCCAGTATGGTCAAGTTCTGGTGAGGGACATCTATCAGGTGGAGAGCAAAGACACGAAGCAAGCTCTCTCATGACTCTTACAAAGGCACTAATCCCATTCATGACCTCATCTAATCCTAATTACCTCCCCAAAGCCCCATCTCCTAATACCATCACAATGGGGGATAGGATTTCAATGTATGAATTTTAGAGGGACACAAATATTCAGTCCATAACACAGGTAGGAGTGAAAGTAATGTGGCCATTGCTGGTCTTCTGTGTTCCTTGAACTTATGCAACTCACTCCTTCCTCAGTGCCCCTGTACTATCTGTTCCCCCTACCTGGAATAATCTTCCTCCAGGTCTTTGAATAGCTGGCTCTTTCTTGTCACTCACAAGTCTCAGCTCAAATATCACCACTCATGATAGAGAAACAATTCATTATTTCAAAATTTAATCAATAAAGGGAGAGAATCAAGCATTTATCCTTCCTTTCCTAGATGAACTGGGTAACAAAATAGTAGATGAAAGGACATGTTTTCCAAAACGATTCCAATTAATAAAAAGAAATGAACTTAGAATATCACCATTTTGCAATCCTTGATAAAGAGATAGTGAGCATCAGCAGCTTCTAAGATTATAAAAAGACATCAGACATTATGTCTATCCTGTAGTCATAAGAAAGGGATGGAACCTCAGTTTGATCTAGTCTTTGGATCCAGCTGCCAATTTGCAGGAAATACAGATAGAGTAACTGCATGATGCCTATGCAATTGGCAAACTGCTGAGTGAGAAGTTTCACAGGTCAAACTTGAGTTCTTCCATAAAAAAAGGTAGAGCCTTTCTTGACCATCTTCTCTAAATAAGCACCCACTCTCCAAGTTACTCTCACATTACCCTATTTTATTTTCCCCATATCCCTTATCATCAACTGAGGTTTCCTTACATGAGAAGCAATATAGCATAACAGTTAAGAGGACAAACTATAACATCACTCTGCCTGGGTTCAAATCTTGACTACTTACTGGCTATGTGACCTTAAACTACTTAAGAGCTATGGACCTCAGTTTCCCCAACTATAAAATGGGATTAATAACGGTGCCTATGTCATAGGGTCATTAGGAATATTAAATGAGATAACATATCTATCTCATAGCTTATCACAGTGCCTAGTACAGGGTAAGCATTATAAATGCTAACAATATTATTGCATAATTATTTTTTTGCTTATACATTATTTCTCTCTTTCACTAGCATATGTCTTTCTTCACTATACCCAGCACCTAAAACTGCCTAGCACATATATAATATGTGCTTAATAAATGTTTGTTGATTGAAGGGCCTGAATTATGGTGGCAAAGAAAGATATGAAGGAAACATATAAGGTATTGTTTTCTTAATAGATCTTTATTGGAGTATAATTGCTTCACAATACTGTGTTAGTTTCTGTTGTACACTAAAGTGAATCAGCCATATGCATACATATGTCCCCATATCCCCTCACTCTTGAGCCTCCCTCCCATCCTCCCTATCCCACTCCTCTGGGTTATCGCAAAGCACCGAGCTGATCTCCCTGTGCTATGCTGCTGCTTCCCACTAGCTAACTATTTTACATTCGGTAGTGTATATATGTCGATGCTACTCTCACTTCGCCCCAGCTTCCCCCTCCCACCCCGTGTCCTCAAGTCCATTCTCTATATCTACATCTTTAGTCCTGCCCTGCCACTAGGTTCATCAGTGCCGTTTTTTTAGATTCCATATATACGCATTAGCATTTGGTATTTGTTTTTCTGAGTAATTTCACTCTGTATGACAGACTCTAGGTCCATCCACCTCACTACAAATAACTCAGTTTCATTTCTTTTTATGGCTGAGTAATATTCCATTGTATATATGTGCCACATCTTCTTTATCCATTCATCTGTCGATGGACATTTAGGTTGGTTCCATGTCCTGGCTATTGTAAATAGTGCTGCAATGAATATTATGGTACATGTCTCTTTTGGAATTATGGTTTTCTCAGGGTATATGCCCAGGAGTAGGATTGCTGATGGCACAGTGGTTGAGAATCTGCCTGCTAATGCAGGGGACACGGGTTCGAGCCCTGGTCTGGGAGGATCCCACATGCCACGGAGCAACTAGGCCTGTGAGCCACAATTACTGAGCCTGCGCGTCTGGAGCCTGTGCTCCACAACAAGAGAGGCTGCGATAGTGAGAGGCCCGTGCACTGCGATGAAGAGTGGCCCCCGCTTGCCACAACTAGAGAAAGCCCTCGCACAGAAACGAAGATGCAACACAGCAAAAATAAATTAATTAATTAATAAACTCCTACCCCCAACATCTTAAAAAAAAAAAAAAGCAGCCAGCTGAAATGTCCTGACCAAGAAAGACATCATTAAAAAAAAAAAAGTAGTTCTATTCTATTTTTAGTTTTCTAAGGAACCTCCATACTGTTTTCCAGAGTGGTTGTATCAATTTACATTCCCACCAACAGTGCAGGAGGGTTCCCTTTTCACCACACCCTTTCCAGCATTTATTGTTTCTAGATTTTTTGGTAATGGCCATTCTGACTGGCGTGAGGTGATACCTCATTGTCGTTTTGATTTGCATTTCTCTAATAATTTGTGATGTTGAGCATCTTTTCATGTGCCTCTTAGCCATCTGTATGTCTTCCTTGGGGAAATGTTTATTTAGGTCTTCTGCCCATTTTTTAATTGGATTATTTGTTTTTTTGATATTGAGCTCCATGAGCTGTTTGTATATTTTGGAGATTAATCCTTTGTCTGTTGTTTCATTTGCAAATATGTTCTCTCATTCTGAGGGTTGTCTTTTTGTCTTGTTTATGGTTTCCTTTGCTGTGCATAAGCTTTTAAGTTTAAGTCCCATTTGTTTTTTTTAAATAAATTTATTTATTTTATGTGTTTACTTTTGGCTGCATTGGGTCTTCGTTGCTGCGCACGGGCTTTCTCTAGTTGTGGCGAGCGGGGGCTACTCTTCATTGTGGTGCTCAGGCTTCTTATTGCAGTGGCTTCTCTTGTTGCGGAGCACAGACTCTAGGCATGCAGGATCCATAGTTGTGGCTCATGGGCTCTAGAGCACAGGCTCAGTAGTTGTGGTGCACGGGCTTTGTTGCTCCGTGGCATGTGGGATCTTCCCAGACCAGTGCTCGAACCCATGTCCCCTGCACTGGCAGGTGGATTCTTAACCACTGTGCCACCAGGGAAGTCCCCCCATTTGTTTATTTTTGTTTTTATTTCCATTACTCTAGAAGGTGGGTCAAAAAAGGTCTTGCTATGGTTTATGTCAAAGAGTGTTTTTCCTATGTTTTCCTCTAAGAGTTTTATAATGTCTGGTCTTACATTTAGGTCTTTAATCCGTTTGGAGTTTATTTTTGTGTATGGTGTTAGATAGTGTTCTAATTTCATTCTTTTACATGCAGCTGTCCAGTTTTCCCAGCACCACTTATTGAAGAAGCTGTCTTTTCTCCATTGTATGTTCTTGCCTCCTTTGTCGTAAATTAGGTGACCATATGTGTGTGGGTTTTTTATCTCTGGGCATTCTATCCTGTACCATTGGTCTATATTTCTGTTTTTGTGCCAGTACCATACTGTCTTGATTACTGTAGCTTTGTGGTATAGTTTGAAGTCAGGGAGCCTGATTCCTCCAACTCCATTTTTCTTTCTCAAGATTACATTGGCTATTTGGGGTCTTTTGTTTTTCCCCAGAAGTTATTATTTAAAAGGAAGAAAAAAACTTGGACTTGATTTTTATTTTCTGATAGGGGAGGGAAGGGTATAAAATAATTACTCCAAGGCTTCAAACTTAAGTAACGGTAGAAGGCTAGTACTTTTAACAGAAACAGGAAAACTGAGAACTAGAACTAATATTATTTGAATAATCCGCTAATGAATTTTATTTTAGGTACGAGTTTGAAATGATGGCAAAGCATAAGAGTGGAAATGCTAGCAGGCAGTGAATTGTAAATGCAAAATTAGAGTTCATGAGAAAAGTCAGCGCTGAAGATAGATTTGAGTATCATCTGCCTCAATGTGACACTTAAACATTCAACTTACTTTGTATGAGCTCCCTTCATCTTCAAAAAAACAAAAAAACTCGCAGATGTGAAAAAAATGGAAAATACAATATTTGAACACTTAAATTGTTGTCAGGGAAAGTCACTGTTAGCAGTTTGGTGTGTATCATTACAAATATTTTCTATATATTTACAAACAGATATTGGCATATAACATGTACAGACAGTAAAAATCTGAGCAGATACCTGCATTTATATGGAGAAATTTGTTTTTTCTTTTTGGCCAATTTGGAATCATTCTATAATATTTTTCTGTAACTTACTTAATCATTAAGCATATCACTTTATTGTACTTTAAGATATTTCCATGTCAATATATATAGATCTCTGACATGCTTTTTTGTGTTGCATAGTACTTTATCATATGGATATGCCATGATTTATTTAACTATTCCCCTATTGGTGAACACAAGTTGTTTATAATTTTTTATTGTTACAAATTATGCAGCAATGAAAATCGTTATACATGTATCTTTGAATATTTGTGCTACTATTTTTTGAGGATAGATTCCTAGAAGTGGGATTGCTGGAAGGAAAGTATATACATCTTTACACATCTAAAGTGTTAATAGATACTGCTCAATTTCCCTCCACAAAGGCTGTTTCAATTTATATGGTCACCCAACAGTGTATGAGGTACCATTTTCCCTAATACCCTCATCAATACTTTATGTTATCATTAAAAAATATTTTTACCAACCAGATATGCAAATAATGGTATCTCATTTTTATTTTGCACTTCCTCTGGTTACAGGAAAGGGTAAGCATTTTTTACTGAATACAGTAGTCCCCCTTATCCATGGTTTCACTTTCCACAGTTTCAGTTACCCTCAGTCAAATGTTGTCTGAAAATATTAAATGGACAATTCCAGAAATAAGCAATTCATAAGTTTTAAAAAATTTTATTGAAGTATAGTTGATTTACAATGTTGTATTTAATTTCTGCTGTATAACAAAGTGACTCAGTTATACATATATACATATATATATATATTCTTTTCCATTATGGTTTATCACAGGATATTAAATACAGTTCTCTGTGCTATACAGTAGGACCTTGTTGTTTATCCATCCTATATATAATAGTGTACATCTGCTAATCCCAAACTCCCAGTTCTTCCCTCCCCCACCCCCCTCCCCCTTGGCAACCACAAGTCTGCTCTCAATATCTGTAAGTCTGTTTTTATTTTGTAGATAGGTTCATTTGTGTCGTATTTTAGATTCCACATATAAGTTTTATCATATGGTATTTGTCTTTCTCTTTCTGACTTACTTTGCTTAGTATGATAATCTCTAGGTCCATCCATGTTACTTCTTTATCCATTCATCTGTCGATGGACATTGAGGTCGTTTCCATGCCTTGGCTATTATAAATAGTGCTGCTATGAACATAAAGGTGCATGTATCTTTTCAAATTATAGTTTTGTTTGGGTATATGCCCATGATTGGGATTGCAGGGCCATATGGTAGGTCTATTTTTAGTTTTTTAAGGAACCTCCATACTGTTCTCCATAGTGGCTGTACCAATTTACATTCCCACCAACATTGTAGGAGGGTTGCCTTTTCTCCACACCCTCCAGCATTCATTGTTTGTAGAACTTTTTTTTTTTTTTTTTGCGGTATGCGGGCCTCTCATTGTTGTGGCCTCTCCCATTGCGGAGCACAGGCTCCGGACGCACGCGCAGGCTCAGCGGCCATGGCTCACCGGCCCAGCCGCTCTGTGGCATGTGGGATCTTCCCGGACCAGGGCACAAACCCGCGTCCCCTGCATCGGCAGGCGGACTCTCAACCACTGCGCCACCAAGGAAGCCCTGTAGAACTTTTAATGATGGCCATTCTGACTGGTGTGAGGTGGTACCTCATTGTAGTTTTGATTTGCATTTCTCTAATAATTAGCGATGATGAGCATCTTTTCATGTGCCTATTGGCCATCTGTATGTCTTCTTTGGAGAAATGTCTGTTTAGGTCTTCTGCCCATTTTTTGATTGGGTTATACGTTTTAAATTGAACACAGTTATGAATAGCAAGATGAAATCTTGTGACATCCCACTCCAGATGTAAATCATCCCTTTGTCCAGCATATCCATGCTATATACACTACCCTCTTATCAGTCACTTAGTAACCTCCTGGAGGTTATCAGAGGTCTCAGTATCACAGTGCTTGTAATCAAGAAACCCTTATTTTACTTAATAATGGCCCCAAAGTGCAAGAGTAGATGCTGGCAATTCGGATATTTTCTTACTGTACCTAATTTATAAATTAAACTTTATCATAGGTATGTATAGGGGGAAAGACATAGTATATATAGGTTTTGGTACTATCCGTGGTGGTTTCAGGCATCAACTGGGGGTCTTGGAAAGTATCCCCTGCAAATAAGGGGGGGTTTACTGTATTAATGTACAGAATTTCAATTAAACTCTGTTTTCAGCCCCATATGTCATGTCCATCCTCTGCTGTACCTGGTGTCTTGTATCTTTCCATAGTTTTACTGGTAAAATGGCCCCTTCTTATCTGTATCCTTTGTACTAGACCAAAATTTCTTCCCAGCTACTATTTCAGCTACCATTTCTCTTGCATCTAGAAAACCCCAAGAACTTTTTGTCCTTTTGGGTTTGTACATATTTTATATATTATTTTGGTACACTTTCAGTGGTGCCTCAGACAGGATTTGGAATGCTATATTTGTTGTATACTAAATTCTCACACGTAACCGCCTCTCTATTCAGTTCCATTCATATATTTGTCTATTCTTGAACCATATCACAGCTTTATATAATAATTTGATATCTAGTAGGTAAGTCTTCCCTCATTTCTATCTTTTAAAAGTTCCTTGGCTCTTTTTATGTGTTCTTCCAGATGAACTTCAGAACCAACTTGTTCAGTACTCCCACCCTATCCTCTCAAATCCCAAAGAGATTGTTATAGGAATTTATACTTCTTTGAAAAAAAATTTAAATTATGAAACTTCTCATTCAGGAATATTATACATCTATCCATTTGTCAAATATTCATACCTAGAGCCTTCGGTAATATTTTATAATTTTATTCATGTCATTATTTTGTACGTTTCTTGTTAGGTTTATTCCTATCATTTTTTTTTTCACTGCTGTGAATGGGATCTTTTTCCCCCCATTATATTTTCTAATTGGATATTGTTTTTATAGAGAAAAGTTATTGATTTAAAACTTAAACTCTATTTCTGTTTAATTTTAATAGTATATCAGTTCATTCTCTTAGATTATCGATATAACATATATAAACAAGGACATTTTATGACGCTTACTTTACAACATTTTAAAATTTTATTTATTTATTTATTTTTGGCTGCGTTGGGTCTTCGTTGCTGTGTGCAGGCTTTCTTTACTTGTGGCGAGCAGGGGCTACTCTTTGTTGCGGTGCGTGGGCTTCTCATTGCAGTGGCTTCTCTTGTTGCGGAGCACAGGCTCTAGGCGTGTGGGCTTCAGTAGTTGTGGCACGCAAGCTCAGTAGTTATGGCTTGCAGGCTGTAGAGCGCAGGCTCAGTAGTTGTGGCACACAGGCTTAGTTACTCCACAGCATGTGGGATCTTCCCAGACCAGGGATCAAACCCATGTCTCCTGCATTGGCAGACAGATTCTTTTCTTTTCTGTTTTTTTTTTAAGAGAAACAGGAACTCTCATTTATTGCTGGTGGGAATACAAAATAACACAGCCAGTTTGGTGGTTTTTTTACAACTTTAAACGTATTCTTACCATACAATCCAGCAGTCATACACTTTGGTATTTACCCAAATGAATTGAAAACTTACAGCGACACAAAAACCTCCATGCAAATGTTTATAGCAACTTTATTCATAATTGACAAAGCTTGGAAGCAACTATGATGTCCCTCAGTAGGTGAATGGATAAACTGTGATATATCTAGACAGTGGAATATTATTCAGTAGGCAGGCGGATTCTTTTTTTTTTTTTAATTAATTAATTTATTTTGGGCCGTGTTGGGTCTTCGCTTCTGTGCGAGGGCTTTCTCCAGTTGCGGCGAGCGGGGGCCACTCTTCATCGCGGTGCGCGGGCCTCTCACTGTTGTGGCCTCTCCCGTTGTGGAGCACGGGCTCCAGACGCGCAGGCTCAGCGGCCATGGCTCACGGGCCCAGCCGCTCCACGGCATGTGGGATCTTCCCGGACCGGGGCACGAACCCGTGTCCCCTGCATCGGCAGGCGGACTCTCAACCACTGCGCCACCAGGGAAGCCCAACATTTATAACTTATCTTCTCTTGTCTTAATGCTTTGACTAGAACCTGGAGAGCAACGTTCAGTAATAGTTGTGAAAGCAGGTAAATATTCTTGGTTTTGTTCTGACTTTAAGGTGAATGCCACTAGTATTTCACTATTAAGTATGATGATGGCAGTTGTTTTCTATATTCTTTATCAAGTTATAAAATTCTCCTGTCCCTAGCCTACTGAGAAAATATTTTTAAGGTACTACAAGCATAAGGTAAAATATTCAAATGGTACAAAATGGTATGTGAAGAGTTGCCCATTTGTATTCCCTAGTTTCCCAGTTCCCTTACCGAGAAGCAATTCCTATTAACAATTTTTAGGTGAACTACCAGAGATAAATTGATGCAAATATAAGCATATATGTGAATATGTTATTTTTTACACAAATAGTGGCATACTATAAACACTATTCTAAACCCCGATTTTTTTTGTTGATAAATCAGCTGTCAGTCATTTATTTGTAGGTAATCAATCTGCCTTTTCTTTTTGGCTCTTTTTCCCTACTTTCATTATAGAAAATTTCAAACATACAAGAGTAAAGAAAATAGTATACTGAATTCCCATGTACCTGTCACCTAGCTTCAGTAATTATTAACTCCTGGCCAATCTCGTTTCATCTATATTTCACTAACCCCTGCTCCTCCACCCACACAAGATTATTCTGAAGCAAATATCCCACATCATATTATTTCATCTCATCCATAAATATTTTGGTATGTATCTCTAAAATATAAGGACTTTTCTTAAACATTACAACAAAACCACCACCTCTAAAAACTTAACAATTCTTTAATGACATCAAATGTACAGTCATTGTTCAAATTTTCCTGATTGTCTCATAAATGTTTGTGTGTTTATTTTTACTTTGTTTGAATCAGGATCCAAATACAGGCTATACACTGCAATTGGTTGATATGTTTCTCAAATCTCTTAATCTATAGGTGCCCCTTCCTTCTCCCCCCCCTTTTTTTTTCTCCCATGGGATTTATTAGTTCAAGAAACTGGGTGGTTTGTCCTATAGCATTTTGCATAAAATGGATTTTAGTAATTGCATCCCTGTGGTAATGTTTCCCTGTTCCTTATATTTCCTGAATATTGATTAGAACTAGAGGCTTGATTAGATTTAGATTTAGGTTCTATTTTTTCCTCTATTGAGGGGCAAGAATATGTCATAGGTAGTATTGTATACTTCTATAAGTAGTATACTTCTAAAAGTCCCTTGTTTCTTTTAAGATTTCTTTGATCTTCTTAAGTCTCATTAAAATGTGTCTGGGTGGGGATTTCTTTCTTTGTTTTCTTTTTCCTGTTTGGGATTCCTGAGTTTTAAGATTGGCATTTTTCATCAATTCTCAGCTATTTCTTTTCAAATACTGCTGCTCTACTGTTTTCTCTTTCTTTGCCTGAACTCCAATTAGACATCACCTGTAAGTATGGGGTTTTTAAAACTAAGGCCGTAGGCCACGAGGGATCAGATGACTTCAGAGCAAAAGTCTGCTCTAGCAATTACCCAGTAGAGTTGTAATTGTTTCCTCTGCTTTACTGCCAGTGCGCCATATATGTGTATATGGACAGAGATATATATCTTCATACACACTTAAAATATGTCTTGAAATTCATTCCATGTCAGTATATAATTTACCTCATTTCTTTCTTTCTTTATTTTTTTTTAAGATTTTTTTTTGATGTGGACCATTTTTAAAGTCTTTATTGAATTTGTTACAATATTGCTTCTGTTTTAGTTTTTTAGCCACGAGGCATGTGGGATCTTAGCTCCCTGATCAGGGACTGAACCCACACCCCCTGTATTGGAAGGTGAAGTCTTAACCACTAGACCACCAGGGAAGTCCCCTCATTTCTTTCTTTTTATTGATTGAAGTATAACTTGCATATAGAAAAATGTACAAATCTGAAGTATATGTTTTTGTGTATGTATACATCTATGAAACCTCCCCCAAGTCAAAATGCAGAACATTTCCAGCACTACAGAGGCTAGCTCCTTGTGAACTCTCTCAGTCATTATTCAGTCCCAAGATTAACCACTTTCTGGCTTCTATAGTCATAGATTAGTTTTGCTTTTATTTGAGTTCCATATAAGTGGAATCATACAGAGTGTGTACTCTTTTGCATCTGGCTTCTTTCATTCAGCATCGTCTGTGAGCTTCATCTATTTTGAATATATCAGTAGTTTGTTCTTAGGAATTCCCTGGCGGCCTAGCGGTTAGGATTCCAGGCTTTCACTGCCGGGGGCCTGGGTTCAATTCCTGGTCAGGGAACTCAGATCCCTGCAAGCCACGCAGCGTGGCCAAAAAAAAAAAAAAAAAAAAAAAAATATATATATATATATATATATATATATATATATGTTCTTTTTCATTGCTGTGTAGAAGTCTGCTTTCTTAAAATGAACTTCCATTTTATGGATATATCATAATGTAGTTAACAAATCCTCTATTGATGGATATATAAATGGTTTTCAGTCTTTTGTTACTATAAATACTACTGCACTGCATGTGTTTATTCATGCATCTTTGCCAATATGTATATCAGTAGGATAAAATCCTAGATGTGTAAGTGCTAAGTGAAATATTATGTGCGTTATTAATTTTAATAGATTTTGCCAAATTGCCTTCCAAAGAGGATGTACTAATTTATAAGTCCACCAACAGTATATTTAAGGATGTGTTTCCCAACATCCTTGCCAACTATTAACAATTTTTTTTTATTGAGGTATAGTCGATTTATAATATTATATTAGTTTCAGGTATATAATAGTGATTCAAAATTTTTATAGATTGTCACATTTAAATTATAAAATATTGGATATATTCCCTGTGCTGTACAGTATATCCCTGTAGCTTATTTATTTTATACTTATTAATTTGTGCCTCTTAATCCCCTACCCCTATTTTGCCCTTTCTCCTCCCTCTTCCCACTAGTAACCACTAGTTTTGTCTCTGTATCTGTGAGTCTGTTTCTGTTTTCTCATATTCATTCATTTATTTGATGTTTTAGATTCCACATATAAGTGATAACATACAGTATTTACCTTTCTCTGTCTGACTTATTTCATTAGGCATAATACCCACCAGGTCCATCCATGTTGTTGCAAGTGGCAAAATTTCATTGTCTAACACATCTTCCTTATCCATTCATTTGTTGATGGACACGTAGCTTGCTTCTATATTATGGCTATTGTAAATAATGTTGCTATGAACATTGGGGTGCATGTATCTTTTCAAATTAGTGTTTTCGTTTTCTTTGGATATATGCCCGGGGTGGAATTGCTGGATTGTATGGTAGTTCTATTTTCAGTTTTTTGAGGAATCTCCATACTGTTTTCCACAGTGGCTGCACCAATTTACATTTCCACCAACAGTGTACTAGGGTTCTCTTTTCTCCATATCCTCGCCAACACTTGTTATTTGTTGTCTCTATGATGATAGCCATTCTGACAGGTGGTATCTCATTGTGGTTTTGATTTTGCATTTCTTTGATGACGAGCAGTGTTGAGTATCTGTTGAACCTCTGTATGTCTTCTTTGGAAAAATATCTGTTCAGGTCTTCTGCCCACTTTTTAATCATGTTGTTTGTTTTTTTGTATTGAGCTGTATGAGGTATTTATATATTGGGGATATTAACGCCTAATCAGTCATATCATTTGCAACTATTTTTTCCCATTCAGTTGGCTGCCTTTTTGTTTTCTCAATGGTTTCTTTGTTGTGCAAAAGCTTTTAAGTCTAATGAGGTCCCATTTGTTTATTTTTGCTTTTGTTTCCTTTGCCTTAGTTGACAGATCCAAAGAAATATTGCTACAATTTATGTCAAAGAGAGTTCTGCCTATGCTCTCTTCCAGGAGTTTTATGGTTTCTGGTCTTATATTTAAGTCTTTAATCCATTTTGAGTTTATTTTTGTATATGGTATTAGAGAATGTTCTACTTTCATTCTTTTACTTGTAGCTGTCCAATTTTCCCAGCACCACTTATTGAAGAGACTGTCTTTTCTCCATTGTATATTCTTGCCTCCTTTGTCATAGATTAATTGACCATAGGTGCATGGGTTTATTTATGGGCTCTCTATTCTGTTCCATTGATTTATTTGTCTGTTTTCATGCCATTACCATGCTGTTTTGATTATTATAGCTTTGTAGTATAGTCTGAAATCAGGTAGCATGATTCTTCCAGTTCTGTTCTTCTTTCTCAAAATTGTTTTGGCTATTTGGGATGTTTTGTTTTTCCATACAAATTTTAAAATTATGTGTTCTAGTTCTGTGAAAAATGCCATGGGTATTTTGTTAGGGATTGCACTGAATCTGTACATAATCTTGGATAGTATGGTCATTTTAACTATTAATTCTTCCAATCCATTGACACAGTATGTCTTTCCATCTGTTTATGTCATCTTCAATTTATTTCATCAGTGTCTTATAGTTTTCTGAGTGCAGGTCTTTTACCTCCTTAGTTAGATTTATTCCTAGGTATTTTCTTCTTTTTGATGCAATTGTAAATTGTATTGTTTCCTTAATTTCTCTTTCTGATAGTTTGTTGTTAGTGTATAGAAATGCAGCAGATTTCTGTATATTAATTTGGTATCCTGCAACTTTACCAAATTCATTTATGAGCTCTAGTAGTTTTCTGGTGGTGTCTTTAGGATTTTCTATGTATAGTATCATGCAATCTGTAAAAAATGACAATTTTCCTTCCTTTTCAATTTGGATGCCTTTTATTTCTTTTTCTTGTCAGATTGCTGTGGATAGGACTTCTAATACTGTGCTGATAAAAGTGGCAAGAGTGGGAATCCTTCTCTTATTCCTGATTTTAGAGGAAATGCTTTCTGCATTTCACCATTCAGTACGATGTTAGCTGTGGGCTTATGGCCTTTATTATGTTGAGGTATGTTCCCTCTATACCTACTTTTTTTTTTTTTTTGGCTGTGCTGCATGGCTCGTGGGATCTTAGTTCCCCGACCAGGGATTGAACCTGGGCGCTCGGCAGTGAAAGTGCAGAGTCCTGACCACTGGATTGCCATGGAATTCCCCTTTTTTTTTATATACCCACTTTTTGTGGAGAGTTTATTTTTATCATAAATGGATGTGGAATTTTATCAAAAGCTTTTTCTGCATCTTTTGAGATGATTATAAGATTTTTATTCTTCAGTTTGTTAATGTGGTGTATCACACTGATTGATTTGTGGATATTGAACCATCCTCACACACCTGGGATAAATCCCACTTGATCATGATGTATGATCCTCTAATGTATTGTTGGATTTGGTTGGCTAATATTTTGTTGAGGATATTTACATCTAAGTTCATCAATGATATTGGCCTATAATTCTCTTTTTTTGTGATATCCTTGTCTGGTTTTTGTATCAGGGTGATGCTGGCCTTGTAGAATGAATTCAGAAGTGTTCCTTCCACTGCAATTTTTTGGAATAGTTTGAGAAGGATAGGTATTAACTCTTCTTTAAATATTTGGTAGAATTCACCTGTGAAGCCATCTGGTCCTGGACTTTTGTTTTTTGGGAATTTTTTAAATTATTATTACTGATTCAGTTTCATTACTGGCAATTGGTCTGTTCATATTTTCTATTTCTTTGTGGTTCAGTCTTGGGAGAGTGTACATTTCTAGGAATGTTCTTCTAGGTTTCCATTTTATTGGCATATAGTTGTTTGTAGTAATCTCTTATGATCCTATTCGTTCCTGTGGTGTTGTTTTTTTGGTTTTTTTTTGGCTATGTTGGGTCGTCATTGCTGTGCACGGGCTTTCTCTAGTTGCGGTGAGCGGGGGTTACTCTTCGTTGTGGTGCGCGGGCTTCTCATTGCGGTGGCTTCTCTTGTTGCGGAGAATGGGCTCTAGGCATGTAGGCTTCAGTAGTTGTGGCACATGGGCTCAGTCATTGTGGCTTGCGGGCTCTTGAGCACAGGCTCAGTAGTTGTGGTGCACGGGCTTAGCTGTTCCACGGCATGTGGGATCTTCCCAGGCCAGGGCTCGAACCGGTGTCCCTCACATTGACAGGCAGATTCTTAACCACTGCACCATCAGGCATGCCCAGGACCCTTTTTTTTCTTGATGAGTCTGGCTAAAGGTTTATCAATTTCATTTATCTTTTCAAAGAACTAACTTTTTTTATGGCAAGTTTGTAGGGTACAATTTTATTTTTTTAATTTAAAAAATTTTTTAAATTTAATTTTATTTATTTTTTTATACAGCAGGTTCTTATTAGTTATCTATTTTATACATATTAGTGTATATATGTCAATCCCAATCTCCCAGTTCATCCCACCCCACCCCCACTTTCCTCCCTTTGTGTTCATATGTTTGTTCTCTACATCTGTGTCTCTATTTCTGCCTTGCAAACTGGTTCATCTGTACCATTTTTCTAGGTTCCATGTATATGCATTAATATATGATATTTGTTTTTCTCTTTCTGACTTACTTCACTCTGTATGACAGTCTCTAGGTCCATCCACATCTCTACAAATTACCCAATTTCGTTCTTTTTTATGGCTGAGTAATATTCCATTGTATATACGTACCACATCTTCTTTATCCATTCTTCTGTTGACAGGCATTTAGGTTGCTTCCATGACCTGGCTATTGTAAATAGTGCTACAATGAATATTGAAGTGCATGTGTCTTTTTGAATTATGGTTTTCTCTGGGTATATGCCCAGGAGTGGGATTGCTGGGTTATATGGTAATTCTATTTTTAGTTTTTTAAGGAACCTCCATACTGTTCTCCATAGTGGCTGTATCAATTTACATTCCCAGCAACAGTGCAAGAGGGTTTCCTTTTCTCCACACCCTCTCCAGCATCTGTTGTTTGTAGATTTTCTGATAATGCCCATTCTAACTGGTGTGAGGTGATACCTCATTGTAGTTTTTTATTTATTTATTTATTATTTGGTGCACCAGCTCCTTAGTTGCGGCACGTGTGCTCCTTTAGTTGTGGCATACAAACTCTTAGTTGCAGCATGCATGTGGGATCTAGTTTCCTGACCAGGGATCGAAGCCAGGCCCCCTGCATTGTCAGCGTGGAGTCTTAACCACTGCGCCACCAGGGAAGTCCCTCATTGTAGTTTTGATTTGCATTTCTCTAATAATTAGTGATGTTGAGCATCTTTTCATGTGCCTCTCCATCTGTGTGTCTTCTTTGGAGAGATGTCTATTTAGGTCTTCTGCCCATTTTTTGATTAGATTTTTTGTTTTTTTAAAATATTGAGCTGTATGAGCTGTTTATATATTTTTGAGATTAATCCTTTGTCCGTTGATTCATTTGCAAATATTTTCTCCCATTCTGAGGGTTGTCTTTTTGTCTTGTTTATAGTTTCCTTTGCTGTGCAAAAGCTTTTAAGTTTCATTAAGTCCCGTTTGTTTATTTTTGTTTTTATTCAAAGAACTCTTAGTTTCATTGATCTTTTCCATTGTTTTTTTTAGTCACTATTTCATTTATTTCTCTCTAATCTTTATGATTTCTTTCCTTCTACTAAATTTGGGTTTTGTTTGTTCTTATTTTTCTAGTTCATTTAGGTGTAAGATTTGGTTGTTTATTTGAGATTTTTCTCATTTCCTGAGGTAAGCTTGTATCACTATAAACTTCCCTCTTAGAACTACTTTTGCTGTGTCCCATAGATTTTGGATCATTGTGTTTTCATTTTCATTTGTCTCCAGGTATTGATATTTTAAAAATTTCTTCCTTGATTTTTCAGTGATCCATTGGTTTGTTTAGTAGCATATTGTTTAGTTTCCATGTGTTTGTGTTTTTTTGCAATTTTTTTTCTTGTAGTTGATTTCTAGACTCATAGTGTTGTGGTTGGAAAAGATACTTGATATGATTTCAGTTTTCTTAAATGTATTGAAACTTGTTTTGTGGCCTAGCATATGATCTCTTCTGGAGAATGTTCCATGTGCACTAGAAAAGAATGTATATTCCGCTGTTTTTGGATGGAATGTACTATATATATCTATTAAGTCCATTTAGACTAATGTTTCATTTAAGGCCAGAATTTTCTTACAGATTTTCTGTCTAGATGATCTGTCCATTGATGTAAGTGGAATGTTAAAATCACCTAGTACTGTGTTGCTGTCAATCTCTCCCTTTATGTCTGTTAATATTTGCTTTAGGTATTTAGGTTCTCCTATGTTTGGTGCATATATATTACAATTGTTGTATCTTGTTGGAATGATCCCTTAATCATGATGTAACATCCTTCTTTGTCTCTTGTACAGTCTTTGTTTTAAAGTCTATTTTGTCTGATATAAGTATTGCTACCCCAGCTTTCTTTTGATTTCCATTTGCATGAATACCTTTTTCCATCCCCTCACTTTCAGTCTGTGTGTGTCTTTAGATCTGAAGTGTGTCTCTTATAGGCAGTGTATATATGGGTCTTGTCTTTGTATCCATTCAGCCATGCTATGTCATTTTTTTAAAATATTTATTTATTTATTTATTTATTTGGCTGTGCTGGGTCTTAGTTGTGGCACGCGGGATCTAGTTCCCTTACCAGGGATCAAACCCAGCCCCTTGCATTGGGAGTGTGCAGAGTCTTAACCACTGGACCACCAGGGAAGTCCCCACTCTGTGTCTTTTGATTGAAGCATTTAGTCCATTTCCATTTAAAGTAATTATTGATAGGTATGTACCTATTTCTATTTTGTTAATTATTTGGGTGTTGTTTTCATAATTTTTTTTATCCTTTCTTCTTCTTTGGTTCTCTTCCCTTGTAATTTTATGACTATCTTTAGTGTTAGTTTGGATGATTCCTTTCTCTTTTTGTGTGTGTCTCTATTACAGATTTTCAGTTTGTGGTTACCATCAGGTATGTATATATATATATATATATATATATAATCCATGTACATACACATATATGTGATTACTTTAAGCTGCTTATCTCTTAATTTCAAATGCATTTTAACAGCCCTGCATTTTTACTCCCTTCTCCCTATTATTGCTTTTTTGATGTTGTATTTTACATCTTTTTGTCTTGTGTAGTCTTTAATGACTTACTGTGGATATAGATTACTTTAGTACTTTTATTTTAAAACTTTCCTACAGCTTTGTACATGGATGATTTACTACCTTTACTATATTTGTCTTTATCAGTGAGTTTTTCCCTTTAGTAATTTTCATGTTTCTAGCTGTGGCCTTTTCTTTTTCACTTAGAGAAGTCCCTTTAACATTTCTTGTAAAGCTGGCTTGGTAGTGCTGAATTCATTTAGCTTTTGCCTATCTGTAAAACTTTTGCTCTCTCCCTCAAATCTGAATGAAAGCCTTGCTGGGTAGAGTAGTCTTGGTCATAGGTTTTTCCTTTTCTTCACTTTAAATGTATTGTGCCACTCCCTTCTTGCATGAAAGGTCTCTGCTGAAAAGTTAGCTGATAGATTTATGGAAATTCCTTTGTATGGTATTTGTTACTTTTCCCTTGCTGCTTTTAATATTCTATCTTTATCTTTAATTTTTGCCATCTTAATTACAATGTGTCTTGGTGTGGTCCTCCTTGGGTTGATCCTGTTTAGGACCCTGTGCTTCCTGGACCTGGCTATCTGTTTCCTTTCCCTGGATAGGGAAGTTTTCAGCTATTATGTCTTCTAGATATGTTCTCTGTCCCTTTCTCGCTCTCTTCTCCTCCTGGGACCCCTGTAATGTGAATGTTAGTATGCTTGATGTTGTTTCAGAGGTCTCTTAAACTGTCCTCATTTCTTTTTATTCTTTTTTCTGTTCTGCTTCAGTGATTTCCCCTACTCTGTCTTCCAGCTTGCTGATCCATTCATCTGTATCATTTAGTCTACTGTTAATTCCTTTTAGTGTATTTTTCATTTCACTTATTGTATTCTTCATCTGTTTGGTTCTTCTTTATATTTTCTAACTCTTTGTTAAAAACTTCTAACTTCTCACTCTCTTCATCTATTCTTATCCCGAGTTCTTTGATCATCTTTACGATCAATACCTTGAACTCCTTATTGGGTAGATTGCCTATCTCCATTTCACTTAGTTTTTCTTCTGGGGTTTTATATTGTTCCTTCATCTGGAACATGTTCCTCTGTCACCTCATTCTGCCTAACTTGCTGTTTTTATTTCTATGTATCTGGGTGGTTGGTTATGTTTCCTAACCTTGGAGAAGTGGCCTTTTGTAGAAGACATCCTGTGTGTCCCAGCAGCACACCTCCCTGTTATCACCAGAGCTATATGCTCTAGGGGTGCCCCCTATATTGGCTGGGTGGGTCCTTCTGTTATGGTGGGCTGACTACTGTGGGTGGTCTCATAGGCATGGCTCACCCCTGGTTTGACCGGTTGTCAGGCCCTGCATTGCATGGAGGCTACCAGCTGCTAGTTGGCAGGGCCGGGTCATGAGATCCTGGCTGAGGGACCCTGGGGGGGTCCCAGACTAGTGCTTGCTCACTGGTGGGCAGAACCTTGTTCTAGGGTGGGTGGTTGTGTGACTGGAGTTCCTGGATCTAGTGTTGGCCTCCTGGTGAGTGGGGCTGGTTCCTGACATTGCTGGCTGCAGGTTCCCAGGTGTCCCAATGCTGGTACTGGCCCATTGGTGAATAGGGCTAGATCCTGGGGTGGCTGCCTGAGGAGTCCAAGGCATCTCAGAGCTGGTGCTGGCCTGCTAGTAGGTGTGGCTAGGGCCCAGGGGGTCCCAGGGCTAGTGCCAGCTCACTGGTATGTGGAGCCAGGTCTTGGTGTCTCCGGCTTCAGGGTCCTGTGTGTCCTGAAGCTGGTGTCAGCCCACTGGCATGGATTCCAGGGCCACTGGCTGAGGAGCCCAAGGTGTCCCAGAGCTGGAGTTGGCCTGCTGGTGGGAAGCGTCATGGTCTGTGGGGTTTCCAGGGCTACTCTCTGCCTGCTGGTGTTTCAGCTGGGTACTGACAAGGCAGGCTGTGGAGCTGTGGTGATCCTGGGGCTGGTGTCCACCCATTGGTTGGTGGGGTTTGAGTCCAGGAGATCTCGCCACTGGTGCCCACTCACCAGTGGGTGAAGCTGGGTCCTGGGGCTAGTGCCAGCCCACTGGTGGGTAGAACCAGGTCCTGGGGTCTCTGGCTGAAGGGCCCAGGGGTCCCAGAGCTGGGGTCTGACCACTGGTGGTTGAGGCCAGTTCTTGACATGGCTGCAGGGTCTGGGGTGTCCTGAAGCTTGTGTCAGCCCACTGGTGATTGAGGATGGATCTTAGAGCAGCTGGCTGAGGGCCTCAAGATGTCTCAGAGCTGGTGTTGGCCTGCTGGTGGGTAAGGGCGTGGCCCAGTGGGTCCCAGGGCTAGTGCCAGCCTGCTGGTGGGTGGTCTGAGTCCTGCCATAGCAGGCTGTGGGGCTGCAGTTGTCCTTGGGCAGGTGTCTGCCCACTGGTGGGTGAGGCTGGTTCCAAGGCTAGAGATTGCTCACTGGTGGGTGGGTCCAGGTACCAGGGTGTCCTAAGGCTGGTGCCTGCCCACTGGTGGGCAGAGCTGGGTCCTGCAGTCTCTAGCTACAGGGCCCTGGGGGTCCTGGGTCTAGTGCCTGTGCTCTGGTGTACGGGGCTGGGTCCTGGGCCCTCTGTTGATAGGGCTGTGTCCAGGGGAAGCTGTGGGCTCAGGGGGTCTTAAGGCAGCTTGCCTGATGGTGGGTGGGGCTGTCCCTGCCTGGCTAGTTGCTTGGCCTGAAGCATCCCAGTATGGGTGCCTATAGACTGGTGGGCAGGGGCAAGGCTGGGTCCCCAGGCTAATAAACTAGAGGGAGTATTCCAAAATGGCATTTGCCAGCACCAGTGTCTGTGTCCCCAGGGTGACCTCCAGTTGCCTCCTGCCTCTCTGGGAGACTCTCCAAGATCAGCAGGTGGGTCTGACCCAAGCTCCTTTCAAATTACTGCTGCAGCCCTGGGTCCTGGAGTGTGTGAGATTTTGTGTGCACCCTTTAAGAATGGAATCTCTCTGGGTTTCCCTGGTGGCGCAGTGGTTGAGAGTCCACCTGCCGATGCAGGGGACACGGGTTTGTGCCCCGGTCCGGGAAGATCCCACATGCTGCAGAGCGGCTGGGCCCGTGAGCCATGGCCACTGAACCTGCGCATCTGGAGCCTGTGCTCCACAATGGGAGAGGCCACAACAGTGAGAGGCCCACGTACTGCAAAGAAAAAAAAAAGAATGGAATCTCTGTCTCCCACAGCCTTCTGACTCCCCTGAAAGTAAGCCCCACTGGCCTTCAAAGCCAAACTTTCTGGGGCATCATCTTCCTGATGCTGGACATTTGGGCTGGGGAGCCTGATGTGGGGCTCAGACCCCTTTCTCCATGGGGAGAACCTCTGCAATTGTAATTATTCTCCCATCTGTGGGTTGCCCACCCTGGGGTGTGGGTCTTGACTATACTGTGACTCTGCCCATCCTACTCATCTCATTGTGGTTCTTTTTTTTTTTTTTTTTTTTTTTACAGTACGCGGGCCTCTCACTGTTGTGGCCTCTCCCGTTGCGGAGCACAGGCTCCGGACACACAGGCCCAGCGGCCATGGCTCACGGGCCCAGCCGCTCCGCGGCATGTGGGATCTTCCCAGACCGGGGCAGGAACCCGTGTCCCCTGCATCGGCAGGTGGACTCTCAACCACTGAGCCACCAGGGAAGCCTCATTGTGGTTCCTTTTTTATGTCTTTAGTTGTAGAAGATCTTTTCTGCTAGATTCTGGCCTTTCTCATCAATAGTTGCTCTGTAAATAGTTGTAATTTTGGTGTGGCTGTGAGAGGAAGTGAGCTCAGAGTCTTCCTACTATGCCATCTTGACCAATAAAACTATTAAAAAATATTTTTATCTTTGACAATCTGACAGGTAAAAAATAGAAACCTATAACTAATAAATATTTTTGTTTTTTAACTAAAAATACATGCACATAGTAAAAAACAACTCAAGCAATATAAAAGGATATACAATTAAAGTTATATATTACCCCTATTCCTTAGTTCCCTTGGTTCCCTTTCCAGAGAACCCCACTGTCAATTTCTTGCTTATCCTCCAGATATATTCTATGCAAACCATGGATATACAAGTATAAATGGGTATATATGTGTGTGTGCACATGCATTTGGATATCTATCTGTCTGGTTATTGATGAAAATGGGAGTTTATCATACTTTTTTCACTTAAAATATATCATATCCATATATCCATTTCTTCTCTCTTTTTGTCACAAATGGTAGCAGGCTATTCACTCTGCTTTTTTCACTTAATATATTTTTGAGATTGTGTCATATCAATACATTTATATCTGCCTTATTCTTTTGTATGGCTACATCATAATTTATTTAACCAGTCCCAGGCATTTTGGTTGTTTCCAATATCCTGTTATTACAAATGATCTCCCTGAACATACTTATTTGTTCACATGGGTCAGCATATTTTTAGGATAAATTCCTAGAAGTATGGTTGCTGTATCAAAGTATATAGTGGTTGATGTTATTCCCTGCCCAACATCCATTCCATATCTTCCCCATTGCTTAGCAGTCATAAAGTTTGAAGGGGGTAGAATTGATCTCACTCCCAGCTTCTGGAGGGGGTGCACCACACATGTAACCCAATCAGGGTAAGTTCATCCCCCATGTCTCAGTTATTGGTTCAAGCAACCCAGGCCTTAGCCAATCAATGCATACTATTGTCCTGTCAAGGGGAAATTTCAGGAATGGGCCAATGATGCAAGTCAGTGAAATGTTAGAGGATATTTTTTGAAGTATTTGGGGGAAGAAGGGTTTCTTTTTGTTTTTGTTTTTCTTTGCTCTTCTGAGAGAGAACAAAAGCCAGCTTTGTCTCTTCTTTTGGACAGTATGGTGTAGCTGATGTGAAGACTTCAAGTGCTGCAGCCCTTTTGCTCCCAAGAAGGGAGTCAGATTTACAGTGGAGCTCGCACTTTGGATGACTGAACTGACAGATGGAAGGAAATTAGGTCCCTGGTGATATTGTTGATCCACAAAATCAAACTAATTTCAGAGCTCACTCATCCCCTGGAATTTGCAGTTATTTGAACTGATAAATCCTCTTTATTTATTTATTTATTTATTTAGCGGTACGCGGGCCTACTCACTGTTGTGGCCTCTCCCGGTGCGGAGCACAGGCTCAGGACGCGCAGGCTCAGCGGCCATGGCTCACAGGCCTAGCCGCTCTGCGGCATGTGGGATCTTCCCGGACCGGGGCACGAACCCGTGTCCCCTGCATCCGCAGGTGGACTCTCAACCACTGTGCCACCAGGGAAGCCCTAAATCCTCTTTATTGTTTAAGCCTATTGGAGTTGGGTTTTCTGTTACTTACCAATAAAAAGGCATATGTACTTAAATTTTCTTTTCTTTTTTAAGAAATTTTTATTGGAGTATAGTTGATTTACAATGTTGTGTTAGTTTCAGGTGTACAGCAAAGTGATTCAGTTATACATGCATTCAAAAATATGGAACGCTTCACGAATTTGCATATCATCCTTGCGCAGGGGCCATGCTAATCTTTTGTATCGTTCCAATTTTACTATGTGTGCTGCCAAAGTGAGCACACTTTAAAATTTTTTGATAAGTTGCCTTACAAAAAATATACCAATTTACAATCCAACAACAGAATATGAGAGTGTTTCTCCACAGCCTCGCCAAAACAATATATTATCAAACTTTCTGATATTGCCATCTTTCTAGGAAAAGAGTGGTATCTTAACACAATCTTTTTATCATGAGTAGGGTTAAGCTTTTTTTGGTTTGTTTATTTTTTTTTGGCTGCGCTGTGTGGCATGTGTATCTTACTTCCCCAACCAGGGATTGAACACATTCCCCCTGCAGTGGAAGTGCAGAGTCCTAACCGCTGGACCACCAGGGAATTCCCTAAGCTTTCTAATATACTTAGAAGTCACATATATTTCTTTTGTGTGTGTGTGTGTGTGTGTGTGTGTGTGTGTGTGTGTGTGTGTATTGCTCATGTCCTTTGCCTAGTTTTCTATTTCTATTTTTTATTGCTTTGTAAAAGCTGTTTGTATTCTAGGTAAATCAGGCCTCTGTTATGTGAGTTGAAATATATTTTCTGAATTTCTCCTTTGGCCTT
Organism: Leucopleurus acutus; assembly: GCF_964270905.1. Classification (NCBI taxonomy): domain Eukaryota; kingdom Metazoa; phylum Chordata; class Mammalia; order Artiodactyla; family Delphinidae; genus Leucopleurus; species Leucopleurus acutus. The sequence continues at coordinate 60,816,225 of NC_139148.1, forward strand.
TGATTTTCTTTTTGCATTTTTTATGGCAAAAAATATGTAACAAAATTTACCATTTTAAAGTGTACAATTCATTGGCATTAAGTACATTCACAATGTTGTATAATCTTCACCACTATTTATTTCTAGAACTTTTTCATCATCCCAAAGAGAAACTCTGTACCTATTAAACAGTAATTCTCCATTGTCCCTTCCCAACAGCCGTGGTAAACTCTATTCTACTTTTTGTCTTTTTTTAATATAAATTTATTTATCTTTATTTTTGTCTGCGTTGGGTCTTCGTTGCTGCGTGTGGGCTTTCTCTAGCTGAGGCGAGCGGGGGCTACTCTTGGTTGCAGTGCGCGGGCTTCTCATTGCAGTGGCTTCTCTTGTTGTGGAGCACAGGCTCTAGGTGTGCAGGCTTCAGTAGTTGTGGCACGTGGGCTCAGTAGTTGTGGCTTGCAGGCTCTAGAGTGCAGGCTCAGTAGTTGTGGTGCATGGGCTTAGTTGTTCCACGGCATGTGGGATCTTCCCGGACCAGGGCTTGAACCCATGTACCCTGCCTTGGCAGGCAGATTCCTAACCACTGCGCCACCAGGGAAGCCCCCTTTTTGTCTTTATGAATTTTCCTATTGTACGTACCTTATATGAGTGTAATTGTACAATATTTGAACTTTTCTGTCTTATTTCATTTAGCATAATGTTTTCAAGATTCATATTTATTGTAGCATATATCAGAATGTCATTCCTTTTTATGGCTGAATAATATTCCATTGCATGTATATACCAAATTTTATTTATCCATTCATCTGTTGATGGACACTTGGGTCATTTCTACCTTTTGGCTATCGTGAATAATGCTGCTGTGAACATTGGTGTACAAGTATCTGTTTGTGTCCTTGCTTTCAATTTCTTTGGGAGTGGAGTTTTTGTATCATATGGTAATTCTATGTTTAACTTTCTGAGAAACCACCAAACTATTTCCCACAGTAGCTGCAAACATTTTTACCTTTCCACCAGCAATGTACAAAAGTTCCAATTTCCTTTTTAAAAAAAATTTATTTTTTTAAAAATAAATAAACAATTTTTATTTTTTTAAATAATTTTTATTTTTTAAAATAAAATAAAAAAAAATTTTTAAATTTTTAAAAAAATTTTAAAAAGAATTTTTATTTTTTAAAATAAAATAAACAATCTCCAACAAGCTTGGAGATTGTTGTTGTTGTTATTGTTTTCAGATTCCACATATGAGAGAGATCATATGGTATTTGTCTTTCTCTGTATGACTTATTTCACTTAGCATAATGCCCTCGAGATCCATCCATGTTGTTGCAAATTGCAAGATTTCATTCTTTTTAATGACTGAATAATATATATTTATTTATCCATTCATCCATTGATAGTTACATTGTTTCCATATCTGAGCTATTGTAAATAATGCTGCAATGAACATGGGGGTGCATACATCTTTTCAAATTAGTATTTTTGGGTTTTTTTGGATAAATACCCAGAAGTGGAACTGCTGGATCATATGGTAGTCCTATTTTTAATTTTTTGAGGAACCTCCATACTGTTTTACATAGTGGTTGCATCAATTTACATTCCTACCAACAGTGCACAAGTGTTCCCTTTTCTCCACATCTTTGCCAACAATTGTTATTTCTTGGGTTTTTTGTGTGTGTTTGTTTTTTTATTTGTAATAGTCATTTTAACAAGTGTGAGGTGATATCTCATTGTGGTTTTGATTTGCATTTCTGTGATGATTAATGATGTTGATCATCTTTTCATGTACCTGTTAGTCATCTGTATGTGTTCTCTGGAGAAATGTCTTGTTCAGATCTTCTGCCCAGATTGTCTTTTGTTTTGCTATTGAGTTGTATGAGTTCTTTGTATTTTTCAGATGTATGATTTGTAATTATTTTCTCCATTCAATAGGATGCCTTTTCATTTTGTTGATAATTTCCTTTGCTGTGCACAAGCTTTTTAGCTTGATGTAGTCCCACTTGTTGATTTTTGCCTTTGTTGCTTTTGCTTTTGCTGTCAGATTCAAAAATTCATCACCAAGACCAATGTCAAGGAGCTTACCACGCATATTTTCTTCTGGATGTTTTATGGTTTCAGGTCTTACGTTTAAGTCTTAACCATTTTGAGTTAATTTTTGTGTATGGTGTAAGATAGTGGTTTAGTTTCATTCTTTTGCATGTGGCTGTCCAGTTTTCCCAACACCATTTATTGAAGATACTGTCCTTTCTTCATTGTATATTCTTGTCTCCTTTGTCATAAATTGACTAGAGTTCCAGTTTCTTCACATCCTCAGCAACACTTGTTATTTTCCATTTTTTATCATAGCCATCCTAATAAGTATGAAGTTGTATCACATTGTAATTTTGATTTGCATTTCCCTAATGATGTGTTGAGCATATTTTCATGTGTTTATTGGCCATTTGTATATATCCTCTTTGAAAAAATATCTATTCAAGCTCTTTGCCCATCTTTTTTTTTTTTTTAATATTTATTTATTTGGCTGTGCCGGGTCTTAGTTGCAGCATGCGGGATCTTTGTTGCCACGTGCGAGATCTTTAGTTGCGGCACGCGGGATCTTTAGTTGTGGCATGAGGGATCTAGTTCCCTGACCAGGGATTGAATCCGGGCCCCCTGCATTGGGAGCCTGGAGTCTTAAGCACTGGACCACCTGGGAGGTCCGTTTGCCCATCTTTGAATTGGGCTGTTTGTTTTTTTGTTCTGAGTTGTGGGAGTTCTTTTTCTATTCTGGATATTATTCCCTTATCAGATATATGATTTGAAAATATTTTCTCCCATTCCATACATTATCTTTTCACTTCCTCGATAGTATCCTTTGATGCACAAAAGATTTTAATTTTGATACATTCCAATTATCTATTTTGTTGTTGTTGTTGCCTGTGCTTTTGTTGAAAAGCCTGTCAATTTCCTATTGAATCTTCTGGCACCTTGTTGATAATCAATTAACTATATATGTGAAAGTTTATTTCTGGGCTGTATGTTCTATTCCATTGATCTATATTTCTTTCCTTATGCCAGTACCACACGTCTTGACTACTGTAGCTTTGTAGTAGTTGGTAGTTTTGAAATATGGAAGTGTGAGTCCTCCAACTTTGTTATTTTTTCAAGACTGTTGTGGCCATTCAGGGTCCCTTCAGATTCCAAATGAATTTTAGAATGGATTTTTCTATTTCTGCAAAAAATTCCATTGGAATTTTGATCAGGATTGTACTGAATCTGTAGATCACTTTTTTCCCTACAACTGTGTGTGTATGTGTGTATACATACATATAGATATAATTTATTGAGATGATCATGTGATTTTTAAACCCTTTATTATGTTAATATCATATATCACATTGATTGATTTGCATATGTTGAACCATCCTTGCATCCCAGGGATAAATCCCACTTGGCCATTGTATATGATCCCTTTAATGTGCTGTTGAAATAAGTTTGCTAGTATTTTGTTGGGGACTTTTGCATCCATGTTCATCAGGGATGTTGGCCTGTAGTTTTCTTTTCTTGTGGTGTCTTTGTCTTGCTTTGGTATCAGGGTGATGCTGGCCTCATAGAGTGAGTTATGAAGTATTTCCTCCTCTTCAATTTTTTAGAAGAGAATGAGAAGTACTGGTATTAATTCTTCTTTAAATGTTTGATTGAATTCACCAGTGAAGCCATCTAATCCTGAGTGTTTCTTTGTTGGGAAGTCTTCAATTACTGACTAAATCTCCTTACTAGTTATAGGTCTTTTCAGATTTTCTATTTCTTTACGGGCCATTTTTGGTAGATTGTCTGTGAAAGGGACATACTCATTTACTCTACTCATAGAATACTTCTGTATTCCAAATGTGTGAGTGTTTTTCCCACACCAAGAAATTCTCCAGATCTCAGCGGACACCAACTGGGTGTTCTATAGTTTAACTCAATTCTGACACTATCTAACTGGAGATAGCATCAGATCCCACAATTTAAGTGCTCAGTCCCACAAGTGTGCCCCCACTTCAGATGCCAATTGCAAGTCCAGGTTGTCATTTGTGTTTCTGACTAAGCAGCTACATATTGGAGGTTCCCACAACCCCCTTCTTGAGTTTGATAACTTGCTAGAATGGCTCACCGAACTCAGGAAAACAGTTTACTTACTAGATTACTGGTTTGTTATAAAAGGATAAAAATCAGAAATAGCCAGATGGAAGAGATACATAAAGTTATGGGGGAAGGAGTGCAGAGCTTCCATGACTCCTCTGGGTGCGATACCCTCTCAGTACCTCCACATGTTCATCAATCTGGAAGCTCTCCAAACTCCTTCGGTTAGGATATTTCTGGGAGTGCCTGTTTGATATGCATGTTTGATTCAATCATTGGCCATTGGTGATTACATCAATCTCCAGCCCCTCTCCCTTGGAGGTCAGGGGATGGGGCTGAAAGTTCCAATCCTCTAATCACATGGTTGGTTCCCCTGGCTATCACCTCCCATCCTGAGGCTATCCAGAAGCCCTGAGCCAGCATCCATCTGGTTTATAGTCTTGTTCAAGTCTTCTGTTTCTGCATTGATCTGTCTGGTTGCTTGGCTGATCAAGTTGTCCTTGTTCCTTTTTTCCCTCTAATTCTAGTTCTTATTTCTAGTCAATGAGTAATAACCCCTATATTAAAAACATATTTAAACTTACACTTTTTCTGTACATAGCAATAATTATTTAGTACCTATAGTTCTCCCCTCATATTTCTTTCCCACCTCTAATGTTTTTGTAAAATTAGTTGAAATTTTGGTTCTAGGCTTATTAAAATTCTTGGCTACATTATACCTTTTATTTTAGGAATCCTTTTTTTTTCTTTTTAAATTTTTTTTAGCAATCCTTTCTTAACTATTGTACAACAGTCAAAACCATATTATCAGAAATTATTTATTTTAGTGTTATTTACTTTTATGAATATTTACATAGTTTCAAAATTTCAAACGTTTTAAGAGGATATACAATTTAAAAATCTCCTTCTCACTCTTGTTCCCAAGCCATACAGGTTCTCCTTCTAGGAAACAACTAAAGTTATCAGTTTCTTGAGAATCTTTTCAGAGATATTCTATGCATATACAAGCAAACATTCATGGTCTTTCTTTTAATTTTTTTCTTATCCAAATGATAGCATACCATCCACATGTTCTGAATCTTGCTTTTGTCTTAACGATATATCTTGGAGGTCATACCAAATTATGCATTTTTAAACCTTTCATTGTGGAAATTTTCAAACATGTACAAAGAAGAGAGAATAGTATAATGAGCCCCGATGAACCCATCACCCATTTCAATAATAACGAACACTCTGTTATTATTGTCTTATTTATCCCTCGCATTTATTATCATTAATATTATTATTATTAAAACTTTGCTGGAGTATTTTAAAGCATATCCTAGATATATCATTTCACTTTTAAATATTTTGGCTCATATCTTTAAAAGATAAAGACTTAAATACAACCACAATAACATTATCACACTCAATAAAATGTATAATTTCTCAATATCATCTAATACCTAGTCTGTATTTAGTTTTCCTTTAGTAGCTCAAAAATGTTTTACTTTGCAGCTGTCAACCTTCAGATTTTTTAAAATTAATTAATTAATTAATTTGACTGCCGTTGGGTCTTCGTTGCTGCGCACGGGCTTCCTCTAGTTGCAGCAAGCAGGGGCTACTCTTTGTTGCGGTGCTCAGGTTTCTTATCGTGGTGGCTTCTCTTGTTGTGGAGCACGGGCTCTAGATGCGTGGGCTTCATTAGTTGCAGCACGCAGGCTCAGTAGTTGTGGCTCATGGGCTCTAGAGCACAGGCTCAGTAGTTGTGGCGCACGGGCTTAGTTGTTCCATGGCATGTGGGATCTTCCCAGACCAGGGCTCGAATCTGTGTCCCCTGCATTGGCAGGCGGATTCTTAACCACTGTGCCACCAGGGAAGCCCCATCCTTCAGATATTTTTATTGACAATTTCGGAAGCTCTGCCACTCCCACTCCTTGTTTCCCTTAAGCTCTTTTTCCTATTTGACACTGTTGGCTATTCCTCATAACTTTTAAAGCTATTCTGCATGTTCTTCTGTTCTAAATCCTTTTTTATTTTTTCTTGGCTCCTCTACTTCCTCCTACCTGTACCCTTGAGACCCAATGTTGAACTCTTCTCTTTTTCTTTAACTTTCCTTTTCAGGTAACTAATCTACATTACTGTTTCAACTATCACCTTTGCTTGAAACTAATATAATACTGTCAATCAACTATACATCAATTTAAAAATAAACATCACCTTTGTTAATGACTAAAATCTTCATCTCTAGCCCAGGCCTCTCATCCAAACTCCAGTTCTCTATTTCTAACTGCCTACAGGACACTTCTGCATGAAAGCCCTATTGTAAACTCAAACTGAAAATATCTAAAATTGAGCTTACTATTTCCCCCATGCCAAGTAATTCTCTTCGTTTCCTCCTTTCTGATAATGGATATTTCATTCTCCCTGTTCCTAAGCTTAATATCCTAATTATTTCTAACCTGTGTTTCTCTTTCATTCCCCTTATTCAGTTAGTTACCAAGTTCTATTGATTCTTTCCTTGTAGTGACTCTAGCTTCTCTCCAGTCTCACTGTTATTCTCCAAAATCTAATCTCAGACCTTCATAGGTAACTTAGCTACCATTTAGCATTATGCTGGAAGTCTTGACCAATGCCATGAAATGAGAAATCAAAATAAGAGGTATAAATACTGGCAAGGCAAAGACAAAACTGTCAGGACTTCCCTGGTGGTGCAGTGGTTAAGACTCCACGCTCCCAATGCAGGGGGCCCGGGTTGATCCCTGGTCAGGGAACTAGATCCCACATGCCACAACTAAGAAGCCTGCATGCTGCAACTAAGGAGCTAGCGAGCTGCAACTAAGGAGCCCACCTGGTGCAACCAAATAAATAAATATTAAGAAAAAGACAAAACTGTCATTATTTCCAGTTGATACGAAAATCCAAGAGAGTCAACCTACAAGTTATTAAAAAAGAAATATTTACATGCAAGATGGCCACTTATAAAATATATCTAAATCAATAACTTTCTATATAAGCAATAACTAAGTAGAAAATGAAATTTCATTCACAACAGTAACAAAAGCTATAAAATATATAAGAATATAGGCAATGTTCTCATATAGGAGAGGATAAAAAAAGCACTAAGCATAAAAGAAAAATTTGATTGGACATCATCAAAATTAACTTCTGCTATTTCATTTAAGAAAATGAAAGGCAAGCCACAGAGTGGGAGAAAATATTCACAATACCTATTCTGATAAAGGATTTGTATCCAGAATATATAAAGAGCTTTTACAACTCCAAATAAGAAAACAACCTAATAGCAAAATAGGCAAAAGATTTGAACAGACACTACACCAGGAAAGATGTATCAATAGCAATTAAGTAAATGAAAAGCTGCTCAAGTCATTGGGCATCAGGGAAATGCATGTGAAATACCACTATATATACCCACTAGAATTGCTAAATTAAAAAGACAATACTAAGTGATGGTGAAGATGTGGAGCACCGGGACTCTCATACATTAGAATTTTAAATGGTACAACCACTTTGCTGTACTATTTGATAGTTTTTTAAAATGTTAAACATACAAAGTTAAACATACACCTACCCAATGACCCAACAATTCCACTCTTAGGTATCCCTCAAGAGAAATGAAAACATATGTCCACAAAAAGACTGATTGATGAAAGAAATGTTCAAATATTGAGGTATGGGGAAGTCATTCTGGCTTGAGTTAACTTGAATTTTATGCACACAGCCTGTTTGTGGCCTAACAAACATAGATTGTAACTCTGCTTTAGTTATTAAAGAAAAGGATGCATTGACCAGAAGTAAACAATGTCCATGTTAAAAATAAAGATTAAATGCCTCCCTTCCTGAGATGCCAATACTGATACTCCTTCCATGATAAGACTCCCTTCCCAGGTGCCAAGGCCAGTACTGACTCGCTGTGCACATGCTGACTTGGTTTTTGGTTTGTTTTTGGAAACCTTGAAAGAATGTATCTATGACTTGTTTGATGTTCTTTGCTCTGACCAGATACAAAATTGTGATGAAAACCATGCTTATCTGGAGCAGTTCTTCAGGGTTATCTGAGAGGCTGTCTTCTGGGCTACAGTCCTCAGTTTGGCTCAAATAAAACTCTTTTCTCTTCCTATTATAGATTATTTTTTATTTTCGTCAACAAGACTTATATACAATATTCATAGCAACTTTATCCATAATGGCCCCAAACTAGAAAAGAATTGCTATATATCCTTGCGATTGAATGCTACTAAGCAATAAAAGGGAATGAACTACTGTTATGCCCCACAACATGAATAAATCTCAGAAATATTATGCTGAGAAAATAATTAGCAGCTCATGGTTTTTGAAAAATCAAAATACTTATACAAGTTAAGAAGGTAACTATCAAGCTATCATATACAATGTGATGAAAGAAATTTTCACATATTGAGGTATGAGGGAAGTCATTCTGGCTTATACATGATTTAACTTGAATTTTATGCTAGCTAAAACAACCTGCTTGTGGCCTATGAAACATACATCGTACACCTGCTGTAATTACTAAAGAAAAGGGTACACTGACCAGAAATAATGTCCATATTAAAAATAAAGATTAAATGCCTCCCTTTTGGGATACCAGTGCTAGTACTCCTTTGATGATAAGACTCCCTTCCCAGGTGCCAGGGCCATAGAGACTCACTGTGTATGTACTGATCTGCTTTTTTTTGAAACTCTGAAGGAATGTATCCCTGACTTATTTGATGTTCTTTGTTCTGACAAGATATAAAACTGTGCTGAAAACCATGCTTCTCTGGAGCAGTTGCTCAGTTATCTGAGATATCCTATTCCAAAAAAAAAAAAAAAAAAAAAGGACACAAAAGAGTAAATGCTCTGATTCCATTTATATGAAGTTCTAGAAAGGTATAATTAATCTTCAGTGACAGCAAGCAGAACAGTGGTCCTCTGGGGCTAGGGGTGGTAAGGATTGACTACAAAGGGGTACAAGGGAACTATTTGGGGGTGATGAAAATGTATGTCTTGATTGTGGTAGTAATTACATGGTACATACATTTGTCAGAAGTCATCAAGCTATAAACTTAAAATGAGCTTATTTAGTGGTATATAAATTATACCTCTATATATTTGATTTAAAAAGAAAAAATATAATTTGGCAATAGAAAGGGATGAAATACTGATACATGCTACATTGTGGATGAAACTCAAGAACATTACGCTAAGTGGAAGAAACCAAATACAAAAAGATGATATACTGTGTGATCCCATTCATGTCAAATGGTCAGGAAAGACAACTTTATAGAGACAAGTGGATTAGTGGTTGTTGCCTGGGGGTTGGGAACAGGGAGTGACTGTAACTGGGCATGAAGGATCTTTTTGGGGTGACAGAAATGTTTTAAAACCAGACATGAAAAAAAATTTAAAAATCAGATTGTGATGATAGTAGCACAATGTTGTAAATTTACTAAAAATCATTTAATTGTATACTTAAAGTGAATGAATTTATGGTATGTAAATTGTATTTCAATAAAGCTGTTTTAAAAAGATAATTGACCATATGGTCCAGCAATCACGCTCCTTGGTGTCTATCCAAATGAGTTGAAAACTTATGTTTGCACAAAAACCTGCACTTAGATGTTTATAGTGCTTTATTCATAATTGCCAAATCTTGGAAGCAACCAAGATGTCCTTCAGTGGGTAGATGGATAAACTGTGGTACATCCAGACAATGAAATATTATTCAGCACTAAAAAGAAATGAGCTATCAAGCCAGGAAAAGACATGGAGGAACCTCAAATACACATTACTAAGTGAAAGAAGCCAATCTGAAAAGGCTACATATGGTATGATTCCAACTAAGGCAAAGCTATGGAGAAAATAAAAAGGTCAGTAGTTGTCAGATACTGGGGGGAGAGGGGAATGAATAGGTGGACCACAGAGGATTTTTAGGGCAGTGAAACTATTCTGTACGATACTATAATGGTGAATACATGTCATCATACAGTTGTCAAAACTCATAGAATGTACACCACCAAGAGTGAACTCTAATGCAAACTGGACTTTGGGTAGTAATAATGTATCAGTGTAGGTTTATCAATTGTAAAAACTGTACCACTCTAGTGTAGGATGTTGATCATGGGGGAGGTTGTACATGTGAGAGGGCAGGGAATATATGGGAACTCTCTATTTTCAGCTCAATTTTGATTTGAATTTAAAACTACTCTGAAAAATAAACTCTATTTTTAAAAAAGAAGAAATGAGCTATAAAGCCATGAAAAGCCACGGATGAAATTCAAATGCATATTACTAAGTGAAAGAAGCCAATTTGAAAAGGCTAAAGATTGATTACAACTATATAGCATTCTAGAAAAGGCAAAACTAAGAGACAGTAAAAAGATCAGTGGCTGCCAGGGGTTAGGAGGGAGGGAGGGATGCATAGGCAGGCCACAGAGGATTTTTAGGGCAGTGAAACTATTCTGTATAATACTATAATGGTGAATACATTTGTTAAAACTCGTAGAATGCACAACTCCAAGAATAAATCCTAAGGTAAACTGTGGACTTTGGATGATAATGATGTGCCAATGTAGGTTTGTTGATTGTAACAGACATATCATGGGAACTCTCTACCTTCCGCTCAATTTTGCTGTGACCCTGAAACTGCTCTAAATAATGCAGTATTAAAAAGTAACTATTTAGGGCTTCCCTGGTGGCACAGTGGTTAAGAATCCGCCTGCCAATGCAGGGGACACGGGTTCAAGCCCTGGTCGGGGAAGATCCTACATGCCACGGAGCAACGAAGCCTGTGCGCCACAACTACTGAGCCTGCGCTCTAGAGCCCGCGAGCCACAACTACTGAGCCCACGTGCCACAACTACTGAAGCCAGGGCGCCTAGAGCCTGTGCTCTGCAACAAGAGAAGCCACCACAATGAGAAGCTGGTGCACCGCAATGAAGAGTAGCACTGGCTCGCTGCAACTAGAGAAAGGCCGAGCACAGCAATGAAGACCCAATGCAGCCAAAAACAATAAAATAAAAAAAAGTAACTGTTTAAACAAAAATAATAACAATGTATCATGAGATAAAAGTAGAATGCATAACGAGCGGTCCAGGAAGAGAGAATGGAAGTATAATAATGTAAGGTTCTTATACTGTTTGTGAAGTGGTATAATAAACACTTAAAGGTAAACTGATAACTTATAGATGTACACTATCAACCTTTAAGCAACCACTAAAATAAAAAAACAAAGAGGTATAGCTAGGGACTTCCCTGATGGCCCAGTGGTTAAGACTCCATGCTTCCAATGCAGGGGGCGTGAGCTTGATCCCTGGTTGGGGAACTAAGATCCCACATGCCGCTCGATGTGGCCCCCCCCCCAAAAAGGGGGAGGGTATAGCCAATAAGCCAACAAAGGAGATTAAATGGAATAAAAATAATATTGATTAATCCAAAAGAAGGCAGAAAAAGAGAACAAAGAAGAGATGGGGCAAATAGAAAACAAATAGCAAGATGACAGACTCAAACCTAACAATCACAAATCAACAATCACGTTAAATGTAGATGGTCTAAACACCCCAGTTACAGGGTAAAGATGATCAGATTGGGTAAAAAAAGCAAGACCCAACCGTATGCTTCCTACAAAAAATACTCCTTAAATACAAAGACACAAATAGGTTAAAAGTAAAAGTATGTAAAAAAAAAGATGTACCATGATAACACTAGTCAAAAGAAAGCTGGAGGGGCTATATTAATATTGGACAAAGTAGATTTCAGAGCAAAGATACCATGAATAAAGAAGGTAATTTCATAATGATAGAGGGGTCAATTAATGAAGAGGACATAACAATTCTAAACGCTTGTGCATCTAATATAAGACCTACAAAATATGTGAATCATGGACTTCCCTGGTTGTCCAGTGGTTATGACTCTGCGCTTCCACTGCAGGGGGTGCGGGTTCGATCCCTGGTCCGGGAACTAAGATCTCACATGTTGCGTGGCATGGCAAAAAAAAAAAAAAAAAAAAAAAATCCATGAATCAAAAACTGATAAACTTGCAAAGAGAAATAAACAAATCCACAATTCAAGTCAGAGATTTCAATACTCTTAATAACTGATAGAATGAGTAGGCATAAAATGAGCAAGGATATAGAAGTAAATAACACTATCAACCAAATTGACCTGGTTGACATTTATAGAACAGTCCACCCAATAGCAGCAAAGTACACATTCTTGTCAAGTGTACATGGAGTATTTACCAGGATAGGCTATATTCTAGGCCACAAAACAAGTCTCAATGAATTTGAAAGGATTCAAGTCACACAAAATATGAATAATGGAATTTAAATTACCTATCAATAACAGAAACATCTCTGGAAAATCCTCAAATATTTGAAAACTAATCCACTTCTAGACAACACATGGGACAAAGAAGAAATCAAAAAAGAAATTAGAACATATTTTGAACTGAATGAAAATGAAACCACACCATATAATTCATGACATTCTGCTGAAACAATAGTTACAGGGTAATTTTTAAGCACTAAACACCTATATCAGAACAGAAGGAAGTCTCAAAACAATAGCTTCAGCTTTCACTTCAGTAAAAAGAAGAGCAAATAAAACTCAAAGAACAAAAATAATGAAGATCAAAGTGGAAATCAGTGAGATAGAAAACAAACAATAGAGAAAAATCAACAAAACCATATTCTTGTACACCAGTGTTCATTGCAGCATTATTCACAATAGTCAAAAGTTGGAAACAATCCAAATGTCCATCAATAGATGAATAGTAGCTAGACAAGTCGAATTCATGGAGACAGAAAGTGGATTAGAGGTTGGTTTTCAGGGGCTGTGGGAAGAGGGGAATGAGCAGCTATTGCTTAGTGGGTACAGAGTTTCTATTCGGGGTGATGAAAAAGTTTCAGAAATAGACAAGGGTGATGGTTCCACAACATTGCGAATGTACTTAACGCCACTGGATTGTACACTTAAAAATGGTTGAAATGGCGAATTTTGTTATATATATTTACTACTATTTTTAAAAATTAATAATGTAATATATCAAAAACTATTGAATTGTACAATTTAAGTGAGTGAATTGTATGGTATGTGAATTTATATCTCAATAAAGCTGTTAAAAAAAGTGCATACTGTATGATTTCATTTATATAAAACTCTAGAAAATGCAAACTAATATATGGTGACAGCTACCTTAACTCACTACCACATTTTCTTTTATCGCCTCCGTTTTTACTAACACTTTTTCGGTTCCCTGACTGCCTCTTTATGTTACTATTTGTCTTGAGGAGAAAACAGCGGTCCGGGGAGGAGGAAGCGGCCTCACTTTGTCACGGGAAATGTGAAGCTCGGGGACCTCCGAACCGAGGAACTGGGACCCCAGAGATCCTTGATTACCCAAAGGTGTAGTTTAGAAGCCAACGACTTGCAGAGCACGCGGCGGGCGCTAGAACTCCATTTCCCAGGAGGTCGCGGGGCACCGGAGGGAGACTGCGTCCGACGACGGGGGCGGGACTCGGTAGCTGCCCGGATGTGGCGCCGAGCCCGCCGAGCCTGCCCAGCCCAGCGAAAGACGCCTGGGAGGCTCTGCCAGCTGCGGTTGAACAGCGCGGGAGGACGACTAGTTTGCCGGGTAATCCTTATGGAGAACCACCCCCCCCAGGAGGCCCCCTCATCCGCTCTTTTCTCTTCGAGTCTCCCCATCCCCGGGACGGTTACCTTAGTATATGAGCCACTCCTTGGATGGAAGGGATTTGAGAGTGGGATGAGTTGTATGTATAGCGGGGGAGATCGAGCCAGCTCTTCCTATTTGTGAATCCGACGTGAGGCACCTCTCTGTCCCAGGCTCACGAGTCCATCTGAAGTCCCAGAACCAAGGACCCTCGGTGGAAAGGATGTGAGGGAAAGGCCGAGCGGGCTTGCGGTGGCTATCGATGGGTCACTAGAATTGCCTCTCTGGTTAAGTTTCCAAGCGCAGGATAGTCTTCCCTGGCTCCGGGTTGGGGAGTGTTCACATGGCTTCCTTCGCCCTGGGGTGTCTTTGACTGGACTTGAACCAAAAAGTCAGTCTTCAATGTGAAAAAGCTTCCCGGATTTAGTAGATAACTAAGTTGCAGAAAGTAGTGAATAAAAATGAGGGTCTTCTGCTGAATTGTCTTAGTTTCAGAAAGTTAGAGTGATTTCAAGTGGGTTTGACTTTTGGAAAGGGTGAGACTTGGGGGGAGAATGTGCTAGAAATAGTAATACTCTGAGCTACATTCTTGTCTTTACTGCTACTGGGTCTTTTTTTAAAATTTATTTATTTTTGGCTGCATTGGGTCTTCGTTGCTGCGCACGGGCTTTCTCTAGTTGCGGGAGCGGGGGCTACTCTTCGTTGGGGTGCGCGGGCTTCTCATTGCAGTGGCTTCTCTTGTTGCGGAGCACGGGCTCTAGGCGCCCCGGCTTCAGCAGTTGTGGCACACCGGCTTAGTTGCTCCGCGGCATGTGGGGTCTTCCCGGACCAGAGCTCAAACCCGTGCCCCTGCATTGGCAGGCGGATTCTTAACCACTGCGCCACCAGGGAAGTCCAGTTATGGGGTCTTTTATGTTGTGCCTCTAACCTAGGAGAAAAGTGACTGCTGGGAAATGTACATGTGAAGAAGGATGCTTTGTCAGATGAGAATGGAAGATTTAGAAGAAACTGTAATTCCAAGGTTAAAAGTGAATGCCTTCTGAGGTGTTGGTCTCTGCAGCTCCAGGCCTCTTCCAATTTCCAATCCTAGAGGCATATGTAATGATCTCTGAGCTGAGGTGATGTCTACTTTACAGTGCTACTATGAAGCTTAAATAAGATATGTGAAAGTATTTTACACAATGCCTGTAACAGGCTCTCAGTTTTTAATTTCCCCTTGTTTCCTCATAGCAACTTATTTTTCTCTGGACCATGCTTTACTGTGTATTATTGTTTACCTTTTTATAGAAGTCCTGCCTTTACCCTAAGACTATAAACTTCTATCATCGTTCTTTATTTTTTAACCCTTCTTTGAGTCTCTCCTAGCAGTGCATTGTGCATAGTAGTGCCTGGGAGAGTGTGTGGATAGTGGTGGTGATGAGGGAAAAGCTGTGGGTGATCTGTAACCGGACAGCATTGTGCTGGATGCTGGAGCTGAACGAAACAAGCTTTTCTCATATGGGTGATAAACAGAATATTTGCCTCTCTCTTGTAACTCCTAGCCTTCTCTCAGAGTTCCCAGCCCTTTAAAAAGTATTATTTTTATTTTTAGTATTTTTAACCATTCTAAAGTGTACAGTACAGTAACTATATGCACATTTTTGTGCAATAGATCTTTAGAATTTTTTTATCTTGAAAAACTGAAAGTCTATACCCCTTAAACAACTACCCATTTCCCCCTCCCCCTGCCCCCGGCAACTACCATTCTACTTTCTGTTTCTATGAATTTGACTATTCTAGATACCTCATATAAGTGGAATCATGCAATATTTGGCTTTTTGTGACTGGCTTATTTCACTTAGCATAATGTCTTCAAGGTTCATCCATGTTGTAGTGTATGAAAAGATTTCCTTTTTCTTTTTAAGGCTGAATTATATATATATGTATATATATTTTTCTTCTTTATCCATTGTCCATCGATGGACATTTAGGTTGCTTCCATCTCTTGGCTATTGTGAATAATGATGCAATGAACGTGGGTGTGCGATTATCTCTTTGAGATCCTGTCTTCAATTCTCTTGGATTATATTTTTTAGTCTTATTTTTAAACTTGTTAAATATGGAGAATTTCAAATATACACACAAGCAGAGAAAATCGTATAATGAATATGTGGGCTGAATGAATGAGTCAACTGTACAAAGCAGCCCCCCCACTTCTGCTGAACCTTCCCTTTCTTTGAGAGTTTGCTATAGGTGAGGATGTTTTGGTTTTGTTCAGACCTGGGATGTTCTAGGTGCATTTCATCATGTAGGCCTGGTATTTATTATATATACCAGGAGTACTGGTAGACGTAAACAAGTAGAAAAGAGTGTAGATGGCTCTTCCTAGTTATAGAGGTGAGGAGCTGAACTTCGGATGCAAAACGGTCTTTGTGCCTAAGAGTTTTGCTCTGGTTCAGCAACCCCCTCAGATGCACTGTTGTCACTTTGAGCAGAGACACCGGATGATACCTAGAGGCGGCTGGAAAGATGAGTTGTACAGGGAGTGATTGCTATCAGAGGCAAAAGAAATTAATCCAAACTGGGAAAGTCAAGGAAGGCTATTCTCAAGGAGTGTGGTGGTGACTTTGCCCTGTTTCCATTGACCTTGTGTGTTTGATCCTCATGCGTATTCCTAGATGGAAAAAGACAGCTATGGTCAGTGAGTCTTCTGGGATGATTGCCTACTAGAGCTGAATCAGGCTCTGGACTTTTAGCTGTGGGACCTGTGCCAAGGAAAGGAAGCCTTCTAGGTGGAACGCCTCACTGGGCAGAGCTGGCTGTGTGAGGAGAGAGCTACCCCTAGCGGGCCTGTGCGAAGCATGCTGAGAAGGCCAACTTTTTTTTACCTTCACCCAAAATGAGCTGTTTTGTTTTGTCTGGTTTTTGTCTATGATATGGACCTAATGTAGACCTTAGCTAATAAGACAGCAGGATGGGGGAATGTGTCTATTCCCCCACATTCCCAAGGTGAGAAACTAATTGATTCTCAAATTTTTTTCCATAATCAAATACATATGATAATGTGTCCCCTTTCCTCCATGTTCGGACACTTGAAGTTAGTGCCGTGAGGATTGGATCTGAAATTAGGGTACTAGTTAAGAAGCTAAAGAAAATGGAGTGCTGTGGAGGCACTGACACAGTAGGGCATTGACAGAATATTAATAAGGGGATACAGACATGGGAGCTCATAGTAAACATGCTCCTTGGAGATCATCTGTGTTGTACCATTAACTCGCAAATACTTGATTCATGAAGAAATGGACGAGAATATAGTGGTGTTATGACCTGTAGTTTTACTCAGATAAGGTCGGAAGGGGTGAGACCCCCTGGTTTGTCTAGCATTGTACTCACATTATAGAACTTTTGCCTTCCCCGGCAGATTAGTAATTTCTGTGAAGTCATAGTAGCTTCTAACACTTAATGAGTACTTCCTATGTGGCAGGCACTAATAAGTACAGCACATGCATTCTTTCATGTAAGCTTCAGGTTAAAAACTTGCCCGAGTTTCACAAAGCTTAGGAAAAGAGAGGACTGGTTTTCGACTCCAGGAGGTCTGACTTCAGAGTCTGGACTCTTAGCCACTTCTCTATATGGCTGAGTCTGACTGGCCTACCTTTCTCTCCAATATTATGATGTCACTTTTTCAGGAATAGAGTGTCCTTTGCTGAGTCTATAGCCACAGACCCAAAGTAAGAGACATGTTTCCTTTCGTTTCAACCTTGGGAACCTTCTTTCTATACCAATTTTTTTGTTTTTTAATTAGTTAACATTTATTTAGCATCTGCTATATTTTAGAACCTTTGATACTGTATATGCAGACCTTATGACGATACTGCAACATAAATAACCTATCTTGTTGGGCTCACAGTCCTTTTTGAGAGTCTGATGACAGCTTTGGATCTTCTTTCCAGAAAAATTTCCTTATGCACATAATATTGCACATAACTGCAGAGGTGGCTTCTAGAATCTACTGAAGCTTATCCTCTAGCAGTCCATGGACTCCATGGTAAGAATTCTTGCCCTCTGCAACCTTTCGCAGCTGACTTTTCCATAGTGTTAAGAGGCCAGGCAAGTGGCGGTGGCGGTGGGGGGGGTCTCACCTCCTTTCTTTCTTCTCAGAGAGAAATGTTTATATGGCTTAGGCTCCCTAAATTAACCAGACGTCTGTGAACATTCTTTCTTTCTCTCTTGTCTGTAGGACTCCAAGGGAAGAATGCAGACGATTAAATGTGTGGTTGTAGGAGATGGGGCTGTAGGTAAGACCTGCCTCCTCATCAGTTACACAACAAACGCCTTTCCCGAGGAGTATATCCCTACTGTCTTTGACAACTATAGTGCCCAGACATCTGTGGACGGCCAGATCGTCAGCCTGAACCTGTGGGACACAGCTGGCCAAGAGGAGTATGACCGACTGCGAACACTCTCCTACCCCCAGACCAATATCTTCGTCATTTGTTTTTCCATTGGCAACCCATCTTCTTATGCCAATGTGAGGCATAAGTGGTACCCAGAGGTCTCCCATCATTGCCCCAATGTACCTGTTTTGCTGGTAGGCACCAAGAGGGACCTGCGAAGTGACATTGAGACAGTGAAGAAGCTGAAGGAACAGAGCCTAGTGCCCACAACTCCTCAGCAAGGCACTTCCCTGGCTAAGCAGGTGGGGGCTGTGAAGTATCTGGAATGTTCAGCCCTGATGCAGGATGGGGTCCATGAGGTATTTTCAGAAGCTGTCCGGGCTGTGCTTTACCCTGCCACAAAGAAGAACAGCAAGAAGTGTGTCCTCTTATAGCTTTCGGGGTGCTGCTTGGGGACTGCACCTAAGGAGAATAAGGGGGAATTCCTTTGACAGCATTTAACAATGCCAGCGTGAGCCACTTATCTCTTCCCCTGGAAACCCTAGACTCCAGGTTATTCAGCTTTTGGAGGAACAAGGAGAGGCTAGTTTGCACTTGGCTGCTTTGAAGTTTGGTCTGAACCTTTTGGAGGAAGTTTGAGAGAGTGAGTGTGTGTGTCTCTCCTGTCAAAGTGGTAAGAGGAGATGCCACCAAGTGCTGTTCTTTTCTGTCCTGGCCAGGCCACGACTAAGCAGAGCAGCCTAGCACTGTTGTTTGTAGGCTTTTGCTTGGCTGTTTAAAATCTAATTTCAGCGTTCCTGGCTGTATTTACCGTTGAGCAAGTGCCTCACAGAAGGACAAGGTTCTCCAAATTTTCAAATCATTGCCTTAAGCTTTCTGATATACTAATTTTTGGAAACCATCTTATGTGTGATTCCTGGGTGTTCCCAATGTTGACATGCTCTTTCCATTCTTGAGAGGAGATATTTTTGCAATAATGGTTAAGCAGCATTTCTAGAGTTCTGTGAGATGGTAATAGATGTTTCTTAAAAGGGTTCTGTGGTCAAATAAGGCAGGAACCAGTGATTTAAATAATGCCGAATAGTTTCTTCTACTGCAGGAAGTTATAACTTTTAATAAGTATGCAATATTTCCCAAACTTATTTCACTGAACTTTTGTTTTTTGGCCCCATGCAACACCTATTAACATCTCTGGGAACACAGTTTCAGAGATGCTGGATTACAAGGGACTGGGAATTCTCATGGCGGAGACTGTGAAAAAAGCATAATGTGGTCTTGTTCTTTGTGCTGTTTCCCTCTTCATTGCCTTTGAGAGGAATGTTTACCAGCCATGGCCTTGTTATTGGTTCCTCTTCCATCCTCAGGAGGTGGGTTTGGCACTTAGTCACGATAGTATATTGGCTGTGGGATCTGATGTTCAGATCTGCTCTTGGATTCTGCTAGCACAATAGGCACGGTGATGTGTAATGAACAGTCCCTCTGAAGAGCTGTGTCTCTGAGGCTTCTGTGTGGCTCTTTTTTCTCTCATCATCCTTCCGCTTGAAGGAAAGACCACTGAAGACCACTGAAGACCCCCTAAATAAAACCAATGAAACGACCAACGAAATAAAATGTCCTGCCAGTCACTGTCAGGGGGTTCTGTGATTCCCTCTGATACTTCTCTTCTGCTGTCATTCCTCTGAGTCACTATAAAGACTACCTTGCTCTCTTCCTGTTCCTCCCGCCTCTGTGTATCTCCCTGTGTGTTTGTTCAGCCCTGTGTGCCTTTTGAGGTTGCTCCAAGAGAGCTGGGGTACGTTGGGTTTCCAGGCCGCAGGGCTGTCGTCGCCCTTGTGGTGGTGTTGCTGGAGTTGCTCAGCCTGCTCTCGGGGTGGAAGGAGTCAGATTCCATATCCCAGCGGGCCTGCTGCTCCTTCTCCCTAGTTGTATTTTTGACCTTCTTCATTTGATATGGAAGGAAACCTTAACTTCTCTACCTGGCAAATAGTGGTTGACAACTCCACCGTGCACATATCCTCTCACCCTGCCAGAACAGCATGGGATTTTTGAGAGTTTGGGAAATGGAGCTAAAAGGAACACATACCTCCCCTTGGGGTGGGTGGAGTGCCTGAGCTTAGCTCTGTGATCATCTTGCTGTTGCTCTTTGACGGGATGGATATGATCAGAGTAACCTCAGGCTAACTGAACCTCCTGAATAGGGTTGCCAGATAAAATACCATAATTGTTTAGTATAAGTGTGTTCCGTGCAATATTTGGGACACACTTACACTAAAAAATTATTTGCTGTTTATCTGAAATTCAAATTTAATGGGGCATCCTGTATTTTTATTTGCTAAATCTGGCAACCCTACTCTTGGAGAACCTGGAAACTGGAGGTCAAATATCAAGTATTGATAGAAGATAAAAGGTTATGTAGGGACTTCCCTGGTGGTCCAGTGGGTAAGACTCTGCGCTGACGATGCAGGGGGCCCAGGTTTGGTCCCTGGTCGGGGAACTAGATCCCGCCTGCCGCAACTAAGAAGTCCGCCTGCCTCAACTAAGACCTGGTGCAGCCAAAATAAATAAATAAATAAATATTTTCTAAAAATGGTTATGTAAATTCTCTATTCTTCCTCCTTTTCTTCTGGTTGCCTTTTCCCTCACGGTGGACTAGTGTTTTGTTTTCTTTTTCCTTCATGACTGTACCCTCCACTTCACATAGTACTTCACTGGTGTATATTTCTACACTGCTGATTGTCTAAAGCTGTGGAGGATCCAGGATGAATACTGTTGTCCAGCGCTTGCCTTCTATCTCAGGTCCAATGTATTGTATCTGTTTTCCAGTGTGTGACTCAGGGCCTCCTGGGGGTGGCAGGGATTATGTATGAGAAGTGAGTCAACTGGAAGAGGGTGAGGGTGGACCTCCTCAACTAAGGCCCAGTAGCACTTTGGAAAGTGGGGCTGCTGTTACAGTAACGTGGCCACCGTAGAAGTCAACTGGCTTCTGGGCACTGTGCCCACTGCCCTTGGGTAGAGTCACTGGGTTTTCCCAAAGGCAGCCAAATGAAAGTGTATTCCAGTCTCAGGATGTTCTGATTGATGCCACCTTGGGTGCTCACGGGACTTCACGGTTCAAAGGGGTTAGAAACATGGCTGTCACCTGGGTCTCTGGGAACTTTCTAATTAGCTACTGAAATCTTTTAATTTAATAGTGCCTCCTGCTCTCCCTTTGCCTGGCAAATTCCCAAATGTAAGCCTGGGTTTGGTTTGGGCAAATTTGTGTCCTCTAATAAATGGAGGTGTGATCCACAAGTCTGAGAGTGGTTTTGTATTGGTCTGATTTAGTAGTCTTAAGCATACACTGACATCTTGGTTTTTATACTTGAAAGGAATTTGTATGAAGACTAACATGCTAATATCACTTTTAAATTATTCATAAGGAATGGTAATAAACTTTTCTGATTTTACTGGGTCCATCGTTTTCTAAAAATCAAAGCAATTCCTCACCACCACCCCTTTGCTTTGAGTGGTTTCTAAATGCTTTTCAGCTTGCAAAGGATGAAATAACTATAATTGTCATATTGCACATGGCACCTATGTGTAGCTGTGCTTATTTCTCTACATCAGATAATCAGGGTAAGGAACTGTCTGCCCTGCTAACATTGATTGTCTAGTTCCTGCCCACCCCCTACCTATTCATCCCCAGGATTTAGCTTCATTTCCTGGTTTTCAATAATGACAGACCAGTTAGTTCCCTGTTGGTGATTTTCCTCACTTATTACACTACATTCAATAAACAATTATCAAGCTCCTACTGTGTTACAGGCTTGACTGTGCTAGGGGCTGGGTTGTGAAGATAAGATATATCATTTAATATTTTTTGCCTCTTCCAGTTATCTCAGAAAAATCTTCCCGTTTGTTATAAAAATGAACTAGGGAATTCCCTGGTGGTCCAGTGGTTAGGACTCTGTGCCTTCACTGCTGAGGGAGTGGGTTCGATCTCCTCCCCCCCAAAAAAACACAAAGAACCCCCCCAATCCTGGCTGGCAACTGTAAATAGCGCTGGTGAGTAAAGAAGTGCAATATCATGTTTTGTGTTTTTTTAAAAACAGCTTTATTGAGGTATAATTTACATACTGTACAATTCACCTATTTCAAGTGTACAATTTAATGATTTTTAGTAAATTTACCGAGTCATGCAACCATCACCAAAATTAAGTTTGAGAACACTTCCATCACCCCAAAGAGATCCCTCATGCGGTTAATCCCCGTTCCCACCCCCAGCCCTAGGCAACCACTAATCTTTGTCTTTTCTGAACATTTCATATAAACGGAATCAAACAATACATGGGTATATAACGAAAAAGAAGAGATAAGAACATACTCATTTGCATATATTTTCAAAAAGAAAAAGGAAATACAAATAGCGAATCATGCTGTACATCTGAAACTAATGTTAATGTCAATTACGCCTCAATTGAAAAAATAATAAACGAAGGATAAACCAGAAATTAATGAAAATGGTTACAGGGAGTGGGTGACAATGGGGCAGAGAGCGTAGGCATGGGAGCAAGACTTCTCTGGAAATAGCTTTTTAAATAGTTTTGACTTTGAACCATGTAAAAGTTTACATTTTTTAAAAATAAAAATTTTATAAAATTTTTATCCTTTTTATTAAAAAGGACAATAAAAGCAAATCCTAAAGTTGAATACAAACGGAAACAACTCCACAGAGGAAAAAAAAAGATTCACGTAATTTTTAATAGGATATAGTCTAAGGACAGAAAACTGCGAAGAACTTCTGAACTTTACTTAGGTTAATTGTTGGTAGTGGTATTGGTCTTGTAATTCTGAAAAGAGTAATATATTGGTGTTAGGAACCAGAGTTTTCATTGTAAGAGAAGCAAGATACAAATATGAAATGGGGAACGGCGAGGGAGAACCCTGTGGTATTAGATTTGAATCGAAGGTATTAGTATAAACTCATTAATTTAAAATTTTTTCTCTCTCTCTCCACTGAAAGGGCCTACAAGCAATGATGACCCAGTTTTGTTTTTAAAAAAAAATATTTATTTGGCTGTGGCGGGTCTCAGTTGCGGCACGCGGGATCTTTAGCTGCAGCACGCGAACTCTTAGTTGCTGCATGTGGATCGAGCCTGGGCCCCCTGCATTGGGAGGGCGGAGTCTTAGCCGCTGGACCACCAGGGAATTCCCGATGCCCCAGTTTCTAAACACCATTCCCCACTAAAAGGAACCAGGGCTCCTTGGAGAAATGGCTTATATCAGATCCAGGACAGGGAATGCACAGAGTGAGCCTGGAACATCTTGTGCCAAAAAGCAAGGAAGTGCTCAAAGACTAATTGGGGTCATGTCAAAAGGACACAGGAGCCAGAGTGAAGTGGTAACCATTGGACAAATTTGTAACAGTTCGAGGATCAAAAAGGATAATGATGGTGTTAGATTGTAACACATTAAAATAAAAATACAAGAAAGGAGATAAGAAAAAGGAAAGTTCTGTACTGAATAAGTCCAGTTAATAAATGTAGAAGGAATTAAGAATTAGAAAAATCACCCTTTTGCACTCTTCCAATATAATTGATTCAGGCAAGGATCATCGACGGATGCTAAAACCTTTGGGTGCAAGGGGATAGGGAACAGAATATTCACAGAATTTCAAAGTACCACCCCATAGGTTATTTACTAATACAAAAGGAAAAATGTGTCATTGCGACGGAGAGATCTGGTGGACACCTTTTTGAAGTGATCAAATTTAGTATCACCAACATTGGGACAACCTGACATTGTGCCTTCTGATGACCGGTAAGATATTTAACCGGAATCACTTTGAAGAAAAGATTAAACGAATTCAGCATATAGAATATTTTCAAGACAACTTCCCTTCCCTTCAAGACAACTTCCAAATACGTACGGTCATGCAACACAAAGAAAAAAGCTGGTCGATTCTGGATTGGGAGACTAAAGGGAGATAAACAAATACAATGCATGAACCTTGAGTGGATCCCGGGTCGAAATGTAAAATGCTCCAATTAGGACAATTTTGGAAATTTAAATACGGACTGTATGTTAAATGATATTGAATTAATGTTAAGTTTTAAATATGTGCTAATGGTATTGTGGTTGTGTAGAAAAAAGTATTTTTAGGGGTGAAGAATCACGATATCCGTAACCCACTTTTAAATGGTTCAGGAAAACAAACCTAGCAAAATGTTAAAACTGTGAATCTAGGTGAAGGTTCGCCTGTTCGTTTTACTTATCTCTTAGTTTCACATTTCCCGAAAAAAACAGGGGGGGAGAAAGTCCATTTCTAAGGGTAAATTTTAATTCAAAACAACTAACTGCAAAGGTACCTTTGCCACACTGCCAGTTTCTCTTTGGAACGAAACAGTACAAGAGGAGACAACACAGACGAGAAAAACCGGTTCTAATCTTTACTTCCATGTCCTGTGGCGTGGTTACCTGCGGTTACCAGTACGTAGATCACGTGACCTAGGAAGCACTCCCCCCAGTGCACTGAGACAGCTCCTGCTTAGATAAGTGGAAGGGGGCGGGAGCGAACGTTTTCTCTGACTAACCGCTTTTCACAGATCCAGCCTCCTGATCGCATATAGTCCAATCAAAAGCCTCTAGTAATGTAGTGACACCAATTCTCCTTTCTCGTAGGACTGGCGGCCTTTCCGGTTCTGTTTTTCTTTATTCCGCATCCGGTAGGGGCTGGTAGGGTCATTGAACTCTGTGAGTCACTTCTGGTCGACATGACAGTTTATTTCCGGACTATGGGACGAGGCTGGGGTTTCCTCTTCCCCGTAGCGGCTGCCCGCATCGACGCCGCCATCATGTCAGACACGGACAGCGATGAAGATTCCGCTGGAGGCGGCCCATTTTCTTTAGCCGGTTTCCTTTTCGGCAACATTAATGGAGCCGGGCAGCTGGAGGGGGAAAGCGTCTTGGATGATGTGAGGGGATGGGCGTGGGGATAGGGCTGGGGGTGGATCGGCTAAGGAAAAGGTGGAGTGAGGAGAGTTGAGTGGTCTTAGGAACTGGAAAAAGAGGGCGATGCGGCCCTCCCCCAGTGAGAGGGCGCCCTTAACGTACGCGAAGAGGACCAGAGAAGCGGTTGCCATGCTAGCAAAGATTGTGCAGTGACGGAGAGCGAGGGGGCTCAGTTTGGGCGAGGGTGGAGACAAGAGAGGAGAACAGTAGGCAAGCTCTGGGACGTCAGCGGCGCTGATATGGATGGCTTTGGAGCTAGTTAGATGGAGAAATAGCAGCTTAACCTAGTGAGAGTGCTTTCAAACCTTTGCTACGAGAACTTTGGAGATTCTTGAAACTGCGTTTGTGCCATCGCTGGCTAGAGGAGGCTCTAGAGCGAGAGGACAGGACCTGCACCAAATCACGTGGTTCAGGTCCCAGTTCTTAGAACAGCCAGTGTTCGAACTATCCAGGGCAGACCCCTTCTGGTCCCAGTGCACTTCTTACATAGTTTTCCCACCGTTCACTGACATTCATGAAATAGTTTCTTGCGCCTGACACTCACCTAGCTTCATTTAAGTTCGTCTCCCCAAGGAGAAAATACCAATATTCCTCATTCCCTGCAACACACAATAAAGACAGCAGTAAAGTTCTTGCCTTGCTTTCTCTGATCGGAGTTTCCTTAGCCTTTATTCAGGCAACTGCTGTTCCACTTATTTAGTCTTGGTGGGTGTTCCTTGAATAATCTTTCCTTACATTAGTTTAAAGGATGGTGATGAAATTGGACATGATGTGTTAATAAAGATCTGATCAATGTGGAGTTTAGTGGAAGATGTACTTTACAGTTCTCAGATGTGATGCTGCTTTCAGCACGCTGCCGAGTCGTTTTTCAGATGGATTTATAGCTTTGTCGTGGATCTGGGAAATAAGCCTTGTGGTGTGGGAAACTTAGGTTTAGGTATTGTCTTTGATTCTGGTGCTGTCCCTTTTTCAGGAGTGTAAGAAGCGCTTGGCAGGCTTGGGGGCTTTGGGTCTGGGCAGCCTGATCACTGAACTCACAGCAAATGAAGAATTGATCGGGACTGACGGTGCCCTGGTAAATGATGAAGGTGAAGTCTGGGTCATGGGGAGTAAGGTGGGGGAGGAGGCTAGCCACTTACTGTACATGTACTTTTCAGTGGGAATTATCTAAGGGAGCGAAAGTTTCTTGCTCTTTGTTTAGATCTACCTCCCCTTTTTATTTATAGGATGGATCAGGAGTACAGAAGATGCTGTGGACTATTCAGACATTAATGAGGTAGCAGAAGATGAAAGCCGAAGATACCAGCAAACAATGGGGACCTTGCAGCCCCTTTGCCATGCAGGTGATTCTTTGGTGCCATCAGTTAAGAGCACTCCAGTACATTTTCTTGCTGTGTAGTCCAGTTTGTTTCTATCCAAGCTTTCTGTCGTTGTTTCTGCTCTTTATGTCTTTGCTTCTCTCCCTTTGTCAGCTCAGTTCCAAGTAGCTGCTGTCCTCTTTTGTGTTCTGGGGCAGCGTTACTATACTCAGGCTTTTATTCCTCATACTGGTTAGTCCCAAATTCTTGGTGAATGCCAAATAAGGATGATAATTCTTTTCTCCTTATCATCTGGTACTTGAGTACCTATGGGGTTCACAGTACTGTTTTAGATGCTATTTAAACTCAGTCTTTGTCCTCAAGGAATTGGTAGTTGAAGAAAGATTAAGTATGCTATGTTGTATATAAACAAGCACATGTATTTATCGGCTCAGCTTCTGTTAGTCACTCCCTACTTGTATGCCGACACAGTGCGCTTAATGCTTGCTCACAACATGGGTTTTCCTCCTAGTATAAGGTGCTACATTATAGAATCAAAATGTCAGAGTTTGAAGGGGTTTTAGTGATTATTTATTCTTAACCTCATCATAGATATGGAAACCTGGAACTTCAGAAAACTTTAATAAAATGTGGAACTTTATCAAAATTTCTGTAGTTACTAGTGGCAGACCTTGACTAATTCAGCATTTCAGTTTATTAGGCATTGAGCACCCGTTATGTGTTATAAACTGTGATAGTAAAGTACAAAGATAATAAAATCCATTTTCTGATTTTTGAGTAGCTCGGCTTTGTGGTCTGGAACCTAGACTTGCTGATCCTAGTTCATTCTTTCCACTGCCCTGTACTACCTTTCACTGTTTGGGACTTTTGTATGAAGTTGTTCACTGTTTATTCATTATCCACCTCTTTGAATTAGATTTCAGGCTGCTGAGAAGTATAGATAAAACCTTGGTAAAGAGCTGAACTTAGTTTCTTCAGAGCCAGTTAATATATTTGGGTGCTTCTTATATAAAGAGAATTAACTGCACCACATACACAAGAAGTAACCTAGAAAAATAGAAGATACAGGCCTTACTTTCAGGGATATTGTTATCATTTGGGGAAGCTGAGATAAATGACTGCAGAACATAATTATTCATAATAAGAAGACATAAACCAGTTGCCAGCTCATGTTTCTGTATAGAGTGTTATACTTAATTTTGAAGGGCTGCCAGACTAGCTAAGTCAAATAGCATAGCTATTTGTTTGAGCACCCTGACTTAGGCTGAGGGGGAGGTGGTAGCAGATCTGATTTTTCAGGGCATGTTATAGTTTTCAGTTTTGGATTTGTTGTCTTGGCTAGGGATGGTAAGGAAGAGGATAGGTGGGGGGTTCTTAGTTGGGTTGTGTGAGCTGGCCTCCTGGGAAAGGAGGATGCTGTATTTGATAGAGTCTCAGTACTGTGGGAAGCTCATTTCCAAGTTCTCTTGTCCTCTGAGGGTACCTTCATCTATGCCCTTAGCTTCCTCCTTCCCTGGCATTGGCCCTTTCACATGGCTTGATTGATAAGGGTGTTTCTTTGGAATAATTAGAAGTAGATGGAGGTCATTAGAAGAGGCTTCATGGAGGTGAATTTTGAGCAAAATTTTGAAAGATAAGGTTTGATGAAGAGGTCGCAGCAGGGCATTGTGGTTTGGAAACATGGCTTGCATAAAGGTTGGGAGATAGAAATAAGCAAGTAGTGTGGGGGGAATTGGCCAGCAAGTTTTCTTGGAAGGAGTGGAAAACATACACCAAATAGTAAGAACCAACCATAGAGCAATTTGACAGCACCTTTATGTACGCATTACTTGGGGTTTGCTGCCATAAAGGATTGTAAACTGATATAGATTGTTGAGTAAGAAGCAGGATGGTATAATGAAAAGAAGATGGACTTTGGAGTCAGAATGTCATAGGTTCAAGTCCCAACTCCATATTTAGTTTGACCCTGGGAAAGTTGCTCAGTCTCTGAGGCTTGGATTTCTCATTTGTAATAATCCGTCAGTTTTCTTTCTGCAATAAGTGTATTAATACCTACCTCATTAATAGGACTTTGGTGGGAATTCAAGTTCATTATCACATGGTATGAAAGCACCTACATAGAACAGTGTTGTGGTGGATGCTCTATAAATGTTAGTTGTCTTTCCTTCCTAAATGAAAATGAAAAGTGATGCTTGTTGCTTTGGGGTTTTGATTAGAAAAAGGGTGAAGGGGCAGACTAACTTGGAGACAGTTCTTGTGGGCTAGATGTAAAGTTATCAAAAGTTATCAAGGTCTGGAATAGGGTGACAATTGTGGAAAATGATAGGCAGTGTCAGACTTGAGAGTTGCTGATAAAACATCGGTAGAACTTGGTGAGTGAGCAAGCGTGTTGGAAAGACACTGTTGTTAAACCAGGCTTGAATTGTGACTTTTGTCACTTAAAACTGTATGGCCCTAAGTCACTTCGCTTCTGTATCTCAGAATAATTCCTACTTTGTAGCATTATTGGGAGGATTATAGATAAAATAGCTAAAAGTACATGGCACATAATGGGAGCTCAGTGAATAGAAGTTGCTATAATGACTACTATTAATGATTGATTGGAAAAGGTGTGTTGGGGGTAAGAGATTGATGAAGGAGACAGGAGGCTAAAATCATAAGCTGGGAAAATGAGGATGGAGGTGGTATTGATAGTAACAAAAGGGAATTTAAAAGAGTTGAAGGATATTTCAGTGTGATACAGAATGCAGTTGTTGAATATATGAATGGAAAAGCTCTTCAGGCAGCAGAACATGCAGTGCAATTGTAGAGGGGCTAAGTCAGGGCAAGACTTAACAGATTTGAGTTTAGTCTGGATAAAGGTGATTCTTTAGAAAGGGAATGGAGAGTGTATAGAGGAATAAAAGCAGAGTGTTCAGGACTAAGTATTGAGTGATGCCATTGGTTAAAGGGTAGTGAAAAGAATAACAGACTATAGAAGGTAGACAGAAAAAAATGTGTCAGAGACTTGGGAGGTGAGAAAAAAGTCCAGTCTTAAGCTGACAGAGGAAAGAAGAATGTTCAATTCCGTTATGAGATTGAGTAGCATGAAAATAAAGGAACAGGGTTTGACCAGGAGAAGGAGCAAAGGTTTTAAACAGTTCTTGGGAGCTTCCTAAATTCCTGTGTGAGATATACATGGTGTTCATAGCACTTGGCAATATGGTGCCATCTCTTTCTGAAGGCAGAAACTGCATCTCTTGTGTGTTGTCAAGGCATCTGCCTAGTTCTTCATGTGGTGCTTTAAATTCTTGAACGACAAGGGAGCTCAAGGCTGTTGTGTGACATTCTGGATATTGAGGAGATCACTTTCTTGGTTTTATTAGATTATGATGAGGATGACTATGATGCTGATTGTGAAGACATTGATTGCAAGTTGATGCCTCCTCCACCTCCACCCCCAGGACCAATGAAGAAGGATAAGGACCAGGATGCTATTACTGGTGGTAAGTAGAGACTGTCTATTTTTGTCTGAGGAGCAAGTTCCATTCCTGGTCCAAATTTTTGCCATGCTCATAGTGGGCTATTAAAATTAAGCTGCTAGGAAAGGACACAACTTCTAGAAGTGATTCATACAATTTTCAAATTTCAGTATTAAAGGGAAATTTTACTTTTAAAACATTTGGCAACAGTATTTTAACATGTGCTCAAGAAAAAGTAGTTTAGGTCAGTGTGGTTCTCAAATCTGGCTGCCCATCAGAATCACCTCGAGTCTTTTAAAAAAAATACAGATTTCTGACTGTCACCCTTGGAGAATCTGATTCAGAAGATCTGAGGTAGAGCTCAGGGATTTCAGAGAATTCCCCCAAGCAGTTTCTGATGCAACTGATCTGTACTGGTATTTGGAATCTACCTGTTTAGATGACTCTCTTTAAAAGAAATGATTAAATAGGAAGGCACCTAGAATGTGTATAAATCATTTAGAGCCACCTGTCAGAGTCAGAGATTTCAAAGGCAGGGTCTTTAATGATCGTCTCACCTATTCCTATGTCTGCAACAGCAGTAAGTAACCCTGTTCTAGGCTAGAAGATTGGGGAAGAGCAGTATCTTTGATCTCCTGTATTTTGAGGCTTATGTCAACCTAAGTGTCTCCTATTAGAGTTTTAAGCCATTTCCTTTTTAGTCTGCAGGCTAAGTAGCATTTGTGGCATAGATCTTATTTTATGCTAAATAATTTCATTGTTACCCTGTGGGCTTAAAAAATCTCTCCAGTTTATGGGTCCCTGAATCGGACATAAGGCCTGACTGGTATAAAAGTGTTATGTAATTTTTCTATTGGTCACATTTCTTTAACCTAATATACTTACAGAAAGTAGTAAATGTAGTAATAGTGTTTGTTTTCTCTCATCACAACCCCAGGGTACCAGGTACAAGGTGAGTTGGGGATGGTGGGAGATAATGAGTTGGAATGAGTTTTCTGGGTTGCCTACTAGTAATCTGGGTGCTTGGAACTGTATCCCCTGCCATTGAGCCATGCTTAAGCCTAGAGTGGGTGTTGGCTGAATTTGAGGAAATATGCTCACAGTTACATGCCAAAGGGGTTTCTCTTCCTTGTTGCAGTGTCTGAGGATGGAGAAGGCATCATCTTGCCCTCCATCATTGCCCCTTCCTCTTTGGCCTCAGAGAAAGTGGACTTCAGTAGTTCCTCTGACTCAGAATCTGAGATGGGACCTCAGGAAGCAACACAGGCAGAATCTGAGGATGGAAAGCTGACCCTACCATTGGCTGGGATTATGCAGCATGATGCCACCAAGCTGTTGCCGAGTGTCACAGAACTTTTCCCAGAATTTCGTCCTGGGAAGGTACTTTCTATGGAGAATGTCCACATTGCAAACCACTGCCCTCTTGTAGATACTGAGTTGTGTTGTTAAGATATTGAATATGGAATGGGTAGAATCTAAAGGTTTCCTTTTTTTAAGTTTTGTGCGTTGATAGTACATGTGATTTATATAGTTCTCATTAGAAATTGTCCTTTCTGTTTAAAAAGAACTAATCCAAATTATTAATGAACACTTTACTTTCTTGGCAGATGTTATAAATCTGAGTTCAGCATTTCTTGATCCCTCCCTCACAGTTGAGTAGAATCCTCAAGGGAGTTTCCAGACTCAGAGCTACTGTTTTCGTATCTGACATTGAGTCTCTGACATAGAAGCACGTTTTGTGTTCTAGGTGTTACGCTTCCTACGTCTTTTTGGACCAGGGAAGAATGTCCCATCTGTTTGGCGGAGTGCTCGGAGAAAGAGGAAGAAGAAGCACCGTGAACTAATACAGGAAGAGCAGATCCAGGAGGTGGAGTGCTCAGTAGAATCAGAAGTCAACCAGAAATCTTTGTGGAACTACGACTACGCTCCACCACCACCTCCAGAGCAGTGTCTCTCTGATGATGAAGTAGGCAAAGTAGAGATCTGGAATTAAGACCTAAGAGGGGAACAAATGAGTTCTCCCTAGCTTATGTCTAAATTGAAAATGATACCTTAGCAGGTAGTGTCCTGTGCTGATTATCATTAAGTAATCATGATTTCAATCCCAGTGGCTGTCCCTTCCCTGTTGTAATAGAAAAGTATTGGGGACAGGCAGATGGTGATACACTGATGAGTAGGAAAGTTGAATGATAGAGTATGCCATGATATACCTCCATTGTTTACATTCGAACTCCAGTCCTGTTCAAGAATCATCCTTACGGCTCCTCTAAGTTCCCCTCCTGCCTCTTAACTCCCTGTAGCCTTAGGGCATCTGGGATCAGGATATCTTCCTCCCCTTCTACTTTATTCTGTTACAGATCACAATGATGGCTCCTGTGGAGTCCAAGTTTTCCCAGTCAACTGGAGATACAGATAAAGTGACAGACACCAAGCCAAGAGTGGCTGAGTGGCGTTATGGTCCTGCTAGACTGTGGTATGATATGCTGGGTGTTCCTGAAGATGGCAGTGGGTTTGACTATGGCTTCAAACTGAGAAAGATGGAACTTGAACCTGTGATGAAATGTAGAATGATGGAGGTAAGTAACACTGGTATGTAAGAAAGGAATCACTGTGCCCAGAGCCCTATCAGTTTTACTTTACTTTTCAACTGGGGAGACACTGGGTAGGGTTTCCTTGGTGGGAGATTGAGGTGTCCAAGCCTTTTGTTTGGTGTGGTATATCACCCTAGCAACTTGGCCCCACTGCAAGGATTCTGTTTGTGAGATGAGTGCTGTGCCAGACTAGGAGTGGGAGGAGGCAGATACCCCTTTGTTATCAGGTTCTTCTCTCAAGTCAGGGACCACACTTGATGTATCTGTTGTGGCATTTGGAGTGGGAACTCTGACAAGTGACCATTCAGGGATTTGTTGTTCCTCTCCTACTTGTGTAGGACTTCAGGAAACTTGAGGAAAGCAGTGGCACTGATCTTCTGGCTGATGAAAACTTCCTGATGGTGACACAGCTGCATTGGGAGGATGATATCATCTGGGATGGCGAGGATGTCAAACACAAAGGGACAAAACCACAGCGTGCAAGCTTGGCAGGCTGGCTTCCTTCCAGCATGACTAGGAATGCCATGGCTTACAATGTTCAACAAGGTGTGCATCTATGCCCGCTGAGTCCAGCACAAACTGTCCTTCATCTCAGTCATCTTAAGTAGGCTTAGCTGTCATCTTGGCTGCTGAGGGACAGTGAAATGTTTTGGATCTGAGCCCTGATTCTAGTCTGTAATGTTTTTTTTACACTGTTAATGAACTAGGTTGGACTCTGATTTCTCATTAGAAAAATGTGAAAACTACTTTGAAGTTAAAGATCTTTCTGAACTGTAACAATGCTTTTATCTTTATAGTCTACTTTTGTTTCCAAAGGCCCTTTATCTTTATCGTTCTACAATTTGCTTTTTTCCTTCTTAAATACACGTGGACACTCAAAAAAGGTATGCTATGCTTAATGTAGAAAACTGTGAAGATACAGTACAGTGTCAAAAATCACTGGTAATCCTACCATCTAGAGACTATCAGCTTTAACATTTTGGTGTATTTTTCTTTCAGTTTTCTGTCTTGTGTGTGTATGTAGCTGAGCTCATTCAATTTTACATGTTGTGCTTTTCACATAATGTAATATTATTTTACGTCATTTAAAGCTCTTCATAAAAATGTTTAATGACATGGGAAATTCATTTTAAATGGAAAAAAAACCCCCAGATATGAAGTGGCATATTTGATAACCTGTTTGCATAAGTGAAAAAAAAAAACACACTGTATAAACAGAAAGTTTACTAAAAGGGAATATGCTATGGGATTTACAGTGGTTCCTTATAGTTTGTAAGATCACAAACAGCTTCGCAGTTTTCTTTATACCTTTTGTGTATTTTCCAGATTTTCTTGAGTTAATCTGGATTGCTTTTATAATTCAGAGGAAAACGAAAAATGTCTTTTAAATCTAAGAAATAGTTTTTTTTCTTTTTCCTTCCCTTTTTTTTTTCTTAACACCTTCATTGGAGTATAATTGCTTTACAATGGTGTGTTAGTTTCTGCTTTACAACAAAATGAATCAGTTATATATATACATACGTTCCCATATCTCATTCCTCTTGCGTCTCCCTCCCTCCCACCCTCCCTATCCCACCCGTCCAGGTGGTCACGAAGCACCGAGCTGATCTCCCTGTGCTATGCGGCTGCTTCCCACTAGCTATCTACCTTACGTTCGGTAGTGTATATATGTCCATGCCTCTTTCTCGCTTTGTCACAGCTTACCCTTCCCCATCCCCATATCCTCAATTCCATTCTCTAGTAGGTCTGTCTCTTTATTCCTGTATTACCCCTAGGTTCTTCATGACATTTTTTTCCTAAATTCCATATATATGTGTTAGCATACCGTATTTGTCTCTCTCTTTCTGACTTACTTCACTCTGTATGACAGACGCTAGGTCTATCCACCTCATTACAAATAGCTCAATTTCGTTTCTTTTTATGGCTGAGTAATATTCCATTGTATATATGTGCCACGTCGTCTTTATCCATTCATCCAATGATGGACACTTAGGTTGTTTCCATCTCCGGGCTATTGTAAATAGAGCTGCAATGAACATTTTGGTACATGACTCTTTGAATTATGGTTTTCTCAGGGTATATGCCCAGTAGTGAGATTGCAGGGTCGTACGGTAGTTCTATTTTTAGTATTTTTAAGGAACATCCATACTGTTCTCCATAGTGGCTGTATCAGTTTACATTCCCACCAACAGTGCGAGAGGGTTCCCTTTCATCCACACCCTCTCCAGCATTTATTGTTTCTAGATTTTTTGATGATGGCCATTCTGACTGGTGTGAGATGATATCTCATTGTAGTTTTGATTTGCATTTCTCTAATGATTAATGATGTTGAGCATTCTTTCATGTGTTTGTTGGCAGTCTGTATATCTTCTATGGAGAAATGTCTATTTAGGTCTTCTGCCCATTTTTGGGTTGGGTTGTTTGGTTTTTTGTTATTAAGCTGCATGAGCTGCTTATAAATTTTGGAGATTAAGCCTTTGTCAGTTGCTTCATTTGCAAATATTTTCTCCCATTCTGAGGGTTGTCTTTTGGTCTTGTTTATGGTATCCTTTGCTGTGCAGAAGCTTTGAAGTTTAATTAGATCCCATTTCTTTGTTTTTATTTCCATTACTCTAGGAGGTGGGTCAAAAGGATCTTGCTGTGATTTATGTCACAAGAGTGTCCTGCCTGTATTTTCCTCTAAGAGTTTGATAGTTTCTGGCCTTATGTTATGTCTTTAATCCATTTTGACCTTATTTTTGTGTATGGAGTTAGGGAGTGATCTCATCTCATACTTTTACATGTACCTGTCCAGTTTTCCCAGCACCACTTATTGAAGAGGCTGTCCTTTCTCCACTGTACATTCCTGCCTCCTTTATCAAAGATAAGGTGACCATATGTGCGTGGGTATGTCTCTGGGCTTTCTATCCTGTTCCATTGATCTATCTTTCTGTTTTTGTGGCGGTACCATACTGCCTTGATTACTGTAGCTTTGTAGTATAGTCTGAAGTCAGGGAGCCTGATTGCTCCAGCTCCGTTTTTCGTTCTCAAGATTACTTTGGCTATTTGGGGTCTTTTCTGTTGCCATACAAATTGAAATTTTTTGTTCTAGTTCTGTGAAAAATGCCAGTGGTAGTTTGGTAGGGATTGCATTGAATCTGTAGATTGCTTTGGGTAGTAGAGTCATTTTCACAATGTTGATTCTTCCAATCCAAGAACATGGTATATCTCTCCATCTATTTGTATCATCTTTAATTTCTTTCATCAGCGTCTTATAATTTTCTGCATACAGGTCTTTTGTCTCCTTAGGTAGGTTTATTCCTAGATATTTTATTCTGTTTGTTGCAATGGTAAATGGGAGTGTTTTCTTGAT
The DNA here is from genome assembly GCF_964270905.1 of Leucopleurus acutus. Lineage (NCBI taxonomy): Eukaryota > Metazoa > Chordata > Mammalia > Artiodactyla > Delphinidae > Leucopleurus > Leucopleurus acutus. The sequence goes on from NC_139148.1 coordinate 60,852,070, forward strand.
TTCACTTTCAGATTTTTCATCATTAGTGTATAGGAATGCCAGAGATTTCTGTGCATTGATTTTGTATGCTCCTACTTTACCAAATTCATTGATTAGCTCTAGTAGTTTTCTGGTAGCATCTTGAGGATTCTCTATGTATAGTATCATGTCATCTGCACACGGTGACAGCTTTACTTCTTCTTTTCCGATTTGGATTCCTTTTAATTCCTTTTCTTCTCTGATTGCTGTGGCTAAAACTTCCAAGACTATGTTGAAAAAGAGTGGTGAGAGTGGGCAACCTTGTCTTGTTCCTGATCTTAGTGGAAATGCTTTCAGTTTTTCACCATTGAGGACGATGTTGGCTGTGGGTTTGTCATATATGGCCTTTGTTATGTTGAGGAAAGTTCCCTCTATGCCTACTTTCTGCAGGGTTTTTATCAGAAATGGGTGTTGAATTTTGTCAAAAGCTTTCTCTGCATCTATTGAGATGATCATATGGTTTTTCTCCTCCAGTTTGTTAATATGGTGTATCACGTTGATTGATTGGCATATATTGAAGAATCCTTGCATTCCTGGAATAAACCCCACTTGATCATGGTGTATGATCCTTTTAATGTGCTGTTGGATTGTTTGCTAGTATTTTGTTGAGGGTTCTTGCATCTATGTTCATCAGTAATATTGGCCTGTAGTTTTCTTTCTTTGTGACATCCTTGTCTGGTTTCGGTATCAGGGTGATGGTGGCCTCGTAGAATGAGTTTGGGAATGTTCCTCCCTCTGCTATATTTTGGAAGAGTTTGAGAAGGATAGGTGTTAGCTCTTCTCCAAATGTTTGATAGAATTCGCCTGTGAAGCCATCTGGTCCTGGGCTTTTGTTTGTTGGAAGATTTTTAATCACAGTTTCAATTTCAGTGCTTGTGATTGGTCTGTTCATATTTTCTATTTCTTCCTGATTCAGTCTTGGCAGGTTGTGCATTTCTAAGAATTTGTCCATTTCTTCCAGGTTGTCCATTTTATTGGCATAGAGTTGCTTGTAGTAATCTCATGACCTTTTGTATTTCTGCAGTGTCAGTTGTTACTTCTCCTTTTTCATTTCTAATTCTATTGATTTGAGTCTTCTCCCTTTTTTTCTTGATGAGTCTGGCTAATGGTTCATCAATTTTGTTTATCTTCTCAAAGAACCAGCTTGTAGTTTTATTGATCTTTGCTATCGTTTCCTCTGTTTCTTTTTCATTTATTTCTGATCTGATTTTTATGATTTCTTTCCTTCTGCTAACTTTGGGGTATTTTTGTTCTTCTTTCTCTAATTGCTTGAGGTGCAAGGTTAGGTTGTTTATTTGAGATGTTTCTTGTTTCTTAAGGTAGGATTGTATTGCTATAAACTTCCCTCTTAGAACTGCTTTTGCTGCATCCCATAGGTTTGGGGTCGTCGTGTCTCTATTGTCATTTGTTTCTAGGTATTTTTTATTTCCTCTTTGATTTCTTCAGTGATAGCTTCGTTATAAAGTAGTGTATTTAGCCTCCATGTGTTTGTATTTTTTACAGATCTTTTTCTGTAATTGATATCTAGTCTCATAGCGTTGTGGTTGGAAAAGATACTTGATACAATCTTAATTTTCTTAAATTTACCAAGGCTTGATTTGTGACCCAAGATATGATCTATCCTGGAGAATGTTCCATGAGCACTTGAGAAAAATGTGTATTCTGTTGTTTTTGGATGGAGTGTCCTATAAATATCAATTAAATCCATCTTGTTTAATATATCATTTAAAGCTTGTGTTTCCTTATTTATTTTCATTTTGGATGATCTGTCCATTGGTGAAAGTGGGGCTATGAATGTGTTACTGTCGATTTCCCCTTTTCTGGCTGTTAGTATTTGCCTTATGTATTGAGGTGCTCCTATGTTGGGTGCATAAATATTTACAATTGTTATATCTTCTTCTTGGACCGATCCCTTGATCATTATGTAGTGTCCTTCTTTGTCTCTTCTAATAGTCTTTATTTTAAAGTCTATTTTGTCTGATATGAGAATTGCTACTCCAGCTTTCTTTTGGTTTCCAATTGCATGAAGTATCTTTTTCTATCTCCTTACTTTCAGTCTATATGTGTCTCTAGGTCTGAAGTGGGTCTCTTGTAGACAGCAAATATATGGGTCTTGTTTTTGTATCCATTCAGCCAATCTGTGTCTTTTGGTGGGAGCATTTAGTCCATTTACATTTAAGGTAAGTATCGGTATGTATGTCCCTATTCCCATTTTCTGAATTATTTTGGGTTCGTTATTGTAGGTCTTTTCCTTCTCTTGTGTTTGTTGCCTAGAGAAGTTCCTTTAGCATTTGTTGTAAAGCTGGTTTGGTGGTGCTGAACTCTCTCAGCTTTTGCTTGTCTGTAAAGGTTTTAATTTCTCCATCAAATCTGAATGAGATCCTTGCTGGGTAGAGTAATCTTGGTTGCAGGTTTTTCTCCTTCAACACTTTCAATATGTCCTGCCACTCCCTTCTGGCTTGCAGAGTTTCTGCTGAGAGACCAGCTGTTAACCTTATGGGGATTCCCTTGTGTGTTGTTTGTTGTTTTTTCCTTGCTGCTTTTAATATGTTTTCTTTGTATTTAATTTTTGACACTTTGATTAATATGTGTCTTGGTGTATTTCTCCTTGGATTTATCTTGTATGGGACTCTGTGCTTCCTGGACTTGATTAACTATTTCCTTTCCCATGTTAGGGAAGTTTTCAACTATAATCTCTTCAAATATTTTCTCAGTCCTTTTCTTTTTCTCTTCTTCTTCTGGAACCCCTATAATTCGAATGTTGGTGTGTTTAATGTTGTCCTAGAGGTCTCTGAGACTGTCCTCAGTTGTTTTCATTCTTTTTTCTTTATTCTGCTCTGCAGTAGTTATTTCCACTATTTTATCTTCCAGGTCACTTATCCGTTCTTGTGCCTCAGTTATTCTGCTATTGATCCCATCTAGAGTATTTTCATTTCATTTATTGTGTTGTTCATCGTTGTTTGTTTCATCTTTAGTTCTTCTAGGTCCTTGTTAAATGTTTTCTTGCATTTTGTCCATTCTATTTCCAAAATTTTGGATCATCTTTAATATCATTATTCTGAATTCTTTTTCGGGTAGACTGCCGATTTCCTCTTCATTTGTTAGGTCTCGTGGGTTTTTATATTGCTCCTTCATCTGCTGTTTTTCTGTCTTCTCATTTTGCTTATCTTACTGTGTTTGGGGTCTCCTTTTTGCAGGCTGCTGGTACGTAGTTCCCGTTGTTTTTGGTGTCTGTCCCCAGTGGCTAAGGTTGGTTCAGTGGGTTGTGTAGGCTTCCTGGTGGAGGGGACTAGTGCCTGTGTTCTGGTGGATGAGGCTGGATCTTGTCTTTCTGGTGGGCAGATCCAGGTCTGGTGGTGTGTTTTGGTGTGTCTGTGGATTTATTGTGATTTTAGGCAGCCTCTCTGCTAATGGATGGCGTTGTGTTCCTTTCTTGCTAGTTGTTTGGTATAGGATGTCCAGCACTGTAGCTTGCTGGTTGTTGAGTGAAACTGGGTGCTGGTGTTGAGATGGAGATCTCTGGGAGATTTTGTCGCCGTTTGATATTATGTGGAGCTGGGAGGTCTCTTGTGGACCAGTGTCCTGAAGTTGGCTCTCCCACCTCAGAGGCACAGCACTGACTCCTGGCTGCAGCACCAAGAGCCTTTCATCCACACGGCAAGAACCTTTAGAAGGTATTCGGGAAGAGGAATCAGAGGAAGAGTGTGGAAGCCGAAGTTTGTGAGGTTCCAGAGCACAGACACGTACACACCGCCCGTCTCCTTCACCAGCATTTGCACCTCTGCTTCTTGCTGCCCTCAGAGGCCGCGAATCTCTGCAGAGCATGCCCAGTTGCTTATTCAGGCCTGTGCCCCGCTGTGGGCGGAGGTCATGGGAAGGATGCGACTGCCGGCTGACCTGGAGCTGAACCTCTTTCCTTCCTTCTATCTAAACACTTTATTAGTTACATAGCAGTCATACTTGGATGTTTTCATAGTTTACCAATAATTACTGTATTTTAAATATAACATTTTACTACATTTATTGTTAGCGTATTTTACCATATCATTTATTACCAGAATTTATTTAATCAGTCCATTACTAAACATTTAGCTGTTTAAATTTTGAGTATTATAAAAAAACATTGCAGTGAGCATTTTTGTCTGCAACATTTTTTAAAATACACTGTATCCACTAGGTTCCTTTTCAGTAGCCACATGAGTAACTACTAGCATTTGCTCCTTTTCCCTTTGCTAGAATTGAAGGGGGCATAAATGTTTTGTTTGTTATTGTTTTCTCGTGTTTTGACTAGGTTTTGCAGCAACCCTGGATGATGACAAACCTTGGTACTCCATTTTTCCCATTGACAATGAGGAGCTAGTATATGGACGCTGGGAGGACAATATCATTTGGGATGCTCAGGCCATGCCCCGGCTCTTGGAGCCTCCTGTTTTGACACTTGATCCCAATGATGAGAACCTCATTTTGGGTATGGTACTGGCTGGGTCAGTGTTTCTCCTCCATAATTGACAGCTTGCTCTGCTAATGTCGGGGGCAGGAGCAAATCAGAAGGGTTGGGAAGGTCAAGACTAGAAGCTTCTTGATGGCAGTTTGAGAGAGCAAAGTTGTGGCTGTCAGTTTCTAGTATTGGTGTATTGTTTAGGGAAAACTCATAAGATAGGAATGTTGGAAAGTAGTACCTTGGAGATGTCAGGAGTGTAGTTTGGTTGGAGTTGATTATGGACTAGAAGTGGTCTGGAGAAGGATGAGAAATCTGGTTAGGAATTGCAAAGGTGTCATTAGGAAAGGTGAATCTTAAGGGATAACAACTCCAGGGTGACTTTTGTTTCCTCAGAAATTCCAGATGAAAAGGAAGAGGCTACTTCTAACTCCCCCTCCAAGGAGAGTAAGAAGGAATCATCTCTGAAGAAGAGTCGAATTCTGTTAGGGAAAACAGGAGTCATCAAGGAGGAACCACAGCAGGTCTGTGAAGGGAAAAGGGGTTTGGTGTTTAGAAGAACAAAGAAAGGTAATGGAGAAGGGTAGTCTCACTAAGGTTTGATGATCTATCATTAGAACATGTCTCAGCCAGAAGTGAAAGATCCATGGAATCTCTCCAATGATGAATATTACTACCCTAAGCAACAGGGTCTTCGAGGCACCTTTGGAGGAAATATTATCCAGGTAAAAGTAGCATTTTTTCTGTGGTGAATGGGAACCACTGCTTTTTTATGATGGAGGATATGGGTAAATCTTGCCTAGGCTGGAGTTTAATTTGAACCCTTATATTTCTGTCTTAGCACTCAATTCCTGCTGTGGAGTTGCGGCAGCCCTTCTTTCCCACCCACATGGGGCCCATTAAACTACGGCAGTTCCATCGCCCACCTCTAAAGAAGTACTCTTTTGGGGCACTATCTCAGCCAGGTCCCCACTCAGTCCAGCCCTTGCTAAAGCACATCAAAAAGAAGGCTAAGGTATGATTGAATCTTGGTTAGAAAAAAACAGCTATAAAAGACATTGGAGTACAAATGGGGGAGATGGACTGGATATTAGATGATACTAGGATATTATTTATTTTCTTAGATGTGATAGAATGTTACTGTGGTTATTTAGGAGAATGTCCTTATTCTTGGGAGATGTATGAAAATGCGGTGAAGTGCCACGATAACTGCAACTTTGAAAAACGGTTAAGCAAAATCTATTGAGAGATAGTTAACAGGTAAAACAAATATGGCAAAATATAAAGTTACATCTAAGTGGTGGGATAATAGGTGTTCATAGTTTTGACTTTATGTTTGAAAATTTTTGCAATGAAATTGGAAAAAAAAAGGCAGGTAAGAGTTTTTGATGTCTCAATGAACAACATCACTCTGTAATTGTTGTCCTGTCAGTAGCTGTACTGTATTGTCTTTGTTCTCGGCAGATGAGAGAACAGGAGAGGCAAGCTTCAGGTGGTGGAGAGATGTTTTTCATGCGCACACCTCAGGACCTCACAGGCAAAGATGGAGATCTTATTCTTGCAGAATATAGTGAGGAAAATGGACCATTAATGATGCAGGTTGGCATGGCAACCAAGATTAAAAACTACTATAAGCGGGTGAGTCTGCTCAGAAAATCTTTGTTGTTAGTATAGTTGTAGTTAAATATCCAGTGATCATATGTGAACGTGTATTTTCTTATTTTATACTAGAAATTTATTGGGAGAAAGGAATGATATCCATTTTGCAGGTAGTACTATTAGTAGAATGCTGTGCTCATGGAATATTTTGTGTAGGCTTATTGATTATATTCTGGGATAGTAACTGGGTCTGCTGCATTCCTTGTAGAAACCCGGAAAAGATCCCGGAGCCCCAGATTGTAAATATGGAGAAACTGTTTACTGCCATACATCTCCTTTTCTAGGCTCACTCCATCCTGGACAATTACTGCAGGTGAGGAATTACTTCCTGTTGTAACTCTTAAGGAAATTGACAGATGAGGAGCTAGTCAGCCCAGAAAGGACCAATTCTAGTTGATTGAGATACTGTTTATACATCAAGTATGGGAAAGAGCAATATAAACTAAAAATGATTATAATACAAAAATTTTTTGCATCTTTTTATTGAAACTGGCTCCTTATTATGTTATTCAGTAAGTTAAATTTGAAATAGTTTTTTGAAAATACCTAGTGGTAAGAAGTCTAGAAACATCTGGGTGGCATAGGGAAATCAACCTGGGATTAATAATTTACTATAGGGACTTCCCTGGTGGTCCAGTGGTTAAGACTTCACCTTCCAATGCAGGGGGTGCAGGTTCAATACCTGGTTGGGGAGCTAAGATCTCACATGCCTCGGGGCCAAAAAACCAAAACATAAAACAGACGCAATATTGTAACAAATTCAATAAAGCCTTTAAAAATGGTCCACATTTTTAAAAAAATCTTAAAAAATATTTACGATAGTTAATTTATGAATGTTTAATTTGTATGTGTAAGATGGGTATGTTTTGATTATATTAGTCATGGTCATTTTGAGTATTGAACCACCCTGAACTGTGCTACTTACAGTCCCCAGCTGTAGTGAAATGGTTTTTTCCCCTCTTTGTTCTGATGGGTATAGAGATGCCCTTTGGTAACCTAGCTTTTACATCTTTTGTTAAGGCAATGTACAGAGGTCCACAAATGATGTGAGGAAATCTTTAGCACTCTTCTACCTTGTTTCCCCCCCCACTCCCGCCCCACTTCATTTCTCTTGGCAATCTTAACCATTTTACCTGCTCTTGTACCTACTTTATTCCATTGTTTCTATTGCTTATTCTCTTAAAGCATCTAATAAGCACATTTTTTTTTTATCCTCTACATCTGTAATCCATTTTCCACCATATTTTGAGTATCACCTTCATACTGTTCCTGGAGTTCCTACCCCTGTAACTTTCTATTGAGATTTTCTACCAGTCCATCCCCTTCTTATGTGGCTACTTTTGTAGTCTCTCAGAGAGATCCTTTTTTACCTTCCCCTGTAACTCTTTTTCACATTTAGAATTTTCTTTCCACACCTATCTATTGAAGATCCTCCCTCTTTCTACTTTTCTGATTTTTTTGAAAAGTCTTTCCTTAGAATCACAGCTTCTTGTGATAGTTGATCCTCATCTGGCTGCTGCTTAAACAAGCTCAAATGTTTCTGTCCTGCATGTTTAGTCTGTCTTTTCTAGCACACTTTCTAATTCATCAGTTGTTTTTGTTGTTTTATTTTTTTATTAATTTACTTAACAAATGTTTTGATCTCACATATTATGTCAAGGGCTATGCTAGGTCTAGGGTAATAGTATGGTACTTGTTAGTTTATAAAGTGATTTTCATATGTAATCTTTATAGCAATCGTGTGAGGTATAGGCGTTTTAAATATCTCCATTTTGGAGATGAGGAAAATTAAGCTCATAGCTATTAAGTAATTTATCTGACATACAGTGAGTAGCAGAGCCAGTGTCATCTGAACCCAAATCCTGTAGTTTCCCTACTACTGACTCTTAAAGGTAGCCAGTGGGTAAAAAATTATCTGTCTAATCCCATTTGATACTCCATGTTATAATTTGTTTACGTTATTCGATAGACCTTAGATGGCATAATGGGGATAGAGAGCAAACAAGCTTGATTTTCCTTTCTCATTAGTTTACTAAATTTCCAGGGTTTCTCTGTATATAACTTTTGTGTTTTTGTTTTTGTTAGGCATTTGAGAACAATCTTTTTCGTGCTCCAATTTATCTTCATAAGATGCCAGAAAGTGACTTCCTTATCATTCGCACAAGACAAGGTTACTATATTCGGGAATTAGTGGATATTTTTGTGGTTGGACAGCAGTGCCCCTTGTTTGAAGTTCCTGGGCCCAACTCCAAAAGGGCCAATACACATATTCGAGACTTTCTCCAGGTAAGAATGAGAGGATAGGGAGGGGCTCTGGGTGTACATAAAAGGATATGTGGACTTGGGGGCACACCAGGAAAGATCAAAACACATAGGGCATTAGCAGGGGAAGGGGCCCTGGGGAGGACTTTTATCCTTACTTTGCCAAATAAAAAAAATTCGGTTTGTTGGGCAGGTGTTTATTTACCGCCTGTTCTGGAAGAGTAAAGATCGGCCACGGCGGATCCGAATGGAAGATATAAAAAAAGCCTTTCCTTCCCATTCAGAAAGCAGCATCCGGAAGAGGCTAAAGCTCTGCGCTGACTTCAAACGCACAGGTCATCAATTGTGACTGATTATATGTCCTCTCTGCCTCTCTCCAAGAAAGGAATTACGGCTTCCAGTTAAAAGGATAAACATACAGTTAATAAAGTAGAAAAAAATAATAAAGTCATCAAAAGGAGGTAGCAAATCTTCTAATTATGGAGACTCTGATTACTATTTAATTTTTTTTTTTTTTTTGCTATTTAATCTTGCCTGTCAGGAAATTCAGTGTGATTGTTGGATGTCTTACATGAGATATAGGAAACCTAGCAGCAGGGCTTTTCTTTGCCGGACAGTCAGGCTAACTGTGGCTAGGCCTGATACCTTCTGGGACATTGCCTAGTTCAGTCTTGTTTCGCTATCCCTGTTGCTGTCAATGAAAGGGCCTTTGGAATTCAGAATGGTCTCATTTTCTCTATCTTTTCTAGGCATGGACTCAAACTGGTGGGTGCTGAAGTCTGATTTTCGTTTACCAACTGAGGAGGAGATCAGGGCTATGGTGTCTCCAGAGCAGTGCTGCGCTTATTATAGCATGATAGCAGCAGAGCAGCGGCTGAAGGTGAACACCTTCCTCTTAGGCACTACTTGTGCCTATGGGTTTTTTTCAGAGAGATGAGGGTGAAGACTTTTCTCACTGGCTTACAAATGATGGTTACTAGATTATTACCAACTATTTATAAAGTCAAACTGTATGATGTACTCTGTGTACATCAGTTCTGGGGTAAACTGCATTGTAGCTACATACCAGTGGGAAGGCCTAGTGAGGGACTTAGGGCATATTGTTTTGCTTTGAAAATGGTTGCTCATTCATTTGGGTGGTGGTTTTAATCTCTGTTCTTTGTAAGACAGGTGTGTTAGCAGGAAAAGTACTTCTTAGTTGTTTTCCATAGCCTTCCAGGTGGGCAGAGATGATGGTGCTGGACATGTGGCTTAGAGAAGCATAATGTCCTTATCAGGCCAAAATAGGAAAGGTCTAGCTGGGGTGAGATAGCACAACTCTGTCCCATTGAGTTAATAAGCATCTCTATTCCGCTTCCTAATGGGCCTTAACTATCCACATGTATTAGCCTAAGGATGTAGAATGGTGATAGGTATGCCTAAGATTTTACAGAATCCATTCTCTATGCAAAATGGGCTTTTGGTGTTCTGTACTTGGTATTCAGTGAAACTTGTGCTTTGTTTTATGCATGGATTTGTCCTCTTCCAGGATGCTGGCTATGGTGAGAAGTCCTTTTTTGCTCCAGAAGAGGAAAATGAGGAAGATTTCCAGATGAAGATTGATGATGAGGTACGGCTTTAATCTTCATTGGTACATCCCTTTTATCCTTTTTTTTAAAAAAAAACAGCTTTATTGAGATGATTGACATACAATAAACGGCACATATTTAAAGTGTACTATTTGGTACATTTCGTTGTATGTTTATACCTGTGAAATTGTCGTGACAAGATAATGAGTGTATCTGTCACCCCCACAAGTTTCTTCGTGCCTCTTTGAAATCCCTTTCTCCATTCTCCTCCCTTCTCTCTACCCTCCCTGTCCCTCCTTGACAACCACTGATGTGCTTCCTGTCACTATAGATGAGTTTACACTTTTTAGAATTTTAGGTAAATGGAATCGTACAGTTACATGTACTCTTTTTATTTTAATTGTGGTAAAATACATGTAACACAAAATTTACCATCTTAACCTTTAAGTGTGTATTCAGTAGTGTTAAGTACATTCACATTGTTATACAGCCAATCTCCAGAACGCTTTTCATCTTGTAAAACTGAAACTATTACCCATTAAACAGTAATTCACCGTTTTTCCCTCCCTCAGCCCCTGGCAACCACCATTTTAATTTCTGTCCCTATGAATGTTACTACTTTAGGTGCTTCACCTTACAGTATTTGTTGTTTTTTTTTAACATCTTTATTGGGGTATAATTGCTTTACAATGGTGTGCTAGTTTCTGCTTTATAACAAAGTGAATCAGCTATACACATACATATGTTCCCATATCTCCTCCCTCTTACGTCTCCCTCCCTCACACCCTCCCTATCCTACCCCTCCAGGCGGTCACAAAGCACCTAGCCGATATCCCTGTGCCATGCGGCTGCTTCCCACCAGCTATCTACCTTACATTTGTTAGTGTATGTATGTCCATGCCTCTCTCTCGCCCTGTCACAGCTCACCCTTCCCCCTACCCATATCCTCAAGTCCGTTCTCCAGTAGGTCTGTGTCTTTATTCCTGTCTTACCCCTAGGTTCTTTGTGACTTTTTTTTTCTTAAATTCCATATATATGTGTTAGCATACGGGATTTGTCTTTCTCTTTCTGACTTACTTCACTCTGTATGACAGACTCTAGGTCTATCTACCTCATTACAAACAGCTTAATTTTGTTTCTTTTTATGGCTGAGTAATATTCCGTGGTATATATGTGCCACATCTTCTTTATCCATTCATCTGATGATGGGCACTTAGGTTGTTTCCATCTCCAGGCTATTGTACATAGAGCTGCAATGAACATTTTCGTACATGACTCTTTTTGAACTTCGGTATTCTCAGGGTATATGCCCAGTAGTGGGATTGCTGGGTCATATGGTAGTTCTATTTGTAGTTTTTTAAGGAACCTCCATACTGTTCTCCATAGTGGCTGAATCAATTCACATTCCCACCAGCAGTGCAAGAGTGTTCCCTTTTGTCCACACCTTTTCCAGCATTTATTGTTTCTAGATTTTTTGATGATGGCCATTCTGACTGGTGTGAGATGATACCTCATTGTAGTTTTGATTTGCATTTCTCTAATGATTAATGATGTTGAGCATTCTTTCATGTGTTTGTTGGCAGTCTATATCTTTGGAGAAATGTCTCTTTAGGTCTTCTGCCCATTTTTGGATTGGGTTGTTTTTTTGTTATTGAGCTGCATGAGCTGCTTGTAAATTTTGGAAATTAATCCGTTGTCAGTTGCTTCATTTGCAAATATGTTCTCCCATTCTGAGGGTTGTCTTTTGCTCTTGTTTATGGTTTCCTTTGCTGTGCAAAAGCCTTGAAGTTTCATTAGGTCCCATTTGTTTATTTTTGTTTTTATTTCCCTTTCTCTAGGAGGTGATTCCAAAAGGATCTTGCTTCGATTTATGTCACAGAGTGTTCTGCCTATGTTTTCCTCTAAGAGTTTGATAGTTTCTGGCCTTACATTTAGGTCTTTAATCCATTTTGAGCTTATTTTTGTGTATGTTGTTAGGGAGTGGTCTAATCTCATACTTTTACATGTACCTGTCCAGTTTTCCCAGCACCACTTATTGAAGAGGCTGTCCTTTCTCCACTGTACATCCCTGCCTCCTGTATCAAAGATAAGGTGACCATATGTGCATGGGTTTATCTCTGGGCTTTCTATCCTGTTCCATTGATCTATCTCTCTGTTTCTGTGCCGGTACCATACTGTCTTGATTACTGTAGCTTTGTAGTATAGTGTGAAGTCAGGGAGCCTGATTCCTCCAGCTCCGTTTTTCGTTCCCAAGATTGCTTTGGCTATTCGGGGTCTTTGTGTTTCCATACAAACTGTGAAATTTTTTGTTCTAGTTCTGTGAAAAATGCCAGTGGTACTTTGATAGGGGTTGCATTGAATCTATAGATTGCTTTGGGTAGTAGAGTCATTTTCACAATGTTGATTCTTCCAATCCAAGAACATGGTATATCTCTCCATCTATTTGTATCATCTTTAATTTCTTTCATCAGTGTCTTATAATTTTCTGCATACAGGTGTTTTGTCTCCTTAGGTAGGTTTATTCCTAGATATTTTATTCTTTTTGTTGCCGTGGTAAATGGGAGTGTTTTCTTGATTTCACGTTCAGATTTTTCATCATTAGTGTATAGGAATGCCAGAGATTTCTGTGCATTGATTTTGTATGCTCCTACTTTACCAAATTCATTGATTAGCCCTAGTAGTTTTCTGGAAGCATCTTTAGGATTCTCTATGTATAGTATCATGTCATCTGCAAACAGTGACAGCTTTATTTCTTCTTTTCCGATTTGGATTCCTTTTATTTCCTTTTCTTCTCTGATTGCTGTGGCTAAAACTTCCAAAACTATGTTGAATAAGAGTGGTGAGAGTGGGCAACCTTGTCTTGTTCCTGATCTTTGTGGAAATGCTTTCAGTTTTTCACCATTGAGAATGATGTTGGCTGTGGGCTTGTCATATCTGGCCTTTACTATGTTGAGGAATGTTCCCTCTGTGCCTACTTTTCTGCAGGGTTTTTATCGGAAATGGGTGTTGAATTTTGTCAAAAGCTTTCTCTGCATGTATTGAGATGATCATGTGGTTTTCTCCTTCAATTTGTTAATATGGTTTATCACATTGATAGATTTGCGTATATTGAAGAATCCTTGCTTTCCTGGAATAAACCCCGCTTGATCATGGTGTATGATCCTTTTAATGTGCTGTTGGATTGTTTGCTAGTATTTTGTTGAGGATTTTTGCATCTATGTTCATCAGTGATATTGGCCTGTAGTTTTCTTTCTTTGTGACATCCTTGTTTGGTTTTGGTGTCAGGGTGATGGTGGTCTCGTAAAATGAGTTTGGCGTGTTCCTCCCTCTGCTATATGTTGGAAGAGTTTGAGAAGGATAGGTGTTAGCTCTTCTCCAAATGTTTGAAAGAATTCGCCTGTGAAGCCATCTGGTCCTGGGCTTTTGTTTGTTGGAAGATTTTTAATCACAGTTTCAATTTCAGTGCTTGTGATTGCTCTGTTCATATTTTCTATTTCTTCCTGATTCAGTCTTGGCAGGTTGTGCATTTCTAAGAATTTGTCCATTTCTTCAGGTTGTCCATTTTATTGGCATAGAGTTGCTTGTAGTAATCTCTCAATCTTTTTTGTTTCTGCAGTGTCAGTTGTTACTTCTTTTTCATTTCTAATTCTATTGATTTGAGTCTTCTCCCTTTTTTTCTTGATGAGTCTGAGTAATGGTTTATCTATTTTGTTTATCTTCTCAAAGAACCAGCTTGTAGTTTTATTGATCGTTTCCTTCATTTCTTTTTCATTTATTTCTGATCTGATTTTTATGATTTCTTTACTTCTGCTAACTTTGGGGTATTTTTGTTCTTCTTTCTCTAATTGCTTGAGGTGCAAGGTTAGGTTGTTTATTTGAGATGTTTCCTGTTTCTTAAGGTGGGCTTGTATTGCTATAAACTTCCCTCTTAGAACTGATTTTGCTGCATCCCATAGGTTTGGGGTCATTGTGTTTCCATTGTCATTTGTTTCTAGGTATTTTTTTATTTCCTCTTTGATTTCTTCAGTGATCACTTCGTTATAAAGTAGTGTGTTTAGCCTCCATGTGTTTGTATTTTTTACAGATCTTTTCCTGTAATTGATATCTAGTTTCATGGCGTTGTGGTCGGAAAAGATACTTGATACAATTTCAGTTTTCTGAAATTTACCAAGGTTTGATTTGTGACCCAAGATATGATCTATCCTGGAGAATGTTCCATGAGCACTTGAGAAAAATGTGTATTCTGTTGTTTTTGGATGGAGTGTCCTATAAATATCAATTAAGTCCATCTTGTTTAATGTATCATTTAAACTTGTGTTTCCTTATTTATTTTCATTTTGGATGATCTGTCCATTGGTGAAAGTGGGGTGTTAAAGTCCCCTACTATGAATGTGTTACTGTCAATTTCCCCTTTTCTGGCTGTTAGTATTTGCCTTATGTATTGAGGTGCTCCTATGTTGGGTGCATAAATATTTACAATTGTTATATCTTCCTCTTGGATCGATCCCTTGATCATTATGTAGTGTCCTTCTTTGTCTCTTCTAATAGTCTTTATTTTAAAGTCTATTTTGTCTGATATGAGAATTGCTACTCCAGCTTTCTTTTGGTTTCCATTTGCATGGAATATCTTTTTCCATCCCCTTACTTTCAGTCTGTATGTCTCTAGGTCTGAAGTGGGTCTCTTATAGACAGCATATATATGGGTCTTGTTTTTGTATCCATTCAGCCAGTCTGTGTCTTTTGGTGGGAGCATTTAGTCCATTTACATTTAAGGTAATTATCGATATGTATGTTCCTATTCCCATTTTCTAAATTGTTTTGGGTTCGTTATTATAGGTCTTTTTCTTCTCTTGTGTTTCTTGCCTAGAGAAGTTCCTTTAGCATTTGTTGTAAAGCTGGTTTGGTGGTGCTGAACTCTCTCAGCTTTTGCTTGTCTGTAAAGGTTTTAATTTCTCCATCAAATCTGAATGAGATCCTTGCTGGGTAGAGTAATCTTGGTTGCAGGTTTTTCTCCTTCATCACTTTCAGTATGTCCTGCCACTCCCTTCTGGCTTGCAGAGTTTCCCTTGTGTGTTATTTGTTGTTTTTCTCTTGCTGCTCCTAATATGCTTTCTTTGTATTTAATTTTTGACAATTTGATTAATATGTGTCTTGGTGTATTTCTCCTTGGATTTATCCTGTATGGGACTCTCTGTGCTTCCTGGACTATTTCCTTTTCCATATTAGGGAGGTTTTCAACTATAATCTCTTCAAATATTCTCTCAGTCCCTTTCTTTTTCTCTTCTTCTTCTGGAACCCCTGTAATTTGGATGTTGCTGCATTTAATGCTGTCCCAGAGGTCTCTGAGACTGTCCTCAGTTCTTTTCATTCTTTTTTCTTTATTCTGCTCTGCAGTAGTTATTTCCACTATTTTATCTTCCAGGTCACTTATCCGTTCTTCTGCCTCAGTTATTCTGCTATTGATCCCATCTAGAGTATTTTTCATTTCATTTATTGTGGTGTTCATCATTGTTTGTTTCATCTTTAGTTCTTCTAGGTCCTTGTTAAATGTTTCTTGCATTTTGTCCATTCTATTTCCAAGATTTTGGATCATCTTTAATATCATTATTCTGAATTCTTTTTCAGGTAGACTGCCTATTTCCTATTCATTTGTTAGGTCTCGTGGGTTTTTATCTTGCTCCCTCATCTGCTGTGTGTTTTTCTGTCATCTCATTTTGCTTATCTTACTGTGTTTGGGGTCTCCTTTTTGCAGGCTGCAGGTTCGTAGTTCCTGTTGTATTTGATGACTGTCTCCAGTGGGTTGTGTAGGCTTCCTGGTGGAGGGGACTAGTGCTTGTGTTCTGGTGGATGAGGCTGGATCTTGTCTCTCTAGTGGGCAGGTCCACGTCTGGTGGTGTGTTTTGGGGTGTCTGTGGACTTATTATGATTTTAGGCAGCCTCTCTGCTAATGGGTGTGGTTGTGTTCCTGTTTTGCTAGTTATTTGGCATAGGTTGTCCAGCACTGTAGCTTGCTGGTCGTTGAGTGAAGC
Organism: Leucopleurus acutus; assembly: GCF_964270905.1. Taxonomy (NCBI): domain Eukaryota; kingdom Metazoa; phylum Chordata; class Mammalia; order Artiodactyla; family Delphinidae; genus Leucopleurus; species Leucopleurus acutus. The sequence goes on from NC_139148.1 coordinate 60,868,044, forward strand.
TGGGTGCTGGTGTTGAGATGGAGATCTCTGGGAGATTTTCACTGTTTGATATGATATTATGTGGAGCTGGGAGGTCTCTTGTTGACCAGTGTCGTGAAGTTGGCTCTCTCACCTGAGAGGCACAGCACTGACTCCTGGCTGCAGCACCAAGAGCCTTTCACCCATACGGCTCAGAGTAAAAAGGAGAAAGAGTAGAGAGAGAATTAGTAGAGGTATGAAGAAAGAAAGGAAGGAGGAAGGGAGGGAGGGAGGGAGAGAAGGAAGGAAGAAAGAAAGGAAAGAGGGAAAGAAAGGAAGGAGGGAGGAAGGACGGAAGGAAGGAGGGAAGGAAGGAAAAAAGAAGGAAGGTACAGTAAAATAAAATAAAGTATAATAAAGTTACTAAATTAGAAAATAATTATTTAGGGGAAAAAAAGGGACAGATAGAACCTTAGGGCAAATGATGGAAGCAAAGGTATACAGGCAAAATCTTACACAGAAGCATACACATACACCCTCCCAAAAAGAGGTGAAGGGTAAAAAAATCATAAATCTTGCTCTCAAGGTCCACCTCCTCGATTTGGGATGATTCGTTGTCTAAAGGAGGGAAGGAAGGAAGGAAGGAAGGAAAGAACGAACGAAAAAAAGAAGGTAAGGTATAATAAAGTTATTAAAGTTAATTATTAAGAAAAAAAACTTAAAAAAAAACGGATGGATAGAACCCTAGGACAAGTGGTGGAAGCAAAGCTATACAGATAAATTCTCACAGAGAAGCATACACATACACACTTACAAAAAGAGAAAAAGGGGAAAAAATCATAAATCTTGCTCTCAAGGTCCACCTCCTCGATATGGGATGATTTGTTGTCTAAAGGAGGGAAGGAAGGAAGGAAGGAAGGTAAGAACGAACAAAAGAAAGAAAGAAGGTAAGGTATAATAAAGTTATTAAAATTAATTATTAAGGAAAAAAATTTTAAAAAACGGACGGATAGAACCCTAGGACAAGTGGTGGAAGCAAAGCTATACAGATAAATTCTCACACAGAAACATACACATACACACTCACAAAAAGAGAAAAAGGGGAAAAAATCATAAATCTTGCTCTCAAGGTCCACCTCCTCGATATGGGATGATTTGTTGTCTAAAGGAGGGAAGGAAGGAAGGAAGGTAAGAACGAACGAAAGAAAGAAAGAAGGTAAGGTATAATAAAGTTATTAAAATTAATTATTAAGGAAAAAAATTTTAAAAAACGGACGGACAGAACCCTAGGACAAGTGGTGGAAGCAAAACTATACAGATAAATTCTCACACAGAAACATACCCATACACACTCACAAAAAGAGAAAAAGGGGAAAAAATCATAAATCTTGCTCTCAAGGTCCATCTTCTCGATTTGGGATGATTCGTTGTCTAAAGGAGGGAAGGAAGGAAGGAAAGAACGAACGAAAGAAAGAAAGAAGGTAAGGTATAATAAAGTTATTAAAATTAATTATTAAGAAAAATTTTAAAAAAAGGATGGATAGAACCCTAGGACAAGTGGTGGAAGCAAAGCTATACAGATAAATTCTCACACAGAAGTATACACATACACACTCACAAAAAGAGAAAAAGGGGAAAAAAATCATAAATCTTGCTCTCGAAGTCCACCTCCTCAATTTGGGATGATTTGTTGTCTATTCATGTATTCCACAGATGCAGGGTACATCAAGTTGATTGTGGAGCTTTAATCTGCTGCTTCTGAGGCTGCCGGGAGAGATTTCCCTTTCTCTTCCTTGTTCTCACAGCTCCCAGGGGCTCAGCTTTGGATTTGGCCCCGCCTCTACATGTAGGTCACTGGAGGGCGTCTGTTTTTTGCTCAGACAGGACGGGGTTAAAGGAGCCGCTGATTCGGGGGCTCTGGCTCACTCAGACCGGGGGGGAGGGAGGGGCGTGGAATGTGGGGCGAACCTGCAGTGGCAGAGGCCGGCGTGACCTTGCACCAGCCTGAGGCCCGCCATGCGTTCTCCTGGGGAAGTTGTCCCTGGATCCCAGGAACCTGGCAGTGGCGGGCTGCACAGGCTCCCCGGAAGAGGGGTGTGGATAGTGACCTGTGCTCGTACACAGGCCCCTTGGTGGCAGCAGCAGCAGCCTTAGCATCTCCCACCCGTCTGTGGGGTCCGCGTTTTTACCTGCGGCTCGTGCCCATCTTTGGAGTTCCTTTAAGCAGCGCTCTTAAACCCCTCTCCTCGCACACCGGGAAACAAAGAGGGAAGAAAAAGTCTCTTGCCTAGACCTTTTCCTGGACTCCCTCCCCGGGCTAGCTGTGGTGCACTAACCCCTTCAGGCTCTGTTCACGCCGCCAACCCCAGTCCTCCCCCTGGTCTCTGACCAAAGCCCGAGCCTCAGCTCGCAGCCCCGCCCACCCCGGAGGGTGAGCAGAGAAGCCTCTGGGGCTGCTGAGTGCCTGTCAGCACCGATCCTCTGTGCGGGAATCTCCCCGCTTTGCCCTTCACACCCCTGTTGCTGTGCTCTCCTCCACGGCTCCGAAGCTCCCCCCTCCGCCACCCGCCACCCGCCACCCGCAGTCTCCGCCCGCGAAGGGGCTTCCTAGTGTGTGGAAACCTTTCCTCCTTCACAGCTCTCTCCCACTGGTGCAGGTTCCGTCCCTATTCTTTTGTGTCTGTTTTTTCTTTTGCCCTACCCAGGTACGTGGGGAGTTTCTTGCCTTTTGGGAGGTCTGAGGTCTTCTGCCAGCATTCAGTAGGTGTTCTGTAGGAGTTGCTCCACGTGTAGATGTATTTCTGGTGTATCTGTGGGGAGGAAGGTGATCTCGGTGTCTTACTCTTCCACCATCTTCTCCTCTGCTCCAGTATTTGTTTTTATTTATATCACTGATGTATTTCATCTGGGATAATATTCTCAAGGTTCATTCAGGTTGTAGCATGTGTCAGAATTTCCTTCCTTTTTTTTTTTTTTTAGAGTTTTTGTTTTGTTTTTTATTATCTTTGGCTGTGTTGGGTCTTTGTTGCTGCACGCGGGCTTTCTCTAGTTGTGGCGAGCGGGGGCTACTCTTTGTTGCGGAGAGTGGGCTTCTCATTGCAGTGGCTTCTTTTGTTGCGGAGCACGGGATCTAGGCGCGCGGGCTTCAGTAGTTGTGGCGCATGGGCTCTAGAGCGCAGGCTCAGTAGTTGTGGTGCACGGGCTTAGTTGCTCCATGGCATGTGGGATCTTCCCGGACCAGGGCTCGAACCCGTGTCCCCTGCATTGGCAGGCAGATTCTTAACCACTGCGCCACCAGGGAAGCCCTTCCTTCCTTTTTTAAGGCTGAATAATATTCTGTGGTATATATATACACACACACACATATACCATGGAATATTATTTTGGTTATCCATTCATCCATTGATGGACATTTGCATTGTTTCCACCTCTTAGCTGTTGTGAATAGTGCTACTATGAACATGGGTGTGCAGGTATCTCTTCAAGACCTTACTTTCAATTCTTTTGCATATATACCCAGAAATGGAATTGTTGGATCATATGGTAATTCTATTTTTATCAGTAGTTGTTTCAGGAACCTCCATAATGTTTTTCAAAGCATCTGCACTGTTTTACATTCCTATCAATGGTGTATAAGAGTTCCAACATCTCCACTTTTTCGTCAGCATTAATTTATTGTTTTTTTGATAAGTAGCTATGTCAGTGGGTGTGAGGTGGTATCTTAGTGTGGTTTTGATTTGCATTTCGTTGATGATTAGTGTCTTTTCATGTGCTTGTTGGCCGTTTGTATGCCTTACTTTTGAGAAATGTCTGTTCAAGCCCTTTGCCCATTTTTTGTTTGTTTGTTTTTTTGGCGGTACGAGGGCCTCTCACTGTTGTGGCCTCTCCCTGTTGCGGAGCACAGGCTCTGGACGTGCAGGCTCAGCGACCATGGCTCACAGGCCTAGCCGCTCTGCGGCATGTGGGATCTTCCTGGTTTGGGGCACAAACCCATGTCCGCTGCATCGGCAGGCAGACTCTCAACCACTGTGCCACCAGGGAAGCCCCTTTTGCCCATTTTTGAATTGTGTTGTTTGCTTTTTGCGGTTGAGTTGCAGGAGTTTATATATTCTGGGTGTTAACCTCTTTTCAGATATATGTTATGCAAATATTTTCTCCCATTCCATAGGTTGCCTTTCACTCGGTTGTGTCCTTTGTTGCTGAGAAATTTTAAATTTTGATGTAGTCCAGTTTACCTAATTTTACTTTTGTCACTTGTGCTTTTGGTTCCATATCCAGGAGATCATTGCCAAATCCAGTGTCGGGAAGCTTTTCCCCGTCTTTTCTTCTAAGAGTTTTACATTGTTAGTTCTTACATTTCAGTGTTTGTCCCATTTTGAGTTAATTTTTGTATATGGCATAAAGTAAAGGTCCACCTTCGTTATTTTGTACGTGGGTGTTCTATTTTCCCAGCACCATTTGTTGAAAGTATAAATTTTTTCTTGTCTGTGTTCTTCACTCTAATGATGAGATTCATCCAGGTGGTTGTGTGTATTAATAGTTTGTTCCTTTTATTGCTGCGTAGCATACTACAGTATGGATGTACCACAGTTTGTTTAATCATCTGTCAAAGGGCATTTTGGTTGTTCCCAGTTTTTGGCTATTATGAATAAAGCTGCTTTAAATATCCATGTATAAATCTTTATATGGACATACATTTTTTTGGTGGGGGGGTAAATACCTAGAAGTGAAATTGCTGGGTTGTGTGGTAACTCTGTTTTACCTTTGGAGGAACTGCCAGACTTTTCCACAGTGGCTGCACCATCTACATTCCTACTAGCAGTGTATGAGGGTTCCAGTTTTCCAACATCCTTATCAACACTTGTTATTTTCTATTTATTATTATTACTCTTATTATTATTGCCCTCCTATAGTGGGTGTGAAGTGGTCTGTCATTGCAGTTTTAATTTGCATTTCCCTGATAGCTAAAGATGTTGAGCATCTTTCTATGTGCTTATTTATCATCCAGTTATCTTCTTTGGTTGAGGGTCTGTATCTCTTTTGCCCATTTTTATTTTTAATTAGTTGTTTGTTTTCTTCTAAAGTTTTGAGAGTTCTTTATGTATTCTAGGTCCGAGTTCCTTATCAGGTATGTGATTTACAAAGATTTTTCTCCCAGTCTGAGGCTTGTGTTTTAATTGTCTTAGCAGTGTCTTATGAAGAGCTGAAGTCTAACTTGTAAATCTTCTCCTTTGTTGCTTGTGGTTTTGGTGTTATATGTAAGATATTTTAATCTAACTCAGGGTTGCAAAATTTTTTTCTTATATTTTCTTCTAAAGGTTTTATTGTTTTAGATCTTATGGTTAGATCCATTTTGAGTTAATTTTTGTTTAGGGTGTAAGGTGTAGATTAAGGTTCTTTTTTTTTTTTTTTTTTTTGTGGTACACAGGCCTCTCACTGTTGTGGCCTCTCCCGTTGCGGAGCACAGGCTCCAGACGCGCAGGCCCAGCAGCCATGGCTCACGGGCCTAGCTGCTCCGCGGCATGTGGGATCTTCCCAGACCAGAGCACGAACCCATGTCCCCTGCATTGGCAGGCAGACTTTCAACCACTGCGCCACCAGGGAAGCCCTAAGGTTCATTTTTCTTTGCATATGAATGTCCAGTTATTCTAGTACCATTTATCAAAAAATTAAATTATCTTTTAAAACAAAAATTTGGTCATATCACTCTCTTGCCCAAAGACTTCCTTTGGGTCCTCATTTCTTTTAGGAAGAAATCCTTAACGTGATTCATAAGGCTTCACATGATTTTGGTCTTGTACTGTAATACAACTCTCACCTCCTCTCATCTGTCACTGCCCATCTTTTTTTTTTTTTTTTTTAACATCTTCATTGGAGTATAATTGCTTTACAATGGTATGTTAGTTTCAGTTTCACAACAAAATGAATCAGTTATATATATACATATGTTCCCATATCTCTTCACTGCCCATCTTATACTCTAAGCTCCAAACATACTGAAGTTCATTCAGTTCCCTTAATTTCTTTCTGCTGTCTTCTGGGATTTTGCAACTGCTCCTCCTTGTGCCTAGAATGTTTTCTCTCCACTCCTCTGTCATCTGACCTTCATCTACAAGTTATATTCTCCTGGAAGCTTTCCCCAACTCTGGCCCTCACTCCCACCCCTCATTCAGATTGGATCACCATCCTTTCCTTCTTTGTGTACATATAGCACTTTTTACTTTCCTATCATGGCACTGATCATGCAGTATTGAATTTGTTGGTTTATTTGTCTCTCCCTCACTAATATGAGGTCCTTGAGAAAGTAGTGCTTGACATGTGGTAGGTATTCCATAAATATTTGTTAAATGAGTGAATGATTGTCAGTGAGGTCAGGCAGAGTGACTAAAGAAGCATTGTTGTACTATTCTTTTGAGGTTGGAGTTAACAATGAGTGTATGTCTAAGAATTTCCAAAATTAAAGATTCTGTTGAATGGCCTTCAAGATTGAATTTCGAGTAGAGAATTGGTCTCTTTCTAGCTAATAATTTATACTCTTGACTGGTCTGTTTGGACAAGCACATTCCCCTTGTCTTAACTGCCTGATTATTTAATGGGGTCGATGAACACTATTCAGGGTCCCAGGAGAGGACAGGCCTTTTTGACCAAACCAGTGGCAGAGGTAGAATATACTTTAATTTATTGCTACTGGGACTGGGGCCAGTGCTTTTGTAAAGCATGCTTATCATCTAATTGTGAGAGTCATTCTGAAGAAGGCGTTTGAGCAATTGGACAATCAAATTTGGTCATCAATCTAACTTAACTCTTTGAGCATCATGAGGGTGGGGGAACACTGTCTTTGAGAACTCTCAGTCAAACCCAAGGGATATGGGGCTGAAGGTACCACTGTTCAACATATTCCTACTTATACTGACTGAGATCTTGGCCTCTATTTATTATCATGATTTAAGTACCATAGGAAAGAACAGCAGGCTGAGTACTGGGCAGCTTTATGAAACTATTGATCTCTGTGGGCAGTTTAAGGAAGCATCAAATTGTACATTATTGTAATTATCCTCACCTTCTAAGTATGGCTAGACATAGAGCAAATGTTTCCCACCACCCTTTGAATCTTTTTCTGTACCTCAGGTTCGCACTGCTCCTTGGAACACCACAAGGGCCTTCATTGCTGCCATGAAGGGCAAGTGTCTCCTGGAGGTGACTGGGGTGGCAGATCCCACAGGGTGTGGTGAGGGATTCTCCTATGTGAAGATTCCAAACAAACCAACACAGCAGAAGGTGAGACTGTCTGAATTTCTAGAGGTTAAAAATCAAGGGAGGAAGAAATAGAGGTTAAGGAATGGAGATGAATGGGTGGGGATCTGGAAAGCCATTAAAATGTTGACAGGATGACTTAAATGCCTACTATAAAGAGTTTTACTAGTATTCTCTCTTGTTTTGTTTCTGAGGTAGGATGATAAGGAGCCTCAGCCAGTGAAGAAGACAGTGACAGGAACAGATGCAGACCTCCGTCGCCTGTCACTGAAAAATGCCAAGCAACTTCTACGTAAATTTGGCGTGCCTGAGGAAGAGGTGGGTGTGGAAGAGGAAGACTTACAGGCTCCTAGGGGCTTTGTATAGAGAGGGAAAAGCTTGGAGGCAGATGTTAGGAACTAATCTGGAGAATTTTGTAGGGTAGGTTGTGGTAAACTGGATCTTAGATACTTTTTCAGGAGTTAGCTTTCTCAAAGCTTTCTGTTTAACGTGCTTTGGGTGATTTCATTGTTGTTGTGTTTTTTTGGTTTTTTGGGGGTTTTTTTTGGTCTAACTCTCTAACCGTGTACCCTGGTTTGTCCTTTGAAATCCCTGAATGATTTGTGTGTGTGTGTCTCTTGTAGATTAAAAAGTTGTCCCGCTGGGAAGTGATCGATGTAGTACGCACAATGTCAACAGAACAGGCCCGCTCTGGAGAGGGGCCCATGAGTAAATTTGCCCGTGGATCAAGGTTTTCTGTCGCTGAGCATCAAGAGCGTTACAAAGAGGAATGTCAGCGCATCTTTGACCTGCAGAACAAGTGTGTTGTTTTAGTGCTGTAGAAAATCCAGGCTGGAAAGGGGAGGGGTCCCAGACATTATTTTATAGTGAAGAGAAGGTCACCTAATAAAGTGACTAGTGGTCAGGTATCTGAGATTTCAGGGTGGTGTCTATTCATAATACTGCTAGAGTACCTACTCCCTTCAAAGCAGCTTGGCAAAGGTTTTGAATGGCAAGAACTGCTAGGTTCCATGGCAACTTTTGTGGCCTACTTGGGCCTGGCAGCCATTACAGTGGTGATGGGCAACAGTAGGCTTAGTGGTTAGAGGATGGTAATGCTCTATTTAAAATGACCAATGTACTGATTTGTTTCTCAGGCTTTTTCCAGGAATTGTGAAAGAGTTGCCGTACTATTTCATATTTTGAACTTGCCTTGTGACTAAATTTCTGGGAAAACTTCGTAGAGCTTCTCTGTTCAGGGTCCCATGTCTTAGTGGATTTTGAATATTTCTTTTTTAAGGATGATTTCTCAATTTCCTACTCTTGCCTAAACTAAAACTGTATTTCTTCAGTTGTTTCTACACGTTTATGTTTCCCTCTTCTTAACATTGTTTTTTCTTTTTAGGGTTTTGTCATCAACTGAAATCTTATCAACTGACACAGATAGCAGCTCAGCTGAAGACAGTGACTTTGAGGAGATGGGAAAGAACATCGAGAACATGTTGCAGAATAAGAAAACCAGCTCTCAGCTGTCACGTGAGCGGGAGGAGCAGGAGCGGAAGGAACTGCAGCGGATGCTACTGGGTGAGGGTAGTGACTTCACAGACAAGAAAAAGAAAGATGAAGAAAGTGTAAATAACCACACTAATCACTGAGATAGAGCTGGAGGCAGAAGAAGTAGGGGACGAGTGTAGAAAAGGCTATAGAAGAGGTAGAGAGATTTCTGCAAAATGGACTGTAGGTTTGTCTGTGGGGCACAAATTGAAGAGATGTTGCCAGTCCACTACGGCCTCTGTCTGTATCAGGCCTGGCCAAGCCAGGGCTATCCGTGCTGTACATCAGTTGAGTTTTCTGGGCATTCATCCTAGAGGATAAGAGTTTTTAATACAGAATCTGTGGATGAATTGGGGGATTGTTAATGAACCCTCTGAAATCACATGTACAATTCTGTGCAAATGTGCCTTTTCTGAGAAGATCCATATGGCTTTCAGAAGATTCTTAAAGGAGTCTTAGACCCTAAAAAGTTTAAAATCACCAACCCAAAATTGCATAAGTTGACGGTGGGGATGAGAAAAGCCTAAACTGATTTGGGATCTGGTCACTGGGAATGAAAAGAGGAGAAAAATCAAAGGGACCTTAAGATTTCACTCTTGCTTGCTAGAAAGATGGTGGTACCATTGATTAAAGTAGTAAATTTCAGAAAAAGAAGCAGGTTTAAGAAGGAAAGGTGTAATATGTGGTGTTTGAGGTCCCCATGATATTCCCAGTATAGATGTCAAGCAGGCAATTGAAAACTTGGTTGTAGATACTGAGAGGGAGGATAAAGGCTGAAGATGAAGGTTTAAATGACTATTTTCACTCACAGTAGTCTTTCCTTTGTTTCCTCCCTGTAAAAGCTTTGTGTAATTCTGTTGTTCTGGCTACTTTGTGAAGATGTGATAAAGCCTTTCCTCGAGTGTGGTCCTGGACCAGCAGTATCTACATCACATGGGAGCTTGTTAGAAATGCAGCATCTCAGGTCTCACCCCAAACCTACTGAATTAGAATCTATTTTAACAAGATCCTCAGATGATTCCTATTCATTCATATTAAAAGTTTGAGAAGCATACGCTAGGCCTTGAAACTCTGGATTTTTTCTGTGGTGCCTTTTTTTTTTTTTTTTTTTTTTTTTTTTTTTTTTTTTTGCGGTACGCAGGCCTCTCACTGTTGTGGCCTCTCCCGTTGCGGAGCACAGGCTCTAGACGCGCAGGCCCAGCGGCCATGGCTCATGGGCCCAGCCGCTCCGCGGCACATGGGATCTTCCCAGACCGGGGCACAAACCCGTGTCCCCTGCATCGGCAGGCAGACTCTCAACCACTGCACCACCAGGGAAGCCCTGTGGTGCCATCTTTTTCCCCTGGGTGCTTTTCTATAATGCGACCATCAACTGCTTCCTGCTTGGACTTTATTCTTGTGCTGTTGTTCAGAGGAATCAGAATACAGCTACTGCTCTTCTGTCCTCTATATAACAAACGTGTTTTTTGAGATCCTTTCAGAACTTTCTGTACTTACAAAAATGATAACTCTGACAGTGGTAAAATGAAGTCAGGAAAGGACAACTCAGTGTATTCTTGGGGCTGGTGGTGACTGATGCTTTCTGTAGAAACATAGTTCTGTGGCATGTTGAGCTTCAGGGTCTCCACTCAGCCCCAAGAAAATGGCCATTTGGGTGGTAGGGGGAATTTGTGGAAATCTTTTTCTGCCTTGCAGCAGCAGGCTCAGCAGCATCAGGAAACAATCACAGAGATGATGACACAGCTTCTGTGACTAGCCTTAACTCTTCCGCCACCGGCCGTTGTCTCAAGATTTATCGCACATTTCGCGATGAAGAGGGGAAAGAATATGTTCGCTGTGAGACCGTCCGAAAGCCAGCTGTCATTGATGCCTATGTGCGTATACGGACCACGAAAGATGAGGAATTCATGTGAGTTTGACTCCCTCCCCACTTTCCAGTGCGATAAGAAGAATGATAATGATGGGGAAGGGAGTGAGGGTGGATGCTTGAGTTTTTTATATTTTTAATTTTTAAATATTTTTTTATATTTTATTATTTGAATATTCTTTTTTTCACACACACACACACACACTGTATTTTATTTTTACAAGAGATAAACTGACACCAAGCATTGTAAATGGATGACCACAACAAAAGCAACAATGATTGCAATTACCAAACATGAAACACACTCATACTATGTCATAGTATTGACATTCAGTCCAGTAATCCTCCACTATAACAGCTCCTTTACTTTGCAGTGAAAATTGATTTGTATATTTTTTGCCTCTGAGTCCTGGTGGGTTTTTCTTTTTTTAATTCAAACAGAAAGTCATAAAAATTATAATCATCCTCATTAGTTCACTCAGTCCCATGTAATTAATTTTTTTTATCTTGATCTTTTTTTTCAATATTTATTTATTTGTTTGTTTATTTATTTATGGCTGCGTTGGGTTTTTGTTGCTGCACGCAGGCTTTCTCTAGTTGTGGCAAGCGGGGGCTACTCTTCATTGCCATGCATGGGCTTCTCATTGTCGTCGCTTCACTTGTTGCAGAGCACAGGCTCTAGGCGTGCGGGCTTCAGTAGTTGTAGCACACGGGCTCAGTAGTTGTGGCTCACGAGCTCTAGAACTCAGGCTCAGTAGTTGTGGCACACAGGCTTAGTTGCTCCGTGGCATGTGGGATCTTCCCAGGCCAGGGCTTGAACCCGTGTCCCTTGCGTTGGCAGACAGATTCTTAACCACTGTGCCACCAGGGAAGCCCCATCTTGATCTTTTGTTAGCACTTTTATGAATTCATCAGTTTTACATTAGAGTTCTGAAAATGCTTATTCACTTCAGTTCAGCAGTATAGTCAGTTACCAGAAACCTGTACTTGTCAGAGTCTTTTCCATGAATTCCTTGAAGATGAAAACCTTTTATAGGAACATGTTTGCAAAAGCATCAGAGGACACCCAGAACTGTCTGTAAATGACAAAAGACTTAAAAATGACCATGGTTAAAGATTTGATGAAAGTTCATAATAACGCAATTGACAAGGAAATTTCGTTATTTCTGAGATACACATTTTAAAATAATAACTAGAAGTATGACTTATAACATTATACCAGAACATATAAGATTTTTAGAAATTTCATGTCATGTCTGAAACATTTATATTAACATATGTCCATACAAATAACCCAAAGAAAGTTTAGTATTAGTTGTTTTTTTGTTAGTTTGTGTCTCAACTTCTGCCCTGCAAACCGGTTCATCTGTACCATTTTTCCAGGTTCCACATACATGTGTTAATATACGATATTTGTTTTTCTCTTTCTGACTTACTTCACTCTGTATGACAATCTCTAGATCCATCCACGTCTCAACAAATGACTCAATTTCGTTCCTTTTTATAGCTGAGTAATATTCCATTGTATATATGTAACACAACTTCTTTATCCATTCGTCTGTCGATGGGCATTTAGGTTGCTTCCATGACCTGGTTATTGTAAATAGTGCTGCAGTGAACATTGGGGTGCATGTGTCTTTTTGAATTATGGTTTTCTCTGGGTATATGCCCAATAGTGGGATTGTTGGGTCATATGGTAATTCTATTTTTCGTTTTTTAAGGAACCTCCATACTGTTCTCCATAGTGGCTGTATCAATTTACATTCCCACCAACAGTGCAAGAGGGTTCCCTTTTCTCCACACCCTCTCCAGCATTTGTTGTTTGTAGATTTTCTGATGATGCCCATTCTAACTGGTGTGAGGTGATACCTCATTGTAGTTTTGATTTGCACTTCTCTACTAATTACTGATGTTGAGCAGCTTTTCATGTGCTTCTTGGCCATCTGTATGTCTTCTTTGGAGAAATGTCTATTTAGGTCTTCTGCCCATTTTTGGATTGGGTTGTTTCTTTAATATTGAGCTGCATGAGCTGTTTATATATTTTGGAGATTAATTCTTTGTCCGTTGATTCATTTGCAAATATTTTCTCCCATTCTGAGGGTTATCTTTTTGTCTTGTTTATGGTTTCCTTTGCTGTGCAGAAGCTTGGAAGTTTCATTAGGTCCCATTTGTTTATTTTTGTTTTTATTTCCATTACTCTAGGAGGTGGATGAAAAAAGATCTTGCTGTGATTTATGTCAAAGAGTGTTTCTTCCTATGTTTTCCTCTAAGAGTTTGATAGTTTCTGGCCTTACATTTAGGTCTTTAATCCATTTTGAGTTTATTTTTGTGTATGGTGTTAGGGAGTGTTCTAATTTCATTCTTTTACATGTAGCTGTCCAGTTTGCCCAGCACCACTTATTGAAGAGACTGTCTTTTCTCCATTGTATATCTTTGCTTCCTTTGTCATAGATTAGTTGACCATAGGTGCATGGGTTTATCTCTGGGCTTTCTGTCTTGTTCCATTGATCTACGTTTCTGTTTTTGTGCCAGTACCATATTGTCTTGATTACTGTAGCTTTGTAGTATAGTCTGAAGTCAGGGTGTCTGATTCCTCCAGCTCCGTTTTTTTCCCTCAAGATTGCTTTGGCTATTCGGGGTCTTTTGTGTCTCCATACAAATTTTAAGACGATTTGTTCTAGTTCCGTAAAAAATGCCATTGGTAATTTGATAGGGATTGCATTGAATCTGTAGATTGCTTTGGGTAGTGTAGTCAATTTCACAATGTTGATTCTGCCAATCCAAGAACATGGTATATCTCTCCATCTGTTGGTATCATCTTTAATTTCTTTCATCAGTGTCTTATAGTTTTCTGCATACAGGTCTTTTGTCTCCTTAGGTAGGTTTATTCCTAGGTATTTTATTCTCTTTTGGTAAATGGGAGTGTTTTCTTGATTTCTCTTTCAGATTTTCCATCATTAGTGTATAGGAATGCAAGAGATTTCTGTGCATTAATTTTGTATCCTGCAACTTTACCAAATTCATTGATTAGCTCTAGTAGTTTTCTGGTGGCATCTTTAGGATTTTCTGTGTATAGTATCATGTCATCTGCAAACAGTGACAGTTTTACTTCTTCTTTTCCAGTTTGTATTCCTTTTATTTCTTTTCCTTCTGTGATTGCCATAGCTAGGACTTCCAAAACTGTGTTGAATAATAGTGGTGAGAGTGGACATCCTTGTCTTGTTCCTGATCTTAGAGGAAATGCTTTCAGTTTTCACCATTGAGAATGTTGTTTGCTGTGGTTTGTCATATATGGCCTTTATTATGTTGAGGTAGGTTCCCTCTGTGCCCACTTTCTGGAGAGTTTTTATCATAAATTGGTGTTGAATTTTGTATAAAGCTTTTTCTGCATCTATTGAGATGATCATATGGTTTTTATTCTTCAGTTTGTTAATATGGTGTATCACATTGGTTGATTTGTGTATATTGAAGAATCCTTGCATCCCTGGGATAAATCCCACTTGATCATGGTGTATGATCCTTTTAATGTCTTGTGGATTCTGTTGCTAGTATTTCGTTGAGGATTTTTGCATCTATATTCATCAGTGATATTGGTCTGTTATTTTCTTTTTTTGTAGTATCTTTGTCTGGTTTTGGTGTCGGGGTGATGGTGGCCTCATAGAATGAGTTTGGGAGTGTTCCTTCCTCTGCAGTTTTTTGGAAGAGTTTGAGAAGGATGGGTGTTAGCTCTTCTCTGAATTTTTGATAGAATTCACCTGTGAAGCCATCTGTTCCTGGACTTTTGTTTCTTGGAAGATTTTTAATCACAGTTTCAATTTCATTACTTTTGATTAGTCTGTTCATATTTTCTCTTTCTTCCTGGTTCAGTCTTGGAAGGTTATACCTTTCTAAGAATTTGTCCATTTCTTCCAGGTTGTCCATTTTATTGGCATAGAGTTGCTTGTAGTAGTCTCTTAGGATGCTTTGTATTTCTGTGGTGTCTGTTGTAACTTGTTTTTCATTTCTAATTTTATTGATTTGAGTCCTCTCCCTCTTTTTCTTGATGAGTCTGGCTAATGGTTTATCAATTTTGTTTATCTTCTCAAACAACCAGTTTTAGTTTTATTGATCTTTGCTATTGTTTTCTTTGTTTCTATTTCATTTACTTCTGCTCTGCTCTTTATGATTTCTTTCCTTCCGCTAATTTTGGATTTTGTTTGTTCTTCTTTTTCTAGTTCCTTTAGGTGTAATGTTAGATTGTTTACTTGAGATTTTTGTTTCTTGAGGTAGGCTTGTGTAGCTATAAACTTCCCTCTTAGAACTGCTTTTGCTGCATCCCATAGATTTTGGATCATCGTGTTTTCATTGTCATTTGTCTCTAGTTATTTTTTGATGTCCTCTTTGATTTCTTCAGTGATCTCTTGGTTATTTAGCAACGTATTGTTTAGCCTCCATGTGTTTGTGTTTTTTACGTTTTTTTCCCTGTAATTCATTGCTAGTCTCATAACATTGTGGTCAGAAAAGATGCTTTATATGATTTCAATTTTCTTAAATTTACTGAGGCTTGATTTGTGACCCAAGATGTGATCTGTCCTGGAGAATGTTCCGTGCGCCCTTGAGAAGAAAGTGTAATCTGCTGTTTTTGGATGGGATGTCCTATAAATATCAATTAAATCTATCTGGTCTGTTGTGTCATTTAAAGCTTCTATTTCTTTGTTTATTTTCTGTTTGGATGATCTGTCCACTGGTGTAAGTGAGGTGTTAAAGTCCCCCACTGTTATTGTGTTACTGTCAATTTCCTCTTTTATAGCTGTTAGCAGTTGCCTTATGTATTGAGAGCGCTCCTATGTTGGGTGCATATATATTTATAATTGTTGTATCTTCTTGGATTGATCCCTTGATCATTATGTAGTGTCCTTCCTTTCTCTTGTAATATTCTTTATTTTAAAGTATTTTTTCTGATATGAGTTAGCTACTCCAGCTTTCTTTTGATTTCCATTTTCATGGAATATCTTTTTCCATCCCCTCACTTTCAGTCTGTATGTGTCCCTAGGTCTGAAGTGGGTCTCTTCTAGACAGCATATATATGGGTCTTGTTTTTGTATCCATTCAGCAAGCCTGTGTCTTTTGGTTGGAGCATTTAATCCATTCACTTTTAAGGTAATTATCGATATGTATGTTCCTATGACCAGTTTCTTAATTGTTTTGGGTTTGTTTTTGTAGGTCCTTTTCTTCTCTTGTGTTTCCCACTCGGAGAAGTTCCTTTAGCAGTTGTTGTAGAGCTGGTTTGGTGGTGCTGAATTCTTTTAGCTTTTGCTTGTCTGTAAAGCTTTTGATTTCTCCATGGAATCTGAATGAGATCCTTGCTGCATAGAGTAATCTTGGTTGTAGTTTCTTCCCTATCATCACTTTAAGTATATCATGCCACTCCCTTCTGGCTTGTAGAGTTTCTGCTGAGAAATCAGCTGTTAACCTTATGGGAGTTCCCTTGTATTTTATTTGTTGTTTTTCCCTTGCTGCTTTCAGTAATTTTTCTTTGTCTTTAATTTTTGCCAGTTTGATTACTATGTGTCTCAGCGTGTTTCTCCTTGGGTTTATCCTGTATGAGACTTTCTGCGCTTCCTGGACTTGGGTGGCTATTTCCTTTCCCATGTTAGGGAAGTTTTCGACTATAATCTCTTCAGATATCTTCTCGGGTCCTTTCTCTCTCTCTTCTCCTTCTGGGACCCCTGTAATGCGAATGTTGTTGTGTTTAATGTTGTCCCAGACGTCTCTTAGGCTGTCTTCATTTCTTTTCATTCTTTTTTCTTTAGTCTGTTCCACAGCAGTGAATTCCACCATTCTGTCTTCCAGGTCACTTATCCGTTCTTCTGCCTCAGTTATTCTGCTATTGATTCCTTCTAGTGTAGTTTTCATTTCAGTTATTGTATTGTTCATCTCTGTTTGTTTGTTCTTTAATTCTTCTAGGTCTTTGTTAAACATTTCTTGCATCTTCTTGATCTTTGCCTCCATTCTTTTTCTGAGGTCCTGGATCATCTTCACTATCATTATTCTGAATTCTTTTTCTGGAAGGTTGCCTATCTCCACTTCATTTAGTTGTTTTTCTGGCGTTTTATCTTGTTCCTTCATCTGGTATTAGCCCTCTACCTTTTCATCTTGTCTGTCTTTCTGTGAATGTGGTTTTTGTTCCACAGGCTGCAGGATTGTAGTTCTTCCTTCTTCTCCTGTCTGCCCTCTGGTGGATGAGGCTATCTAAGAGGCTTGATGGGAGGGACTGTTGGTGGGTAGAGCTGACTGTTGCTCTGGTGGGCAGAGCTTAGTTAAACTTTAATCCCCTTGACTGTTGATGGGTGAGGTTGTGTTCCCTCCTTGTTGGTTGTTTGGCCTGAGGCAACCCAACAGTGGAGCCTACCTGGGCTCTTTGGTGGGGCTAATGACAGACTCTGGGAGGGCTCACTCCAAGGAGTACTGCCCAGAACTTCTGCTGCCAGTGTCCTTGTCCCTACCGTGAGCCACAGCCCCCCCAACATCGCCTCTGCAGGAGACCCTCCAACACTAGCAGGTAGGTCTGGTTCAGCCTCCCCTGGAGTCACTGCTCATTCCCATGGGTCCCAATGCGCACACTACTTTGTGTGTACCCTCCAAAATTGGAGTCTCTCTTTCCCCCAGTCCTGTCAAAGTCCTGCAATCAATTCCCACTAGGCTTCAAAGTCTGATTCTCTAGGAATTCCTCCTCCCATTGCTGGACCCCCAGGTTGGGAAGCCTGACGTGGGGCTCAGAACCTTCATGCCAGTGGGTGGACTTCTGTGGTATAAGTGTTCGCCAGTCTGTGAGTCACCCACCCACCAGTTATGGGATTTGATTTTACTGTGATTGCACCCCTCCTACTGTCTCATTGTGGCTTCTTCTTTGTCTTTGGATGTGGGGTATCTTTTTTGGTGAGTTCCAGTGTCTCCCTGTTGATGATTGTCCAGCAGCAGCTAGTTGTGATTCTGGTGTTCTCGCAAGAGGGAGTGAGAGCACGTCCTTCTACTCTGCCATCTTGGTTCCTCCCGATGCTTGAGTTTTAGTGACAGGATTCTGCACAGTTGTCCCTGGAAGTCTGTTTTAATTGGGAACCATTTTGCCTTTAGAACTTTGGGTTTGAACAAAGCCAAATCACAGGGAGAATTCCAAATTTGCTGCAAAATAAAGGCATGTGTTTAGTTCCACTGGGTCCTTTGTATTTTCATTGGTTGGTTGGCAAAAATCTTAGGGACTCCTCAGGGCTGCTCATTCTGAGAGAGGTGCCTCTCTGCACGTGGAAGAATGATGAGCAGGTTAGATGGGGATGCCAGGTAGGCCCTTTTGTTTCATTATAGATGGATTACTTTAGTCCTGAGATGTTTGCTATCAGGACAGTGTTCTTGGTTTAAGTTTGCTTATGGATCTGTGATTTTTTTCCCCATTATTTAGTCGCAAATTTGCCCTTTTTGATGAGCAGCATCGAGAAGAGATGCGAAAAGAACGGCGGAGGATTCAAGAGCAACTGAGGCGGCTTAAGCGAAACCAGGAAAAGGAGAAGCTTAAGGGTCCTCCTGAGAAGAAGCCCAAAAAAATGAAGGAGCGTCCTGACCTAAAAGTAAGTGTATGTGGTGTGATCATAACTAAGAAAGCATACCTTTTCCCTTAGCTTTTGGCATCCTCCCTTACTGGGAATGAGGGCAGTATTGTGGAAAACTAGTTTGAATTGATGTGGCCACTTGGGTGTTATTAGTACCATTGTGACTGGTACTGACAACACCAGACTTGATCTGATGTCTTTGGGTGTCATTTATACTTCATCCATTGGAAATATTTTCTGTGAGTTGAGATAGGCGTGGTGGATTTTTTTTTTAACATGTACACATATGTACATATATGAACACATCTTGTTTTTCAATTGCATGTATTAAAAGAAGCAACAGAAAAAAATCATACAATACAGGTTGCTTTGCATAATTTAGGTGGGATTCCAGATATTACTCTGCAGTGTAACTGTAACGTGCATCACAAAATGAGGCAACTGTGGTACAGTGGAAAGAGCCATGGACTCGGAAACAGAAGATCTGGGTTCAGGTTCTTGTTCTGCCATTTAGTAACTCTGTGACCGTAACCTCTCCAAACCTGTTTTCTCTTCTCTAAAATGATACCTATCTCACACTGGTGTTGTATTAAAGTATATAATGCATGGGAAGCACTTTATAAACTAAAATTCTCAACAAATGGGAACTGCTGTTAACACGTACTGAGGTCATTAAGTATTTTAATGTTTCTTTCTTCCATGTGATATTATATAAGTATTGTATGATACAGTATTGATCCATTTTACAGATGAAACTGAGGGCAGTTGCAAAAGTAAGATGGAGACTTCGGCTTTTTGTTTTTTGGGGTTTTTTGCCACACTGCACGGCTTGTGGGATCTTAGTTCCCTGACCAGGGGTTGAACCCAGGCCCTCTGCAATGAGAGCACGGAGTCCTAACCACTGGACCACCAGGGAATTCCTGGAGACTTGGTATTATTAAGCCTTTTCCTTGAGGCTGGGAATACACCCATGCTGGCTGCCTGTGAAGCTGAATGCAGCCTTGGGCTTCCAGTAGCCTTTCTTATGCATATTTAATATTTTCGTAGTTTACAACTTAAATTGGGGGTAGAAATCCTCTCTCTTTTCTCCTTCACTTGGTTTTTAAAGTAATGTTCAGTCTCTGGATTTCGTTTTGTTTTTAATGTGTCATTTCCATACATGCAGTTTTGTCTAGTGCCTTCTGGTTGAAAGGCGTATAACGATTCTGTTAGAATAAAATTTCTGGGCCTGCCTTTGTTTCTTTTCTACCTTCTATATATTTCTTAAAGCTAACAGGAAGAAGCCTGCTTACCTCTGACATGTTGATACTTTTCCTTTTGCAGCTGAAATGTGGGGCTTGTGGTGCCATTGGGCACATGAGAACAAACAAATTCTGCCCCCTTTATTATCAAACAAATGCCCCACCTTCCAACCCTGTTGCCATGACAGAGGAGCAGGAGGAAGAGTTGGAAAAGACAGTCATTCATAATGATAATGAAGAACTTATCAAGGTTGAAGGGACCAAGATTGTCTTAGGGAAACAACTAATTGAGAGGTAAGAGATAGCAGGTGGGAGAGATCTGTTGGTGGTATTGATGGGTGGCAGGGGTGGATGTGATGTGTTCTCTGAAGTGGAACTGAGGACATAGGAACTTTGATGGATTTTCCTCACTAATTGTTGCCAGTAATGAAAATTAGTCTTGTGAAGCACTCATTAAGCTCCACCACTTGCCCTTGGGCATGCTACCTAACTTTTCTGAGTCTTAGTTTCCTTATTTAGACAATAAAATCACCCTTACAACGGTAGCTATGAAGGTAAAATGAGGGAGACTGTATAAAAAATGTAGTATAGTGCCTGGCATATAGTAGATGCTCTTCCCATTCTACTTCCAGGCACTTGTAATATTTGTAAGGTCCCTGATCTCAGATGTTCTGATAATGGACCATCCAAAAAGATTAAGGAGACAAACTATGCTTATACTTATCTGTCTCTTGCTCTCAGAGAATTTGATAATCAAGTAGAAAAGTTTTTAAATAAAACAAATTCTCCCCTAAATTTTTAGTTTGAAAATTGCAAACCTACAGAAAAGCTGAAGGAATAATAAAGTTTGTTGTTCCTCTTAATTCACCAGCTGTTAACATTTGTCACATTTGTTTCATCTTTATATATCTAAAACATTTTCTTTCTGCTGAAACATTTGGAAGTTTTAGGCATCATGGCATTTCACTCAGATTCTTTAGCACACATAAAGAATAAAGATTGGCAAACATGATACTATTACTACACGTAAGAAAATTAACATTAATTCAATAGGATCTAATATTCAGTCCTTATTCAAATTTCGCCAGCTGTGTCAATGTCCTTTATTGCCTGCCCCTCACCCCCGTTCAGGATCCAATTCCAGTTCAAACATTAAGTATTTTGAGTCTCTCTTAATCTACAACTGTCCTCCCCACCTTTTTGGTTTTCATGACTTTGAATGTTTTGAAGAGTCCAGGTCAATGGTCTCATAAAACATTCCACATTCTGGATTTGTCTGTTTTCACATTGATTATATTCAGAGTAAATGTCTTTGGCAAGATTACAACATAGGTGGTATTATGTACTTACTGCACCACATCAGGAAGCAGATAACGTCAGGTTTTCTCAGTATTTTGATTATCTTATTAAAGTGTTAATCCTCAGATTCCTCTATAATAAAGGTATGTTTTTTCCATTGTAATTAATATGTGGGTGAATATCCTGGTTTTTTTTAAATTTTTTTTTTGACTGTGTTGTGTCTCCATTGCTGCACATGGGCTTTCTCTAGTTGTGGCAAGTGGGGGCTACTCTTCATTGCGGTGCGTGGGCTTCTTGTTGCAGTGGCTTCTCTTATTGCGGAGCACAGGCTCTAGGCATTGCAGGCTTCAGTAGTTGCAGTATGCGGGCTCAGTAGTTGTGGCACATGGGCTCTAGGGTGCGTGGGCTTCAATAGTTGTGGCATGCAGGCTCAGTAGTAGTTGTGGCTCTTGGGCTTAGTTGCTCTGCAGCATGTGGGATCTTCCCGGACCGGGGATCAAACCCATGTCCCCTGCATTGACAGACGGATTCTTAACCACTGCACCACCAGGGAAGTCCCTTTTTTTTTTTTTTTTTTTCCAGTAGCTTGAAACAACATACATTTATTATCTCACAGTTTCTGTGGGTCAGGAGTCTGGGCACAGCTCAGCTGGGTCCTCTGCTCAGAGGCTGCCTTCAAGGTGTCACTAGGGACTGAGGTCTATCCTGCTAACAATCTTTCTCTCAATAGTTTTAACATCCATTGATGATCATTACCTGATAACTGAGTTATTACATTGGGGGTTGCTTAATGGTGGTTTTTCTAATTCTTTTCATTCTTTCTACGTTAACTGGCATTCTGTAAAGAGCTTCCCCCTCCCTTGTTTGTTTGGGTATTACTATAGATTCTGAAATTCTTTCTTTTGGAAACTTTAATATATTAAGATCTATTAACATCATCATTAATTTTGATGGCCAGATTGTCCCAAATTTGATCCCTTCAGGCCTGACCTGTGTCCTTTGGAAATGACCCTATAAATTTTGAAAACTTCTTTGCTTTTTGGCACTAGATGTTCCAGGCTATCCTTGAAATTTCCCTGTCCCAGACCCAGAATCAGCCATTTCTCAGGGATTCCTGGTTCCTTTTATTGGAGAATGGTATTTAGAAAACAATATCTAGGTGTTAGATATACTCATTGCCACTGAGATGTCATTGCTTCTAGGCTCTTAGTAGACAGAACTAGGAAATATACATATATTGTAAATCACAACTTCATATCAATACCTCCAATTCAAATTGTATCTACAGCTTCTTCCTCATCTTCCTCCGTTTCATATTTGTATCCTTTCTTTGGTTCCCAACATCTTGCTCTGTCCTATGATATTTACAAAATAGTTTGAGAATTACAATACCAATACTACTACCAACAGCAAATCTGTACAGTAGGTTCAAGGTGTTTTCTGTAATTAGTTGTCCTTGGATTATATGCCACTGAAGTTGTACAGTCAGGGTATTCTATTCAAAATATATTTGAATTCTTTTTTGAGTATATAATTTTTAATTAATTTGATATGCAGTTATATTCATTTGTTTCTGTTTCTGTTTAGATTTGAGGGTTGTTTTCCATCCTCGTTAATTTAATTTATCAATATCTATAGTAGTCATGTTTTGAAGCACATTAGAAAAGGAAAATGTAGTAACTTGATCCCATATGATGGAAAGGAAAAAGGTGGATGGGCTTTTAATGATTGAGGGAGACTCAAATTAGTTTTTCTTTTCAAACCTGCTTTAATTTCTTCCTTGTTTCTATTCTGAGTAAGTTAAATTTCCTAGCCTTTTAACCCAAAGATAGAATGTTGGAGCTGGGAGGATTCTTGAAATTCCTTTAGCCTAGTTCCCTTATCATCCAAATAGGAAACTGAGGTGAAGTTGTGGCTTGCCTAGTTTTTTATTAATTTGGAGATCCTATGAGGCCTTGCCTGATCTGAGCCTTAGAATGTGGATGTCTGGCCTTTGGTTTGGCTTTTTCCTCCCCAGGCTCATGCTCAGGTACTTTGGACTTTTTCATTGTAGTTGCTTTTTTTCTGGGGACTAGAAATAGGGACTGCACGCTATGAAAGTGTTATTGATTGCAGTGCAGATGAGGTTCGCAGAAAATCTCTGGTTCTCAAGTTCCCTAAGCAGCAACTTCCTCCCAAGAAGAAACGGCGAGTTGGAACCACTGTTCACTGTGACTATTTAAATGTGAGTATTGGCATTGCCTGCTTTCTGACCACATAGGGTTCTCATTAATTCCCCCAGCCCTCTAAGCCATGGCCCTGATATAGCCTTAGATTCTCCCTTTGGCCTTGCCCTGAGAATTACGTGTACTGTGCATTACAGGGTTTCCAAACTATATATGTATTGGCGTTTTTTTTTTTTTAATCTAAAGAAGCATTCTGATTTCTTGTTTTTCCTTAGAGACCTCATAAGTCCATTCACCGGCGCCGGACAGACCCCATGGTGACATTGTCATCCATTTTGGAGTCTATCATCAATGACATGAGAGATCTTCCAAATGTGAGTTCATTTCATTCAGATCTACAGTATGGATGGCAAGGCTGTTCTGTGTGATTTCAGATAGATGGCAGTAGAGTATAGTCCTAGGAACCTGGAACTCCTGATTCTTTGGGATATAGTTTTTCATTTATTTTTTAACAGTTTAGTAGAGGAAACAGACCTGCTCCATCTAGAGATTCCTTTGAGAGTTGACGGCCAGGTAGAGGTAAGATGTGAGAGAGTCTTGAAGAATTGGTCTGGCAGTTGTTCTTTGCTCATGGATGGTGCTGGCTCTTGTTTGCACAGACGTACCCTTTCCACACTCCAGTCAATGCAAAGGTTGTAAAGGACTACTACAAAATTATCACCCGACCAATGGACTTACAAACGCTCCGTGAAAATGTGCGTAAACGCCTCTACCCATCTCGGGAAGAGTTCAGAGAGCATTTGGAGCTAATTGTGAAAAATAGTGCAACCTACAATGGTAAGAATCACCTGTTCTTTGACTGCAAAGGTCACCTTTCAGATCCTTATTTATCCCTTACTAGTCCTAAATTTAGACTAGATTGGACTGACTGAAAGGACCTACAATGTATTAGTGCATTTTGGGGTTATGAAAATCAGGTAATGTACATTTTAATCATTTAATAAGTATTGCTTCTTTTTATTCCCACTTTTTAATGTATCCTCTAGAGAATTTAGAGAATCTGTTGAAATGAAACAATTGCATGAGAAGCAGTGAGAGATAGGAGTGAGCCTATAAGTAAATAGAAGGGAGAGGCATTCAGTGTGGATGGAACCCCCGCAGAGTATATGCTTGTTGACTATATTTGTCTTTGATTTGGTCTACAAATCTGTTATAGGGGCTGTTATATGTCTATTTTGCTCAAAAGCTGGAAAGGCAAGGAGGAAGAAATCTGTTTTCTGAGTCTTAAAGAGTTCAAGAAACAGTATAGCTTCTGCATGTAGAGGATAAAGTTTTCTGGTTTCCAGTTGTATCCTTAGTGTAGGGATTAAGGTTACAGATAGAGTATGAACTATGGCTCTGCCACTTACTAATTGAGTTACCTTAGACAACTTTTTTTTTTTTTTTTTTTTTTTTTGCGCGGTACGCGGGCCTCTCACTGTTGTGGCCTCTCCCGTTGTGGAGCACAGGCTCCGGATGCGCAGGCTCAGCAGCCATGGCTCATGGGCCCAGCTGCTCCGCGGCACGCGGGGTCCTCCCGGACGGGGGCACGAACCCGTGTCCCCTGCATTGGCAGGTGGACTGTCAACAACTGCGCCACCAGAGAAGCCCCTAGACAACTTATTTAACCTCTCATAGCCTCTTCAGTTTTCTTACCTGTACACATGGGACAATAGTAGTACCTAGATTTTAATACGTTTCACAAGCAGGCCTGACCCATTTATCTAGTCTCATCTATAGAGACTGGCTCCCAGACCTACTATAGATAGAGACTCTGGCTATGCTCAGTGTTGTATTTAACTAAATATCCTATACCATGTCTTCATGTCTTTGTACAGTCTTTGCCCTTTGTCTGCAGAGTGCCCTTTATTCCATTTCCATTCATATTTCCAGACCAACTCATATCATCTCTTCATAAAGACTTATTCAGATTGCCCAAAGTACCCATTTTTTCAATCCTCTGTGCCCCCCTAACACAATTAAATCAAGTTTTATAGCTCTTATGTGTTATATATAATTGTTTATATATCTGATTTTCCCATCACTTTGTGACCTCCTAGAGAGACTATTCATCTTTGTATTCCGAGGGCGTAGCAGAGTACCAGACACATACAAAGGAATAATAAATTTATTAGTCCCAACTGTCATTCAAGGTGACGAGGATAAATGCATAAACAAAAATCAGCTTGGAAGGGGAATGGGAAGGTAAGAGTTGACTTTGGAAATACAGAGCTTGAGGTACTTGTGGGTCATTTAGGTGGCAGTGTTCGTAAAAATTTGGAAATTTAAGTTATGACTTTCTCCACATCCCTCTCTAACTCAATCTTCCTTCTTCCTCATACCCAAATGCTGATAATAGTGATAATAGTAGTAGTGCCACCATTGCTAGTATTGCTGTCCATCTAGTTGTACAACCTAGAAATGTTGGCCGTTGTTATTCCACTCTCCCTGCCCTATACTCATAGATCACTAAGTTGTATAAATTGTACCTTCTAAATTTTGCTGGAATACATCCCCTTTCTTTTGGTCTCCATTGCTACTATCTTAGTTGAAGCCCTTGTCGTCTCTTGTTTGACCTCTTGCAGTAGCTTCCAGACTTTCTCTCTGCTGCTTGCCTTATTAATTCTTCACACTGTTGACGGTATTATTTTCTGATACACAAATTTGAAAAATTACTCTCTAGCTTAAAATCTCCAGTGCCTTTGTATCTCCTATGAGACCATTGTAATATGTCCCTTCTTGCCTTTCCAAGTTCCATTTCCTATTTCTCCTCCACACATACCTACCTGTATTCCAGTTGTACCAAACTACTTGTGATTCCTGTTGTGAAATGTATTGTTTCATGTTTCCATGAATTTGCTTACTTAACATGTTTTTGCATACTTTTTCCTCCCTCTGGAATGTTTTTCAACCCTACTGTCTACCTGATAGACTTCTCTTGTTTAATAACACTGCTCGATTGTCATTCTCAACAAGCCTTCCCTACTCCTCCCTGGTACTCAGATTTAATTGTTGTAAAACAACTTAAAACACGTTGCAACCCCTCCACAGTTCATAGTAATCAGTGTATTCCTCTATTTGCACTTACACTCACTTTTTAAAAACTTTATTATGGAAATTGTTAGGCATATACAGAAGTAGAGAGAAAGTAAATAAACTTCAGTGCACCTATTCACCCAGTTCCACAATCACCAGCATATATGGCCAGTCTTGTTCATTGTTTAGCCTGTATTTCCAGACGTCATATCATTTCATCTGTAGATACTTCAAGCACTTACACCCTGTCGTGCATTGTTTTATTTTCATATCATTTTCTTTAACTAAACCAAGAACTCTCTAAGGTAGGGACTGTGTCTTATTTTCCCTTTATTCTCAACATTGAACACATCACAGACAGTCATTAAACAGTTGTTGAATGAATAAACAAATCCCTGTTAATTAATTAATAAGTAGTTGAGAAAAGAGCTGAGTTTTAGGCTCTGGGGAGCACTTACACGAAAGAATTGACAGAGGAAGATAAGAAAGTATACTGAAAGGAAGTAGCCAGAATTACTGTTTTTTTACATGAAAATGTTTTCACTATCCCTATGATGAGCTTAAATTAGGGTAGCCATAAGCAGGGAATGTAGGAGGTAGTTGGAGGATTCTGTGAAGCTCTTGTTATGGATTTCAGGGAAACTAAAGTAATAGTCTGGGGTGGGGTGGAGATTCTTTTCTGACAAAGGCTTTGGACTAGCCGTATGTTGGATGGACATCACAAACCATGAGTTCTGCAAACAAAAATTGCAGTCACAAATTTTGTATGCTGAGTCTGGAAAGATTATAAATCATTCATTGGTCTCCTTAGCCATCCTTAAACAAATTGTCATTCCCCATCCATAGTTTTATTTTCAAGGTATTAAAGGCAGCAGTATCGACAGTAGTACCGCTATGTATGGATATACACAAATAAGGGAGAGAGTTAAAATTAGTTTATTCATCCATATTGTGCATCTGCTATGTGTTAGGCACTGAAAAATGGAGATAAGACTGATACATCTGTCTAACCCAGCACCTAGGCTGGTGCCTGGCACATATTAGGTGATTAAGTAAATGAGTTAAAAGTCTGGAGAGGTGTTGGTAGCTCTTGCCTCCCCTTTTTTTTTTTTTGCGGTACGCGGGCCTCTCACTGTTGTGGCCTCTCCCGTCGCGGACGCGCAGGCTCAGCGGCCATGGCTCACGGGCTTAGCCGCTCCGCGGCATGTGGGATCTTCCTGGACTGGGGCACAAACCCGTGTCCCCTGCATCGGCAGGCGGACTCTCAGCCACTGCGCCACCAGGGAAGCCCTTGCCTCCCCTTTTTAGTGGTCCCATCTCTTTTATTGTTCCTCTGTAATCTAGGACCGAAGCACTCATTGACCCAGATCTCTCAATCCATGCTGGATCTCTGTGATGAAAAACTTAAAGAGGTAAGACATTTAAAATGAGAGAAAAGCAGTAGAATGAAGCTGGCAGGTACCAGTATTGAGGAAGTAGGGAATGTAACAGAAGGAAGAGTAGAGAAATGAGGGAGTAGCAGGTCTTTTGTACGTTAGAGTCTGGAGGGGACCTTAGAAATCATGTAATCTAATCCCTCCCTTTTGTAGATGGAAAGACTGAGGTCCACAGAAGAAACTAATTTGTCTTGGGCATCATGGCTATTAAATAGTAGGGCTACGATTAAAATATAAAATCCATATAACTCTTAGGAAATTGACTTCCCAGGAAGTCAGCTGAAGCTAAGAGACTGTTTTGGCAGGGAGAAATTTTAATTTTTAAAAGATAATCTATCTGTATTTTATCTTCTTAACAACAACAAAAATGGTACCTTAATAGGCTTAAAAAATATAAGTATGATGATGTTAATATTGCAGTAGAAATTTCATAAAAGAGGATAACCAAATGGCCGGTAAACATGAAAAGATTCTCAACTTGATTGATCATTGGGGAGATACAAATTTAAACCGTGATTAGTTAACACTGCATATCTCCCTTAGAAAGACTAAAATTTAAAGACTTAAATAACAAAAGACTGAGTTTTAGTGGATGAGGATATGGAGCAGTTGACACACAAACTTTTTCCTAGTACAATCTAAAATGAATTTGTTGGGTTAGATTCCCTTACACAAAAGTCACTACTCAACAATAATGTGTTCAAGTGTTTTCAGCAGTAGTTTTACGGCAAAAGCAGTCTGATATTAAAACTTAATTTGGTGAAGATGTTTTTGTTGTGGGAGCTAAGCTATTGATGCCCAGGGATGTATATTTTTGATGATCTACAAGAATAGAAGATAGAATACCTAAAGGAATTGGTCAGTACATCTCTTTTGATCCTTTTATTGGAATATTATTTCTCTTATCTGGACTTTTTGTCTGGAACTGAATAGGCCACAGTTCAAAGTTAGACTTTTTGGGACAAGGGCAATAGACCACTGAACCTTAAATTATCCTTAATACTCTATGGTGATTATACCTCAGGGAAACCTCTGCCTTTCCTTTGCTTTGTTTCATGTTAGAAAGAAGACAAATTGGCTCGTTTGGAGAAAGCTATCAACCCCTTGCTGGATGATGATGACCAAGTGGCATTTTCTTTTATTCTGGACAACATTGTCACCCAGAAAATGATGGCAGTTCCAGATGTAAGTGGTCTGTGTGTTAAATATTGTGAGGATAGTACAGGGGAGAGGAAAGGGTGAAAGGATGTGTGCATGTGTATGTTGGGGAGTCTGGAGTGTGGTGTTTGTCAATTCAAACTGGTATATAATTTTAAAAAGAAACCATTTTGCTCTATGAGTGCATTATCATTGAAATCAAAGAGGCCAGGAATCTGTGATATAGAGAGGTTCTTTATACCTGTTGTTGACATTCAGTATTTTAATGCTCCTGAATAGCCCTGGAGAGAAGTTAGGATGCCAGCTAATGGGAGGTTTTGGATTTAGAGGTGCTTCTTAACAAATGAGAGTTTGATAATTACCCAGCATTCGTTGTCTTTTTTTTTTTCTTTTTTTTATTTATTTATTTTTGGCTGCGTTGGGTCTTTGCTGCTGCGCGCGGCTTTCTCTAGTTGCGGTGAGCGGGGGCTACTCTTCGTTGCAGTGTGCAGGCTTCTCATTGCAGTGGCTTCTCTTGTGGAGCACAGGCTCTAGGCGTGTGGGCTTCAGTAGTTGCGGCACACGGGCTCAGTAGTTGTGGCACGCAGGCCCTAGAGTGCAGGCTCGGTACTTGTGGCTCACGGGCTTAGTTGCACTGAGGCATGTGGGATCTTCCCAGACCAGGGCTCGAACCCACGTCCCCTGCATTGGCAGGCAGATTCTTAACCACTGTGCCACCACCCAAGTCCCGCGTTTGTTGTTTCATTTTTTGTCTTGCAACTTTATGGCAGGGGTACCATGTTGATTCTTTGTATCATTTTGTAATGATCCTCCTTAGGGAATTCTGAACTGAGTTTCCTTTTGTGTTGTAGGCATGTGTTGTGTATGCAGTAACGCTATAAACCAGCGGTCCCCAATCTTTTTGGCACGAGGGACCGGTTTCGTGGAAGACAATTTTTCCACGGATGGTGGGTGGGGGATGGTTTCAGGATGATTCAAGCGCATTACATTTAAAGTGCACTTTATTTCTATTATTATTACATTGTAATGTATAATGAAATAATTACACAACTCACCATGATGCAGAATCAGTGGGAGGCCTGAGCTTGTTTTCACTTGCCACTCACTGATAGGGTTTTGATATGCGTCTGCAAGCAATTGATTTATTATGGTCTCTTGTGCAGTCAAGCCTCTCTGCTAATTATCATTAATTATCATCTGCTAATCTGTATTTGCAGCCACTCCCCAGCGCTAGCATTATCACCTCAGCTCCACCTCAGATCATTAGGCATTAGATTCTCATAAGGAGCACGCAACCTAGATTCCTCACATGCGCCAGTTCCCAGTAGGGTTCACACTCCTGTGAGAATCTAATGCCACTGCTGATCTGACAGGAGTCGAGCTCAGGCGGTAACGGGAGCGATGGGGAACGGCTGTAAATACAGATGAAGCTTCACTCGCTCGCTCACCTGCCCACCACTCACCTCTTGCTGTGCGGCCCGGTTCCTAACAGGCCACGGGCTGGTACCGGTCCATGGCCCAAGGGTTGGGGACCCCTGCTATGAACCTTCTGCATGGGACAAGGGAATGAGAGATTTTAATTGTGAATATAGAGCAGGGGTCCTTACCCTACCAGGGCACATGAACCCATAAAGGAATCCCCTTAAATTATATGCAGAGTTTTGTATGATTATGTGTCTTTCTGGGAAAAGGGTCCATAGCTTTTGTCGGAGTCTTAAGAATATTTGTGACCCAGTGAAGTTTGAGAATCTCTGGTATAAAGAATGGTTTCCATTTAATTTCTCATGCTTTCTTTTTGCTAGTCTTGGCCATTTCATCACCCAGTTAATAAGAAGTTTGTTCCAGATTATTACAAAGTGATTGTCAGTCCAATGGATTTAGAGACCATACGTAAGGTGAGTTATTTGGTCTAAAATGTCTTTTGGGAATCAAGTAACTTTGTGTATCTGAGTTCCTGATTCTTTTAATCACAGAATATCTCCAAGCACAAGTATCAGAGTCGGGAGAGCTTTCTAGACGATGTCAACCTTATTCTGGCCAACAGTGTTAAATACAATGGTGGGTATTTCTCCTTTTTTTCTCTTTCCGTCAATATATCCATCCAACATTAGTTAGCATTATTAAAATTTAAGTGCATAAAGCAGCCTTGAGCCATGATAGTCAGCAGAATCAGTCATGTGACTTACTTTGCATTTTTTTAAAAACAGGCACGTACTTTAGTGTGTTCTGTAAAGTTTGCTAATAACGTTTAATGATGAAAAAACAACGTATATTTATTTTCTAAACTTTGGAAAGCACCGAAAAATGAGATGAGAATAAAAATCAAATGGATATTACTTTGGGCCATCACTGCTTTCCATGAGATGTAAAAACTCACCTATGCCCCAGGCCCTTAGATGGAGCTTAGGGAAATGTGTTAAATATAGACCATGGTGTGCTTCCTCAGAGCATGGAGTTTTTGCTCAATATATGAAATGATTACATAATGTATCTCAGGTGCTGTGCTAGCTACTTAAATCTACCAGTGGGAAAGACATCATTGTCCTCAGGTCAATGAAGAGAAACAGTTAAAATGCCGCTTGGCAAGGGCTATATTAGAAGGATGTACAAAGTGCCCTAGAGGAGAGGAAGGAACACCTTCACCTAAGGGTTAGGGAAGACTTCATAAACAAGTTAATACAGTTAAGTTTTGAATGGCTCACTTAAGTAAACACCAGTTGAGCACCTAATATGTGCTGGCACTGATAGATGTTACAAATATAAAGTCAAATTAGATATGTTCTCTGCCTCCAAATTGGTTATAGTTTAGTTGGGAAAACAGAAAAGAAAAATTACAGAACTTAAGTATTATGCTAGATGCATTCACAGAGTGCCAAAGGAAAACAGGAACAGGATATCTAAGTCAGAGTGGGATTAGAGGAAGCTTTCTGGAAGAGAGTTTTCTTAAGCTGAGTTCTAAAGGATCAGTGGAGTTTGCTAACCAAAAAATGAGGAGAAAGCGTTCTAGGCAGGGAGAACAGCAATATATGAAGGCACAGAGACCTGAAATTGCATCTTGGGTTTAAGAAACAAGTTTACTGGGGTTGCAGTTAAGTGTACATGTTGATGGATGACTGGTTATATATAGAGAAGTAGACAGGTGTCAGATCATAAGAGGACCTAGTGTATGCCATATGTCATACTTAAGAGCTTTTACATTATCCTAAATGGAAAAACATAGAAAGAATTAGGCAGCAAAATGACAATCCCAAATAACTCCTGAAGCAAAACAGAAGAGGGAGCTAAGGGCATTTGAGAGAATTGCCTAGCATACTGAGGTCTCAGCTAAAAATCCACCTGATTGTATGACTTTTCTCCACAATATTCAGGAACCCAAGTAGTGTGGCTGTTAAGTTCGCCAGATAGAAGGGACAGAGAATTAGAAAGAGGAGGTGACGGAGGGGACAACCAGAACGACAGATGAGGAAATGGGTATTCTGGGTTTAGAGAATAGAATATCATGGAGGAATGAAAGAACAGGGTAAGTTCAAGGAACTGTACTTGACTAGAACCTATGTATTTCATTAAGAGAAGTGGTAGGAGGGCTTCCCTGGTGGCACAGTGGTTGAGAATCCGCCTGCCAACGCAGGGGACATGGGTTCGATCCCTGGTCCGGGAAGATCCCACATGCCGCGGAGCAACTAAGCCCGTGCGCCACAACTACTGAGCCTGTGCTCTAGAGCCCGTGAGCCACAACTACTGAAGCCCACACGCCTAGAGCCCATGCTCCGCAACAAGAGAAGCCACTGCAATGAGAAGCCCGCACACCGCAATGAAGAGTAGCCCCCACTCGCCGCAACTAGAGAAAAGCCCGTGCGCAGCAGCGAAGATCCAACACAGCCAAAAATAAATAAATAAAATAAATTTTTTTAAAAAAAGAGAAGTTGTAGGAGATGAGCCTTCCATTTTTGTTCCATCTGGGTTGCATTAAAAGAATCTGCGTTGTCCCTTGTGCCCTTCTTATTGCTGATTGGAAAGTGGAAATGACCTCTGTGAGGTCATTTATTTCTCCATTATTGTCTCCTGAAAACACCTAAAGCTAATCAGCCAAAATTCTGGTAATAGAAGTTGGCAGGCTCACAGGTGTCTAAAAATGAGTATAACAAGTAATAAGCAAGACTGTTACAGAGAGGATGCTTGGCCTGGTAATGGCTGCCCGAAGATAGAGGGCAGATTTATGAGGAGCTTATGTAAGGCAACAAGAAAAACCCAGAAGATGCTAACTGAAATGAGAAGAGGGCAGATGGACAAATCACAGAAGACAAAAATTAAATACCAAATGAAAAATGAATATTCAGTTGTACCTAGTAATCAAAGAAATGCAAATTGAAACAGACCATTTTTTTGCCTATTAAGATGAGCTCAATTTCTCTTTTTTTTTTTCAATTTCTTTTTTAATGGAAGTATTCAAAATGCTAGTGAGACAGGTACTCTCAAATGTGCTGTTGGCAGTGTAACATTGTTAGACATTTTTAGAAAGCTCTTTGACAGCATTGAGACCTAAAAATCGTTAAGTGAACAGACTTTATAGTCAGGTAGACTTGAATTTGAATATTGGCCCCACCACTTCATAGCACTGTGACTTTGGACAAGTAACTTAGACTCTGCTTTCTTTTCTGTAAAATGGGGAAAATAATAATACCCTCCTCAGAGGGCTATCGTGAGGATTAAATAAAATAATGCATGTAAATGCTTAGCATGTGGTAGGATAATCTATCCTAATCAGAGGTACAGACAAAGCTGTTCATGATAATGTCATTTATATTAATTAGAAATAACCTGAATGGTTAATGTAAAGGGAATGACTAGTTATTGTGCCACCTGTATGATGGATTGCTGTGTAAAGATTGAAAGCTTATTTTAAAAACTAATGACAGTGCTCATTTCGGCAGCACATATACTAAAATTGGAGCAATACAGTGAAGGTTAGCATGGCCTGTGCACAAGGATGACACGCAAATTCATGAAGCGTTCCATATTTTTTTGTTATAAAACAGAAACACCATTGTAAAGCAATTATACTCCAATAAAGGTGTTAAAAAAAAACAAGCTAATGACAAAAGTGCTTAGAATGTTAAGTGAGAAAAGCAGAACATAACTTTATGTCATCTCAGTTATGGTTTTAAGAAAAGATACATAGAAAAAAGACGTGCTGGTGATAAGTGATTATTTCTGAGATGTAAGGTTACGGTTGTCTTCATTTTCATCTTTTCTATGTTTTCCAAGTTTTCTACTGGTATGGAAGGCAGGAAACTCTTTCACGAGGAGGTGATTTTTGAGCTAAATTTTGAAGGATGACGATTATTGTAGCTAATTCTTTAGTGAGCACCTGCTGTGCCAAACAAATAGTCAAGTGGAGAAGGGTGGGGAAGAAGTTCCAGGTAGATAGTGCAAATGCTAAAAAGATAAGAGTGCCTTGGATAGGGCAGTGCAAATAGTTGAGTTTGGCTAGGGTGCAAAGTGGGAGCTAGTTTTGGTGTTAAGAGATTAGTTTTTAAAGTTAGATGGGGCCAAGTCATGAAAGGCCTAGTATGCCTTTAAAAGGACAGACCATCATAACAGGTATTTTAGTAAGATCGTTCTGGAAGCTATCTGAAGAATAGATAGGAGGGAAAATGAAATATGGAGACCAGTAAAGAAACTATTGGCAACAGTCCAAGTTAAAAGTACTGAGAGCTTGAACTAAGTTAAGTAGCAATAAGAATGGAAAGATGGGGACAGATGGTAGAGATATTGAGGAAGCAGGATTGATACCTTCATAAATGGTTGGAAGTTGAGGGTATGGCTAAAGGACAGGGAGAATTCAAAATGATGCCAAGTACTCTTATGCTCTTGGTGAGAACATAAATCAGTACAAACTCTTAAGAGGACTATAAATGTGTATTCCCTTTGACTAAGCAAGTTCATCTCAAAGGAATACTCCACACAGGTTTGCAAAGGCATACGTACAAATGTACATATGTTTGTAATTGCAACATTGTTTGTAATTGCAAAGATATATAGGAACATTCTAAATATCCAACAATAGGAAATTAGTTAAATTACAGTACATCTATATGATGGAATACTGTTTAGCCATCAGAATGGTAGATTAGCTAACAAATAAAGCTGTACCTTACATATGCTGATATCAAAATATATCCAAGATATGTACTCTTGAAAACTAGATCACTCAACAGTATTTACAGAAGG